>NC_141693.1:1939514567-1940937901 GCF_964263255.1 Lissotriton vulgaris
GGCATGCGAAATTCCACAATTGTGTGCATTGCAATAATGTTATGATAGGTAACACAATCAATCATCCGCATACTGGCAAAGAGATTGCTTTGAAACACAATGGGGACTGTAACAGTTCCAATGTAATATACACCATCAAATACCCATGTGGCTCTTTATATGTAGGTAAAACATCAAGAAAAATCAAAATACGAATTACGGAACACAAAAGTACATTTCGTACCAAATCTGCCAAATCTTACTTCACAACACACTGGTCAGAACATCATCACAATATAGCGCAGCTGAGATACACCATTCTTGAAATAGTCACAGTCAAACCTTGGTTCGACCACACAACACACTTAGCACAAAGAGAAGCTTGGTGGATAAAATTTTTGCAAACGTTGGTGCCCGGTGGACTCAATGATAGAATTGAGTTACAATGTTTCTTATGAATGTAACAATTTAACACGTCATGCCCTTGACGCCTTTGTAAATGGGTTTATTTTTAGGTCAACAGTAACAATGAACATTTGGATCACAGTACGTCTTTTTTTCTTTAGCTATCTTCACAATTTGTAGTAATGATTCTCCAGCTCTCACTGTTCAGACTCCCATCAATATAATCTTCTCGTTTTCATTTATTCCCTATGGTTTTTCATAACTTTTCACTTCAAAACTTGGTGACTGGAGTTCTCTATTTTTCAATCGCACTTTAGAAATTCACGGGTTACATATTTTTAACGATCATCATTTGTGGCATATCCTAATATGCAAGTTGCTTTCCATATATCATATTTACAACTATGGCTCACATGAATCTTTTTCCTTTACATATATTAAATCTATAACTATGGCTCACACAAGTCTTTCTTCTTTTTTTCTCGAGGTCATATACTGCAGTACAGGAGACTTCGCCTAGCACAATCACACTTTACATTTTCTTAACATCAGCACTAGAAATATAAATAATAATGTTTCCTGGTCAGAAGTTATCAGTCGCTACTAACTAATTAATAGTAGGAATCGCGATTGTCACACCATTGAGTGTTTTCAGTACACTTGATTATACAGGACGCTTTACAACACCACTCCAATATGGCGCAACTGCAGCAGTCCTCTTTTACTGTTCACTTTCAAACTAGTAACACGCGCCTCTTTTATACGGGTTCGTGTTTTCTCCAGTATCGCGTCTCTGCAAACCTGCTGTCGGAGAGTTCTTCTTTCCCGTCGGGTAAGTTCGGCATCGTTAGAGAATTATTATTAACACTTGTCATGCTCACATAGACCGCTATTATTAGAGTTCTGTTGCTAACAACGACTCTTCTTTATAGAGCGTGATTTCATTTATTGAAGCTCAGAGCTACAGATGAACTTACGTCGTCAAGTTCCGGTGAGTAGTTGACCGCAAGACTACTTTCACTATAATACCAGTGCTAGCAGCATTCTAATAGAATTATATGTATTCATTACAGACTAAGAAAATCCCATAATTTCGAGACAGTACTCGGAAACATAGAATCAGTCACTCTTTAGAAGCCAGCGCTTGGTTACAAATCTGGTGAGTTTGGGAGTACACAGTATCTTCCATTTGACTTCTTTCCCACTTGACATTGGTTATCAAATTTAGCACACTGTTCTCGCTCAAATAAATGTTAATATTGTATCCACCTTATATTGAGCAAAGGTTATCAGTAATAACAATTTTCTCACAAGAGTTTACTCCATGTAAGCAAGATAGTGGTGCGCTTATGAATGGATTATGTAGTGAGTAAAATATTTAACCAGAGGCTCTCGTTCCACCATAGGTTGACCACACTGGTATTGATTACGTTGGCTTCAGATGCTAACCCGCATTTTACATCATGGATATTCTAGTGGCTTAAAAAATTCTTTTTCTGAAAGTAAGTACTTCCACAAGTACTTGATAGTCCCCTTCTTGCCCTGCGGGGTTTTGAACTTGCACGGTGGAGGGAATAATATACTCTGTATTCTTGTCTCCTTAATATGTCACTCTCTATGGTGGAGGTTCTCCCACATGGTCTTCGTGCTTCATCAGCTCCTTCATTAAACACATTAGTTTTTCTATCAGGTTGTGTTCTTCATTGCTTACTCTTTCGAGTTCAGTTTGACCTATCAATAAGTCCATCATGTGATTTTCTTTCCAAATCATGTATCTCAAAACTGCTTTTTTCGTAAATTCTTTTGAATTAGCTAGTTTACAATAGCATTGTGTAAAAGTAGTATACTGACAGTTTTGTATGCAGAATGTTGATAAAGTATTTTCATATTCATTTCTTTTATAGTGCCCCTGAAGAAGGGAGTTCCCGAAATGCATTGGGCCTTTTAGTTCAACAGTGATTAAGTCAACTAGTTCTATCATTAAACGTTCAGCGTTGGTTGTTTTTGAATGTATCAACACTGTATTCACTTATGATTGTTGTTCATTTTCAAAGCACATAATTTCACAGAAAATGTATTGACAACTTCAATATAAGTGTACATTGATATATGTTGTCTGTATTGATTATTTGATACCCTGACCAAAGCACAGTTTATCGCTTTATCATTGTTATACTTTATATTAGTAGTGCGTTTGGCATACTAGTGGTGATCCCACCAGATGTTGTTTTCTCTGTACTCAAAATAGACCATAAATGTATTTGCGTATGAAAGGGCTCCGGGAAAGCCGATGGATGTCCCTGTCTTCTGTAATTAAAAATGATCCTGCCAAATTAAATAACTGTGCTAAAGGGAGAAGTGTAGTAGCTCGAGTAAAAAGATTGCTTTGTCTGATGTTATAGAGGAGTGCCGCAATCTCCATTCTACAGCCTCCAGTCCTTCGTTGTGGGCTATTGATGTATATAAGGCAACCACATCAATGGTGCACAAAAGGACCTCATCATCAAATACATGACGGACAGCTTCCAATTTCAATAAACAGTCAGTGGTATCCTTAATGTAAGTCTCCCAGGTTTGAACCAAAGGTTGTAAGTGGTAGTCTAGTTAGTGTCCCACTGCTTCATGGATAGAGTTGCATCCAGAAACTATTGGTTGAAATGGTGGTTTGAGATTGTCCTTATGCATTTTAGGCAGCATATAAATATGCAGGATCCGAGGTGTTTGGTTTATCAAAAATGTACCAATGTTTGGATCAATGATGCCATCGTTCACTGTTTTGTCACAATAGTGGTAAGTAGGATCACGAGTTCCTTGGTAGGGTCTTGGTCCAGTAAAATGTAAGTTTCCTGGTCTTGTCCATGTTGATCTACATTAAAATTATAGAAATCTGTGTCAAGTACCACCAGGGCTCTCCCTTTAATGGCGGGATGAAAAGTGATAGACATGTCTTGTTTCAGGGAATTCAAAATCTGTATTTCCTAAGGAGTCATATTTGACCAGGTAGATTTGTTGTATCCAATCTCTTTAAGATCCTTCTTCACCAGGAGTTCAAAAGTATCAAGAGATTTATGTGTGATCGGTGACATAAATTTACTCTGAGGACGAAATCTTTTAGACTCTTGATTTTGATCATCACTGGTGGGTAGCGTAGAAAAGAACCATCTTAATCGCAATTGCCGCATAAACTTGAAAAAGGAAACTTCAGTTTCTAAATCATTTGAAGAATATGTAGGAACAAAGGAAATTCCTTTGTTCAGAACGTTAAGTTCAGCTTTGCTTGAAGTTCTCCTGGATATATTCATGACTAAGGGTTCTACTTTTTCAGATTCCTCTGGGGTCTGCTGGACTCTGGAATTTTTCTTGGTTTTTCCCCTTCGGGTGCGGATTCTTTTGCTGCTGGAGTTTTGGCCGGTGGCACTTTTGGCGCCTGGCCCTCCGCTAAAAAAGATGGTTGTGTGCTTGATGTAGAGGCAGTTTCCTGTAATGATGCACTTGTCTGTAGTTGTACTGGAATCGGTTTCAGACGCTGTACTGTCAAATCTTGATCAGTAACTATACTCTATTCTGATGAGTTAGCACCTGTTTTAAAAAAAAAACGTTTTTGTGCGTAGGTCTCAGCCCAAGAATATACTTAGTCTAATTTATAGTCGATAGTATCTCTGCGAAACTTGCGAATTTTTCGATCATGCGCTTCCTTTCCGTGGTTATCCAAATTTCTGTTAATGTCTTCCAGTACTTTGTTCCAGTCCTCTTGATCCATTTTCTGGGAAATGTCATCCTTAGTTTGTTGATATCATGTGACAGTTCTGTGAGTATTGATGAGATCTCCTCGATGATTAAGAGAACAAAGTCGAGAGAACATTTATTCAGTATTGCGTACCAACGGGACATGAAAGCTTTGCTGAATTTAAATAGCATGGGTCTCCAAAGCAATACGCAGTGCTCTTGGGATCCTCTTTACTTTGTGGTATTCTATTAAGGTTGTAGCATAGAGGCCCTGGTTTATCCCCTTTCTCAGTAAGTATTCGAGCTGACGTAGCTGCTGTGTTGTGTTGCCTGGGGAGGACCCAAAGTCCAGAACTTTCCTAACTAATGTATATATGAATTCAGGTTCATCATTGGTGTATGCTTTTGTTTCCGCTTGATTAGTGGTGAGATCTGCTATATCTTTCCAAGACATTCTAAATGGGCGTGTGCAGGTTTCATTACTGGGCCCTAATTGCAAACTACAAGATGAAAAGTGACTCTGCACACCTTTTTCAAATGAGTTATTGCTTGATAAACCTAAGTTACAACAATTTTAAGACAAATATGCGTGCATCCACATAATGAGAGATGTGGCCCCCCCAAACTCTCTATATGATCAAATACAAAATGAAGGCTGTGGATAGCCACAACCTATGTGGAGCACAGCAAACAGACAAAAATGTCTCAACAAACTCATACAATTATTCAAAGCGGACTCATGTGCTCCAAGGCATAGTTTATCATGTTTTAATCAATCATATATTCCATTCGCGATACATGTGATTTTGATCAACAATGTTTGAAATTGTACACTTATTTGTAATGCATTTAAAAAAAATTGAAAATAAAATTACATATTCAAGTCAAGTCAAGTCAAAGAATCTTTATTCGGTGATTAAAAAACACCATAAAAGCACACTCATATTTACATGTTAAAAAGTCATTAAACATTTCAGGGTTCTTTGTACAGTGAATTAACAAAACATAAATACAACAATATAGCCATATTTAACACTTAAAAGTTAAAGTAAAAACATTTCAGTCTTCTCCTCTAGTAAGCCTTAAACGAAGTGCTACCTTGATAAAGTTCATAATACTACACAGTGTTAGGGGTTCCTCAGCTTTCTGTAAGAATACAAGTGCCTCCCTAGCGTGGACCAAATTAGCATTTTTCAAAATATTTACAAGGTATCTGCGTCTGGGCATTGAGTAAAAGGGGCAGAGTAAAACAAAATGAAGGGAGTCCTGCGGAGACCTGTTGTCGCAGCCGCAGGGCCCCTTCTGTTCTATTGATGTAGCAAACCCCGCTGGTGATGCCAACATAAATGGGAGAAGGTTCAATCTGAAACGGCACATCAGGAACCTATCCTGTGCATTGTACATGAGGAACAAGTATGGCTCCATACCTTCCACGCTCTTCACTAGGTGATGGGCCCTCACTGTCTTTTTGCACCCTTCAGCCTCATCTCTGCCTAGGTTTTTCCGCTCTAGAAAAATTCTCCCTACATGCAGTTTATTCTGGGCTACAATAGTTACAGGATGAGTAAAGAGGTTCCCAAAACCTAGCTCCTCCAGGGTATTCTTCACATAAAGGAGCCAGGGAATGCGCATACACTTGTCCCTTTTTAGGCAGTCCGATAAGATTTCTCTACTAAGTGTCGCATCAGGATTGTACCAGATTTTTAACCAAGCGATAATAGGCCTCAATTTTATCACATCTTCTATATATGGTCTCCCTAGCTCCCCATGGGCAATCAAACCAGCAGTACTTTGTGGTACCCTCAAAAGTGATTTCAGATATTTATTTTCTTCACGTTGGATACTAGTGGTATTGACAAAGCCCCATACTTCTGCCCCGTAAATTATCTTGGAGCATGATACTGAGCTGTACAGATTTATCACCTGTTCCGGGGACCATCTTCCTAGCCTCCTGCCATAGCTAGCAATTGCCCCGTTAGATGCAATCATTTTACCACAACGTTCCTCCACCAGGGTATCAAACCGCAGGGCACCATCAAATGTTACACCAAGGTAGGGAAACGTTTTGACCTCTTCCACAATGTGGCTCCCTATTTTGTATGTAAATTTAGAGGTGTTTTTTTTCCCCGCCAGGAGCACATAGGATTTACTCAGATTTACAGAAAGGTCCAAGGCACTCATGAACCTAACAAAACCATCAATCAGGATTTGTAGGCTCCTTGGTGTCCGTGCGATCAGTACCGCGTCATCTGCATAAAGCAGAACAGGAATATGACGCGACCCAACCCTTGGGCAATCTGCCTTCAGACCTAACAGAAACTGCTCCAAATTATTAATATAAAGGGAAAACAAAAAGGGAGCAAGAATGCAGCCTTGTCGGACTCCACTCTTACAGGGAAAAGAACTGGTCAGCCCCCCCTCCCTATTAAAGCGGACTTTGGCCGTGGTGTCACTGTGCAGTTCCCTCAATATATTAATTAGACCACTCTCTATCCCCATACTAAGCATCATGCCCCACAATTTTTCCCTATTGACGTGATCGAATGCTGCTGCCAGATCCATGAAACCCATGTAGATGGATTCATCACTAGCCATGGTATACTTGGCAGTCAGCATATAAAGGTTCAGGCACTGGTCACTAGTGGACCTCCCTGCCCTAAATCCGTATTGAGTGTCTGAGAAGATGTTTTTTTCCTCGGTCCACTCGGACAGTCTATTAAGAATTGCCCTCCCCAAAAGTTTTGCTGACACATCAATCAGGGAGATCTGGCGGTAGCACTTTGGGTCATCCCTGTTGCCCTTTTTGAAAATCGGCACAATTACTGCCGTGGACCAAGATGGGGGCAGGCCACAGATGATAGCAGTATTAATAACCCTTGTCATTAGGGGAGCCCAGAGTTCGATGTTACTCAAAAACAGATCAGGGGGGATTCCATCAGGCCCCAGAGCTTTATTTTTGGTCAGGCCCTCAATCCCTGCAATGATCTCCTTAATGGAGAATTCTACCAGTGGAGCCTCAGTTGGAATGGCCGGTAGGTCTACAGTAGAACCAGGCTCATGATTGTACAGGCCCCTATAGTGGCTGACCCACTGCTCTGGGAGAATGTTGGCCCCTATATCCGGGGTATCTTATTCCTGGAAAGTTGGGTTATTAATTATTTTCCAGAAACCTGCTAGGTCCTTTCTTTCCCCCGCTTCTCGTAAATCTGCCCACGCTTCCGCCTGCAAGGCGAGTTTCCTCCTCTTAATTTCCTTTTTATAAATTTCTCTGCACACCTTGACTTTGTGGGGGACCCTTGGTTTAGTTTTGAGGCAGCTTTTCAACTCCCTCAAAGCTTTGGAGCAGTCTTTGTCGAACCATCGGGGATTCCCGTGGTTCTTAAATGGGACACTAGTCTTTAGCAAACCATCGACCAGATTAGCGATCTGGTCGAAAGCTTCCATTATCCTCGGTCCGCGGACTTCTGTGTCCAAACAATCATTAATAGCAAGTTTGCCTGCGTCCACCAGGCCCTTGTAGAACTTTTCCCCTTCTATTTTAGCCCATTTTAGTCTCCTGCCCTGGTCTGTTGCTCTCTCAGTGAAGGTGCGTTGAACTCTAATACTTAGACCCACCATATACTGCAGCTCCAAGACAAGAGGGTTATGGTCACTAAAGCCACTCCATTCGATCCCTACACTAGTTGTCTTATTAATTAAGGACCTTGAGACCAGAATGTAATCTATGAAGGAAGAGCATCCTCTACCCTTTAAATGTGGGGGGGAGTGTGCCATCCTCCTGCATCCCTACCATATTAATGGTGTGTTCAAGGTCATATTTAAACCTTAACATTCTGAAAGCTGAGCCCAACAGCGTATGAGAGAAATGCGGTCCCTTCTCCATAGGGCATCGGGACCAATCTGTGCTTATTTGGACCAGTACCGGGCACAAGTGGCAATTATAATCTCCCATAACCACCAACCCATGTGACTGCCCATTTTTTTTGGCCTGTTATGAACTGGCCCAACCTATTATCTAATTCAGTAACAAGAGAGATGTTAGATCCCGCTATCTCGTTGTTATAAAGGTTTACTGCAACAAATCTAAGACCTTTCCCAGTGAACCTGACTGCCTGAATCCTGTGGGAATTCCAATCAAGGCAAGTGTAACTTCCCGGAAGGCTCAGATCTGTATAAATAGCTAAACCTCCCATGGCTCTCCCTGATCTTGATTTTTGAGCAGGTACAAAAAAACACTTATACCCTTGCAGATGGAAATTATTCTCCTGGGCCCAGGGCTCCTGCAGACAAATTACATGGAATTTTCTGATATAGTCAAGCCACTCTTTGTTATTAAATTTCCCAGCCAGGCCAGCTATATTCCATGAGATGATTTTTAGTGCCTCACCCCCCTGGACCCCTCCTCCCTGTGACCCACCTAGTGATTCTCGCACTTGTTTTCCCAATTCCGGTCCCTGTGCGTCCCCTATACATGCAATATCTACAACCCTAGGTTCATCCAGCACATAACTCCGGGCGCAACTTGATGACTTTTGTTTTGCCTCGGGCTGTGCTTCTCCCACTCAGCATTTGGAACCCCTCTACCCCCTATACCCCATATGCCATTATCTCTTTGTCAATCTACCCCCTCAAGACCATCCAGGCAGTGGAACCGATTGAATGTGTGGAAGGGTGGCTCTGGGCGGCTAAATAATGGCCTGGGATTGAACTCGTGATGAACACCCCTTCGACCCACCCTTTCCCAGTTGTCATATGAACGGGTCACGTGTACAGGGGCTGGGATGGGGGGAAAGAAAAAAGACACATGAAGTGTTTGAATTGTTGTTACCTGTGATCTGTTCTTTCCCTGGCATATGTGAGCAACTGTTCCAGCATCCCTGAAGCTCACCAATATGCAATCCCCTATGATGGATTTGCGTGTTCTCCCTATCCAAGGCACCCTTCTGACCATTATGATCTCATTGCTTAAGTGTACGGGTAAGGGTCTATTCAAATTTAGCCACTTAATCACCCTGCTTTTCAGAGCACAGAAATCCTCGGCTTCACCTGCCTCTAGTGGTGGGACGCCCGCCATGACTACTGTAAAGTCATTCGCCGCTGGTGGTAAATTAGGTCTACGTGGCCTGGGGGGAAGCTTCATTAGTGGAGTGGGTGCAACACTATCTGTGGGCTGTACCGGGGGAACAGCATTTGCAGGGGGTATAGGTCCTATAGGGTTAGGTGGCTTATTTGGGGCAGGGTTATTCCTCTGGGTTTGTGGTGGGGCGGCTGCAGTTGCAACCTGTAAGGGAGCAAGATGCGTAACACTTTTTGGAGCTGTTGGGGTGGCAATAGGTTTAGGAGCCCTCTCATGAGAATTGGCCGGATTTTTCATACTGCTTAGTGTAGCCTCAAGAATGGTTAGTCTGATTTCCACTTTTTTGATGCTTTCACTAATTGGTAACAAAAGTGACCTAAGCAGGAATTCCAAATTACCCAGCGGAGCAACAGAGAGGGGGGCATTAACAATGTTGCTAGCCGTCTCTTTAGTCAGGACGGGGGCCACACCATCCTGTGCAGCGGGTTTAGAATGTAAGTCAGCCACCGTTGTCACAGTTGATATGGAGGGTTTAGATGACTTCCCAAAATCAGAATGAGGGATCTTTGGTTTGTTTTTAGCCTGGACACCCCTCGACTTCCTCCTACGTTTATTTGGAGGGGGCCCAAAAACCCCTTGTGCTACAGCTATTTTAGGTTTGGCTTTCCTAGACTTTGATGCTGGGGGCGGTTGAGAAATTAAGTCAATCGTCCCCCTACTTGGGCTTGTGCTACTCACTGGGGTTGAGCTCATAAGTACCACTGGGGGCGTTTTTGTAACATCCCTAAGCAGGATCGGAACATCTTCATTTAGTGTCAAGTCTTCGCTAGGTGTGGGAGGATAATCTCCTAGAGGTCTACCTTTCAAGTTATCTATAGTGCGTCTCCGCTCAGCTCTGAGCCGGCTTAATGTGTTCTCCTTGTCCCCATCTCCCCCCGCCCGAGGAAAGTAATTCTCTAAGGTCATGTTTTTTGTTCCTGCCTGCCTTATGGGGGTACTTTCCCTTACCGGGGACGGCATGGTATCTTAGAGTGTGATGATAGCTATGGGGCAATTTATCAGCTTGTTGTGCTAGGGACTTGGTGGCAAACGGCAGAACCAAGAGGGTAGGCCCAGCCCCGCCTACTCCGGCCTATGACGGCCACAGACGGCCCGCCCTTGTCCCGGGCTTCTCCCGGCGCCCTCCCGCGCGCTCCCGCGCAGCGGGATCCTAGTGCGAACATAAAAGAGAAGGAGGTGGGGCGGGGGGCGTGGCAGTCAGGGAGAGCGACCCAGGTGTTGTGGGTTGACCTCACGCAGGGGCTCCTGGGAGTTGGAGTCCCTGCGGGTCCGCTCGCAGCCCTGTACTTGCCTGCCAAAGCCCAGAGTCCGGTGTCCAAGATCAGAGCCCCTCTATGCTCAAGGCGCCTCTCTCCACACCGCGAAGCGGGACCCGCGGAGCGGGTCCGGCGAGGAGCTGCGGCAGAAGAAAAACACCACAGGTGCAGGGAACAGCCCACGGCGAAGTCCAGGCAAACAAGGTATCCCACGTCGATCAGGAAGGGGGCTGCTTTCAAGTGCTAGGGCGGGGGCGTGGCAGTCAGAGAGAGCGACCCAGGTGTTGTGGGTTGACCTCACGCAGGGGCTCCTGGGAGTTGGAGTCCCTGCAGGTCCGCTCGCAGCCCTGTACTTGCCTGCCAAAGCCCAGAGTCCGGTGTCCAAGATCAGAGCCCCTCTATGCTCAAGGCGCCTCTCTCCACACCGCGAAGTGGGACCCGCGGAGCGGGTCCGGCGAGGAGCTGCGGCAGAAGAAAAACACCACAGGTGCAGGGAACAGCCCACGGCGAAGTCCAGGCAAACAAGGTATCCCACGTCGATCAGGAAGGGGGCTGCTTTCAAGTGCTAGGGCGGGGGCGTGGCAGTCAGGGAGAGCGACCCAGGTGTTGTGGGTTGACCTCACGCAGGGGCTCCTGGGAGTTGGAGTCCCTGCGGGTCCGCTCGCAGCCCTGTACTTGCCTGCCAAAGCCCAGAGTCCGGTGTCCAAGATCAGAGCCCCTCTATGCTCAAGGCGCCTCTCTCCACACCGCGAAGCGGGACCCGCGGAGCGGGTCCGGCGAGGAGCTGCGGCAGAAGAAAAACACCACGGCGAAGTCCAGGCAAACAAGTTACATATTCAAATTCAAAACACCACATAAACAGTTAAAACATTCAGCAGATTATTATCGGACAATCCTGATGCCTTTCGGGTTCTAAACTGAACCCTTCAACAGGAGATAAGTATTTGTTCGTGGAAGCTTGAATCATGCAGCTGTGCCCTCTTCAGGGACCTACAACACAATAAGACTTCAATGGGACAAGCACAGCACTGAATTCATGGTGATGACAGAGAGCTGCAGAGTGGCCTTGGAGGGCTCGGATGTCGTCTGTGGTGGTGAGCAGTGGTGGCTGGTCCATAATGGTACCAGGGCAGCGCCCCACAAAAGAATCGGGCAACAGGTGAACAGGAATGTAAGCAGACTAACGGACAGCTTACAGTTAGTCTGTTTACATTTCCGGGCCGGCCTGTACTTCACGGGGGAAAGTTTGCATGACAAGGCACAGCGCACACAGGCGAGAGGAGAGCAGGAGTCATGAAGATGGTCTGCACATGTGAGAGAGTATTGTTGCTCCTCACTCACAGTCACAAACCATTAGGCATGCTGTGCATGCCTATTGTAGTGCAGGCGCCTGGAGATAGGCTCCTGCTCGGACGGTGATGTGTTTTTCATAAAGTCGCCCCATGCTCTATCAAATACCAGCCACCCGGCCCCCGTTGCATCCAGTCTCCTGATTGGCAGTTAGTATTTCCTGTTGCAGCAAAAAAAAAGAGCGGGGAGAAGTTACTGGCACCACCACGTTGCAGAGGAGACGTGATGCGACGGGCGACCGGAAGAGATGCCTGGTAAGTTTTATTCATTCATTAAATTAACCCCCACCCTCCTCCCCACGCGTATCCTCCCCGAGTAATGCCGGCCGCGCCTTACTTCTCTGCTGGTCACGCGTGTGGAAGCCTGATTGGGTCTGGGCCTGGCTCTGTGTTATCTCTGATGTGCTCGAGTCTAGACTCTCCTGTCCGACCTCATCATGTACATCTAAAAATCTCTTTTCTTGAATAACAACTTCCGTTTCAAGCCAACTCACTGTGAGTTTGTCAGAACAAATCAGCTGCGGGCCTGCGGCATGAACGGACGGCATTTTTTTATTACGTTTGTAGTCAGTTAATGTGTGCAGTGTGCTACTAAACGTCCTTTTGTAAGTCATTTAGCACCAGTTTCTGTTGCCTACACATGGCTTATCTCAGATCCTGGAGTGCGAAGCATGGTGAAACAACCGTCTGACAATGAACGGCTTGAAGCAAAAGTTTGAACTGGTTTGAAGCGTGATGGTAACGATCTTTCCAGGGGCAGACTCGTGAAGGTACCTCCTGCTGCCAACCTGAAAGAGACGCTCGCACAGTGGCGATATTTATTCATTGATCATGCTAAGGATTGATGCGACCCACCGATCACAGGAGGCCATCAGGCTGAGTGTGAAGTATGAACCACTGACCCTGGGTGGCCGCAGGAGTGGTTGTTCTCAGTCCAGCTCGCTGTCACCAGTCAGGGTGTGAGCCAAAATGTGGCGTGGCATTGGTTGCAACAGAACTCCACGATTGTGGGCGGCAATAGGGCCCGCCTGTTGCCCTAAAGAAGTAATTTGCTGTGCCTAATTCTCCTCATTGTACTTAGATCACTATGCTTGTAAGAGCACGGTCATCTGGAGCTGCCTGTGGCCGTGTAACTGAGAACTATGCAGTCACGCAGTCCGCCTCAGTAGTTTTGTGTGCACTAAATCATTTTATGCCCTGATGCTCAGGGTCGGATTGAGATCACAATTTGGCCCGGGCACTGACGAAAAAAGTGGCCCACATTCAAGGGGCATGGCCCACAATTAAGGGGCATGGCCCACATTCAAGGGGCGTGCCCTTTCATGAAACACCATTTGGTTACACACGTCAATGTCCTTGAATATTAGATGTAAATACATAAAGAATTTGGACAAGTATGGTAGTGCACTGTCCAGTGACTAGCTGAAAGAGGGCACCAAAGAGCAGATATTGGATTATAAATTCAAATCTGTTCCAAACAGGGGCCCAAAAATATGTTTGGGCCAGGGCCCCCAAAATCATTAAGTTGTTTGGCACAGACAAGGAATGAAAGTGAGAGGATACTGTTCTTGCACAGGGCCAAGGTGACAATGGCGCCATGCTAAGCAACTAAAAAAACAGCAAGGCCCCTTTCTGTCACAAAATTTTCGAGCCCTCCAGGGAAGGTGCACCTAATAAGCAGGAAGCCCCTGCTATTACTAACCTACTCAGCCCTCACCAGACCTTCAGCTCAGGAGCAAATGAATAGCAGTAAGGCCCCTGCAATTAGTAAATTAATCAGCCCTCCCCAGCCCTCCAGGCCTCAGGGCAATGTCCTGGCAGGGGAGCACACAACACAGCTGCTGGGTCATTGATGGTAGCCAGGGGGAGGTTGAGGTGAAGATGGTGCAAGTTGCAAAGATCACCAAGCCCCCACAGCGAGACCCATTCTTCCTCGCCCACTATGCCCTGAATGTGAAGGGGCGGGCTGTGGGCGAGGTGTTTAAACTAACACTGTTTATGTGCTGCGTGGACTCCACGGGGGCCGAGGTGAAAATGGCTCAAAGGCCTACGCAACACCTGGCCCCCAGGGAGGCCGATTTTTTCAAATAATCACCCCCTCCCCAGTCCCCAGCCACCCTCAGCGTGATTGCTTTGCAGGGCAGGGGGTGACTGCGGCTGCACTGTGAAGTTGCATTCATTTCTCTCTCTCTGTCTCCGTGCCCTCTGTGGGCCGTTATTTTTCCTCCCCTTTCCTAGTCCACAGAGAGCACGGAGACAGAGACCGAGAAATGAAAGCAGCTTCACTGTGCGGCTGGGAAAGGGGAGAAAAAAAACGGCCCACAGAGGGCACAGAGACACCGGCCCTTCGGCCGACGCCCGAATGCCCGCATTGCCAATCCGCCCCTGCTGATGACTTAGAGCCACTGATTGTGGTGCCACTAAACTTGCAGGTAGCAGGCAGCGTGGCGGACCCCGGGCGATTTTTAGCAGTGTGAGCTAAAAGTCTTTTTGAAATAATATAGTTTTTGATATTTATGGTTTTCCCATTGCTTGATTTTGCTTGGGAGAAAGTGTCACTCATAGGCGTTGAAATGTCACTGATAATTGCTCTAAAATTATGAAAATGTCACACATAGCAATCTGAAACCTTTGCAGCTATGACTAAAAGGTTCACACCTCACTGAATACAATCAAGATGTTACATCTGTGCCCACGCTAGCTGATCAGCCTGACTCAAATATGCCTGCTTGCCGAGATACAGTAAAAAGGAATCTACTATGATTTTGGTAGTCCTGTTAGAGACATATGTATTTGTGACTCTGTTAGTTTTTCCTTCTCCGCCTAGGCTAGGCTGAAACATTGTTAAAAAGGGTAGGGCTGATGGCCTTTTTCAAAGTTGCCCGGCGCTAAACCGCCTCTATACCATTCTAGTTACCAAACAAAGAGGCAGGCGCTGGAGACTGGAAGTCAGGAAACAGAAGTTTTATTCCGACGGAGCAGAACACATCAGATCAGACAACAAGGTATCGTTTCGAGGTGCTCTAACAGCCTCTCTGAGGCCTGGCTTTTTATACCCTGGTTTATGACATGTGAGCATTCTTTATTGCAGAAAAGACTCTTTGAAGTATGAGAAGACATCCCCGGAATCCCCGTGTCAGACCCACCCCCACACTGTTGGACAGGCCACGTGAAGGGCTTGCTTCCTCCCCGCATGACAGGGCCCGAGCCCGGCCCTCCAGGTGTTACCCACAGAACCAACCCGCACCCCGTCTCATACGGGACTCCTGCCCCCGGACATCTCCGCATCATGGGGCCGAATCACTACCAGCTCCCTCGCCCGGCCCGGCCGCCATCTTGGACACTGCACCACGAGGCCGCGTGGCCTCAGATCGACCCTAACCCTGGGCCTGGCCAGGCCCCGACATCCCGGCACCACCATCCACCCAGGAGGTGAGCGGCCCACTTGGCAGGTCAATGGGAGAAAGAAGTGTCGATGGCTCTCCCCCGCCAGGTGCCGATCGCCCCCAGCTCCCCCGGGCGCTGGCTCCACCCCCCTGCTGGGTGTCTGGACTCCCTCATCCCGGACCTCCCGACCTCCAAGTGCGAGGGTCCGGACATCAAAGGACGCCAGACCTATAACTGGGGCAGCTCCAGAGCAGGAAGGCAGTTGTATCCTGGAGTCGAGAGACACCGTGACGAACTCATCCTAGACGGACTACTGGCGCTGCCGTAGCCCTGCCTTGTGAACTACTGTCCTGCCTGCTGGCGCTGCCGCAAACCTTCTGAACCGTTCATCTTCACCGGGACCTGCTGGCGCCGCCGCGGACCGTCGCTACCTACGATCATCTCGGGACCTGCTGGCTCCGCCGCGGCCCGACCATCCAAGAACGCCGAGCTCGAGGATTGTGAGCTATCCATCTTATCATCGCATCTACCAGATTGGTAACAAGACTGTCCCGCTACCCCCTTTCCGCCCAAGAGACTAGAATCGAGGGGACCCCTGAGTCCAGACCTCCTTGTACCATTCTACTGTACTTAAAGATTGCTTATAAAGAACGTTAAACCTTATCCTTGTGTGGTGTACGTCTGTGGGGGGGAAGTTATTCGTCTGTACGATCGCTGGAGACGGCTCTCCCCGGAGACCTCTCCTCTTGTCCTCGGCCGACCCTCCCGGTCCGTCTAACACGTATCCACAATAGAGGTCCTCACCCCACATACAATAGGAGGGGGCTATCACGCAGCTGAGTGTTCCGCCGATTCTTAGGATGTGTGCGCCTGATCATATCCCAGGGGGTGGGGAGGCCATGATCAATAGTAGCTCCTTTGAAGAGGAGCGACTCCATACAATAGGGGGGCAATAAATTGTATCCCCCGGCTAGGTGATGGCCTGGGACCCGTGCGGACAATCGGACTCCGAGGAAGGGGTCATCAAAGGAGAGGTATTCATGAAAGGAATGGTCTGCACGGACAATCGAGCGCAGAGGAAGAGTTTATCAAAGGAGAGGTATTCATGAAAGGAAAGGAAGTGTTGGTCAGGCGCGGGTGCGACTCCCAAGGACAGAGTCATGCGGAAGGAGAGGGTTTATGACTTGTGCATGTGAGAGCGGGGGCAGCCAGGGTGTGCAGGGGATGCTCGCAGGGTCAGGGGAGCGCGCTGGCGATCGATCGTGAACAGGGAGACCATGGTACCTAAAATAGCTGCCGTGCATATTGTACATGGATGACAAGATGGCGCAGATGATGTTCAGTTCGCAAACTAAAATTCCACAGTCCTCCCTTTTAACATGTCTCGCCAACTTGTCAATTCGGGTCTATCCCCATAAGGCCACGTACTTCTACCTCGTAGAGGGGACTCATGTGCTCAGTTCGGAAGTCCAAAGTCTTAGGGCACATGCAGTTAGAAACGAGTGCACACAAAGATGGCAAGCATTGAATACCTAGGCAACACCCACATAGTATCACAATCGGTATCAATATGAATGTAAACAACCTCCATCCCCAGCCCTTCAAAGTGTCCCAAAACCAGCTCCCAAGCGACCATCCTTCTTGCTCTTGGTGAACTTCTGAGGAAAGTCTATGGAGGTGCTCAATTGCCTTGTAGACTGAGGGCGAGTTATCTGGCACGTAGGTGCAACAGCTAGATCCGATGATGCGGCATGCTCCTCCACGATCGGCTAGAACAACGTCTAGAACCAGGCGATTTTGAAGGGTCACAAGGCGGACCGCCTGAAGCTCAGCCGTGTTGTTAGCGAGGGCGCCAGCTGTGATGTTGATGGTTGTTTCTATTGCCTGGGTCAGATGTCGGATGGCGCGGCTGTTTGCCATCGGGCCCCACAGAGGAACAAGTCCCTTCACTGCATCCAGGAACTGTGCTCCAGTGGAGTCGGCTTGTCCAATATCACTTGCGCGTCTCTGCCGGTGATGATCAGCAGGGGCTACATACGTGGGGGGGAGGACGAAAGCGATGTAGCAAGTGCCTCTCCAACCTTTCGGGAGCCAGGTGTAAGCTTTGGTGCCACAAACAAAGTACATATTCGGAGAAGCAACAAAAGGGGGGGGGTCAATTAAGTCCAGTGACCTTGTGATGTGGCAGGCACTGTGACCTACCAGCTGTCTTCCCAGGCCTTCGATGCACACCCGGCCAGTGACGTTGATGACAGACAGAGCCACAGTCAATGTGGCGGCGGTTCGCATCCGTAGGTGGGAGAAGGTGGCTCTAGTTGGATTATGGAGCACCTGCATTTCTACTCGCTCCTTTGCAGGGATGTCCATAAGGAAGGCGGAACCAGAGGGAACAGGACACAAGGGAGCAGATGTCCTTCCGGTTTTGTTCAGCCAGAACCCATGGTAGAAGTGTGACACTGTTTGACCAGAAGTGGCGTTGTCTTTGTGGCTTTCTTGCATGAGGATCAACCAGGCAAGGCAGGAGCCATGAACTGAGAAAGGAGAAGGGATGAAGGGGATGGAGTGACCGGTGGCATGCAGGAGCAGTCCGCAGATCCAGCAGTTGGTGGCATTTGCAGCAAGGTTGTGCTGGTGCAACAGTTGTACAAAGGAATTGTTCCAGAACTCCTTACGCCTCTCTCCGAGCTGAGGTGAGAGGGAGATCAGGTGATGCTCTTTCATAGTGGTTGGCTGTGCAGTGGTTAGCAATATCTGATGAGCAGGAGTGCTTTCCTCCAAGATCCAGAAGGAAGTCATGAGGAGGAGGCAAAAGAGGAAAGCAATGAAGAAGGCGATTGTCTTTGATTTGTGCATATTGTCAGTCTTTGGGTTCCTGTAGTGGGTATTTCCGGATGCTTCCATCATCTTCTTATCTGGCGCTTCCATCATCTTCTTATCTGACGCTTCCATCATCTTCAAGGTGCTCGGTAGCGGGCAGAACCACAGACTTTGTGTAGCTTCTCTCCGGTTAACCCTTGGTGGTGTTTGGGTCACCGTTCTGAGATTTAACTTAGTCCGTGGTCTACTTAGCCGAAGCTCCCTCCTTTCGACGCAGGAAATACCCTTCCCTGGATGGTACAGTGGGATCAGGGAATTTTGCAAGTTCAAGTGCCTCGGTATCGGGATAGCAGTTCAGTGATGGTCGATGCTTGTTCAGGAGCTCTTCTTGGTTGTCGATGTCTTCAGTGGTGGCCAGGGTCGAGGAGACCTTCTTGCAGTGGTGTGCGTGCAGCCAGTGCCGCTTCCCCTCCACTCGAAGAGCCGTCCGGGTGGTGATAAGTACTTGCCAGGGGCCCGTCCACCGGGGTTCCAGACTCTTCGCCCGTTGAAAATTCCGGACTAATACATAGTCCCCCGGTTGGATGTCGTGGCCCGGACCCCTGGAAGCATCGGGGATGGCCTGCTGCACCTGCTGATGAATGACAGACAATGTTTTTGTTAATTTGTACAAGTAATCAGACAGCAGGACGTCCGGGACGTCATGAATGGAGGTCGGTTTGGGGGCAGTCCAAAGGTTCATGGGTCGCCCGAATACAACCTCATAGGGGGTCAAATGGTGCTTAGGGGGAGTGGAGCGCATTGATAGCAATGCCAGTGGGAGGGCATCTGGCCATTTGAGTCCTGTGGTGGCCACTATTTTTGACAATTTCAGCTTCAATGTAGCATTGTGTCGCTCCACCAAACCAGCAGATTGGGGGTGGAAGACCGCATGGAACCTCTGTCTCACACCCAACCCCTTCAAAATTAGCTGGATAACTTCTGCTATGAAGTGGGGGCCCTTGTCGCTCCATAAAATTCGACAGAGGCCGTAGCGAGGAAAAAACTCTTATAGTAGTACTTTGGCAGTAGTCATGGCAGTATTATCACGGGTTGGATAGGCTTCCACCCATTTGCTGAAGGCACATACAATGACCAGTACATACTTCAAGCTTTGGCATCTCTCTAGCTGAATGTAATCCATCTGGAGGACCTCAAAGGGGTGGTCGGGGATCCCAAACCCTCCCCGGGGCACTACAGTTCCTTTCCCGGGGTTGTGTTCAAGCAGATAAGGCACTGCTGGACCAGACGTTTGGCTGAGTCGGGGATTTTGTCGTTGTGCCAGACTTTGGAAATGAGCTCGATCATGGGGGCAGATCCTATGTGTGCGGGGGAGTGTGCCATAGTCAGTATGGGGATCAGGTATGAGTCAGGCAGCAACCATTTGTTCGCATCCTTTGTCCGCCAGCAGCCTTCATCGTCCTTCAGACCCACCCGTGCCCACTCAGTCAGTTCGTGAGGTGTGCTGGCCGACTGGATGTCTCTAATCGTCTCCCTAGGGTCAGTCCATTTCTCTGCTTGTGACCTGGTCACATACATGCGTGTCGTTGTCCTATTTTCAGCTGTGGTTCGTGCAGTGATATCGGCCAGCGCGTTTCCTTGTCCAACTAAGTCCGTCACCTTCTTGTGTGCCTGACACTTGATCACTGCTAATCGTTTGGGGAGTAGTACTGCTTCGATCAGGGCAGAGACTAGATCCCCGTGGAGGATGGGTGTGCAGTGGGACGTCAGGAATCCCCTTTCCCTCCATAAGAGCCCAAAATGATGAACCACCCCGAAGGCATACTGGCTGTCCGTGTAAATGTTCGCCGTGGTCCCTGTCGCTATGATGCATGCTCGTGTGAGGGCTATTAGCTCTGCCGCCTGCGCGGATCGTTGTGTGATGCGGGCTGTCTCAACTACAGTTCGGGCTGTCGTCACCGCATAGGCAGCTGAGGTGGTGCCATCTGGGAGTTTGATGCATGAGCCGTCTACCCATAGCTCTCCATCAGGGTCTGTGAAAGCAGTGTCTCGGAGGTCAATTCTACTCCTAGTTTGTTCGTCCGTGAGGGTTACACAGTCGTGTATAGGAGGCACGTCAGGGTCACTTTCTGGCAAAGGCAACAGTGTGGCAGGATTCAAAGTCGTGCATCTCTTCAGAGTGATGTGGGGGGCAATTAGGGTCAATTCGTACCCTGTCAGTCGTGCACTAGTCAGGTGTTGAGTCTTGGTCTGGTTCAAAAGGGTGTCGACCGTATGGGGTACTAACACAGTGAGGGAGTTCGAGAGTACGATTCCCTCGCTCTGACGGATAGATACAGCAGCAGCGGCTACTGCTCGAAGGCAAGCAGGCAAAGCTCTGGCTACGGGGTCAAGAGAAGCAGAGAAGTAGGCACAAGGGCGCTGCTTAGGGCCGATGGGCTGAGTTAGGATAGGGCTGTTGCAGACATTGCTAACTACTTCCTCGACCACTCCTGCATCTACCAGGGACTGAATGATCGCTACCAGTGCCTTATCGCCTTCGGGCGATATCCGATACTGAGGGAGTTTCGGGAGTATTGAGTCTTGTCTTACTGTTATGTGCACAGGGTCAATCATCATTCGTCCCACATCAGTCATTTTTGGCCCATAGGTACGGGGGCAGGGTGTCGAGCAAGGACAGGTCAGCGTCAGTTATGGAGTACATGTGTCGTGCTGGGCAGGGTTTGGACATGCTCGGGTTGTCGTACAGGATGACTCGGACTCCATCTGGGGAACACCTAATGGTAGCTCGAAAATGCTTTAGTAAATCAATGCCCATAATGGCGTCAGGGGAGTTGGAGGAGAGCAAAAATGTAGTGTCAGTGGCGTTGCTTTCTAGGTCAAAGGAGATAGGTACGGACAGGGGGTTGGTGGAGGGCGTCCCATCGAAACCTATCGATGTAATGTGTGAGCCAGACAAGGGTGCCCTTGGAATCAGTCGTTTCGATAACACACTACGTGTCGCCCCAGTGTCTACTAAAAATGGAGACTTTGTACCCAGGACCTTAGCGGTGACGTAAGGACCTTGCTGGTCAACACAGAGCTCGACTGGATCCCTCCCTTGCCCCTGGCAGTCCTATGCAAAGTCGGGGGCATTCTCGCTGTCGGATAGTTGGTACTGGTTCTGTCGGGGACGGTCAAACGTGTTCGATCTCCCTGGTCTGTCGTTGTTGGTGTCATTTGTGTACCCTCGTCCCTGTCCCCTATTTCTCGGTCCACCCGCTACGTCCTTGGGGTCCCTATTTCTGTTCATTTCTAACAGAACCGGACACTGGGATTTCCAATGGCCGAATCCTTTGCAGAAGGCACACTGGTCCTCGCTAATGTCTCTACGTCCGATGTGGGGTGTTGGGGTGTGATCTTTAGGAGGTGGATTTCTAGGGGTGGTTGATTGGTAATTTCCCCTGTGGGGCTCCCTTCGACCGCTACCCCTTGTATCTGGGCTATCATCACCCTTTCTTTCAAATCTTTCTTCTTTCTCTCGGATGCCCTATCACTCTCATTCTTTTGATGTTCGTAATACTGAGCCATCTGAAGGATAGCTGCGGGTTTGGAGGCCCCCCAACTACTCTCGCTCGTCTGTAACTTTTGGGAGACCTCTTGCGATAGACCCTTTACATAATTTTGCACAAACAGGTGTTGTCCGGTGGCGGTGGTCATGTCTTGGCCACTGTAGTCGGAGAACACCGTCTCAAATTGGGAGAAGTATTCCGATACGTCTTCCTGGGGTTTCTGACGGCCAGCCGTGACTATCGACCAATCTACCTTTTTCTCTGGGATTAATGTCTTTAGCTTCTGAACTATTTTGTCTGGGAGTTCCAGTACGTCTTTTACAGGTTTCCTTCCGGGCTCTCGCTGTCTATCTAGCTCACTGAGTTGATTCCAGGTATGTCCGAACAGATCTGTGTGGTCGGCTTTCCGGATTTGCTTCCACACGTCAGCCGGCAGACATAACCCGAAAAACAAGTCAATGTCCGCTAAAGTCATTATCGTCGAACCCAAGGCTGTGCCTAATTCGGTATAAAATGCTGTCGGGTTCTTTCTTAAATCGGGCAGGGTTTGCCTAAAAGTTAAGATATCTTGTCGATCCCAGGGTTGATAAACCCAATTGTACACAACCCTCCCCTTTGCATCTGTGTGGTTGATATCGTCGTTTGTTCCCTGACCTCGTGGCGGAACCCAGTAAGGGGCCGCTTCTCTGATAGGCATCATAGTGTTGGCTACTTCTAATGAGGACTCGGTCGTTTCAGGGACCGTAATCTTGGCTTCTGGTTTCTGTTCCGTGAGGTGGCGGAAGACTTCAAGCGTTTGCATGAAGAGGTCCGTCACATCGTGTTCAGTCCCATCTCCGACATCGACCTTTCTATATAGAGTTGTCAATTTAGCGGGGCCCTTATTCTGATACCTATCCTCATATGCGTTCAGGGTGTGGTAGCTGAATCGTAAAATGAAATGCCGTCTGTGGCTACCGGCATGTGAATTGTGCATATCCATCGTGTATTCTTCGCTCTCCTTCCGTTCTACTAGTGTCTTCATTATCTTGTCAATCCCATCCCGCTCATCTTTGCTCAATCTATTTGGTCTAGCTGGTGGTTGCTTGCTAGCCTCGGGGTCATCTGGTGTCGTTACTAATGCAGCCGGTGCAGAGGCCGCAAGGGCCGGGGCACTAGCGCTAAGGTCACTCTCGCTTGTATTTGGAGCTGGTAGGTGCTGTATCAGAGGTTGGCAGGGGGCATATGGAGGGGGCATGTAGATGATTGGAGGACCTAGCAGTAACTCATCGTTCGCCCGTTGTTTGGAGGGCAGCTCAGGGTAGAGCGTAGAGGGGGTCCTAACAGGGCATTGGCCTGTCAACCCTGATTCTTGCTTTTGTGTAGCTTCCTTTCTTTCTTTTATTTCTTCTTCTAGTTGCTTAGCGGCTAGGTGGGCTGCCTTTCGTAACTCTTTCCCTATTTTTGCTTCTTCTCTTTTCTTTCGTTGTTCCGCTTCTTTGCGCCACATGCCGATACTATCGAGCATGGTGGGCGTAGTCTTATTTTTCTGGAGCGCTGCTTCTAACGTTTCTATTTTATGATCATCAAAGGAACCTATCAGTGGCCACTGACTTTCCGGGTCCTTCTTTGTATATTTATGCCATAACTTATTATAAGCTATAGCGACTAGTCCATGCTTAGTGAACATGTCCTTATTAGGGGTGCCTTCCAGTGGAGCCGGATGGTTCATCTCTAATAAGCGGTCCGGGCTAAACAGGCTACCAATCAGTGGGGAGAAGATAGGCATGACGGATTACAACGGGGACAAAAGTCTGCACTACCTATCTTATCACTGCGCGCAAAGACTAGACAGAATATTTCTATTCTTCGTTGTTTGCAGGCGGTGAATACCTCAAAAGAACTAATATCGAACAATCAATGTTCGGTCAATCAAACAATCAATGGGGAGAATAAGTAGGCACGACGGGTTACAACGGGGACAAAAGTCTGCGTTACCTACCCTTTCACTACCTGCAAAGAGAGAACCTGTTCTTCCCTGTTTGCAGACAGAGAATCTCCAGAAAACAATCCGCGAACAACAGTTCGGGCCAAACAATCAATCAGTGGGGGAGGAAGATAGGCACGACGGATTACAACGGGGACAAAAGTCTGCGTTACCTATCCTTCGCTACCTGCAAAGAGAGAGCCTGTTATTTCTCTGTTTGCAGACAGCGAATCTCCAAACAAATCAACAAAGAGAGTAATACTAGTATTATCCAAATCAAACAATCATTTCCCAATTTGTCGCATTTACACAACCTTACCCGGACCGCATGGACAGTTTCCTGTCTTCCGAATCCAGCGCCAGATCGTCCTCTATTCTTCGTGATCTTCGCGGCACTCCTGATGGTTCCCAGTCAGGACCGTAGATCACTCGAGAGCGGTCCGTTCGGAATCAGTGAAGTTCGGATGATCGGCTGTCAGACGAGGGTCTATCGGACAGGAGCTCTCCCGATCGTTGCAGTCGTTCACTCTATCTTCAGGACCTCTCCCACTGGATCCACGAGTCACTGATGGGCCCCACGTTTGGGATGCCAATTGTTAAAAAGGGTAGGGCTGATGGCCTTTTTCAAAGTTGCCCGGCGCTAAACCGCCTCTATACCATTCTAGTTACCAAACAAAGAGGCAGGCGCTGGAGACTGGAAGTCAGGAAACAGAAGTTTTATTCCGACGGAGCAGAACACATCAGATCAGACAATAAGGTATCATTTCGAGGTGCTCTAACAGCCTCTCTGAGGCCTGGCTTTTTATACCCTGGTTTATGACATGTGAGCATTCTTTATTGCAGAAAAGACTCTTTGAAGTATGAGAAGACATCCCCGGAATCCCCGTGTCAGACCCACCCCCACACGTATCCACAATAGAGGTCCTCACCCCACATACAATAGGAGGGGGCTATCACGCAGCTGAGTGTTCCGCCGATTCTTAGGATGTGTGCGCCTGATCATATCCCAGGGGGTGGGGAGGCCATGATCAATAGTAGCTCCTTTGAAGAGGAGCGACTCCATACAATAGGGGGGCAATAAACTGTATCCCCCGGCTAGGTGATGGCCTGGGACCCGTGCGGCCAATCGGACTCAGAGGAAGGGGTCATCAAAGGAGAGGTATTCATGAAAGGAATGGTCTGCACGGACAATCGAGCGCAGAGGAAGAGTTTATCAAAGGAGAGGTATTCATGAAAGGAAAGGAAGTGTTGGTCAGGCGCGGGTGCGACTCCCAAGGACAGAGTCATGCGGAAGGAGAGGGTTTATGACTTGTGCATGTGAGAGCGGGGGCAGCCAGGGTGTGCAGTGGATGCTCGCAGGGTCAGGGGAGCGCACTGGCGATCGATTGTGAACAGGGA
Organism: Lissotriton vulgaris; assembly: GCF_964263255.1. NCBI lineage: Eukaryota > Metazoa > Chordata > Amphibia > Caudata > Salamandridae > Lissotriton > Lissotriton vulgaris. Next base: position 1,939,539,539 of record NC_141693.1, read on the forward strand.
GACCATGGTACCTAAAATAGCTGCTGTGCATATTGTACATGGATGACAAGATGGCGCAGATGATGTTCAGTTCGCAAACTAAAATTCCACAACATGTTCTCAAATATGAATGTTCAACAGTAAAATCACTGGCATTCAATTACTTCAATTTAAGGGATGTGCAATCGCATGCAGGCAACTCAAGAAGGGATATGAAAGGAGGTCATGTCTGAAGATGTGATCATAGAGCTATCAGAGAGTTGGATAATGATGCAGAGTTTAAGAAACATAAAAACAGTTCATACATTTGATCAATGTGCAGTACTGCGCAGTAGAGTGTACACTAAACTTTGTCAATCATACATATTGGCTAATACTCCACGGCACAGACACACACACACAGACATACACACACACACAAACACACCCACAGACAGACCCAGACACACACACACAAACACACCCACAGACACAAACAAACACACCCACATACACTCACAAACACACCCACACAGACACACACTGAACATTTATTTTCATAAATTCAGTGCGATCGTGCTCATAATGAGTGCACCACAAACTACACTTGTGGCTTACAGCTGCCCTGATGCCCAAATGTCGCAATAGTTGAGAATGAGGTGTCCACCATTGAGGCAGCAACGCTGTTTGCTTTTTTTCTGGTTTGCAAAAGCAAACCTTGGGGCATATTATCAAGGGATTTATCTCCGTTTTTTTGGCTTTAAAAGCCAAGAAAGCAGAGATGAAATTATCTCCCTATCAGCAACAGGGTGCTAACACGCAAATTCGCATGTTAGCACCCTTTTTCTCTACTCTTCCCCTTGCATCTCTAATGAGATGCAAAGGGGGCGTTCCAGAGAAAAATAATAGGAGAAATGTTGTTAAGCGACATTTCTCCTATTATCAAGGATTTCGCTAACCCTGTTTGTGATAAAAAAAAAGCAGTGCTAACCGCGGTTAGCACTGCTTTTTTTACACCTGGTATTTTTCTGACTTAGCCATGATATCCTATGGAAGGTGGATATCATGGCTACGTTTGTGAGCCCCTATCATCAAGCTAACAGCAAACTTTGAGAGATTATCGTTGGTTTTCCAGCGATAATCTCTCAATTGGCAGTTAGCGAGAGGATTTTTATCACTTCTGAGATAAACCTTGCTAATAGCAAGTTATCTCTGCGATAATTTCCGGCGATGCTTAGCGTTAATAAATTCGTTGCTAAGCATTGTTAGCGATAAATATCGCTTAGCGTTGGTAATATGACCCCTTATTCTGTCAACTGGTTTGTGAGGTCATGAGAGCCCCTGCTTCCGTCTTTAACAATGATTCTCTAACTGGCTGGGGTCTCTTGCGTGCACCAGTGGTGCAGTGCAAACCATGGTGTGTGGCTTGAGTGGTAGCAGTCCTGCTCTAACCTGTGAGGGCCCCTGTACCAGCCGTGCACTGCTACAGTATTTGAGAGTCAGACACGGAGGCTCATATTTGAGTCTGTTTTTAAAGAAATTTATTTTAAACTTGCTGAAAGTTTTGAGGTGGTCATTCACACCAGTTTCCAGTACAGTATTTTGCCATTCCCAACGTCCTGATTTTAACTACAAAAAATTAACAATGTTGAAAGCTGCAAGTTTGCGACCTGTTTAGAGGTTTGTTAAATAAAAAACTTCTGTGAGGTACTCAGAAATGCATTGTATCTAAGTCTGTTATGAAGCTCTGTGGTTATACTGAATACGCAGCTACCTGTTATATGACATCTCTGTTATTGACCTATGTTATATGACATCTCTTTATTAATGTAATTATTAATGTAATAACTGCACTTTCACAATTGCTTTATTAACCTTCCTGCTTTCTCAAATTTGCTGGAAAATGCACCATTTGTCCACTCTTTTTTCAAAAGTTTTGCGGGAGAGAACGCCCCGAACCCTCCTTAGATTGTTCGGGCTTGCACGCAATGCTCACTTACTACGGTGCAATATGAAAATCATTTTACGCCTCACCACTTTCAAATGTCACCAGCCGCAACTGGTGGTGAGTAGGGCGGTCTCGGTGCTGTGGTTTCTTCGGAATCCGGATTGGGATGGGTGGAGGATGGCGTTGTCTTCGATGAATCGTGTTAGTTCTCTGTTGACCGTTTTCTCTGTAACTTTGTCTGCGAAGGGGAGGAGTGAGATGGGTCGGTAGTTCTTGAGGTTGGTGGGGTCAGCAGTCTCTTAAAACTGAACAACGCACTACTCATATGAGGGCTAATGATGAACATGTCTCTAAGTTGTGTAAATGTTGGTCTTTTAGCCTGCTAGGCCTTGGAATGCTGAATTTTAAATTTTTCATCTCTCCTGTGTTGTGTTCAAAGGTTGCTACATTTCAGGTACACTTACTAATGCTTCTATTTTCCTTTCAGGACATCTTCTTACCTGTATATTACAAGTACTTTTGTATGTAGCATAAACTTGTTGTGTACTGAAGATATTTTACACTGAAAGGTTCAATAATGATATGCATTCCTTTTCCCTTTCAGGTGTCTACATTATTTCTGCTCAAAACTCATTGGATGTGTAACCCACACGATTACGTAACCTTTTTCTCTTACATTCCTGATAGGTCCAACTGCCACAGCATGTGGCGAAACATCTGCCACTCCTTAGCACTCCACTCCAGCCTACAATCAAGCCTCTAGGGATGCATCCAATGCAGAAAGTTTAGATGAATACAACACGCCTGGTCCATCGCATCAGTCTGGGCAGACTGCTCCAGTGAGTCTCACTTAACAACTACAGCTCCTACCCCAGCTGTAACAACACCACAGCCAACAGATTCCTCCACTTCCTCTAGACGAAGCGCAAGAAGCGCCATATTATGCCCCCAGTCAGTCCAGCCAGGAACCAGTAGGATGGGGCAGACTGTACCAAGGCCACAGGTTAGTAGGATGATGGATAGTGGCCATTTTAGTGAGGCCACTTGGGTCAGTATCACCAGGGCCAGCATCACCCAATTCTTGGGATCATTACAGAAGTCCCAAGAAATGATGGGCAATGTACTTTCTGGGATGCAGGAGAAGATGCAGTTGCAGAGGGGGCACAATGTTGAGAGGCAGAATCTTAACTCAAATGTGGGCTCCCTGACTGGGGTGCGACAGGACATTTATACCCATCTGTGCAGGGCTTTACCAGCAACAGTGTCCCCTTTCTGTGGACCAACTCCATCTGGCCCTACTCCATCAGCCTCAGCCACATAAATGGAGGGCCTGCCACCAATGGTGCCACCTGCAGTCACCCCAGTCCCTGCACCTGTCAACCCACTTGGCATCTGCATGTGCGCACGTTCTTCTGGACCACCAGGAGAGGATGTCAAGAACCCCACCACCAGCAAAAAAAAACACAATTCTAATTTCATGCAGTGTGGGACTACCATTCACTCTGGGGACTATTTCTGGTCACATTTACCTTTCTGAGGACAGGCATATTTGGAGATTTGACTACAAATAATTTTGCCTCAACAGTTATGGTTTCATTCACCGTGACTGACTTTTTATTATTTTGTTTGCTTCATCCCCATTTTGCTTAGTATCCCTTTGTGCAATAAAGAAAAAGTATCAAAAGAAAAGACTGGTGTTGAAGTTATTTTTTGTATTCATGCTAATTTTATACATCCCATCATACATTTCATAATCGTTGCAACAAAAGATTTTTGTATTTGTAAGTGAATTGCAAGTAGGTAAGGTTTCCCAAATTTTTCTACCATTACAACATAATACATATAGCAACAAATCATAACCTACTGTTTAATCAAATTTGCAACAGATAGATTGGCAAATTTGTATGAAACATAAAAACCGTAAATAACATAAATATTCTGTGCCGTTGTGACTTTTCCAGGTCCGCATCTGTCTACAACGGAAGAAGGGGATATAATCAAATGTTTCAGATTTAACAGGCAACATAATATTTGATAATGCCATCAGCTGGAGAGACATCTCCTGCCTCACAATAGGAATTGCACAACAATAACACAAATTGTACAAACTCCTGCAGTACTCAAATTTGTGGACACAGGATCAGCCCAATACACTCTTGCAGTATCTGGTGGAATGTCACAACCTACTTTCAGTGGTGTGCAACCACAAGTTTGTTCTACAATGACGAGACACATCAAATAATTCATGCCCTTAACACAAAATGAGCATTTTTCTAATGTGAAGAGGGATGACTTCTTTTGGTTGACTACTACATTTGGTTATAGCAAGTCAAGCAGCACCTATTGGTTTGGTGGCACCATTATACAGAGAATAAGTCCAATACAATTCTCAAGACTTCCATTCAATCACTGTGAAAGTTGTCTCAGTACTATGTGTGTACTCCCAACATTTGTGTGTGTCTTCCACAGGATTAACCCATGTTCCCATTGTACTTTGCAACAGCAGGATGTACCTGCAAATGTTCAAACGCTGAAATGTAAAACAGGAATGGCCCGTCAACCTCTAATTTCGGCCGATTCCACCTTTATGACCTCCCTTGACCTAAAAGTAAACAAATCTAAATCCTTCATAATTGTTGCAGGCACACCTATAGAAGAGAAACATCCCCACTTCCAGCTGGCAGGAAAGAAAATCGAGGTGGTAGACTTCTTTTCATATCTAGGAGTCCTTTTCGATAAGAACCACTCATGGTCTAATCTGGTGACTGCTAGAGTCCAAGGCAGAGAAAGGAGTATTAAAGCAATTAAAAGATTTGCTAAAAAGCTGGGAGGTAGTCCCCTGGACACAATCAAAAATATTTACACTGCAAAAACAAAGTCTGCACCAAAATGTGTGGCAGGAGTGTTGGGGATGGTTGATCCCAAACCATTACATCAAGTAGAAGACAGCTTTTTTAAAAATCGAGTGTCCTTACCCCAATCAGCTCCAAACTATATAGTGCATCTTGAACTGGGGCTCCCTTACCTGACTGACAGTATAAGAGGGGCACCAGTTCTGCTGCGGTTGTCAATATGGCAGAGGACCACAGTAGATCTGACCCAAAGTATCATCATAGACTGCTGCAAATTGGATCATTACAAGAGGATTTGATGGTTAAACTACGTGGAGGATCAATTGAATGATTTGGGGCTGGAAGAACTATTCCGAAATCCTCTCTCCTGTAGAAGGGTTACAAAGGGGAAAATAACAGAATTATTCACTAACAGAGCAAATGATATATATTTTTTTTCCCCTGAAATTTGTTATTGAGCAGAGCTTTAGGTTCATGAAATACATAGTATACTTAAAATCATTATTAAAACCAGTTTCTACAAAAAATCGAAATGACAGCCTCTCGATACATAATGGAGAAGAGCTGAACCTGAAGCAGCTAGTCATATACTCATTCACCAAACCAATCAATTAATCAATCAATCAGTCAGTTTTTAAGCGCACTATATACCCGCGGCGGTCTCAAGGCGCTTGGGGGGGGGGGGGCAGGTGGGGGCCGCTACTGATCGAACAGCCAGGTCTTTAGTATCCTCCTGAAGGTCAGCAGGTCTTGGGTCTGTCGTAGGCTCAGTGGGAGGGTGTTCTTTGTCTTGGCGGCGAGGTGGGAGAAGGATCTCTTGCCGGTGGTTGTTCTTCAGATGCACGGGGCGGTGGCGAGTGAGAGGTCGATGGAGCGTAGCTGGCGGTTGGGGGTGTATAAGGAGAGCCGTCTGTTGAGGTAGGCTGGGCCGGTCTTGTGGAGTGCCTTGTGTGCGTGGATGAGGAGCTTGAAGGATATCCTCTTGTTGACGGGGAGCCAGTGCAGGTTTCTCAGGTGGGGGGGGTGATGTGGCCGTGTTGTGGTACATTGAGGATCAGTCGTGCCGAGGAGTTTTGGATGCGTTTTGGATGCGTTGTAGTCTATTGATGAGCTTGGTCGGGACTCCCGAGTAGAGGGCGTTTCCATAGTCGAGTCTGCTGCTGACGAGGGCCTCGGTGACTGTCTTTCTTGTATCTGTTGGGATCCATCTATAGATATTGCGGAGCATGCGGAGGGTGTTGAAGCAGGAGGAAGAGATGGCGTTGACTTGCGTCTGTTGGGATCCATCTATAGATCTTGCGGAGCATGCGGAGGGTGTTGAAGCAGGAGGAAGAGATGGCGTTGACTTGCTTGGTCATTGAAAGCATTGAGTCGAGGATAATTCCCAGGTTGCGTGCGTGGTCAGTGGGGGTCGGGGCTGCCCTCAGTGCCGTTGGCCACCAGGAGTCATCCTAGGCTGACGGGTTGGAGCATAGGATGAGTACCTCCGTCTTGTCCAAGTTCAGCTTTAGACGGCTGATCTTCATCCCCTCGGCCACGGCCTTCATTCCTTCATGGAGGTTGGCTTTGGCGGTGATGGAGTCCTTGGTGAGGGAGAGGATCAGTTGAGTGTCATCGGCGTAGGAGATTATGTTGAGGTCGTGCTGTCAGGCGACGTGTGCGAGCGGGCAGTGTCGGGCTGAGGGAGGATCCTTGGGGTACACCGCAGATGATCTCGGAGGCTTCGGACCGGAACGGGGGGAGGCGGACGCTCTGGGTTCTGCCGGAGAGGAAGGAGGTGGTCAATTCCAGAGCCTTGTCTCGGATCCCTGCAGCGCGGAGGCGTGCGCGTAGTGTGTGGTGGCAGACGGTGTCGAAGGCGGTGGAGAGGTCTAGGAGGATGAGTGCTGCAGTCTCCCCATTGTCTAGCAGGGGCTTGATGTCATCGGTGGCGGCGATGAGGGCGGTCTCAGTGCTGTGGTTGCTGCAGAACACTGACTGAGAAGGGTCCAGGATTCTGTTCTCTTCGAGGTATCGGGTTAGCTGTCTGTTAACGATTTTCTCGATTACCTTGGCCTTGAAGGGGAGCAGAGAGAGGTCTCTTGGGTCTGCCTTGGGTTTTTTGAGTAGGGCGTTGATCCAGGCATGTTTCAAGCTCTGTGAGAAGGTCGCGGTTTCAAGGGAGAGATTGAAGATGTTGCGTGGGTGGGGTGCGATGGAGCTTCTTGCTTTGTTGAAGACGTGGTGCGGGAATGGGTCTGACAGGGAGCCGGAGTGGATTGTGCTCATGGTCTTTGTTAGAAACGGGACCCTGGCCGGCCAAGACTCGCGTCGAGGTCAGTCAGGGATCGCCATTTCTAAAGTCAGGGCAAGGGAGTCACACACCAAAGTAACCCCCACTCGCCCTCTAGGTAAAGTGGTGCGAGCAGTCTAGGCTAAACTTGGAGGCGGTATGAGTTAAGTATTTGCGCACGCACCCCAGCAACAACACCCACCACAAAGAAAGACTCCACACAAGGATATATATAAAAAATAGCCTTTGTATTATAATAAACAAAATACATTAGATAACACACGCAAACTGTACAATGTGCCAGGGGCACGGGCAGAATTTACAAGGGGAATTATGTACAGGACAGGGCCACATGGACCACTGTCAGGGGTAGGCACTTGTCAGAAAATAATACTGGTAGATATACACTTATGTCGTAAACATAGAATGAGTAGCACCAAAATTATAAATGCAACACACATCCAGTAGTCACTGGAATGGAGTCAAGACCTCCTACGCAACCCTAAAACACTGTAGGCAATTACGCAGGTAACTGGGACCTTCTCAGCAGGACCTAAGGAAGGAATACCAACACCTAAGCAATTCACTCTTAGCAAAGGGAAGGAAACCTAAACATAAAATGAAACATCAGCAATCCTCTATGCAGGTCACATTTCGCAAAGTGGATAACATAAAATGGGACATCAACAATCTACTATGCAGGTCACATTTAGCATAGTGGATAAACATAAAATGGGACATCAACAATCCTCTAGCAGGTCACTCTTAGCAAAGGGGATAAACATGAAATACCTAATCAGGTCACTTTTAGAAAAGGTAAGCGGACATAAACAGTTGCACATGAGGCATTAAACACAGAGGTGCAGGTTAGAACATATTGCGCAAGAATCGCATAGCAAGAAATTACAATGCGCGGGGTGCACAAAGCACAACACTCACAATGTCCCTCAGGCCAACTGGCCTCGAAAGGGGCGGAATGCCCTGAGTCTCAGTGTCAGGGGGGTCTGCGCAGGCAGCACAGAACACAAAGCCTAAACGTGGCAACTGTCCACTACGTGCTGGACAGTTGTAAATATGAACTGGGCAAACGTTGGAGCCAGGAGGGCTCAAGAACAAAGTGGGCAAGGAGCCTCTCAGGGGCTCACAAAGCAAATAGGCAAAGGTAGAGCTTCAGCGCTCTCAGGCTAATCAAAAATGCCCCCAGAGCCTCTCTCAGGGCTCTCAATCATGATGTGGGCGTTGAGCCTCGCTGGGCTCGTGGATTGACTGTGGCCACTGGAGCCTCTCGGGGCTCTAAATAAATAAATTGCCCCCAGGAGCCTCGGGGCTCCTAAATCCACACTGCGGCCACGTTGGAGTCCCTCACGGGGGACTCGAGAACCACACAAATGCCCCCAAGAGCCTCGGGCGGCTCTCCTCACTTGGGCCGCTCTAAGGCCCGGTCTGCACACGGAAGGGGAGGGGCGGGCACCGACAATATGCCCCGACGCCCTCCTCCCTTCCCTCGCTCTCCCTCGGCCCTGCTGCACTCACCGGGTCTCCTGGTAGCAGCGCGGGGCTCCTCTCCTCACTCGGGAGCCTCCGAGGACGCGGGAGCAGGCTTCCTTGGTCTCCCGCCTGGCCTCGTCACGACGTCTGTCTGCCTGACTTCCGCCGTGGCCGCCAATGGCAGCGCGGCCCTGGGGGTCAGGAGGCGGGACTTCCGGGTCGCGGAAGGCAGCGGCCCGGCAACAGCTTTCGGTGCTCCTGGGCTGCGGCGGTGAACACGGGGCAATGCCGGGTGGCACCGGCCTTCAATTAAAAAGATAAAGTGAGGTGGGCACTCGCTCGCCCAAAAATCGGCAAATCGGCTCCGATGCCGGGTGGGCACCGGCCAGGTCAATAAAGCGCTCCCAAGCGCTCAGGGGCTCAAGAAGAAGCGCGCTCAGCGCTAAAAAGATAAGCAGAGCGCTATGGAGTGCTGGGGCACCAGGAAAGCGCTCCTAGCGCTATAAATCCAATACAAGCGCTTCCAGGCACAGCAAAAAGCTCCAGCAGGGTCTGGAGGCAGGCAGAGGGGCATGGCAGGGCCAGAGCCAGCACACTGGGTCTCCAGGCAGGGAGACAGCCAAGTGGCGGTCCTCTTGGCCCCTGCAGCAGCAGCAGCCCCCTCTGGCAAGATCCTGGAAGGAAACCAAAGACAGGACAAATTGTATGGGGACACAGCCCCTTCTTATACAGAAAAACCCCTTTGTCTCAGGGTGCAGGGTGGGGGAAAACCAGTCGCAGCTGGTTCTGAAGTACTCTGTTTACCTCAACCACCCTCTCTATTCACTGGCAGGGCTAGGGCCATCAGTCGCACTACAGGGGGTGGAGCCAGCATTGTCCGGGGAAAGTCCAGGCCCATCAGGGACCAGGGGCACTCTTCCCAAGCCATCAAGCATGCTGATCTCACACTCACCACCGGGCAGACCCATCCAGCCTTCCTAGAGCCAGGCTCACCAGCCAGCTCCAGCCAATCACACTGCAGGCATATTTTACAGTAATATGCCAAGTCCCAGAAATGGCATTTCTACTCATGACCCACACATGCCACATACACCATTGCGGAGCATTCATTCTCACAAACTCGCACATACCAAATTCGAGCATGCACTCCCCACACATCAGGAACTACTAGGGACACAGACATTCCCCATGCATCCCTATGGGAGAGCAGGCCAGCCTCACTACATGCACGCACTTTACTCTGGGACACAGAGAAAAAGTGCGCACAGACCAGAAAATCATCCACACAGATCACAGATCTAAAGCAAAAAGATTAGGGGTGAACCTGCCTTAAGGGCCAAGTCCAACAGTCTTGATGGTGTCATCGACGCTAGCGCTGGTCCAGGCTAGCAAGGGGACGTGGTCGATGGTGTGCAAAGGGTGTGTTGTGTTGCTGTCTGTTGGGGCTGTCTGGGTGTTGAAGCTGTCGTGGATGTCTGCTGTCTTGCGGTGGAAGAAGGTGGTGAGGGAGTCGCGCAGGGTTTGCGATGGGCGGGATGTCATTTGTGTTGGAGCTGGGGTTGGAGAGTTCCTTCACGATGTTAAAGAGCGCCTTGCTGGCGTGTGCGTTGTTGTCGAGGCGGTCTTTGAAGGAGGTCTTCTTAGCTGCCCTGATGAGGTGGTGGTGGTTGCGGACGGCGTCCTTGTGTGATGCGTGGCTGTCCGGACTTTGTTCACTGTGCCATTTCTTCTCTAGTTTCCGGCAGGCTTGCTTGGAATCTAGGAGTTCTGGGGTGAACCAGCTGGCCCTTTTGCTGGTGTCTCTGTGGGGGGTTTCTTCAGCGCAGTGGCGGTTCGTCCATTGGGGGCATTGGGGCGTTGCCCCACTAACCATGGACGACCGCCACTGCATACATACAAATTACCAAGTCATAATGCATTTATTTTGAGCCTGGTCGGTTGGAGTCACTAACTATAGTGACATCACGTCATCGCGGAAGGGTGTGGGGGCGGGCCTGCGGCAGTGAGTGGCAGGCTGGGCTAGCAGATAGCAGCAGCGTGGCAGGGAGGGCAGGGGGCAGCAGCAGTGTGTGCGCATTAAGGACAAGTCATTTTTATGACTTGCCCACGCATGCGCACACACGCAGTAGCCCCTTCCCTCCTCCTCCTCTCCTTGCACTTATACAGGTAGAGCCGGGTCTCATTATGGGCAGTATTAGCCCTGCTCTATGTTGTCAATGATTGGCCGGCGCTGTTGGGACGTCACCACGCCCTGGCGTGGACAGGACTGCTACAACAAGAACACCAGAGTCAAGAGGAGAGTGATGGCACGCGCTCCCCCTTCCTCTAGAAACAGAGCTGTTACCAGGCGAAGGATGCGTGTCTTCCAGTCACGGCCTGCTAACTGACCCCTGAAAAAGTAAGATGATTCCAGACCGAGGCAGCGAAATCAACGTTGGGATTTCTTCAACGAGTCATGGGTAGGTTTCCAGCCTGTATATAAAACGCAACACGTCATCCAACTGTGCCCTTCACTTCCACCCTTATCTCTGTTTAATGGCTCGCTTTATTCCTTCAGTATCTGGACCCCTGCTCGCTTAAAATGTTCACAATTATTGTTCTGCAGTGCTAGTCAGACTGATAGCGTTCTGAGGTGACTCAAACATTCAGCCCGCCATTTCGTGTCCCGTCAGTCCCTGTACATAACTAAGGCACAATTATAAATGTGCTCGTTTTCATTTAAGGTTTTATTCTTGCACCGTCTTCAACCATGCTCCAGGTTGCTCAAGTTAAAAGAAGCGCCTGGAAGATTGTCAGTTTGGAGGGCAGATGTGTCTTGTCTCTGTACCTCAGGCGTCTGTGGTTGTAAGTTAACTACGAGAATGTTGCCACCATCTGTGTAACAAGACGGCGCAGCGTCGCTCCCGCCTGTTTCTATAAATAAGAAAGATATACATATTTCCTTTGTAGACACTGGGTGCGTGGTGAGTGGATGTGTCAGAGTGGGGCCGCCTGCCATTCTGCTGTGGGGTTGTGACAGGCAGCCAGCTACCCAGGGTGTTTTTGCAGCCCCCCAGCAGAAGTGTAAATAACTTGTATGCTGTCAGGGACTTGGCCTTTTGGAAGCGTGCAGTGGCAGTGCACACCTACCTCCCCCAAGAAAGTGAGGAAGGACTGATGCTCGCTCCATCTTTCCGGCCACTTTTTTTGTTTCTGGTTCCAACCCACTTCACATGCTTAATGGAGCTTTCCTCTATCAGGGCCAGGTCAAAGAGCAGAGTTAAGGGTGAATCTCAGTCTTCTGCTGGTGAAGCCTCGAAAAGGAACATTTAGAACATTTGCAAACGTGATTAATCAACAACCATAAGCTGTCTTTAGATCTTAAACCTCACATTGGGGCCACTTCTTAAAACGTTTTCTAGGTGTTATTGTGATTAACGGCGGGAATATTCATAATTTGTGAATGCCTGAGTTACTCATGGGAGGATGTTGTTTACATGTGCACACATTACGTACTGGTAAGATCCCAGTGGATGTGTAGAAGTGGTTGTTCTCAGGAAAACGACAGAGAAATTCAGCAATGTGTAGCAAATGGGGGCTTTCATTTTCCTTGTTTCCGCAAAAAAAGTAAAGCATTTCCAAACTTCAGCCCCATGTGATAAAACAGCTTTGTTTTCCTGTCATAGCCCTTATCTTCCTAGATCCGATATAAGTGTTTACATTGGGAAGGCGGAATAATGACTTTCATTACTAGTCCTGGGACACTGCCGGCATCATAAAAGTATTACAGGGGTCGGCACAACCCGAGCTCAACCTTGAAAATCTTTTCGAGAGTTTATTGTTTAAAATATGTGATGTTAGGCCTGCTCCAAAAGCATTCAACTGACAGTATTGTGTGATGCGTGTTGTGACAAGTATTCTCCCAACAACCAACCGTTGTTCTGTTTGATGTCCTGTGTGTTGTTGTTGTGTTCTGTGTTACTATTGTGTTTTGTGTGATTTCCTGTGTATTATGGTTGTGCTCTGTGTAATGTCCTGTGTGTTTTTGTTGTGTTCTGTGTGATGTCCTGTGTGTTACCGTTGTGTTCTGTGTAATATCCTGTTTTGGACTTTTACGCCACACTACTTTCAGATCCCACCAGCCGCCACTGCTTCAGCGGGGCGGGGGTGTTGGAGCAGTACTCGATCCAGCATCTGAGGTTGTGGGCAGCGACGTCAATGTTGGAGGGTTCGGTGGGTGGGTTGAGAGCGAGGTTTGCATGTAGTTGGTCTTCGGTCATTTTACTTTAGCGGCAGCAAGGGATCTTTCCTGGATTTCCAATTTTGCAGAATTAGTGAGCGAGCCACCGTACAAGAAATAAATACAAAGGGTTTTTCAGGCTCGGATGGCATCGTTTCATCTCTGCAGATTCCAAAAAAAGTAGCTTCGGCCTCGAGCGAAACACATTTTCCGATTGCTTGCTTGATATGTGAGAAAACTGCCTCCCAAAAAAGCCTTAGTCCTGAACATGCAAAAAAATGATGGTGCCACCCGCCTCCCCCATCTATTTGACAGCGAAAGCACTTGCTTTCAGCTCGCGGGAATCTTTTTTTTAAGGTGGCCGGAGTTAAATTAGAAAGCTATCGTGATAGGAAGGCCATCCTTTTGAAATTTGCAGCGCTCCGAGATTTGCTTCCTAAATAGCAGACGGTCTCCCGAGTTATTTTATCCAAGTTATTCTCTATCACTGGAGCTTGCCCCTGCTTATGTAGCAACCTAAACCAGTTTCCCACCCCTTTGACATTAGCCCCATAAGCAAATCATACTTGAAGGGAAAGCAAGCGATTATAATTCAATAAAGTCTTTATTTCGATTAATCATCATAAAAGGCAAAATCATCCAAGATTTAAAAAGAAATATACCATCACATAACAATTATCGTTAAAAGCACCGTTCAGATGAGAAAAACATTAGTCATAATTGATCATAAATTAATAAATAATTGTATGTCCATTTTAAAACAAGGTCTTAAAAAGATAAAATTAGGTATATGAAGTCGACATTGCAATCAGCAGTTGACATGACAGATACGCTAAAAATCATGATACCTTCATTGACATAAAAACATTAATTCATTTAAAATCATTTCCATACAAAATACGGTCCCTCTTTACACTATGAGCTACTCTGCCACCCATTTTGTTGCGAATGGCCCATACCCAGCTCAAGAACTTTGCCACACCAATCACTGTAAGGGCCGTGGTATCTGACCTTAGGATCCTTCTGGCTTCCTTCGCGGATTCTATATTCAAGCGATTACAAAACTCCTCTATTGCATATGACTTGGTTCCGGCTGGACCAGGGGAAGGTTTCCACTATCTCTCTCGTATTAACGCACAGCATAGATTTATTCTTCAGCGCTTACGTATGAACATGATCCTGTTACTCTTAGGGTACCCAGAAAAGATGTAAACTGGAAGATTTACCAGCCTGCCCCTGCAATGACCTTGCTGTGCAGTCAGAACTCCACATCTTACAATTTTGCAAAAACTACTCTGATGAAAGGAAATAATATATCCACCCAAAAACACAAATTGAGACTCAACATATTTTTCATGTATGATTACTTAACCCCTTCCATGCTCATGACGAGCTCAGCTCGTCATGCAGCACAGTGCTCCTGTGCTCATGACGAGCTGAGCTTGTCATGACCACACCCACTAACATTATAGCCCAGCACAGGAGGGAAATCCTGCACGCAGCGATGTGTTTAAAATCCTTTACAAAGCAGAGCAAATAGATACAAATAAAAAAGGGTAAAAATAGGATAGATAAAATCTAAAAGGGGGGCGTTAAGTAGCAAAGATACTATAATGGTCACCAGTACATAAGTATGGTTACTTTGTGCAAGAAAAAAATACATTTAGAATTAAAACACATGTAGGATATAACATGCAGAGGGTGTTCGAAGCAACACCACCAAAAAGGGCTAAGAGTAAATAGGCATATTAGTGGATGTCATAATAATTTACATTTGGATGTTGTATGTTTAGCTGTACCCCTCTCAGACTGTTAAATGTCCTGTTACTAATAAAAGGTAGTGTAAACAATAGAAATATAAAAAATGCAATGCTGTGCAAATGCGAGTGCTGGTATTTGGTGAATCATAATTTATTTAACTATCAATTCTCGGGCTGATTGTAAAGTAATTCCAGCAACCACATAAAACTTCCCAATTCGTGCGAGCTCCATCGGCACTATGGTGGTGTAGATATGCCGTAGATCCTCCTTGCATGTTCTTAAGCCGATTAGAATGAACATGGTTCTTAAATACAAACGCCTTGGGGACAGCAATGCTGGTGACATGCTCCGCAGATTCTGAGTGGTATTGGCACAAACAACATCCAGCCCCATTTAACGACCAATTTTTCCAGTTAGCCCTATAATCTGGTATTGGCAATGTTAAGAGCCTCACCATTATGACATTTTATAGAGCTTACCTTCCCAGTCCTGCTTTTATGTAGGGCTGGCATGCAGTTGTTTCATGTGAGTTAATAAGTACCTCTACACCCCGAACAGGTCTGATCCTTTCTAGATCTTGTTGCCTTTAGATGTTCTTGTCGCACTTTTTTAGCAGGTTCTTTAGACTAAGCTTTGTTAATGGTGTGTCTGTTAAAAGATCAGCTGGTAATCCCAATGTTTTTTTGCCATCAAGAAATATCTTGCCCAGGGGGCGTGGCTTGGCTGCCGAGCGGAATGACTGTCTAACTCCGCAGCTCCGCCGATCGAGCGAATTAATCCGGTAATAATCCGTTCAAACTGACAGTGTGGCTCGGACCCAACAGACCCTAAAGACTGAGGAAGACGCCTGCCTGACATTGTGAGACTCTTATGGCCAAAAACCCGATATTCGTCATACACGGCCGATCACTTTGTAGCCGTGAAGAGGCCTTGTGCTTTGATGGAAGCCGGGGACTCGAGTAGTGCCGGACCAGCACGGCGGGCGCGACCGCGGCATTGAGCGGGACGTTCTTGGAACACAGGCGTCCTGAGTGCCGGTCGAAAACAACGCTCCTGCTATCGTACACTTCGCCCAGCAGCCCCAGAGGGTAAAAAAAAGGCGCTATTTCCACAATCCCTGCCCTGAGATGGGAAGAACACCGAGGCGCGGCGAACACGCCAGAAGGAAGACGAGCAGTTATCGAGAAAACCAGGTACGGAGCGAACACTACACCCCGAGAAGTAAGACGCACATGCGGCGCACAAGGTGCTGTGGAGTCGCCGAAAATTAGGAGACCGTGCAGAATTGGACATTATATAGCGAGGTGGACACTGGCGAGGAAGAAGCGCAAACCGCCATCTTAGATTGGGATCGGGAGAAGCGTGAAGGCCTCGTAAGCGGACACGTAGCCCACACCGTAGGACCACACTGCTATCAGTATGCCCCCGGTTGAAAACACGGACACCACTATAACAAGAGTCCCCTAACAAACGTACCAATACCGCTGTGATTGGGCGACGCATGGTATCCGGTAAACAATACGCCTAAGTCAGCAAGGCTTCACCGAGAACCCGCTGGCTTCCCGAATGTAGGCAGATAAAGCGGTGGGCAAAGTACCAAGTAGAAGGACACAGCAACAGGACCTTGTGAACACCACTGTGCGCAGGTAACCTTCTAAAGACTCGATCGTCCGGGTCACCTACAGAGTGCCAAGAGTAGAGCTCATTTTCTCATAAAAAGAAAACATAGCTAGGACTTGACATGGGAAAACCGGACACGAGACAACCTAAAATAACTTTTGATAAATCAAAGCAGAAGATGCCGGGCCCGGATCACCAGGATTAAAAGGCGTCGGGAGATGACCAGACTAGACTGCCGGCGGAAGATATCAAATCCATGTTTCAGGACTTAAAGACAAGCCTGCAGGGTATAGATACAAAAATGGACACCCTGGCTGCACACATGGACGGCATGACAAAGAGGATGGACAAACAGGAGGGCAGAGTTCGAGTGTTGGAGACACGTGCGACTGAAACAGAGGAAAGCCAGACAGACTTGGACAAAAAAGTATGTGGCATGGATAAAGGGCTGGCCCTCATCCAACAGAAGAACAAGGATTTGGACGCAACAACGTCCGCATTACAGGCGTGGCGGAATCCACAGACATAGCTAACATGGAACGTTATATTGAACAAATGATGAAAGACATTTTTGGAGATGGCCTTTTGCCGATGTTTCTCATAGAAAGGGCGCATAGAACATTTAGGCCCAGGCCAAAACCAGGAGCACCACCGAGGCCCATATTGGCCTGCATCCTCAACTATAGAGACCGCAACACGATCTTGCGCATGGCGCGGGGTATGGAAGATATGCAGTATAAAGGGAACCGAATTGCCATGTATCCTGACTTCACACTCCAAGTCCAGGCAGCTCGAAGAGAGTTCCTGCCAGCAAAGAAGGTGTTCCAACAGACTGGCACAAAATACTCCTTAATCTACCCGGCAAAATTGAGAGTACAGGGCCCGGGTAGGCCTACCTTTTTTGTGGATGCGAAGGTGGCACTGCAGTACGCCAAACAACTTGATAAGGAGCAGAAACGACAGGCAGAACCAGAAGAACAAGACTCGACAGAGAAGCTAAGTGATGTTGAATAACATTATGTGTTGCTGATACAAGTTGGGTGCATTAAATGGGTTATGGCTCTTGATAGAACTGGGACGTTAAGGTCCAAATTGGATAAGACTAAACTCCTCATGCCTTTTGATCGAACGAACAGTAATCAGTTAAGGTATGGGTGAATATGGTCCTAGAGCAGGCACTGTCGGGCCAGCGCTCGATCACCCTGTCACAAGTACAGGGGTTGATGGTGCCTTCCTGCGTACCCCATGGGATGAGTCCCACGAACTGGATAATCAGATTTTTGATGTTGCACACTGGAATTAGTTGGAAGGGAGGGGGGCGGGGATATGCACAGCCTAATTGGGGGGTTGGAGCGGGAGGGAGGGAAAGGACTGGGTTCCGAGAATTTTGTTTGTCATTGTTGTTTTTTGGAGGCGTAATATTGGGGTGGTTCACATTTCATGCTTGGAATAGAGATACTGCAGACATTGTTGAGAGTGGCCAAAATGTTAGGTGCGTGTCCTGGGGGTGGTCGGGAGGGGATCTGCTCAACGCTGGAATAATGTGGGATATGCTCGTAGAGATACACACAATATACAGTTCAGTGCCCTTTGCGCTACACACTCTCATTTAAGTAATGCCTCAGTGGCTCCCAGATGGTTCTATGATTCTTGTGAGACGACACACATTCCCACAGATACTGTCATGACGTCAATAAAATGCTTATCTTGGAGTATACAGGGCATGAATGATAGAAGAAAAGCGAGACTAATACACGCCTATTTGCTAAGAAAAGAAGTAGATGTCTGCCTGCTGCAAGAAACTCACCTAACTAACACTGGTGCATCGTTACTCAAAAACACTAGATGGGGGGAAATAATACATGCCCCCTATTCGAACTACGCGAGAGGGGTATCGGTTTTATTCCGGAGAGGGCTACAATGGAAAACACAGAAGGTAATAACAGATCCTGAAGGGAGGTACATCGTGATCCTGGGGATATTGTGTGGAATTCAGTTATTGCTAATGAATGAATGAATAATGATGATCCCGAATTTTACGGGGAGATGTGGCACAAAATGCAGACCCTAGACTCAGCCGCGATCCTGTGGGGGGGTGATTACAATGTTGTACTTTCTGACACACTTAACAGACAGGGGGAAACCCGTGAACACCACCCGAAGGCAGCTGAAAAGTTGGGAGACATCATTGCTGAGGCGGCACTAGTGGACTCCTGGAGGCTATTGAACCCGGGGACGTGCGCAGGCACATGTATTGCTGCTCATAGAGCCGCTTGGTCACGACTAGACCAGGGACCTTCATACATCTGTTTTGGAGGCAGCACACCTGCCGAGATCACTGTCAGACCACGCACCGTTAGGAGTGTGTAAATGTAAATTGATACTTGTATAGCGCACTACTCATCCGCAAGGGTCTCAAGGCGCTTGTACGAATACCGCTGTGGAACCCATCCTGGCTTTCCCTGTGAGGCGTCCACTCCTGGGCACCCCCAAGGTGGAGGCCAGGCATCCTTTGCGTTGTGGGGGCCGTTGTGGAGATTAAGCAAGCTATTGCCCAGAGTTGCAGAGTGGGACTCCATGATTGGAATAGGCACCGAGGCGAGAATTATCAGGTCTGTGGAATTTTGAGCCCAAGACCCGCCGAAGCGGGGAATTGAACCCTGGTCCCAGGCTAGACTTCTGCATCAGGGTTTGCCGCTCTAATCATTGAGCCACACTTCTCCACAAGTGTCACTTGCCGCCCCCACACAATATGTGCAACCATTTAGCTGGAGATTCCCCTCACAGGCACTGCTTGATCAAGTGTTTAGAGAAGAATTGAGAGAAAAAATATTGGAGTATTTTGAACTGAATGAAGGATCTGTGGAATCGCCTGGAACGCTCGGGAGGCCTGCAAGGTGGTTGTCAGGGGTAACTGTATGGCGCTCAAAACAGGGGTGTTGCACACTATAAGAAACACACTAGAGAGATTGGAAAAAGAACTGGCAGCCCTGGAGGCTACTCTGGCAGCGAGACCATCTGACAGGGCCCGTGCCGACTTCAGAACAAAACTCACCCAGTTTCAGGAAGAGGCAGAAAGCGAAGTAAAATTCCTCAATAAATGTACCCAGGCTAGACGGTATGGAGAGGGGGACCGCGCAGGGAGGACTTTAGCTAACCTACTGCGCGCACTTAGAGGGACAGATTATATTATGGAACTACGGGACAGGGATGGTAGACTGGCCAGAACACCTCCAGATATATTACACTCGATGACAGAATATTATGAAACACTATACACCTCCAAAGTGACACCAGAAGATAAAGCAATAACAGATTATCTAGACACGATAGCTCAAGCGTGGTTCAATAATGGGGCACGGGAATATATGGATCTGCCGATCACGACAGAAGACATAAAGGCGGTTATAGCAAGCTTACCGTCGGGCAAAGCGCCAGGCCCGGACGGTCTCACCGCGGCATTCTATAAGGAGTATGCGGATATACTAGTGCCCAGACTGCATAATATGTACATGGAGGCGATTGAATTGGGGACACTGCCACCGTCGCTCAGGGAAGCAATGATAATTACGTTGCTCAAAACTGACAAAGACCCGACTAGCCCAGACTCATACCGCCCACTCTCACTAATAAACCTGGATGCTAAGATTTACGCAAAGTTACTGGCAGATAGACTGAAACCCATGTTGCCTCATATAGCTCTATCGGACCAGTCGGGATTTGTAATGGGCAGGTCGACTTCCCATAACATCCGGGTACTATTCGGCTTACTGCACTATTTAGACCCCAAGGTACAAGCCACTGCTGCCTTATTAGACGCCACTAAGGCATTTGATTCCCTCGAATGGAAGTTCCTATTAGCACTATTCACTCGCATGGGCTTTAGCCAGTTATTCACCCGAAAAATTAACATTCTATATAATAGCCCAAAAGCAAGGGTAAGAGTAAAATGGACAGATCTCAGACTCCATCAATATTACAAGGGGAACTAGGCAGAGTTGTCCCTTATCGCCATTATTGTTCGCCATGGCCACGGAGCCACTGGCAGCGCGTCGGAGGCAACATCACACACATCGTAGCATTGGCTTCACGTCGAGGGGCCTACTCGTGTTAATGTACGCGGACAACATAACAATATACATGCAAAACCCAGCCGAGAACGTTGACCCCCTGATGCGTGAGTTGATGAGATATAGTGGCCTAACTGGCGTCAATATCAACTGGTCAAAATTGACGATGCTGCCCCTGACTGACGGCACGAGCAAATGCCACACCGAATTCCCTATAGAGTGGGTGACGGATGAAGTAAAATATCTAGGTATCAGAATTAGTCGCTCAATACAAGAAATATGGCTATCAAATTATGGAGTGGCAGTGGAGTGGCTGGAGGGCAAAGTACAAAAGTGGAAGACCCTGCCGCTGTCCCTAACGGGCCGAATAGCCATAACAAAAATGGTAATACTACCGAAATTTCTGTACCTATTCGTGAATATTCCTCTGCCACTTACACTCTCCTTCTTCCGACGCATTCGATCCGCAATCCTGGAACTGGTCTGGGCGGGGAAACAACCCAGAGTAACCTGGAAACTGTTGACACTTCCCTTCCGCCAGGGTGGGCTTGCAGCACCGGATTTTGAATTATATGCATATAGTGCGCAGGCCCAATACTTGCACTACTGGCAACATCCAATTCCATATCAACCGCATGTGGCAATTGAGAAAGACGTGTCAGCACCCACACCATTAACGACAACTCTGTATCACAAATACAAACGCTCACCAACAGATATAGACACAGCAGAAACAGTACGATGGGACTGGCTGAACATAGCAAAACGTGCGGGACTAACTGACATTTAAGCTCCAACCATGCCGCTAAGTAAAAACCCTCTATTGGGACCATTAATGGACACAGCGGTGTCGGAAAGGGCGCGCAGATGCGGATTGTCGGTGGCGGGGGATCTTTACCCGGATGACACCTTTGTGTCTTTACAGGCAGTATGTGAGTCTGAGAAGCCCACGGCATCCGAACTGCTCCTTTATTATCAGCTACGGGCGGCATGCAGGTCTAGATACCCACTGTTTCCTGCTGCGCCGCCGACACTATCGGCACTGGAGGACGTATTAGCAAACAGCTCGCCGAACAAACTGGTCACTCGAATTTACAGAATCACGCAGGATACAGCCCCTGTGATACAGTCTGACTCGAGATTGCAATGGGAGACGGAGGCAGTTATTAGCATTGCAGAAAAACAATGGCTATTCTGTTGCACCCAACTCAAACATTTATCACCCAACTACAGACTGAGGTTGATCCATTTTAATTTCTTACATAGAACATACCGCACGCCTAAACAATTATTCAGGATGGGCCTGTTGGCAGACGCAAACTGCTGGAGGTGTGGAACACACGATGCGACATTCTATCACTTGACATGGGAATGCAGGACTGTGAGTAGATACTGGGTGGAAGTCTTTGAAAGTATAGGGCAGATAGTTGCCCTCCTGCATTTACTGGCTAAGAGGCAGATTGCACTACTCTGGAAACAAAAAACTCCGCCGGCAGTGACGGGTTGGTTAAAATCGACCATGTACTGTAGAGGCCAGTTGATAGTTTATTGGGAATTAATGCCGCAGCGCTCCAGGCCTGCAGGTATCTGGCAACCACTGGCAACCTGGTTGGTGGGCGGATGTGGAAGTGTGAAGGTGGAGATATGTGTGAAAGATGCACTGGGATATAAGGTATAGAGTGCAGGATACGGACCCTGGATAGGGGACGGTATAACTGGGTTGGATTATAGCGGGATAGCAAATGGGTGTGCAAGACTGGGCACGAGCTGCGCGATTAGACACAAAGGGCAGAATGGTATGGAAGTGCGTGGGTGGTATTTGGTCTCCGGGGCTCCCGGACATGTTATTCACAACGACAGTGACATCTATATTAGACCAGGGGTGGACTGATCTATTATGTGAAACGCTTCTAGTTGGTTTTTGTCATTTATAAAATGTATTTTCTGAAGCTGTGTACAAGTGCATGGATGCAAAACTGCATATTGCGGTTAAGATTTTTTATTGACAAGCTGCCTGCCTTCGGGTTGTTGGCTAAATAGCAGTGTACTACTTGTACAAATGAATAAAGGTTTTGGAAACTTAAAAAAAAAAATACCTTGCCCAGCGACTGTTATTGTCTGTGAAAACCACCTGCAGCGCTGCCCTAATTGTGCCCGGACATGCATTAGTCACAATATATTGAAATTTGACTATATCTTTTTTTGCATTCAATGTCCATTGCTGTGATGTTAAACTCTAGACGGATCGGTGAACGCCAAGTTGAATATGGGAGCTTGAAAACTTATCTATAAGCCTTTGTATATAGACTCTCCAATTATTTAGGCAGCAAACTAGGGAAAGCAAGGTGGCCATAGCTGAGTGTAGACATTAGCTTGGCCTGCATTACTCGTCGGATCCCCTCCGTCGAGTGGCTTAGAAGCTTGTAGTGTAATATACACAGGCCATATGTGAGCTTGGCTGCTTTTGCCTCCAGTGCTTTAACCTGCTGTGCTGGTCCGCAGGTATCGGAGAATTGTACTCCCAGGTAGGTGTACTTGTTAGTCGTGACTATCCTTAGTGGGCCCAGTTGCTAAACTAATGATCATTTTTTTAGCTTGAGGCCAAAGATCAACACTTTAGTTTTTTTTGCTTTAGCTATGAGTTTATTTTCCATGTTATAGGAGTGTAGTGTCTCTAATGCCCTTTTCATACCTATTCTTGTTTAATCCAATAAAACAAGATCATCCGCATACTGCATAGTCAGAAGTCTAAGGTGGCCCAATTTTGGAGGAAAGAAGTTAGTTTTAAAAAGTGCCTCTCCCATGTCTGCGGTGTATAAGTTGAACTGGGTGGGGGCGATCACACAGCCCTGCCTTAACCCCTGTATTTGTGAAGAGCTTGGCTGTTGCACATGTGCGTGTAAGCTTAATGCGCACTCAGGTACCAGTGTAGAGTGATAAAATGGCCCCTAGGAGTTTCCTCTGTATACCCCACTTAGCCAATTTTGTCCACAATATGTTTCGATCAACCCCATCAAAGGCAGCACTGTAGTCCACAAAACATGCATATAATGGGGGAGTGGTGGCCCCAGTTGCCTTGGTTGCCAGGCATGAAAGCGTAATGGCGTTATCGACGAGTTCGGCTGAAAGCCGGTCTGGTATTGAGGAATCATATGTTTTTTTGTTATCCATGACTCTAGCTCTTTCAAGAGCACTTTAGCGAATGCCTTCCTTTCCCCATCACCCTATAGTTCCCCAGGTCGGAGGCGTCCCCTTTTTTATGGATAGGTTGTAGGATGGAACCTTTCCATGAATCCGGTACTGCTGAGATGTTATAGCAGTGACTGAATAAGCCCTGGATGTGGGGTGCCCAGTAATCGCGATCTTCCTTGAAGATATAACCAGGCAGCCCATTGGGCCCTGGCGCCCCATCCTTTCTTATTCCCTCCCTGGAGGATAGATAGAATTTCCCTTTCTGTTTGAAAGGGGTCCGCCAAGTCACTCTCTTCACATTGTTAGTCTTTAACCTCTGCAATGTTTGCCATAGGTGTGTTTTGATCAACATATAGGCTAGTTGCATGAGCAACCCATTTATTAGCAGGTACAACATTATGGGTGTGGTGACCACCATTTAGGCCATTGACATGTCTCTAGAATTCCGTACTTTTGTTGGGTGCTAGTAGTGCATACATATTTCCGCATTTTTCCTCCATGCTAGTTTGTTTCAACTGCCAAGCAATTTGTTTATGCATTTTTCTTACTGTCTTCAAGAGTATTTCGTCCAAATTGACTTTTCCCTCCTATGCTGTGACACTGCCAAACGGCACCTCTTTTTGCTCTCAATGAAGATTTTGTTGTCAGTGAAATTGAGTTGCCCCTGTTCAGTATATTTGCTATTATAAGAAAACTGCCTTCCTGTAGACAACGATTCAGAAAAGGGGGTGGTGATGAACAGAGTGTCTGAATTAAGCAGACCACTCTTACCCAGTCCAAAGATCAGGGCTTGATCCATCACCGTTATTTATGTCACTGCCCCATCCCAGCTCAGAACCTGGCTATATGCAAATCAGTCTGTCCCTGGCCCAGTGCATCATGGGAACAGGGCAGACTAAACTACCAAGCCAATTCTTCACCAGAAAGGAGACAAGCTACCGGGGACCGGTTTCTGGCATTTCAGCCGTCTTCGGCCCGGCTTGCTTGAATCCTGATGGAGCAGTGAGAAAGGGACTCATGTCTGAGTATACCCTGCCACACCTATAGTGGCCAAAAACGATTCAGAAAAGGGGGTGGTGATGAACAGAGTGTCTGAATTAAGCAGACCACTCTTACCCAGTCCAAAGATCAGGGCTTGATCCATCACCGTTATTTATCTCACTGCCCCATCCCAGCTCAGAACCTGGCTATATGCAAATCAGTCTGTCCCTGGCCCAGTGCATCATGGGAACAGGGCAGACTAAACTACCAAGCAAATTCTTCACCAGAAAGGAGACAAGCTACCGGGGACCGGTTTCTGGCATTTCAGCCGTCTTCGGCCCGGCTTGCTTGAATCCTGATGGAGCAGTGAGAAAGGGACTCATGTCTGAGTATACCCTGCCACACCTATAGTGGCCAAAAACGATTCAGAAAAGGGGGTGGTGATGAACAGAGTGTCTGAATTAAGCAGACCACTCTTACCCAGTCCAAAGATCAGGGCTTGATCCATCACCGTTATTTATCTCACTGCCCCATCCCAGCTCAGAACCTGGCTATATGCAAATCAGTCTGTCCCTGGCCCAGTGCATCATGGGAACAGGGCAGACTAAACTACCAAGCCAATTCTTCACCAGAAAGGAGACAAGCTACCGGGGACCGGTTTCTGGCATTTCAGCCGTCTTCGGCCCGGCTTGCTTGAATCCTGATGGAGCAGTGAGAAAGGGACTCATGTCTGAGTATACCCTGCCACACCTATAGTGGCCAAAATCGATTCAGAAAAGGGGGTGGTGATGAACAGAGTGTCTGAATTAAGCAGACCACTCTTACCCAGTCCAAAGATCAGGGCTTGATCCATCACCGTTATTTATCTCACTGCCCCATCCCAGCTCAGAACCTGGCTATATGCAAATCAGTCTGTCCCTGGCCCAGTGCATCATGGGAACAGGGCAGACTAAACTACCAAGCCAATTCTTCACCAGAAAGGAGACAAGCTACCGGGGACCGGTTTCTGGCATTTCAGCCGTCTTCGGCCCGGCTTGCTTGAATTAGGCATGGGCGGAAAATCCGTTCCGCTCGCGGATTTTGCGGATTTTCGGGAAATCCGCAATCCGCGAGATTTGCGAATTTCCTGCAAAATCCGCAAATCCGCGAGCAGCGGATTTTGCTCGCACTGCTCGCACTGTTCGCGTGAGTTCGCGCCCCGCGAATAAGTGCGAAATTGCAGAAATACGATCTAAGCAAAACTGAAAGTAACTACTTACCAGGTTCAAAAGTTCAGGCACATCATTAGTAGCCATTTCCTGTAGTGCTTCCTGAGGGGCCCCTCCAGAGTTCAGTTGCCAGTTGAAACTATTATGTGACCCTGCTCTGAACCTCAGAATAGTTACACATA
This sequence comes from Lissotriton vulgaris, assembly GCF_964263255.1. NCBI lineage: Eukaryota > Metazoa > Chordata > Amphibia > Caudata > Salamandridae > Lissotriton > Lissotriton vulgaris. Next base: position 1,939,565,290 of record NC_141693.1, read on the forward strand.
TGCCACAAAGGTCATGAATTACAGCTAAGGGAGACAAGCAGGAGCCAGGCTGGAAGTTAAAATCCATTAATCAGCCCCTAATTCATTATTGTCAGTTGGGGCAGGGCAGGTGTTGTAACTAATTTTGCAACAATGAAAGCACTTAGCAAGTGCAAAAGATCACTAATCAGGGCGCACTAAGGAAGCAGGTGCCAGCTAAAAAAATATTCTGTGACACATTAATCAGCCCCAAATTAATTCAGGTCACTTGAGGCAGGGAAGGTGTGCTTTGCTTTGCCGAAAATAATGTACACTGGACAACCAGAGGGTGTGGTGATGAAACAGAGGGTGGCATGGGTGGGCCAGAGGGTGGCATGAGTAGTCAGAGAGTGGCAGTGGTGACAGAGAGTGGCAGTGATGAAGAAGAGTGTCCCAAACAGGTTGGACACGTAGAAACAACAAGTTCGCAAAACTTGCGACCCGACAGGTAAGTTCGCAAATTGCGAAATTGTAAAAACCCTCGCGAACTGGCAGAAACACGGGCGAACACAAAAAAAAAAAAAAATCCGCAAATTCGCGGGAATTCGCGGATTTTGCGGATTGCGAGTTCGCAAATCCGCAAATTCGCGGATTGCCAATCCGCAAAATCCGCTCATGCCTAGCTTGAATCCTGATGGAGCAGTGAGAAAGGGACTCATGTCTGAGTATACCCTGCCACACCTATAGTGGCCAAAAACGATTCAGAAAAGGGGGTGGTGATGAACAGAGTGTCTGAATTAAGCAGACCACTCTTACCCAGTCCAAAGATCAGGGCTTGATCCATCACCGTTATTTATCTCACTGCCCCATCCCAGCTCAGAACCTGGCTATATGCAAATCAGTCTGTCCCTGGCCCAGTGCATCATGGGAACAGGGCAGACTAAACTACCAAGCCAATTCTTCACCAGAAAGGAGACAAGCTACCGGGGACCGGTTTCTGGCATTTCAGCCGTCTTCGGCCCGGCTTGCTTGAATCCTGATGGAGCAGTGAGAAAGGGACTCATGTCTGAGTATACCCTGCCACACCTATAGTGGCCAAAAACGATTCAGAAAAGGGGGTGGTGATGAACAGAGTGTCTGAATTAAGCAGACCACTCTTACCCAGTCCAAAGATCAGGGCTTGATCCATCACCGTTATTTATCTCACTGCCCCATCCCAGCTCAGAACCTGGCTATATGCAAATCAGTCTGTCCCTGGCCCAGTGCATCATGGGAACAGGGCAGACTAAACTACCACGCCAATTCTTCACCAGAAAGGAGACAAGCTACCGGGGACCGGTTTCTGGCATTTCAGCCGTCTTCGGCCCGGCTTGCTTGAATCCTGATGGAGCAGTGAGAAAGGGACTCATGTCTGAGTATACCCTGCCACACCTATAGTGGCCAAAAACGATTCAGAAAAGGGGGTGGTGATGAACAGAGTGTCTGAATTAAGCAGACCACTCTTACCCAGTCCAAAGATCAGGGCTTGATCCATCACCGTTATTTATCTCACTGCCCCATCCCAGCTCAGAACCTGGCTATATGCAAATCAGTCTGTCCCTGGCCCAGTGCATCATGGGAACAGGGCAGACTAAACTACCAAGCCAATTCTTCACCAGAAAGGAGACAAGCTACCGGGGACCGGTTTCTGGCATTTCAGCCGTCTTCGGCCCGGCTTGCTTGAATCCTGATGGAGCAGTGAGAAAGGGACTCATGTCTGAGTATACCCTGCCACACCTATAGTGGCCAAAAACGATTCAGAAAAGGGGGTGGTGATGAACAGAGTGTCTGAATTAAGCAGACCACTCTTACCCAGTCCAAAGATCAGGGCTTGATCCATCACCGTTATTTATCTCACTGCCCCATCCCAGCTCAGAACCTGGCTATATGCAAATCAGTCTGTCCCTGGCCCAGTGCATCATGGGAACAGGGCAGACTAAACTACCAAGCCAATTCTTCACCAGAAAGGAGACAAGCTACCGGGGACCGGTTTCTGGCATTTCAGCCGTCTTCGGCCCGGCTTGCTTGAATCCTGATGGAGCAGTGAGAAAGGGACTCATGTCTGAGTATACCCTGCCACACCTATAGTGGCCAAAAACGATTCAGAAAAGGGGGTGGTGATGAACAGAGTGTCTGAATTAAGCAGACCACTCTTACCCAGTCTAAAGATCAGGGCTTGATCCATCACCGTTATTTATCTCACTGCCCCATCCCAGCTCAGAACCTGGCTATATGCAAATCAGTCTGTCCCTGGCCCAGTGCATCATGGGAACAGGGCAGACTAAACTACCAAGCCAATTCTTCACCAGAAAGGAGACAAGCTACCGGGGACCGATTTCTGGCATTTCAGCCGTCTTCGGCCCGGCTTGCTTGAATCCTGATGGAGCAGTGAGAAAGGGACTCATGTCTGAGTATACCCTGCCACACCTATAGTGGCCAAAAACGATTCAGAAAAGGGGGTGGTGATGAACAGAGTGTCTGAATTAAGCAGACCACTCTTACCCAGTCCAAAGATCAGGGCTTGATCCATCACCGTTATTTATCTCACTGGCCCATCCCAGCTCAGAACCTGGCTATATGCAAATCAGTCTGTCCCTGGCCCAGTGCATCATGGGAACAGGGCAGGCTAAACTACCAAGCCAATTCTTCACCAGAAAGGAGACAAGCTACCGGGGACCGGTTTCTGGCATTTCAGCCGTCTTCGGCCCGGCTTGCTTGAATCCTGATGGAGCAGTGAGAAAGGGACTCATGTCTGAGTATACCCTGCCACACCTATAGTGGCCAAAAACGATTCAGAAAAGGGGGTGGTGATGAACAGAGTGTCTGAATTAAGCAGACCACTCTTACCCAGTCCAAAGATCAGGGCTTGATCCATCACCGTTATTTATCTCACTGCCCCATCCCAGCTCAGAACCTGGCTATATGCAAATCAGTCTGTCCCTGGCCCAGTGCATCATGGGAACAGGGCAGACTAAACTACCAAGCCAATTCTTCACCAGAAAGGAGACAAGCTACCGGGGACCGGTTTCTGGCATTTCAGCCATCTTCGGCCCGGCTTGCTTGAATCCTGATGGAGCAGTGAGAAAGGGACTCATGTCTGAGTATACCCTGCCACACCTATAGTGGCCAAAAACGATTCAGAAAAGGGGGTGGTGATGAACAGAGTGTCTGAATTAAGCAGACCACTCTTACCCAGTCCAAAGATCAGGGCTTGATCCATCACCGTTATTTATCTCACTGCCCCATCCCAGCTCAGAACCTGGCTATATGCAAATCAGTCTGTCCCTGGCCCAGTGCATCATGGGAACAGGGCAGACTAAACTACCAAGCCAATTCTTCACCAGAAAGGAGACAAGCTACCGGGGACCGGTTTCTGGCATTTCAGCCGTCTTCGGCCTGGCTTGCTTGAATCCTGATGGAGCAGTGAGAAAGGGACTCATGTCTGAGTATACCCTGCCACACCTATAGTGGCCAAAAACGATTCAGAAAAGGGGGTGGTGATGAACAGAGTGTCTGAATTAAGCAGACCACTCTTACCCAGTCCAAAGATCAGGGCTTGATCCATCACCGTTATTTATCTCACTGCCCCATCCCAGCTCATAACCTGGCTATATGCAAATCAGTCTGTCCCTGGCCCAGTGCATCATGGGAACAGGGCAGACTAAACTACCAAGCCAATTCTTCACCAGAAAGGAGACAAGCTACCGGGGACCGGTTTCTGGCATTTCAGCCGTCTTCGGCCCGGCTTGCTTGAATCCTGATGGAGCAGTGAGAAAGGGACTCATGTCTGAGTATACCCTGCCACACCTATAGTGGCCAAAAACGATCCAGAAAAGGGGGTGGTGATGAACAGAGTGTCTGAATTAAGCAGACCACTCTTACCCAGTCCAAAGATCAGGGCTTGATCCATCACCGTTATTTATCTCACTGCCCCATCCCAGCTCAGAACCTGGCTATATGCAAATCAGTCTGTCCCTGGCCCAGTGCATCATGGGAACAGGGCAGACTAAACTACCAAGCCAATTCTTCACCAGAAAGGAGACAAGCTACCGGGGACCGGTTTCTGGCATTTCAGCCGTCTTCGGCCCTTCTTGCTTGAATCCTGATGGAGCAGTGAGAAAGGGACTCATGTCTGAGTATACCCTGCCACACCTATAGTGGCCAAAAACGATTCAGAAAAGGGGGTGGTGATGAACAGAGTGTCTGAATTAAGCAGACCACTCTTACCCAGTCCAAAGATCAGGGCTTGATCCATCACCGTTATTTATCTCACTGCCCCATCCCAGCTCAGAACCTGGCTATATGCAAATCAGTCTGTCCCTGGCCCAGTGCATCATGGGAACAGGGCAGACTAAACTACCAAGCCAATTCTTCACCAGAAAGGAGACAAGCTACCGGGGACCGGTTTCTGGCATTTCAGCCGTCTTCGGCCCGGCTTGCTTGAATCCTGATGGAGCAGTGAGAAAGGGACTCATGTCTGAGTATACCCTGCCACACCTATAGTGGCCAAAAACGATTCAGAAAAGGGGGTGGTGATGAACAGAGTGTCTGAATTAAGCAGACCACTCTTACCCAGTCCAAAGATCAGGGCTTGATCCATCACCGTTATTTATCTCACTGCCCCATCCCAGCTCAGAACCTGGCTATATGCAAATCAGTCTGTCCCTGGCCCAGTGCATCATGGGAACAGGGCAGACTAAACTACCAAGCCAATTCTTCACCAGAAAGGAGACAAGCTACCGGGGACCGGTTTCTGGCATTTCAGCCGTCTTCGGCCCGGCTTGCTTGAATCCTGATGGAGCAGTGAGAAAGGGACTCATGTCTGAGTATACCCTGCCACACCTATAGTGGCCAAAAACGATTCAGAAAAGGGGGTGGTGATGAACAGAGTGTCTGAATTAAGCAGACCACTCTTACCCAGTCCAAAGATCAGGGCTTGATCCATCACCGTTATTTATCTCACTGCCCCATCCCAGCTCAGAACCTGGCTATATGCAAATCAGTCTGTCCCTGGCCCAGTGCATCATGGGAACAGGGCAGACTAAACTACCAAGCCAATTCTTCACCAGAAAGGAGACAAGCTACCGGGGACCGGTTTCTGGCATTTCAGCCGTCTTCGGCCCGGCTTGCTTGAATCCTGATGGAGCAGTGAGAAAGGGACTCATGTCTGAGTATACCCTGCCACACCTATAGTGGCCAAAAACGATTCAGAAAAGGGGGTGGTGATGAACAGAGTGTCTGAATTAAGCAGACCACTCTTACCCAGTCCAAAGATCAGGGCTTGATCCATCACCGTTATTTATCTCACTGCCCCATCCCAGCTCAGAACCTGGCTATATGCAAATCAGTCTGTCCCTGGCCCAGTGCATCATGGGAACAGGGCAGACTAAACTACCAAGCCAATTCTTCACCAGAAAGGAGACAAGCTACCGGGGACCGGTTTCTGGCATTTCAGCCGTCTTCGGCCTGGCTTGCTTGAATCCTGATGGAGCAGTGAGAAAGGGACTCATGTCTGAGTATACCCTGCCACACCTATAGTGGCCAAAAACGATTCAGAAAAGGGGGTGGTGATGAACAGAGTGTCTGAATTAAGCAGACCACTCTTACCCAGTCCAAAGATCAGGGCTTGATCCATCACCGTTATTTATCTCACTGCCCCATCCCAGCTCAGAACCTGGCTATATGCAAATCAGTCTGTCCCTGGCCCAGTGCATCATGGGAACAGGGCAGACTAAACTACCAAGCCAATTCTTCACCAGAAAGGAGACAAGCTACCGGGGACCGGTTTCTGGCATTTCAGCCGTCTTCGGCCCGGCTTGCTTGAATCCTGATGGAGCAGTGAGAAAGGGACTCATGTCTGAGTATACCCTGCCACACCTATAGTGGCCAAAAACGATTCAGAAAAGGGGGTGGTGATGAACAGAGTGTCTGAATTAAGCAGACCACTCTTACCCAGTCCAAAGATCAGGGCTTGATCCATCACCGTTATTTATCTCACTGCCCCATCCCAGCTCAGAACCTGGCTATATGCAAATCAGTCTGTCCCTGGCCCAGTGCATCATGGGAACAGGGCAGACTAAACTACCAAGCCAATTCTTCACCAGAAAGGAGACAAGCTACCGGGGACCGGTTTCTGGCATTTCAGCCGTCTTCGGCCCGGCTTGCTTGAATCCTGATGGAGCAGTGAGAAAGGGACTCATGTCTGAGTATACCCTGCCACACCTATAGTGGCCAAAAACGATTCAGAAAAGGGGGTGGTGATGAACAGAGTGTCTGAATTAAGCAGACCACTCTTACCCAGTCCAAAGATCAGGGCTTGATCCATCACCGTTATTTATCTCACTGCACCATCCCAGCTCAGAACCTGGCTATATGCAAATCAGTCTGTCCCTGGCCCAGTGCATCATGGGAACAGGGCAGACTAAACTACCAAGCCAATTCTTCACCAGAAAGGAGACAAGCTACCGAGGAGACAAGGCATTGGATAACGAAGCCATAATTTGTGACCAACTACTCTGTGGACCAGTTATGCAAATATTCTGTTTCCATTTATTATACTTTGCCCGGTTTATGGGGCCCCATTTGATGCGTTCTATTGAGGTTGTTTCGTTATGTAGTTTGAGAATTTTGCCTGCAGTTAGATGTTCCTCATGCATCATACTGCTAGTATTAATAAGAACAGAGATTAGATGGTGATCACTTCCAGCAGCGTGCAGTACCTTATACTCTTCACATCTCCTCAATAAGTTTTTACTCAGTAAGATATAATCAAGCGTGGAGATGTTTCTTAAATGTAGGTCTTTATTTGAGGATTCTATTTTAAATTCATTTGTACAGGCTTCCATAAGATTTCAACCGCGATCCTCTTAATTTTGTTTCAGACCACATAGATCTCCTATGTTAAAGTCCCCAGTGATGATACATTTGTGTCCTAGTTTCTCGTGGATATATTCTCTAATCAACCTAATGATCGATCTGATGTTTATGTTTTTATCTTTTTTTTTGGGTTGACATAAAGATTAATTACTCCAATTGTGAACGGGATGCCCTCTGCTCCAAACCCGTTTATGGTCATGAGCTGGACATCAAGCGAGTATGTGGGCCTTTCCTTGATTTGTAATTGCAGATTTAATTTTAAAAATATCGAGATCCTGCCACTGGGTCTTCCAAAGATGTTTTTTTACTGGCCTTTATATGAATTACCTGGTAGCCTTTGATGTAATTGGCTGTTTCCATCCAAGTTCCTGCAAACATAGACTGTCTCCTGTCTTGAGGAATTCCAAAGCTTCTTTATGGGCCAGGATCAACTTAGCCCTTCAACATTCCAACTTATTAACCTGAACTTAGTACTTATTGTCGCCACTTTGGGGCCTCTCTGTTTATTTGTTTGAGCCCTCCCTGGTAGACCGCGCTGTTGTAGTACGTGCGAAGGTGGTATTTTTCTTTTACTAGGAATTTTCCCAACCCTTGGTGTGCAATGCCGTAGTAAGCCAGGCCCAATCTTCTTGTATGTTGACCTGAGGAGCTCTCACCTCCATGCAGTATCTGGTAGCAGTGCCCTTATATAGCTCAATTTTAATATCATTGTTTATTAGTTGGCTCGACTTTGATTTTGTACCCCTTAGTATGCTGCTATTTTGTAGCCTCTGCAATAGCTCTCGATTTTGAAGCCTCTGAAGGAAGTAGAGCTTGAGGGTACTTTTCCATTGGGTAGTTGTCTATCCTGATAAACCATTCCATAATTGCATCTGTTTCTGCCATAATGTTTTGAATGTCTGACTTGTTGAGCCACTTTGTTAGGGTCGACTCCCTATGGCCCATCCAAGTATATTTTTTAAAGTGCACTGCTTCAAGTTGGGCAGTTGTTTAATTGGCCAGTGAGGGTATACTTGATACGGAATATTTGAGCAATTTAGGATATCACCCAAGCCCCTTGTCTCAGATTCAGGGGTGAAAATCAGCATGTGCTCCGCGTTTGTCAGGAGATCTTTGGCCAAGTCATTTTCCACACCCTCATAGCTCGGCCCATGAGTTATTTGATCTGTGGACCTTGTTAGGCCATTATTCCCGCCAGACACAGCATTTAACAAGGTTGCTCATACATCTGAATAGCACAAATTGGTCCAATAAATTTATCATAGTTCTAAACCTTGCCCCTAAGACATATTAGTATTATTTTTGTTACCCTATTTTAACTGATTTTACATGGTTTTATTCGAATTGTCGACTATTATCATGGCAAATTTGTTTAATCGTTTTTTAAATATTGTATATACGACTATATATTTGTCATGACATTTGTATGATGTTTTATGCTTTTATGGTCTGTTTTTATAAAAGATCGAATAAAGCTGCGTGAACTGAACTGAGTGGAAGAAGTCACAAGAGATAAAGGTAGTCAACAGGCAACTACAAAAGTGTGCATTTAATTGGTTTTGGTCATCATATGAAGATGCACATGTGGTATGTTAACTTATGAGTCATGTTTGGGACAGTGTAAAGAAATTGTGTGATATCACTTTAGACAAACAAAAAGTCACAAATCTTTTCTTGTATCTATACAGGTGAATGCCCATCAGAAGCGGGGCATTTGGAAGACCATCACCAGGAAGCTGTGGTCCGTGAGGGTCTACAAGCGCCACAGTATACACTGCAGGAAGAGGTGGGAGGACTTACAATGCTAGACCCGAAAGTCAGCTGACACACATCCAAATCCAACGCAGAAGAGTTTTTGAAGATGCAAGTTTGGCTCCAGGTGTATGATGAAGTGTTTAGTGCATGAATTTGTGGAAAAGGATCCCACCTACTTTGTTCCCACTACCAATGAACTGGTTTCATTAGACACATGCCTGGCTAAACAACAGTTACTCATGAGTGTTTGTTTGGATGTAAGAGAGACAATTGTATGTAACAGGCAACTGGTTCTTAATGTGTCAGGTGTAATAATCCTTTCCTATTGTGAATGATCTAGGCTTGGCCCTAATACAGGTGACATCTTCTTTAGAGGCCTCCACCAGTGAGCATTCCTTAATGGTGGCGGACAGACAAAGACGTGTTACACCCACATCCTTGTCTGCCAGTCCCATTTCCACCCTCCCTGTTGCTATCCCCCCAGGTGCCCACTCCTGCACTCCTAAAATGAGGACGGTCTCCTTTGCCCCAGGCACCTCAGGCCCTGCCGCTCTCCCCCTGGCTGCGCTCAGTAAGGAGGCTGTTGGGCTCCTCTGCACGATCGCTGTAGGGCAGCCTGACCTGCTGAATGCAATCCAGATGCAGCAAATATTAGCTTTCCTGGAAAGCATTCACATTGGTATTTCTACCCTACAGCGGTCGTTTCTGGCTCTGGACTTCTCCCTGACCTTGGACTTGCAACCTGCCCAAACTATTGGATTTTGATATGGTACAAGACGTGCAGTAGACAAGGGGTAAAGTTTCATGGAGGTGTATGTTGGTAACTTCCAGATTGAAACTGACATTGATTTTAGTGCTAATGAATAAGGTAAAGGTTCTAGCTTGTGTAGTGCAATTTCTACATCATGTTTCATTATGCTAATCATAATGTGTGTTGCATGTGTTTTTGATGTTACATTTTTCTAACTTTTTCAAACACACCTGTAGTGTTTTTTTGGTTTGTTATACTTTGTTGTGCAAGTGTTCATTTTTTTTAAAGGCAGCTTACTCTGAATATTTATTTCCAATATGCTGAATTATGTGTGTTTCTTGCAATTTCTTAAATGCCAACATTTCAGACATAGGCATTGCATTGCTTGTAAGTACGATTTTCTAAAGAAAGGTTACAGAACTTAAGGTAAAGGTGTTGCTTACCGTCAATTCCGTCCATGATGGTGTTGATTTTCTTCGTCATCGATCAGCAGGATCAGTTGCACCAACTTGTAAATTGGGGTCATGGCTGTGAGGGAGAGTAATGAATGAGGTGGTCTGCACACCATATTTCTTAGTATATTCTATTGAGTCCAAATTTATTTAAACTGCTTTGTCCTTTGCGTGCAAACTGGATTGTGCCTCGCCATCATGCACTTTACGTAAGTATAGACTGTGGGGAGCGCGAAAATCACACTCCACGATGCACTGCACTTTCACTTTTATCCACATATGCAACAAATTGCGTTTTAGGAAACTTTGCGTATCAACATGTGCCAATCCAGGCTTCTTTGTAAATACGAATCCAACACAACAAGTAGTTCTGAGCAGCGTCTTTATTCGTAACCCAATGCCATCTAGGAGACATGTCAATAGGAGGTGATTTGTGCACCGGAGAGCCCTCTGGTGTAACTTGAATAGTTTTTATCCCCAGCAAAGAAGACGAATCCCTCGACGTCGACCGTTGAGATCTAGACGCTGGTCTTTCCACCTCCTCCACAAGCATAACTTGCCTGTCCCTCGACGTCGAATGCCTCGACGTCGAACCAGAATGAGCCACCATCGACGACCGTGGAGGTGACACTCTGGAAGACGGAGATCTATGGGACGAAGCCCTCTATGTCGGCACCTTCAACGTCGACCGCTGATGATCACGCGGTATCCTCAACGTCGACTCTGACCTAGACAAAGACCTCTGACGGGTCAGAAGGTTGATCTTGAGCTTCTCGGCGCCGACCTTGAAACAGGTGGCGGATATCTCGACGTCGACATCCTGGAATTGGCTGGTCTCTTCGACATCGACTTCTCATGCTTCGAGCCCAAAGCATGCCTCGACATCGATTTACGTCTCGATGGTGATCTTGACATCGATCTCCTTTGCTTTTCAGGCCTTGACATCGATCTACTTCTAGCCGGCAACCTGGTCTTCGCCGTCGATCTCACTGGCGTTGACGTCAAAGGTGTCAACGTCAAATTACTTTTCGACGGCGATCTTGTTTTTTCCGCCGTTCTTGAAGTCGACTTGCTTTTCGGCGGAGATCCTGTCTTCAACGTCGATTTTACTTTTTCAGCTGGTCTCAACGTCAACTTACATTTCAACGGCGATCTTGTCTTCGACATTGATCTTACTTTTTCAGCTGGTCTCGACGTCGACGACACGCTATGAAGCTTTTTCTTACCTCTAGCTTCCGGTGAAAACGATCTTTGTCGTTTTCTCGGAGAGGAGAGCCCTCCAGATGAAAATGACTCCCTGGGCCCTTTTCATGATGTTGTCCTCTCTCCATTAAGCCAAGAAGTCTGATCTTCTCTCTCTCCTTCAAAGTTCTTCTCGAAAGTTGAAGACAGTGATAATATGTCTCTGTGTTGTGAGAAGAAGGTAAACACCCTACACAGACCGAATGAGGATCGGTTTTAGACATCTTCTCCCGACAGGAAGGACATTTATAAAATAAAGGTGGCATATCTGACTAAAAAAGAATGACCAATTAGTCAGAAAAGATTTATAAAATACCACCAGTAACAAGAAATATCGAAAACAAAGTAGGTAGAATACAAATTCTGACTGAAAAAACCCTAAATCAGTTGAGCTCAAGCTCTAGGTTCCTCTCAAAAAAAGGCAGAAAAAAGCACTGACCTAACTGTCACCTGTGGTGCATGATGGGAGCAGGGTTCTCGGCAAAGTGTTCAGATTCTCTGAGGCCTTAAAGACGAGGTGCCAGTTTCCTTTTCTGTACAGGGATGTTATTTATTTATGCAGCCTTCTTTAGGCTAATTGCCTGTCATTACCTGTTTTCTTTGATGAAAATAAAAGGTTGTTTTGCGGAATGCAATTAACGTTCATGTCTTTTTCTTACATTACATGTTATGGGGTTTTTTCATTCTAGAGAAAAGCATGCAATTCTGGCTTGCCTAGCCTATTAGATATGCTCAGGGCTGCATATTATTGGTTTACACATGTATATGTGTATCATTTTTGCATACTATGTACTCTTTTTCTACTGTATACACATATATATGTATTATACTATATGTTCCAGGTTCCTGCATATGGGCGGAGATAATTTAGTGCTTATGACTTTGATGAGTATACCCCTGGAAAAGAACAATTGATATTTAAATTCCTCAACAGTAGGGTAGCTGGGAGAGTATAACTAAAGGATCATAGTTGAGACATGAGATGAACTGCAGAGTTGTTTCTGAACCCACTCTCTGTCTCACACCGACTTACTCCCTACCTCTTTGTTTGTGCCAGATGGTTATGCTAGCCGGCTCTATTACCATTAACCTTCATCAGGAGTCGTTCGGCAACACCCAGATCGTTCCTGGATAGTGGAAGCGAAGTTACTTCATGGGTCATGGAACGCAACATTGAGGTGTGCATGTAATGTTATCTGATGGGCTGTTTTTGACAACCTGAACATGAGGATACAAAGGCGACCTGACAGTTGTACTAGAACAGATAAAACTGGGCAGGAAAGAAATAGGGGATCAGGAAGTTCAGGGTTCTCGTGCAGAAGTGCCCCGGATTCTACAACCTCTTTGCGCTGCCAGGCGCAACTGCACTCTGCTGACACGCACTCCTTACCGGACTCGGTATCGTCTTTTGTGATACCGTATTTGCTAGCGCTCTGTGGAATTACTGTAACTGCTAGCGCTTTCTGGCATATCTGTATTAGCTAGCGCTTTGTGGAATTACTGTAACTGCTAGCGCTTTCTGGCATATCTGTATTAGCTAGCGCTTTGTGGAATTACTGTAACTGCTAGCGCTTTCTGGCATATCTGTATTAGCTAGCGCTTTGTGAAATTACTGTAACTGCTAGCGCTTTCTGGCATATCTGTAATTGCTAGCGCTCTCTGGGATATCTGTAACTGCTAGCGCTTCCTGCCTGTTACCGTAGCTTCACCTTAGGAATATTCATTTATTCTCATTGATCGTTTGTACCACAGAGTGCCGCACTCTCTGCCCTGCTTTTGAGCGCGACATTGCTGAGGCTTATTTACATGTTTGAACTTTGATTGCACACTCGGTGCCATTGGACATTTGCTGCCCCTGTCTCCCTTTCCCTTTGACCCTCCATTTTGTTGTTGTGGTTTTCCCCTGGACCGCCCCTCCTCCCCGCTACCGCCTCCCTGCTGCTCCTCCCACGCTCCGTCCCCTCCACTATCCATTTAAGACGGATGTTCCAACGCGCAGCGTCCACGCGCTGTGGACGCGCCGAAGGTGCACCAAAGGTAAGCCCGTCTACGCCCGTCCGCGCCTGGACCGCGCCCAGCACCAGACCCCCTGGCCCGCTTCCCACCCACCCCACCCTTATTACTTACGACGCCGCCACCCTCCTAACCCTAAACACCGGCAGACTCCCCAACTGCGTCCAAGCCGCTCCTGGACACACCCATGGACCCTTCAGATGCAACTCCTGCAAGTATGACGGCACCAAGACCAACTCCTCATCCACTAACACCAAACAGAGATCTGACACCAACCACCTAAAATGCATCCTGCTCAACACCCGCTCGGTCCACAAACACGCAATCGACCTTTGGAATCTACTAGACACCATCTCTCCGGACGTCGCCTTCCTAACAGAAACATGGATGAACACCTCCTCAGCCCCAGACATCACCATTGCCATTCTAGAAGGCTACAAGATCATCCGAAAAGACCGCACCCACCATACAGGAGGAGGCATAGCTATCGTCCACAAGAATTCCATCCGCATCTCAACCAGCTCAGACGTCAACCTCGCTAGCGCCGAACACCTTCACTTCCAGATCCACATCGACCCCAAGACCACACTCAGAGGCACACTCCTCTACAGGCCACCAGGACCACGTGCACAATTCAGTGAAGACATCACGGACTTTATCACCCCACACGCCCTCCCCTCCGAGGACTACATTCTATTGGGAGACCTCAATTTTCACCTGGAAAAGAGCAACGACAGCAACGCCACCACCCTTCTGGACAATCTCGCCAACCTCAGACTCAAACAGCTTGTCAATACCCCCACTCACTACGCAGGTCACACACTCGACCCTATCTTCACCTCCAGCAAACATATCTCCTTCAGTCACACCACAGTTCTCAATTGGACGGACCACAGCTGCGTTCACTTTTTCTACAAAAAGACCACAACCCACATCCATCCTCAACCTACTCTGCGAAGAAACTGGAACAAAATCACCATCGACCAGATCTCCTCATCGCTCCTTCAAACCCCCCTGCCCACTCTTCGAACCCCAGCCAAGCAGCCATTAACCTCACTCAATGGCTAACCAACAGCGCCGACAACCTAGCACCTTTGAAAAAACTTCAAATCAAACTAGGCAGCAAAAACGCCCCCTGGTTCAACGATGATCTTAAGAAATCCAAGAAACTCTGTCGCTCCCTTGAGAAGGCCTGGAAAAAAGACCCAAACACCAGCACCAGGGTCGCCTTCAAAAACGCCCCCCGCATACACCACCAACTGATCCGGACTGCCAAGAAAACCGCATTCAAAGACCGACTAGACAACAACGCCAACAACAGCAAGGAATTATTCAACATCGTCAAAGAGTTTACCAACCCCACTGCCAACTCCAACGACATCACTCCCTCTCAAACCCTCTGCGACTCCCTAGCTTCGTTCTTCCACGACAAAATCACTGACATCCACAACAGCTTCGACAACCGACCCGGAGACCAACCCACCCAACCTTCAGCCGTACCTTCACCCCCCTTGAACATCCTTAATGACTGGAACCCAATCTCCACTGAAGACACCATCCGCCTGATGAACTCCATCCACTCAGGATCCCCCACAGACCCATGCCCTCACCACATCTTCAACAAAGCTGACTCCATCATAGCACCACACCTCCGTGACATCATCAACTGCTCCTTCAACTCCGCCACCTTCCCGGAAAGCTGGAAACACGCCGAACTCAGCGCCCTTCTGAAGAAACCCACTGCAGACCCCACCGAACTCAAAAACTACCGCCCCATCTCGCTCCTCCCATTCCCGGCCAAAGTCATTGAGAAAGTCGTCAACAACCAGCTGGCCGCCTTCCTCGAAACCAACAAATCCCTCGACTCCTCACAGTCCGGCTTCCGAGCCAAACACAGCACTGAGACCGCACTCATCGCAGCAACAGACGACATTCGAACTCTACTGGACAATGGAGACACAGTCGCCCTCATCCTCCTCGACCTCTCCGCAGCCTTCGACACAGTCTGTCATAGCACCCTGTTACAACGCCTCAGAAACATCGGAATCCAAGGAAAAGCACTGGAATGGATCACCTCGTTCCTCGCCGGAAGAACTCAAAGAGTCCGCCTCCCACCATTCAAATCAGAGGCCACTGAAGTCATCTGCGGCGTGCCACAAGGATCCTCACTCAGCCCCACCCTCTTCAACATATACATGAGCCCCCTCGCGGCCATCGCACGCCAACACAGCCTCAACATCATCTCCTACGCTGATGACACTCAACTGATCCTATCACTCACCAAAGACCCTAACACCGCCAAAACCAACCTACACGAAGGAATGAAAGAAGTTGCCGAGTGGATGAAGCACAGCCGTCTGAAACTGAACTCAGACAAAACAGAAGTCCTTATCTTAGGTACCTCCCCCTCCGCCTGGGACGACTCTTGGTGGCCAGAGGCCCTTGGAAAAGCACCCATCCCGAGGGATCACGCACGGAACCTGGGCGTCATCCTGGACTCCTCACTCTCGATGACCAGACAAGTCAACGCCGTTTCATCATCTTGCTTCAACATTCTTCGCATGCTCAAAAAAACATTTCGCTGGATCCCTACCGAAACTAGAAAAACGGTCACCCACGCACTGATTACAAGCCGCCTAGACTACGGAAACACCCTATACGCCGGTACCACCGCAAAACTTCAGAAAAATCTCCAACGCATCCAGAACGCATCAGCCAGACTCATACTAGACATCCCGCGTAAAGACCACATTTCTGGTCACCTGAAAAACCTCCACTGGCTCCCCGTCAATAAGAGGATAACATTCCGCCTCCTAACCCACGCACACAAAGCACTTTACGAACTTGGACCCGAATGCCTCAACACGCGACTTTCCTTCTACACACCCCCCCGCCAGCTTCGCTCTTCCAATCAAGCCCTTGCTGCCGTACCTCGCATCAACAAAACCACCATGGGAGGAAGATCCTTCTCCTACCTGGCGGCTAAAACCTGGAACTCACTTCCCATGCACCTTCGCCTCACCCAGAACCACCTAGCATTCAGAAAGCAACTTAAAACTTGGATATTCGACAAGTAATTCCCCACCCCTCTTCAAGCGCCTTGAGACCCTCTGGGTATGTAGCACGCTATATAAATTATCTGACTTGACTTGACTTGACATGGTGGGTGAATTCCAGAAAGATCATGGCAACACTTACATGACGAATTGCTCCCTTGCACTGTGGCAAAAAGTAACAAACAAACATTCTTTTTTACTAATCTTCATGGTCCCGGAGTTATTAGAGTTCCTGTGTATGTATATAAGTATTTATAAAACCTGACTTAGCTGCAAAGCAATGGAGCAATATACAGAGGAAGGGAGATGGTCAAGTATACTACAAGTATACTACAAGTATACTGTGCGCTTTACAAGTATACTACACATTTAATGTAGTTCTATTAATAAAAGAACAGCTTTGTCTCTTTGTAAGTGTGGATGCTGTTCATAAGGCATCTGTGAAGAGGATTCATTCATAATTACTACAAGTGGATCCTATAGTCCTTAAAGATGGGTGTCTTCAGCTGCTTCCTGGAACGGAGGAGTGATGTTGCTTGACCTGCCATTGAGCAGCCTGAAGTCTGGTATCTAAAGACACGCGCATTGATTGTTCACTGCGCGACCTGGATGCTAACTAACGCTTCTGTGTACTTTGATTGACTAATTGCACTGAGAGCGCGACCACGATAATTTTAAATAGTTTTGTGTGAATTTGTGTTTTTTAATTAGCACGGATGCACTTTCATTTTTAAAAAACCGGATTACATTCCACTCACAGACCTCTTTGTGGCGATCCTTGCCGCCCCTGCTACCCCGGTCCACCGCAAGCGCTAGGCTTGATTGTAGTGGAGGGTGCAGGGCGCTACCTTTCTTCCGGGTTCCCTCCCGGTGCCAGGCAGCGATTGGTCGAGAGTGTGGGGAGGCGGTGCTGATCGCTAGCCCGGCCTCTACAAAGCCCCAGGGAAACAGGCATTCTCCCTAAAGACACTCGCATTGATTGTTCGCTGCGCGACCTGGATGATAACTAACGCTTCTGTGTACTTTGATTGACTAATTGCACTGAGGGCGCGACCATGATAATTTTAAATAGTTGTGTGTGAATTTGTGTTTTTTAACTAGCACGGATGCACTTTCATTTTTAAAAAACCGGATTACACTCCACTCACAGACCTCTTTGTGGCGATCCTTGCCGCCCCTGCTACCCCGGTCCACCGCAAGCGCTAGGCTTGATTGTAGTGGAGGGTGCAGGGCGCTACCTTTCTTCCGGGTTCCCTCCCGATGCCGGGCAGCGATTGGTCGAGAGTGTGGGGAGGCGGTGCTGATCGCTAGCACGGCCTCTACCAAACACTGATGACACCTAACACGCGCAGCGGTGACGGGCAGCGTCCGCGCCGTCCCCGCGCCGAAGACACGCCAAAGACTATCCCGTCTGTGCCCGTCCGGGCCAGGACGGGGCACGGGGCAGAGGGCTATGTCTCCCATGCAAGGCCAATACAGGTATCGTCACCCGATCAGCTGAAACCACTGCGCCCTATGAAGCACGACGAATGTACTTTACTTGAAATCCCACACACTGGAAAGGTAATCTGCCCAAATTGCACTTTCACAATATCTTCCTTTCAACCCTACCCCCGCGTAGATCCAGACATAGGAAGCATCATAAACAGTCCGGTCCCACTGACAAAGATTTTGTGTTTTACTACATTAATTGCCGCTCCTTACCCAAACACAAACTGGACATTCTCAACCTGTTACTAGATGACAAACCTAGTGCACTGTTCCTTACAGAAACCTGGTTACATGAGGGCTCAGGTCCGGATGTGGCCATTGCTCTTCCAGCAAACTATGCGATTCTCAGGAAGGATAGACCCCTTAAAATTGGGGGTGGACTGGCTATTATCTATGACAAAACACTCAAATGTACGTTTGAGCCGTTAGATATCCCTGACTGTGAAGCCGCACTTTTTAAAATTTGCTTGAATCCTAATTTCACGCTCTCAGGCATCTTAATTTACCGGCCTCCCGGGAATGGCACGAAATAGGCTTCCAAATTAGCTCATCGTATTACCCCTTTTTACTTGGCCTCTAAAAACTTCTCTCTTATTGGAGACTTAAATCTACACTTAGAGGACCAATCTAACACGACTTGTGCTAACTTGCTAGAAGATCTGACAGCGTTAAATATCAATCTCCTCAACTCTGAACCCACCCACAAGGCAGGACATTTGCTCGACCCATTACTTTCTAATCTCCCAGAACTCACCTGGCAGGACACCACCCCGGTATGCTAGTCTGACCATTACTTAATTAAATTTAATCTCAAACCACCTGCCACTTCGTTCAATCAATCTGTACCCCCGGCTTCATTAAGAAAAAATTGGAAATCCCTAGACATCTTCAAACTTAACACAGCACTCAGCATGAACCCACTCAATATAATTCAAGATATGGAAGGTATTGCAACTGCTGCCCAACAATGGCTCAGCAAGGCGGCTGAGACCTGCCTGCCTACCCCTAACACCAAGGGCAATAGACATCGCCCCCCTGTGCCCTGGTTCAATGACTCACTCAAAGAGGAAAAAAACAAATGTAAGGTACTTGAAAGACTGTGGCGAAAAGATTTCGCTCCCGATAAGAAAAAAAGGTACCAAATTGCCAGAAACCTATACCACACCGCGTGCAAGAAAGCACCCGCCGTGCATGTCTCTAATACCATCACGGAAGCTGTAAACAAAGCCAAAACATTGTTTAATACGGTCAAAGATCTAGCTGGGGCTCAAACTATAGCCCCGACTCGCCCGTTAAACAAAAGGTAATGTCAGGACCTCGCTCAATTCTTTTCTGACAAAATAGATAAACTAATCGTTGAAATAGACAGTAACAACATTGATACCATCACAAAGCAAGAGTTGGAGTATACCCCTATTGTAAACCAGACCTTACAACACTGGCCGCCTATCACACTTGATACTCTTCAATCTATCATGAAGACAATCAAATCTGGCTCTCCGCAGGACCCCATTCCTATGAATATTATGAAATTACTAGACACCCCCTCCCTTGAAATTATTGTTGACACATTAAATTCGTCTTTGGAGCTCGCTACAGTAGCCACCCTTTGGAAACATGCCATAGTGACCCCACTTTTAAAGAAACCTACAGCAGACCAGGAAAAACTAGCTAATTACAGGCCCATCTCACTTCTCCCAGCTTTTTCTAAATGTCTGGAGAGACATGTGCATTCTGACCTAACTATTCTCGGAAGAAAATTCCCTTCTCCATCCAACCCAATCAGGGTTCCGAGCGGGTTTCTCTACGGAAACCGCTCTGTTGGGAGTTTCAGAAACCGTTCGGAAACACCTCGACGACGGTCAAACGGTTGCGCTTATTCTTCTCGACTTAAGCGCAGCTTTTGACACTGTGTTGCACAAAAGGCTGCTCACCACGTTAGAAAAAAACGAAATTCGTGGTGATGCCTTGAAATGGATTAGATCCTTTTTGGACCAACGGACATTCCAAAAAGCATCATCCCCTGCGTGCTCTGGACCTGTCAACTCCCCTCATGGAGTACCGCAGGGCTCTATCCTCAGCCTGCTTTTCTTCAACCTTTACCTTAGACCCCTGGCGGACTTAGTGGAGAAATCTGGACTTACACTTATGACAAAACGAAGATGATTCTCAGATCATCTTCTCACTGTCAGAATCCCACCCATCATATCCGTCTCTCCTCAAACAAGGTCTCCTGAACATCTTCAACTGGATGACTATAAACCAGTTAAAATTAAACGGAGACAAGACGGAGATTCTCCTCATGGGTAAGCAGCCAGATCTATGGAACGCCTCACACTGGCCTTCCCAGATGGGAAATCTTCCTACACCAGTCACCCATGCAAGGAATCTGGGGGTAATTTTGGACAATTCGTTGTCCATGAAGCAACAGGTCAGCAAAGTAGTTGGCCTCTGTTTCACCATCCTAAAATGGCTCAGAAAGATCCTATGGATGCTGCCCATCTCCACGCAGAAAACAGTAGTCAACGCCTTAGTTACATCCCGGCTTGACTACGGGAACATCTTGTACCTAGGTGCTAACAAAGCAGTTATAAAGAGACTACAGATGATACAGAATTCGGATGCCCGTATTCTTTGTCACATACCAAGAAACACCTGCGTGTCCCCCTACTTGCGTGAACTTCACTGGCTCAGGGTGGAAAACCGCATTAGATTTAAGACCCTAAACTTTATGGTTAAAATAAAAGCAGGCACTGCACCCAAATATCTTCAGGCATTAGTTCATCCCTACATCCCAAAAAGAAACCTACGGTCACACTCAGCAGCAAATTTCTGTGTGCCCAGATTCAAGCTCTCCAGGATGGGAGGGAGATCCTTTGCCCATCAGGGTCCATCCATCTGGAACGCACTACCACTCCATATATACGCAAAGAGGGGAGTTACTCCAGGTTCAGAAAAGAAATAAAAAACCTGGTTGTTCGATCAATAATCTGGAATGACCTAAGCTGATCGCTCTCCATCTTCTGTGCTATGTCTTTAGGCGCCGGGAAACCCTTTTTGGGTAGCTGTTTGTGCCCTACAAGTTTAAAAAAGAAATAAATAAAAATATCACACACATGCTGTCTCTGCCTTAGGGGAAGTTTATTGCCTTTTCAATTCTCTTTCTATTGTATGGTCTCTCAGCATGTTCATGGGTCTTTGAACAAAGGGAGAGAAAGATGGCTAGATCCTGAGGGCCATGTCTCTGTAGACAGGTGGAGTGATGGGTTCAAGCACAACAGAATGTTTATGTAACATTATGCTGCCGGGCAGTTTATACTTGCTGGGTGTCAGGTTGCGGCATTTCAGGAACTGCTTACCCATTTGTGTGTCTCATGCGTGGGAAAATGGTACTCCACATCTGCTCATACTAGGGTCCTTTCAGCAGAGGAAGGACTGATGGTCATCATGGAGTGCTGGTGCTGTCTGGATTGAAGTTGTGCGGCTGTGGAGAATGTGCAGCCTAGCATTAAGCTAGCGATGAACTACAATTCCCAGCAGACAGCAAAATTGTAACTTATATAGAGAGCCATCTTGGATTATCAGGTATAACGTCTGTGTTCTTAATACATATTTTGAACTATTCCTTGAACATTTATCTGAACACTAAAAACTTGAGTTGCATATTCTGCAAAGGCTTGCTTGTGAAGAAACAGGAAGGATTCTTATGTTATGCATATAATGTATTTGTATACATAAATAATTTGAGTTCTAGAATGCATGTAGAGTTGTTAAGATTGGAGAACTACAAATAATAACAGAATTGGTTGGTTTACAGTTCTACAGAAATAAAGTAGAAACTAACTCATCATCCTCAAGAGAGTAGTCACTCAATACAAAAGTGTTAGTGCACTTGTATAATTGGGATACTTATTTTTCAAATGCTTGGCTTTCAGGAATAATCAGTTCTACATCAAAGTACAGAGAGTTGGTGTTGGACCTGGCCCTTTTTGAAGGATCACCCTCAGCGCTTTACCTTCTGTCGCTGAACCCGTTTTGGTTGGCATTAGGACTTTGTGCACTATTTTCCTGCGAACTAGTGGTAAAGTGCTTGTGCTCTCTCCATAAAACATGGTTACGATTGGCATCTAATTGATTGGTACATTTAATTTACATATACGTTCTAAATAATTGATACTACATGTACCAGAGGCCTGTATATTAAATGCTACTAGTGGACACTAGTGGAGAGCCTTAGAAAAAACTACAGGAGTATGACCCATAAACCAAATTAAGATCTGGGTAAATATACAACAAAAAACAATATCCCAACTGGTATCATTAGGGGAGTCAGATAAACCAGTATGTAAAATACATTACGAGGAAGGAAGGAGATGTTATGGAGCATTTTAGGAACCTAGTGTAATTTTCCTGATTCATGCCCATTTATAGGTATAAATCTTTATATAGGCATAGAAATCATAACCATATTTATACTTAGCCCATGCAATCCAAATATGGCATGGCTACTTCCACTAGTTCTGAAAATCCACAACAGGAAGTTGCAATGGGTAGCAGTTATTGATTACAGGTCATAGGACAGAAAAGCAATCAAATAAGGACAACAGGACTAGATTACAGGTTAAGGGGAAGAAAAACAATCAATTATAGGTAGGAACAACAGGAACATAATGAGTTACAGTAGGATAGCACTGTTCCATTCATCAATAGTGTTGAGGCCCTGATTGACTGAATTGCAAATGGTAATCCATTTGCATTCACTTTTGTTTAAAAGGGCTCTGATGTTTCCGCCTCTAAGGGGGAGTGTGGGCTGGTCGATCACCTGCCAGGTGATATCGGTTTTGCAGTGTTTTTTCTCAATGTAGTGAGAAACAAGGTGCGCAGTAAAAACTTTACAGTGTATCTTGCTTTTATTTTAGATCGTTCTCTGTTTGATCTTCTGTGTGGTTTGGCCAATGTATATGAGATCGCTGGGGCAGCCACCCCAGTTCAGACATGGTATATGCAAATCAGTCTGACCCTGTACCTCATGGGAACAGTCCAGCCCGAACTGCCAAGCCATGTCTTCCCTGGACCGGAAACAAGCTTCCGAGGACCGGTTTCTGGCATTCCAGCCGTCTTCAGCCCGGCTTGCTTGAATCCAGTGGCAAAGTGAGCAAGGGACTCACGTCTGAGCATACCCTGCCACACTTATGGCGGCCAAAAGCAGTACAAAAGGGGGTGGTGATGGTCGGAGCATCTGAATCAATCAAACACTCACACCCAGTCAAAAGATCTGGGTTTAATCCATCACCGTTCTTTAGCCCACTCTGCCACCCCAGTTCAGACATGGCTATATGCAAATCAGTCTGACCCTGTGCCTCATGGGAACAGTCCAGCCCGAACTGCCAAGCCATGTCTTCCCTGGACCAGAAACAAGCTTCCGAGGACCGGTTTCTGGCATTCCAGCCGTCTTCAGCCCGGCTTGCTTAAATCCAGTGGCAAAGTGAGCAAGGGACTCACGTCTGAGCATACCCTGCCACACTTATGGCGGCCAAAAGCAGTACAAAAGGGGGTGGTGATGGACGGAGCATCTGAATCAATCAAACACTCACACCCAGTCAAAAGATCTGGGTTTAATCCATCACCGTTCTTTAGCCCACTCTACCACCCCAGTTCAGACATGGCTATATGCAAATCAGTCTGACCCTGTGCCTCATGGGAACAGTCCACCCCAAACTGCCAAGCCATGTCTTCCCTGGACCGGAAACAAGCTTCCGAGGACCGGTTTCTGGCATTCCAGCCGTCTTCAGCCCGGCTTGCTTAAATCCAGTGGCAAAGTGAGCAAGGGACTCACGTCTGAGCATACCCTGCCACACTTATGGCGGCCAAAAGCAGTACAAAAGGGGGTGGTGATGGACGGAGCATCTGAATCAATCAAACACTCACACCCAGTCAAAAGATCTGGGTTTAATCCATCACCGTTCTTTAGCCCACTCTACCACCCCAGTTCAGACATGGCTATATGCAAATCAGTCTGACCCTGTGCCTCATGGGAACAGTCCACCCCAAACTGCCAAGCCATGTCTTCCCTGGACCGGAAACAAGCTTCCGAGGACCGGTTTCTGGCATTCCAGCCGTCTTCAGCCCGGCTTGCTTGAATCCAGTGGCAAAGTGAGCAAGGGACTCACGTCTGAGCATACCCTGCCACACTTATGGCGGCCAAAAGCGGTACAAATGGGGGTGGTGATGGACGGAGCATCTGAATCAATCAAACACTCACACCCAGTCAAAAGATCTGGGTTTAATCCATCACCGTTCTTTAGCCCACTCTGCCACCCCAGTTCAGACATGGCTATATGCAAATCAGTCTGACCCTGTGCCTCATGAGAACAGTCCAGCCCGAACTGCCAAGCCATGTCTTCCCTGGACCGGAAACAAGCTTCCGAGGACCGGTTTCTGGCATTCTAGCCGTCTTCAGCCCGGCTTGCTTGAATCCAGTGGCAAAGTGAGCAAGGGACTCACGTCTGAGCATACCCTGCCACACTTATGGCGGCCAAAAGCAGTACAAAAGGGGGTAGTGATGGACGGAGCATCTGAATCAATCAAACACTCACACCCAGTCAAAACATCTGGGTTTAATCCATCACCGTTCTTTAGCCCACTCTGCCACCCCAGTTCAGACATGGCTATATGCAAATCAGTCTGACCCTGTGCCTTATTGGGAACAGTCCAGCCCGAACTGCCAAGCCATGTCTTCCCTGGACCGGAAACAAGCTTCCGAGGACCGGTTTCTGGCATTCCAGCCGTCTTCAGCCCGGCTCGCTTGAATCCAGTGGCAAAGTGAGCAAGGGACTCATGTCTGAGCATACCCTGCCACACTTATGGCGGCCAAAAGCGGTACAAAAGGGGGTGGTGATGGACGGAGCATCTGAATCAATCAAACACTCACACCCAGTCAAAAGATCTGGGTTTAATCCATCACCGTTCTTTAGCCCACTCTGCCACCCCAGTTCAGACATGGCTATATGCAAATCCGTCTGACCCTGTGCCTCATGGGAACAGTCCAGCCCGAACTGCCAAGCCATGTCTTCCCTGGACCGGAAACAAGCTTCCGAGGACCGGTTTATGGCATTCCGTCGTCTTCAGCCCGGCTTGCTTGAATCCAGTGGCAAAGTGAGCAAGGGACTCACGTCTGAGCATACCCTGCCACACTTATGTTCCCATGAGGCACAGGGTCAGACTGATTTGCATATAGCCATGTCTGAACTAACGTCGTTTTTCCCTGGTGTAAAGCCTATCTCTCCCATTGACAAACATCTAGTTACCTTATTACATTTACATATGCTGACGTTAGATTGGGAGTATATAGAACTATACTGTTTATATTCAATGCAATGGTAATTTAAAATCCTCTTTAATGGTGAAGTCGGATCTTGAGTTACAATTCTGAAAATACCAAATTTAGAAAGTTGTCATTTTCTTGTTCCATCCTACTGTGCCTTCTGTCGGTTTTCTTGGTTACATGCCTATGAATGGCTCTGCTTTTGCGGTAAGTGTATTGCTTCCTAACAGTAACATATAGAGGGGGTAGGTGTGGACAGGATGGGGCATCCTAACAGGATGACTGGCAAGGGGCTATACTCAGCCCTACTTTCACTTAAAAGGGATTTGCCTTCTCCTCACACAAAGGAACCTTCCACCAAGCCTGCCCTGCCTTGTGCCACCCCCAGAGAGTTTGGAACCTTGACAGAGGAAGAGGAAGACCTTTCCAGAACCGGATGTGTGGGTCACATGAACAAAGGCTGGCACCAGGTATAAATACTGGACCTTCAGAGCCACTCATCAGAATACTTCTGGACCTGTGGAAGTTACAGAAAACGGACCGCCCATCTGCTTGAAGGACTGCCTTGCTGTTTGAGAAGGATAACTGAATCTGCTTGCCTTCATCCAAGGCACGCCAGAGTGAAACCAAGGGTCAGTTGCTGACCTCCTTTGTGAGCTACAGAAACTCAACAAGCTTCAGAGGCATTCCTGCAACTGGACCTGCTTGAGCCCTGCTGGCCTCTGCTAGAGTGAGTCGAGAACCCCAGAAGGTTCTTTCCCAGGTCCTATACACTTGGCTAGCATCAGAATGTACATCTCCTGAAGAATAGTTGAAAATCCTGATGTTTTGGCTCTTCACGACTGCAAACCGGCCCGCTTGCGCTAAGGTTCTGTCGCCCACAATGACTGCCAATGTAAAGGTGCGGTGAGACCAGCTCTTCGCTATGACAAAGAAAGTCCACAGTGACCAGCAACATGAGAGCTGCACTTTACGCAACAGCCACGTTAGCCTGCGACGTTTGCCAGTGTGAAGGTACAGTACCAACCATCCGACCCTCATTTCACACTACATCTATGAACATCTGCGATCTCCAGCCTGCTCTTCACACTACAGCGACGATGATGTCCGTGATGCTAAGACATCTCCTCGTGGTGTCCTCCAACATGAACCAAACTCTTTGCACCAGACTTAGAATGTAACGTTCCAGCAGGACTAACCTGGTCCCTGTACCCAACCCATGCTCCATCATTGTTGGCCAGAACTTGCGACTCTCCCTCAGTCTAGCTCGACCCATTGACTGTGAGTGGTGCTTTGTACTTTTATGTGCTATTGTCACAAAAAACGTTCAATTGAATACCGCTGATCACACTGATAGGATTTTTGTTGTTCTGGCATCACTTTATTTATTACAACTTACTCTATTTTTCTAAATTGCTTTGGTATTTTTCTTGTGTTGTTTTTTTCACTTTATTGATCCTTCCATGGTGCATACATACTTTACACATTGTCTATAAGTTAAGCCTGACTGTTTTTGTGCCAGGCTACCAGAGGGTGAAGCACAGGTTAATTTAGGGACTGAGAAGGATTGTGGTTCTTTCCTGAGTAGGGTGGCTTACCCCATCCAAATACCCAATTTCTTGCAGTTGGTTACAAATATATTTCTAAGTTCTATCAATTACAGTTAATCATTGTAAGGAAGTGGGTTTCTGTTGCAGTCACCCCCCAAAACTTTTTGCCTGATAACTGATGCAATTGTCCTTGGTGTGCCCTGGGTCCCTGCCAATCAGGTACCCAGGGCCTGTGTTCCTTCCCTAAAAACTGTACTAAAGCCCATGCCAGCCCCTGGTAAATGGTACCCTAGGTACCCAGGGCATTGTGACCAGAGAAGACCCCTAAGGGCTGCAACACTTATTGTGCCACCCTTAGGGGCCCTGTACCCTGACACACACAGACACTGCCTTTGCAGGCTGAGTGTCCTGGTGCAGAACTAAACCAAGAGTCGACATGGCACACATCCCTGTGTGCCATGCCCACAAACTCACTACCCTGGCATACATCAGTCACCCCTCTAGCTGGGTGCACCATGCCAGTGGTGTGGGCACAGGTGCATGAGCCCTGTGTCCCTACAATACCCAGGGTAATTCCTGGGCACTGTAAGTGCAGTGATGCCATTAAGAGTATATGGTGCTGTGAGGTTGTCATTACGAACTCCACAGCACCATGATTACTATACTGAAGACTGAGAAGTTCGATATCAATCTTCTCAGCACATGAAACCCACACTGATGCCAGTGTGGGATTTAATGCCAAATGCACTAAAAGGGAAACTTAGAGTTGTCCCCTGAACCTAACCTACAATCCACGTCTTGTCTGAGAGGCTGCCACACAGCAGACATGTTGCTGGAACCCTGGGTAGAGAGCCATCCGCTCTGCTGGAATTGCAACAATGCACGTCCTGGGTGAGGTGCTAGGTCTCCTCCCCCAGAATGGGCAGGGGAAGCTTCAAAGGCATGCCGCCTTTGTGAGCTTCTCCAGGCCACTTGCTGTACTCAGCATCTGGCCCCCACCAGTTCTGACCCCCACTATGGCAGGAAGACTGGCGGGAAACCCCAAAGGGGGTGTGCCAGCCTCTGCCAACCCCACCCCTCAGGTGGGGGAGGCGAGGTGAAGCACATCTCTGAGCTCTCGCCATTTTGAAGATGGGGAACCCTGATAAATCAGAGATAGGCTCCTGCCCCCCTCCCACAGGAGAGGAGCAGGATAGGGGGTGTACTCACCCCAGGACAGGGACCCATTGGTCCCTGCCCTCACCCTACCTGTAATGTCCTAAATTTGGTATTTCGTATTAAATCTTTTTTATTGAGCAACAAACAGGAGCATTGCAACTCATTCAGCCATCTACGCCAGCCCGTGTACAAGGCGGTCCCAGGCAGTGTCAATGTGTGTTCATAACTATCGGGAGCATCGACCTCTACAGTTAACAAAGCATGCCGCCTACAACCCAATCGGGCCGGCCGCGTCATAAGAAGTGCTACGGAGGTGCAAGCGGAGCTGATATCGAAGCAAGAATGTACAGAAAACACAAAAAGGAGGTAAAACAACCCCTGCATTCCCACCCTCCTCCCACACCCACCCCTCTTCTTGTCCATTAAGCGAGAATAGAAACCATAGTCCATCACCTTCTGACTATGGGCCATCCGGTCTAGTGCCTGCTGGGGCTTTGCGTTTGCGTGGTTGCGTTCTAGGCTCCCGGAGTGGGGTGTCTGCAAGTCGCAGCAGTCGCAAGTAGCGGGGACAGCTTAGCTCCCGAAATTCCCCGGTCAGCAGGGTCAGAAAAGGTCGCCAGAGTGCTGCAAAGTCTGCCCCCTCCCCGCCCCGGCCAAAGACAACTTCTCCATCCCTAGGATCGGCCAGAGCCGATGCAGCCAGCCCAACTGTTGTGGGGGCTGGACGGCCCTCCAGTGAGCTACGATGTTCTGAACTGCTGCCCCCAGTGCTAGCGCAATAAGCCTCCCTCTCCAGGATTTCAAGGGGTACATCAGGGCGTTAGGGAGACCTAGCAGGATATAAGATGGGAATCGAGGCAGCTGCGTGTCTAGATGAGAATCTATCAAATCAAGGATTGGGGTCCAATAGGGCTGGAGTCTATCGCAGCTCCAGAGCAGGTGCTCCAGTGTTCCGAGTTCCCCGCACCCCCTCCAGCAGCGGTCGCTAACTTGGGGGTCCCATCGATGTAGCCTCTCGGGTGTATGGTACCAATAGGTGGCAACTTTGGTCATTGTTTCGGTAAGACCTGTGTGGTGCGCCGAGTGCCTAGCTATGTAATACACTCCCTCCCATTCTTTCATTGTAAGTTGGCGCCCCAGGTCTTTCTCCCATCTGGCCCTCCCCGCGTTATAGGTATGTATGTTGGTGAGTAGTAAGTGCTGGTAGAGGTCTGAGATTAGTTTTTTGTCAGATGTGCGAGTTAGCAGCAACTTCTTGTATGGGGTAAGGTGTCGCTGCGCCCTGGGTTTGATCGAGGGTTGCAGAACCCAATGGTGAATCTGCAGGTAGTGCAGGCGATCTGTCTCAGCAATACCATAATTCTCTTTCACCTTGTGGAAAGGAAGGATGCCCTTGAGGTCAAACATGTGTCCCACATCCCAGGGAGTCACCCTCCAGGCTGCATGGGCCTTAGAGTCTAGTCCCAGCGTGAAGTCTGGATTGTCAAAGATTGGAGTCATAGGTGAGGGGAAGGAGGTGAGCCCTTGGGTAACGGCCACCTTGTCCCACACCCGAGGACTGTGCTGCTGACCATTGAGGCGTATAGGTTGGGGGGTCTATGACCACGAGGCAAGAACGGAACACCTTGCAGTGGGCGGCCTGCCACAGCCTGATCTTGAAAGAGCCAGTGTTTGCCTGATTCTAGTTGGTGCCACTCCACTAGTGTGCGCAGTTGTGTCGCCTGGAAGTATAGTGTGAGATCTGGCAAGCCCACTCCACCGTGTTCAGGCGGCAGCGCAGCAATAGTATGCTTGAACCGCAGACGTCGGCTGTTCCAAACGAAGCGTGCTAGTTCCGACTGTGTCTTCTGAAGCCACCCTGCCGGCAGACGCAAGGGAAGAGCCTGGAATATATAAAGAATCTGGGGCAGCAGGGTCATTTTGGCAGCCGCGATCCGGCCGAGCCAGGACAGAGTGAGGTGTTTTCAACGCCTGAGGTGGTCTCGGAGTTTCATGCTAAGGCTTGTGTAATTGGCCTTCACTGTTGGCGCCAATAGTACACCCAGGTATGGGATGGTGGACTCGGACCATTGCACGTCAAACTCCGCCTTAGCCTCTTCCAGGACCTCTGGTGGCAGCGATATATTCAGGGCCTCTGACTTCGTTACGTTGATCTTGAAACCCGACGCCAGCGCAAATGTGTGGAGCTCTACAAATAGAGCCCGTAGGGACTGCATCGGGTTTGTTAGCGATAATAAGATATCGTCAGCGTAGAGACTGATCTTGTGCGTGTCTCCGCCAAAGGGGATGCCAGAAATGCGCTTGTTTTGTCTCACC
Organism: Lissotriton vulgaris; assembly: GCF_964263255.1. Classification (NCBI taxonomy): domain Eukaryota; kingdom Metazoa; phylum Chordata; class Amphibia; order Caudata; family Salamandridae; genus Lissotriton; species Lissotriton vulgaris. The sequence goes on from NC_141693.1 coordinate 1,939,595,271, forward strand.
CGCTGCGCTAGCGGCTCCATATAGAGCGCGAATAGGAGGGGAGAGAGTGGGCACCCCTGCCTGGTGCCTCTGCCAATTTCAAACCGCGGGTAGGTGTCACCATTGACCCGTACTGCTGCATTAGGTCAGCGATAACAATTAAATATGCGATTGCGGTGTACCTCTCCTACTCCGAAGTGTTGTAGTACCCGGTCGAGGTAGGGCCAATGCACCCTATCGAATGCCTTGTCCGCATCAATGGTGAGGAGCATACAGCCCGGTCTCGTGCGTGACCCGGCCTCGATGAGATGAGGAACTCACCTGGTATTGTCGCTAGTCTGTCTTTGTGGGATGAAGCCCGCTTGATCAGGCTCCACTAGTTGCTGCATGTACGGTGCTAGACGACTAGCTAAGATACAGGTGTAAAGCTTCAGGTCAATGTTCAATAAGGAGATAGGCCGATACGAGCTGCAGCTAGCTGGGTCTCGCCCGGGTTTGGGGATTACTGAGATGGCCGCTTCTAGAAGGTCAGGGGGGATGGCGCCGGGCTGATCGAACGTGTTGAAAAGGTCACGCAGTAGAGGCGCCACTTGCGGGCAGAAGGTCTTATAAAAGGCCGCTGTATAGCCATCTGGGCCTGGGGATTTATCCAATTTAAGGCGGGAGATCGCCGAAATGACCTCCTCAAGGCCAATTGGGCGATCGAGGAACGCCGCCTGCGCCTCGTTTAGGGACGGTGGTGCTGCGCTCTGCAGGTAGTCCAGGCTGGCTTGCGGGTCTAGATGGTCAGCATCGTAGAGGGCAGCGTAATAATCGCCGAAAGTCGCAGCGATGGCTGCATCTTCAGTGAGAAGGTCACCCTGGGTAGACCGGAGGGATCGTATATGTTGTCTCTGGCGTTGTTCTCGCAATCTGCTCGCCAGTAGCTTACCGCAACGATCTCCCCCGGTGTAGTACCCATGTTTGAGGCGCATGGCGGCATATTCCGCAACATCTTGGTCCAGGGCCGCTAGCATTTTCCTTTCAGAGCAGAGTTGACGCCACGCCCGTGCCGCCCCGGTGAGTTGGTGCATCTGCTCCAATTCCGCCACGCGTTGAGTGAGGTCAGCCCTCTTCTGCGCCCGTTCCTTGTTATTAGCTGTAGCTATCGAGATGATTTCTCCACGGAGGACCGCTTTGAGGGCTGCCCATTGCGTGGCTTTAGACGTGTCCTCGTTAGCATTATGTGTCAAAAACTGAGCGATCGCCGTTTTGAGCCGCTCCTGCGTGGCTGGGGTCTGTAGAAGACCATCCCGCAGTCTCCAGTGTCTCTGGGGGCTTGGCGTGGCTGCAACGCGAAAGGACGCCACCACAGGCGAGTGGTCAGATAAAGAGGCTGGGAGTATCTCCGCGTCCTGCGCCTGTAAGGTCAGTTGGGAGGAGCACAAAAAATAGTCAAGCCGCGCGTGTGTTTTTTGGGCTGCCGAGTAGTACGTGTACGCCGTTGTATGTGGGTGAGTGTGCCTCCAGAGATCCGTGAGATCCAACTCTGAAATGTGCGTGTGTGCCGATGGTGAGAGTGCCCCAACCTGGCCGAACCTCTGGCCAGAACGGTCTGCTGTGTTGTAAAACACTAAGTTGAGGTCACCACTGTGAGAAGTTTGTCTGATATATAATGTTCACTATTCTAGTGAGCACTTTGTATCAGTCCAAACAACCCTTATGGTGATTGGTTGTAAGTCAACCTTATAGACCAGCTATCCTAGTAGCATGGATACGAGCAGTCTTCGGGCTAAACTCTAGAGGGCGTGTTAAGCCAGCTGTTATACCATCACATATACCCCTTGAACACCAAGTGAAAGGACACCACACAAGTGTTATGAAAATAAACAGTGTATTTATTTAGATCACAACAGCCCTGTACTCTTTATGAGGAAAGGGTACTAAGCACACAACAAAACTCTTACGAAAATACTTTAAGTTGCACATTTTACACAAATGCCCGAGGGGCACGAAAAAACCATATACTATGAAAGTGGAATGCGAAATTACTAGCAGGTAAGTACGGTACTAATAGGCTTTGGAATCGCTAGGACTACGTTACTGAACCTTCAGATTACTAGTAGGAGGCTTAGGGGACTCGGGTGCAGAGTGTGCACTCTCACGCGGGATGCGGGACAAAGTCTATGGAGGCTAGTAAAAGCAAAGTTAGTGTTCTCGGGCGAACCCGACTAGGTAGGTTGAAAACTAAAGTGGATCCGGACCCTTGGATAGTGAGGCTATGCTGGGGCACCGAAATGCTGAAGTTACCTAGCCCAGGGGCTGCATAGGTCTGATAAGACGTTGGGAATCCTCGTTGACGAACCAGGAGCCTGAAGAAAGAAGTTGCTGGCAGGCGACCAGTGAAGATTGTTCGAGTGATCCAAGCCTGGATCGAAGATGGATGACACCTGAAAGCAGAGGGGACCAAGTTCTTAATCACTAGCCAGTGATTGTGTGGGCACCAGGATGGCACCGGGCGAAGTCACCTCGACCAGGTGAGTGGGCGACGCTGGGCTCAGCAGTCTCACGGACCAGGAGGCGTTGTCGGCGACCAGGATGGAGGTGCGAGCTGTCCCACGATGGTTGATGCTGTCGACGTCGCTGGACCCAGGATTGGGGCAACAAGTCTTGGCAAATTCAAGCCCACGCGGTGGACCTAAAATGGCGTCTGGAGTGGACCAGGAGGGTCCTGGGTGCTCCTCTTTTGGAAGGGAGCAAGGGCCAGTCTGGAGCAACCAGACCAGCAGTGTTGTCGTCGTTGATCGTCGTCGGGAAGGCCACAAGCCAGCGGGCTAGTAGCCAGACAACGCGGTGAGCAGCCAAAAAGCAGAAGGGCCCCACGCAGATCGTGGAGATGCTGGGGGCTGGACTTCGGTGCTGGAGCTGCTCAGGGTCGGGGCTTCTCGGACCCCAAAGCACTCACCAGGGGATGCCTCGGCGGTCGTGCTGGATAGAAGTCGTGCAGTTCTGATGATGGCCGGTCCCTCGAGGTCTCGTCGCACCTACGGTTCTCAGCTTAGCTGTAGAGGTAGGTAGAGGTCAGAGGTGCCAGGGAAGCCGGGTCTCGTCGAGCTGGTCAGTCGGATTCCGGAGGAAGGACGTGCAGCAAACCGCAGAGTTCTTAGATGGTGCCTGCGGATGCAGGGTGACTACTCCTTAGCCACAAGGGAGAAATCTTGAGAAGAAGTCGAGAGTTCCTTTCGTAGAAAGTAGTTTCTTGATTCAAAGATGATCTAATTTGGAAGGGTCCCCGCTCCTGCCTTTATCCTAAAGAAAGGGGTGGGTACGCGACTAGGTCCTGCCCTAGGGGTGGGACCAGGAAGGGGGGTGGTTACACCCCTCTCCTATGCCGGACTTTCCCCAGGCCAGGGGCTGGTGTGCCCCTGGAACTGGTTCTAGCCGGCAGATGCGTAGTGAGCACCGGGGTGCCACTTGCAGTCACCTTCCTGTACAGCCCTGCCTACCCAGGATACACAAAACCCTGTCTGGGATGGTGCTAGCACCGCCCCTGACAGGAAACCCTTTGTCCAAGCTCTCCTCGCTGGAAGGACTCCCAGCAGCAGGAGGTCAGACTCGTGTCTGTGGTGGCAGCATCCATTTTGTGGAGCTGAGGCTTGAGTTAACTTTAACCGGGGTTCACAGTTACATACATGTCGTGTCCCTCTAGAAGGGTGGAATGCTAACCCCGTCGCCAGAATTGGTGAGGGGTTAGTATTCCAATTCGTATGACACCTTACTCGACATGTTTTGATAAAGCAATACCAAAGATAGCATTTAACCGCGAGGATTATAATGCACTTAAGAGTATATGGTATGCGTTATCATGGAACAGCTATTAGGACTTGGTTCCGCAAGCTGCAGACGGGCTCAGCTCATGCCAGAGCACCATCTCACACGATTCCAAGCACTCTGCCTTCAGGATTGTCAAGGCCTGCCATAGGAGTGACTGATAGGAATCTGTGTGTCCATTTTTAGGGTTAGATATAGGTATACTATATCTAAAGCAAAGGGTGATTACACCACCTTGCCCCAGCTGTCGTGCAGCCAGTTGTGTCAGATTTAGATGGCCATCCAGGGGTGGCATAATACATGCTTCAGTCCCTGGTAGGCCCTGGGTACACCTATGCCCTGAGTTACAGGGTCTGATAAGGTGGCCCAGTACCAATTGGAAATGTACCTAAGGTACATGGAATCCATTTTTAGAGAGAGAGCAGAAGGCCTGGGGTCCTGATTGGCAGGGCCTAAGTCGGAAAACCAGCAAAACACCAGGCAAAAAAGTTGGGGGTAACCATAGTCAGGTATCCACCTTCCTACAACCACCGAGCAGTAAGTGTGGGTGTGTAGTGGCTGTGGCTGCTTCTAAGGCTGTGTGCAGGAATTTCTCTTGACCCTCATTGGGAGCATATACAGTGCCTACCAACAACATTTGGCCCGCTACCTGGAAGCGATGGACAAGCAGCCTCCCCTTAATCTCAGCCTCCTTCTGCAGGACTCTCCCCCCAAAGGATTTGGCCACTAGTATCGCTACCCCGCTACCTTTTTATGGGCAGACGAGAAAAACTGCCAGGGGAAAGATCGAGACTTTAGTCTATGGTGGTCCTTGAGTACTAAATGTGTTTCCTGCAATAGGCAGATGTCCGCCTTCGAGTGTTCCAGAAGAGATAGCACTGCCTTGCGCTTGACCGGGTTGTTAAGGCCCCTCACGTTAAGCGTGAGCACTGTCAAGGGACGTGTCATGGCGAGTGGGTCGTAGGGTTAGCTAAGCACAGCCTCTGGCCTGCAAGTGTCCATGGCAGGTTCTTCCCCTGCCTGATGCGGATCAGCCCATAGAACTGGATTACGGAATCAAAATCCCCTGGACAAGGAGAGCCCTCCCTCACCCCCCCCCCCCCCAACACCCCTGATGCCCAAACTCCCAACTTACGCTCCCGCGCTCCCCCCTCCCTCACCCCTTCCCCAACTGTGGAAAAGTCATTAGTAAACATTGTCCCAGGTCCAGTCAACAGTTCAGCTGGTCCTGTGGTATGGTGTATCGATGATGGGCAGGCAATGGCAAAGGCAACCCGTCGGCTCCCCGCCCCCGCTCCCACGCCGCGCAGCGGCCATGCTCGTCGAAGTCCCGACCACTATCTCTCATGGTGCACTGGCAGTATCTTTTGACACCTCCTGGATAGCGGCTGCATGTTCCAGAGCCACTGTTTCGGGGTCAGGCTTGCAGATCTTCTTCTTGGGGCGCTTGTGTCTCACTTTCTGCTAGCCCCCTCTATCGCCTGATAGGAGCGTCGACTGTGATGAGGGCGCAGCTGAGTCATCTCCTGAGCCTTCCTCCTCGTGTGGGATACCCAGCAGGTCACATGTGTCTTTCAGTGATCTGAGTTGCTGCAGAGATCCATTCCATTTAAAAATGATGCGGAATGGGTGTCCCCAGGAGTATGGGATCCCCTTCTCTCGCAGAAAGGCCGTAACGGTTCTGAAGGCCCGCTGCTTTTGTAGGGTGATCGCGGACAGGTCCTGGAAGAGTTCCACCGCTTGGCCACGATAGATGATGGGTTGTTTTTGCCGGGCCGCCTTCAAGATGCGTTCTTTGAGAGGGAAGTCCGGGAGGTAGGCGAGGATATCGGGTGGTGGGTTGGTTGCTCGTCGTGGAAGGTCCACCCTGTGCGCCCTGTCGATCCTGATTACAAAGTCGTCGGGCTCCCCCAATATGTCTCTGAACAGACCCTGTAAGTAGGCCGTCACTTCTCCCCCTTCAGTCTTCGAGGGCACGTTCCAGACGTGTATGTTATTGCGCCTCGAGCGGTTCTCCAGGTCCTCTGTGTGCGCCTGCAGGTCCATTTGTTGCTCCTGGAGTCGAAGTATTTCTTGTTGCAGGACATGTACTTCCTCGCCTCTGGCAACGTCTGCTGTCTCTACTTCTGCTACTCGTTCACCAAGTTCATCCATATCTCTTCTCAGTTCTTTGTATCCCCCAGCCATCTCCTGCTTCAGGGTCTGATATCTTCCTTGAGGGAGGTGAACAGCGACTCCATAAAGGGCTTGGTGGCTGGCGCTTCTCCGTCCGCTCGGTCACCAACCTTAGGTTGAGTTGTCTGTGTCGGTTTGTCGGGGCTCTTATCCCCTTTGGTTGCACCCTTCACCAGCATGTCGGTGATCGTGCGTCCAGCACGGCGGTTGGATGAAGACCTGGCCGGGGTACGGCCCCGGGTCGAGGGTTCTCCGCTGTCGGGGCTGCCCAGAAACCCCCGGCGGTCCCGTCGGTGGCCGCTGGAGGCTGCGCTGTGAGGGCCTCGGGATGTCGCCGCACCTCGCGTTTCAGGTCGCCCCCAGTGGATGGCGGGCTGGTCCCTCCGGTCTGCTCTTCTCGCCGCCCCGGTAGGTCAGGGGTGGAATGTCTGTGGCGACGCCGCAATCTCCGCGCCGGTGGCCCCAGTCCCCGCTCACCCGGGTCGGCGGATTACTGTTCCGGGCGTGGCGACCGCAGAGGGTTCGTTGGTGCCCAGACTACGGCAGCGATGGCCCAGCCAGTGGGAAGGTTTCGCTCGTGGGACGTCGCCGCCAAACCCTCTCTTGGCCGGCAGCCTAGGTTGCTATGAATCAACAATGTCGACCACCGGGGGCTCGATTGTACCCCCGATTCTCCCACTCGTCATCCCCGTGATCGCTCCACACCTCCAGTCGTCTGAATACGGCAGCTCCAGGCCTCGTGGTGGGGAGCCCTGCTTTCCGTCTAGCCGCCTCGTCTGTCGATACCCGCCTCGTCGCTGCTAATGGCGCCAACGAGGCCGCTCCGCCTCTCGGTCCGTCCCGGGCGGGATCTGGGCTATGACAGACACCGCCGCCCCCTGCAGGTTGTGCCGGTGGTTCCACAGGTCCACGCTCCGTCCACCGGGGTCCGCGGGCCCGTGTTGTGGTAGGCCCGAGAGCCGGGGCCTCGAGTTTCACAGCTCCGCGGGCGTCCCTCTTCCTCTCGGCCGGGCCCCTGCAGGGGGAGGTGGAGGTCCGGGTCTCGGACGTGGTCTCCTGGTCGGAATGTGCAGGTCACAGGTTCCTCGGGAATAGCCGGCGTTGAGCCGACCGGCACCCTCCCTATGCAGGCTGCGAAGACTTGCTAGTGCAGAGCCGGGGGGCATATCGTGGCGGCCGCCATTTCCTTCCGCTGCGACCCTGGATTCGCTTCGCCGTCGACCCCCCTTGGTCAGGCAGGCTCCGGAGCCAAGCTGGCGGTGCAACGTCTACGCCCGTCCGCGCCTGGGCCGCGCCCAGCGCCAGACCCCCTGGTCCTCGCAAAACCCATTCCACCCGCATCACATATGATGCCGCAACACTCTCAGCATTCAACCCTGACCGTCTCCAAGACTGCTACCAAGCTGCCCCAGGACACATCCATGGACCCTTCGCCTGCCTCTCCTGCAAGTTCGACTGCACCAGGACCCACACCAAATCCACAATCTCCAAACAGAGCTCCGACACTAACCACCTAAAGTGCATCCTGCTCAACACCCGCTCGGTCCACAGACACTCCATCGAACTCTGGAACCTACTCGACACTACATCGCCGGACGTCGCCTTCCTTACAGAAACCTGGATAAACGCCTCATCAGCGCCCGACATCGCCATAGCCATCCCGGATGGCTACAAAATCATCCGAAAGGACCGCACCAACCAAACAGGAGGAGGAATCGCCATTGTCCATAAGAACACCATCCGCATCATGACCAGTCCCGACGATAACCTCACATCTGCCGAACACCTTCACTTCCAGATCCACACCGACCCCAAGACCATACTCAGAGGCACCCTCATCTACAGGCCACCAGGACCCCGCACACAATTCAGCGAAGAAATTGTTGACTTCATCACCCCACATTCCCTCCCCTCCGAGAACTACATTCTACTGGGAGACCTCAACTTCCACCTGGAAAAGAAAAACGACAGCAACATCACCACCCTCCTGGACAACCTGGACAACCTCGGACTCCAACAACTTGTCAATACCCCCACCCATTATGCCGGACACACGCTCGACCCAATCTTCACCTCCAGCAAGCACATCTCCTTCGATCACACCACAGCTCTCCATTGGACGGACCACAGCTGCGTTCACTTCAACTACAAAAAAACCACGACCCTCAACCCCCCACAACCTATTCCCCGAAGAAACTGGAACAAAATTACCACCGACCACCTCTTCACTTCGCTTCACCAAAACGCTCCTGCCATATCATCGGACCCAAACCAAGCAGCCACCAACCTTGCACAATGGATCACCCTCAGCGCCGACGAACTAGCACCCTTGAAAAACCATCATATCAAGCAAGGTAGCAAAAAAGCCCCCTGGTTCAACGATGACCTTAAGAAATCCAAGAAGTTCTGTCGTACCCTCGAGAAAGCCTGGAGAAAAAACCCAACCACGGACAACCGAACCACCTTCAAGAACGCCACCCGCAAACACCACCAGCTGATCCGATCCACCAAGAAATCAGCATTCAAGGATCGACTTGATAACAACGCCCAAAACAGCAAGGAACTATTCAACATCGTCAAAGAATTTACCAACCCCACCGCAGGCACCAACGACATCACTCCCTCCCAACACCTCTGCGACTCTCTATCATCATTCTTCTACAACAAAATCGTCGACATACATAACAGCTTTGAAAACTAATCCGAAGACCAGTCCACTCCACCCACCTCCGAACCAAAACCGCACTCTAACAACCTTAGCGCCTGGAGCCCAATCACCACTGAAGACGCCATCTGCCTGATGAACTCCATCCATTCAGGTTCGCCAACCGACCCATGTCCCCACCACATTTTCAACAAAGCAGACTCCATTATCGCACCCCATCTCCGCGACCTCATCAACTGCTCCATCACTCCGCCACCTTCCCGGAAAGCTGGAAACATGCCGAACTCAGTGCCCTTCTGAAGAATCCCACAGCAGACCCCACTGAACTTAAGAACTACCGCCCCATCTCGCTCCTCCCATTTCCTGCCAGTCATTGAGAAGGCCGTCAATAATCAGCTCGCCGCCTACCTTGAAACCAACAAATCCCTCGACCCTTCACAGTCCGGCTTCCAAACCAAACACAGCACTGAAACCGCCCTCATCGCAGCAACAGACGACATTCGAACTCTACTGGACAACGGAGAAACATCCTACTTGACCTCTCCGCAACCTTTGACACAGTCTGTCATAGCACCCTCATACAACGCCTCAACAACGTCGGAATACGAGGAAAAGCATTAGACTGGATCATCTCGTTCCTCGCCGGAAGAACACATAGAGTCCGCCTCCCCCTTTCAAATCAGAGGCCACCGAAGTCATCCGCGGCGTACCACAAGGATCATCACTCAGTCCCACCCTCTTCAACGTATACATGAGTCCCCTCGCATCCATCGCGCGCGAACACAACCTCAACATCATCTCCTACGCAGACGACACCCAGCTGATCCTTTCACTCACCAAAGACCCAAACACCGCCAAAACCAACTTACACGACGGAATGAAAGAAGTAGCCGAGTGGATGAAGAACAGCCGTTTAAAACTAAACTCGGACAAGACGGAAGTCCTCATCCTTGGTTCATCCCCCTCTGCCTGGGACGACTCATGGTGGCCACCGGCCCTGGGAACCGCACCCATACCTACGGATTACGCACGTAACCTGGGCTTCATCCTGGACTCCTCCCTCTTGATGACCAGACAAGTCAACGCCGTCTCATCATCATGTTTCAACATTCTACGCATGCTCAAAAAAATCTTCCGCTGGATCCCCACCGAAACAAGAAAGACGGTCACCCACCCACTGGTCACAAGCCGCCTGGATTACGGAAATACCCTTTACGCCGGAACCACAGCCAAACTACAGAAAAAACTCCAACGCATCCAAAACGCCTCAGCCAGGCTCATCCTAGACATCCCCCGCCAAGCTCACATTTCCGGTCACCTGAAAGACCTCCACTGGCTTCCCGTCAACAAGAGAATAACGTTCCGTCTCCTCACCCACGCACACAAAGCCCTTTACGACCTAGGACCCGAATGCCTCAACAAACGACTGTCTTTCTACACCCCCACCCGCCATCTACGATCGTCCAATCAAGCCCTCGCCGATATTCCGCGCATCCATAAATCCTCCATGGGGGGTAGATCCTTCTCCTACTTAGCGGCAAAAACCTGGAATTCTCTCCCCACCCACCTCCGCCTTACACAGAACCACCTCTCCTTCAGAAAGCAACTAAAAACTTGGATATTCGATAAGTAATGCACCCTCCCTCAAGCGCCTTGAGACCCTCTGGGTGAGTAGTGCGCTATACAAATTGCTGAACTTGAACTTGCTGCGGACAGGTGAAGTTCAGTGCTGTGGTCGTAGGACCTGAATTAGCCGTGGTAAAGTGCTTTAAGCGAGGGCCGGGGCAGGGAGCCACAGAGACCTGCGTCCGATCAGGTCACCATCTTGGCCACGCCTAAATTTGGTATTTAGGGGCACCCAGAACCTTCCTTCCTCAGATCCCGATTTTGAAACAAGAAAGAAGACCAAGAAGAAGAAGGCCTGCTGTGCAACTGCTAACAAGAGGACGACACCAACTGACTTGGCCCCAGCCCTACAGGCCTGTTGATCCTTGAACCTGCTCCTGCTAAATCCCGGTGTCTCCTGTGGACAGCAACCTCGAAAACCCCAGAGGACCTGCCTGCCTTGAACCTCTTAAAGACTGGGACTCCCATGAGCAGTGGTTCTGCTCAAACAGCAATACCCCTGGTGCCAGCCAGGAACTGCATATCCAGCCCACTCTGCACCCACGAGCCCAGCCTGTGCCTGAGTGGACAAAGACCCTGAGGACATCCCCCCGGCAATTGTGACCTGAAATACAGTGCCCAAGGACCCCTCCTCGACGACCCAGACGACGCCTGAAGCCTCATAACCAGGGACCCCTCCAACCGCGACCAGCAGAGGGAAAGATTTCCTGACGTCAAATACACCCCTGCACCGGCGTCCCCTGTGCCCAACTCCTGGGTGCCTACCTATCCTCCAAGATCCCAACGAAGTGTTGGTCACTCCTGATGAATCTCCATCCCCGAGCCTGCAGCCTTTGTTCACCTTCCAAGATCTCCATTGAATAACATTGAGAGCCCAAAGGCTCAAAAGCACCCTGCACCCAGCCACCCAAGTTCCCCTGGCCGTGCAACCTTTGACCTAATCTACTTCCCCATTTGCCCTGAACAAGTGACCAGGAGCCCAGCTCCCACCGCCGCGTGGCCTGCTTGTCAGCAGCCACCAACCGAAGGCCCCCTGCCTTTCATTGGATAACATTGGGCCTAACTACCTCTGCACCCGGCTGTCCCTGTGCCGCTGAGGGTGTACCAACTGTACCTACCTGACCCTGGGAGATCCCTGAGTCTATGCCCAGAACCTTAACTCTGCCAGTCGAGTACTTACCCAAAAACCAATAACTCACTTTTTTGCCATAGGGTAACATTGACTGGTTTCACTTGGACATTCTTCTAAGTGTGGAGTTTTGAAACTTTAAAATATTCATCTAAAATCAGCTGAACAACGAATTCCAATGTACTCACCTGTTATCAGGAGAGAACCCAGTGCTGCATTTTTTAGCCCAGCACTGACCCTGAAAAGTAATTTTAACCGTACATACCAGTAACTTGAATTTCCTTCAATAGGAATCCATTGTATGCTTTTTACCAGAAAAGTTTCTGTCGATTTTCAAAAACTACAAATATTCCTTCAAAATCGCCTGCATGACTTAAACACATTCTTTCAATTGTTTACAGGAGATGCACCAGTGCTGGATCCAGGATCCAACACTGAGTAAGAAAAAGTAACGATAACACTACTTACCTGCTAAGTGAATTTCTTCCCATAGGATAACAATGGTGATTATATGTGGAAAAGTTTCTGTGTGAACTTTTAAAATACAATAATATTCCTTAAAAATCACTACTGTAACCAAAACACTTTTACTTAACTGTTTACAGGAAATGTCCCAGGAGTGAATCTCGGATCCAGTCCTGTGGTTAGAAAAGTAATCTACAAAGTAACTAATTGCATTTAACTAGAAATTCTCATTGAGCTCAATGTAGCACTGTGTTTGAAATTGTTGTTGCCTATTGCAACAACTGCAACTATTGTAATTAAAAGTCTATTGCCTATTTCAAAAGTATTTAATTAAAGTAACTAATTCTGAGAAAGTATAGTTTGATACCTTGTTGGTTCTAAAATAAAAACAACTATATATTTTGATACAAAACAATTGGCCTAGAGTTCAGTTCTTGAGTGTGTGAGACCATTTCCTGACTGAGTGTGTACAACAAATGATTTACCCTGTCCTCTGATAATGCCTTACTGCTCGACCAAGCTAAAACTTTAGAAAGTAAGGTTATATCTAACTTTAGCCTCTGCCAAACCTCTGGGGACTGTGGACTCTGTGCACACTGTACCTTACTTTGGTCTAGTATCAATTACAGTTAATCATAGCACCCTTAATGACAAGTTACTCAATACATCTCTTTATCTTGTTGGTATCCATTATGTCCTGCACAGCTCCTTTGCCAACAGAAGTGACAACATAGAGTGGTGGAATTCTGCATCTCTAAGTTCTTCTCATTCCCCTTTGAATGCTTCTTCCACTGGCCCTCATATCTCTGTCCATGTGGGCACTGGTGGGGGTGGTGAGAAAGGGAAAAGAGAATTGCTTTAATTCGATTCTTCAGAAAAAGTGGAGCAGGACACAGGAGTCTCGTTGTTATAAAAATGTTTATTAGAAACTTCAATTAATTGAGCTAATTACTGTATTTGTTTGGGAGAAGGTAGTTAATCACCTTCAAAGGCAGTGTGGAAAGTAGAAGTGTGTATGTGGGTGGGAAGTGGAGTTACTGTCTGTATTACCATTGTGCATACATGTTACTATTAATGCACAGCTGGCTCCAGAATGAAAGAGACTGGATGCCCTATCTGAGTTTTACTCAGGAGTGTACCCACTCACCTCAGACTTCCGGTCATGCTCATTTCCAAGACTTGACCATCATTTAAGGGTTCGAAAGCTTCATCAGGAGATGAAATGATGGCCAGAGTTGATAAGATGTGGATGACTAGTCAGCATCCAGCCTCATTAGTGCTCTGGGAGTCAATAATAGGGCTCACCAATTTGCCTTGCTGTGAACTGAGAGCCAGTCGCAGCATTCCAGTGCTGTCCAATAGATGGAGCAGTTACTCCAGCAACATGGAAACTATCCATGTACTTCATCAAGGGGTCAAAGGCCTTGTGAAAGGGCCTTGCTGCACATTTGGAGTGTGTGCAGGACCCTGACATGAGGAGAGAGCTCCTGACTCGGGATGGCATGACCAGTTCCATTACAAGGTTTTAGAAACCTCTTGCACAGAGTTGGAGCTACAAGAGCAACATATGTATTAAAAATTGCAAGGCTGATAGACTCTCCGCATGAAAGTACATCTCAGGCTGACCGTCACAAAATCTTAGAGTCGAATTACATGCAACAAAAGTAAGTGATATTTCAATCCAAACCAGCCTCTCCAATTCCATTCCCTCTCTTGATACGGTACTATCGATTAGTTTGCTGCAGTAAGAAAAATTTGACATATGATAAGGATTACTGAACTCCACATTTAAAGATTTTTCCTAATCTTTGGGGAGAGGAACACAGAATTTTTAAGAGCAAATGGAACTTGCCATTATCAATCAATCATGTGTGGAGCACGCTACTCACTCGTGAGTATCTTAAGGAGCTAAAGGGGTGGGAGAAGCAGCTACTGGTTGAACAACCAGGTCTTGAGAAGTCTCCTGAAGGTCAGCAGGTAATGGGTCTGACGCAGGTGGGTGGTGAGGGTGTTCCTTGTCTTGGCGGCGAGGTGGGAGAATGATCTGCCGCCAGTGTCGTTCGGCGGATGTGTGGGACGGTTGCGAGGGCGAGGTTGGAGGAGCGAAGCTGGCATTTGGGGGTGTAGAAGGACATTTGTTTTTTGAGGTATGCAGGTCCAGCGTTGTGAAGTGCTATGTGAGCCTGGGTGAGGAGCTTGAAGGTGATCCTCTTATTGATCGGGAGCCAATGCAGATCTCTCTAGTGGGTTGTGATGTGGCTGTGGTGAATGAGTCCAAGGATGAGCCGTGCGGAGGTGTTTTGTATGCGTTAGATAGAGTCTCTTCTGCAGTGTAGCTGTGGTTCCTGCGTAAAGGGCGTTGCCGTAGTCCAGCCTGCTGCTGACGAGTGCTTGGGTGACCGTCCTTCTGGTTTCAGTGGGGGTCCATCTGTAGATCTTGCGGAGCATGCAGAGGGTGTTGAAGCAGGAGGAGGAAACAGCGCTGACTTGCCGGGTTATACAGAGCATTGATTCCAGAATGAACCTCAGATTGCGAGCGTGGTTGGTGGGTGTCGGGGCAGCTCCCAGCGTGGCCGACCACCAGGAGTCGTTCCATGCGGAGGTGGTGGAGCCGAGGATGAGGACCTCTGTCTTTTTTTACTTCAGTTTCAGCCGGCTAGTCTTGATCCAGTCTGCAAAGGCCTTCATTCCCTCGTGGAGGTTGGATTTGGCGGTGGGCAGGTCCTTGGTGAGGGAGAGGATCAGCTGGGTGTCGTGGGCGTACGAGACGATGCTGGGGGGGTGTGCTCGGACGATGTTAGCGAGAGGTGCCATGTAGATGTTGAAAAGGGTCGGGCTGAGGGATAATCCTTGGGGTACGCCGCAGGTGATTGTGGTGGCTTTGGATCGGAAAGGGGGAGGCAGACTCTCTGGGCTCTGCTGGTGAGAAAGGAGGTGATCCGGTTCAGGGTTTTGTCTTGGATCCCTGTGTCATGGAGGTGTTTGCGCAGGGTGTGGTAGCAGATTGTGTCAAAGGCGGCCGAGAGGTCCAGGAGGATGAGTGCCGCGGTTTTACCGTTGTCCAGTAGGGTCCTGATGTCATCAGTGGCGGCAATGAGGACAGTTTTGGTGCTGTGATTGCTGCAGAAGCCGGATTGGGAGGAGTCCAGAACGTCGTTCTCCTCCAGGCAGTGGGTCAGTTGTCTGTTGGCGGGCTTCTCAATGACTTTCGCCGGGAGCAGGGAGACAGGTCGAAAGTTCTTGAGGTCCTTTAGGTCCGCCTTGGGTTTCTTGAGTAGGGTGTTGATCCCGGGGTGTTTCCAGTTCTCTGTTAAGGTGGCGGTCTCAAAGGAGCTGTTGATGATCTTTCAGAGTTGGGGTGCGATGATGGAGCTTGCCTTGTTGAAGATGTGGTGGGGGCAGGGGTCCGAAGGTGAGCCGGAGTGGATGATGTTCATGATTTTAATAGTGTCTTCGTCGTTTATGTTGTGCCAGGAGAGCAGCAGGTCGGTGTGGTTGGTGGGTGTTGAGTTGGCGGTGTCGGTATCTGTCTACGTCCTCTGGATGTTGAAGCTGTTGTGGATGTCTGCGATCTTGCAGTGGAAGAAGCTGGCCAGGGAGTCGCAGAGTTCATGTAAAGGCGGGACATCATTGGAGCTGGAACGTGGCAAGTTCTTTCACGATGTTGAAGAGCTCTTTGCTATTGTGTGCGTTGTTGTCGATGCGTTTCTTGAATGAGGCTCTTTTGGCGGTGTTTGCATCTGGGGTTCCTGAGGGCTGCGTGGTTGTCTGTTGTCTGGTAATTGCACTACTACTTCACGAATCTTCGCCGGAGTGCTTGGAGTTCTGGAGGTTGGCGTTGAACCAGATGGCTCTCATGTCGGTGCATCTGTTAGAGAGTTTCCTGATCAGGGCGAGGGTGTTGGCGCAGTCGCCGAATAATTGTTTGAAGTTGTGGGCTGCTGCGTTGGTCTCAGAGGGCTTGGGTGGAGGCTCTCAGGCGAGTGTGGTGATGAGCTGTCTTCGTTGACATTTTTCCAGCTGCAGTGTGAGATTCGTTGTGATTGGTTGTGCCAGTGTGTTTCTTGAAGGAGAAGTGGATGCAGTGGTGGTCGTTGACGTTCTTGAGGTGGAATTTCAGGTCTCCGAGGAGGATGTAGTCTGTGGAGGCGAGGACGTGCGTGCCGAAGAGGTAGGGCATGGATTCGCTGAACTGTGGTCGGAGTCCCGGGGTCTGTAGAAGAGGGTTCCTCTGAGGTTGGTGTTGTGATCAACGTGGATCTAGAAGTGTAGGTGTTCAGCCACGCTGAGGGAGTCCTCAGTGTTGGTTGAGATTCTGATGGTGTTTCTGTGGACAATGGCGATTCCTCCTCCTGGTTTGTAGTTTCGGTCCCTGCGGGTGATCTTATAGCCGTCCATGATGGCTATGGCTATGTCAGGCGCCGAGGAGGTGTTCATCCAGGTCTCCGTCAGGAAGGCGAAGTCCAGGGCGGAGGAGACGAGCAGGTCCCAGAGTTCGACGCTGTGCTGTGGACTGAGCGAATGTTGAGTAGTATGCAGCTGAGATAGTTGTGGCCTGCAGTGTTGAGATGGGTAGGACGTGCAGGTGTGCGCTGGCTGATAAAGCTGCAGTGTTGGCAGGTGAAGGGTCTGTGGGTGAGCTTTGGGGTGGCCTGGAAGCAGGTGAAATTTCAGCCGGCGTTGAGTGTGTGGAGGGTGTTGGCGTTGTAGCTGCGTCAGGACTTGTGGGGGTCGCGAGGGCCAGGGGGTCAGGCGCTGGGCGCGGTCAGGCACATACGGGCTTGCCTTAGGCGCGACCACACAGCGGTTGCCATAAGAAGAGGAGGGGGGCAGGAGCAGAGGTAGGGGGCAGGAGCGGGCAGGATTAGGGCGTGGCCGCAGGGGCAGCAGTGGAGGGGTAAACATGGCACAACACAGGCAGAATGCACAGTGAAATAAAACAGTGAGAAATAATCAGGAATGAGGAAGAAAACAACAGGAGCACAAAGAGGGCACACGAGGCAACAGGAGGGACAGGGGGAACACCTACAATGGACGAACTGCAGGGGTTTGAGCAGCAGCGCCGGGACCGGCTGCTGGCTCGAACCCTGGTACGACGCTGGAGACCTGGCTGAACGGCGAGGCTGCAGGGGGGGAGTGCTGGCCTTGAACCAGGTCAAGGTTTCACAGGCGCTCCCCCACAGCGGTCGCCATAAGAAAGGGAGGGGGGCTGGAGCAGAGGTAGGGGGCGAGAACGGGCAGGGTCGGGGTGGGGTCACAGGGGTTGCAGTGGCAGGGAAAAAAGGCACAACACAGGCAGAATGTGCAGTGAAATAAACAGTGAGAAATAATCTGGAATGAGGAAGAAAAACAACGGGAGCACAAAGAGGACACATGAGGCAACAGGAGGGACAGGGGGAGCACCTGCAATGGACAAACTTCAGGGATTGAGCAGCGGCGCCAGGACGGGCTGCTGGATCGAACCCTGGTACGACGCTGGAGGCTGGAGGACCTGCTGAACGGCGAGGCTGCAGGGGGGGACTGCTGACCTTTAACCAGGTAAAGATTTCACCTGATCTTTAAGATGCTTAGAATTACAGAAATTTATATTGTGTCGTATTCTGTAATCCTATGCACTTGATTGTCCTAGACCACCATTTTGGGCAATTATTGGCCCAACATTTACCTATGGCGCGTTACCTTGCTTCCTTCCCACTCTTTATGCAGCTTAAAGGTCCACCATTGAATGCTACCATTTTTTATCCATACAGCACTGTATCTGAATTCTGTAACCTGGTCCTGACGATGGCCTGACATTGTATACAGGCTGAAATGCCTTTGACCCCCACAACGTAATTCACAGCGCTTTCTCTATGATTGCCCTTAATGATTAATTTGTCACAAAAATTGTCATACTGTACGGGCATCATAGATGACTTCATTGTATATATAAAACCCTGCTTGCTCCTCCCTTCCAGCTGTATATATTCCTCTAAGTGTCACTAGTGCCGTTCACCTTGCACGAGCACTTGTGCACAACATCACAGGTTACATGAAATTTTATGTAACAGTGCAATTTGCAATTTTGATGATTTGTTGAGATATTTATGATTTTGACCGTACATTATAATTAAATATATGTGTAAAGCATTTCCTTAAACCTTTTTCACTTTACGGTCTTTTATTTCCGTGTCCCCTCTCCCTTTTCTCAGCAATTTATTGAGCATTTAAAATAATTTTACCCCACCAAATGATACCCCTCGAGACATTATTTACGTTATACAATATTTACCCTGGTCTCAATTGGGTTTACGGGTAACCTCCTGTAGTCTGTTACTATATGCTTTGAGCACCGCACGGTTGCGAGAGGTGGTCCCCCACAGGACCTTCTAATCCACACCAATCTGATCGGTCATAATACGTGTAATTCACCTACACATTATGGTATCCAGGGAAACCTGCAACTACTCGGACAACTACATTAAGAAAATCTTATGTGGACCTTCTCTCCTCTCCTTCACTCCTACTTGTGAAGAAGTACATCTCAATTGAAGGTTGAATAAACAGGTTTCTTTATTCTTATCAGAGGAAGAAAGGATCTCATCCACAGCAGAGACAGGCAGGCAGCAACTGACACAGTCTTGACCAGATTAGAACCATTACATAACTACATCATCAGATTCTATGAATAACATTCTACTAAGGGTAAGATGCAGATGCAAACATAGAGAAGGATACCACACACCTTCCCCTGAAACACAAAAAAAAACAGTAAAGAAAAAAACTATTTCAAAATATAATCATTTAGAGCAGTAGGGGCACGGCATAAACGCGTCCTTTTCCTGGTAGGAGCATCAGACATAACATCAGACTTAAGATGCACACATTTCTTGACCAAATTGTTGTTCGTAGCATGCTTCCCAGTTGGACCTGAAAAGGGAGCAATTCGATTCAAATTCCAAATTCTTCCATCATTTAACTTAACAGCATTACGAAACAATTTTGTGACAACAAAAGGAGAAGAAAACTTTGGCCCTGAAGATCTAAGTGGAAGACGAACTCTCACCTGATCCCCAACACATACCTTGGTAAAAGAGACAGCATATCTGCTATCAAAATTCTCCTTTCTCAGTTCAGATTTCACCTTTTGCTTTAATAGAACTGGGTCCTTGTTAAGAGTACTTGTTTCCACGCCTAGATTTCTCATCCAAGTCTGAAATAAGGAAGTGTTTGGAGTGCGACCACGAAAAAGTACAAAAGGTATCTCACCTGTGGAGGAATGTGGCGTAATTCTATAAACCATGACTCTCTCCATAAGGTTATCCTTCCAATCTGAGCCTTGGTCTTTAGAAATCTGAATGGATTCCTTAAGGATACGGTTGAACCTTTCCACCATACCGTTACATTCCGGATGGTAAAGTGAACAACGCTTGTGTTTAACACCTTTACTAGCCAAAAAATTTTCCATCTCTTTTGATACCAACTGTACCCCATTATCAGTAAGGATAGTTTCAGGAAACCCCTCCCTACTGATAATATCACGTAAAAATTTTACAACATCTTTGGTCTCAATATTTTGGGTAACTTTTATTTCTGGCCAACGTGAGAACATATCCATCATGACCAACACGTACCGTTGAGAGTTCCCTGAAGAAATGGGACCTAGGATGTCCAAAGCAACATCCTGCCAACAACGCACAGGCGTATCCCTAATAACCATTGGTTGTGTCCTTGTTTTACAAACCTTGTCAGAGGAGTTACATTCAACACAATCACGAATCATCCGTTCTACAAGAAGGTCAATACCTGGCCACCAGAAATTTAATCGTATCCTCTCCTTAGTTTTGGATATACCTTGATGTCCTTGGTGGGCCAAGAGAAGAATTTTTTCTCTTATCAAGGAAGGTGGAATTAGCCTTGTACCTCTCCACAACAAACCATCCTTTAAGGATAACCCATCCTTGACGTTCCAATACTTCTTGGCACTATCGCTCAGATTCTTAAGACATGGCCACCCATTACTCACCAAATTACAAACCTCCTGTAACTCAGAGTCTGTACATATGGCATCTCTCCAATCACACTCCTGGACAATTCCTTCAACAATCTCACACACCTTAAACTCATCAATCTCCCACGAATCTTCAGATGATTCAACATTCTGGTCATTTTGTTCCACAACCAATCTAGAGAGACAATCAGCCACTTTATTATTCACACCAGGTAAGTACTTCACTTCAAAATCAAATTCTTGAAGGGCAATAACCCATTTGCAAATACGTGAGGAAATGGCATCCAATCCTTTTTTATAAAAGACCTCCTTCAGCGGTTTATGATCAGTGTGAACCACAAAAAAATTACCCCACAAGAACTTCTTCAGTTTCCTGATGGCCCAATAAATGCAAAGCGCCTCCTTTTCAATCACCGAATACGACAATTCTGGACCAACTAAAGATCTTGACAAGAACAAGATGGTAATCTCTTTCCCATCCCTCATTTGCTTGAGCACAGCTCCTAACCCCCGAGAACTGGCGTCTGTGACCAAAATTGAATTATTATCAACATCAAAACTTTGTAATGAGGGAGCTAGACTTAGATCCTGTTTAACAAGTTCATACTCCTTTTGACAAATCTGAGACCAAGAAAATGTTATCCTTTTTTTCAACAAAGCTCTCATGTCAGAAGTCTTATTAGCTAAGTGTGGCACAAATTTATTATAATACTCCCCCATACCTAAAAAGGTAACTAACTCTTCTCTAGACTTTGGCGTAGGCAAGCTATGTATGGTCTTCACTAACTTGTCTTTAGGTTTCACACCATCAGGAGTCAAACAGTGACCTAAATAGTCAATTTCAGTCAAATTAAATCTACACTTGTTTTCCCTCAAAGTCAAACCTCTGTCTTCAAAACGTTCTAGAACAGATCTAACTCTTAGATCATGCTCACTTTGCGATGACCCAAATACAAGTACATCATCCTGATAAATTTTGACTCCAGTAATACCTTTCAATACATCCTCCATTACTCGCTGAAAAACAGAGGCTGCAGATATTAAGCCAAAAGGTAGGCGAGTAAACTTAAATGTTCCTAAAGGTGTGATGAAGGTAGTGAAACCCATGGATGTCTCATCAATCCTCACCTGATGGTATGCCGCCCTCAAGTCAAGAGTGGAGAACATGCAGGCATCTCCCAGCTGAGTTAACATTGTATTAATATTAGGAAGAGGATATCTATCTGCCACGACCTCTCTATTGAGAGCTCTAAGGTCAACACAAAAACGAATCTCGCCTGAGGGTTTACGAGCTAAAACGACAGGCGAAACCCATTCACTTGCTTCAGATTTCACAATAATCCCATCATTCAAAAGCTTCTCCAACTCTAACCGCATTGGTTCCTGCATCGCCAAAGGAACGTTACGCACTTTACATGCCACAGGGACCGCATTTGTCTTCAAGACAATGTTATGAACATAACCGGAAAGACAACCAAGCTTGTCACTAAAGACCCCTTCAAATAGTCTTCGCCAATCCGGAAAAGACCCCTCACTCTTATTCAAACTGGAGGTTTTTTGAACGGATACCACATTACAGCCAGATGTACAAGGAGTCACATCCTTTAAGAAAGGATAATTGTCACCAGAGTGAGAAACTATATCCCTTAGAATAATGCAAGGGTTTTCACCAGGAAGTAAAGCGAGATGTAAGTCCACCTGATGAAACCAACTTAAAATGCTGTCACCCCTGCATGAGATGTAAATTTTACCTGCAGTGAGCCGTCCCTAGTAGTCAATTTGACCCATGAAGTAACCCACAATTTCTATAGGTTTTCTCCCATAGGCCAATGGTCTTATGTCGGGTTTAAAAACTTTTACCTTCCCAAAGAGTTTCTCATCAAAGAAAGCTTCAGGTATTAAAGTAATCTTTGCCCCGGAGTCAAATAACATCTTGACTTCACAATTATCAATGCGTACAACATCAACAGCACCCTTACATTTTTTCCCATCGGACAATGATATCTCACCACAGTGCAGTTCATTCGAATCAGGATCAAAGTCTTCATCAAACACAGAAATTTCACCACAATGCAAGTCGTCTGAATCAGAGTCAGAGTCAATCAATACCTCTTTCACTTGCTTTTTCTTTTTGATCACCTGAGACCTGCAAGCCTTTGAGTAATGCCCTACTTTACCACAGTTATTGCATTTAGAGGACAAAGCAGGGCATGACTTATCATTGGCTAAATGATCTAAGGCATTACAACGAAAACATTTTAACTTTGAATTAGCAGAGGTTCTTGAAAAATTATGAGAAGAAGAAGGTGCATTGGATACTTTCTTAGAGATTCTAGTTGTTGATCTCAGGTCTGGTTTCTCTAGAGATGTATTCTTATTAATCACCAAGACTTTTTCTTCAGAGATCTCCTTTTCTTTCTTAAAAACTTTCACACACGCATCAGAGTGCTCTAGTCTTTTGGCTATGGCAATGACTTCATCTAAGTTAGGATCCTCTTTTTGCCACAATTCATCCTTAATTTTTTCTAAACAACATCCCAGCATGAATTGATCACGCAACCTTTCTTCTAAGGTACCTTCGAATTTACAAGTGGCAGCTAATTTCCGTAAAGCCGTGACATAAGTCTCAATAAACTCTTCATCTTTCTGCATGCGTCTGCCAAAGTGGTACCTTTCTAAGATGGTACTCACTTTTGGCAAATAGTGTTTATCCAGTTTTTTAATGTTGACCTCAAATTCATTTAAATTATTAGCTTCTTCAGTAGTCAACTCAGGCAAATGCTCAAATACTTCTTGCCCCTCAGAGCCTAAGCAGTGCATTAGAAGTGCAAACTTCCTTTCTGCAGAAAGAGAAGTGCCACAAACTCTTGCATAGTTTAAAAATACCTTTTTCTATTTAGACCAGCGAATAGGTGGATCCCCTGGTTTCGAAAGGAAAAAAGGTGCAGCCGTAACGTTTTGCATAACTCAACAATTAAATGAAATAAATAAAATTAAATGAGAAATCAGTATACTTTGTAAAATAAGATGACGTCAAGTCAAGTATCAATATCAAAGAACAAATATCAATGAATTAAATAATAAGTATAAGAACAACCTGTAAATTAAATACTAAATATAAGCACAACCTGTAAATAAAAATGTTATTTAGCACAGACTGTAAATGAAAATGGTTAAAATCACGAAGAAATGTACTTCTAAAAGTAAAGTTCAACTGCACACATGGAAGAAGCTGAGTGTGTCAGCGCAGGTAAGATCTCCCAGGACTAAGATTCAGTAACACTTGTCCAGTAGAAGTCTTTGAGTCCCAATCAGTAGAAGTCAAAGTTGATGAATAAAACGCTATTTTGGAATAAAGTTGTTGAATAAAACGGTATTACCTCTTTTCTTTTCGTTTTAATAAGTTAAATCAGGAAGCGCCGATGTAATAAATTGCTCATGAAGCGAAGCGCAGCTGAAAACAGGCACTCGAAAATCCGGTTGTCAAGGACAGCAAGCGTTGCCAAGCAAGGAGGCCCACTGTGATGTCAGTGAAGCGCAACGTAAGAATGAGACGCAGCGTTGTTTGAAGCGTCGCTGACGTACGTATCCAGGAGCGTCACAGCGTGTCACAGAGAGAAGAGCATGACGAGCGTACAGATGCCGGTGATGGAGCGTGAAGGCGCGCAGATGCCGGTATTTACTTTCAAAACAGTAGACATGTAGACACGATAAGTGAACATTCAAAAGGCCCCAACTGTTCATATGTTAACGGGGCACACTGTCTTGACTCGGCGGGCAGGAAAAGGAAGACACGCACCCTGGGATAGAGCACTATGCACAGCAAACGCCTCAATTCAGTCTTTTACTCATATTGAGCGCTACACACGGCAGGGACCACAATTTAGCCTTGCAAACAGTCCAGCGCATCAGCAAAAGAGTCAGTGAATTAGCGCTTTACCTTCTAGGCAAATAAGCATTTAAGAAGTATAAAGTCAAGCATATGATTGCGCAAAAGCAATTCAAATCTCCGCAAAGATTGAAGAAGTCTGCTGCTTTTAAATCACGTGAACAGCAGACAGACAGTGTCAAGCCTCAGGAAAATAGATTAAATAAAGCCAAATAATGTATAATAAATTCAAGTCTTGTAATGCTGCCAAGCTTTAGAGTCAATATATGTACTAAAAAGTACCTTGAGTTGAGGCTTGGTGTTGAGATCCTTTTCTGTCAAGAGAAAATTTCCTTTTTAAAGATAAAGTTGGTTGTAGTAGGGAACCTTCATCCAGATCCCACCCTCGTCGCCAATGTGAAGAAGTACATCTCAATTGAAGGTTGAATAAACAGGTTTCTTTATTCTTATCAGAGGAAGAAAGGATCTCATCCACAGCAGAGATAGGCAGGCAGCAACTGACACAGTCTTGACCAGATTAGAACCATTACATAACTACATCATCAGATTCTATGAATAACATTCTACTAAGGGTAAGATGCAGATGCAAACATAGAGAAGGAAACCACACTACTCCTCCCCAAGCCTCCCCCAACCCGTCTCGCATTCTTATGGATACACTGGAAAAACTCAGGAAGAAACAGATCTGAACCACGCTCCATGCCCGCATGTATACCGATTACTTGAAATCTAACATCTCTCTTGGACTACGAATTCGAAATACAGCAGCCATCTTCACGCAGGACCCTAAGTTTAGATCAGACCTTAGCCACCTGGCAACTACCTGCTCGAGACACTGGATGGTCCTGGAGATTGACATGCTATTGACCACAGCCGGAAAGAACTAGGAGAGACAGCTGAACTAGAGAAGCTTTTTCTGGAAGGCAGTACCCTTAAGGATCCCAAAAGTCTCCTTGAAAAATCAATATAACCATTTCAACCTTCAATAACTTTGAACAAAATAAAAAGATCAACAAAATCCGAAAAGATATAAAAATTACAACAAAAGGACCTTCCCTACCTACGAAACGAATTTTATGACACCATGTGCCAACCTCCAGGACAAAAGAATTGGGGTAGATTCCGAAACAATCAGAGGATAACTTTTTCAGAGTCATCCAACACCTCTGCTGAGGACTCAAGCCCTGGTGAGGGCCCCAGCACAGCGAGACCACAGCCACCACAACCGGTCTTTCCGGCTCATTTTTTAGGTACAAACCATGGTTAAGGCAGAGGATACACCAGGAACAACTACCAATACCAATACCCCGGAGAAAGACAGACTTGCTGCAAATTCTATCAATGAGGACCCCAACAATAAGCAACCTAGTACCTACCACTGAACAAACGCTACCTATTTTCAACCTTTGTAAACATGTCCTCCAATCTCAGAAATCGCCCTCTCGAGCAAAGGGCTCTCTTTTGTCCCCACTGACAGAAGCAACTTCTTTGAACTATGAGAGAACCTCCTGCAGACTAAAACAATTCCTTGTAGACAAGCCATCTCAAGAGAATAGTAATTACTTACGCTTCCGACCATTCTCTACATTTCAACCCGCCACAGCTCTTATGCTTCCGGAAATTCTTACCTTTGAAAGACTGGTTCTCCACGAAATCAAGACCATTCAGCCAGACCACGAGTTCATACGAGAGAACCTGACCATAACTGAGAAACAGGCATTGACAACACTCTCATCCAATCAGAATATAATCATCAAACCGGCATATAAGGGCGGTGGTACAGTCATCATGGATTGTGATAATTATGATACCGAGATAGTGCGACAACTATGGAATGCCACTCATTTTAGTGACCTTCCCTCTGACCCACTTCCTGACATAAGAATCAAGATCCAACAAGGCACCAACCAAGCAAGAGCAGTTGACATCATCACAGATAAGGAATTTATTTTCCTCAACAATCTCCATCCATGAACGCCTGTGATCTATGTTCTATCAAAAATACACAAAAATGCAAAAATGCAACCTCCCCCCTGGCAGGCCGATTGTTTAAGGCTGCGGATCAATTTTTGAACCCATTGGAAAATAAATTGATGCCATAATCAAGAAATGTGTCCCTCTTACCGATACTTACGTCAGGGACAGCATGGATCTAATCAACCTCATAGAAGACACTCCATTCACCACTGGTACCGACCTGCTAGTTGGCTAGATATTGAGTCACTTTACACTAATATTCCGCACCACAAGGGACTTCTGTCATAAGGGACCTGCTTGACTCCAGATATGTTGATATCCCGACACACTTTATCATGGACCTTCTTGAAATTGCTCTCAGCAGTAACTACTTTCTCTACAAGGATACATTTTATCTACAAATCAAGGGAATCTCCATTGGTGCATGCTTCGCGCCAAACTTTGTGATACTTTATGTACATAACCTAAAAAAAAACAAGATTCTTAAACCCTGCAACCCCTTTCATGACCACATTACATTCTGCATTGTTATATCGATGATATTCTGCTAATTTGGAATGGGGACAAAGTAATTATTCAACACTTTCTTGATTGGCTCCACTCATGCCAACGGCAGATCCCAGAGAAAATAACCACCCCTTCCTGGATCTCACTCTTCAGGTCGAGGATGAAAAAATAGGAACCAGTGTCTTCAGGAAACCCACGGAACGCAACACTCTCCTACTCTACACAAGTGACCATCCACGTGGTCTACGAGAGGGCCTGCCTTTCTGAAAATCCCTTCACATTCGCAGGAACTGCGAATGGCGTAAAGACTACTCCAGCGAAGCCGCAATTCTGACGGACAAACATCCTACGCAGTTACCCTAACAAACTGGTTAACAGAGCACACAAACATACCTCGTACAACCATAGGGAAACTGTTGTAATTTACTTCTCATTCAATATTAGAGCTTGCAGAATAGTTGATGTCATGTCCTAGGAATTACAATGTGATGACATGGAAATTGTAGTGCTGGCATTCCTGGTTCTGGAGAAGCTGCTGAAGAGACCTGTTTCCGTTGATGGTTGCTACAATAAAACCAACCTGTTTCTTACACTTTATATTGGCTTTTATTACTGGCGACGAGGACGTTCATTTTATTGGGGACAAGCTGCAACCATCAACTCCCCTTTGAACCCTGGATTTGCTTTGGACATTACTGTATCGCTTTGGATCTGAAACCCACTATTTGGATTTGATTGCTTTGGATTTGGCTTTGGATTTTTAACTGGCTGTTTCCTTCATTGGAGCATTGTTTTGTTGGACTTTCAAGAAGTGTTCACGGAGTGTTTCGTGATCTCCGTGTCTTTTGAACCTGGATGCTTGCCTTTGAGTATTACTGTCAGCACTTGTGTATTTCACAAAAGAAGAAAAGAAGTCTCCAAGCGTTTTTTTTTTTGGCACGGACGCTTGTTTTATTTTTGTTGCGGAGCGTTAATGCTGTCAAAGCATTGTGGTCAAATTGGGAGCCAAATACATTGGGTGTTATGTTTTGTAACGGACGCTGATGTCTGCACGCTCCTTATTCCGAGTCCCACATGAAGAATCTTCTTTGCCAAGCAGTGGCGCACTGATTTGCTGACATCGCCGATCTGGTAACGTCATCATGCTCACGTTGCTATGCCGCTTATTTTACACGCGTTACACGTTTAGCGCGGTGGCCATTTTGGATTGGTCTCACATCGTGATTGCGATAACGCTGCTATTTTAATCTCGTATATTTAACCCCTTCCGTGCAGGCGGAATTCCCCGCCCATGCTGACTCCGCCTTGCGCGGGCGGAGTCATGACGGAACGGTTCCGTCATCCGCACAGCTCACCCGTAGTGCATGACGGAACCGTTCCGTCAGCAGCATGGAAGGGGTTAAAAAACGACTTGTTTTCAACAAAATTTCATTATTACAAGTTTTCTCAACATTGGTGATCTTCTTTAGGGTGAGAATCTTTATTTTGTGACTCATTAATTTTTGCTCCAGTTATTCCACCTGACAACATATTAAGCAAGATGACCTTTTGACATTACAAATTTTTGGGGATGCATCAAGCATTTTTGGTAAAATCGCTATTTTTAGCGAATTCCAAAAATGCGATTGCTTTTAAGGAATCGCAAATTTGCGATTCCTTAAAAGCAATGCATGATTAATTTTAAAATTGTGAATTCGCAATTAGGGGGTGCAAATTACCACGAGGTTGAACCTCGTGGTAATTTGCGAAAATGTGTTAAAATACTCTAATTTGCATTTCAACACTTTGCTACACTAACCCATCGATTCTTTGCTATCCCCTGACGAAGGGCCCAGCCCGAAATGCATAGGGATGATGCATAGATCTATGGATGTTGGTTAATCGTTTACCTTAACACATCGTTACATAAAGGAGTCACTATGAAGATGTAATATGTGACCCACTAAATAAATGACCTTTCAAAAAAGATCACTACGACTACACTTGTTTGAACTACATGAAATTCACTGATGAAACTATAACTTAGGATCTTTCCTCCAACCGGAGTGCCCTTGGAAACAGTGCAAGCCACCCTTGCACTCCTTTGTCTTTTATTCTTCCAAGATGACATTTAGGTTTATGGAAGAGATGATGGAGAGCATGAAAGAGTTTTGAGGTCGGTATTGGGTAGGTTGAGAGACAAAGGTCTTAATGTTAAGAAGGAGAAGTGTCGAATTGGATTGAAATCTGTCACGTATCTTGGCCATGTTATCTCTGGTGATGGGATTCAGCCAAAGATTAAACTTGCAGAAAGTATAGTCAAAGCGCCAATGCCTGAAGATAAGGAGCGAGTTAGATCATTTTTAGGAATGGCAGAGTTTTACTCCAAATTTCTGAAGAATTTTGCAGCTGTTGTTGATCCCATTAGAGCCTTGTTGAAGAAGGGAGTACGATTTTTTTTGGACACCGGAATGCGAGAAAGCTTTTGAGTTGGTCAAGGCGGAAATTGGGAAGATGCCAACTTTGGGACATTTTGATGGCAAATTGAAGACTTTACTTACAACTGATGCCAGTCTCAAGGGACTTGGAGCTGTACTTTCCCAGGTTGTGGATGGTGAGGAGAAGGTTGTGGCTTTTGCCTCTAGGGCTCTTAGAGATGTAGAAGTTAATTATTCGTGTATTGAAAGGGAGGCTCGGGGTGCTCTGGGAGTCAATAACAGGGCTCATTAATTTGCCTTGCTGTGAACTGGGAGCCAGTCACAGCATTCCAGTGCTGTTCAATGGATGGAGCAGTTACTCCAACAACATGGAAACTATCCATGTTCTTCATTAAGGGTTAATTTTTTCTTAATGTATTTTTATTTTTCAACTGTGATACAGTGTCCAATCAGAAGAAGATTACTTAATTACAACTACCCCCCTCCCACCCTCCACCCATCGAGACCTTTAAAACCATTAATGTATTGAAATAGGCGCAAGACACTGCAAGTAGAACACAGAGAAAAAGAAAAGAAAGAAAAAATGGAAAGAAAAGGAGAAGGCACATAAACGAAGAAGAGCAGGATGAGAGAGGATTAAGCAGGTAGCGAAAGAAATTAAAAAAGAATTCTTTAAGACATTGCTAGCTATCTCCCCTGGTCATGTTGCCCTTGTTGCTCAATCCAGGTAGAGAATTTCCCCCAAACCTTAGAGCCTATCTTCTTCTTTCTTCATCCTTTCTTGGTGTATATTGCCTTTTCAAAGTGGAATATAGCAACCAGTCTGGCCAGCCATTGTGCGAAAGAAGGGGAGTCAGTGTCTAGCCAGCCGGAGGAAACACAAATCCTCCATATTGCCATTTGCTATGAAAACCAGCCCTTCCTCCTTAATCCTGAGTGAATCAGATTGAGTCCCCAGAAGAATGGTCGTAGGAATTAACACAATTGGTTGATTAATTATTTCACTAAGTAGGTTTTGTATTTTAAGCAAGGTTGGGGCTAGTTTTGGACAGGTTGCGAAAATGTGTATTGAGTCTGCCCCTACTTCGGAGCATCACAGGCATAGTGTTCCTGTTGGACCCGGGCCCTTATGGCTGGTTCACCCCTGAACTTTTTGCTTTTGATGGCGACCTGGTGTTCATGATTTCTGGCTTGGCGCACTTTTTCCCTGGGTCCCAGAGTGAAAGTGCGTGCGTGTAGTATGGCTGGCCTGCCCTCCCATAGGAATGCATGGGGAATGTGTGTGTCCCTAGTAGTTCCTGATGCGTGGGGAGTGCAGGCTCGAGTTTGGTATGCCTGAACTCGTGAGAGTGAATGCTGCAAGATGGTGTCTGCGGCATGTGTGTGTCTAGTTGGGAAGTGCTACTTCTGGACATTGAGATATGTGTGCAGTGAGGGTGCTGGAGCGTGATTGGCTGGAGCTGGCTGGCATGCCAGGCTCCAGGAAGTCTGGATGGGTCTGCCCGGTGGTGAGAGGGAGATTAGCATGAGTGATGTGTGGGAGGAGTGTACCTGTGTCCTGGATGGGCTGGGTTTTCCCCACACAATGCTGGCTCCGCCCCCCTGTGGTGTGTCTAACGACCCTAGCCTCCCCAGTGAATGAAAGGGGTGGTTGGCCCATCAAGAGTGCTCCAGAACCAGTTGCAACTGGTCTTTCCCCCACCCTGCACATTGTGACAAAGGATTTCAGTGTATAAAAATGGGGCTGCGTCCCCACTGAAATTGTTCTCTTCTAGGATCTTGAGGGGGCTGCTGCTGCTGCTGGGGCCAGGAGGAACCGCCACTTGGACTGCCTCCCTGCCTGGAGGGCCAGTGAGCTGGCCCCTGGCCCAGCCTTGCCCCCCTGCCTACCTAAGGACTTTGCTGGGACTCTGCCCTGCTGAGGGCAGCTGGAAGCGCTGTGCTTGTGTTCCCTGCCTGGGAGCACGTTGGACTTTTGCCAAGCACCTGAAAGTGCTGACTTTCTCCCCTAGCGCCTGGAAGCGCTTTGCTTGGACTCTAGCGCTTAGGAGCGCTTTATTCTGTCCGTCTGCGCTTAGGAGCGCCCTGGGTACTTTGGCCGGTGCCCACCCGGCATTTGGCTGTTTATTGCAGCCTCGAGGGATTCCCCGGCGTGGGGATCCCCCTGGGTTGCCCCTTTGCGGCGCGGGAGCTCACCCCGCTCATCTGCCGCTTATTGCCGATTTTCGAAGCCCCTGGCGAGTGCCCACCTCGCCAGGGACCTTGCCGATATTTTTATACTTGAACTCGAGGGAGCCCACTCCTCGGTCAAGTCTCCCCCAGCCTACGAGTGCCTGAGACGGGCCGCCGCGCTGCCCGCGACGACCCGGAAGTCCCGCCTCCTGATCCTCAGGGCCGCGCTGCCATTGGCGGCCCCAGAGGAAGTCAGGCGGATTGCAGCGGGACAGCGCCAGGCCAAGGAAGCAGGAAGCAGCGGGAGCCGACCCCGTGCTCCTGCGTGAGACCGTCAGCTTGGGAAGGAGAGCCCCGGAGGAGAGGAGCTCCACCCGCGGCACCAGCGCGACCGAGGCCAGCCCCCACCTCACTCGAGGAAGAGCAGCGGAGTTCCCAGAGCAGCCCGGTGAGTGTGAAGGGCTGGGGAGCTCCATGAGCGCGGGAGGGCTGGAGGCACAGGATCCAAGTCAGAGCGGCCCCGGATGGCAGCGGGCCGCTCCAACGGTGTGTAGAGCCTGAGAAGGCTCCCGGGGGCAGTTCTTGATCTTGAGTCCCCCGAGCGGGACTCCAACGAGTGGGCCATTTTTGTGTGAAGCCCTGCGAGGGCTCTTGGGGCATTTCCATTTTTGAGTCTCCCGAGGAGAGACTCCAACGAACGCCCGCAGTGGGTAGTTTAGAGCCCATGAGAGGTTCTTGAGGACCCAGTCAGTTGTCCTGAGCCTGCGAGGCTCCAACGTTCGCACCCTTGGTGTTTACAACTGTCCAGCACTTAGTGGACAGTTGCTACGTTTAGGCTGGGTGTACTTTTTGGCTATTATAGCCTGCCCCTGACTTTGGACACAGGGACTACCACAGGTTGTGGCTCATAGGAAGTTTTGCGCAATTGCTTGTGCTCGCACCGCTGAATGTGTTCTGAACCGCCATGTGTCTTTCCTTGCATACACCGCTGAATGTAGGTACTGCATCATGTGTTGTCTTGTGCTCGCACCTCTGAATGTGTTTGGATCCATCATGTGTCTTTCTTCCCTACACCGCTGAATGTTAATGCATCATGTGTAATGTGCCTATGCTATATCCCTAGATGTTAGTGATTCCTAGGTGGTTGTTTTTCTCCTAGTACAGGTGTTGCTAGTTGAGGTCTTTTGTTCCCTGCGCAGCAGTTGCCTAAGGTGGTTAGGGTTGCGTAGGAGGTTCTTATGCTTTACCAGTAATTACTGGTTGTGTGTTAATTTGTGATACACGTTTAATTTGATTCTAAAAGTATTTTATGTGCTAATTACTATTCCTAAAAAGTGATGATTCCTGACAGCGGTCCAGGTGGCCCTGTCTTGTAAATATCCCCCTTGTAAATTCTGCCCGTGCCTGTTGGCACAGTGTAACAATATGTATGTTTTATCTAATGTGTTTTTGATATAATACA
Source organism: Lissotriton vulgaris (assembly GCF_964263255.1). Lineage (NCBI taxonomy): Eukaryota > Metazoa > Chordata > Amphibia > Caudata > Salamandridae > Lissotriton > Lissotriton vulgaris. The sequence continues at coordinate 1,939,627,534 of NC_141693.1, forward strand.
AAGGCTATTTTTATATAACCTTGTGTGGAGTTTCCTTTGTGGTGGGCCTTGGGTGTTGTTGCTGGGTGCGCGCGTAAACACTTAACCTACATAGCCTCCAAGTTTAGCCTTGACTGCTCGCGCCACGTTACCTAGAGGGCGAGAGAGGGGTTATCTTGGTGTGTGACTCCCTTGCTCTGACACTTAGAAATGGCGATCCCTGACTGACCTCGACGCGAGTCTTGGCCGGCCAGGGTCCCGTTTCTAACATTGGTGGCAGGCGGTGTGGATCCGGATTTGTGTTTGCGTTGTACTACAGTGGCAACAGGCCACACTACAAAGCTCTGCATTTTAGATAATTACATGTTGGGGATTATTGTCCTTTGAAGTTCTAGTATTTCTTTCCCAAAGAGTGTCCAGTACATTTGTCCCCTGCCCTGCTCCCAGAGTTTGGTACCTGTGTCACGTGTGGTCAGGTTGAGAAATCAGGGGTGGTAAAAACTGCCTTACCGGTCCGAGGGGAGGGCGTGCGTGGATGAATGGTGTGTTGCCTGGACAGATTAGTGTGAGTTCTCTTTAGTAGGGAGCTTGCTGAAATACTTTGAACCGTGTGCTCTTGCTTCAGCTCTGACAGCTAAGTCCCCTGTGTTGCACGTGTCTGTGAGCATCCTGTCAAGATGGAATCTCCTTTTAACCTCTGTGGTCTGTTTAAGTACAGTATGCATGAGTTGGTGCATTTTTGTAAGGAGAGAGACATCCCAGTGAGTGAGTCAGACACCCAGTCCAAGCTTAGGGATAACATGATCCTGTGGCAGAAGAGTGACTGGGAGCGTGAGCACAGTGAGAGGGAGAGGGCCCGGACCGCACACCATGAGGGTGGTGGGTCTGAGGAGAGCCCTGAAGAGTCTGATGTGGAGAGTGAGGATGACAGTGGATGGGCGCCAGCAGAGAGCGAGTACCCCCTAGATAGGGAGTCCCTTGCTGGGTCCAGTGTCAGATGTAGCACCCCATCCCTTTCCCTGTCCCCAGAGGAGTGGGTGGATAGGAGAGAAGAGAGGGAGCACCAGTTGGCCATGGAGAAGCTCAGGTTAGAGCATGCCAGAGAGATGGCGCAGCTGGGTGTGAATGAGCGGACTGCAGAGGCTGAGAGGGCCTTGGCCAGGGAGAAGATAGCCCTAGAGGGTAGGTTATCCCCTGACCGCAGTCATAGTTTTCTGGATTCCCCAGGGAGGGTTGGATCCAGTGGTGGCAGCAAGAGAGAGTTTGGTGCGGGAAGTGCCATGCCCCGTTTCCAAAGAGTGGTACCTTGTTCCCGAGAGGACACATACAGGTTGAAGTTCAGAGGCAGTAGGAGACTGCCTCACCAGGATTGGGGAGATTATGTGGATGATTGTCATGATACCCTGATTGATTGGTTAGAGGTTCATGGGGAACCTGATTTTGATGGACTACTCAACCTTGTTATCAGAGAGCAGTTGCTCAATTGTTTTGTGCCAGAGTTGCGCAAACACCTGTTAAGAGGTGACTATGTGAGTCCTTGGGAAATTGCAAAGGAAGCAGACCGCTGGGAAGGTGCCAGTGGTTCTGACACGTCATGGGTGAGTGAACCCGAGAGTAGTGGGTTAGGTATCTTCCAGACCAGTGTGGTGGAAGAGGCTCAGAGTAGCCCAGCTAGGTCCCAGTGTAGCGAGAGGGGTGTAGGGGCTCACGTCTTGTCTCAGTGGAGTAAGAGTGAGTGGGGGACTGAGTGTTCCCAGGTGCCCGAAACCCAGTCTCAGAACCTGGATGGTTTCTTGAGGGAACACCAGGTTAGGGATCTAGGCTGTCCTGTCAGACCCCTTGAGGGTGATGCCCTAGTGTCTAGAGAACCTGGAGTATCTTTAAATAGTGATCCAGTGGTTCTAGTGTCCGGCAGTGCCACTCCAGTTGGGGGGGCACGGAAGTCCGAAGTGAGGAGTGATTGGGGGAGTTCCCCAGTGGGAGAACCAGTGGGTCAGGGACTACCCAGTTGGGCGAAGTTCCCGGTAAGTGACCATGGTGACACCACTTCTGTTCTGGGGGATCTTCCCGCACTGTCAGGTGGACAGGAGGCGGGAGATCTGCGCCAGACAGACAGTCACGCAGCACATGAGTCATGTGTTAGCCTCAGGGGGATGGTGAGTGAGTCCCCAGAAGTCCTGGAGTGCCAGGCAATTATCCCGCCTAGAGGTTTAGACCGAAGGTTGGGAGGCCAGGTTCAGGATCGGCCTGACCTGAAGGGTGGGACTTCTGTAACCAGAGTCCTAGCCAGTGCTTCTTCCAGGGGTACCTCTCCAGTTGGGAGGGTGCAGAACTCTGGAAGGGGGTGCAGAGGGTGGGAGAGCCCGCCTCTGACCCCGGCGCAACCTGAGGGGTTAAACCCTGGGTTGGAATGGCGTTCTAGGTGTACACCTCGCAGGAGGTGGAGGAACCCTAGAAGAAGAGGTAGGGGGAGGAGAGCCTTCCCTGAGACTCCTGGTCCACCTAAGGTTGTAGACCCTAGGCTGGAGAACCAGTGGCAGTCTAGTCCTGTCTTTCAGACAGGAAGAGTGGAGAATGGACACTATGTGCCAGGGGTTACTACCCCCCGCTCTGTGAGTAGGCAGGAACCAGTGGTACCTGGGTGGCCCAGGGCCTGGTCCTGGCCGGGGACAGCTGAGGAGTACCAGTGGGGTAGCCCAGTTGTTCCAGATAGTGGTTTGAGAAGGAATCCCAGGGGTTCACAGTGGCGTGGAACAGGACGGTGTCCCGGCAGTGGCGGGCCCGTGTCCTTGTTCTTTCGCCCAAAGCAGGGAAGCCCATCACGGTGGTGATCGGTCTACCCTGCGTTTTGGCTGGAAGGGGGTTGTGTTGGACCCGGGCCCTTATGGCTGGTTCACCCCTGAACTTTTTGCTTTTGATGGCGACCTGGTGTTCATGATTTCTGGCTTGGCGCACTTTTTCCCTGGGTCCCAGAGTGAAAGTGCGTGCGTGTAGTATGGCTGGCCTGCCCTCCCATAGGAATGCATGGGGAATGTGTGTGTCCCTAGTAGTTCCTGATGCGTGGGGAGTGCAGGCTCGAGTTTGGTATGCCTGAACTCGTGAGAGTGAATGCTGCAAGATGGTGTCTGCGGCATGTGTGTGTCTAGTTGGGAAGTGCTACTTCTGGACATTGAGATATGTGTGCAGTGAGGGTGCTGGAGCGTGATTGGCTGGAGCTGGCTGGCATGCCAGGCTCCAGGAAGTCTGGATGGGTCTGCCCGGTGGTGAGAGGGAGATTAGCATGAGTGATGTGTGGGAGGAGTGTACCTGTGTCCTGGATGGGCTGGGTTTTCCCCACACAATGCTGGCTCCGCCCCCCTGTGGTGTGTCTAACGACCCTAGCCTCCCCAGTGAATGAAAGGGGTGGTTGGCCCATCAAGAGTGCTCCAGAACCAGTTGCAACTGGTCTTTCCCCCACCCTGCACATTGTGACAAAGGATTTCAGTGTATAAAAATGGGGCTGCGTCCCCACTGAAATTGTTCTCTTCTAGGATCTTGAGGGGGCTGCTGCTGCTGCTGGGGCCAGGAGGAACCGCCACTTGGACTGCCTCCCTGCCTGGAGGGCCAGTGAGCTGGCCCCTGGCCCAGCCTTGCCCCCCTGCCTACCTAAGGACTTTGCTGGGACTCTGCCCTGCTGAGGGCAGCTGGAAGCGCTGTGCTTGTGTTCCCTGCCTGGGAGCACGTTGGACTTTTGCCAAGCACCTGAAAGTGCTGACTTTCTCCCCTAGCGCCTGGAAGCGCTTTGCTTGGACTCTAGCGCTTAGGAGCGCTTTATTCTGTCCGTCTGCGCTTAGGAGCGCCCTGGGTACTTTGGCCGGTGCCCACCCGGCATTTGGCTGTTTATTGCAGCCTCGAGGGATTCCCCGGCGTGGGGATCCCCCTGGGTTGCCCCTTTGCGGCGCGGGAGCTCACCCCGCTCATCTGCCGCTTATTGCCAATTTTCGAAGCCCCTGGCGAGTGCCCACCTCGCCAGGGACCTTGCCGATATTTTTATACTTGAACTCGAGGGAGCCCACTCCTCGGTCAAGTCTCCCCCAGCCTACGAGTGCCTGAGACGGGCCGCCGCGCTGCCCGCGACGACCCGGAAGTCCCGCCTCCTGATCCTCAGGGCCGCGCTGCCATTGGCGGCCCCAGAGGAAGTCAGGCGGATTGCAGCGGGACAGCGCCAGGCCAAGGAAGCAGGAAGCAGCGGGAGCCGACCCCGTGCTCCTGCGTGAGACCGTCAGCTTGGGAAGGAGAGCCCCGGAGGAGAGGAGCTCCACCCGCGGCACCAGCGCGACCGAGGCCAGCCCCCACCTCACTCGAGGAAGAGCAGCGGAGTTCCCAGAGCAGCCCGGTGAGTGTGAAGGGCTGGGGAGCTCCATGAGCGCGGGAGGGCTGGAGGCACAGGATCCAAGTCAGAGCGGCCCCGGATGGCAGCGGGCCGCTCCAACGGTGTGTAGAGCCTGAGAAGGCTCCCGGGGGCAGTTCTTGATCTTGAGTCCCCCGAGCGGGACTCCAACGAGTGGGCCATTTTTGTGTGAAGCCCTGCGAGGGCTCTTGGGGCATTTCCATTTTTGAGTCTCCCGAGGAGAGACTCCAACGAACGCCCGCAGTGGGTAGTTTAGAGCCCATGAGAGGTTCTTGAGGACCCAGTCAGTTGTCCTGAGCCTGCGAGGCTCCAACGTTCGCACCCTTGGTGTTTACAACTGTCCATCACTTAGTGGACAGTTGCTACGTTTAGGCTGGGTGTACTTTTTGGCTATTATAGCCTGCCCCTGACTTTGGACACAGGGACTACCACAGGTTGTGGCTCATAGGAAGTTTTGCGCAATTGCTTGTGCTCGCACCGCTGAATGTGTTCTGAACCGCCATGTGTCTTTCCTTGCATACACCGCTGAATGTAGGTACTGCATCATGTGTTGTCTTGTGCTCGCACCTCTGAATGTGTTTGGATCCATCATGTGTCTTTCTTCCCTACACCGCTGAATGTTAATGCATCATGTGTAATGTGCCTATGCTATATCCCTAGATGTTAGTGATTCCTAGGTGGTTGTTTTTCTCCTAGTACAGGTGTTGCTAGTTGAGGTCTTTTGTTCCCTGCGCAGCAGTTGCCTAAGGTGGTTAGGGTTGCGTAGGAGGTTCTTATGCTTTACCAGTAATTACTGGTTGTGTGTTAATTTGTGATACACGTTTAATTTGATTCTAAAAGTATTTTATGTGCTAATTACTATTCCTAAAAAGTGATGATTCCTGACAGCGGTCCAGGTGGCCCTGTCTTGTAAATATCCCCCTTGTAAATTCTGCCCGTGCCTGTTGGCACAGTGTAACAATATGTATGTTTTATCTAATGTGTTTTTGATATAATACAAAGGCTATTTTTATATAACCTTGTGTGGAGTTTCCTTTGTGGTGGGCCTTGGGTGTTGTTGCTGGGTGCGCGCGTAAACACTTAACCTACATAGCCTCCAAGTTTAGCCTTGACTGCTCGCGCCACGTTACCTAGAGGGCGAGAGAGGGGTTATCTTGGTGTGTGACTCCCTTGCTCTGACACTTAGAAATGGCGATCCCTGACTGACCTCGACGCGAGTCTTGGCCGGCCAGGGTCCCGTTTCTAACAGTTCCTTTCCCGGATCCCCATTTAATAATTTTACTTGGTATCATGTAAAGAAAGAAAATTGTTTTAAAGTGTTGTGCTTGTAATTTAGCGGAAATTAAGATCTGTTGTGATAAAAGCAGAGAATTATAAAAAAAACTTTGAGGCGACTCAAGTTTGACATGCCATTTTGTAGAGATGGATTCTAGATCATCTGAGGTTTGCCTATTAAGCATTTGGTAAATACTTCCAATGCGGGGGTGATGATATTACGTAGAGCATGTAGTAGTTCAATTTCGGCAAACCCTGAGGTCCCACCCACCTTCCTGGATAGGTAGCCATGGATAGACAGATATTTAAATAGGTCTTGACTTTTTAGTTTGAATTTAGATTGTAGATCTGTGAAAGATTCAATCCCCCCGGTTGTAATCAGGTCCCCAAGTTTTACTATTCCGGCCCTATGCCATTCACAGAGGTAAGAAGGACTGAAAATAGCTGGTAAGTTGTTGTTATTAACTATGGGAGAGTAGAAGTTAAATCTGCCAATTCCAAATATTCTCCGGATATGGCGGAATACTTTAAATGAATTCATTAGTGTCTTGAATTTTCCCGGTTGTAGTACCCATATGTTGTTTCGCGAAGTAGGCAGCCCCAATATTGATCCCCTAGTAAGAGCCGGAAGGGTGAGGGTAGGGATGACCCGATTGTTGGGTCGTAGGTAGATTCTCTTACTAGTACTGAGCTATATTGTAATACGGCCGCCCAGTAGTATAAAGTTATATTAGGATAATAATAATAATAATAATAATAGAACATTTATAAAGCGCATGGCTGCACAACTGTGTATCCCCGCGCTGCTTGCCAACAAAACTCACAGAGAAAGGATAAGGGCGGTCAGAAAAAAAAATTATTGGGGAAAGAGGTGGGTTTTTAGTTTGGCTCTGAAAAGAGTCTCTGAGGGTTCCATTCTTAAATGAACAGGTAGAGCATTCCAATGTTTTACTCCAAGGTAGCGAAAAGAGCGGCCTCCTATCTTCGCTCTGTGGACACGTGGGATTTTGAATAGTGACATTCCTGAGGACCTGAGGTCTCTGGTTGGGCGGTGGATAGTCAGAAGATCTTGTAGATAGGTAGGCCCTTTGTTATGGGCAATCTTATGGGCATAGCAGAGGCTCTTGAATTTGATTCTTTCCCTAACAGGGAGCCAGTGTAGTTTGGACAAGGCCGCCTTGGCAGATGTTCTTTTGGGAAGGCCCAATACCATGCGAGCGGCAGCATTTTGTAAGCATTGAAGCTGGTGCAGGTGTTTTTGGTTCAGTCCTAATAGGAGAACATTCCCATAGTCCAAATGAGGTGTGATGAGCGCATGTACGATGGTTTTTCTAGCTTCAGTAGGGATGATATCGATGATTGTTCTTAAAATTCTTAATGTGCCGATGCATTTGCTTGTTATTTTGTTGACTTGGGATTTTCCTGACAAATCAGAGTCGATCATAATCCCTAGGTTTTTCACCTTTTCAACGGGGTGAGGAAAATCGCCCAATGTTGTGGGCCACCACGCCTGCGACCATAGAGAGGTTTTATTTACTACCACTAACACCTCTGTTTTATCTCCATTTAGCCGGAGGCAGTTGTTATCCATCCACATGGCGACAGCAGCCATGCATTCCGAGAAATTGGAGGCATATTTCTCGGTATCAGGAGTGAGCTTAAACATGAGCTGGGTGTCATCGGCGTAGCTGACAATGCCCACCCCAAAGTTCTCTACGACCTGAGCCAGGGGCTTCATATAGATATTGAACAGTGTGGGGCTCAAACTGGAGCCCTGTGGAACCCCATAGCTCACGTCTCGAGAAGATGATTTAAAGGGTGGGCAGTGTATCTGAAAAGATCTTTTCGTAAGGAAAGATTTAATCCACGCCAGAGCATGGTCTTTCACTCCGATGTCTGAGAGTCGAGACAGCAGCGTGGCATGTAGCACAGTGTCAAAAGCTGCGCTTAAGACTAACATGACCAACGCTGCTGTCTCACCCTCGTCCACCATCTTACGGATGTATTCCGTGGAATACAAAACAGCTGATTCCGTAGAATAGTTAGATCTAAAGCCGGATTGAGTAGGGTGGAGTACGTTTTCTGATTCTAAAAAAGCCATCAGTTGCTTGTTTACTACTTTTTCAATTATCTTGGCACATTGTGGCAAGAGGGAAATTGGCCTAAGATTTTGAAATTGGGTAACCGGGATGTTGGTTTTTTTTTTGAGAGGGATAACTTGAGCAGTTTTCCACGCTTCCGGAACATAGCATTCTTTAAAAGAGAGAGTTATCATCTGACTTATTTGATCCAAGAGGATATGGTCCATGATGTCCTTGCTTTTTTCTAGAGGGCACACATCATTTGAGGAGCCAGAGTGGATACTATTGATTATGCTAGACAGGTTTTCTTTGTTAGGTGTGTTAAATTGGGTGAGGAAGGTTTTTTGAGATGGGGACGTTTCCTTTCTGGATGTAGAGGGGATGGGAAAGGTAGCGTGAATTTTCTCAACTTTTTTGACAAAGAAATCCGCTATTTGTTCGCATAAATCGTTTGAGTATGTGTCCTGGGTATCTAATCTGGAGGTATCTGTGAGTTCCTTATAGATCCGGAATAGTTCTTTTGTTGGATTGGTGGCTTCTTCGATTCTACTCTGATAAAAGAGACTTTTTTCCTCTCTTATTAATCTCTGGTAAGTTTTGAGTTCCAGTTTATAGGTTTCCTTAAGTTCAGTAGAATAGTTTTTTCTCCATTTTCTTTCAATCGCTTTGCAGCGGGCTTTAGCTGTTTTTAATTTTTCTGAGAACCAGGGTTCAGATTTTGTTCTCCTGACTGGGGGCTTGGAAGTCCATGGGGCAATTTTATCTAGTGCCTTGCTCAGCCACAGTTCATAATTATTCCAGGTGTCTTGTGGGGACTGTCCTGTTGGAGGGGGGTGGGTTTTTAATTCGGTGATTAAACGTTCAGGGGTGTAATCCTTCCAGTTACGCCGCTTAGTATACAGGGGTTTGTTCACACTATTCGTAGTCTTATTAGTAGGTATGTTGAAAGTAATCATGTAGTGGTCAGACCAAATTATTGGAATGGGGGGATGTATTTCGATACCTTCCCAGGTAGCAAAGACCGGGTCAAGAAGGTGACCATGTTGATGTGTGGGAAAGGTTGAAAGCAGTGTTATTCCCAGTGCGTGGAGAGCTGTCTTGAGTAATTGGGCTTCCTTAGCATTAATGTCTTCGAAGTGAAGATTCAGGTCACCTAGAATCATAAAGTTGTTATATTTTATGGCTAATTGCGTGGCTGTTTCTATGAGCTGGTTACAGAAAGGGGTAGCATTGCCCGGGGGCCGATATATGAGAAGACCAGTAATGGTCATTGACGGATTCACTTTTATGGAGAATGTTCCACTTTCACTATTAATGATGCCTTTATTAGTGAGGGTGCATTCCAATTCCTTTTTGAAAATCATTGCGAGACCTCCACCCCGCTGTCTGGGTCTGACGATTCTCAGTAAGCTGTAATTCAATGGAACTGTCTCTAGTATATCGGGGGATGAGGATTCCTCTAACCAAGTTTCCGTAAGAAACAGAACATCAAAGTCTTGTTTCTGTAGTAGATCACGTAGTTCCAATTTATGTTTTATCATGGATCTACAGTTTAATAGCATCAAATTTAGGTTAGGTACAAGGGAATTGCAGGTCGGAACAGGCTGAAATAGATGATTACATGTAGTACATTGTGGTGGTAACGCATTAGGGTCCGCGGAGTGCCAACAAGGTTTAATAGGGGTCTTACCTATTTCTAGTAGAGTTGCGCGTGTGTAAGAGGTACGCTGTTGAGAGTGAGCCCTGTTAGTTACCAGAGCTATGTCATAGGGTCCAGGGTGTCCTGCCCCGCGCCCCGGTCGATCGCGGACGGGCGCAGATGGGCAGGACTCTGGCTTGACTCCAGCGCGCGATCGGCGCGCCCACAATGCGCGTCCGCTGCGCGGAGCCATGAACGTCTGGTTTTAAGCGTTCGGTAGCGCGACGTGCAGCGCGAGCCCTCTCAAAGATGGCCGCTGCCTGACTCTCCAACTATCCTAGTCCTGCCTGATACCGGTCATAGAATCGACCGCGTCCCCAGGGCAGGCAAGTATGCCGTTTTTAGATCGAATTCAGCAAAAGATAAATTCTAAGTTCGGCGCTCGTGTGTCATGAAATAAAACACTATTGATTCAGTGCAGGGGGGAGGGAGAGGACACACGGGAAATTCGCGACATAAGGCGGAGTACAATTTTAAAACAAACAACCTCCCGGCTCAAGCCTCAGGAGTAAAGTAAAAGCAATCAGGAATTTTCACGAAGCTTTCCTGGTTTTAAGCGCTCGGTAGCGCGACGTGCAGCGCGAGCCCTCTCAAAGATGGCCGCTGCCTGACTCTCCAACTATCCTAGTCCTGCCTGATACCGGTCATAGAAAGGACCGCATCCCCAGGGCAGGCAAGTATGCCGTTTTTAGATCGAATTCAGCAAAAGATAAATTCTAAGTTCGGCGCTCGTGTGTCATGAAATAAAACACTATTGATTCAGTGCAGGGGGGAGGGAGAGGACACACGGGAAATTCGTGACATAAGGCGGAGTACAATTTTAAAACAAACAACCTCCCGGCTCAAGCCTCAGGCGTAAAGTAAAAGCAAAAGACCTGCCCCCTCTTTCTTTTGAGAGTGTAAGTTGTTTCAGTGCTCGTCTTGGCTGGGCATAGGCCCAGATGAACTGAGTGTAGATCTGCTGGAATTGGAGAAGGCTTTTCTTGCTAAATTCAAGGGGTATACTACAAAAGAAATAGAGTAACTTTGGGAAATATGTCATTTTGATGACATTGCATCTGCCCACTAGCGTTAAATGCAGGTTGTCAATCTGTTTTAGAGCCTTCTTGGTCTGAACGGCAAGGGGAGCCAGGTTATCTGTGACTATGTCCTCCAGTTTGGGTGAGATAGACACCCCCAGGTATTTAGCCTTGGGTACCACCCTGTCGTCAGAGCAAGTGATTTTGTTATTTACTAAAATCTGTGTCTTGTTTTTATTGAGGGCATAGCCAGATAGCCTCCCAAATTTCTGGGCATCACCTTCCAGTACAAGTATGGTGTTGGCAGGGTCTGGAGAGGTGATGGCCAGGTCGTCGGCATAGGCCAAGATTTTGCAACTATTGTAAAAATAGGTTACTGGGGTGATGTTGTCATTTTTCTCTATCTGTTTAATGAAAGGATTCAGATAGAGAGCAAACAGTAGAGGCGAGCAGGGACAACCCTGCCTGGTGCCCCGAGAGATGTTAAAGGGATCGGTGAGATGTCCATTTATGGTGACACTGGCTGTTCGATTAGAATAAAGTGCCTGTGTTGCCAGTATGAGTTTATCCCCGAACCCCATTCTGTACATTACCCCCCACAGGAATTGCCAGGAGACCCGGTCGAAGGCTTTTTCAGCATCGAGTAGCGTAAGCGACATCGGGTCTCCAGCAGCTTGTGCAGCATCGAACAGGGTGATAACTCTCCTGATATGTTCTGTGGTCCCTTTTTTGGGTATGAAACCATGCTGCCATTCTGAGACAAGAGATTCCACTACTTGGGAGATTCTGGAGGCTAACACCTTGGAGAATATTTTAGAGTCACAGTTAATGGGGGTTATGGGTCTGTAGGAGCTCATATCCAAAGGGGACTTCTCTTTTTTTAAGAAGATCGAAATTCTAGCTCTAGACCAGGAGGCCGGAGGGGGAGTCCCGTTGATTATAGATGTTATTACCTCAGTGAGCATGGTTTTAATTTGGGGAGTAAAGACTTAAAAAATTCAATGGGAATTCCATCAGGGCCTGATGCCTTCCCATTCGGAAGGCTAGTGAGGGCATCCAGAATTTCTTCTCACGTGGGAGTAAGGTCTAAAAGCTTACTATCTTCTGGGCTAAGTTGCCTTAGTTCGATCTCGCTGAGATAGTTAGAGATTTCCCTATCTAGAACAAGAATTGCCAGGAGACCCGGTCGAAGGCTTTTTCAGCATCGAGTAGCGTAAGCGACATCGGGTCTCCAGCAACTTGTGCAGCATCCAACAGGGTGATAACTCTCCTGATATGTTCTGTGGTCCCTTTTTTGGGTATGAAACCATGCTGCCATTCCGAGACAAGAGATTCCACTACTCGGGAGATTCTGGAGGCTAACACCTTGGAGAATATTTTAGATTCACAGTTAATGGGGGTTATGGGTCTGTAGGAGCTCATATCCAAAGGGGACTTCTCTTTTTTTAGGAAGATCGACCAGGAGGCCGGAGGGGGAGTCCCATTGATTATAGATGTTATTACCTCAGTGAGTATGGTTTTAATTTGGGGAGTAAAGACTTTAAAAAATTCAATGGGAATTCCCATTCAGAAGGCTAGTGAGGGCATCCAGAATTTCTTCCCACGTGCGAGTAAGGTCTAAAAGCTTACTATCTTCTGGGCTAAGTTGCCTTAGTTCGATCTCGCTGAGATAGTTAGAGATTTCCCGATCTAGAACTTCCCTATTAGAGGAGTTTTCTTCCATGTATAGTTTGGCATAATACTCCTGGAATTCCTTCCGTATAAGACTAGGGTCTGTGATCTTAGAGCCAGAGGGTAGTCTGATTGAGTGGATTTCGCTGTTAGTAACCTGTTGTTGTGTCCTAACAGCTAGGTGATGGTCGATGTTATCACTACACTCGTAGTTTTTTTCCCCTCGCTGCTGCCCACTTTGCCGCGATTTTTTCCAAAAAGATAGCTCCTATTTCGGCTCTGACCAAGACTGCTTCTTTTCGGATAACCTGGCAGTCTAGTCCTGCATGGATAGTTTGGTTAACTTAATTTCTATGTTCCTTAGCTTTTTTTGTAGATCCCTGATTAGAGTTTTTTCCCTTTTGTTTTTCTGAATAGAGAACCTTTCGGTCTCGCCTCTAATCCCTGCCTTCAATGTGTCCCAGACTATCGTTTGAGAAGCAGATCCAATATTTATCTCCAGGAATTCTTGAATCCATCCCTGCATATGAATTACGTAACTGCTATCAGGGCTTTTTCAAAACTCCACTTAGTAGCCTCTTTAGGTTGTCCAAGCCCCTTGAAGGTGATGATGAGAGGGTTATGGTCAGATAAAAAGCGAGGTGCGATATCAATTGTGTAGTTGTTGGTAAGCAAGGCAGAGATAAAAAAGTAGTCTAATCTAACTAGGATTTGATGCGGGGCAGAGTAGAAAGTGCAGCCGGGTTGTGAAGGATTTTTAGTCGCTCAGCTGTCTATTAATCCATGAGTCTGAATAAGATTTGCTAAGGCCTGAAAAACTAGGGGCTTCCTACCTTTATATCTCCATGTTGTATTAGTAGCCCAGTCACAAGGTAGATGTATATTGAAATCCCCGCAGAGCACTATGGGAGTGGGCCAGTGCACTAGCTGGCCGGAGACTTGATTAATAGCCCCAGGGTCGTCGGCGTTGCTCCCATATATTGAGCAAAGGGTAATAGAAGAGTTGTTGGGGAGTTGAATCTGAGTAATGACCCACCTCCCTAGTGGGTCAGATTTAGTCCGTGGGTTGCTAGTGACAAATCTTCTGTCGGCTAGAACACCCACTCCCTTTGTTTAAGCCCCCTGCGTGGTGGCGCCCACTACTTTGAACCCAAGGGTATTCAGTAGATGTTTTTGTGACTGTTCTACGTGGGTTTCTTGCAGGCATATGATGTTTCCCACAAGTTTTCGTAAACCCAGAGACACTGTCTGCCTTTTAGAGGCATCATTTAATCCGCAGACATTAGCTGAAACAACTTGTAATGAATCTAGCTTAGCCATCTAAGTGGTGTAAAGATAAAAGCCAATAGAAAATCAGTAAGATTGTTTTTAGAGATATAGTCAATTTTTCAAGAGAGTGTCGTGAGTGTTGTGCGCCTAGGTGTAATATCTGTGTCCCTTCCCACCCCTCTCCCCTGCCGGGTTCATGAGGTATACCTCAGCGCTAAGGCTGCTGGAAGGGGGAAATCAGTTGTCGTAGGTGCCACCATCGCTCCACAGTCTGGTGGCAAAAATCTGGTTTGGCGAAGAAGGAAATTCCGTAGGCCCCTTTTTTAGAGTTGGGGCGAGCTTGGTCATACACCAACTGTCTTAGAAGGAAGTTGCCAAAGTACACAAGGAATACCCGAGGCTGCCCTTCAGTAGGCTTTCCATTGTTATATTGCCGTTTCAAGAAAAGGGGGAAGCAATGAGCTCGCTGCACTTCACGGTTCCAGTCCCAGCCTGGATGTTCCGGAAAGGAGTCTTGTACTAACTTGACTATAAATTGTCTCGGATCTTCCCCCTCCTTCCCTTCCGGAATACCAAGCAGGCGGAGGTTGTTCCTACATTGTCGGTTTTCTTGTTCTTCCATTTTGACCATAAGGTCTGTAAGACAAGCAGAGTTGGACTCAGTCAGTTGTTTAGTAGCTATTGCTTCGGTTTCCTAATGCTCCGTCCTAGCCTCAACCATTCCAACCCGGTCGCTGATGTCTGTGCAGGTTTTGTTCAGTCTTCTAAGCCCGCCCTGTAGTTTTTTTGCTGCGTTCTTAGCGGTCCAATTATCTGCTCTAACCTCTTTTTGGAAGTCTTTGATGGAGGTGAGTATAGCCGTCAATGAGGGCTCCATTGTCTCGGTTGTTTTGCTTTGTGGTTTTCTCGGTCTGTGCCATTGTGGTTGGGTTGGTTCGTCTTCCTCCAGATGGTAAGACATCTGCGAGTCTGAATAGTCCCATTTGAGTTGGCTTTGCCGTTTAGTCTTATTCCTTGATTTTTTAGGGCGCACGACTGTCTCAGGGTTAATGCAGGAGGCCTCGCTGCTCTCCTCGCTGGCATTGTTAGTGTTGTCCTCTTCTTCTGTCCCCCCATCCGCAGAAGAGCTCGGGGTGCTGTCAGATACAGAGTAGAAATCTTCATGGCCAATTTCTGGGGTCCAAGGAATTGGGATTCCAGATGGGATTTCCAGGTTTTGAATAGCGACTTCTGTCCCTGTTGATTGTGCCCTGGCATTAAGACTCTCTAAGGGTGTATAGGCCCCGCCGCTGGTGGTTCTTTCCGCTGATTCTGGCCGTCCTGGTGCAGTGAGTGGGGTGGCTGGCAGGGTATCCGGGAATATAGGGAGATCTAGAGTATCCGGGGGCCCCTTAATTGCGATGGTATGGTCATGACTTTCAATAGGGGTGTGTGCGGAGAGAGTGGGCTCTGGCTGACAGTTTAAGAGACAGGAGGGGGTGGTAGAGATATCCATGTTGTTTGTGGTAGTTTGAGCCCCTTCAGCGATGGCATTATCCTGCTGTAGAAGAGCATCAGGTGGTGTAGAAGCGGGTGGATTCCCTGTGCTATTCTTAGCGTTGTCAGCCTGGTTTTTAGCTACCAGAAAAATCTTGGCAGGGAGGGGCTGTGCGGAGTCTTTGCAGTCTTTACTGGGGGCTCCTACCTCTGTCTTCCCAAAGTTCGTTTTTTTCGCCCCACTCACCCCACTGACCTGTTCAGCTTTGGTCTTCCCGGATCTGTCCGCTGCCGAGGAGTCTCTGCCTGAGATGGGCGTCTTCTGTCTAAGCCCTTCCTTGGCCCCACGTGTATTCATCCTTGTATTCAGTGAGATGCCGAAATTAGCTTTCTCTTGGGTCAGGGGGCAACTTGGGGGCCCGTGCGCGAAGGTCAATGCTGCAGGGGCCAGAAACAAAGAGCTCAGTTCCCAGCAGCGCCTGGCAGCGCTTTCGTCAGGTATCTCCCTTTCGTACACGCAAGCCGCGTGAAGGGAGAAAAGTTCAGCTTCTGGGGCAAGTACGGCGAAAAAGTTCAGGGCAGATGTCAGCCGTCTCAACCCTCTCCAGAGATATCCGGGAATCGCTCTGTGCAGTCCCGCACCTCCTGATAGCGTCCTCGGTGTTTTCGCGGGTATTGGTTGCCGGTGCCTGTGCGATCGAAGACCGGGCATTGCTGATGAGCGCGCAGGGCGGCTAGCCGATCATCACAGCGTACAGTGACTGGCGTGAGCAGCCGAGCAGCGCGGATGTTGATGGTCGAAGAGGAAAGTAAATTATTTCCTGCTTTTGACAAAAACAATTTACCTGAAGAGCTTAAAAAGCCAGTCAATCCTGAAATTTGGGACTTAACTGGAAATGATATGGGTCTCATGAAACATGTGGTTCCAGTAAAAATAACTGTAAAACAAGATTTCCCAAACGTTCCTCAGTATAAAATGAAAGCTGAAACAATTGAAGGAGTCATTCCTGTGATTGAAAAATTCATAAGTCAAGGTGTTTTAAAAGAGATTGAGAGCAGTCCATGTAATTCACCGATTATGGGTATCAAAAAGCCAAACGGAACTTATAGAATTGTTCAGGACCTGAGAAAAATTAACCAGATTGTTGTTCCATGTTGCCCTGTTGTTCCAAACCCTGCGGTAATTCTTTATCAGATTCCGCATGATGCAGAATGGTATACGGTCATTGACCTATGTAATGCCTTCTTTACAGTTCCACTGCATCCAGAAAGCCAACAAACGTTTGCGTTCAGGTTCCAGAACCGCATCCTAGCATGGTGTCGTATCCCACAGGGGTATACTGAGAGTCCATCTATCTTTAATCAGTTGTTAAAGAAATCCCTAGAAGATTTAGTTTTGCCTGGAAAGTCAACATTGGTCCAATACATTGATGACCTTCTGGTGGCTGCAAAAACACGAGAAAATTGTGTAACTGACACCATTACTCTTTTGAATCGATTGGCAGATGAGGGACATAAGGTGTCACCTGCAAAATTACAGTTTTGCAAACAAGAAGTAAAATATCTTGGTCACAGAATTGCAAAAGGAATCAGACAAGTGACAATTGAAAGGATTGAAATGATTCGAGCAATACAACCACCGACAACACAAAGACAGGTCAGAATGTTTCTAGGAATGGTTGGTTACTGTCGTCAATGGATTAGTGGATTTTCGGTAATTGCGAAACCACTACAGAGACTGACAAAAGCTGATATAAAAGACCGGATTGCTTTAACAAAAACTGAGTTAGAGGCCTTTGAGCAGCTAAAAAGAAGTCTGTGCGAAGCTCCAGCTTTAGGAATGCCAGATTATGAAAAAGAATTTGAGCTGTACTGCAGTGAAAGGGAAGGTTGTGCATTATCAGTTCTAATTCAAAGACATGAAAAACTGAGAAAGTCAATTGCTTATTTCTCAGCAGTTTTAGATCCTGTTGCAAAAGCTTTGCCAGGTTGCTTAAAAGCAGTGGCTGCAACAAGTGTAAGCCTTGAACAGAGTGAAGGAATCATAATGGGATTTCCTGTAAAAGTGTATGTACCTCATTCAGTTGAAATTCTTCTTACCAGAAGTAAGACTCAGCATTTGACAAGTAACAGACTGACCAAATATGAGAAAATAATTCTGGGATCAGATAATGTTTCAATTGCAAGATGTGTGAATCTAAATCCTTCCACATTATTGCCTGATGGTGTTGTTACTGAAGTCAAAAATGAAATTGACATTGATCATGAGTGCTTGGGTGTTGTAGATTACTGTACCAAGCCCAGGCAGGACATAAAAGATGTTCCCTTGCCAGAATCTGATTTGGTTAACTTTATTAATGGTTCCTGTCTAAGAACAGAAGAGGGCATTCTGAGAGCAGCATACTCAGTCTGTACAGTCTCAGATGTTGTTGAGGGTTCCCCTCTTGATGGAATTCGTTCAGCTCAAGTAGCAGAATTAATTGGTTTAATTCGAGCTTGTGAGAGAGCAGAAGGGAAAAAGATTACCATGGTGACTGATAGTCAGTATGGATATGGCGTAGTCCATGACTATGGTCAGCTCTGGTCTCAGAGAGGTTATTTAACTTCTGCGGGAACACCAATCAGGAATGCAAAATTGATCAAAAGATTGATTGATGGCATTCAGTTACCAGAAAAGATTGCTGTCGTGAAATGTGCAGCTCATAAAAAAGGCAATGATTACATTACAAAAGGTAATGCTTACGCGGATGAAATTGCAAAGTATTGCGCCAAAAACAATTATTCAAACAATCGGGGAAAAAGACAAAAGTCACATTCTGAACTCTCTCATGCTAATATCTGTAGTTGAAACATGGCAGGGAGTAAAAGAGCTACAAGATGAGGCAGATGATGAAGAGAAAAATACATGGCTAAAAGCAGAGTGCAGACAGCGAGAAGAAGATGGAGTTTGGGTTTACAAAGATGACAGACCAGTAATGCCAAATTGCATGATTGCTGACATGGCACGGATGTACCATGGTCCAGGGCATTTGGGAAGATACTCCATGATCAGATTATTCAGAGAAACATGGTTTAGTCCAAAATTCAGGATTATTGCAGAATCACTTTGCCAGAGATGCTTGACCTGCCAACAAATGAATCCAAACAGGAAGACTGTTGTAAGCTTGGGAACCATAGGACGGGAGGGTGGTCCTTTTACCAGGTTACAGATGGATTTCATTGACATGCCAACACACAATAAGCACAGGTATGTGCTTGTGATTGTTTGTCTGTTTTCAAGATGGGTGGAAGCATTCCCAACTCGTCACAATGACTCAGTTACTGTGGCAAAATTGCTTTTGAGGGAGATCATACCTAGATATGGTTTTCCGGTTACTATTGAAAGTGATCGCGGAACGCATTTTGAAAACAGATTGTTACAATTGATTTGTGAAGCTTTGGACATCAAACAGACGTTACACTGTGCATACAGACCAGAAGCATCAGGTGTTGTAGAACAGATAAATGGCACAATCAAAAACAGAATTTCCAAAATGTGTCTAGCTACAGGAGTAAAGTGGACAGATGCTCTTCCACTTGTTTTGATGTCTTGTAGAAGTACTCCTGACAAAAAGACAGGCCTTAGTCCCCATGAAGTCTTAATGGGCAGAGTTATGAGGCAAGCATTTGTTCCAGTTGGCAAGCTTTTGAGTATTAATGCAAGTGCAATTATCAAGTATTGCCAGAACCTTTCTGATGTAGTAAATTCTGTATTCCATCAGGTGGGAACAGATGTGATTTCAAAAGAGAAAGAGCAAGCTCATGATCTGTTACCAGGAGATTAAGTCAGAACAAAAATTCATCGAAGGAGAAACTGTTTAGTACCCAGATGGCAAAAAGCAAGACAAGTGATACTAGTCACAACAAATGACGTCAAAAGTAGAGGTCTGAAAAGGTGGGTGCATGCAAGTCACACCATTCGTGTACCACCTCCCGATAATCTTGACGAAGAAAGTGACACAACAACTGAGTCAGATTCAGAAGGAGATCCTGAAGATCCAGATTCTGAAGATCAACAAGAAAGTCGACATCTGGAAGATTCAGATGCGAATCAGGCGTTGAATGAAAAAGATCTGGAAATTGTGACTCTAGATCAAGAAAATGATGAAAATCTGCTAGAAAAAGAATCTCAAGTAGAGAAGTAAGATTCTGAAGCAGAAAAAGATTCTGAAGCAGAAAAATCTGAGCAAGAAGATAATCAAATCCAGGAGAGTATTGAAAAGCAGACTGGAAGCTCTGAAAGCGGGAACAAGAAATCTGAAACTAGGAAGTTGAAAGTAATTCCTGAAGAAGAGGAAGTATTACCAAGTACCAGCTACAAAGATGATGTTCCTAACAGAGTTAAGCTGCCGAGTAAAGAAGTTGTTCCTAAACATAGATTTGAGGTCTCAGAAACCGACTCAGATTTGAGTGATGAAGAATCTGAAATAAGAAAATTCAGGAAAAGAGCTTGGAAAGCTGAATGTAACGAATCTGTGCCAAAGAAGAAAATCTTGAGAAAAGGAGATATTTGGCCAAAAGAAAACCTGAAATTCAAATTAGTGAAAAAATCAAAGGAGCAGATCAACGAAATATCTAGTCAGAAAGGTGATTCTGAAAATAAAAACCAGAAAGGAAAGAAAATATAAGTAATAAGTGGTAAAGCAAAAAGAGTGATTAGGCCAAATCAAAAATACAAGTCCCCAGAGTGGACATACATTATCATCCCGCCAATAGTGGATGTTGGAAGTAGCAGTCAAGAGGATTTGGAAGAAGCCAGTGACAATGATTAGGGTTGTTTTCTTTTAGTTTAGGGTTTTATTTTTGGCATAAGGCTGAAGAAATTGTGTTAGGTGACACAAGGTCGAAGAAATTGTGTTAGCTGGAAAAACACATTCATGTGATGCAAGGTCGAAGAAAAGCTGTTAGAGGGTTACTTTAAAAAAGTAAATTCAAAAGGGGGAGATATTAGTTTAATTACTTACATTACTACAAAATTTTAAATTTTTGATTACACATTTTTTATAAAATGCCTAGTTCAGATACTTCAAGGTGCTTCATTTTGAGAAGATGTTGCAAAATGTCTTCAATTTGTGTGGTTCTTTTGATCCTGGTCTGGTTAATCTTAGCTGTCATTTTCCCTTTTGGTATTGACAAGCAGAAATGTACGGCAAATATGACGAGTAGAGTAGAGACTAAACAGGAAAAACATGCTGGCAAAACTAACAGAGTTATTGAGCACAATCCAGAGATCCATCAAGACAGATCTGTTGGAGATTTTTCTAGCAATTCCTTCTCCAGACTTTTATCAGAGTATGTTAGAGTCATGAATGTAAAGGATTGTTACGTCTGTGTGAAGCTTCCTGCTTCTGTTTCAGAGGGGGTTACTTATAATATGCTACCCCTCACTTATGGCATCACGTGCAGTGTGATTGCTAGCTTGTTCTATCAAACAGGTCTACTGGAGTGCTTTTGCCTAGATTATGATGAGGTCTTTGCGAACCTGAAAGTTGTAAATAGCTTAAACAAAGTCAGACCTGCCAAGCAGATGAGGGAATTCTTTTTGGTGACTAACGAGTTTACCGACGAATATGCTTACAGAAATAATTTAACATGTAAAATGAGAGCTGAAGAAAAGACTTTCATAAACATGGTTGAGGAGAGAAGAGTAATTTACAAAAGGAATGAGATGCTGAAACATGCTAAATCTAAGTTTTGGCAGCTTGAGGATGAAAAGCTTAATGGTGTTAACACAAATGCTGCTATACACATAGATGAGCCAGTTAGTGGAAAATTTTGCATTAGAAGAGATAATACACTGTATGATAATCTTTTTGTGGGTGCTAGTCAATGTGAGGATACATACCTTATCAGAGGGGGATGGGGATTTAAAGGTGGGAAAGATCCAATTTTTCCTGGAATTTATTTTGTTTGTGGTAACAAGGCGTATTTTAGCCTCCCAGACCATTGGTATGGGACGTGTTATCTTGGATTCGTTTTTCCAAAGATTTTTCATGTTGACAGAAATGCAAAGGGTACCTTTGAATTTGGAGAACACCTGAACAGGTTCAAGAGGGAAAGTTTTTCAGAGATCATGGGAGACATTTTCGGCGCAATCATTCCTATGGTAGGAATAACCCTGAATGCAATCAAAATTAGAAAGGTTTACACAAATGTAGACAGATTGTCAACAGACACTGCAAGTGGTTTTCAATTAGTCAACACAGAACTTGTTGCCACAAGGAGCATGGTTATGCAGAATCGTCTTGCATTAGACATTTTGCTTGCAAAAGAGGGAGGATTCTGTGGGGTTTTACATGTCCAGAATTGTTGTACTTATATCCCAGACAAAAATCGGAATATTGAAACACTTATCAAGAATATCACAGAATTTCATTCGGAAATTGAACCCCTGGAAGATGAAAATTTCACCGAACGTTTAGGCAAAAGGATTGAGGCAATTAAAGATTGGTTTTCAGAGATTGGCAGTTCAATCATTGGCAAAGTACTTTTTCCTGTAATCATCATTGTCATGGTGATACTTATGTTAAAAATTAGTTGCATGGTCCACAAGAGGGAGAAGAGGAGGATTTATAAACTCAGAAAGGAACAGGAGAAGGAAATTGAGTTAGAAGAGTTTCGGAGGGCTCAATATGAAAGTACCAGACAAACCGCTGAGACAGGGGTTTAGGGAGACTAATACTGAGAGAAATCAAAATGTGATGTCTCTAAATTTGGTTCAAAATTTGCTACATTTTCGGTGTTTGGTGATTTTAAAATCACCAGATAAGGGAGTTGATGGAGCGAGTTTCAGGAATAATTTTATTCTGGCTCGTGAATTTAATCTTCCATAATTTGATTAATCATATTAATAGGTTTTTGCATGATTTGTATTACTAAACCAACCTAGAGTAAAATTGCATACACAAACACGAGGGATTAATGTTATGTGCTTTATGTTGCATCTGCAAGTAGGTTTTAAATATAATTAACTAACTTTGTTTTGTTTGTCCTATTGTCCTTGTCAACATTAATGCGGCTGATTAATTAATGACATGTGTATATTTTATATGTGCTTTCGTCTATGTTGTGTCTTTTTATCTTTTATAGGCATATGGAGAATCCTGCTGGACTTTATGAAGAATGGCAGATTAAAAACTCTGCTTTCTTTGTGCTTTTTGCTAGGTAACATAAACTAATGGGTTAACATTAGCAATGGTGGGTGGGTAACAGAATGATTTTCATTACCTGAATGAATTATTGTTTTGTGTTTGTTTAAATACTAGCCCGTGAAAAAGGCTTGAGGCCTAGTGTTTTTGGAGGGTGTCTGAAATCCTGTCGCGAAAAAGCTGAGCACAGAGAAAAATAAAGTGGAAAAGTTCTGCCACGTTAATGTGTTCATCAAGAAAAATGTAACTGTGCAAAGACAAGCAAAGTCGAGCTCTGATGGACATTTCCAAGGACAGGATGTTGTGATTTCTGCCAAGCTGAGGACGCAGCAATGAACTGTTATATAATGTTGCACTTCTGAGGAAGCTGGACGGATGGTGAAACCATGAACAAAAGGGGCTTATGATGTGCCCCGGACTTGGTCAAAAATGAATGACCTAATGTGGTCCGACAGCTGTCAACCAATGGGGTTGCTGAAAAACTCTGAAAAATTACATTTAGTTTAGATTAGTGAGTTAGAAAGGTATAAAAACTTGGCCCCTTGAGAGGAACTGGGCTGTCTTGTTCCTGAGGGCTAAGTGCTGTCCGATTTCTTGGCGCACGTAAGAGAATTCATTTTAAATGTCTTTTCCTTTTCAGGGTAGAGAGCTTAACATAGGGAATTAGGAAATGAAAATATTTGCTTTGATTCATGTATTTTGAGCAATTTTGAAATGCCAGACTAATGTGCCAAACTAGAATGTCAATTAAATTGCTAAATAAAAGAAATTAATTCTAATAAAGATGCTTTTGCTTTGAATTTAATAAAATTTATAAAATAGATTTTGAAATGACAAGCTGGTTTTGTCAGTTCTTAGAATCGTTACCATCAGTTGATTCGTTGGCCAAAGTGGCTTAATTAAATGTTTTCGTTATTTTTACCATGGTTAAAGTTGTTTACTGCAGTTGTATATAAAGTGTATAAGTCAGTTTGATTAATTAGGCCACATGATTCAGTTGCCCAATTTCTGTCTCGGTTTCTATGGGCCTAGTGAGAGTTTATAAATAATGGTGAGTATTAGGTAGTGAGTGGTGTAGTTTGAGACAGAATTTCCTTGGGGGCGCTGGATCACTGCCATTCCTCGGTCTTCCAGCTTCATCACTCCTGACAAATCCTTGCCTGGATACATGTTGCTTGTGCTGACTCTGCCCCCTCCTCACAGCAGCACTACTCGCTGAGCCGTGCGGAGCACTCGCAGTGCCGCAACGGAGAGTGGTGATCTTGGCGCCACTATTTACCAGGCGAAGACAAGCCCACGTCTGCTCTGGGCCAAAACAGGCATTGTGTCAAGTAGTGGTGAGTTTATTGCGTGTTTAACGGCACTCCCCTACTGAGCTCCCGATCGATGTCTTAAGCCGGACACCATGTTTCCTCTCGTCCCAAAGTAAGTTTTGATGGCTACATTAACATTTCATGATGGCCATTTATTAACAAAAGAAGCCCTACAACTTATGTAAACTTACATGGAGTACACCACTTAATAAGGCCCAGGTTGGTTTCACTTATTTGCTATCACATCACTCGAGCATAAAAATATTTGCAATGCTATAGATCTCGCATTTTAATGAGAGAACTATGACATTACAAACAAACAGCCGCCATTGTCCTGGCTGCTTCAAAAGTAAAAGCGGGAATGGCCCTCTGAATGTAAGCTACACCCGTCGTCGTGCCTAATGTAGGAGAAGCTCAAAGAAAAGTGTACACATATCGTGTAACAATCAAATAAAGGGCCCAGTAGCCATTGGAGGTTACAAATAATGACATGGCCTTACTAATGAGGGACTAACAAGCCTATTTAGGAATCAGAATGCAGCAATTCCGAAGGACAAAGACACAAGCCAATGGGTGGGGATTGGGCGTGGCTTCTTTTCCGTACGCTGCTACAACAGATCCCCAGAGCAGCGCTGGCTCCAGCTCGACCTAAAAACAGCTGAACAGCCTAACATCAACTCGCCATTCCATTATAGCACCACTGAAAGGAGTCCCTTTTTTAGTTATTTGTGTTATGACTGTTCTGGGATTAATGCCTAAACATCACTAAAAACAGGTCCTTCATGTTTATACTGCCAACAGCATGCATTTCGAGTCCTGACTTGCAGCAGGCAGGTAGCTATCCTCTGCAGCACAATGGCGGCTGCTCGCATTGCTTAGTGGTGGCGAAAAACAATCAAAATGGGAGACAATCTAAATTATTAAAATAACACTTACATGCCGCCTTGCTACTCTTATTGACTCCGGCTGCACACTGCGTAGGCTCCCAGATGCCAATCCGGACGCTTCTCTCATGCTGGAAATATGATTCCCAGCATGAGAGATTCACAGGGATTGGTCTGAGCGACGTGGTTTGCTGCTCAGACAGTGCCTGTGAGCCTGTGGCATTTCTCCAGCCCAGCAGTGCGACATAGATGAGTTGGAGAAACCTATGTGCGCATGTATGTTTAGCCAGACTAAGACAGTCGGCCAAACTGAAATACACACTTAAAATTGCCAACCACTGACTCCTGCCATGCCTGTGAACCAGGATTGCCTGGCCATACCCCGTTGAAGACTCACGTCGTTAGTTGTCAGACAGCAAAAATAAAATGATAATAAATTGCTTTTATAATCATTTTATTTTTCATCTTTTAGCAGGGGTCGTCACTATGCTGCCATTACGGAGTCGACCCTGCTGCAACAGCCCCCGTCAAAATCCTTTGGTGCCTGATAGTTAGGAGGTTGCAAATATTGTGTAATTTGCTGACATAATTATGCAGAATTTCTGCAAAATTATTTGTAATCACGCAAAATGCAAAACTGTCATTTGGTGCTACATTTTAGCATAAAATGCATTCTTATGCCAATTCTCGACAAGAGGGCACATTTCGTGCTAACAATAGTATACAAAACAACGTGAACAACAGTCACTTGCATTCTGTTGTTCCTATGTCTTCACAGTACATTTTTTCTTGGAATGGCACAGTCGTTATACATTTTTACCACTATCCATGTGTTTTCACAGGCCGTTAAGTCTAGTGCTCAGTCAGGAGAGTCGATAGTTCCAGCAACAAACAACAACGTGTTGGGTGAAATGCTTGATTTGATCTCAATTTCTAGCAATTGCTCGGCTGTTTGTGTGAAAAATGAGTAAAAAAACATCAAACTACAAAAATATCATGATCACAATATCCAATGCCAAAGGAATTTGAAAGTAAGCATATATAGTTATGGTAAGATATAGGATTATTAATTCCACATCCATGAATGCAAACCTGTACTCGCCTTGATCGGTCCCCATTCCAGTCCATCATTTTTGCCACTAATGGAAATCAGCCCCGGCTCGGCTCAGACAGGATCGATCCAGTCCCAAATGCCAGACCAGGTCTCGTCCAGATAAATACTAGCAACATTAAGCGTTAATAGTATGTATAGCCTGAGTCCCATGAGTGAGCACGGGAACCAAAACTAGAGGCACCCAATGCATTCAGCACGTCTACACCCCAATACCCTGAAAGTGACAATTAAACTGTTCATGTTCGGGAAGGCTATGCTCACACAAACGCTTACTATTCTTCACCCCTGAATCGACTCATGGATTGTATCTAACCCATGTGTGATTCTCTGTTCTGTCATCACGTTAACTTGGCGGCCATCTTATATATTCCCATGAGGGTAGTTGGCCTAGCCGCATGGACATCATTTAGGGGTCGCCAGGCATCACAATTGCAACCACTGGCTTCTCCCTTGCAACGCCTAATACTGCATTTGAAAACCCTGGCCTCAGAGGTAGTAAATAGCAGTAGCAGTTACTGATTGGGATTCCAATTTCCTTGTTTTCTGTCATTTTTTTAAATTATACTAATAGTGAAAAATATATTGTATTATTTACTATTAGTGTAATAAAAAATGCACTACAATTAGCTGGGATATATGACCCTCGTTGGCAGCAGAGGGAAGTAGAAAGTGCTTTTAAATGTATGTTGTGTGCATGTGAGAGTATGTGTATATGAGTGGTTGTGCATATGTGTTCCTGTGTATGTCCAAGAATGTGTGTGAGAACGTAAAGGTCAAATGGCGTATGGTGTCACTTCCGTTACCCCCGGCCTTTTGGTGAATTGACGTTCATGCCTAGTCGTTTAGGTAATCAGCACTCTAGTTCATGAAACTTTATTTCACAGGGTCACCGTTATTAAGCCTTTACTGACATCACGAAAAAATGTCCATGAACCTCAGTCCTTCCAGGGACACAAGTGTGTAGGGGAAATTGGATGTATGACGTTACCACGCATACCATTACCACGCATACCATTACAACGCGGTATTTACAACGCATACCGTTACAACGCATACCGCTTTCAGGTGCTGGATAGTGGTAAGTATAATTTTATATTCCAACTCCAGTCCCCGTGGACACTAGGGAAGGTGTTGGATATAAAATTAAACTTATTCCCTATCCTAGAGCGCCCCCCAGCGCAATGCGTTGTAATGGTATGCGTGGTAATGCCTGCGTTGTAAGTGTAGTGCATGGTAAAAAATGCGTGGTAAACGTTGTATACCGGGGAAATTGGGGAACCACATAAGTCAACGGTGGACCAGTAGTTTTAAAGCAGCTGTTCTGTCTTTCTTGCAGGTATCAACTACCTGACCTCTAAAGAGGAGCAGATATCCCTAATCAAGCAGGTGATGTATCTGCGCTCACCTGTAAGGGGATTTCATGTGGGGGTCCATTTGAATCTCTTTCCCCCAGGCAGGGGACTCCATCGAGAGGCACACTCTTATTTGTAGCTCACAGTGAGTTCATCTTCTAAATGATGATTTGCCTCTGCATGTGTCCATAGTAAAACAAAGGTGCACTGGCAAATTATTTCCCTCATTAGCATCGGGGCTACGCCCCCATGCAAATGAAGCAACAACCCAGAAGATAGCACAGGCACTATTTGTATCACAGAAGAGGGTACTCAAATGACAGGATGTCTTAGGTATCCCTTGTGTATTTTGGAGCGGTCCAACATTCAGCTCCAATCCAGGCTGATTTTATAAAAACTGTTTCTCATCTTAAACCCTATGCTGGTATGCTCTGTGTTATTATGAGTGGTCAAATAGATGTGCAAAGAAGCATGGGCACGTTACTTCAGTTTGGGTGTGGATTTAGCTTTGTCAGCTACTCCACTCACCATGCAGAGCAGAAGAATTTAAAAGTTCTTGAGCTGGTGAGATCTGTATGCTCCTTAAATTGGGAGGTGATGCCATTGACCCAACAACGTATAGGCCCCTCACAATGATAGTGTATGCCACATCTGGTCCTGGTGCTCCAGATCATGGATTTCGGCCCTAGATACAGCAGATGGGTTTGACTCCTCTACACAGAACTGAGAGCCCGGGTGAGGGTGCAGCATTGCCGCTCGGATGCATGGACACTTGGAGGGGAACATGCCAGAGAAACCCGCCAAACCAGTTTCTATTTGCATTGTAAATGTAAATCCGTATTTGTAAAGTGCAAACTACTCACCATTATGGGTCGCAAGGCGCTGGGGGTCGTCGTGGAAATTAAGTGAGCTATTGCCCAGAGTCACATGGTGCTGAGCTGCCCCTGGAGCCTGGGATCGAACGATGAACCCTGTGCTCCGAAGTCAGCTGCCCTGGCCACTGCACCACACCTCTCCCCTCCATTGGCCATAGAGCCATTTGCCATATAGGCATGCTGGGAACCTCGGAACTGGGGCATACAAATTGGCGACGTCCGGTATGTCATATAACTAGATGTCGATGACACCTTATTTGATATCTCTTCCCCAAGTGTTGCCTTGCCGTATCTATTGCAGCTGCTTGATGACTTTGGAGACATCTCAGGCATTCATCTGAACCGCAATAAGTCTTTAATATCCCCACTTGCCTCTCCTGTAGGCACACCAAAGGATTGATTGCCGGTCTTGGGCCTACCTTGGGAACTGGTGCAGTTTAGATACTTATGGAACAAAGTGGTGCATACCAGATCCCTGCAGCTACGCCCAAATGTGGACAAGGTCTTAGAGTCCTTGAGGACATCAGCGGCGTTCTGGAACACTTTGCTCCTCTCCCTAATGGGCCGGAAGGCTATTGAAAAAAAGCATTAACATTGCAATAGGTCTCGCCTTTTATTAAGTTAAAGCCATTTGCTTTGCTATATAATACCATTAGCAAAGCAAATGGCTTTAACTTAGTTAAAGGCGAGACCTGTTGCATTTTCAATGCTTGTTTTCCGGACTACAGTGACAACAGGCACATCGATGTGCTCATGCTCTCACTGCTCTCTTCTCACTAGTGGAGAAGTTACGGCATGACGTTGTGCTAGGTGAGCCTTGTAGGGGAAGGAAAATCCTTTAGAGTCATTTTCTCTCTGGAGTTTCCTTCTCTTATTGAAAGGCAGGAGCAGCAACATCGTTGTGGTGTCAACAGGGCTTTAAATGGAAGCTTTTTCAATATTATATACAACAAGCCATAGTTGCTTCTTATTTATCTTATGCAACTAACAAACATTGGCAAAGCCAATAGTCTTTATTTGTTGTGGTTATGATGTTGTACCATATATATGGATGCAATGACAGAAGCAGCAAAATACCAGTCGGGTGACACACAGTGCTAAGTTTGAGAGACCCCCCAGTTTTTTCATCCCACGTAAAGCGCTATGGCATAACAGGTACCAATGAGATTGGCGCTGTTTTCACCCTACCACCTGGGTCTAAATGGCTGCAAAAAAGTTAGTCAATGTTCCGGGGTACCAAGGAGGTCAGATAGAACCTGTAATTCTCTCTACCTGGAATTTCCACTGGGCGTGATGAAAGGCAACTCTACTGGTCGCACCAAAGAAAAAACAAACGTAAGGAGCCCAATACACAAAGGGGCATCTTGACAAGCCCCTTGAACTACCCATATGTCACTTTTCCCATTTTAAATATGATGCAAAAGTGGCACAAGGGGCTTGTAAATAAGCCCCAAAGATTTTTCCGTGAGGATGTGTGTCATACTCCTGTAGTACTCCTAGTAACCAGTAGAGAGCCATAAGTACTTCAAAAAGAAGTCACATCAAAATCAGCAACGTCGGAATCCAGGAGAAGGCACTGGAGTGGATCATCTCCTTCCTCGCCGGAAGGACACAGAGAGTCCGCCTCCCCCCGTTCAGATCTGACGCCACCAAAGTCATCTGCGGCGTTCCTCAGGGCTCCTCGCTCAGTCCAACCCTCTTCAACGCCTACATGAGCCCCCTCGCAGACATCGCACACCAGCACAACCTCAACATCATCTCCTACGCCGACGACACCCAGCTGATTCTCTCCCTCACAAACGACCCTGCCACCGCCAGAGCCAACCTTCACGAAGGGATGAAAGAGGTAGCCGAATGGATGAAGATAAGCCGCCTGTAACTGAACTCGGACAAGACGGAAGTCCTCATCCTGGGATCCTCACCCTCTGCCTGGGACGACTCCTGGTGGCCCCCCGCCCTAGGCAGCGCACCCAAACCAACAGACCACGCACGCAACCTAGGCTTCATCCTGGACTCCTCCCTCTCCATGACCAGGCAAGTCAACGCCGTCTCTTCGTCGTGCTTCAACATCCTGCGCATGCTACGAAAGATCTTCCGGTGGATCCCCACCAAGACCAGGAAGATGGTCACCCAGGCCCTCGTCACCAGCTGCCTGGACTATGGCAACGCCCTCTACGCTGGAACCACCGCCAAACTCCAGAAGAGACTCCAGCGGATCCAGAACGCCTCAGCACAACTCATCCTGGACTCATCCTGGACATCCCCCGACACAGCCACATCTCCGGACACCTAAGAGACCTGCACTGGCTCCCGGTCAACAAGAGAATCAACTTCCGACTCCTCACCCACGCACACAAAGCCCTACACAACCAAGGCCCAGGATACCTCAACAGCCGCCTCAACTTCTACGCTCCCAAACGCCAGCTTCGATCGACCGGCCACGCCCTCACCGCCGTCCCACGCATCCGAAGAGCCACCACAGGGGGACGGTCCTTCTCCTACCTCGCCGCCAAGACATGGAACTCCCTCCCGAACCACCTCCGCCTCACCCAGGACCACCTCGCCTTCAGGAAGCAACTCAAGACTTGGCTGTTCGAGCAGTAGCGGACCCCCCCCCTAGCGCCTTGAGACCCTCTGGGTGAGTAGTGTGCTATATAAATGCTCCGATTGATTGATTGATTGATAGAAAGTGAAGGGTTGTTCTGAAGTAAGGGATCTCTGTGTATAGTCATAATCTAGTGAATAGTCCCGCCCATGTGCGTGGACCCCGGCAATCAAAAATAATCTCTTAAGTTGTCAAATCATGCAGAAATGGCAAAGACACTTAAGAGAGAATTTAAAGACAAATAATGCAGCCTATATCCACAGGCTACACTGTCCAGTACTTCAACTAGAAATTCCACCAAACAACACCACACACAACACAGCCTGCCCAGTTTCTACCATAGAGAAACTTGCCTCTACCAGTAAAAGACTCTGGAATGATAGAGAGGAAGGCATGGACAGACAAGCCCCATAGGCTGCCATTATGTGGCTTAAATAGGATACTGTGCCTTTAAGAGAACTTTCCAGAACTTTCTCCCAGTATCCCAGAATGCACAGCAGGTCCCTTTTACTTTCAGTTCTTTTTTCCGGCTCCTGCTAACAGGACCCTGGCATTGAGCTCTCCCCTTTTTCAAGGGTTTATTGGATTTTTTGTGCACTTTGTCATTTAAAAGTGTTTCAGTTTTTGTCTTGGTGCTTTCCCTTCACTCCTGTGTGTTTGTTCAGGTGTTTTAGGGCTCTAAAATGCCTGCTCTTTTCGACAAATGCCCTATCTGTGGGAGGAAGAAGGCCAAGACTGATCCACACGAGGTCTGCATCATCTGCCTTCCTGAAGCACATGTCCCTGAAGAGTGTGACATCTGCAAGAACCTTTCTGCAAGGTCTTTGAGGGAAAGGCTGAAGATTAGGCTTCAAGGCCTGGAGGACAGACAACTGCAGGCTGCAGGTGGGTCTGGGCAGACCGGGAAGGCTCCCTCTGCCTCTGCTGAGGCCTCTGGGGGGCTCCCCAGAGGCAGGAAGACCAGCAAACGGTCCCGGTCTCCGTCGGCGTTGATTGCATCGACGACGACGTTGATAGGGATGACGACGGTGTGTTCCCCATCTCTCCGGGGCTCCCGGTCGAGACGGCGTGAGGATTCAACGTCGAAGGGCCTGGATAGGCCGCCGTCGAGACCACCGTCGACTGCGTCTTCATCGTCATCGTCGGCATCAGCGTCGGACTATCGACGTCGAAGAAACGTCGAGGACCTCGAGAAGGAGGAGTCGATGCTCGTCGTCTAGAATGGAACGGTCGACGTCGCGGAGGCGGCGTTCGTCGTCGAGGAAGAAGAGGTCGACGTCGCGGAGGCGGCGTTCGCCGCCAGAGTCGCGGAGGCGACGCTCGACGCCGGAAAAGCGACGCTCAGCGTCGAGAAGGAAGAGATCGGCGTCTAGGAGTCGCTCCAACTCTCCTAAACGGCGCAGGAGGAGTTCTGGCGCCAGAAGTCAGGCTGGATCTAGTGGAGGGCGCAAGAGAAAGCGATCGCCTGCTGAAGGGGATGGGTCGCAGTCCCCTTCCCCGAAGAAGTCACCGGGCTCGGTGTACTCGGTGGTATATACACCACATCGGCCTAAGTCGCCCCCTCCTCCTGTACCTAAGGAGGACCCTCCCACCAACCCTCCACTTCCCCAGGACGACCAGTACCACCGCTTCCACCGCATGGTCCCGCCCCTCGGTCGGAGATACCCCCTAACCCTCCGCCACGGTCGGCGTCACTACCTCCTCTTCCTACACCACCTAAGGGGACTCCGAGACCAGGGCCCCAGGAGGAACCGCGGAAGACGCCCCCACGGAAACCTGCGGAGCGTCCACGTGCCGGGAGATCACGCTCTCGCTCCAGGAGGAAGGAACAATCGCGACACAGGTCGTCCACGCGGTCGAGACACCGCCATAGGAGGCACAGATCTGGCTCTCGCACGAGGTCCTCAGGGACCAGGGACTACTCTTCAACTTTGTCAGGGTCACCGGACACGAGGGTGTCACGGTTGATGTCCTTTTGAGAGGCGCTGCAAAATTGGGCATATCCTTGACGGTGCCCACGCCTAAGACATCAGTCATTTTCGAGACACTGCACCAGAAACACCTGTCTCGTCCACTACTACCTCTGGTGCCGGGCCTGGAGGAACCGGCCATGGACCTTTTCCTCACCCCTGCGGTGACTAAGGCAGCCCCATCGAGATTGCAGAAAAAATACCGGGCTCCCGATTCAGACCCGGCTTTTCTAAGGGTGGAACCTCCTCCGGATTCTGTGATTGTGACGGCGGCCCGCAAACAACATGCCACCACCCCGTCATCCACGGTTCCCCCTGACAAAGAGTCTAGATGGATGGATTCAGCTGGAAGGAAAGTATGTGGAACATTGGCGACCTCTATGAAGGCTGCGAGTGCCAGGGCTTTGTTGGGGCGCTACGACCGCGCCCTCTGGGACTCCCTCCAGCAGTTTGCGGAACACTTGCCTTGCGGGAAGCGGGAAGACTTCCAGGGAGTGCTAAACGAAGGGATGCTGGTAGCGAATCAAATTATAAGCGCTGCAGCAGATTCATCCCTCTTAGCGGGACATGGCTTTTGCCATGGGATTAACCAGCAACGTCAGGCCTGGCTCTGCCTTACGTCACTGAAACCGGACGCACAGCAAAGGGTAGCCAACCTTCCATTCTCTGGCGAAACCCTATTTGGGAAACATGCGGATGACGAAATGGCCCGCATGAAGGCGGAGGCCGAAACACTCACGGCTGTGGGTCTAGAGAAGCCCAAAGAAGCGAAGAAATCGTACCGCCCATTCCATCGACGGTCCGGTGGGCAGAGCAGAGGACGTGGCCAAGCTTCAGGACAGTCACAGCAACATCAACAGTTCCGTAAGCCATTCCAGAAACGCCCGAAGGGCAGAGGAGGCCAACAGTCGGCACCAGCGACCAAAGGCCCGGCCGGGTCTAGGCCCTGAGCACTTACTTCCCCCTGATCTGTTACCCACTCCGTTAGGGGGAAGCATTCAATTTTTTCTGGCAGAGTGGAGAAAAATTACTCAGGACAAGTGGGTGCTGAAGATTGTTTGCAATGGATACAGTCTTCGGTTCACCAGCCCGCCTCCAGCAATTCCACCGGTCAACTCGCAGTTTCAGCTGCGCGAGCTTCAGGCAGAGGCAGATATCCTGTTAAGGAAAAGGGCGATAGAAGACGTACCTCTGTCTCAGAGAGGAAGAGGTCTGTACTCCAGGTTCTTCCTGGTTCGCAAGAAGGACAAGAACGAGTTCAGGCCCATTCTGGACTTGCGACAGCCAAACATGGATTCGCAGGGAAAAGTTTTGCATGCTGTCGTTGCATCAGATTTATCCTCAGTTGCAACAGGGAGACTGGCTATGTGCTATAGACCTACAGGATGTGTACTTCCATGTGCCCATTGCACACAAACATAGGAAGTTCCTGCGGTTTCAAGTCGGCGCCAATCATTATCAATACACAGTGCTCCCATTCAGACTAAAGTCTGCACCGAGAACGTTCTCGAAGCGCATGGCGGTGTGGGACTTGTAAAGCGCACAGCTGCCCGTAAGTGTCCCGGCGCTGAAGACCGCTGGGGAACCCGTCCTGGCTTTCCCTGTGAGATGGTCCCTTCTGGGTATCTCCAAGGTGAAAACAGGCATCCCCGGAGTCTGTGGGGGCCGTTGTAGAGATGAGGCAAGCTTAATGCCCAGAGTTGCCGAGTGTGATCCCTGGTTAGAGTGGGCACCGAGGCGAGAATTATCGAGTCCGCTGACCCTGGTCCACGACCCTGCCGCGTCGGGAATTGAACCCTGGTCCCGGGCCGTTCTCTGCTTCCGGGTCTGCCGCCTCTAACCAGTGAGCCACACCACTGTGGTAGCAGCACACCTGAGGAAGAACAAGGTGTTTGTCTACCCGTACCTGGACGATTGGTTGATCAAGGCATCCTCCTTCTCGGAAGCTCAAGCACACTTGCAGAAGACGTGCGTTCTCCTGAACAAGCTGGGGTTGCACATCAACATGTCCAAGTCTGTCCTGACTCCGGTCCAATGCATACAGTACTTGGGATCCTCCATCAATACGCTGTCAGCAAGAGTGTCTCCTTCGGAAGAGCGACGATTATCACTCCTTCGGAAGGCTCAGGCTCTTATGACCACTCAATCTACAACAGTGAGGACGGTGTCTTCTCTACTGGGATCGATGGCCTCTTGTATCTTCCTGATGCCACACGTATGGCTGCACATGAGACCGCTGCAGGAGTGCTTGGAAGACCAGTGAGATCAGAGGAAAGGATCTTGGGACGACAAGATACGACTGTCTCTGCATGCTCTTCAGTCTCTGAAGTGGTGGTGTTCAGCGGAGAATCTCCTCAGAGGGGTTCCCTTCCACAAGGATATTCCCACGCACACTATCGTGACGGATGCGTCTCTCCACGGCTGGGGAGCGTACTCCGGAAACCTACAGATTCAAGGAACGTGGTCCCCGATGGAGGCCACGTATCACATCAATTTCCTGGAACTCAGAGCTGTTCACTTGGCACTGAAGGCCTTTCATCCGTCCTTCCAGACCAAATCTCTGCTTGTACAGACGGACAATACGACCACGATTTATTACCCCAACAAGCAGGGGGGTTAGAGATCACGCACTCTGTCACAGGAGGCGCAGGCGATCTGGCACTGGCTTCTGGCCAGAGGACTGACGATAACGGCTACCCATCTGCCAGGTGTGCAGAATGTTCAGGCAGACGCACTGAGCAGACTGATTCAGGAAAACCACGAATGGGTCATAAACGACAAAGTACTAGGAGAAGTCTTCGCAAGGTGGGGGACTCCAGACGTAGATCTGTTCGCCACCGCCGAAAACAGCAAATGCCAAGACTTCCCCTCCAGGTACTACCAGCAGGGGATGCTGGGGAATGCGTTATGGATCAACTGGTCGAACAGCTTTCTGTACGCTTTTCCACCCATTCCCCTGATTCCGGCGGTGCTCATCAAGCTGGTCCGGTCCAGGGCTCGGATGATACTCATTGCCCCGGAATGGCCCAGACAGTGGTGGCTTCACAGGTCTCTCCTTCCTCACATTCGGCTGCCGTGCAGGCCGGACCTTCTCACGAAGTTCGGGGGGCAGATGTTGCACCCCAACCTCTCGTCTTTGAGTTTGGCGGCATGGCTCCTGAGATAGTGCAATATGGCCATCTAAATCTGCCCGAGGATTGCATGGACATACTGAAGGAGTCTAAGAGACCTTCCACTAGGACTTCCTATGCTTACAAGTGGAAGAGGTTCTGTATCTGGTGCCAGTCTAAGAACTATGACCCGACGAAGTGCAAGGAAGACGTCATCCTTCCTTACCTTCTACATTTGGCGCAGTCTGGCCTTAATGTTCATTTCATTAAGGTTCATCTTGCTGCATTGACTGCCTACAGGAAATGCCCTTCACAGACTTCCTTCTTCCAGATCCCTGTGATCAAAGATTTTTTGGAAGGCTTGAAGAAAGTGTTCCCTCCTGTCAGGCTTCCTTCGCCTTCATGGGAATTGAATGTGGTGCTGTCCAGATTGATGAAGAAGCCTTTTGAACCTATCCATAAGGCTTCGTTGCAGCACCTGTCCTGGAAGACGGCGTTCCTCGTGGCCATTACACGGCCCGCAGGGTGAGTGAAATTCAGGCGTTGTGTTGCCAAGAACCTTATACTGTATTTCATGCTGCTAAGGTTGTTATGCGTACTCACCCTAAATTTCTTCCCAAGGTTATTTCTGATTTTCATGTCAACCAGACCATAACGTTGCCTACGTTTTTTCAGAATCCTTCATCTCCAGCGGAAAGGTCTCTACATTCCCTGGATGTTAGGAGGGTGTTGACATTTTATCTGTATAAAACCAAAGATATTCGTAGGTCAGACCAATTATTTGTCAATTATGGATCGGTCAGGACAGGTCTTGCTACCTCTAAGCCGTCCATCTCTAGGTGGATTGTGTTGTGCATACAGTTGTGTTACCAAAAAGCTAATAAGACCTTAGGGGGTAAACTTAAGGCTCATTCCACCAGGGGAAAAGCTGACACGACAGCTTTGCTCCGTAATGTTCCGATTGCAGAGATCTGCAAGACGGCCACTTGGAAGTCGGTTCATACCTTTGCTAAGCATTACTGTCTGGACACTGATGCCAGGGCAGATGCTCAGGATGGACAGGCTTCGGTGCGGAATTTGTTCGCACAATAGTGGTGTTAATTTCTTTTCTCCACCACCGCTTTGGTGTGGGGATGGGCTTGCCATTCTATTTACTAGATTATGACTATACACAGAGAACCCCTACTACAGAAGGAGTAGTTTCTGTCCTGTAACTCCAGTTCTGTAGTAGGGGTATCTCTGTTATAATCATAAGCGCCCGCCCTCCTCCCCGGTGGAGATAATTATTCATGTAAGGAATGCTACAGGTCTGGCGTGCTACGCCTTCAAAAAGAACTGAAAGTAAAAGGGACCTGCTGTGCATTCTGGGATACTGGGAGAAAGTTCTGGAAAGTTCTCTTAAAGGCACAGTATCCTATTTAAGCCACATATTGGCAGCCTATGGGGCTTGTCAGTCCATGTCTTCCTCTCTATCATTCCAGAGTCTTTTACTGGTAGAGGCAAGTTTCTCTATGGTAGAAACTGGACAGGCTGTGTTGTGTGTGGTGTTGTTTGGTTGAATTTCTAGTTGAAGTACTGGACAGTGTAGCTTGTGGATATAGGCTGCATTATTTGTCTTTAAATTCTCTCTTAAGTGTCTTTGCAGTTTCTGCATGATTTGACAATTTAAGAGATTATTTTTGATTGCCGGGGTCCACGCACATGGGTGGGACTATTCACTAGATTATGACTATAACAGAGATACCCCTACTACAGAACTGGAGTTACAGGACAGAAACTACTCCTTCTTGCTCTAATAGGTATTTGAGATACCATTCGAAATGTTCTGCAGCATTTAAAGCCACGGTCACCTAACAAGGTTTAGCACCCCCCTCTAAATTTCCTTAATAAAATCAAAACATCATGCCAAGAGGTTACCTCAGTAAATAGTGAATTGTATTGTTTCAAGGAATGGTGATTCCCTCACTGAAAATTGATTTGTGGTTACTCCTAAACTTAATCCTGTCAAAACAAACTAGAATTATAAGTCCTGAGCCTACCACAATGTTATGGGGCCATGTTGCAGGCACAAGAACTGCAACGCAACAACCACAATGCTGTGGGGCCTTGAAGAAGGCGCACACCACAACGACTGAGTCTATAGCAATAAGAAGGGTCCTGCTAAAGACACACACTAGGATGAGAGTGTCTACAACAGTTGGAGAGGTCTTGCTGAAGGCACGTGGGTCGACAAAAGTCAAGACAACACAATATCACAAAGTGAAAATGCTGAAACAGTTTAGTGCATGGTTAGGCCTCAAATACCTGTGCTTTAGGAGGCAGAGCACATGTTTGGCGGGGGTGAATTCTCTGGTCTAACCCTCCAGTGAGGCCAGCCGCACCGCGTTCAATGGGCACTGGTTCGTATAGGGCAATTTAATGTGTTTCATGACAAACTCCCCACACCACACCGCGACCTCAGGGGAGCTGGGCCTCCAGGATGCGTCCCTCCTTTAGCGTAGCGCTCGCTTGAATTAATGCGCCGCCACGAGCTGCTTTATGCGCCTCTTTATTTCACCTTCAAACTCCGCCAACTGTCCCGCGCACTCGTGCCGCCCTTTCTCCTTCCATTCCTGCTGTGCCTGACCCGGAAGTCCTGGACACGGTCAGGCATGGCGACACGACATCTCCCCCTTTTGTAAATTGTCATTTACCTTACATCGTTATTCTTTAAAGTTCTTCATTGAGTCGGACCGGCCTTTGAGTTGTCCTCTGTGGCCAGCGAGGAGGGTGTTGTTGTCCGGGTTCATCCATGTTGATTACACAAAGGCGTTCTCCGAGGCTGTCTGTCGCTGGGTCTGAGGTGTCTGTGTCTCTGTCCGTTTCGCCTTCTCGACCATATACTGCTGGATTGCATTTCTTGAAGTGCGATATGTTTCTCGTGGTCCTCTTTGTTGTGGAGGCTGCTGTGATCATGGTTCCTTTCCTCTTCACTACTTGTAGCGGGTGGGCATGATATCGGCTGTCAGCTTTGGTTCTCTGTTCCTGTTTCACTAATACCCAATCTCCTTCTTGGATGCTAGATGTCAGTGTAGTGTCTTTATCAATGTTCATCAGGGTCTCATGATCTGAGGCCGGGAGTCTGGAGTGTATGACTGCATCCAGCGTCGGGATCCTGGTGCACGGAGTTCCCACGAGATCTCAGGGTTGCGGGGCACCAGTTGGTGGTGCTGTGTGGTGTCGTTCTGTATGCTCTCAGTACTTCATTGAGCGCTGGCTGGATGTCACTCTGGGACGTTTCAGCTTGTTGTATTCTTAGGTTCAGGGTGGCTATGAAGCGCTCAACCATCCCATTGGCTTGGGACTATAGGGGGGTAATTTTCCAGTGTTTAAAGTTCAGATGGTCTGCAAATTCTGTGAACTCATGTCCATTGAAGGGTGGTCCGTTATCCATCTTTAATATCTTGGGGATTCACCATGCTGCGAACACTTCATCAAGGATGGGTATGACGGTAGATGCTCTTGTGGATGATAGTTGGTGTGCAATGGGAAAACAAGAATATTCGTCCATGATGATGATGATATATTTCCCAGATTTTAGTGGGCCGAAGAAGTCGACGGCTACTTGTTGCCATACATCGTCCGGGAGATCAGACATCTGCAGCGGGCGTGTGGTTCTTCTCGCCCTTCTAGTTGGCATTGTGGACAGTCTTGAAGCGTAGCTTTGACCATCTGGTCAAGGGACGGAAACCAATCTCTCTCTATCAGTGCTTTCTTCATGGCTACTACACCCGCTGTGACCTTCATGGGCTAGATTGATGGTACTTTGTAGTAGTTGGTGAGGAATGACAATCCTCCTGTCTCGCAGCAACAACCCATCTGCACTAATTGTGAGGTCGTCCTTGACGTGTCGAAAGGATGAAAGATCTTGCATGTTGATAGCAGTGGTAGTTTGGGAATGCTCCAGGTGTCTCCATGAGTCCACTCGGATGCGGTGCATGACATCTTGGAGTGTGGCATCCTTGGAAGTGGCTTCAATAATAGCGTCCAGACTGGGACGGCCAGTGGGCGCGCTTGGTAAATCCCGAAGTGAAGGTGTTCTTCAGCTAGCGAAGTGCATGTCTGCGTCAGTATTTGAGGATGGCGTGAGATGTAGTCCGCTGGGTTTTCTGCCTTTCCGGGTTTGTGAATGATGGTGAAAGTGTAGTCTTGCAAGCGGATCCCCCATCTCTCGATCCTTGGAGGCATCTTTACTCGTGGGTTACCGAAGATGGTAAGGCCTGATGGTCAGTGCTTTACGTAGACGAATAAATGGAAGTGCTTGCATGCCCACTCGACGGCCAAACTTTCCTTCTCTGGTTGTGAGTACGCCTTCCCCGTGTCAGTGAGGCTGCGGCTGGCATAGGCTATGATGTGACACTGGTCTCTTTAGTCATCATACTAGTCAAGAATGGCGCCAAGGCCCACGGGCTAGCGTAAACGGTGACTTCCGTTTGGGATTGAAGTAGGCCAAATGGGAGGCCGAGCTCACAGCACCCTTGATCTTGTTGATTGCATGTTTGCATGCCTTGGACCAGTGAAATGGTTGGCCTTGTAAATGTAAATGTGTGGGACTTGTAAAGCGCACTGTTGCCCGGGAGCGTCCTGGCGCTGAAGACCGCTGGGGAACCCGTCCTAGCTTTCCCTGTGAGATGGTCCCTTCTGGGTATCTCCAAGGTGAAACCAGGCATCCCCGGCGTCTGTGGGGGGCCGTTGTAGAGATGAGGCAAGCTTAATGCCCAGAGTTGCCGAGTGTGATCCATGGTTAGAGTAGGCACAGAGGTGAGAATTATCGAGTCCGTTGACCCTGGTCCACGACCCTGCCGCGTCAGGAATTGAACCCTGGTCTCAGCCCGTTCTCTGCTTCCGGGTCTGCCGCCTCTAACCAGTGAGCCACACCACTCCACTTGTCTTGTTAGCTGTCGCAGTGGATAGCTGATGGTTGCATAGTCTTTAATGTATCTGGCACAATAGCTGGCCATGCCCAGGAATGACCGAACGTCACTGACATCACGAGGTTGTGTGGTGTCAGCAGAGCTGAGACATTTTTTCGGGGTCTGGGCTCATGCCATCTTTAGAGAAGATGTGGCCGTAGAACTTGAGGGTTGACTTTTTGAATTTGCACTTGTCTCTGTGGAGTGTGAGGTTGGTGTTGAGAAGGGCATGGCACACCCGGTCTAGGGCTTTGTCATGGTCTTCGCGTGTCATACCAAATACAAGTATTTCGTCACTATACTTGAATGAGTTGGGAATGTGGTGGATCACTCGCTGTGAGAAGTTGGCCTGGTATATGATGATCACTATTCTAGTGAGCACCTTGCACCAGTCCAAATGACCCTTATGGTGATTGGTTGTAAGTCAACCTTATAGTCCAGCTATCCTAATGGTAGCATGGACAAAAGCAGTCTTAGGCTAAACTTAAGAGGGCATGTGAAGCCAGCTGTTTTACCATATGCAATCCTTTTAATACCAAATGAAAGGACACCACACAAGTTATATATTATAAAATATATGTATTTATTACTAGAATAATCCCCTGTACTCTTTATGAGAACAGAAGCTCAAGCGTTAAACAAAGAACTTCATATAACATACAAAAGTGGCACAAATATGGATAGGCCGGGTGGCCCCTAAAACCATCTACTATAATAGTGGTATAAGAACCACGTCACGAACAATGGTAAGGCCTAGGGCCATGAGAATCGCTGGGGCTACACTGGACTAACAGCAGTTAGGACATAGGAAGCCCACAGGATGCGGGTGCAGTGTCTAAAGGCACATGCGTGCGCCAATAGAAGTCAATGGTGCGTAAAAGTTAGAAAGTTACAGTTTTGGAAGTCTTCCAACTGGACTAGAACTTAACCACTTAAAACTAGGACACTAGAGGGGTAAACCACTACAGGAGCACCGGCGTACTCGCGTTACCTCACCCACAGGACGCGGGTGCATAGGTGTCAAAGGGCGTCGGGTTTCGTCGTGGAGTTCTATGGAGCCTGGAGGAAAAGATGCTGCAGGTGACCAGGAGAGAAGAGTCCAGTTGGATCCAAGGGTGGATCGAAGATGTAGAGTACCTGAAAGCAGAGGGGACAGAGTCTGGGTCACTAGCCAGTGACCAGGAAGGAACCAGGCGATGTCGGGTTGCGATCAGGTGATGTCGTGAAGCTTGTCTCCGCTGCCACGTGGACCAGGAGGCGTCGACGACGACCAGGGGGTAGACACGGACTGTCCCACGAATGCTCTCGCTGTTGGCGGTGTCGGTTCTCGAATCGGAGTCAACAGGCCTTGGAATTGAAGAAGGCTTCTGGATCAGACCGGCATGGTCTGATGGGCTGCTCCTTTTCAGGGTAGCAAGGGCCAGTCTGGGGCAAACCAGACTAGCAGTGAAAATCAGTAGGTTCGTCGTCACAGAGGCCACTATCCAACGGGCAAGTGACCGGACAGATGCGTAGAGCAGGAAAATGCGAAAGGGCCCCACGCAGCACTGAGTGTGGAGAGGTGATCTTCGGTGCAAAAACTGCTCGGGCTGGGGCTTCTCAATCTCCAATGCACAGCTTCGAGGGTGCCTCGGGAGCTGCACAGAAAGCACTTCGCTGGCTTTCCAAGATGGCCGGTCCCACGTCTCACGTCGCCTCCACGGGTCTCAGCTCTGCTGGGACTGTGGATCGGGCTTTTGGATGTCCGGAAGTCCGGTTCTTGTCGGTCTCTGTCATTCGAGCTCCGGTGGGAGCAACAACAAAGAAAACCTTTGAGCGCTGATGGTGCCTACTTGTGCAGGGTGGTCACTCCTTGACCACAAGGGAGATTCTCCAGTCTTCTACATCGAGTAGGATGTCGAAGGGTCCAGAGTTCTGTTTCAAAGTTTCAGTCAGGATAATCTAATGTCTAATGTCTATGGACACAGCTCCTACCTTTATTCCAAACCAAGGGGCTGTGAGGTGCCGGGTTTTTAGGAACCCGGTGGTGCCAGGGGATAACACCCGAAGAACTCTGAGTTCTCCCTGTTCCGGACCACGGAAACCAAGAGTCTTCTAGGTGAAGTCAGAGATCGAGTTTTATTGGCTGCAACCAAGTAACAAGCGTCCTAGAATTACAACAGCACGGGTCGTAAGTTCTCAGGAGACTGTTCGTTTTTACAGAACCAGCCTTCTCCTTATATACAGAAATAACAGCTGCAGGCAAGAATTCTTGAGTTTACAATACGGTCATATACATATTTCCACAATAGAGCAAAAAGCACAGTCATGTCGGCCAACCCATATTTTAGATGTCCAGTTTGTGATAGATGGCCCAGCCCGGCCCAGAATTACAATCAGATATCGATGAAACCCCAATAAAACAGGGCACCTCCTCGTCGTAAAACTGGCCATAAACAAGGAACATGGACAGGTGTATGTGTGTAGAAAACATGGTCCGTATGTAGTGAATGGTTTATGGAATGTTATGCATTGATGTTATCTTATTCGGCCACTGGGCGAGGAGCTGCCCAAACAGGTTTGGCTGGAGGCAGTGGAGTCAGTTTGGCCAGGTCATGGGGAAGTCAGCTAAGGTGGACGTGTCCTTTCAGATCAAACTCGGCCTTAATCGATTGACTTATATGAGGGCAAGCCATAAAATGGAGTCCGAGGGTTCAGGACGGAAATCATGATTTAAGGGAGTTGGCATCGCTCTATCACAACGCAAATGCATAGGGATGATGTCCCAATCATTACCGGTCTGCCGATACCAAATTCATCATGGTACAATGATATTTTGTGACACGAGTGTTGGACCTCGGTACCGGTATTACAGCAGGGTCCAGAATTTCAGAACCACAGACCCTCCTTTTGCCCTCATATAAGGCAATAACTCATGCTAATCTGAGTCCAAATCTGTATTAATGAATTCATGGAGATGCTGCTGTAGCATCATTCTGTTGCTTAATTCGTCCCTTGACACAGGCTTCCTTACACATGAAGTAGCACAGAGGCCACATATTGCAGGAGCGCACTGCACAAACAGGCAGAACATAAACAGAATGGCTAAGATCATCCCAATGAAGATCAGAGTTTTCCATCCCCAGGCAGAGATCAGTTCCCAGAGCCACCCTAGCAGGGACCAATCCCCTTTTTCCACGTGAAGGGAATCAGAGATTTTGTGCAGTTTGGAGATGGCCTGGTACACTGTCGGAGCATTATCAGGGATGAAAATGCAGCAACTGGATTGGATCACCCTACATACACCACCACGGTCCGCAAGTATGACATCTAGGGCGACCCGGTTCTGAAGGGTCATAAGTCGGTCCAACTGAAGCTCAGCCGTCAAGTTACTAAGGGCACCGGCCGTTTCGGTCACGGCGGATTTGACTATCCTCGTTAACTGGCGAATGTTCCTGCTGTTCACCATAGGCCCCCAAAGCGGCAGAAAACCCTTTGTGAAGTCCCCAAACTCTTGACCCGCAGTGTCGTCTTGACTCACGACACCCCTAACTGTCCTTGTACGATGGTAATCTGCCCCAG
This sequence comes from Lissotriton vulgaris, assembly GCF_964263255.1. Taxonomy (NCBI): domain Eukaryota; kingdom Metazoa; phylum Chordata; class Amphibia; order Caudata; family Salamandridae; genus Lissotriton; species Lissotriton vulgaris. The sequence continues at coordinate 1,939,671,316 of NC_141693.1, forward strand.
CCTTGTAGGTGGGTGGCAGCAGAAACGAGATAAAACATGTGCCCGAGAAGTCAGGGGGCAACCATGTGTATGCTTTGTCATGGCAGATGAAGTATGTACCCTTAGCCGCTAAGAATGGAGGGGAAGTTCGGGAGGCAAACACATACGTTTCCGTGCATACGCTCTTCCCCAACTGTGCTTTGGGATCCCTGCCAATACCTTGCAGACATAGGTGACCTCGGTGGGGCACTATCCAAACCGGGGAGGATTTCTTTGTTTTGGGGCTCTTACTCAAGGAAATCCCATACTGAGTGATGTTCCATCTACTGTACGGGGTAAACTCATCTTTGGGAATCGTTCGGTACGTGTCGATATCCCTGCTCATTTTCCTTATTCCTGCTACTAGTGCCTTGTTGCTGGAATTGCTCCCTGTGGGGCGCAGGGGATATGGTTCTATGGCAAACAGGAACATTGTCTGGAAAGCCCACAGAGAACCATAGTAACTGAATGGCAGGACGAAGTAAGGGATGCCCTTATCGGTAGTGTGTGGCATAAGTCCACATATCCAACAGTTCGATGTGTTCATTATAGACTGGTGCTGGTGTAGGAGCTGGATGAATGCATTATTTACAAATTCTAGTCTTCTGGCAGACTCGTGTTCAGGTAGAGGGTGAAAGGAGTGTGGAGGAACTGTAGGAGTAGGTGTGGGCTGAGTGTTATTTACAAAGGTAACTTGAAATGTGAATAAAGTATAGCCAATTAAGAACATCATCATGCTACACAACATTAAAATACATATTATCAAGAATCTTTTTCTGGCCATCACAGTGCGTATTTTCTTTTTAAAGTTCGTGGGTCTAGCAGGTCTCTCTACCCTTGGAAACTCCATCCTCTAGTTGCTGCCCGCGGTGGGAGATTGATTCTGCCAAAGAGTGCTTTCCTTTCAGCCCGGGGTAATTCCCTCAGACCAACCAGAACCGTTGACCTAAACGTCCCCAGCTGCACTCCCCAGACTGTCAACCGCGACCCTAGCAGCTGAACCGGATGGCGGTTCGAAAATCAAAAATGAGCAAGTTCCCTGGGCGAGAGAGCTGTAAAATCAAAAATAGTTCTTGGGGGGGAAGGGAAGATCGCATTAATTTGCTTCTATTAGTTCCTTTTTCTTGACCTCAGATTATATTGTTGTTTCCCAGGTACGGTGTGGTCTTCAAACAATGTTTCAGGTTCTGTAGTGTCCAACTGCATCGACGGTGGCACAAATCCTTGCAAAATACGATCACTCTCCTTTTCGGTACCAGTTCCTTTCAATCGTGCATCGCTGAAGAGTGCAAAGCGTGGTACGGACTCGGTCTCAGAGTCAGCAATTCCCTCCTGGACCCACCGGTCATATGGAAGGGGCAGCGGGACCCGTTTACAGTGGGCACCGTGCACCCAATGTTTTTTCCCGTGGACACGTACTGCAGAGCGGGTAGTTAGCAGGACTTGGAAAGGTCCGGTCCAACGAGGCTCCTCGTTCTTGGTTCGCCTGAAGTTCCGGATTAGGACCCAGGAGCCAGGTTCAATGGCGTGGCCTGGATCGTCAGACGCCGGTGGAGAGGAGCCGTGGACCTGTTGGTGTAAAACATGCAATTTAGTTGTCAATTCGTGCAAATAGTCAAGCAGTACAGGGTGCTCTATTTCGCTTAGTTTCTTGGGTCTTGGCACACCACAGATGTTGGCTGGGCGGCCAAACACGATCTCGTGAGGGCTAAGTCCTAGTCTGGAAAGGACAGTCATTCTGGTGGACAGGAGTGCTAAAGGCAGGGCATCAGGCCATTTAAGACCTGTGCTGGCTTGGATTTTGGCTACTTTGAGTTTTAGGGTGCCGTTGTAGCATTCCACTAGACCAGCTGATTGGGGTGATTTGCAGCGTGAAACTTCTGGTGTATGCCTAGACACTCACACACTCTCTTCATCACTCGTCCCACGAATTCACTTCCATTATCACTCCAGATAATTCTAGGCATACCAAATCTAGGGAAGAATTCCTTGACAAGGGCTTTGGCAGTTGACAAGGCAGTGTTGTCCTTAAGGGGATACACTTCCACCCACCTGGAGAAGGCGCAAACAACAACAAGCACGTATTTCAGATTGTTGCACCTCTCCATGTGGATGAAATCGAGCTGCAAGACCTCGAACGGATACGTTGGAGGCGCAAAATGACCAGCTGGAGTTGGTGTTCCCCTACAGGGATTGTACTTCAAACACACCATACAGTTCCTGACCAAATTCTCTGCGCATCTCGGGATACCACTATTCTGCCATACTGGGGCCAACAACTTACAGATTCCTTTCGCACTAATGTGAGCCATTCCATGGGCCATTGTCACCACTGCAAGCACATATGCATCGGGTAACAACAATCGTTGATGCTCTGACAATTCGACCCAACAACCATTCGCATCCAATCTACCCTTGCTTTCTCTCCATTCATTCACCTCTTTCTCAGTGGCATCCGATTGTACAGACTTCACACTTTCAATAGTGTCCTCACACATACCCACATCGGCAATCCATCTCGCAGGACCTACAACATACATTCGACTCATCGTGTTCCTTGCAGTCTCTTTCGCAACTTCATCTGCAAAGGCATTCCCACGACCAACATCATCTTGAATCTTTCTGTGTGCACTGCATTTTACAATCGCAACTTGTAGTGGCAAGGTCAGTGACTCGAGAAGCTCGTTAACTAACTGACCATGTTGGATTCTTGCACCATGTAACGTCAGGAACCCATGTTCACGCCACAATCTTCCAAAACTGTGAACCACGCCGAAGGCGTATTGGCTATCAGTATACACATTCACTCGCTTTCCTTTTGCCAACACACACGCTCTTGTAAGTGCAACTAACTCTGCTGCTTGCGCAGAATTGTGGGGAATGCGCGCAGTCTCTACAATCGTGTGCAATGTTGTCACCGCATATGCTGCAGTCGTAACACCATTTGGCAACTTGAAGCATGAACCATCCACCCATAAGGTATTATTACATTCAGGAAGGGGAGTGTCCTGCAAGTCTACTCTTCCTTTTGTCTCTTCTTCTGTCCTAAAGCAGCAATCATGTTTTTCAACCTCATTGGTCTCTGCCGGAATAGGCAATAACGTAGCGGGGTTGAGTGTATCACACCTCTTTATGTGTATGTGACTCGCTAGTAGTGTCAGCTCATAACTGGACAGTCGAGCACTAGTTAAGTGCTGTGTCTTCGTTCTGTTCAGTAAAATGTCTACTGCATGTGGGACCATAACGATCAGAGTATTATTCATGACTAACCCAGCAGACTGTCGAATACAGACAGCTGCTGCAGCAGTAGCCCTCAAGCAACTTGGTAATGCCTTAGCTACAGGAACTAGAGTCGCTGAGATTAACGCGCATGGGCGCTGTTTGTCCCCAAAGTATTGTGTCAGAACTGATAATGCACAACCTTCCTTCTCATGGACATATAATGTAAAAGGCTTACTGTAGTCAGGGTTGCCCAACACGGGAGCCGAACACAATGCATCACGCAACTCATGGAAACTTGTCTGACAATCTTCAGACCAAGGCATGGGATTGGGTGTGTCTTTACGGATAAGTGCCAGCAAAGGTTTAGCCAATAGTGAAAAATTCGGTATCCATTGTCTATAGTACGATGTAATGCCCAAGAAAGCCCGAACTTCTCTCTGTGTCCTTGGGGCACTCAATCTTGCAATTTCCTGTATTCTTTCTGGGGTCAGTCTCCTTCCCTCCTTCGATAAGATGTGACCTAGGTAGGTCACTTCTTGTCGACAAAATTGCAATTTTGAAAGAGAGACTTTATGCTTCATGTCACATAAATGACGCAACAACGACAATGTGGCTTGCTTGCAAATCTCTTCAGTATCTGCAGCGATCAGCAGATCGTCTACATACTGAATCAGAGTCGCACCATCACGTAGAACAATCGTGTCAAGTTGTGTTTTCAGTCTGACTGAATATCGATGGACTTTCACAATAGCCCTGAGGAGCGCGTTTGAAGCGAAAGCTTCGTCCTCCTAAATTGAAGCCAAAAATATCTCTGCTCTCCTCAGCGATCGGGATGCTGAAGAAAGCGTTCTTCAAGTCAATCACCGAAAACCAGGTGGCTGAAGCTGGAACCATGGTCAATAGGGCAGTAATGTCAGGGACGACTGGAAACTGTGGTACAACAATCTTATTCACTTCTCTGAGATCAATCACAAATCTGTACACAGGGGGCTGTGAAGGATCAGTACACTTTAAGACAGGCAGAATAGGAATGTTATAAATGTTGCCTGTTGTTTCCTCAATTACATCTTTCTCAATCAGATCGTAAATGATCGCTAACAACGCCTTTTCACATTCGCTAGAGATCTTGTATTGGGGAATACGTGGCAACCTAACATTGGCTTTCAATGTTATGACATATGGTGCTATCTCCAAAAGACCTACATCATTAGAACCAGTAGCCCAAAGTATGTCTGGAAGAGATGACAATTCAGTCGGAATATTTTCCTTTGACAAATACATTGGGGAAACCACTTTCTTACCAAGGGTAAGTTGTACTCCCTAAGGAGAACAGTACAAAGTCGCATATAATCTCTTTAATAAATCCAAACCTAACAAGTTTTCGCCACAACCTGTTGTAAGAATGAGGGGTGCTTCTAATTTGCATGGGCAAACAGAAAGGGGCATAGGACTAGAGATCGGGTTTCTAACGGGGGCGCCAGAAAAACCTACTGAAACATTCATTTCGCCAGACAAAGGTGCGCCAGGAAGTTTTGAGTGCATAATCGAACTTTTTGTAGCACCAGTATCCAGCAGAAAAGGTTCTGACACACCTGATGTAATCACCTCAACATAAGGTCCATTCTGATCTACTGGAACTGAAACAACTCCCTCTCTTTGTCCATGGCTGTCCTAGCAATTATTACCCTCATTCTCATTCTCTGCGTAGTAGTCATCAGCATAGTACTGAGCCGACCTAGAAGACGCGTTATTCTGTTGATCAAAGCTATTCATAGAATTATGAGACGGAAAAGAAGCGGTATTCTGGGGGAAATTTCCACGGCCCCTACCCCTAGGAGTCTGTTGAACACCTCTACCTCTTGCACCGGAAACACCATTTAGACGTCGCGCCAGAGCTGGACAATTATTCTTGAAATGACCCTCTTCTTTGCAATAGGCACACTGATTCGGGCCATACGGCAAACGCTGATGAGAAAACTTGTTTCCTTGCGGGTTTCTCGAATACTGCTGTGGTTGTTAATAATTGGGCTGACTAGGGGTGCGAGGCGGATAGGCTTGCTGGAGAAGAACTTTAGTTTTTAAATCTTTAGTCTTTTTGTCTGCCTTATCTAGCTCATCTTTGCACCTATTTTCGTAGTACTGGGCTGTGGCTAAAATCTGCGCTGACGTGGAAACAGCCCAAGCACTCTCTAAATCTTTCAATTTATTACATAGTTCAGGAAGCAAATTATGTACGAATTTGTCTACAAACAATCTTTGGCCACCCTCGGTAGCCATATCCTGACCACTATGATCGACGAAAGTCTCTTCAAATCTCGTGAAGAAGTCAGACACATTCTCATCTTTTTTCTGCTTGCACGCAGATAACTTATCCCAATTTACGCGCAATTCAGGCATTAAGGTCTTCATGTACGTGATAATTCTACCAGGAAGTTCAGCTACTAAAGGCTCAGGTTTAGAACCACCAACCTGTCTAGCATCTGCAGCAGTAATATTAGCCCATGTGTCACCCAGTTCTTGATCATGATCTGCATGACGAATCTTACTCCACAAAGGCTGTGGAACAACATTCCCAAACAACATGTCTACATCCGCTAAATTCAGTATACACGAGCTTGCAGTCTGTGATAATTCCTTATAATACCCTGCAGGATTTTTACGGGGATCAGGTAATGTCTGCTTGAGTGCTAAAACTTCGGATCTTTTCCAGGGGACATGTACCCATACACGCTGGAAATGCGGCAGAACGGGTGGATTTGCATTCGCATCACCTTCCCACCAAACTGGAGGAACTTCTCTCATAGGGTACTGTCGCGCCTGTTTCCTACATGACATTTCATCCTCATATAGGGATCTAGACACGTTTCCTTTACTCCTATAAGATAACAACAAATCTATTGCCCTTTCAACATCGGCACCTACAATCATGCCTTCATAGAATTTGAATCGCATACGGAATAATTCCTTCATTCTTCGCTTTGGATCGTTTGTCTCCAAATCTTCACACAGATATACACACATCTCTTCGAATACATATCTCTGAGTGGGTGCATCCCATTGTCGGAAGACTTCCATAACAGACTGAACGTCATACCTAACAGTGTCAGTAACCCATTTGCGTGCTAACTCATTCTGCACTTCTCTTTCCTCGTAATCAGGCAGTTGACTACGCAACTGTCTACGTCCTGTTTTAGGGGTCGTTTTAAGCGACCCAAAGAAAGGTGAGAACAGACCAGTGACAGTACTTGCCACTCTCTGTCGAACAGAAGGAGAAGCTTGTGGAGAGGCAGGTGCGCCAGAAAAGACAGGCTGATGTAAAGAGGAAGTTGAGGCAATAGCAGAGGAAGTCGAGGCAGTGGCAGAAGTAGTAGCAGAAGTAGTATCATGATAAATAGCTGGAGCAGTGGGCAAAGTTGTAGGAACAGTAGAGGTAGTATGTAGCAAAGGCGGCGGCCCTTGAGAAGGCTGCGCCGGAGAAGTAGGAACCAGCTGAAGAGGAGCTGGTGCTTGTGCAAGAGCTGCATTTCATGCGCCGGGGCGCGGTATAACAAAACGCTTCGGGGGTCCAGTAATACTCGATGTGTATGGGGGTGGTGAATTTAATAAATGGGACATTAATGGATCTTTTTCGGATGTTCCCTTTGAATCTTGTCCTTCATGGGGCAACATTGGGTAGCATTTATCTACTGCTAACTTCTTGCTTCTGAGCATTTGTTCACTTTCCTGCTCTTCCTCATTATCCCTGTATGCAATGGCAGCTTGTACCATTGACATACCACTTCTATTTTTCTTAGCTAATTTCATTTCTTTCTGTTTGGCTTCTTTGCGCCATAAGCGAAAAGAGTCAAACATCGCCGACCGGGCTTTCTTCTTGAAGAGTTTGACCTCGAGGTTATCTAAAATTTCTGCGTCAAAACTACCATATTGGGGCCATTTTAAAACACCATCCTTTCTGGTGTACTTTATCCATACCACATTATATGTGATAGGGCCTACTCCGTGCTTTATATAAAGTTCATATGTTGGAGTTCCAATCGGAGGAACCGGACACAAATCCTCTAATCGGGAGTCCTTACTACAACCAAGACAAAACAAGTTTCCAAGTCTGCTAAGACCAGGCATCTTTGCTCATTAGTCTAGCTTCAAACTTCAAGGGATTATCGATTTACCATATTCTCGTGAATACACGAATCCCTCGGTTTTGGCGCTTGCAAGTTCCAAACAAGGTGTACCTCAAGGATACCAAAAACTAAGAACCAAACTAAGGACTGGGAGACGCTCCACTTATACTTAACTGAAGTATTGAAGATCGATGACGTCACTAGAAGACTCGTCTATCGTTTTGCTCTACCAAGGATCACTGGGTCCAAAACAGGGCGATAGTCAGGGCAGCAGTCCTTCGTAGCCGTCGGGACGCGGGGAACCTCGCAGCAAAGACCTTCGGAACCACGTCGACATACAGGGGTCGCTGAAGTGGCTGGCCGTCCGCTGGAATTTTCACACGAAGCTCCTCACGAACATCTGGCTTGGACCGTCACCGCTTGATACCGCCCCGAGTTGGGCGCCAACTGAGGTGCCGGGTTTTTAGGAACCCGGTGGTGCCAGGGGATAACACCCGAAGAACTCTGAGTTCTCCCTGTTCCGGACCACGGAAACCAAGAGTCTTCTAGGTGAAGTCAGAGATCGAGTTTTATTGGCTGCAACCAAGTAACAAGCGTCCTAGAATTACAACAGCACGGGTCGTAAGTTCTCAGGAGACTGTTCGTTTTTACAGAACCAGCCTTCTCCTTATATACAGAAATAACAGCTGCAGGCAAGAATTCTTGAGTTTACAATATGGTCATATACATATTTCCACAATAGAGCAAAAAGCACAGTCATGTCGGCCAACCCATATTTTAGATGTCCAGTTTGTGATAGATGACCCAGCCCGGCCCAGAATTACAATCAGATATCGATGAAACCCCAATAAAACAGGGCGCCTCCTCGTCGTAAAACTGGCCATAAACAAGGAGCATGGACAAGTGTATGTGTGTAGAAAACATGGTCCGTATGTAGTGAATGGTTTATGGCATGTTATGCATTGATGTTATCTTATTCGGCCACTGGGCGAGGAGCTGCCCAAACAGGTTTGGCTGGAGGCAGTGGAGTCAGTTTGGCCAGGTCATGGGGAAGTCAGCTAAGGTGGACGTGTCCTTTCAGATCAAACTCGGCCTTAATCGATTGACTTATATGAGGGCAAGCCATAAGATGGATGCCGTTCACAAAATGGAGTCCGAGGGTTCAGGACGGAAACCATGATTTAAGGGAGTTGGCATCGCTCTATCACAACGCAAATGCATAGGGATGATGTCCCAATCATTACCGGTCTGCCGATACCAAATTCGTCATGGCACGATGATATTTTGTGACACGAGTGTTGGACCTCGGTACCGGTATTACAGCAGGGTCCAGAATTTCAGAACCACAGCTGGATTACCTGCTAGGTCCCTCCCATGGGTGGGACTCAGGAAGGGGGTGGTTGCACTCTTTCCCTTTGTCCAGTTTCGCACCAGAGCTGGGGCTGGAGTGCCCCAGGACCGGTTTGAACTGGGCTATGCATGGGACACCTTGTGTGCCCCAGGCAGTGTCTAGTTTCATTCAGCCTTCTCTGCCCCAATCCACTATCTCCTGTCTGGGTGGTGCTAGCACCTCTCTGTGACAGGAAACCTTTTGTCCAGGCCTCCCCAGCCGGAGTTTCGGTCAGCAGCACGAGGCCAGACTTGTGTCTGTGGCAGCAGCATCCATTTTGTGATGCTGGGGCTCTGGTTAGTTTTAACCGCGTTTAAGGAAAGTAACATGTCTTTTCCCTCTAGAAGGGTGGAATGCTACCCCTGTCACCAGGACTGGCGAGGGGGTAGTATTCCAAAGCGTATGACACCTTACACGACATGTTTTGATAAAGCCAAACCAAAGATAGTGATGAAGCGAGCTTCAGAAATTATTTTATTCTGACTCGTGAATTCAATTTCCTATAACATGAATTAATTTATTAATGAGTTGTTGCATGATTTGTTTTATTAATCAACTTAGATTAAGATTGCATCACACACAAACACGCGGGAACTAATAACATGTGCTCTTGTTGCATTTGCGAGTCTGTTTTATAACACATGATTAATATTGTTTTGTTTGTCATGTTTGTCCTTTTGTCTTTGTCACTATTAATATGCGGCTGATTATTCATGGCATGTGCCTTTTATATGTGCTTACATGTTTGTCCTATGCTGTGTTTGTCTGTCTGTGTATCATTTAATCATCTTTTTACTCTTTCAGAAACTTAAAGCTGGATTTTTCAAAGAATGGTAGATATTTTATGTGCTGCTTTATTTGTTGCTTCTGCTAGATGTCATTTAGTAATGGGTTAATTAATATTTAGTAATGGTCGGGTGGGTAACAGAAGGGTTTGTTTTACCTGAACTAATCACTCTTTTGTGTTTGTTTAAATACTAGCCCTAGTGTGGTTTGAGGCCTAGTCTGATTCTGAAGAAAGGTTGGTCGGCCTATACGTGAGCAGAGTTGGAGCCAAGTGTAGTCATCTTGGAAACTTTCCATGTGTTTTTGCTTCACCTTTGAAAAGACTGTGGCTCTAACAAAAGAGACTTATTCACGAACTGCTCTGGATGTTCTTTTTACAAGGCCGAGGAAATGACAGGGATGATTTTGCCGAGCTTTGGTGGAAGTCAGAGAAGCAACTTTTTAAAATGTTGCAAAACGCTCGGAAGTTGTTGTCACCTCATGTCAATGAACAATAATGCGGTGACGTTCATGCCCTGGAAGAGGTGGTTTTGGTGGTCTGACAGTCAACAACCAATCAGGGTGCTGAAGTTTGTTTAAAGAATTACATTTCGTTAGATTAGCGAGCAAAATGATATAAAAATTGAGCCTCTTGAGGGGAACGGGGCTGACTGTTTCCTGAGGGCGAAGTGCTGTCCGATTTCTCATTGGATTGTAAGCATTCTACTGTTTATTGATTTTATTTTCCTTCACAGGTCAGAAAGCTAACTTAGGGAATAGGGTTAATGTTTTCTTAAATTCATCATTTTATGCAATGTTGAACTGTTGGATTATTGAGCCAATGACTAATGATATAAACTGATTTAATAAAAATTAAATGTTTAATATTAATAAAGAGCTAATAAAGTATAATGCGATTTGAAAATTATATAATAAACTTTTAAAATGACAAGCTGGTCTTGTTTATTGTAGATAGTTAATAACAACATATCAGATCTATTCGCCTCTTGATTCAGTTGCTCTGTTATTTCTATGGGCCTGGTATTGATCGGTTAGTTTGGTGGTAGATGGTGACATCATTTATGAAGAATTTTAGTAGGAGCGCTGGATCAGTTTTTGGTAGCATTCGTACGGTTATATGTTGTTTTTGACATGCATGTTACATGTATGTTGGTATAGTCGTAGGATCAATGATTAACAAATGTTAAGTTTTTGATTTTGTCAGATTGTTATATGTAGTCGTAAGGATTTTTTTCCAGCAGTGTGAAAAATTCCTGGTTATTTGCCGGCAAGGTAGTGTGACTAGAAGAGTTACACAGTGCATTTGTCTGTTTCAAAATTGTGGTATAGAATATATCACGTGTTGTGGACGTACAACACAAGTTTAGGGACCTTAGATTGTCTGGTTGAATGTAATAGTGAGGATTGCCTATGAAATCGTAGCATTAAGCATAGGGACTTGTTGCCCGTTTTAAAACTTTCTGTGAAAAGAGTAGTAGGATTTATCTAAGCTTGAGAGAAGGATGAGATAGCGTTGTCTATTTTTATCAACGATTGACGTTTTCTGTGGTTGGTTCAAGTCCTGCCAAGACTTCGTGTGTGAATGATCAGGGTTTTCGTATGTATGTGTGAATAAATGATCGTATAGAAATAGCATTGTCTATTTTATGCGTAGAGTGAGTTCTGTATGATTGTAAAGCTATCACTTTGTTAGCGAAACAGACAGGTGGTTTGTTTATTCGTAGTTACTAATTAAAATTTAATTGGAAAGTTTTGCTTAAAATGGCGCCGTGAAAAAGTTTTGTGAAGGAGGGGTGAGTTTACGGAGTGACTCACAGAGAAGCTGCAGCGGTAGCATACGTCATTTTGGTTCGCGCTGTGATTGGCTAACATACGTCACAGAAAGTGCACTGATTGGCTCACGTGTCTGTGAGGAACTGGTACCAGATTGGTCAGTTCTGAATACTGTATTTCTATTGGAAGAACAAGGTAGTGACGTGGCTTAACCTGATTGGCTTGTTTGTGTCTTTCGCGCACGGATTGGTTAGAATAGCGGAACACCAGAAAACATTTTCGAAGCGTACGGAGAAGCAATTTTGATTTAAAATCATGAGTTATTGGAATGATAGTGTAAATAAAAAGCCTTCATGGTTTCAGAAAGTGAAAAATTATTTTAAACCTGACAAGAAAATTGAAACGCGTGGTGGTAAATTACTTCATAAGTACAAAACACCCGCAGCCTATATGGAAGGCGAATATGGCTATCATAATGTAATTTGGTTTGAAAATTGGATGCATTATACCAAAAATGATGGCGTATTGGCCTGGCCAGAAGATGGGTCATTTAATATGAAAGTTTTAAGAAATTTGAGAGGAAAAATGATGGATCTTGTGCCGAAGCCAAGACCTACACAATTTGAGGCATTGGTTGAATGGGAGGTTGAGATGATGGAACTTGAACGTGAAAGCAAATGCCCGACACCTAGACATTCTAAATAGAGAAACACATGAGGATAAAGTGAGACGCTGGAGAAAGGCAGATATGTATGATGGTCTGTATCCAGTGAGAATAATGATTACTGAAGATTTAGAAGATAAGACAGCTGGTAGGAGAATTGATGAGGAATTAGACGATGCAGTTTTAGAAGATATTTATGCTACTAAACGCAAACCGCCACTTAATCAAGCAGGTTCTCAACCTACTCCAAGAGTTTCTACAGAAACTTCTCCAAGTGCACCTCCTAGAGAAGCTGAGGAAGGTTCTCCCAGATTTTTAAAATTGCCTGAAAGGGTAGGGTCAGTAAATAATTGTAGCACACCTAAGAAAATAGATTCCAGCAACAGGAAAGAAGAATGCCTGCTGACATTCCAGAAATTTCTAGTTACAATAAAGCGAAGGAAGATTTAATTCAACAGTTGACAAAAGGTATGGAAGCAGTGACAGTACCAGTTACTATTGGTCCTGTTGTACCAGTTTTTGATCAAGGAGACAATAGACAAACAGCTTTGACAGCTCCATTAAATGCAGAAATTCAAAACGTTGCTGAGAGATTTTATTCGGAGCTTTCAGAGATACGCAGAGAAAAATCTATGATGCCAAATTTAACATTAAATGGAAGTTTGTCTGGTTCGCAAACACCAACACCATTAGTGGCAGATTCAGATTCAGGTCTGTCAGAGAAAAGTTTAAATAGAATAGAATTATCCCAAAATGGATTGTCCCCTGAAGCTCCTGATTATAAAAAGCTTGATGTTGCTAAATTAAAGGCTGACTTAGAAGAATTAATCATTGGCACAATTGGTTCTGTCAGTTTGAAGTTGTATCAAGATGATGAATTACTGTTTATCTGTAAAAGTATTCAGTGGAAAACTAAAAACAGGTATGAACAACTGGAAGAAATGGCTGCTGAGTTAGAAATGTACTTGAGCAAACAGAAACATTTACAGAATCATTACAGGGTGGATTTTTCTGAAAGAGACATTGACAATCTAAATGCTGCTGGAAGAATGACACACATAAGAGAATTAATAGGTTTTCTCAGAAAATTAGGTGAATTAGGTAAATCGAGAATAAAATGGTCAAAGAAAGAACAGGATAAAAAATTAAGAAACAAAGTAGTTTCAGAATTTCCAATGAGGGAAATAGCTGGAGGAGGGTATGTCCATGTCCCTTGGTCCAGACAGGATATTCTCCTGTTTACTAATGATTTTCCACGTTTGCGAGAAAAGCCAGTTGAATGGTATCGACAGGTAGACAGATTCATAAAAGTGTCAAAAGTTTTGTGGATTGATCTAGATGGATTCTTTGACATTGTTGTCCCATCAGATCTTTGGACAGAATGCAAAATTTCTGTGGATTGGCCAAAAGAAGAACCTCCCCGAGACCCGGTTACAGGTGCTCCAGCAAAAGATGTCATGGTCATTTATAATAAAGTAATTTACTGGTTGAAAGGAAAAATTCCCCCGAAAGAAGTGGACTGGGTTAAAATAGACAGAACAAACCAGGAACCAAAAAAATCAGTTCATTCATTCTATGAAAGGTTACTGTTAGTTTTTAAACAGTACAGTGGCTACGAAAAATTAGGTGAAAAAGACATGAGTCATTTTATATACAGATTTGTATATGGCCTGAGACCTGAAATTGGTGACATGATTAGAAATGGAATTGTTTGTTGGCAAGCACTTTCAGTTGATGACATCCTGAGAAAGGCAAAATATTGCAGTGATGAGATAGATGTGAAACAGAAAAATCTTAAAGAGAAGGCGATGTGGGCACAAGTGAAGGTAGCAGAGCAGCAACAACAACAGTTAGCTTCTATGCAGCAACAGCAGAATCAGGGAAAGTACAAGAATAATTTCAATAATAATAAGACAAAATTTAATGTAAATGTTGAAGAGCTGAAACAAAAACTCCCATGTTTTAATTGCGGCGAAATCGGACACTGGAAACGAGAGTGTAAAAACCCGTCCATAAATTTAAAAAACAATTCGTTGAATCCACAGGTGCAGTGTGAGTTAAATCCGCAGCAACAGCAACAGCTACAGCAACAATTAAATGAATTAAGTCAGCAGCGACGACAGATAGCGAATCAGCAGAGCCAGATTCAGCAAAGCCAGTCTCAGCAGAACCAGGTACAGCAGAGTCAAATTCAGCAAAGTCAGGTACCTCAAGCACCATTCCCTGGTAGTGCTAACACACAGAGATTTTCTCCCGAAACAGGTTTCTGTGGAGGTAATTTGGTAAAAAATGTGTCAAAAGTTAACATGTCAAATGCTTCTCAATTTTGGTTGAAAGACAAGGAAGAGAGCGATTCATCAGAGGATTACTCATGACGGTGCCTGAGAGAGGAAGAAGAGTGTGTGCTTGGACCCACTCTTGAGGTAGATCAGTCTGGTCCATTTGTCAATGGGAAAGTGAATGATAAGGATATTACTTTTCTTGTGGACACAGGTGCTACCCGTTCTACTGTTAGATCAGCGGAAATAGAGAACCTTCCTCTCTCTGGTGAGACAATCCAAGTTGTAGGTGTAGCTAATCAGCAAATTAAAACAAATCTAACAGAGCCAGTAAAGGTGGAAATAGGCAACTACAAAGATAAATACAGATTTTTAGTTTGTGACAGCAGTCCTGTGAATCTGTTGGGTCGTGATATATTGTGCAAAATGAATTGCAAGATATATTGCTCACCAGACGGCATTGAAATGCAAACAGCAGAAGAAGACGGGCTTTATAAATTGACTCTGCTAATGGTTGATGAGGAAAAAACATCACTATTTCCTGTGTTCGACAAAAATGATTTGCCAGAAGAGCTAAAAAAGCCAGTTAATCCAGCAATTTGGGACCTAACAGGAAATGATATGGGTCTCATGAAAAATATTGATCCAGTAAAAATCACTGTTAAGCAGGGAATAGATTTTCCAAATGTTCCTCAATACAAAATGAAAGCCAAGACAATTGAGGGTGTCATTCCAGTGATTGAAAAATTTATAAGTCAAGGTGTGTTAAAAGAAATTGAGAGCAGCCCATGTAATTCACCGATTATGGGTATTAAAAAGCCAAATGGAACATACAGAATTGTTCAGGACCTGAGAAAAATTAACCAGATTGTTGTCCCATGTTGTCCAATTGTTCCAAACCCCGCAGTAATTCTTTATCAGATTCCATATGATGCAGAATGGTACACGGCCATAGACCTGTGTAATGCCTTCTTTACTGTCCCATTACATCCAGAAAGCCAGCAAATTTTTGCTTTCAGGTTCCAAAATAGGATCCTAGCATGGTGTTGTATCCCTCAAGGGTATACTGAGAGTCCATCCATCTTTAATCAGTTGTTAAAGAAATCCCTGGAAGATCTGGTATTGCCTGATAATTCTACACTGGTACAGTACATTGACGATTTGCTTGTGGCAGCCAAAACACGAGAAAATTGTGTTACTGATACTATTACCCTGTTAAATCGTTTAGCAGATGAGGGACATAAAGTGTCACCTGCAAAATTGCAGTTTTGTAAACAAAAAGTGAAATATCTTGGTCACAGAATTGCAAAGGGAACGAGAAAAGTGACAGTTGAAAGGATCAAAATGATTCGAGCAATACAACCACCGACAACACAAAGACAGGTGAGAATGTTTCTGGGAATGGTTGGTTACTGTCGACAATGGATTAGTGGATTTTCAGTAATTGCAAAACCACTTCAAAGATTAACAAAGGCAGATGTAAAAGATCCAATTAGTCTGTCAAAAATTGAACTGGAAGCTTTTGAGCAGTTAAAAAAGAGCTTATGTGAAGCTCCTGCCCTGGGTATGCCAGACTATGAAAAGGAATTTGAACTTTACTGCAGTGAAAGAGAAGGCTGTGCATTGTCTGTATTAATTCAGAGGCATGGTAAGTTGAGAAAACCAATTGCATATTTCTCAGCTGTTTTGGATCCTGTTGCAAAGGCTTTGCCAGGTTGCTTAAAAGCAGTGGCCGCAACAAGTGTAAGTCTTGAACAAAGTGAGGGTATCATTATGGGATTTCCTGTAAAGGTATATGTACCTCATTCAGTTGAAATTCTTCTTACCAGAAGCAGAACTCAATATTTGACAAGTAGCAGACTGACAAAATATGAAAAAACAATTCTGGGATCAGACAATGTGTCAATTGTGAGGTGTGTGAATTTGAATCCTTCTACACTGTTACCAGATGGAATTGTTACTGAGGTGAGTAATGAAAATGACATTGATCATGAATGCCTGGATGTTGTAGATTACTGCACAAAACCAAGACAGGACATAAAAGATGTTCCTTTACCTGAAGTCAAGTCAGTCAAGTCAGAGAATTTATATAGCGCACTACATACCCAGAGGGTTTCAAGGCGCTTAGAAAGGGGAGGAGGATTACTTGTCAAATATCCACGTTTTAAGTTGCTTTCTGAATGCTAGGTGGTTCTGGGTAAGGCGAAGGTAAGCGGGAAGTGAGTTCCATGTTTTAGCAGCCAGGTATGAGAAGGATCTGCCTCCCATGGTGGTCTTGTTGATGCGAGGTACAGTGGCGAGGGCTTGGCTGGAAGAACGTAGTTGGCGGGAGGAGGTGTAGAAGGACAGTCGTGAGTTGAGGCATTCTGGTCCGATGTCGTAGAGTGATTTGTGTGCGTGGGTTAGCAGTCGGAAAGTGATCCTCTTATTGACGGGCAGCCAGTGGAGGTCTTTAAGGTGACCAGAGATGTGTTCATTGCGTGGGATGTCTAATATGATCCTGGCTGAGGCGTTTTGGATTCGTTGGAGTTTTTTCTGGAGTTTAGCGGTAGTGCCTGCGTAGAGGGTGTTTCCGTAGTCCAGTCGGCTTGTGACCAGAGCATGGGTGACTGTTTTCCTTGTTTCGGTGGGGATACAGCGAAATGTTTTTCTGAGCATGCGAAGAATGTTGAAGCAGGAAGAGGATACGGCGCTGACTTGTCTGTTCATTGAGAGTGAAGAATCCAGGATGACGCCTAGGTTCCGTGCGTGGTCTGTCGGGATGGGTGCTTTTCCGAGGGCTTCCGGCCACCAGGAGTCGTCCCATGCAGAGGGGGATGTACCTAAGATGAGGACTTCAGTTTTGTCTGAGTTCAGTTTCAGACGACTTTGTTTCATCCATTCGGCAACTTCTTTCATTCCTTCGTGTAGGTTAGTTTTGGCGGTGCTGGGGTCATTGGTGAGAGAAAGGATTAGTTGAGTGTCATCAGCGTAAGAGATGATGTTGAGGTTGTGTTGGCGGGCGATGGCCGCGAGGGGGCTCATGTATACGTTGAAGAGGGTGGGGCTGAGTGAGGATCCTTGTGGTACGCCACAGATGACTTCAGTGGCCTCGGACTTGAATGGTGGGAGGCGGACTCTCTGGGTTCTTCCGGTGAGGAACAAGGTGATCCATTCAAGTGCTTTTCCTTGGATTCCGATGTTATTGAGGCGTTGTAAAAGGGTGCTGTGGCAGACTGTGTCGAATGCTGCAGAGAGGTCGAGGAGGATGAGGGCGACTGTGTCTCCATTGTCCAGTAGAGTTCGAATGTCGTCTGTTGCTGCGATGAGGGCGGTCTCAGTGCTGTGTTTTGCTCGGAAGCCAGATTGTGAGGAGTCAAGGGATTTGTTGGCTTCGAGGAAGGCGGCGAGCTGGTTGTTGACAGCTTTCTCGATGACTTTGGCCGGGAATGGAAGGAGCGAGATGGGGCGGTAATTTTTGAGTTCGGTGGGGTCCGCTGTGGGTTTTTTCAGGAGGGCGGTGAGTTCAGCGTGTTTCCAGTCTTCCGGGAAGGTGGCGGAGTTGAAGGAGCAGTTGATGACGTCTCGGAGGTGCGGTGCTATGACGGAGTCTGCTTTGTTGAAGATGTGGTGAGGACATGGGTCTGTGGGGGATCCTGAGTGGATGGAATTCATCAGGCGGATTGTGTCCTCAGTGGAGATTGGGTTCCAGTCGTTGAGGGTGTTCAAGGGGGGAGAATGTTCAGCAGATGGTAGGGTGGGTTGGTTTCCGGGTTGGTTGTCGAAGCTGTTGTGGATGTCTGCAATCTTGTTGTGGAAGAATGAGGCTAGGGAGTCGCAGAGGGCTTGAGAGGGGGTGATGTCGTTGGAGTTGGCCGAGGGATTGGAAAATTCCTTGACGATGTTGAAAAGTTCCTTGCTGTTGTGGGCGTTGTTGTCAAGTCGATCCTTGAATGCTGTTTTCTTGGCCTTTCGGATTAGTTGGTGGTGAGTGCGGGTGGCGTTTTTGAAGGCGTCCCTGGTGCTGGTGTTTGGGTCTTTTTTCCAGGCCTTTTCAAGGGAGCGGCAGAGTTTCTTGGACTTCTTAAGATCATCGTTGAACCATGAGGCCTTTTTGCTGCCAGGTTTGCTTTGGCGTTTTTTCCGTGGTGCCCAGGTGTCGGCGGTGTTGGATAACCATAGGGTGAGGTTGGCGGCGGCTTCGTTTGCGTTAGAAGAGTGGGCTGGGGTGTTTAGAAGGAGCGATGCGGAGATCTGGTCCGTGGAGATTTTCTTCCAGTTTCTTTGCAGAGTTGGTTGGAGGTGGTTGGTGGGTTTTGGTTTGTTGTAGGTGAAGTGAACGCAGCTGTGGTCAGTCCAGAGGAGATCCGTAGTGTGGCAGAAGGAGACATGATTGCTGGAGGTGAAGATGGGGTCGAGTGTGTGACCTGCGATGTGGGTGGGGGAAGTGACTAGTTGTTTAAGTCCGAGGTTGGCGAGGTTGTCTAAGAGGGTGGCGGTGTTGCGGTCGTTGATCTTTTCAAGGTGAAAGTTGAGGTCTCCCAGAAGGATGTAGTCTTTGGAGGGGAGCGCGTTTGGGGTGATGAAGTCCGTGATGTCTTCACTGAATTTTGCGCGGGGTCCTGGTGGTCTGTAGAGGAGGGTGCCTCTGAGTGTGGTCTTGGGGTCGATGTGGATCTGGAAGTGAAGGTGTTCGGAGTTAGCGAGGTTGGTGTCAGAGCTGGTTGAGATGCGGTTTGATTTCTTATGGACGATAGCGATTCCTCCTCCTGTGTGGTCGGTGCGGTCCTTGCGTGTGATCTTATAGTCTTCAGGGATGGCAATGGTGATGTCTGGGGCGGAGGAAGCATTCATCCATGTTTCCGTTAGGAAGGCGACGTCTGGAGAGATGGTGTCTAGTAGATTCCATAGGTCTATGGCGTGCCTGTGGACCGATCGAGTGTTGAGAAGGATGCACTGTAGGTGGTTGGGGTCGGGAATCTGTGTTGTGGTCGTAGCGGAGATGTTGTCGGTGCCGATGAATTTGCAGGAGTAGCAGGAGAAAGGTCCATGGGTGTGTCCAGGGGCGGCATGGACGCAGTTGGGGGTGCGACCTGGGTTAAGGGCTAGGAGGGTGGCAGCATCGTAGGTAATGCGGGGGGGCTGGGAGGGACGGGGGCCAGGGGGTCTGGCGCTGGGCGCGCTCCAGGCCGGACGGGCTTACCTTTGGCGCACCTTCGGCGCGGGTTGGGCGCGGTCGCTGCGCGTGGACGCTGCGCGCAAAAGCTCCTGTCATAAGTGGATGGTGGAAGGGGAGGGGCGAGGCAGGCTCAGCTGGGAGGCGGGAGCATGATTGGAGGGACGGGCTTGGACGTCACACTAAGCAAATGGCTGCAACAATAACAACTTTAAGCAGGGGGAGGTTGGGGCGAGCAGTGGAGCGCTATTACTGCAAAATGGAATTACAAATAATAATGCTGAGTGGAGGACGCTATGATGGGCAGCACAAAGCAGCGCTATGAGCAGAGCACGTGAAAAGTAGAAAGCGGCGCTACGATTTTAGCACAGTGCAAATCAATTACAAAGCAGCGCTAAGGTCAGATCACAATTAAATCCCAATGCGGCGCAGTGATAAAGTTTAGGATGAAAGCAGGCACAGAGCACAGAGCAAAGCAGCGTAGGGATAGCGCTACGATACCCAGGAGGACAGAGGGGAGCAACCGGATCTGCACGAGTCAGGACGGTCACAGCTCTCAGGGGGGGTGGGGTCGACCTGTTCTATCAGTGGGAGGCAGGCTCAGCTGGGAGGAGGGAGCGCGATTGGAGGGACGGGCCTGGACGTCACACTAAGCAAATGGCTGCAACAATAACAACTTTAAGCAGGGGGAGGTTGGGGCGAGCAGTGGAGCGCTATTACTGCAAAATGGAATTACAAATAATAATGCTGAGTGGAGGACGCTATGATGGGCAGCACAAAGCAGCGCTATGAGCAGAGCACGTGAAAAGTAGAAAGCGGCGCTACGATTTTAGCACAGTGCAAATCAATTACAAAGCAGTGCTAAGGTCAGATCACAATTAAATCCCAATGCGGCGCAGTGATAAAGTTTAGGATGAAAGCAGGCACAGAGCACAGAGCAAAGCAGCGTAGGGATAGCGCTACGATACCCAGGAGGACAGAGGGGAGCAACCGGATCTGCACGAGTCAGGACGGTCACAGCTCTCAGGGGGGGTGGGGTCGACCTGTTCTATCAGTGGGAGGCAGGCTCAGCTGGGAGGCGGGAGCGTGATTGGAGGGACGGGCTTGGACGTCACACTAAGCAAATGGCTGCAACAATAACAACTTTAAGCAGGGGGAGGTTGGGAATCAGACATAGTCTATTTTGTAGATGGATCTTGTTTGAGGAATGATGAAGGAATTCTGAGAGCAGCATATTCAGTGTGTACAGTTTCAGATGTTGTTGAAGGTTCCTCTGGATGGAATTCGTTCTGCCCAAATTGCAGAGCTAATTGGTTTAATTCGAGCGTGTGAAAAAGCAGCTGGCAAAAGAGTAACCATAGTGACTGATAGTCAATATGGTTATGGTGTTGTTCATGATTATGGACAGCTGTGGTCCCAAAGAGGTTATTTAACTTCTGCAGGAACACCAATTAGAAATGCGAAATTGATCAAGAGATTGATTGATGGCATTCAGTTACCAGAACAAATTGCTGTAGTCAAATGTGCAGCTCATAAAAAAGGTGATGGTTACATTACCAAAGGAAACGCATATGCAGATGAGATTGCGAAATACTGTGCCAAAAACAATTACTCAATCAATCGGGAAAAAGACGAAAGTCACACAATGAATTCTCTCATGCTAATTTCTGTAGTTGAAACATGGCAGGAAGTAAAAGAATTACAGGATGAGGCAAGTGAGGAAGAGAAAAACACATGGTTAAAAAATGAATGCAGGCAAAGAGAAGAAGATGGCATTTGGGTTTACAAGGATGGAAGACCTGTGATGCCGGACTGCATGATTGCTGATATGGCACGAATGTACCATGGTCCAGGACATTTAGGGAGAGATTCCATGATTAGATTGTTCAGAGAAACATGGTTTAACACAAAATTCAGAATAATTGCGGAGTCACTTTGCCAAAGATGCTTGACCTGCCAACAGATGAATCCTAACAGGAAGACTGTTGTAAGTTTGGGAACCATAGGACGGGAGGGTGGTCCCTTTACCAGATTACAAATGGATTTCATTGAGATGCCGATGCACAACAGACTAAGATATGTATTGGTATTTGTTTGTCTGTTTTCAAGATGGGTAGAAGCTTTCCCAACTCATCATAATGACTCAGTCACTGTGGCAAAATTGCTTGTTAGGGAGATCATACCTAGGTACGGATTTCCAGTCACCATTGAAAGTGATTGCGGAACTCATTTTGAAAACAGATTGATGAAACTGATTTGTGAAGCTTTGAATATTCAACAGAAGCTGCATTGTGCTTACAGACCAGAAGCATCAGGTGTTGTTGAACAAGTAAATGGAACTATCAAGAATAGAATTTCAAAAATGTGCCTAGCCACAGGAGTGAAATGGACAGATGCACTCCCACTTGTTCTGATGTCAATGAGAAACACTCCAGAGAAAAAGACAGGTCTTAGCCCACATGACATTGTGATGGGTATAGTAATGAGGCAAGCATTTGTTCCAGTTGGCAAATTAATGAGTATTAATGATAGTGCAATCATTGAATATTGCCAGAACCTGTCTGATGTAGTGAATTCTGTGTTTCATCAGGTGGGAACAGATGTAATCTCAAAGGAGAAAGTCCAAGCTCATGATTTGTTACCCGGAGACTGGGTCAGGACCAAAGTTCATCGAAGAAGAAACTGTTTAGTCCCAAGGTGGCAGAAACCAAGACAGATAATTTTAGTTACAACAAATGCAGTCAAGTGCAAAGGGCTAAAAAGGTGGATTCACGCAAGCCATACGATTCGTGTGCCACCTCCTGAAAATCCTGATGAAGACAGCGACACAACAGCTGATTCAGATTCAGAAGGAGACCCAGAAGATCCTGAGTCTGATGATCAACAAGAAAATCAACATCAAGAAAATCTAGATGAGAGTCAGAACTTGAATGAAGAAGATCTGAATATCGAAACTGGAGATCGAGGTGTTGATAATGATGATCTGCTTGAAAAGGAGTCTCTGAAAGAAAAGGGAGATTCAGAAGAAGCAGAAGATTCTGAGCGAGACGAAAATCTGAGCCAGAGTATTGAAAGGCAAAAAAGTAACTGTGATCAAGAGCAAAAAGCCTGAGACTGGGAAGCTGAAGGTGATTCCTGAAGAAGAAGAAGAATTACCAAGTACCAGTAAAGGTATTGTTTCTAATTGAGTGAAGCTGCCGAGTAAAGAAGTTCCTAGGTACAGATTTGAAGTTTCAGATACAGATACTGATGAAAGTGATGAAGAATCTGAAATAAGAAAATTCAGAAAAAGAGCTTGGAAAGCTGAATGTAACGAATGTGTGCCAAAGAAAAAAGTCTTGAGAAAAGGAGACATTTGGCTGAAAGACAATTTGAAATTCAAATTGGTGAAGAAATCAGAAGATCAAATCAACGAGGTATCTAGTCAGGGAGGTGAACTTGTAAAGAAAAACGAAAACAAGAAAATAGAGGTAATATCTCGGAAGACAAAAAGAGTAATAAAGCCAAATCAGAAATATAAGTCCCCAGAGTGGGCCTATATAATCATTCCACCAATTGTTGAAGTGGAAAGCAGCAGTCAGGAAGATTTAGAACTCTGTGAAAAGGATTGAAATTGTTAGAAATTTTAGGTAAGGGTTTTGTTTCCTGGCATAAGGCTGAAGAAAACTTGTTAGGTGACTCTAGGTCGATGAAATTGTGTTTAGTTGGAGAGCACATATTTATGTGACACAAGGTCGAAGAAAAGCTGTTTAGGGTTTTATTCTAAAAAAAAAAAATTTAAAAGGGGGGATACAGTTTGTAGTTACTCACACTTAAAAATTTTGTTTTTGCTCACATTTAAAATTTTTGTTTTTGAATTTTAGAAATGCCTAGATCAGATACTTCTAGGTGTTCGATTTTTAAGAGGTGCTGTAAAATTACTTCAATTTGTGTGATATTATCAATCCTACTTTGGTTAATATTAGCTGTGGTTTATCCTTTTGATGTTAATAAGCAGAAATCCAAGACTAATATAACAAGTAAGGTAGAGCTTAAACATGAGAAACATGCTGGCAAGTCTAGCAGAGTTATTGAGCATGATCCAGAGATTCATCAAGATAGATCTGTTGGAGATTTCTCAAGCAATTCATTTTCAAGGCTTCTGTCTGAATATGTTAAAGTAATGAATGTTAAGGACTGCTATGTTTGTGTGAAACTGCCTGCTTCTGTTTCAGAGGGGGTGACTTATAATATGTTACCTCTCACTTATGGCATTACTTGCAGTGTAATTGCTAGTCTGTTTTACGAAACTGGTCGTCTGGAGTATTATTACTCAGACTTTGATGAGGTTTTTGCAAATCTCAAAGTTGTAAATAGCTTGAACAAAGTGAGACCTGCAAAGCAGATGAGGGAATTCTTTTTAGTTACTAACGAACTCAATTATGAGTATGCTTATAGAAATAATTTAACATGCAAAATGAGAGCTGAAGAGAAGACTTTCCTGAACATGGTTGAGGAGAGAAGGGCTGTTTATAAAAGAAATGAAATGCTTAAACATGCTAAATCCAAGTACTGGCAGATGGAGGACGCAAAATTGAATGGTGTTAACACAAATGCTGCAATTCATATAGATGAACCAGTTAGTGGTAAATTTTGCATTAGAAGAGATAACACATTATATGATAATTATTTTGTGGGTGCTAGTCAATGTGAAGATACTTATCGTATTGTACGGGGATGGGGATTTAAAGGTGGTAAGGATCCAATTTTTCCTGGGATTTATTTTATCTGTGGTAATAAAGCATATTTTAGCCTTCCAGACCAGTGGTACGGGACTTGTTATCTTGGCCTGGTCTTTCCAAAAATGTTCCATGTTGACAGAAATGAAAAGGGTACCTTTGAATTTGGTGAACATTTGAATCTGAATAGGTACAAAAGAGAAAGTTTTTCAGAAATCCTGGGAGACATCTTTGGTGCTGTTATTCCTATGGTGGGAATTACTATAAATTCAATCAAAATCAGAAAAGTTTCTACAATTGTAGATAGATTGTCAACAGATACTGCAAGTGGTTTCCAACTAGTTAGCACAGAACTTGTTGCTACCAGAAGCATGGTTATGCAGAATCGTCTTGCTTTAGACATTCTGCTTGCAAAAGAGGGAGGAGTTTGTGGGGTCTTACATGTTCAGGATTGCTGTACTTATATACCTGACAAAAGTCGGGATATAGAGTTGCTTGTTAAGAACATTACGCAATTTCATGAAGAAACAGAACCCATGGAGTAAGAAAGTTTTACTGAGAAAATTGGAAAAAGAATGGAGGCTATCAAAGAATGGTTTTCTGAACTTGGTAGCTCCATCGTTGGCAAAGTGCTCTATCCAGTAATTGTCAATATTATAGTGATAATGCTGCTAAAAATTAGTTGTTTAATTCACAAGAGGAGGAAGCATCAGAAAGAAAAGAGAAGGATTTATAAGCTCAGAAAAGAACAAGAAAAGGAATATGAGTTAGAGGAAATACGAAGGGTTCAGTTTGAAAGAGATGATCAGACAGCAGAAACAGGGGTTTAGGGAAACTAATATTGAGAGAATCCAATGTGTGCTGTCTCTAAATTGGGCGAAAAATTTCTGAAATTTTTGGGTGTTGTTTGGTGATTTTAAAATCACCAGATGAGGGAGTTGATGAAGCGAGCTTCAGAAATTATTTTATTCTGACTCGTGAATTCAATTTCCTATAACATGAATTAATTTATTAATGAGTTGTTGCATGATTTGTTTTATTAATCAACTTAGATTAAGATTGCATCACACACAAACACGCGGGAACTAATAACATGTGCTCTTGTTGCATTTGCGAGTCTGTTTTATACCACATGATTAATATTGTTTTGTTTGTCATGTTTGTCCGTTTGTCTTTGTCACTATTAATATGCGGCTGATTATTCATGGCATGTGCCTTTTATGTGTGCTTACATGTTTGTCCTATGTTGTGTTTGTCTGTCTGTGTATCATTTAATCATCTTTTTACTCTTTCAGAAACTTAAAGCTGGATTTTTCGAAGAATGGTAGATATTTTATGTGCTGCTTTATTTGTTGCTTCTGCTAGATGTCATTTAGTAATGGGTTAATTAATATTTAGTAATGGTCGGGTGGGTAACAGAAGGGTTTGTTTTACCTGAACTAATCACTCTTTTGTGTTTGTTTGTTTAAATACTAGCCCGAGTGTGGTTTGAGGCCTAGTCTGATTCTGAAGAAAGGTTGGTCGGCCTGTACGTGAGCAGAGTTGAGCAGAGTTGGAGCCAAGTGGAGCCAAGTGCAGTCATCTTGGAAACTTTCCATGTGTTTCTGCTTCACCTTTGAAAAGACTGTGAAAAGACTGTGGCTCTAACAAAAGAGACTTATTCACGAACTGCTCTGGATGTTCTTTTTACAAGGCCGAGGAAATGACAGGGATGATTTTGCCGAGCTTTGGTGGAAGTCAGAGAAGCAACTTTTTAAAATGTTGCAAAACGCTCGGAAGTTGTTGTCACCTCATGTCAATGAACAATAATGCGGTGACGTTCATGCCCTGGAAGAGGTGGTTTTGGTGGTCTGACAGTCAACAACCAATCAGGGTGCTGAAGTTTGTTTAAAGAATTACATTTCGTTAGATTAGCGAGCAAAATGATATAAAAATTGGGCCTCTTGAGGGGAACTGTTTCCTGAGGGCGAAGTGCTGTCCGATTTCCCATTAGATTGTAAGCATTCTACTGTTTATTGATTTTATTTTCCTTCACAGGTCAGAAAGCTAACTTAGGGAATAGGATTAATGTTTTCTTAAATTCATCATTTTATGCAATGCTGAACTGTTGGATTATTGAGCCAATGACTAATGATATAAACTGATTTAATAAAAATTAAATGTTTAATATTAATAAAGAGCTAATAAAGTATAATGCGATTTGAAAATTATATAATAAACTTTTAAAATGACAAGCTGGTCTTGTTTATTGTAGATAGTTAATAACAACATATCAGATCTATTCGCCTCTTGATTCAGTTACTCTGTTATTTCTATTTGCCTGGTATTGATTGGTAATTTTGGTGGTAGATGGTGACATCATTTATGAAGAATTTTAGTAGGAGCGCTGGATCAATAGCATTTAACCGCGAGGTTCATAATGCACTTAAGAGTATATGGTATGGCAATATCCTAGAACAGCTATAAGGACATGGTTCCGAAAGCTGCAGACAGGCTCAGCTCATGCTAGAGCACCATCTCACATAAAACCAAGCACTCTGCCTCCAGGATTGTTAAGGCCTGCCATAGGAGTTACTTATAGGTGCATATGTGTCCAGATATAGGATTAGACATAGGTATACTATATCTAAGCAAGGGGTGATTACACCACCTTGACCCAGCTGAGTGATCAGCCAGTTGTGTCAATTTGGATGGCCAGCCAGGGGTGGCAAAAGATATGCTGCAGCCCCTGGTAGGCCTAGGAAGCACATATGCCCTGGGTACCTATAGTACACTGTACAGGGGCTCATAAGGTGACTCAATATCCAATTGGAGATGTACCTAAGGTACATGGAGTCCATTTATTTTAAAGAGAGAGCAGATAGCCTGGGGCCCTGATTAGCAGGAGTCCAGGCCAACTAAGTCAAAAACCAGCTAAACACTAGGCAAAGACATCTGGGGTTACCATAGTCAGGTATCCACCTTCCTACACTGGCCGAACGGCTTCTTGAAAGATTTCTGCCGCTGACGAGATGCCAAAGTTGAGGCATTTATATCTGAAGAGTTCTTGATGGGTGGTAAACGTGGTGATGTACCTCGACTTCTCATGGAGTTCGAGCTGGTGGTATCCTTTGTTGAGGTCTAATTTTGAAAAGACCGTTGCTCCATTCAGGCGGGTAATCATGTCGCAAATATGAGGTCCGGGATGGCCGTATTTAGGGCACGCATGTCCACACACAGGCGCACTTTGTTTTCAGGACCTCGTTTGGGCACGACTACCACAGGCGACACCAAGGGGTAGGTCTGGATGACCGTTCTATGATGTCCACACTCAGCAGGTCTTGAAGCTCGTCTTCAACCGCTTGTTGCAGGTGGAATAGTACCATTCCACCTACAACAGTCGGTTGATGACGATTTATGTGGAGTTGGGCCACTGGCGTTACTTGCTCATTGATGTGTAATTTAAGTTTGACATTTGCTAGTTTGTCTAGGCCTGAGAACAGTTTCGGGAAGGTGTTGATAATGTCAGGCGAGTCATCCACTTTGAATAAGACCTCTACCAGCCTCAACCGTTCAACTGTGGGTAGGCTAAGTAGACAGTCATCAGCTTCAAGGCCTTCTATGACATGAATTTGGGCCTGAATTGACCTGTTCTTGTAGGTTAGCATGGTGGGAAACCGTCTTAGACATGGCAGGGGCTGCTTGGACATCCATGTATAGACTCGCACTGCAGCCGTTTCTAGCTTTGTTTTCGGGCATATCATTTCCTATTACGTTGTGCAGATATAGTTCAGTGACGCTCCTGTTCCCAGAACAAACTTGGCGGAGTAGTTTCCCATTTGAATATCTAGTCGGGGGCATATCTTCTTCTGGGTCGGCCACCATGCATACATATTCATTACTGTCTTGTGATATGTGAGTAAATGCGGACGAATCTCTTGATGTCGATCAGTGGGATCGATACAAGGCCTGGGACTGGGTGCTGGACCTGGACAAACTGGTTGACCAATCTCTTCTTCCATGCACGGCCCTCGCGTAATGGCATGTCCCGGCGCTTCGTCTGACTGGCCTGGTTTCTTTACGCCGGGTTTGGCACATAGCTTCTAAGTGATTATCTCTCCCACAGCAGTGGGATTTTTGACCCAGTGCTGGGCAGGTGCATGGATATTACAGGCCGCAGTGGTATCAGTGCGGCGGTTATTTCTGGGTTTTACTTGTTCTGGTCCCTCCGTGGTACAAGTTTGTGGGTTTGTCAGACCTCCAATGATCTGGCCGACTTCTTATTTCTGTCTGGAACTGAACTCGGAGGGTTTGTTCACGTTTTTCTATTTTTACAGCTTCCATTTTCTTTGCGTGTTCTCCGGCATGATCATTTATGCGCGTGAGTTCTTCAATGTCGTCAAGCAAGTAGTTTTTTTTTAGTAGTCTACGTCGCAGTGATTCAGACTGGCATCCCTCGATGCGTAAACGAAGCGCGCCTTCAATGTTGAAATTGTCGAACCTGCAGTATCGTGCCAGACGCTTTAGTCACGAAATGAAATCGCCCATGGATTCATCGCGTTCTTGGGACACAAGATTGAGGGTGTAGCGTTTGTAATCTAGGTAAAGTTTGTGAAGAAATTTCCTGTTCAGAGTGTCCTTCACGTCTGTATATGACGCAGTGTCTGCCTGGGGCAATTCTTTGATTATTTGAGCAATGTCTTTGCCCACTAGGTTTCTCAGTGCTATAAGTTGATGGTCTGGATCATCTACTCATGAGCCCGTCATAAAATCTTTAATCTCTTTTATCCAGCTCTTCCATTTGGGGCCCATGCTATTTCCTGTGGTCAGTATTAGAGGTTCAGGGGGATGCAGGAACGATATCCACATCAGTATTGGCCCTTGTGACGCGGCTGAGGCTGCGCCTGGTGTTGCATTTTGTATGGAGTCGGGTCAAGTGGATATGGTGATGTATTGCTATCTTCACTGTCCCTCCTGACGCTTCCCACCACTTTGCAAGGCCTCTAATCTCTTTTGGCGGGCTCAGGGTGCTTCTCCTGTCCTTTTACCTGACTTAAAAATGGCAGCCGGATTGGTGCCAATGTCTTCCTATAGGGCACGCCTTACTTTAAAATGTCCACCGGACGCGACGTCTATTCCAGTTTGAGAGGTTGGGAACTCGATTTTTTACCCCAATGCTGTGACCTTTCATTTATTTCATGCCTCAGGGACTGGCCTTTCAGAATGTCCTTGTCAGGGCTGAAACGCTGAGCTGATCGGCGGGCTCATCCACTTTGTTACCAGCACGCCTCCTTCTGTGGCTGTACGCTCTTCAAATGCTGTTCATCACTTGAGTGTGACTGGTGGGTGTCCTTGCATCCCACCCTCGTCGCCAGATTTAGCGTTGCACATGTTTGAAATAATGCGCAGACACAAGCTGCTTTATGTGTCTCTTTAATTTACCTTCAAACTCCGCTAACTGGCGCGCGCCGCTCCTTCTCCTCCCCTTCCTGCCATGCCTGACCCGGAAGTCCTGGACACGGTCAGGCATGGCGACACAACATCTTCCAAGCAAGAAGCAAAGGCCCCCCTAGACCTGCTGCTGCCTGAGAGGAAGACAGATCTCCGGCATGTTCTAACAGATACCTGAAACCTCAGGGTATCGCCGCTAGAAAGTACTGTGCATACTGCTGTGCTGCATCATGCACGAGTAAAACACATATTGATGCACCAGGTGGAGGTCATCAGGTTCACTTTGTATATTGTTTTATGTGTCACAAATCCACATTACCTTTTAAGAAAATATGGCGCACAGTGTATAAAATGGGCTGAGGGTGCGCAGGCGTGCTCGGTGCCAATCATGTATTTTACATGTTAAACCATGTAAGAAATGCAAGGGGGGGAGTCAGGGACAGTGTGAATTCTGTTTGTCTAGGCCTGAGAACAGTTTCGGGAATTTGTTGATAATGTCACATGTAAAGCCACTCAACTTATTGCCAAGTGTTTGGGAAACACATTATCACAAATATACCAATACATTATCACGAATAATGTGTACATGATGAAAGGGGCGTTTGAATCTATATATCAGGGTGCATTAAATCATGTTTTAAATATTTTATTAGAACAGGTTTCATTTTCTAATCAATACAAATGTTTTTTTAAAGTTCCTGTTGTCATAATGACATCTTTCTCAATTTCGTAGCCTAACATGTTTTAAGGTGCTATATTTAGCCAATATTTTCACAATGAAATGGGTCTCCCTCTGTTTATTAACATTTCCACTCTTGTTATATGCGAAAGTGATACGTTTCTGGAGTCTGACTTTTATCCGAGGTGATGCACCTAAAATGTCAATGTTTGTGGTGGCGTGGAAGCCCCGGTCTTCCGCACTTCTGGGGGTGTGCTTTCCGTGGCAGACAGAGAGGGGGCACAATTGGGCATTAAGGCAAGCCCTGCATTCGCAGAGGCGTTGCCGCCTGTGTGCACATTAGCACGGAGACTGCCAGAACAGACATCAGAGCTCGTACTATGTGCGTACTTGTAAATCGCATACTGAGGATTTCTGTTCCGAAATCCATATTGGGCTCCTAAAGAAGCAGGCGACGTTGTTTTCATGTCATCTGCTGTTCAAATCCTTCTAACTCTCTTCATTATTTTCCATTCTTTCTGTACATTTTCAGGTCAATAAGCCCCTCCCACTAACTTACGTAACCACAGAGGTTCACACATAACGCCGCTTAACTGCGCTTATGTTGGCAATTAGGTAGGTGACATAATGGTCTGTCGACTCAGCATGCCTTTGTGTCACCCGTGTTCTATAATTAATAAAACAAAATAAAAAAACAATAACAAACGCAGGCCTACTTATGAAAAACACGCTTTCACTGTCTTATTTTTTAATGCATTCTTCTGTTAGCCACCAGCTTCCAAGGGCGGCCTGTTTTATGAGCACCATGACTTCATACACCCTTCCAATATCACTATATGTATTTCTATGCATTATCAAATAAAAAATTATGAAAAAAAAATATATACGTTAAAGCACCTAAATAGAAACTTTACTATTGTACAATAGGAATATGAATTTCAATAATATGGATAAGCGTTAAAGTAAAAACACTGTAACAATAAGATCAATTTTGATAATAAAAACCACAAATTACAGACGACACACTTTTTTCAGCTAATATTTCTACTTATTTGTATTTTGTAACACACGGAAATGCGTCTTAACATGAATGCGTATAAGTAACAATGCATACAGATGCGCCTTGTTCCACCTGCTAATTTTTAAATGATTATGCTTTATAATGTAACTATCTTCTGTCCGGATGAAAAATAATCATAATAATGATAACACAATTCAATACAATTAACGTTATTTTTGTAAGCTTTCTTGGCGCGGTGTAAAACAGATCTCAATAAAGGCGAACGTTGTGATTTATTTGTTTTTGTAGCATTTCTATTGTTTCTTCAATTTCGTTTCTCCTAATTCGGCGAAAAATACGCTCCATAAGAGTAAGAAGACGACGCTCACGCTCCTCGTCACACGCAGCTCACGCTCCCTTACGGCTTACCACGGCCCAGACAATGGCGTCTCCACAAAATCAATTAATCATGCAGCCAGTGAACAAGGTGACGTCGCCCACTACGAACAGCCGCACAGAGCGGCACTGAATGAGCGCCATCAGCATGTGAAAAGAGGAGCAAAACTCTGCAGTTCAACAGCTACAGAGCAATTTGATGGGGTTGGGATGGGGGAAATTACTTGATTAGTGTCTGTTGGAAGAGAGCACAATTAGAGCCCCTCTAGTCATGAATCCGCGAGACACGGGTAACAAAACACATGAAAATAAGCTGTCGGCGTTGGGAAAAATATAGTGCATAGCAGATAATGAGTGTGTGATGCCGCAAGTGAGAGATCCAATCCCAGTGGGCAGGGCTAAAAGGAGACAAGGCGGCAACAAGGAGAGACTAAGAAGCCCCCTTTTCAATCTTGAGCCTTCGTTTGACATGCAGGATGACGCCAGCGAATGAGGGGCGGGGCTTAAACTCCGCCTCTGAGAGCTTTAGAATCTGTATTGATTCCAAGAAGCTCTTATATGATGAGAGCAGCGCATGCGCCCTGATTTCGCCAGCCGAGACCTAAAAATGGTACTGCCCCCACGTTGTCCATATGTGCTGCACAACTCGCTATGTCCTCTTCGGAACATGATTTTTGAGCAGCTTCACTCCATTTTAAATATGCTCCTATGGGAGGGACGTCGCAGCAGGGTGGCCCTGATGGCATTGACGAAATGATTTGAAGGCGGGGGACTGGAAGTTCCACAACTAAAACTATATTACTATTTCGCACACTTTCAACATGTGGTCCGACAGCTAGACCCGGATGAGAACTGGCAGACAAGGTTATTGATGGGCAGTGCTGCCGCGGTCGCTTGCTGGAATTAGTGGTGGAGGGTGCAGGTACTTCAGCGGACCTCCATAGTGCGACAGACTGCTCTCATTTGGCAGCTATTTGTTCAGACAGTCCTGAAGCAGGTCCTGTTTCACAGCGAACTTGGCGTTTTGGACTCTGAGGCCAAGCAGGTAGTTATTGGACATAATATCCTTCCTGGTGTGGCAGGGAGGGTGTGCGCAGCTGGGAGACTTGCACTCCAGGGAAACATTTATCTCTTTCAAAGAGGCAATTCAAGAAGTTGCACTTGGCTCTGATCACTTTTGCAACATGCTAGCCTGACTGAAATAGCCAGGATCACTTGGCCTTCTTACCCTGCTGCCCCCACCTCCTTACAAACACTTGGGGTCTTTCTTTATTTTGGCTCGGGATGCCACCGTATAATACTGCTACACAGTGCCATGCATGTGGAGACAGCTGAGAATCTACATGGGATTTAGACCTCAACACCCTACTGACGGACGGGGACTGGGAGCGGGTAAATTAATGAACACACTCTGTTTCGGGTAATGCCCGATTAAGTTGATACACTACAACTTCCTTCACTGGACTTGCCTCAATCCTAGTGGCCTGCAACGACTGACCTCGAAACGCGCTGACAGCTGTCCCCTGCAGATAGAGTTGATTTTTTGTTTTTAGCCTGACATTGCTATCTGGTACAGACCTTCTAGAGCCAGGTGGTCGCTGATAAAGCCAGTATCACACGACTGCATGTAGTAACTTGCCCCGGTGCTGCCTTTTAGGCAATGTCAAATGACCACAACGCTACTCATTACTTGTCGGGACCTGTACTTTTTGCCGCCCTTACCTGGAGAACCTGTGTGCCTGGGGAATATAGCGCTGTGAGCACACTGATATCTCGGCTGCTGTTCCCCCCCGCCGCTGCTCATCACATCAGTTACGGCCGCTGAGTGGGGGGACTACAGCCCCCATAATTCCCGGCGGACTGCCCCACCCACCCACAAGCACTTCCGCGCTCGGAGGCGCACAAAACAGCGGTGCTCCCTCCTAGGAGCGGGAGACCACAACGCTACTCATTACTTGTCAGGACCCGTACTTTTTGCCGCCCTTAACTGGAGAACCTCTGTGCCTGGGGAATATAGCGCTGTGAGCGCGCTGACATCTCGGCTGCTGTTCCCCCCCGCCGCCGCACATCACATCAGTTGCGGCCGCTAAGTGGGGGGACTAGAGCCCCCATAATTCCCGGCGGACTGCCCAGCCCACCCACAAGCACTTCCGCGCCCGGAGGCGCACAAAACAGCTGTGCTTCCTCGTAGGAGCGGGAGACCACAACGCTACTCATTACTTGTCGGGACCTGTACTTTTTGCCGCCCTTACCTGGAGAACCTCTGTGCCTGGGGAATATACCGCTGTGAGCGTGCTGACATCTCGGCTGCTGTTCCCCCCCGCCGCCGCACATCACATCAGTTGCGGCCGCTGAGTGGGGGGACTACAGCCCCCATAATTCCCGGCGGACTGCCCCGCCCACCCACAAGCACTTCCGCTCCCGGAGGCGCACAAAACAGCGGTTCTCCCTCGTAGGAGCGGGAGACCACAACGCTACTCATTACTTGTCGGGACCTGTACTTTTTGCCGCCCTTACCTGGAGAACCTCTGTGCCTGGGGAATATAGCGCTGTGAGCGCGCTGACATCTCGGCTGCTGTTCCCCCCCCACCGCCGCTCATCACATCAGTTGCGGCCGCTCAGTGGGGGGACTACAGCCCCCATAATTCCCGGCGGACTGCCCCACCCACCCACAAGCACTCTCCCGCCCGGAGGCGCACAAAACAGCGGTGCTTCCTTCGCGTCGCGGGACGCGCACGGGCGTAGCCGGGCTAAGCCCGGGCAAATGGCGGGCCGTCTGTGGCCGTCCGGGGCTGGCCAAGGCTGGGCTGGGCCACCCCCGTTGGTCTTAAGTACTCGGGACATTAAAGTAAGACTCTACCTTTGATTGTTACTGCAAGTTATATTCAGTAAGGCTTACATGCCTGTTATGTTTACTGTTCTTTAATTCTTGTATAAAAAGAACAAGAAATGGCCTGTACCCCTAGTATAGGACGCAAATCATTGGTGGGAGGCTCAGTGAGAGGGACCTTAGATGCTTTTATCACCAGGGCCACCTCTGTGTTAGAAAAGGAAATTATATTAACTGAGTGGCGTATATCCTCAGAATGGCTGAATAAACGTTCATCTTTGGGGGCCATTCAGTCAGTTAAGACCACACAAGATAGTTTTAGAACAGGCCAAAAAAATTACATTGGCATCTCCCCCCCCCCCCCCCCCCCACCCCCCTACCCCCAGTTACAAGATCTACCCGACCGCTCAGGGAGACCCGAGGACTCCAATTTCATTGACATCAGTACTGACTTCAGTACGGACTCACAAATTGAACAGACCCGGCAGAATTTTCATCAGTAACAGCTTGTAATCGTACCAATGAGAGGGATGTCAACATCAAAACATTAGGTCGAACCACTTCTACAAAAAGAAAAAGGGGGCCTAACAAGCAAAAGGGGAATCGAGCAAAAACCCATAAGATCACTATGAGCCCTATGAAATTGAAAGGCCCATTTGTAAGCAAAGTTGATCAGGACCATCCGGCTATAGATTTCCAGCAAGCTTTATTGAATAACATTGAGCACTTGATTAAATCTCTGTTGTTACCTTTAGTTGAAAGGATAAAGCGAATGGCGGAACAACTTGGCTCCATTACAGCCATTGGAAGTGCTAATACCCACTTACTTAAAGAGCTGGCGACAAAGATCGACTCCCCAATTGCCCCTGAGCCAAAGATAGTCTTAAAAACAACCAATCATGTAACCAGTGGTAACTGCCAACTTACAGTTCACGATGACATCACTGACACACAGTCTATAAACATAGTTCCTGAACCACCTAAGCCTAGGGAAGTACTAGACAAAAGAAGGGTTGGACACCCAACTAAGAAAGACCAACTAGAGCACAGCAACAAGCAGAGGACTCCCCTGATATATGGATAGATGTGGCCTGATTACTGTGTTAAGTTAGTATGAGCTTTCTATGTGTTTAAACGCCATTTTTCCTTTCTGCTGCTTTTTGCACACAACACGCTTCTGCTGCTTTACCTTTGAGCCTAGTAAAATGTTTTTGGTTCATACAAGAATAATATGTTGTTACACTGATATCAGCCTTGCTTGGAGAGCTGTGTCTGTACAGTGAGTGCTGAAACCTTCAAGGATATCTCAACACAGTAGTTGTTATGAGCACTGATCTTCGCACGTCCCTAGACATAACATACATGCAGCTGCAGCCAAGTTCTGGCTTTAGGCGTGTTTTATATTGCTTTGCACAAGATCATACAAACACTTGATGGTGCTTCGCATGCAGAGAGCAGGTCGCTGATGATGTGATCCCTAACCACTAGGATCTTGAAGTATGGGGCCGTTCTGCTAAGACCCACAAGAGACCTTCTTAGATATAATATAATATACTAGCTAGGGAGGGTGAGAATTAGGTTTCGTTAAACCCTATTCATTTAGCATATTATTATGCTTGCACCGTTTGTGTTCTATGGACTAGTGACTATGCTGATTACCTTGTTTCTTATAATATGTTTGCTTGTATTAGCTAAGATACTGCGCTTGAGAGCACTGCATTAGTGAATAAACATTTCAAATATGCACGTGTCCTCTTTTACTCCTGGTTCTGGACTGAAATGATTGTATAACGAAAGAGTATTCATGTGTTCCACGTAATCTGAGGTGTAATAAGTTCATGTTCTGGTTTGTCTAAGCATTGGGAGTTTATGATGACCAATGAGACACTGATTGCTAGTCTGGTAGGGGATTTATGGGTACGAAGGTGAGTTCATCCTCCTGGATTGTTGGTGCGGTCCATGCGGGTTATCTTGTATCCGTCTGCGATGGCAATGTTGAAGTTGTGTGCTGAGGGTGCGTTCAACCAGGTTACTGTGATGAAGGCGATGTGTGGGGCTGTTGTGTTGGAGAGGTAACAGAGTCCAATGGCATGCTGGTGGACAGAGCGGGTGTGGAGTAGGAGGCACATGACCTGGTTGTACGGACATGGTCTGGTAGGCGTGGCAGCGGAGTGTAGGCAGTAGGAGTTGCATACCCAGCATGGGAAGCTGTCGTGTGTGCGCTTAGGGGTTGCCTGATAGCAGGTGGTTGAATGTCCGGTGTTCATTGCTTGCTTGGAGGGTGGCTGAAGCATGAGTCTGTTGTGTTACGTGGGTCATGCAAGGACCAGAGGGTCTTGCACTGTGCACGTTGCATGCGCTGACGGTCCTGCCTTTGGCACGGTGTTGGTGCAACAGTGGCACAGACAAGCTGGTACCTGCATTAGGAATGGGTGGAGGGAGGGAGGAGCATCTGGGATGCGTGTGGGTTGCAAAATCATGGCACTCAGTGGGGCGTTGCCGCACGGGGGGGTAGCAGCAGGAATGCGTGAACACCTGACGGCGGAAGTGGTGAGAAACTAGGCAAGATCTAGAACACAAAGACAAGGAGGTTAGAAAGGCACAGTGTAACAGGTGTATGGAAAGGTAGGAGTGTCTGGTTACTCATTGGTCACTCAAAGAAAATGGATGAACAATCACCAAAAATGATAGGCACAGGATCAGGATCCAAAAGGCCAAGCTGCGCCCAGGACACACAGCGTCAGCAGGTGTTGCCTGCCCGTTGTGGGAAGCAACCTGCACAAATACATACACAACCAAGTACTTCATGCGCAAAAGGGATCATTAGCCATGAATAACTGCATGCATGTTGCCAAAGTACACATACACCCATATGCACAATCTTTGACAATTATGCCATAGATGAGGCATGCAAAGTGGCAAGAGATCTGTGGTGACAGAGATGAGGCACATAGTACTGTGGTGAACACATTTACTACACAAACGGATCAAGTATGTGTTTAGGCCATGCTGCATGAGCCAATGTCCATGGCTAGTGCCAATGCTCTGCAGAAAATTACAGTCATGTAATGAGTCCACCTGTACTGCTGGTGATCAATGTGCACAGGACTGCCTGTGACTGTCAGGGCCTTGAATCCTCGGAAACGTGCGATGCTCAATGGGGTCCACCACCCGATAGCCCCTTGGTCTGAGTAGAAATAACAGACTCAAAAGGATGATCAGGCGAGGGAAGGAAAGGAAGGGAACAGCAGGGAGGTAAACAAGCATAAGGATTCAACACTTCTTGTCACTGAATCACAGAATACCTCAGGACCTATACTGTAACAGTAATACCTGTAAAAGAAAACAACAGCCACTGTATACTAGTTGGGATCACAGTAATGAAAGTGCTACTGGATCTGAGGATAGAACAAGGACATTACTACACACTTACAAAGAAGGCTGTTCTATACGTTGCCATGTATTAATTCAGCAGTTGGGAACATACCCAAAAAAGTTTTAAGAGCCACGTAACTGGGGAATTGGAGCTTTCTTCAGGACGAGCTCTACAAGCTCCTGCTGGGAAACCAGAGATGAACAATCCACATGAATTCGTAGCACATGGAAAGGTGATGAAACACCATAACACACCAAAGATAATGTTGTACGAGTTGCAAAAGAAATGGCCAATTTCAAGATCCTGTTCCAATGATTGTGCAACTAGCACAGGGATCACAGAAGAAACATGAAAGGTAGCAGAGTATTGCAGCGATATGAAGGGGGTATAACGCTCTGCAGGCTGCTTCAACGCGATTAAAAACCTTGTGGTAATCCAGAAATTCACAGTGAAAACCTCATCCGCAAGCTACAGAACATCCAGAACGCCGCCGCAAGACTGGTCCTCAACCTGCCAAAACACTGCCACATCTCCCAGCACCTGCGCACACTCCACTGGCTCCCCGTCGAGGCGAGAATCACCTTTAAGATGTTCACCCACGCACACAAGGCCCTCCACGGCACCGGACCAGCATACCTGAACAGCCGACTCAAATTCCACGCACCCCAAAGGACCCTACGATCAGCCCAGCTTTCCTACGCCGTGGTCCCCCGCACCAGAAAGACCAGATCGGGAGGCCGCTCCTTCTTCCTCGCGGCCAAAGCATGGAACGCCCTTCCGCTCCACCTCAGACAGACAACATCGCTCCCCATCTTCGCAAGAAACCTCAAAACCTGGCTCTTCGACAGACCCCCTCCTTGATGGAATGGAACCTGCACCCCCCCACCCCCCCCACCCCTAGCGCCTTGAGACCCTTACGGGTGAGTAGTCGCGCTTTAACAAACTCCTGATTGTTTGATTGATGTATAAATAATGTTCAATAAACAGAAATTCAAATGCGCTGCTGCGCGTCTCACACAAAGCCAACAATCCATAGTTCCCCCAGGGAATCAGTGAGGGTCAAGTAGGGAAATTACACAGCCCCCGCAAGAGCCTTAAGAAGCTTGTCCAACGAGGGAGGGAATTAGGTAAATACAAGGAAGCCCCGTCCAACTGGGCTTCGAAAGGCCAAACAGAACAAGCTGCTGGGCCAGAACTCAACAGAGAGTAACGAAGAGCGATGGTGCAAAAGCACCCCTACTGTGACCAAGATATGCAGCACGCCACAAGAGAATCCTGGAATTAGCGGCACCTGACTGGTGCCACGGAAGCATTTACATTCGCTTTTGCGCAACATCGTGACGTCATCAGCGTCACGTTCTTGGCTTCATGGGAAATGTAAATTCTCATCCACTTACCGAGAAGGCTTGCACCGCAGTGTTCTCCACCGGCCCTGAGGAAGCGACATGACAGTGACATGACATAGTGGCACAAAGGGCAATACATCCATACGAACAGACTCACAGGACAGTTGACAGAACATGTGGGACATACGCTGGCACCCACCTTCCCAACATGGATGTAGGAAATCCAAATGTACTGGCACACAAAATTAAGTGGATGGGCCAAACACATCCTGCTGCACATGGAGAGGCTGCAATTCCCCATCGAGCCTGTTGTTGTGATGTCCCACACAATGTCAACCCGTGGCATCCACAATGTGTCAGGGCCAAGGTTTACATACATTGATGCCTTCACCAGAGTCCACAATCCACTACAGATGACTGTCAAGAAGGGTGACTGTCATGTCATGGGAGTTATGCTACATGTTATTTGACCCATGGTGATGAGACATGTATGCATGGTACTACAACATGCACATATACAGTTACCGCACATTTGCAAACAGTACCAACAACAAAAAGCCTGCTTGGATCTCTTACCCGAACTGACATTTACACATGTCCGTGCATGGAACGCTGATTCCGACCACGTTGCAATCATCATGAGGAATACCAGGAGGACAAAGATGACACGAGCAGACAACAGGCACAGCAACCTGGGAATGACAGACACACAAGAGGTCACCGGCAAAAGTTTTTGCAGCAGACATGGGCAGTTGCGAAACGAACAATGTGGGACACATGCAAATTTCAAAGAAAGTCAATGCGCATTACTGTGTGGCATGACATCAGCATTCGTGTGACACAGCCGAACACACATCAAAGTCACTTTGCATACAGTCAGCTGGACACACACATTGCAACATATGCCACTCAATGCTACAAGCTTGCTCACTCATACCCAGTGAATCCCAATCATGAGAAGAAGTTGCGTATGAGCTGACTCCGGATATCATCCTCCTGCTCATCACTTGCATCGTGACCAAGCCCTTGATCCTCAACAGGTGGATGTTCCTGCTCCTCAGGATCCAGGATGAGGGGCACTGCCTTCTCAACTGCCATGTTGTGCAGCATGCAGCACACAATGAAGATCTTACAGACCTTGTCCGGTGCATATGGGAGGGATCCTCAGATCTTATCGAGGCACCGGAATCGGCTCTTCAGGAGGCCAAACGTCCTCTCAATCACTCTCCTGGTCTGCCCGTGTGCATAATCGTACCGCTGATCTGCAGCTGTTCTTGGGTTGCGGAGAGGTGTCATTAGCCATGGCATGTTGGGATATCCCGAGTCCCCCACATATATACATCATGCAAATAAGTGGGCCAGGAGATGCCGTAAGAGCAGAAGATACTGAAAGCAAAGGACACACAGAGTTTACCCAGTAACAAGACATGCCCGCTCGTTGCGCAGCCGCAGCATCATTTGTTGCACCCTGCTACGCCTCATGATGAATGCATCTTGTGCCGATCCTGGAAAACATGCACAAACGTGGGAAATCGTCATGTTAGCAAGACACACCACGAGGGCATTTATTGAATGGTAATGTTTACGGTTACAGTAAGCCTGCTCCTGTGCCTGTGGTCGCACCAAAGCCACATGTGTCCCGTCAATGGACCCAATGACATGTGGCATCACTTCCAGGGCATAGAAATCACCCTTGACATCTCTCATCTCTTCAGGACTAGGAAAGTTGATCAGCTGAACATCGTCTGTGACCTCCCACTAACATCTGCTAGGGTTAATTGAAATGTACCTGTAGCAAAAAAATGTAGGGCTGCCATCACCTTTATCTTGGGGGTCAGCGCAGTAGGATACCTGTGTTGCGGTTGGAGATGTGGTGCCAGCTTGTTCGTCAACTCCTCAATCAACTCTTGGGTGAATCTAGGGGGCGCTAGAGGGCGCCGGGCAAGATGGCCGCACTTGTGTGAGGCTCTGCCACAACCATCGAAAATCCGATTATTTATCCTGCCCTACCCGGCGCCTTTGCCCTGCACCCCGGCTGAGCCTGCCCTGCTGGCATCGGGGGCTCCCTGGGGCGCTCCGTGCCTGGATTGCAGTTGTCCTGCGGGCGCCTGCGGCTGGATTGTCCCGGGCCGGGACGTCGGAGATTGCGGCCTCGGCGGAGAGGGTGCGGAGGCCCGCTGCGGTCCGGGCCCTTGTTGCCGCTGCTGCCTGTGATAGCGGAGAGTCGGAGGCGGCGCTTTGATCCTGCGGAGGCGGTGTGGCGGAGGCGGCGCTGGAATCCTTCTACAGCGGCGTCGGTGCATCGGTCGGCCTGGACTTGGCCCTGCTGGTCTCGGTGAGTGGGGCGGGGCGCTACGCAAGCCCGGGGCTGCGGAGGTGGCGCCGGGCCGCGATAGCCCGCGCTGCGCGAGCTGGGGCCGGGGGGGCTGGGGAAAGGATCGGCAGAGGAGCGCTGTAAATTGACCGGACCAGCGCTACAGCGGGACCACGATCTGGGGCACTGAGGGGCAGTCTCTACATCTCGCACATTTGCTGGGAGGCCTACTGCACTGTGCGTTGCGGACCTGCGGGGCGCCCGCCATTTTGGGCTCTCCTGGCTGCTGAACATTGTGCTTCGGCGCTCGGCGCATATTTAGCACGGCCTCTCCTGCTCATCGGTGATCCTGGAGAGAGGATCCGGACTATAAGGCTGAACTAAGTCGCCCACTCTGTTACTTTGGGGACTGTGCAATCCGGTGTCTGCTTAAACTGTGTGGCTGCGCAGGGACTCAATTGGCGCGCATTGCCCACCGGTGTGGCTGAGCCGCTGGTGATAGTCTGAAGTGGCGGTGGGGCCTGGACCTGGGCCTACTCTACGCAGTGCTGCGACTGGTGGGACCTCTGCTACGGACTTGATAGCCTTCTCTGGTGACCGCACCCCACGTGGCTGAGCCTGGGACCGTGCCGGGATAGATCGCAGACATGGGCAGGCCCGAGAGAAGTCAGCCTAAACTCAATTTCGAGGCGAAAAAGACTGCGCCTACATCCTCACAGGTGCCCGCGGACTCTGACCAAGCTGGGGCCGTCGGGGGTACGCCTAATCTGGAATCCACGCTGGTGGCTATGCAGAAGACTCTGCAGTCCATTGAAGGCACAATGGAGTCAGTGAATCACCGGCTAGACCAAATGGCGACGCAAGTTGACCGACAAAATGAGCGGATGGGAGAGGTGGAACAACGAGTATCCGCCACGGAAGATGGCCTGGCCACGGTATCGTCCAAAGTGTTCAGTATGGAGAGAGTGCTGGCGGTCATACAAGCGAAGAATGAGGAGTTAGAAGGGAGGTCCAGGAGGAACAATGTTCGCGTCACGGGCTTGCCAGAGTCCACAAACGTGGGGCGCATGGAGGACTACATGGAACGCATGATTGTCGACATATTTGGGGCGGACCAGCTGTCTCGTGTCTTTATTGTGGAACGTGCACACCGGTCCCTGGCTAAGAAGCCCCCGCCCGGGGCGCCACCGCGACCTATCGTGGCTAGGATCCTGAACTACAGGGACCGGGACACTATTCTCCGGCTCGCCAGGGAAAAGGGCTCCATAGAATACCAGGGTAACAAACTGGAGTTTTATCCCGACTTCACCATGGCGGTGCAGACTGCTCGCAAGGAATTAGCTGCGGTGAAACAGTTACTGAGGGCCGAGACCATAGCTTATGCCATGTTGTACCCAGCGCGCCTTCGGATTGGGCCTCCTTCGGATAACAAGATATTCTCTTCACCAAAAGCAGCCATGGACTACGCTAAAAGGCTGAAAAAACGTGCTAAAGAACCGCCTGGGCGTCATGAAGGAGATGATGAAAGACTGGACGAGGAGGCCTGAACTGCATTACACTGCTAGCCGCGGTGATGAGGAAACTGCGGAGGCCCTTCCTGGGACGCCTCTGATATTGCGCGCAATTTCTGAATGAGAGCCGTCCAGGCGATTTAGCAACGGATCTGCTCTGTACTTTTGCTCCACAAGATGCGGCTGGGGTTTGCACTGGCTGACGCTGCTTTGCCACTGCTGATATGTTGCTCCATTGGGGCTTTCCCCCGGCTGACCCTGATTGAACATGGCCTGATTGTGTTCTATGTGAATAGCCGCTGGATGTAATGGCCTTTCTTGGATTCGGGTGCCGCTCTCTGGGGTGTGGGCGCCTCCGGGGGCACTCGGTGCAATGTACTGATATATGCTTACCAACATGTTTCATGCTTTGGCTGTGGGTGTGGGTGGAGGGGTTGGGGTAGTTGTTCACGGCGATGGTTTGCGCTCTCGTCAGTTCTGGCGAGAGTGGTGCGCCACTACGCCCCCGGATATGGGAGATCCCCGAATATGGCTGTTTGCATTGTTGGGGGTTGCAAAGGGGGGGGAAACGGGGAGGCTTTGGCAAATTGGGAGTGCTGAAGTGGGTGGTGGGTTGGGGGCAGGGGTGTTGGGATCTGTTGGGATGTTGCTGTTTTTCCTGGTCAAGGGGTGCAAGTCTAGAGATACTACGGGCTGTGGGATGGGCATCGGGCGGGATTTTGTGACCTTACAGTGTGCCAGAGGTGTTATCTCCGGGTTGGTGAGCGCTGAGGGCTGGTCTAGCGGATGGGGGCTGCTGAGGAACGACCTCCTGTCAGGGTGCTTATATTTTTTGCGATATGGATAGGGGGGGTACTGTCACGTGCGTTACATGGAATGTCCGAGGTCTCAATAAGCCGCAGAAAACTCGACAAATGCTTACCTTTCTAAATAGACATGGTGTGCAGGTGGTGTTTCTTCAGGAGACACATCTCAAGGGCAGAGCGGCCGAGGTGGTGGGCAAA
Organism: Lissotriton vulgaris; assembly: GCF_964263255.1. Lineage (NCBI taxonomy): Eukaryota > Metazoa > Chordata > Amphibia > Caudata > Salamandridae > Lissotriton > Lissotriton vulgaris. The sequence goes on from NC_141693.1 coordinate 1,939,715,328, forward strand.
CAATGGGCGGGGGCGAGGTGGGCCACGGCATACTCTTCCTATGCCCGTGGGGTAATGATTTTGATAAAAAAGAATATCCCGTTTGAGGTGCTGTACGAGGAGGTAGACCAGGATGGTAGATATATTGTCGTGCAGGGTAAATTGTGTGGCACGCTAATCACTCTGTTGAATGTGTATGGACCTAATGTAGATGACCCTGATTTCTTCACGGCACTCTGGAACAAGCTATATAGTCTACCACCATCGGCTATTCTCTGTGGGGGGGACTGGAATGTCACGTTGGATTCAGAGTTAGATAGGAGGCGTGATCGGCCATGTGAGCGTAAGAGAGCGGCGGATGCAGTGTGCGAGGGTATGACTGGGCTGCATCTGCTAGATGTTTGGCGATTGCGAAATCCTGGCAGGCGGGAGGGGACTTGCTACACATCAGCGCATGGTACGTGGTCGAGACTGGATTATTGGTTGCTGACCCGGGATGTGAGTGGATGGGTGCTGAATGCAGAACACCTCCCCCGTACGCTTTCCGACCATGCCCCTGTTACAGTGAAGCTGCAGATACCTACGCATGCCCCTGCTCCGTTTACTTGGCGACTCTCCCCTGGTGTGTTAACAGATCAAGTGTTGTGTGAACGTCTGAGGCAAATAGTTGAGGAGTTCTTTGTGAACAATGTGGGTTCCGTCGACAGTATGTTTACGGTGTGGGAGGCCTTCAAGGTCTCAGTGCGGGGTGCGTGTATTGGGTTGCGGTCCGGGGTTCTCACGTCCATCAGGGACGCTATGTCCAAACTAGAAAGGGAGTTGCTGGTTCTAGAACGCCGACTGGAGGAGGGGGCGGAAGTCACGTTATTAGCGGATGTTAGGGCGAAGGTTACAGAATATAATGATCTGGCAGACCAGGAGGTGAAATTTCTTTCCAAACGTGCTACGGCCAGATATTACGGTGAAGGGGGCAGGCCGGGTAAGGGACTTGCTGATCGCATTAGAGAACCTTGGGCGAAACACTGCACGGTATTAGAAATTGAAGATCAGGGGAGCATGGTGACTACGACGGAAGGTATATTAGCTTGCTTCTCGAGACACTATGCGCAGCTCTATGAGCACAGGGTCACGGCGGAGGAGGACGAAATAACGCGATACTTGGAGGATGTTGCTCTGGTGTGGCTCTCCAGGGGTCAACAGGAATTCCTACTGCATCACGTAACTGAGGCGGAGTTTAGAGATGCAATAGCAGCGCTCCCGAACGGGAAGGCGGCTGGCACTGATGGGCTACCCGCCGAATTTTATAAAACATATGCAGATTTGTTAATTCCGCAGTTGGCACTGGTCCTGGAAGAGGCATTTGAATGCGGACGGCTACCCGGGACTATGCGGGAGGCGCTCTTAGTGGCGCTCCCTAAGCCGGGGAAACCTATGAATAGATGCGATTCGTACCGCCCCCTTTCACTCATGAACACTGATGTTAAAATAATTGCCAAAGTGTTAGCCACTAGGCTGCGTCTCCTCCTGCCGGTTATGGTATTGCCGGATCAGTCCGGATTCATCCCTCTCCGATCCACCACTCACAATCTGAGGACCCTATTCGCTGTCCTACATCTCCTTAAGCCAGAGCTAGCCGCGGTGGCGGTCATGCTTGATGCCGCCAAGGCCTTTGATTCAGTGGCATGGAAGTATATGCTGGCCGTTTTGCATCGGATGGGGGTGCCTTTCTTTTTCACGTCCCTTATTGCCCTGTTGTATACTGCACCCACGGCGAGAGTTAGGGTCAATGGACATGTCTCTTCCTCCTTCCCGATTCAGCGGGGGACGAGGCAGGGTTGCCCTCTCTCGCCCCTGCTTTTTGCCATCATGATGGAGCCGTTGGCCTGTGTCTTACGGCAAAGATATGCGGAGGCAGCTTTAAGGTTCCCTCTCAGATCGTTGGCTGTGTCCATGTATGCTGATGACATGGTCCTATATGTCAGGGACCCAGCTATCCACCTGGAACGCATACTTCGAGAGTTCATTAAATTCGGCCGTCACTCGGGCCTGACCATAAATTGGGACAAGTCAGTTGTGCTGCCACTCACGGACGGCACTTGTCAGGTTCCACTGGAGTTCCCGCTGGAATGGGCGTCGGAGTCGGTTAGGTACCTGGGCGTTTGGGTGCATAGGGATTGTCATGAAGTCATACGGGCCAACTACGGTGTAGCTATTTCTAACCTAGAGGATCAAGTGGCGAGATGGACTCGTCTCCCACTGACCCTGGCGGATCGCGTGTCTTTGATCAAAATGGTGGTATTACCGAAATTTCTTTATCTATTTACGAACATTCCGGTTCCTCTGCGGTCCCCTTTCTTTGCGAGGCTAAGGTCCCTCTTGATATCGCTCACGTGGGCTGGCAAGAAACCGCGGGTGGCTTGGGAGGTGCTGATCAAGCCATACGGTCTGGGGGGGTTCGCCCTGCCGGACATGAGACTTTACTATCTGTGTGCACAGGCACACTTTGCGAGTTACTGGATAAATGCCCCGCCATACACACCGCACGTGGCGCTGGAAGCGAGCGCGGTTCTGCCGTATCCGCTGAGGACTATGATCGTGAATAAGCACTCGGTGTTTGAGAAGGGGGAGATTGATACTGTGCGGCTCACGGCGACTGCATGGGTCAGCCTGGCTGCACGTGCTGGTAGACTCCCGCTATACGCCCCGGCTATGCCACTGCTTTATCACTCAGATATCTCTGTGTCGGGCGAACCTGGCGGGCTGCAGATCCTGCGGGAGGCTGGACTACAGACTATGGGGGACCTATTTCCGGGAGCGTCGTTTCTCTCCTCTCGGGAGCTGACAACTCGCTCGACGAATGCTACAATGTCCACCTTTGTGTATGTCAGACTTCGGGCCGCTGTACGTGACTTATACCCAACGTATCCTGAGGAGCCGCCGGCCCTGGGGGCCTTGCAGTTGCTGTATACGGCCAGGGACAGGACTAAACTGCTATCTAAACTATACAAGGCTGCGCAGGAGGACGAAGGTGGGGGGGCGACACTGGCTAGAGCAAGGTGGGATAGGAGTCTCCCGGAACCGCTGAGTGATGAGGAATGGAATGAATGCTGTGCTATGACTGGGGGGTATGTGATCAATGGCAATTTCCGCCTTCTGCATTATAAATTTCTACAACAGTGGTACTATACGCCTGCTCAACTGGTGCGGTATGGGCTTCGGGCCACTGCTCACTGTGTCCGGTGTGGAGCTGAGGACGCTGACTTTGTACACCTGGCCTGGGGGTGCTCGCGCGTCTACGACTTTTGGAAGGAGGTGACTGAGAGGCTGACTGTCATGGCTTCGACTGAGGTGCGACTGGATGTGCGCTTGTGTCTCTTGGGCATGGCTTCTGGCGTGGCTGCGTCCTCGCGGCGGCTGGTGGTACTGGCGCTTCAACTGGCTAGAAGGAGGGTTGCTATGGTGTGGGGAGGGAGGAGAGCACCTGAGGTGCAACTGTGGCTGAAGGATATGGCCTATTGCAGGGACCAATTGAGCTGTTACTATGACGAGTTGCCTACGGCGTCACGCCCGAGGGATGTGTGGGCTCCATTTACACTCTATATATTGTCCTTAACTGCCACCGACAGCGACGAGAGTGTGCATGATGCTCTGTCGGACGGGGAGGCTGGCGCTGCCTAAGATGTTACTATGAGAGATCTGTGTCTGGCACAGGGTGATTGGACGGGGGACATGTCGGGGGAATGTCGTGGTTTGCTGAGACTGGCACGGTGTGAAGTATTTCCCGAGCCGCACTACGGCCTCTGGTTGATTACAAGACGGGGGTGAGGGTTCCCTACCTTGGGGATGCACTGTTGGACATCTGCTACATTGGCTGCCCTATGGCACTATGCCTACTGGACTTGGGTTACTCGCTGCAACCAGGAGAAAGATGGGGGGGGAGGGTTTGGGAGTTGTTGGTGTTACCTTTCTTTATGCAAAACTGAAAATTAGACCAAGATCACATGGGGGCGATACGGCCGCACTCTGAAGGTGTGCTGTCAATATTTTATCTGGTTCAACTGTAGTGCCTTCGTGAGCTATGACTTCTGGACTCCTGCACCTTTGTCACTGGCGTGTGCTGTTAAGCTCGTGTGATTTATGTGGTACACGGATTGCGGCCGGCCCCAGCAGTGGGTTGTAGGCACACCACTGTGTATATGTATAATGTGCAATAAAGGTCTTCCAAAAAAAAAAAAAAAAAAAAAAACTCTTGGGTGAATCTGTAACGTCGGATGGAGGCACGTTCCCTCATGGGAGCCAAGTCTGGGAATGGCCTTGGTACAGGCGGTGCCCTGCAGGACATATTCGGGAATAATGAAGATTGACAGTCAGCCAATATCAATGGCAATGTATATAGCACATGCACAACTGCTACTAGACATCAGGTCACTATGGAGTCTGGCGTGTGCAATACATCCAGGACACATATGCCAGCTTGCTGACACTCCTACGAAAAGCAAGATACACCGGTTGATTGACAAATCAACATTACATGCCCTGAAAGGAGCTGGTGGGCCGGTCTGAGTGAACAGTCATTGACACGACGCAGACATGTATGCCTGGGGAAATATGATGTCTGATGCACACAGACCCAACAGCCGTGGGAATCAACATGTGGCATGGTGTGCGTAGATGTGAAACCATTCCCATCTCAACACAGACCCATGTTAGTTGCACCAACAGCAGATGCAGTTTACGGAACACAAACCACAAGATCAATATAACACGACACACATCTGACATAGTCACATAGGGTCATGCTGAGAGTGACATGTCAGTTGACTAAGTGCCCCAGTCCCTGGCATCAGAAGACAGGTGCCGGTAGTGATGACTGCCATCCCAGTGTTGCTGTACATGACAAAATCGGACTAATGATACACATGTGACAAGTGTCAAGGTGATGTGTGCCACATAGTGCCCCATCACACATGACATGTGTCCAGAGGTCATCACACATTGATTGTGCAACAAGATTAGTTTCCCTGTGCTATATCACTGGCTGCCACACCTAGGGCCTGCACATGAAAGTATGCAATGACAAGTACTTGATAGCCATCCTTGTGCGAACCGCACCCCTACATACCTGCCGTGTTGTGCCTCCTATCACTATTGTAATGGTGCCATACGCGAGTGTGAAACGCTCCGTACCCCTGCACGTACCCCTGCATTCGCATCAGCGTGTGAAAATAATACCAAATTGCCGAAACCCATTTTCGCCCAGAGAAGAAACAAAAATATCAAAGATATAGTAAGTCGCTCAAGATTCACAGAGAGTCACGTATCGTGTCAGAGAACTATAGACGGAAGTACCCCAGTGACAGGCACCTACACATGCAATTCTTGTATAGCGTGCGCATCAGCCATAGTGGGACCCAACATTGAATATCAGGGATTCCAATTAACCAGAGATTCGTGCCTTTTTTCCACCCATATATATAAAAAAGGTGAGCCCCAGAGCAAACTAGACACCGCAACAGACCTCCACTTGAGGCCACGCGATCAGACGTGAACGGGTAAGAGACCACGCAGTCCCACTTTGATAGGACGCTCAGATGAAAATAGCCGTTTAAAATTAAAGGGGGCAAGCATGCAAACATTTATTGAGAAGTCGTACATTTCATTTGTATTTGTACCCCCCCAGAACGCGAAGACAGAGAAAACTGTCTAAACTAAAAAACCGATGTCATTATATAAATTAGGAACCATTTAAAAAATAAAAGGGGATGCCATTGGGGAAATAAGAAGTAAGACTCAGACACTTCGTTTTATTAATCCTGAAGTTAGATCTCTATGCTAAGCGCATGGAATTCAGGAAGTTATTTAATGAATCATAATCAGCCAAATCCTACAAAAAAGAGCTAGACATAGAGCTTTACCTCCTGCTTTCTACACAAATATAGACGATCAAGCATGTAAATAGCTGATATAACGTATGTAATGGCAACTAACTATAATGACCCTTTGGTTTTCTCTGTCCTATCCAGATATCAAACCAAGGAATAGGAGGTCATCTATGCCCCTATTTTCCTACATTGGGGACATCGAACTTCTAATTTATAAGGTACCAACGGAGAACAGCCTTCCCCTTACCTTTTTTAATAATAGAACCCTCTAATTAGGTGTATCTAAGTGGATTATGTTCATGACTTTAGCCTTGTTACACCCTGTTTTTTCATAGGTGCAACCCAAAGCAACTTCAAGTGCGATTCGTTTTCACGGCTGACTGCAGACGCAATAACATATTTGGAAGATTTCTAAACAAACCACGGTCAGTATATATCTAGGTATTAACCACCAGGTATTAGGTAATATCAAAGGTCTAAAATAACCAGGCATATAGCCTAACATTAGCTTATCATTCTCTGCAGTGTATTCCTTCTGAAACCAACACCATACAGCAGATCAACATATCGTGAATGATGATCCAATTAACATAAAGAAATAAATCATAGACTTGGATTGCAATTTTTTAAGGTAACTATAAATAATATGCACTCCTCTATAAGATAGTATATGTACACGTACACATATTCCCAATTCTGAATGATGTTACTTTATTTCCTTTTCCTTGTCTATCTTCAATCAAAGGACACGACACTATCGCTTAATGTCCTCAAACTGAGATAGTATTTAGACCCAACTTTATCCGCAAGCGCATCCATTTGGGGTAAGAGTTTCATGAATACTGTTGTGAAAATTAAAATCCATAGCTATGTCCAACAATATTTCTAGATCTTGAATTACATTTGTTAGGACACCACAGAGACTCACGAAATACCCTTTTGCTTTCAAATATATCTATCTGCTAGGAATAATATAGTTGAATTGCTATATGTCTATAATCTGTACCATAATACCTAGCAGCCAGCTTTCTGAATAAAGTATTCTATAGCCTCATGTTGTGAATGAATGTAGCCTTTAGCCTGTTAATGTAGTGCACATAAACTGTAATCGTATGTACCATGCACAGTTGTCAATATATTTTATTCCTTTTTTAGAAATATCAAGTGGTTCTCCAGAAGAAGGCGTGAATACGCCGAAATGCACGTAGAGACAAATCAATAACTCCACTTGTCTGGTCTTTTTTAACTGTTTTTTTAAAATATATGTATAAATTGATATTGTTGTTATTGATAATATTGTTATTTGTAATATCCAGGAGAAAGTAATTGTATGACATTTTTACTGTACCACGGACTTGATTAAATATTGTGTATATTTTTTAATAAATCAACCATGAATAATACTTTTTCTTATTGTCAATAACTGTATGTGCACTACTTCAGGTGATCTATTATTTGGCTACAATAATTGATGTTCCTTAGTACCTGTTATCCTCTCAGGACCGTTTAGTTGCCTAGGATAAGTTATTTATATAATATGTGTCCAGAGGTCATCACACATCGATTGTGCAACAAGATTACATTCCCTGTGCTATATCACTGGCTGCCACACCTAGGGCCTGCACATGAAAGTATGCAATGACAAGTACTTGATAGCCATCCTTGTGCGAACCGCACCCCTACATACCTGCCGTGTTGTGCCTCCTATCACTATTGTAATGGTGCCATACGCGAGTGTGAAACGCTCCGTACCCCTGCACGTACCCCTGCATTCGCATCAGCGTGTGAAACGCACCGTACCCCTGCATTCGCATCAGTGTGTGAAACGCACCGTACCCCTGTATTCCGGCAGTGTGTGTATCGTATCACTATTGTAATGGAGCCATACGCGAGTGCACCGTACCCTTACATTCCGGCAGTGTGTGCTCATCGTATCACTATTGTAATGGTGCCATACGCGAGCGCACCGTACCCCTACATTCATAGCATGTGTGCGCATCGTATCACTATTGTGATGGTGCCATACACGAGTGCACCGTACCCCTACATTCAGGGCGTGTGTGTGCATCGTATCACTATTGTAATAGTGCCATACGCGAGCGCACCGTACCCCTACATTCCGGCAGTGTGTGCTCATAGTATCACTATTGTAATGGTGCCATGCGCGAGCGCGTGAAACGCATCGTACACGTGTGTGGATCTCAAAATTACTTAGAGGACACATAGGGGACGAGTAGTAGGCCCTGAATGCATCCTGGGTGTCATGGATACTGAGTTTTGAGTTGCATTGTGTCCAACAGGTGTCCTGCAAGAGTCAGTTGGCCCAAAGAAATACAATGTTGCAAAATGATTGTTGAGCTGAAGCTCAAATTTTAAAAGATGCGAATGGTGTCAGAGCCCTATGTTTGAAGGGATTGGAGGAAACGTCTAATGCAAACGAATCTGACCTATCACTCTGTACTCCTCGAACTGAATGCCCCTCAGTAGCACTGATTTAAGGCTGCATGAACCCCTGAGAGGGCACTTGCCTGCACTACATTGGCGTGGATCACACTGCTGCTGTCTCTGCATACCCTGGCTACCATGGCACGTACTGTTGAGAGGGCCCAGGCATAGTCAGAGGAGGAGTACCAGGCCCTGCTGGACAGCCTCCTCCCACAGTGCCCAAAGCTGTATGGGAGACCAGAGGAACAGGTGAGGGCTGACTACACTCCCTTTGACTGTGCACCTGTTGTGTGAGTGTCACAACAGGCATTGTGTCCAGGTGGGACAGACATGCAATGTGGTTTGGAGTGAGTCCCAGGGGGTGTACATGCTGATGTCTCTCAGAGCATGATGTAGTTCATTTGTATTCACTCCTCACTTGCATTGTGCTTACTGTGACATTCACTGCATAGTGAATGACACATTCAGCATATGCAGCAGCTCTCCCCACCTGATGTGACAAGTAAGTAGTGCTGTGTGCCTGACTTGCAAAGCTAGCACACCACCTGTGACACCCCACAGGCAAGTGGCACATGTGCAGAGTGAGGGTTGTGTCCGCTGTTGTCAGTGACAGGCGAGTGATCTGTGCCAGGGTGTGTCTGTCTGGTCAGCTGAGGGTTCGTCAGTGGAGTGGGATATGTGACTGCTTGGCACGTAATGTCTGACAACCTGCAGTTGCATGTGCTGCCCAGTGTGTGCCATGATCAGTGAGTGTGTTGCACCCGTTACGCCATCTGTTGGCTTTCAATGCCATGTAGTGCAATGGGGCTTGCGCATTGACCAAATTCACATGGACAATGATGCAATTCCTGTCAGTCCTATGCCCTATTCACATTATAAAAGATGTGCTAGTGTGTGTCTCTGGGACATGGAGCAGGTGTAGTGATGTTGTCTCACTGTGTCTTCCTGACAGGTAACTGCCTACGAGAAGGGGGAAATCTGGTGGTACATCGTCAGGGCCATCAGGTCTGCGGGGACCCTTACCGGCGGCTCCGGAACGTGCAGAAGAGGTGGCAGGACATCCGGTATCGCGCGGGTCCAGCTGAAGTTGCCACCTCCACACCAGCATGGTGGACGCCGTCGCCTGACCCCCCACATGCTCCGTGTCCTGGCGGTGGTGTTCCCAGACCTCGATGGGCAGTTGCAAGATAGACAGCAGCACGGAGGGGGTAGGTACATGGCTGTTTGTTGTGTTGTGTGTCACCTGCTTTTGGAAGTGCCCTGAAGCCTGGCTAGACTCCCACAGTTGGGGTGTCTGCTCAGACTGGTTATATGTGCAGTGCCTTTTTGGATCCCCATAGTCACCTGGTGCTCATTTTCATCCCTTCCTCTCCTTAACATGTGTCCCCTGGTCTGTTTGTAATCACATTTGCACATGTTCATCTAGGGTGCACGAAAATCAGACTGCACATTGATGTCCGCATCATGTGGGAGATTGGTCTGTGACATGTGTTGGGACCTTGCCTGTGCCATGACCTGTGCACTGTGTTGGGGCTCCCTATTTGTTGGCACTGATGATGAGTATCAACATAGGAGTGTGAGGTTTCAACTACACACCCTTGCAGCATGCATGACCTATGTTGTGTCCTCAGACATGATGTACATCAGTGGGAAATATGCATAGTGCCATGACGGTTGCTCATGGTACAGTCAGCTCATTCCAGACCCACGGAGCAGTGTGCCCACTACAGTCCCCTGAGACACCCTGGCCTCCTAATCATGTGTGTCATCCAACACTGTGCCCATTCTATGTGGGTTCAGCATGGGTCTGCCTCTGTGGCATTGGTCCCTGGCATAGTTTGTATTTTTCCTGTGTCTGCTACATGTGTCCACTGGACAGGCATACAACATTTGGCTTGTGCGTACTCACACTGGGCAGTGCCTGTGTGCCTATTCACAACAATCTGTTGATGGTTGTTTGTCACAAATATGTATTGACAGCCCCACAAGGTGAGGTAGGGTTACTTTTGGAATTGTTGCTGCAGTTTTTGTTACCCTGATTCAGAGGTCTTACTTCTTGAGCTGTATCAATCACATTGACTGAGGTATGGGGGTGTTGTGCGGGAGAGATCTACATGGGCACGCCTGATTTAGCCTTGCCAGGTCTAACCTGTGGGTGAGAATTGGCTGAACAATGATTCACCATGCACTACCCCTGTGATGGTGGCCAGTGATTTCCGTTTGGGCTTTGCAGACTATGTCATTTTGTTCCAGATATGATTCAGGCTCATACATTTTTACCACATGTATGTAGTTCAGATGCAACGCTGTTTTGTATTTGTTTGCAGACAGCTGAGTCGACATTTTGCCCGGGGAAAACGGTGTGTCCACAAGGCAGCAATGATTATGTTCATCACAATTGCAGGCCCATTAGCTTAAACATTGTCCTGACTTGGGACATGTGTGCCACTCCACATGACAGCCAGTAGGTTTTATGTGCAAGCAACTGTGTCATCAGGGAATGGATGCCCATGTGAGGACTGACATATTTCAAGTTGTGTCACATGAATGATTGTACCTTGGCACTCACAACACTTGTTAAAAGTTGTTCATGTTTAGAATGTGTTAATATGATGAATTGTGTAATTAACACTCATGTGCCTGCATGATAGATGTCTCACAAAGTAGTGCAGACAAAACAACATTTCCACTTTCATGGAAGACGCTGGCACCTTTTCAAAGAGGCCAGGATTAGCGATAAATGGTGTGGCTTGATCTCCATTCACATGTTCCCACAGTGGTCTTGTGGTCTTGAAAGTACTTTGTTGTCAATTATACAAAATAAGGAGTGTCAAGACATCAAGACCTCCGTTGGCCCATGTATATGGACAATCTGCAACGTCATTTGTTTCTAACAGTGTTTTATTTTGAAGGGTGCCAGTTTTTTAAATGAAGGTGGAAATGTTTTTTAGTGTGCATTTCCTTGTGAGACATCTTTCATGCAGTCACATAAGTGTTCTTTTCACAAAATGGCGATTTACCACATTCAATACATGTCAATTGTGTAAAGTATCGTGAGTCCCAAGGTACCAGCATATTCTTTTTGCAAAATGTACTTACAGGGCTCTGAGTGTGGTGACACCTTGGGGAGTGAGGTGGGTTAGTTTGCCCTGAGGGGCACCACTACTGTTTCTTTCTTGGTGAACAAGATGTGGCATCACTTCATTGTATTGATCTATCTGCTATTCTGTAAACAAACACTAGCTTCTCTGTGTATTTCTCATTCAAGTTGTGGCCTGGTGTGTTCTTTGGATCCTTTTGTCCAAGTAGCATTGTGTCTATACCAACTGGGCAGTACAAGGCTCAAATATGTGCAGAGTTATCTGGCTGTTACTCATGATGCATGGCATGATTTGCAGTGTGACCTATACATTTTGTGCTCATGTGTCAGATGTGTACAGGTGACTGATGCATTTCTGTTTCTTCTCCTTGCCCACAGCATCATCACCCGAAACTGGAGGAGACAGCTGCACGGACCAGGAGCAGTGCCCCAGCCACATTGCCACCAGCGTGGAGGAGTCCAAGGGAGCCAGTGGCATGGAGGGTGAGGGGAGTCAGTCTGCCAACCTGTTGGAAGGCGACACATCTTACCACGTCAATGGATCCGATTCTGACTCCCAGGAGGAGGGTGAATTTGCTGTTACACCTGGCAGCAGCACTGAGTCTGTCACCGTCGCCTCCAGCACCATCTACACCCTCCCAGTTGCTCCCGTCCCTTCTATCCATGCAGTCCCCCATGTCTCCTTCAGCCCCGGCACCGCAGCCCCTGCACCTGTCACCCCTGCTGCCCTCAGTGCGGAGTCTGTGGACATACTCCGCCAGATACAGGTTGGTCAGACATCGATGCTGAATGTCCTCCACGGCCACACTCAAATCCTAACACAGTTGTTGTTGTTCATGGAGGGCATGTCATCAACGATGTCTGACCAAAGTCAGATTATGCAGTCCATGGACTCATCACTGACGGCAGCAGTTTCCCTCCTTCAGCAGTCTGTTCCACCCCCTCCTTCTGCCCCATTCACACTCACCTCTCCCATACCTGTCCCACGCACACGCAGGAAGACACGATCACGCACCCCAACAGACACAAGCAGCAGATCCCCACATATGGTGAAGGGCACACCTCCTGGCACGCACACTCAGGGGGCTGTAGGCACACCCATAGGGGCTGGGGTTAGACCACATACACACAGCCAGAGTCACAGTCCGCACTCCTCACAGCCCTCTCCCTCCACTCCAATAGTGTCCTCATGTGCAGAGGTTGGGCTTGACAAACTGGCTGCGTGCAGCGCAGAGTATCTGTCCACCTTTGGTGCTGCATCAGCCATTGCGGTTGATACGACCACCCCTGCACCCACCACACCTATTCTTCCCACTCATGTCCCTGAGGTGCCTGGTCCTGCCCCTGATGATGCCCCCCCAAGGGTCAACATCCCATGAGATACTCCATGTGCAGGCGAGTTAAGGGTAGACGGACTACCCAGCGTCCCCCTCCAAGGACATTTGTGTGGTCTGGCCATTGGCCTTATTTGAGCGCAAACTCATTTTTGAACCTCTATTTTTTCCAGCTGAATAAAGCCTTTTTTTACGTTCACCAATATTGCATTTCAGGTACTTGATGTTGGTGATGAGGGTCCTGGAGTTGGTGTCCTGGTAATGTTTGGGGTTCTGTAAGATGTTTTTTGTTGATGGTCATGAGGTGGACCATGGTATCTGTGTGCCATCAGAATGTCTCTGCAATTAATCATTGGTTGTGTGTGTTCAGTTTGGCTTGAGACATTGTCCCAAGGAGTGTTCCTTTCTCTGTGGCACCTGACATCTTCACTGCAAACAGTTGCACAATTGTTGTGCTGCCATGTGTGCACATTTCCTTTTATAGTGACGTTTCCCTTCAACAATGGCCATGCCTGCTCACAGATGCCTACTGCTCATTCGTCTGTGCCATCCTTGCTACTCACTGTACTTGTGTTTTGAGTATGTACAAATGCTTTCAGGGACACATTCACCCTTTTCACCACTATGCATGTGTGTAATCCCAGCCTACCCCTATGATGGGAATTGTTATGCAGGGTATTTGGGCACATGACTCTCAAGTATTTGCATTGTAACTAAGGGGATTCAACCCTATTCCTTCCATGAGAGACTACAACTTGGTGGTCTGAACACCACCTGGACATTCATATCAGTACTGGGATGTGCGTGACAGTGTGTGTTCCCTTTCGCTCTCTTTGTTTGGTAGGCAGTTACATCACTATACACTATTGTGTCATGATGGTAGGGTGTGTATTTAGCCAGCAGACTCCATGGGTGGGTATCCATGTGGAATTTGACATCACACCCACATGTGGTGTGTCACGCAGTGTTTGAAAGTAATCTATCCTCCAGGGAGTTGGACACTGCTGTAAATGATGTGTTGCTATTGCACTATCATTATAGTCACAAGTTAGGGATGTGCACATACCCCCATGTAGTTGTGGTATGCTGATGATGTACCCCCCTATGTCTGGGCACTGCTGGTAGTCATATCCATCCACCCACCCCCATACTGTTTGCCACTGCTGGGAGTCATATCCACCCACCCCTCATATGGCTGGCCACTGCTGTGAGTCATATACACCAACCCCCATACTATTGGGCCCTGCTGGGGGTCATATACACCCACCCCCCTATGGGTGGCCACTGCTGGGAGTCCTTTGCACCGACCCCCATACTGTTGGCACTGCTGGGAGTCATATACACCCACCCCCATACTGTTGGGCACTGCTGGGAGTCATATACACACACCTCCATACTGTTGGGCACTGCTGGCAGTCATATCCACCCACCCCTCATATGGCTGGCCACTGCTGGGAGTCCTCTGCACCCACCCCAATATGACTGGCCACTGCTGGTACTGATGTACACCCCCCCCCCTTGGAGCTGGACACTGCTGGGCCAGACCCGCACATACCAATGTGAAGGTAATATGCAGGGCCAGATTGACGCGTACCCTTCCGTTTGTGCGGTACGCAGGGTTTGCTGGACACAACCCCCAGGTAACCGGACATTGGTGGTGATGTATGGCATACAGATTATGGGGTGGGACTTTGGTATGGGTGATGTTTCCCGCCCCTCCCCCCCTAGTCCCTTGTTGTTGTTCTCGCACCAGGTCCTAGGCCTACAGGACTTGGGTGACACAGACGATGGGGTTGATGGCATGTGCGTGCCTCGTATCACTATTGTGATGGTGGCATACGCGAGCGAATGAAACGCAATATACGCCGCATTCGCATCGTGTGAAACGCACTGTACCCCGCATTCGCATCAGCGTGTGAAATGCACCGTATCCCGCATTCGCATCAGTGTGTGAAACGCACCATTCCCTGCATCGTACCCCTGCATTCGCATCAGCATGTGAAACGCACCGTACCCCGCATTCGCATCAGCGTGTAAAACGCACCGTACCCCTGAATCATACCCCGCATTTGCATCAGCGTGTGAAACGCACCGTACCCCGCATTCGCATAAGCGTGTGAAACGCACTGTACCCCTGCATTCGCATCAGCGTGTGAAACGCACCGTACCCCGCATTCGCATCAGCGTGTAAAATGCACCGTACCCCTGAACCATACCCTGCATTTGCATCAGCGTGTGAAACGCACCATACACCTGCATTCGCATCAGAGAAACGCACCGTACAGGTACACTTCCGTTGTTGCGGTACGTTTTTCTCACCGTATGCGCCGTAGACGGTTTCTCTGCACCCGGTCGTAGGCATACAGGACTGGGATGACACGGATGATGGGGTTCATGGCGTGTATGTCGCGTACAGGGGATGCGGTTCAGGTTGGACTCTGCGTTTACGGACGTTTTGATCTCCCGTAGTAAAAGGGTTGTACGGAGTGTCGTAGAGACGAATCGTTCTTGCTGGGCCAGAAACTGCTGCTTAATTACGTACGGACGTCGCGTAATGCGTGTACCGGATGCAAATCGCACGTATATTTCTATCTTACGGTTTTTAATACGATTCGTACGGAGATCTGCGTGGGATCGGAATCGTACTTCATCGTACGTACGGGGACATTTAAAGGTAAGATTTGTACGGGAAATATGCTCCGTACGGCTATTTGTATGGGATTTTACCGAATTGGAATCGGTCCCTTAATGTCTACTTGTAGTATGTGCTACTCTGAGGTGCTCAAAAGCTGAGGGTCTGGCTCTATTGGCCTTGTAAATCCAACAAAACTCTGATTTGCAGGGACAGGGTGTGCTCCTGGTGGGCTGTTTGAAATGGTTCACTGATAGAATATCAATGTCACAAACATTGATGTTCTGAATATGGGGAAAAAAACATCGACTGCAAAAATATCGACTTCCATGCCTTAACAGGTAAGTACAAAAATACTGACTCAAAAATATTGAGGTAAAAAACATAGATGTAAAAAATACTGATTTAAAAATATATATATAAACTAAAATAATATATATTAAATACTAATGCTTTTTTAAAAATCTATTAAATTTAATATACATTTTAACTAAATATAACACAAACCTAATTTAGAAAAATATAAACACACAAACGTAATAATTCATACATATATTTACTTGAAAATAATGTATTAACTATTATCTAATTTCATTTTTAAACTTTAAAATTATAGGAAAATTGTTTTTTATATATATCCATAATTTAAAATAAAAAAACATTCTGTAATAAATTAAAACAATAAACTATTTAAAAAAATTAACTATCATTTCCCAATACAATAAGTGCAACAGTAGGGTAAGTGTTGGATAGCGGAATAATTAAATTTACTTTTCCAACTCCAGTGAGTGCAACAGTAGGGAAAATGTTGGATACCGGACGAGTAAAAATTGCTATTCCTACTCCAGTAAGTGCAACAGTACGGAAAGTGTTGGATAGCAGGGGGCAAAAATTACTATTCCTAATTCAAAGATTGCAACAGTAGGGAAATTGTTGGATATCTGAGGGGCAAAAATTACTATTCCCACTCTAGTGTGTGCAATAGTAGGGACAGTATTTGATAGACTAGAGGTAAAAATGTATATTCCCACTCCAAAGAATGCAACAGTAGATAAAGTGTTGGATAGCAGAGGGGTAAAAATGACTATTTCCACTCCAAATAATTCAACAGTAGGGAAAGTGTTGGATAGCGCAGCGGTAAACATGACTATTCCCACTCTAGTGAGTGCAACATTAGGGAAAGTGTTAGTGAGCGGAGAAACAAAAATTACTAATAACACTTACACAGTTGAAAAAAATATATATCAATTTAAATATATTAAACACATATTATAATATTAAATACATATAACAATAACCTACAAATAGTATATAAAATAAATTAATAACTACATTTATAAACAATAATTATTTAAAGGTAGCACATATTAAACAAAAAATGTATTTAAATCGTAAATATTTATTTTATTTTCTACCCTACAATACCACATCAATAACAAAACACTTCGACATTTTTATTTACATTCATTTACCATAACATAATTAATAATCATTAAAAAACTTCTTAGTAATAAAAAAATTGAATACACACGCCTTATTAATAAATAAAATTGACTATACACGCTATAACACTCTAATATCCACAACCCTAACCAAAATTTAACTATAAAAAATAATATATAATTGTGTTTTATTATTTTAAATAAAAACTATTACTATTAACAACTAAAAATGTAATACATTTTTATTTAAAAAACACTCTTTACCCCTAAAAGTAAAAACAAAACACAAAAAAATAAACATTTACTCAAAATAAATATCTAATAATTAATATTAACAACTATATATTAATTAATTTAACACAAATTACTTCCCACCCTTTACTCCTATAAACACCATAGCATACACATAAAATGAATTACACAATTACCATCATTAATTACCAAATAATTAAAATTAACTAATTATTAATTCATCAAATAAAAATAATTTACTTCCTACCCTTTACACCTTTAAAAACTACCACACACAAATATAATTAATTACACAATTACCAAAATTAATTACAAATTAATTAAAATTAATTAACCAATTATTAATTCATAAATTAAAAATAAGTTTCTTCCCATTTACACCTATAAACACAACACATCTAAAATTACACAATTACGAATGCTGAGGCTCACAGAGCCATCAGACACAGACTCTTAGAGTAATCATAGCTGGAGAGACCTCGTGGGCGGGAGGGCGGGTCGATAGGGGGCGGTTACGAGCACTGGACCGGGAGGGGGGGTTGGGTGGATGGATGGTAGGGGGGTCGGAGGGAGGTTCATTTGGGGGTTGTTGCAAACTGTGTTTTTGCATATTAATATGCTCTCCTGCTCAGGTTGACCTTTGCTTGTGGCGTCGGGGCTTTTGTGGGTCTGGTTGCCTTCATGTTGCCTTCTATCAGTACCTGACTGTATAGCACATGTTGGGATTGTCTTGATTTGTATGCAATGTTTCAATAAAAAAGATTTAAACCCAAAATTACACAATTACCAAAATTAATGTCCAATTAATTAAAATTAATTAACAACAAATTATTAATTAATTATACAATAATTTACATATTTAACACTGTAACATCTCAAATAAACAAATAAATATCAATAAATAAAAATTAATCAATTCATTAAATTTAATTAAATTACTTCCCACCCTATTCCCCTATAAACCCACAACCCGCTATGGGACTAAAAGCACACAATTCAAAAGAAAAAATTAATAACTGCTAAAAATGTATTACAAAAAACAAACAAATCTTCTACAAAAAAAAACATAAAATATATACTAAATGCATAATAATAAAAAAACGATATTTTTAACTATATTTTTGCAAACAATATTAATCACTTCATTATTTTTAAAAACAATATTTCTTACCTCAAGTCGATATTCTTGACCACGATATTCTTGCTTTCGATATTCCTGACCTACGATATTAATGACTCTGTATTTGTGCAACTCGATATTCTGTCCCTGCACTGTTTGAAACCTGTTTGTGTGGAAAGGCCATGAGTCTCTTGTTGGCACATATGTTTGGCAACAGCAGCTTTTGCTTGGAGAGGCTACACTGGGCACAACACTGGCATGCTGATGGCATGGAACTTATCTTTTCAGTCTCTGGTTTGGTAATGGATCATAACACTGGGCAATGAGGAGGTCGAGAAACCCCTAGAAATTCCCTGAAAAGAAAACAGAGGTTAAAGTGGTGTAACAGGTGTTGTAATGATATAAAAATAAAATACTTAAAAAACAAAAACAACTGATACTCACCACTTATAGTTTATTGAGCTAGCCTTAACTTGCACCCTGCCATGACCTGATATGATCTCACATATTACATCCCTTATGACATGTTAAATAACATCATGAATGACATAATCGATGACTTCACTGATCGCCTCACCATGCTTCGTACTAAGGTCTGCTGTCAGGCCCTGCCGTCTAACCCAACGTGGGTAGAAAACCACAAACCAAACAAGGCCTATGGCCATGCTCGGAGTGAGCTCGGGCTGTAGCAAGGCCCTGTGTGCGAGCCCGTGCAGCAGCCAGGCCCACGCCTCAGACTGCCTTTGGCTTTGTGGAGCATGGGATTGCGGCACACTAAGTCCAGCACCCAACCCCACACAGGTAGCCAACCACTTGCGCAAATGGCCTATGACTATGCACAGTGTGGTGTTAGATGAAGGGCCTGTCTTTTGGCCAGTTCCTGCACTCACATCCGGCCTACACCCCGCCACATACAGCCTTCCGCCATATGCAGCACGGGGATGGCCGCAGTGTTTAATATCTAAAAGAATGACTGCCAGTGCCAATAGCTCTGCTCACATGCCCGTAGTTGGTGCTATTAAATGTCGGCAAGCAGAATGCCAAGCCTGTGCAGTTTGAAATCCACCTCATTACTATGTAAGCTACCAACACTTCCTACTCCTTTATATCACTCCTGCAGGTTCCTGCTTTCTCCCTTTGTGGCAGTTTTCTGTCTTTTCTTCTTCCTTTTTCCCGTGTTTGTTTTTCCCTCTCCTGCTTTCAGTCAATGTCTAATGAGAAAAAATATATGCAAGTCCCCCAAAATGAGTGACGGTGGGCTCCACAGCCTACCCTAGGCTCAAATTTGGCTCTTGTCAGCTGTATGTCGTGGCCTGCAACCAGACCCTGTGCCAAAACTCTTGCAGGTGGCCAACCACAGTCTGCCCATGGCATTCAGCTGTGTACACCTTGGGGTTGGCTGCAGGGCCTGGTCTGCCGTGAGACCAAACACTCAAACCTCTGTGAACAGGCAATCTGCTGTCGCAAATGGCCGTCAGCCATGAACAGTGTGGGGTTGACCAGGTCCTGTGCCCAACACCCCCTCTGGCTTTCAACCCTCCTGCAGTATATGCCAGAGCAAATAGGATTAAGACCATTTGTGCCACCACAAAGGTTAGTATACACAAGCATTCAAATGCTGATGAACAACATATACACAAAGTTTCAATGACAGGTACGGCTGGGAACTCACTGAACTAATCTCTTCCTTTTCAGACATCAACCCATATGGTTAACACTGACTTTTAACTACAACCATTGTCATTTAAAGCACCTATTGGAATTTGGTGCCTTGCCTGTGTTACATAATGGCGAAATATTAGGATTAGGAAACACGCTGCCACAAAAATTCTGAATATATTAAAATGCATTACATAAAACATCAAAATCCCTTCCCTCCTATAAAACCTGGGCAATGTTTAAACCTTCTGAAATTACATGTTTTGTAACAAAGTTTATCCAAAATTAAGTTACTTAGCAGAACTTTGAATAGGACGGGAGCGTTCGGGTCTCACAGGATGTTTGGCTTCGTTACCGAGACTCGAACCCAGATCCCCAGGTCCGAGGTCAAGCGCCCTAGCCGTTAGGCCAACTCCTCCCCCCAATATTTAATTTGATACTGAACCAGTGACCAAAGAGACCATGGGGTGGCAAGATGATGGAATCACCGGTGTTACCTGTAAGGGGACAGAAACCAACATCCTGAGCAAATTATGTATTGATAACAGCCAAATTGTCTTTTATCAAAGATACAAAGTTTGCGAAGAAAAGAAAACATAACATGAATATGTGTTAGAAAAGGGCAAAGCAGTCCCCGCTAACACCCACAAAACAGCCAGTCGCAACCAGTGCTGCGCAATTCCTAGTGATTCATATGACATCATAAGACAATGTCTTTAATAGGAAGCACTTACCTGCAAAAGTCAGGCACAGTACCCCTGCTGTCTTTAGCATAAGTGCTTAAGGTGCATATGCAACTCCAACCTGTTTGATAAAGATTGAGGCGTTAATTTATTAATTTAGTTTATTTATTTAGTATCCTTATAAAGTGCAAACCTGTCACCCAGAGGGCATCCTGGCGCTAATGTCATACCTCATTTCAAAGACTTTGTAGCAATAAACATGAAAAAAGTGGAGACCAAGTCAACTCATATGTTTATTAAAATCATCTCCGACAAAAGGAAGCAATCCTACATCTGTGCTTGTGTTACCGCAGGTAAAGATACCGAAGTGTGCCTATTCCCATACAAAGTATGTTCAAGTTACTGTGAAAACTGCTGTAAACTCTCCTTTCGAAAGGTAAGGAGACAGCCATCGTCCATCCACTGCCCCTTGTGAAGGCCCGAATTTGTAGCTATGTGAAGTGGTACGTAATCCATAGTTTTAATGTGGTTACAAGAGATGTTGTGATAATGTTCTGTCCGCATGTGCACCCATCATATGGTATATATTACACGCTGAAAACAGCAGACAAAAAGGCCGCAGCAGAACATATGGGACCCATCTGATCAAGAGGGCGGGGTACTTATGTGCCGAATCAGGACGTATTAACGTATGTAATCAGTGTGACCCTAGGCATACAGCCAAGTGTCCAACGTAATCAATAGGTTATGTTTAATCTATGTCGCTGGGCTCTCAGTATTCCCCAGAAACAAGAGCTGGGATTAAACTCCCGCTATAGTTGGGATAGTTAAATGCCATATGTGATAGACATGCGTTATAGAAAACAAAGGTGCCTAGCTTATTCAACATAAATGCAATACAGTATAGGAACACAATGGAATACTATACGATTAAGGTTTCCTGACCCAGCCGGGAAAGGAATTTATTCTCAAGAAACAATGTCCAATATACAATACAAATGAAATAGCATGACACAAGCCTGTGCCGTACCAAAAGAGGAAAATGAAAAATAGGAGTAGAGTGAAAGTGGTGTTTTTCAGGCAAAGGAAGGGAGCAAGAGCAGGGCACTGTAGACAAATTAAAGATCACTGACAGTGTCGCCTGGAGTGGAGTATACACAATCTCATTTGACAATATTGTGAGTGTAAACCCACTCATGGGTGTCGACGTTTCGATCCCTATTGCTCAACAAGATACATGGGATCATCATCAGGACTTAGAAATAAACAAAGCATGCCTGAATGTAATAAAGCCTGTTAGGAGAAACAAAAAAGATAAAGAGTTTTAAAAGTACCACTAAGGAGTAGTTTACACATGTCTGCCAACGTTGTAACACAGTCGAATTCGCAGTGTGTGAACAAGTGCAGGGTGTGCGTGCCAGGTAAGAGAACATAGCAATGCTATTTTGACAATACTCGGAATCGCAGTGACATGCGTGGTATGCTGCGTTATCGGACTGTGCAGTGATAGTGATTGTCTCAGGACATGATGGTGAGTTGGGATTCTCATTGTGCAGTGGTAGTGCAAGTGTTGAGTCGTTCTGATAGTTAAGTGGCTACGAGTGAATAAGTGGCTAAGGGTGTGTGTGATGGACATTGCCTGGACTATTCACTATTAAAGATAGCTGAAAGACAGAAACCAAACCAAACAAGCATTTTCAATGCAATAGGTCTCGCATTTGCAAGGTTTCAGCTATTGGCATTGTAAATGACAATACCTTTTTTTATGTGTTGTTTTTTTAAGACAGATAAACTAAAGGCATTGTCATTTACATTGACAATAGCTTACAATTCACGCAAATGCGAGACCTATTGCATTGCAAAAGCTGGATCTATGCCCCATGCAAAGATCCAGTTTAGGTGGTTTAGAAACACAAGGCATTTCTCCTTCATAGTCCCATCATAATTTCTCCTCAGGCTCCGCTCTCGACTGTTGACTAGTTAAGATTGACTCCAGATTTGACTATTGCAACCCATAGTTATCATGCCTAAGTGAATCTAATCTTTACATATGCTAGATGCAAGTCTGTAGTGGATCTACGACATTCAGAGCGCACCTAACTCACAATAGGTGACTCCACTGGTTGGCGCTCAAGTACAATTCCATCATCTATAAATTACATAAAAAACTAATTCTGCACCCTACAAAAAACTACCTCGACAAAAACAAATGTCTCCTGCTAGGAAATGATCACCTCTAGTGGACTGACACTATTATGACCCCAACTATTCGACTGAAGGCACCCCACACTCTGAAGTCATACTTGCAAAAAGTGAGAACACTATCTGATATTCAATGAAACTACCTACCTATCTCCTCATGCAAGCTGCAGGCTTATATCACGCTGCCAGGCATCTCTTGCAAGACCCTGCAACAAAGAGAAGTGTATTCCCCCTGACCACAAGGACTCTCAGGAAGGTGCTGCTTGGAAAACCTTAGATTAGGTTAATTCCCTTGAATCTTCTGGGCCACCAACATGCAGGCATCTATTTGTGTTGTACAACTTGAAATAGGATTGGTTTGAAGTCACTTATAAACAATTATCCCATCCCCTTTCCCTCGACAAGGAAAGCAAACAATGCCAGAAGCAGCATAGCATGTAATAGAATGAAAAATACGATAATGTGGATAAACATATGAATCCAAATAAATATTTGCCGTCACATCCAAGGAGCGAGCACACACTCCATATTAACTTAGGGTAGATTATTGGTCTTGTGGTTACCTAGCCAGATGTAGAATACGGAGATCAGAATTCTAATGAAAACTTTCAAACTCAACCAAATTCTGTGACCCTGGACAATTTACCTAATCTATCTGTGTTTGAGATCCCTCAGTTGCCAAATGTGTTTGGCCTCTCATCCATGATGCGACCACAGTGGGCAATGCTGAGGTACCGGAGACTAACGAAGACTCACCGGTTTCAGCCGCCATCTTACGTCGATCTGCTCATGCACACTAAGGGCGGGACACCAAAGCATTCAAACCCGGTTGGTTTCAAAATACCCATGTCTGAAAGCGCGTGCGTGCCCCGCGCAAGTGGGTTGGGGTGGCCGATCGCAGGCAGCGTTTCCCTTGGGGAGCGTGCAACAATATGGCGTCACCATATGGCGCTGCGCGCTCCCGCAAGGAAATCGCCAAAGCAATGCAACGTGTGCACGTTTTTGCCTGGAAAGCTGAAGCGATCTCAAGAGGTCTCTTTCCTATGCAGCGCATGCACCCTTTAAAAAAGGCAAGTTAGAATAAAGCTAACGTCGAGATAGCCAATCCATTTGCCAAGCATTGGTAGTGAAACAGAAGAAGTTGCGGTGCCTGAGGAATGGCCTTGAAACGCCGCAAAGCTAAGTAAGGTGAAACAGACGCCCTAACCCTGCCTTGCAAGTTTGTTGCATGAGGGACGGACAGCACATAAAGATGGCTAAGACGAGCAGTGAGGATGTGCAGAGACCTGTGGGGCAATGGTGGTGAAAAAGGTCCGACTGCTTCCAGTGGGGCACGGGACAAAACCAATGAAAGGGAGCTGGTAGTTATACTGCCCCCAAACATGGCTGGAACATGGCGAGCCATTTATTTAGGTTGGTGGGCCCTTCCTAGGAGGGCATTACGACCCGTAAAATGCACCCCGGAGGCAGTACAGGATATCGACTGATTGTTAAAGGCGTGCATGGAAGACTACCATTGTATGTCTCAAAACAGTAGATCATAGCGATGTGTTTCAGGACTACAGGCTGACAATTATTGAACTGTACGCAGCAAAGTCAAGTGGAGCAAGGGGGATGCAGCAGTGCACTGAGAAATGCTGCAGCACGCTGCAAGAAACTAACCGGGAGAGGTGGAAAAAGAGGAATGGCTCCTGAACTGTCCCGAAGTTAACATTTCTGTCTTGTTCAAGTTGGTCCCGGTTGCGCCCTGCCAGGGGACAGGAATGCCCTCAGGCAAGGGAGCCTGCAAGTCATTAGCAGAGCAAGTTAACCCGTATCCTGACTGTTTCCTGGCTAAAGCGCAAGGACTGATGGGAACGGTAGTCTACCGGTCCTGGCGGTCGGGAAGTAAAGATGCTTTCCACATAGTTTATTGGGATGCCCCGTGTAAGATCAAAAACGTGTGTCAGCCACAAAGTTTGCCAATTAACATTTATTGCCAAAATAAATGCTGCTGAAACAGTGGATGAGACATGGGAATTTTTAGAGGTCAGTGAGCATGACTAGACGTCATGGTACTGGAGGAGTCCCAATGATGAAACATGCCACCTTTGGGTGAGAGAAACTGTCCTTTAAAGGGACACCTTCTTTCTTTCTAGTCAGCTTCTTCTGTCTTTATTTCCCTTCTTTTTTTGCTAAACTCATGGACTCATTTTTAGGTCTCGCCTCTCAATGCGCAAGCGCATTGAGCAGAGCGAGACTATAGCGTCTTAAACAGACTTTACCTAACTGGGCGATTTGGTGCTGTGCCCGTGGCTTTTAGGTCAATGCGCAAGCGCATTGACCTAAAATGTGCGTGCACATCATCAAATCGCTGTCTGTTCCCTCAGCCGCACTCCTCCCACACCTTTGAAGTGAAGCTCAGCTTCACTTCAAAGGCCCCTGCTGCTTCACACCCTCATCGACGCTCTCCCCGCTCCGCCCCCTCCCCTACCCGCCGTGTCGCATTTCTCCTCCCCCTCCCCACAGCAATGCCCTCCGTCACTTATGGAAAATGTTCACATTCCAACACCACTTACACTGAAATCTGTCTCCAGCACTTATTTTACTATTTTCAAAGCAACTGGTCAGACTCCAGTGCTTAGTTTACTAGTTACACTGGATTCTGCAAACCTCCAACCCTTTACCATTCACATGGAGCCGGGAAACAGGAGTATTCGGCGTAACCACACGGATTTCTGAACACCCGAGGCATAATGGGAGTTATCCCATTCAAATTCATGGTATGCAAATGTATCCAATGTGGAAAACTTGAAACCATAAGAATGTGCCTCTTGTGGTCTGAGGTTGGTCACCATTGGTCTGGGGCCGGCATCTCCTGACAGTGAGCTGCAGCTTCTAAAACCATGCATAACAATTACAGACTTTTAAGTCTATAATTAGCACGTCGGGACTTGTGGTGTTACTTTACCCATTCGGTTAAAATATCCAAGACTAGCTGACACTCCGAGAGCCAGTTAACTATGTGCCCTTACAGTTGTGTCTGGCAGTTGGTCAGCCACGACACTCTCGGTGTATTTTATTGATAAGGTGTGGGCCAAACGTGCTCAACAATAATCACAGGAGCCTGCATGCTGTTTAACTATCGGCATTACACTTACCACAGTGAGAAGAGTCGGTGTCAGACAAGGTAATATTTTCATGTTGGAAATTGGCTTTTGAAATAATCGAAGTTCATATGTCTGTTGTTCTAAACCACAAGTACTAGCTGTGTGACAGGTTGGAACGAAAGAAAATGACTATAATTGTAAACTGTATATTTGTTTATTGCTTAATAAGGGCGCCGAAGCTCTGGTCTGCTGGAGTAACATGTTACTCCTCTGGGATGTGCCACTTGCAGAGTATTTATTATCTTTGTTTTTATCCTATGTGGGGAGTATTTCCATGTCGCGCGTGATGACTACCGCATTGTACAAGCTCTTTGCGATGAATGAAGTGTGAGAGACACCTTTTTTATTTATTTACTTTGTGTTTATTTATTTATTTTTAGCAGAAAAAAATTCTTCCGTCACTTCTGTCACAAAGTCCGCAAGAGCTACAGCGCGTGGAGTGGAACAAACTCCAGCGAAGGGTAGGCCATGCTGGATGCTTTGACACATTTTACCCTGTGTTATTGTTTGATTGGGGCTGGAAAAGCTGCGGAATATGCACAACAGAGCATGTTTGTTCAACGCCCGTGAACAATTGTCAGCGAGCATCCAAGTGCGGGTGCTATATCTTAGAGGCGTTAGATATGAAAAGAGGACTGCCCCTGCCTGGACCGTCCTCGCTCTGATAATGTTGATCTCATCAGGCCGAAGCGTGGCGGCCTGTCATGGACTGACTCCTAAGCAAATATTTACTATTTCACAATACCAGAGGCTGCAGTACACAGGCGGTTCGGGAAATTACGTTTGATTTCATTTGCTAAAAAAGTGTTTATGGTGAATCAAGCTGATGTAATTTCACCAACCTCGCCTGATTAGGAGTTTTTGTGTGACTTTTATTTTTAATTATGGGTTCTTAATTTATTTAAGTGGATTAAGATGCAATTTCAATCTGTAACGCAACATTTAATGTACGCCTGAACTCGGACCTGTATATGCAAAATTCGTATATATATGGCGTTCAGTTGCTAAAATGCACATGGATAGGGTGATACAGTGTTGCCCTACTTTGTTTTAAACTTCTTGTTCGAGGTAAGTGTTACAGACTGCACCCTTTATTTACAAAGCTTTACCTCGATAACTTTGTTTCCGCCATGTGTACGCTTGTTGTGTGTATACCAATTAATTCGAAAGTATATATATTTTTTTCTGGAGGGTCGTTTGAGAACTGTTCCGATAGCTTCTTCATACCAGGTTTCTAATGCAATTCGCAACTGTAGTCGGGCGTTTTGGCTATAGAATTAACACCTTTACAGACAGACTCTGGGCTAGAAAACGTCATTTTTTTCTGCCACCCGGCTTTCTTTCTATTTCGAATTGCAGAGACATGTAAAATGTACAGGAATTGCATTTTAATGAGTGGCTGATTTGTTAGCTTAGAAAAAGAACTGTCCATTTTAGAATGATTACACCGTTCCATGGTATTATAGATGGATGATTTTCCCAACCGATCTATTAAAAAATATTAAGGCTCAAAATTATCTTAACACTAGTGTGATGGACCTACTTATCAACCATGTCTTCTGAGGCAATAGAAAATTCTACCTTCTCTGCCAGCAAAGCGCCTCTTATTATAAATTGTATCTGAAATTATCCAGTTTCTATAAATCCACCCATTCACACTTTCATCCATCTCCGTGTGCTGCCACTTCTACCCATCCACCCTCGCATGCAGGCACGCCCATCCAACCATATATTCATCCAAGTATACACCTATCCAAGTATACACCTATCAACTATAAACGTATCCATGCATCCATTCACCCACCCATTCACATTTGCATCCATCCATGTGTGCATCCATCCACCATCACCTCCAAATCCACCTCCACATGCACCACCACATCCAACACCACATCCACCACCACATCCACCACCACATCCACCATCACATCCACCACCACATCCACATCCACTGCCACATCCACCGCCACATCCACAGCCACATCCACCACCACATCCACCACACCCACCACCACCACACCCACCACCACTACATCCACCACCCCATCCACCACCACCACTGCATCCACCACCACCACATCCACCATCACCACATCCACCGCATCCACCATCACCACATCCACCGCATCCACCACCGCATCCACCACCACATCCACCACCACATCCACCAACTCCACCACATCCACCACCACCACCACCTCCAAATCCACCTCCACATGCACCACCACACCCACAGCCACATCCACAGCCACATCCACCACCACATCCACCACACCCACCACCACCACATCCAAAACATCCACCACCACTTCCACTACCACCGCATCCACCACCACCACATCCACCACCGCATCCACCACCACCACATCCACCACCACCACCGCATCCACCACCACCACATCAACCACCACCACCACATCCACCACCACCACATCCACCACCACCACCACATCCACCACCTCCACCACCTCCACAACCACCACATCCACCACCACCACCACATCCACCCCCACATCCACCACCATCACCACCACATCCACCATCACCACCACCACCACATCCACCACCACCATATCCCCCAGATCCACCACCACCACATCTATATGTGTGTGTGTGTGTGTGTGTGTGTGTGTGTGTGTGTGTGTGTGTGTGTGTGTGTGTGTGTGTGTGTGTGTGTGTGTGTGTGTGTGTGTGTGTGGCTCTGTGTGTGTGTAGGTGCAAATGCAATGTTCTTGGATTTTCGTCACAATAAAATACACTGAACATAATCTTCACAAAAGTTATTTACAAACGTTTAAGCTATTGCCATTATAAATTACAATAACTTTTATTTAAGTATTAATTATTTACAAAACTAAAAGCCATTGTTATTTGTAATATCAATACATCTAAGTCACGTAAATACAACACACATTGCATTACAAATGCTATAGGTGTCACATTTGCGAAAGTTAAAACTATTGACATTGTAACTGACAAAGCTATTAATTTTGCTATTTTCAAAACCAACACATAAATAAAAAAAGTGTCATTTACAATACCAATCGCTCAAACTTTCCTAATGCGAGACCTATTGCATTTCCAATGCTTGTTGTTTTAGTAATTAACAAAGGACATTGAAACGGGTCCCTAACGGGCTCCATTTTCACGACCTTAGCGGTAATGGAAAAATAACTATCAAGTTATGAACAATGAACATAAATAACATGAAGGTAATAATGTACGTCATTTAGAGGTTGCCTCTTGAAACCCCTAGTACCACCTTTACCACCCCTGGCCTCGGAGTTGGCAAAATCTGTGCTAATAAACATGGGTGGCTTTCTAAAAATCTTTTTATTAACTGTGCTCACAATATCATACATTACAAGACATTGTTCATATAGCATGTAATAGAACAACACTTCACCATACAGTATAAAGCTGTAATATACATATGTGGGACTGTTAACACTGATAAAATAGTCCTGAACCGCCCCTCGGCTCTTTATTTTTTGACCGTTTATCATTAGGCTAATGGTGAACAATATTAGATTATTTACTATTAGTGTAATAAAAATAGAGCACACTTAGCTGGAAGGGGATCTTTGTTGGCAGCTGTGGTAAGTAAAAATGACTTTAAATGTATGGTGTGTGTGTTTTTATGCAAGCGAGAACATCTGTGTGAGTAAACATGATTCTGTATGTGTAGGCATGGCATATGTGTATAAATGGAAGTGAGTGAGAGTCAGTGAAAGGAAGTGAGTGAGATTGAGGCCCAGATTTACTATTCTGTGATGCAATGAAACACTGCACCAAAGTTACTGCACTTCCGTGGGCCAAAGGGAGACTAAGATATGGTACATTTTTCTCTTACTGTATGCTGGTGCACATTTGCCAGCCACGTGCCAAAGCACACACCCTTGTGCCATACTGCAAGGGTGTGAGCACTCTCTGAAGCAAAGGTATTATACAGGAAATGGTCCCTTTCAGTAAACAAACTATGCTTTTAGGCTTTTCCCACTTTGTATGTTTGCTGTACAATACAACAAATAAGCAAAGTTAGAAAAATTTGGAGAAATGAAGTCATTTACCTCATTAGGTCTGCCTCGAAGAGTCATAGGATTGTAGTGCAAATTCCTGTCGATCAATATTTGTAGATAGAGACTTGCATCAAAACCCATAAGTTAGCTACATGGAAATGCCCATGCATTTTCCATGGACCGACCCCTTTACGCAAAATAACACAGCACAATTTTGCGTTACTTTGGGATACTATCCAATGCATTGGGTAGTAAATTCCACCCTAACACTTTGTGCTGGGTTTGTGTCACAATAGTGATGCAAACAAGGTGCAAAGCATTTGGAAACCTAGGCCTGAGTGTCAGTAAGCATGAGGGGGTCTGAGTGAGATTAAGAGAGTATGCAAGTGAGTGAGTGAGAATCAATAGGACTGAATGTAAGTGAGTGAGTATCAAAAAGAATGAGTGTAAGGAGTATGCTGTTAGGGTCATGGGAAATACATCCATGGGGAAAAAAAGGACATATGATGTCACTTCCTTTGAAGTCATTAAGGTCAAAGGGTATGCAATGTCACTTCTGCTACCCGTGGCATTTTGGTGAATCGAAGACCATGAAAGTATTCGAGGTCAGCGACTTAGTTCTTGTTTTGTATTTCACACGTTTTACTTGAGCTTGCATTCCGTAAAAGTTTAAGGTATTTCCAGGATGTTGTGTTCCTGTACTTTTTCCTGTACCATATTTCTCTTGTATAATGCATAATTTGTACAGAGTCACCTCCAGGAGTTATAATGGGCCATGATTGACAGCTCTGGAGTTGAGGCTGAAGACAGAGCTTGTTTCTCCCAGTGCCTGTCACTGGGTCAAAAAGTTGTTCTGAATTCATGTTCATCAAACCATGGGCCTCTCTGCGGAGCGCCCAGAACAATGGTCACATATTCCAGTTCCAAAGTGATTCTGTGCAAATGTGTGAAGGAGTACACAGCTAACTAAATACTGAAAGTAAAGTAAAAGTAAACAAAAATGCAGTGCTTATAGGTGAGTCAGTGCGTTGTGTGTTTAGGTGGTGGTGAAGTGAAGGAGATGCAAGGAAGTGCATTCAGGAGAGAGTGAAAAGAGGGTGCTGAAGAGGCAAGTGATTAGGTGTAAGATATGCAGATGGAGGAGATGTGGAGAAAAAAAGGGGTACACATGTATAACACAGAGTAAACATAACACAAGTGATTAAGACGCTCTGAAGACCAGTGCCCTTTCCACAGACCTCAGTAATGTTTAATTCAGTCTCATAGTTTCAGAGTTGAAACATTTTCAATATTATCATTATTGTTCTTAATTTAGCTTGAGCAGCCAACAACCACTGACAAAGCCATCAATCCTGGCTGGTTTAAGGTGTATATCAGTTTTTGTGTTATTGATCTGGATGCAATATTAGAAAGATCAGAGAAAAAACAGAATTCCGGTCGGGGCAGGCACTATGAGAATCACAGAAATGTAATGTTTGTTTAAGACATTTCCTTAATTATATAGAGCCCGTCCCCTTAAGAGACTCCGCCCCTCTTCACTTTTTAGATCGAACCAGAGTCCGCGCGCATGTGTAGCTCTCTGTAAGGCTTGCTGTAGTGCAGGATTTAAGAGAAGCCTACCCACTCTCCGCCGATATATTTCATTGGCTTGTGTCTTTGACCTTCCTAAATGCTTCTGATTCAGTAATTGGCTTGTTGGTCCCACCTTAGTACGACCTGGACTTCATTTGTAACCTCCCATAGCTACTGGCCCCTTTATTTCGGTTATTACATTGTATGTGTTTTTTAGTCTTCTAAGCACTATTGGGCACATGCGTCAAAGGTAGGAATTAGGAGTGCTTAATAGCGATTATTAAGGAATCGCTTGTAAGGAGTCACAATAACCTATGCATGTAGGTTTTGCTAAAAAAACCTGTGATTCCTACATATTCTTTATTAGCGAATTTCAAATTGCGATTCGCTATTAAGGAATGGCTTCACATTCAATACTATTGGCCTAGAGGCCCATAGGAATGAATGGGATTGCATTCGCAATTTCAAGGGTGTAAGGGGGGAAAAAGGCCACCCTGATGCACCCCCAAAAAAGGTAAGTAAGCACATGTGGGGCATACACATGCCCTAAGGGCATGTGTATGCACCACAATGCACTTTGAAAAATGCATTTTTGGGCATTTTTCAAAGGAATTGCAGATTGCCATCAACTTGAAGTTGATGGTAATTTGCGATTACAAATTGCAAAAAATGCAATTAGTGAATGCATAATGCATTGCCCTTAGGAATTTGGGATTCTGTAACTGCATTCGCAAAATAGGTATTTGCTAAATTTGCGATTACCTATTTTGCAAATTGCATTTGGGTTGATGCATCCCAAATGGCAAAAAACAGGTCGAAAAGGGACCAATTCTGCGAATTGGCCCCTTTGCGACCGGTATTTTGCTTGATGTATGTGGACCTATTTTCTTTATTGAGTTTCTCTCGCTGCTGGCACGGCGTCCTTGCTTACGTTCAGCGCCCCATGCCCGCTTTCACTTTTGAAGCAGTCGAGACCATGGCGGGCGCTTGTTACAGGGAAGCGGTTTAGTTTCCCCTGAAACATTTTTTATGGCGAACCGTCCTGACAGCAGTTTGAAAATTGATACAACTAGTTTTCATTCCAAACCTCACGCGCCTCAGCAAGACACTAAGGCACAATGACATTAAGGGGTCTATTAGGATGGCGGGCGGATCGCCACCGTTTGTATGGCGGTGGCGATCCGCCTGCCATTTCCGTCCGCCCACCTAACATTTCTCCCCGCCATATTACGATGGCGGTTGGGACCCAGGCGAACGGAAAGACCTTCTGCCATTTTTCCGCCGGTAGGTAATACGCCCGATTGCCTACCAGGCGGAAAAGACCTGCAATATAGTGGGGGTGCCTTCCAGGTACTGCCGTCCATATTAAGATGATGGCGGTCTCATGACTTTCCATGGTGGAAACTCCGCTATGGAAAGACAAGTGGAGAATGCCTTTGGGGTTCCGTTGCGGACCCCGAGGTGGTTGGGTGGCTGCACTTGGGGGGTACCCATGGTCCCCCCCCCCTACATTTGCATGCACAAGGTAGCAGGCACCACGCGGTGCCTGTCACGTTGTGCATGCAAATGCACAACATGCCCTTTTAACATTGTGGCGGGTGCTGAATACAGCCACCGCCCGCCTCAATGTTAAATATACAGGATGTGACCGCCATGGTGGCGGAGGCATCCTAATTGGCGGTGCGGGAACGCTACACTACTGGCAGCCGGTCCCAGCACCGCTAGGGTGGTGGGTGGACTCCAGTCCACCCGCCATTCTAATAGACCCCTAAATGTGCAGGGTACATGGTAACAAAACATGCTGCTGGGAAGAAGATAGTATTTTCCCTAAGAGATGCGCACTCTAAGTCAAGCGTGTTTCATCCGGAGGAAGGGGGCTTTTTTGGAGAGGGGGTTATTTGCACTTTCCAATTTCCTGAAAACTCAGGCACGCGTGGCATTCATGCATTTGGAGTCAGAAGTGTTCAAGTTCCCAAAAACCAAGCGCACACGGTTCACTGCCACTGGCATTTAGAATAAACCAGCTCGCTCCTGGTGTTAAATCACTTGATTTCCGGTGCGCAGGAAGTGGCGGCGTCTAATTTTATCAATTTACAACAGGCAACCACGAGGGTTTGTAACACTATCTAGCCAGGACGGTGAAAGGTTACTCCTTGTGCCCTGTATTCCAGTGTCCCATAGAGAGCTGTTCTATTAGCTGACTTGGAACTATTGAAATGTGGTCAGAAGAAAGTCTTCAAGCATTTCAGTCGAGCAGCGGAGGGCAAATGCTGGCTGGGCTGAGGTATAGTCTAGACTCCAGGGGAAACGCTGATTTTGGAAGCATAATTCTTGGGTTTGGAATTCTCTTGTATCCATTGCATGATCTTCAATCAGCAACTTGCTGTATATGTTTGTACTTGAATTAGCATTTTGCATACCAGAAGACACTTAAAAAAGATAAGGGCACAAAACAATGCGGAAAACACCAACTCAGGACCGCTCTTTTAAACATAAACGTAATTAAGGCCCACTGTTAGAGTGCACATGTCCACTTTCCTCGGTTGAGGGGAGTGACCCACCGGAAACTCTTCCCGAGTGGGACTGATAGCAGAGCAAACAGATTGTTCAACAACAACAACAAATATCACAGAGACAAGACTTGAATGCATAAAGCGACGAGAACAGTGGGATGCAGTTTTCAGTTTCAGACCAGGGGCAGAGCACTTTTGCACTATCGAACAACACGCTGGTCGAAGAAGATAATAATAACAATAATAATAATAATAATAATAATAATAGAGTTTATAAAGCGCATGGTTACGCCATCTCGGCTTGTCCCCACGCTGCGGTGAGAGAAAGTAACATTGCCCGGCTCCAAGGCACTCAAACCTTGCTTATCCAGAGAACAGATGGGTTTTAAGCGCCTTCCTAAACCTAACTTCAGAGGTCTCCATACGGAGGTTTAGCGGGAGTTTGTTCCAATTCTGGGCTGCCAAGAACCGGAAGGATCTACCTTGCATTCTGGCCTTCTTCACCTTAGGCACTATCAACAGGCCAGTCCCACTAGATCTCAGAGACCTACGACGTACATAGCTGGTGACAAGGTCCTTCAGATATGAGGGACCCTTGTCCTGGGTGATACGATGGCATGTACATAATGTTTTAAACATCACTCGTTTCCTAATAGGTAGCCAGTGCAAAGTATCTAAGGCTTTTTTTGAGGCCGCCCTCCTAGGTTGAGCCAGCACCAGTCGCGCAGCGGCATTCTGCACAACCGGCAGTCTCCCGAGGCATTTAGCAGTGGCGCCCAGATAAATAATATTGCCATAATCTAGGCGAGATGTAATGAGGGCATGCACTGGCGTCTTCCTAGCCTCTAAGGGAAGGAAATCCATTGTTTTCGGTACATTTTTAAGGACTCCAATACATTTCCCCACTACACGTCTCGTGTGAGTTTCATCCGAGAGAGTGGAGTCCAACCAGACTCCAAGATTTTTTGCCAAGGTACACGGTAACGGAGTGGGGACTAGACTAGGAGGCCACCATGCCGACGTCCACCTTGATGCATTACCCCATACCACAAGCACCTCAGTCTTATTGCCATTTAGCTTCAGGCAGTTCTTATCCATCCAGGAGGCAAGCTCCTGCATGCAGGACCTGAACTTAGAGGCAGCAACATCTTGTTCTTGAGATAGGGAGATCACCAATTGGGTATTGTCGGCATATGAGACAACCCCCACTCCAAAGCCCTGCGCTATCTCTGCTAAAGGAGTAACATATAAGTTAAACAAGGTAGGACTCAAAGCAGAGCCCTGAGGCACACCCTGCTCCAGCTTGACATCCTTGGAGTAGTGCGCCCCCTGTCTGACCTGAAAGCTTCGCTCTACTAGGAAGGATTTCAGCCATTTCAAAGCCGGGCAAGAGACACCTCCTTTATTCAGACACTGCAGCAAGGTGTAATGTGCCACAGTGTCAAAGGCAGCGCTTAGGTTCAACATAGAGTCTGTGTTTATTTAAGGGTGTAATGGCTTCAGACACCTTTTCTTTATTTGCATTTATTGCCCGTTTTTCAACACATACAGCTCCAGAGTATCCAACCTCTGTGCGTATTGCAAAAACCGTACATATATGTGTGCTTGATGGTTTCTGTTTTACTCTCATTTGAAGCCGTGTTTGCGATGGCAAAACTCTGGAATTACAATCCAGCCTTTGCAGAATATGTATTTCTTATAAAGGGAAGTATATTAGGAACTCTGCGAACTCTGCAGTTGAGCAGAGTTTAACACCCACCCCTAGTAAGGACCTCCTTACCTGTGCACCTCAAAGGGCTCCACTGGTAACCTTGAACGCCAATAATGACTAAATTATGTTATATGGACACAGAGGCTACGTTAAATAAAAATAAATTAGGCTTAAAGGTGAGGGATAGACAAAAAGGGGCAGATTTATGTTGGGAATGCGCCACGTTTGCGTCACGCAACTGCGGCGTAAACGTGGCACATCCCTACGACCCATTTACAATGTGACGCATCTAGGCAGATGCGTCACGTTGTAAAGCCCTGCGCCACTTGTGGGCGTTCCGGCGCAGGGTGGGCGTTCCGGGGCAGGTGCGCCTCGCAAAAGTGGCTGAGTGAAAACTATAAGATTTCACTCAGTCACTTTCAGGCCAATGCTGCGTCAAAACCCTGCGCCTGCTTGAAGCAGGCGTAGGTCTTGACGCAGCATTGTAAAGATGAGGCACCCCCGAGCCTTGCTGGAGCTGCGTCGTGCTTGCGACGCAACTCCAGCAATGCGCCACCTTTACGGCACAGATGCGTCACGCATCTGTGCCGTTTTTACCCCATGGTGCGCCGCATTGTAAATGCGGCGGACCATGGGTGGTGGAGCAGCGGCGCAAAATAACTGGCGCAGTTTTCATAAATCTGCCCCAAAGTGCCTAAATGAATGTTTGTTTAGAAGCGTTCAGGGGCCCCAGTGAAGGAAGTTGTTTTAGGACCTGAGCAGACAAGTAACTAAGTCAAAATCCAAAATTTGGAGGATCTGTTTATGTGAGCCAAACTGAGTATCATCCCCCCCCCCCTGTTCAGCAGTTCAAAGTGGCCTTGTTTTGCACAAGTTCACAACTCAAATCCAAAGAGGTTTGTCTAATATATGGAGTGCTAGAACCTTCTCCAGAGAATTTAAAAACTACATTCTTACACCCAATGTTGAATTCAGATTTAATATTCACCTCCATTCACTTTTGTAATGCTTTTGATCTTAGTTTTTCTGTATCAGATCAGCCCAATTCCCAGTGATTGGTAGAATTACCCTGTACTTCTATTGGTCCCTGCTTCACTCTCATGTCCAGGGTTCTGGTCTTCTCATTGATACCTAGACATGCTGAGTTTTCAGTATTGTGCTGTTATGATGAGTACTTAATTGGAATTTCTCCTCTGGCTCCACGCTAGAATGTTAGGCTGACGGCACTCGAGGACTGTCAGTTGCAGCTGATTTCCCGAGGTGGTCGGACGTCATGTTGTGCTTCTGACTAAACACTTTCTTCAAGTTATCCTGGCTCCTGTGTTTACTTGGGCAATTCACCTCAATATTTTGGTAACGATCTTCTCTGAAAAAATTGGATCCTGGAAGCACAACCTGGAGCTGCGTCGTGCTTGCGACGCAACTCCAGCAATGCGCCACCTTTACGGCACAGATGCGTCACAGTTTTTACCCCATGGTGCGCCGCATTGTAAATGTGGCGGACCATGGGTGGCGGAGCAGCGGCGCAAAATAACTGGCGCAGTTTTCATAAATCTGCCCCAAAGTGCCTAAATGAATGTTTGTTTAGAAGCGTTCAGGGGCCCCAGTGAAGGAAGTTGTTTTAGGACCTGAGCAGACAAGTAACTAAGTCAAAATCCAAAATTTGGAGGATCTGTTTATGTGAGCCAAACTGAGTATCATCCCTCCTCCCCCCTCCCCCCCCCGTTCAGCAGTTCAAAGTGGCCTTGTTTTGCACAAGTTCACAACTCAAATCCAAAGAGGTTTGTCTAATATATGGAGTGCTAGAACCTTCTCCAGAGAATTTAAAAACTACATTCTTACACCCAATGTTGAATTCAGATTTAATATTCACCTCCATTCACTTTTATAATGCTTTTGATCTTAGTTTTTCTGTATCAGATCAGCCCAATTCCCAGTGATTGGTAGAATTACCCTGTACTTCTATTGGTCCCTGCTTCACTCTCATGTCCAGGGTTCTGGTCTTCTCATTGATACCTAGACATGCTGAGTTTTCAGTATTGCCTGGATTACTTGAGGTAATCCCCATTACTCTTAGTCCTACTCGTCCTCGACCCAGTCATAACACATGAGGTATTCCACCCGACAGGAAACAAAACAGGAAACGCTTTTTCAGACTCCACCCACCCTCCTGTCAGGTGCTATATTACACCTCACCACCAGAAGCAAATCCTGATGTACCAAGCACCAAAGGCCCGGCAAGGGAGGGCGGGCGGGTTGTATGACTGGGTCGAGGACGAGTAGGACTAAGAGTAATGGGGATTACCTCAAGTAATCCAGGCATTACCTCTACGTCCCTCGTCCTCGACCCAGTCATAACACATGAGGCATACCAAAGCAACCCCAACGGCCTTTGGCACACCACAACCAGAAACAAGAACAGACACAAAAGCGTGCAGCAAGACATAGTTTATTAAGAAACCAAATCAACCAAGTGGAGGAACCCCCACCGCACGCAGCACCCCAGAGCCAAAATTCAGGCGGCCCGAAAGAGCACAATTCAGGCGATAATGTCGCACAAAAGTGGACTCGGACGCCCAGGTCCCCGCCCGACAGATTTCATCCAGGGGGACCCCATGGAAAGCCGCCCAAGAGGCAGACACACCCCTGGTAGATCTAGCCTGAACACCAGAAGGGCAAGGCAAACCAGAGCCCTGGTAAGCCAAGGAAATCACCTCCTTGATCCAACGACCCAAAGTAAGCCGAGAGGCAGCTTTACCCCTACCAGCCAGACCAAAGGTAACAAAGAGGGAGTCAGAGGACCGAAAGGCAGCAGAACGAGCAACATAAATAGACAAAGCCCGTCTGACATCCAAAGAATGGAGCAAGACGTCAGAGGGCGAAGAGGGAGAAGGACAGAGAGAAGGAAGAATCAATTCCTGGGAGGAATGAAACTTGGAACGAATCTTAGGTAGAAACCCGGGGTCCAAAGCAAGGACCACCGCGTCGTCCAGAAACCTCAAGAAGGGGGGAGAACAGCGCAAAGCAGTAAGCTCGCCCAACCTCCGAGCCGATGTAACAGCGACCAAAAAGGCCACCTTGAAGGACATGAACTTCAAGTCCACAGACTCCAGAGGCTCAAAAGGGGGCGACTGTAAGGCACCCAAAACCAACGAAAGATCCCAGGGAGGAACCGGGGAACGTACCACAGGAGCAGAAAGAGAAAAGCTCCGAAACAAACGGGAAACCAACAAGCCATCCGAAGGCAAAAAAGAATCAGGATCCCGAAATGCCCGGATAGCAGCCCACTGACCCTTCAAAGTGGACAAAGCAAAGTGTTTGTGAAACCCATCCAGAAAAAACTGAAGAACAGAGGACACCGCACAAGAGGCAGGGGACAGGCCCATGGAAGCACACCAAGAAGAGAAGGAAACCCAGTGTTTAGAATATGAGGAAAGCGTGGACTTCCTACGGGAAGCCTGCATCACTGTGATGAGGTGATCGGGCAAACCCCGGACCCCAAGAGACAGCCGTTCAACCTCCAGACCGCCAAGGTGAGAGGTACCAACAGCGAGGCCGACTGGCAACTCAGAGGAGACGGGTAGCGGGGCAGGACCCAGGGAGGGCCCACCGCCAGCCGCAGCAGAAGCGGGAACCAAGAGCGGCGAGGCCAATAAGGCAGAACAGCCACCACCTGAGCCCCCACCCGCTGAACCTTCAACAAGAAAGCAGGGATCAGAGGAAAGGGGGGGAAGGCATAGAGTAACCAAGGAGGCCAGAGGACAGTCAAGGCATCCACTCCCCAAGCCCCCTCCTCCGGAGTCCTGGAGCAGAACAGGGGAAGCAGGGCGTCCTTCAGCGAGGCAAAGAGATCCAGCCCCGGAGTCCCGAACCTCAGGCACAGGGACCTGAAAATCCGAGGGGACAGGCACATGGTGATAGAGGACGGGAACCTCCGACTCAAGGAGTCCGCCACCACGTTGTCCACACCCTTGATGTGTTGCGCAGACAGGGCCACCAGATGACACTCGGCCCAACTCGCAATGGCACAGGCCACCAAGTTCAGGGAAAGGCAGCGGGTACTGCCCTGGTGGTTGATGTAGGCCACAGTCACCGTGTTGTCCGACCTCACCAACACGTTGCAACCCAGAAGACGATCCTTGAACAGGCGAAGGGCCCTCTCCACCGCCGACAGTTCCCTCCAATTCGAAGACCGGCGCGACTCCGAAGGAAGCCAACGCGCCTGGATCGCCCAAGGACCCAGAGTCGCCCCCCAACCGGAGGCGCTGGCATCCGTCGTCAAAACCAAAGGGGGCGGAGGATGGAACCACATGCCCCTCGACAGATTGGAGGGATCCAGCCACCATTGGAGAGCAGACACCAATCCTGGGGTCACCGGAACAGGAATCGAGAAGTCCAGGACAGGAAAGGGCACCCAACGCTGAACATGCCACAGCAGCGGCCGAAGATGGACCCTGGCCCAGGGCACCGTGAACACAGTGGCAGACATATGACCCTGGACCACCAACCACTGTAGGAGAGGAGCAGACCTCCTGGAAAGCAACGTCCTCAGCAAGGATTGTAGACGCAGAAGCCGGGACTCCGGGAGAAAAACCTTGCCCATCACCGAGTCGAACACAGCCCCAATGAAGGTCCGCCGAGTAGACGGGTCCAGGTGACTTTTTGGCAGATTGACCAGGAAGCCATGGGCCTCGAGCGTACGCATGGTCAACGAAAGGTGTACAGACATGACCTCCGAAGATGGAGCTTGGAGCAGCCAATCGTCCAAGTAAGGAAACACGGACACCCCCAGTAGATGGAGATGGGCCACCAAGGGAGCAGCCACCTTGGTGAACACCCTGGGGGCGGACCGGAGACCGAAAGGAAGGACGCAGAACTGCCAATGACGACCATCCAGGCAGAAGCGAAGGAACTTCTGATCCTCCAACGCCATCGGGACATGCAGGTAAGCATCCTGGAGATCCAGCGACGTGAACACCCAACCCTCCTGGATCAGGGGGATCACCTTCTGCAGCGTCTCCATTTTGAAGGGAATCTTCTGAACAAACAAGTTCAAGGCCCGAAGATTGATGACAACACGGAACCCTCCCGTGATCTTCGGAACCACAAAGACAATAGAATAATTCCCCAGTCCCCGCTCCAGGGACGGAACCGGGACAATCGCCTTCTTGTCGAACAGGGACCCAACCCCCTCCAGCAACGCCCTCCGGCGAGCAGGGTCTGCAGGTACAGGGGTCACCACCAACCCCGAGGGAGTAGGAGGGGACAGGAACTCCATCCGGTAGCCCCGAGAAAGAACATCCAGCACCCACCGGTCCGATGTCGTCACCAGCCAAGCTTGGAGAAACAGCCGCAGTCTCCCACCAACCGCGGACTGACCCCCAGCGAGAGCGGGCACTGGAACGGAATAGTCAGGAGCGAGCCGCCCCCGACCCCCCCTCCGGCTGAGGCTTCTTCTGGAACCTCCGAGGAAAGGACCTGCGAGCCCCCCGCTGGCCCTTAAACGAGGACTGCTGGAACCTGGAAGGCTGGCGAAAGGACCTGGCATTCGAGAAGGACGACCCCTTCTGAGAAGTAGGCTGACGGAACGACAATGAATGCTTCCTCTCCTTGAAGACTTTATGCAGCTTGGTCTCCAGGGCGTCCCCAAAAAGCTGAGTACCAGAGAATGGCAACCTCAAGGCCATAGAACGCTGCGCAGCATCAGTCTTCCATCCTCTCAGCAGCAAGTTCCGACGGGCAGCCACCGAGGAACCACAAGACAATGCAGAAGCCCTGACAGAGTCAAAAGCGATGTCCGAGAGGAACTCCGATTGACGCTCCATCGACTCCAGCAAATCAGGACAGCTGATCCCTGTGAGAAGTTGGCCCGATATGCAACGTTTGCTATTCTAGCGACCGCTATGTATCGTTCCAACGACCCTTATGGTGTTTGGTTGTAAGTCAACCTATAGACCAGCTATCCTAGTAGCGTGGATACGAGCAGTCTAAGGCTAAAGACTCGAGAGGGCGCGTTAAGCCAGCTGTTTACCACACATGTACCCCTTGAACACCCAGTGAAAGGACACCACACAAGTGTTATGAAAATAAACAGTATATTTATTAAGAATCACAACAGCCCTGTACTCTTTATGAGGACAGGGTACTAAGCACAAACCAAATCTCTTTTAGCAAATACTTCAAGTGCACAGTTTAAAACAAGTGTCCGGGGACACGGAAAGGTTAAGGCAAGTCGGAAGCGAGGGACTCGGGACCCTAGAGTAAGGAGGCTATGCAGGCACCGAAATGCCGAGTTACCTAGCCACGAGGGCTGCGGCTGCACAAGTCTTACAGGCGTCGGGGTCTTCGCTGACGAGCCAGGAGCCGGAAGAAAAGGAGTTGCTGGCCGGCGACCAGTGATGAATAGTTCGTAGAGATCCAAGCCTGGATCGGAGATTGATGAAACCTGAAAGCAGAGGGGACCAAGTTCGTACTACTAGCCAGTAGTCAGAGGGTACCAGGAAGGCACCGGTTGGCCGTCACCTCGACCAGGTGAGTGGGCGACGCTAGGCTCTGCAGTCTCACGGACCAGGGGGCGTTGTCGGCGACCTCGGTGGAGGTGCGAGCTGTCCCACGACGGATGTCGCTGTCGGCGTCTTGAGTGGACCAGGAGGGTCCGGGGTGCTTCTCAAAAGATGGAAGCAAGGGCCAGTCTGGAGCAACCAGACCGGCAGTGTTGATTCTTGGTCGTCGTCACAGAAGGGCACAAGCCAGCGGCTAGTGACCAGACAACGTGCTGAGCAGCGAGCAGAAGGGCCCCACGCAGATCGTGGAGATACTGGGAGGCTGCACTTCGGTGCTAGAGCGGCTCAGGGTCGGGGCTTCTCGGACCCCAGAGCACTCACCAGAGAGTTATCTCGATGGTCGTGCTGGTTTTTAAGAGCGTGCAGGTTCTGATGATGGCCGGTCCCTCGAGGTCTCGTCGCACCCACAGATCACAGCTGAGCTGATGACGTGGGTAGAGGTCAGAGGTGCCAGGGAAGCCGGTTCTCGTCGAGCTGGGCCGTCGAATTCCTTGAGGAAGGACTTACAGCAAACCGCAGAGTTCTTAGATGGTGCCCGCTGATGCAGGGTGACTACTCCTTAGCCACAAGGGAGAAATCTTGAGAAGAGTCTTGAAGGTCCTTTCGTAGAAAGTAGTTCTTGATTCAAAGATGATCTAATTTGGAAGGGTCCCCGCTCCGGCCTTTATCCTAAAGAAAGGGGTGGGTACATGACTAGGTCCTGCCCTAAGGGTGGGACCAGGAAGGGGGGTAGTTACACCCCTCTCCCCTGCCGGACTTTCCCCAGGCCAGGGCTGTCGCCCCTGGAACTGGTTCTAACCGGCAGATGCGTAGTGAGCACCGGGGTGCCACTCCGCAGTCACCTTCTCGCAAAAGCCCTACCTACCCAGAATACACAAACCCTGTCTGGGACGGTGCGAACACCGCCCTCGACAGGAAACCCTTTGTCCAAGCGCTCCTCGCTGGAAGGACTCCCAGCCGCAGGAGGTCAGACTTGTGTCTGTGGTGGCAGCATCCATTTTGTGGAGCTGAGGCTTTCGTTAACTTTAACCGGGGTTCACAGTTACGTACATGTCGTGTCCCTCTAGAAGGGCGGAATGCTAACCTCGTCGCCAGAGTCGGTGAGAGGGCAGCATCCCGATTCGTATGACACCTTACTCGACATGTCTTGATAACGCGACACCGAAGTTACTGATATGGTACGCGTTATCATGGAACAGCCATTGGGTCTTGATTCCGCAAGCTGCAACCGGGCTCGGCTCGGGCCAGAGCTTAGTTCACACGAGCCCATGCACTCTGCCTTCAGGATTGTCAAGGCCTGCCATAGGAGTGACTGATAGGGACTCGGGTGTCCATTGTATGGTTAGATATAGAGCTACTACATCTAAAGCAAAGGGTGATTACACGACTTCGCCCCAGCTGTCATGCAGCCAGTTGTGTCAAATTTAGGAGGCCAGCCAGGGGTGGCATAATACATGCTGCAGCCCCTGGCGGCCCTGGGTACACCTATGCCCCGAGTTATAGGGTCTGATAGGGTGGCCCAGTACCAATTGGAAATGTACCTAGGGTACATGGAATCCATTTTAAAGAGAGAGCAGTAGGCCTGGGGTCCTGATTGGCAGGGTCCCAGGTCGACTATGTCCAAAACCAGCTAAAACACAGGGCAAAAAGTTGGGGGCAACCATAGTCAGGATGTACCTTCCTACACAACCCCCCCCCAAACGAAAGGAGATAAGGCTATCCTTGTCCAGGTAAGCCTCTATTACCTAAGTGGCCATATAAGGAAGGACCAGCTCTGGCTTGGTTTCCCCCTGTGTCATGGTCCACTAGGCAACCCCTCACCCTAAGGGTATCTGAGGGTCTCCACCATAGGGAATCTCTGTCTCTGGTGTGTCTTGGGAAAGAAGAAGGCTGATGCTGGGATGGAGTACTGAAGTGAGGCTCCTCTACCTTTGGGCTCAACTTCCTCCAATCACCATCCATCATATGTGCCTTTCTTTCTTTAGCTGAGATGCACTGAGCTCTCAGGGTCAGCCTCTGGCTACCTAAAGCTGGAGGCTGAGTCCCTCTGTTTGGCTTACTAGAGGGACAGGTCAGGTCTGGGGTTTTTAGGCCCCATGTTTGGCTGTGCCCAACAGTGTCCAGCTGTGGGAGTTCCCTAACTGCTTTTAAGGGGGATCCCTCAGGAGTCTGTTCTATTTTCACTTGGCTAGGTTTACCAGCTTCAGTGATCCTAATCTGTGGATTAAGGGGTTCTTTTGGACAGGGGGCCCTTTGGGGTCCACCACTGGCCTCCCTGATCTCTTCAGCCCTGGGCTGACTGAGGCAGGGTAGAGAGGTGCAGGCTACCTGCTCCAGACTGGGTCCCACCTGGGAAGGGTCCACTGCCATCAGGGGCTCTGCCAGGCTAGGCCTGACTACCTCTGGGGCAGTTCCTTCAACAGGGGTAGAGTCAGTTCCCTGAGGAGGCTGGCTCTCACCTAGTGTCTGGGAGGGGGAAGACTCTTCTTCCTCCTCAATGCTCTCTGTTTGAGTGGAGTGATCCATCGTTTCAGGCTTCACAACCTCACTATCTGTCTGAGTAGAGGCTGAGACCATTTCAGCCTT
Source organism: Lissotriton vulgaris (assembly GCF_964263255.1). Taxonomy (NCBI): domain Eukaryota; kingdom Metazoa; phylum Chordata; class Amphibia; order Caudata; family Salamandridae; genus Lissotriton; species Lissotriton vulgaris. The sequence goes on from NC_141693.1 coordinate 1,939,760,171, forward strand.
GCCAACCTTTTCAGGAGGGCACTCAGTTTGTGTTTGGGCTGTGACTGTCACAGCCCTCCTATCCTGTTCTGGAAAGTCTGTCTGAGCCTGGGCAGTGGCTACCACTGCCCTTCCAACCCTTTCAGGGAGGAATGATGCTTGGACTGGGGCTGTAGCTATTACTGCCCCACTAACCTGTCTGGATAGGCCTATCATTCTGGAATGAGCTTCTTGCTCCACCTCAGCCCATGCTGAGAGTTCCAGGTCATTCCCCAGTAAGCAATCTACAGGTAGGTTATCTGTCACTGCCACTCTCATGGGCCCTGTGACATTACCCCAGCTGAGCTTGACTACTGCCATGGGATGCCTTCTCTTCATTCCATGAATGTCCGTCACCTGATAAGTAAAACCAGGGGTCAGTTGAGCAGAGGGGACCAGATGGTCACTCACCATGGTGAGGCTGGCCCCTGTGTCTCTGAATGCCTCAACTTTCTGACCATTCACTAAAACTTCTTGTCTATACTTGCCCAAAATGTGGGGCCCAGTAGTGAAGTTGGCAAACCCCATGCCAGTCTCACAGACAAGAGTGTGGTCAGGGAACCTGGCTAAGCCATGGTCCTCCTGATTTCCCAAAGTAATGCCCACCACATTCTTGGGGGCACTCCCACCACCTGGGGGATTACCACTAGTGGTAACAGGAGGTCTAGGAGTATTACTTGGGGGTATGTTTTCCTTATTGCTATTTTTAGGGCATTTGGCATCACTTTTGTAATGGCCCACCTGTTTACAGGTATGGCAATAAGGTTTCTTCTGTTCGGAAGGAGTGTTCTGGGACCCACCACCCTTGTTGGAGTTTTGGGGCCCTTGGGAAGTCTTCTCTGTGGATTTATCCCCACCCTTCTCTTGAGGCTTGGTCGATTCCTTTTTCTGGTCACCACCCTGGTTTTTAGGCCTAACCCTGGTTCTGACCCATTTGTCTGCCCTCTTACCCAATTCCTGTGGAGAGGTCAGATCAGAGTCTACCAGGTGCTGATGTAATAACTGGTTCTGACAATTATTTAAGATTTGCTCCCTCATAATTAGATTATACAATCCTTTAAAATCAGTAACCTTACTACCCAGTAGCCAGCCTTCAAAAGCCTTAGTGGCACAATCGACAAAATCAGACCAATCTTGAGACTGCGTTTTCGGGGTATCCCTGAACAGCACCCTGTACTGCTCAGTGGTTAGGCCGAACCCTTCAACGAGTGTATTCTTCAAGACTTGGTAATTGTTAGCATCCTCCACCCTTGTGGTGAGGAGCTTGTCTCTTCCTTTTCCTTCAAAGGAGAGCCACAAGATAGCTGCCCACTGACTCTGGGGAACGCCTTGCACAGTGCAGGCCCTCTCCAAAGCAGTAATCCATTTGTGGATGTCGTCCCCTTGTTTAAAGGGGGGCACTATCTTACCAAGGTGTTTCGTATCGAAACTCTTTTCCCTATTACTAGGTACATTGCTGCCACCAGTGGGGACTGCCCCACTTAACTGTTGCTCTCTAGCGAAAGCAAGCTTTTCCTTGGCCAGGGCAAGTTCTTCCCTTTCGATCCGCAGATTAGCCGCTCTTTCCTTCGCTTCGTACCCTCTCCTCTGAGGGGACGTCATCCCTCTTTGAGAAGAGTTGTGAGAGCCGTTGGTATGAAGGGATCTGCCAGAGCCTCTTGATAGAGATCTGGCTCGTCCATTCCCCATGTTAAGCTGACCTGATAGTGGCCCCAGGGGTCCCCCAGTACCGCTATCATGTTTGCTTAAGTTGGACCTGCTTAGTCTGCCGACTTCTACCTGTCCCTTATCTGCCTCGTCCCCAGAGAGATCCTCATCCTCATCCTCCTCCACATCCTCGTTCTCGGTTGCGAGGTGAATGAGGTCAGGATCGTCCCGGGTTCCCTCGAGGGGAGGCATTTCTCCTTCTGGATTAGAAGGGCTAAGAAGCTTCTCAGCCTTTCTGGCATCATAAGTCTCTAAGAGACCAATCAGAAAGGAGGTGGTGGGGTTAGCCCCTTGCTTAATTTTCCTAGAGGTACATACTTGTCGTAACTCATGGAAGTTAAGCGCAGTATATCTTGACGGGATGACCTGTGGAGGGTCAACTGACACCAGGGGAGACTCGATGTTTCCTCCTGTGACCGACATACTGCTTCTAGTGTGGTGTAAGTGATGCACCTACCTACACTATGTGTTACCTACTTTTTCCCTTGCTAAGAGTTGTAGCCAAGGTGTGCTAAGCCTTGAGGAGCTACAACAGCTGGTTCAGTAGAACTCAGAGTATTCTAAGCTTTAGTTATATGTACTAACAGTACTTGTGCGATCTTTCAACAAGATATTCTTAGGATACGTGTGGTAAAACAACAGCAAGCTCAAATCCCAACCGCTGCTCACCAATGTGAGAAGTTGGCCCGATATGCAACGTTCGCTATTCTAGCAACCGCTATGTATCGTTCCAACGACCCTTATGGTGTTTGGTTGTAAGTCAACCTATAGACCAGCTATCCTAGTAGCGTGGATACGAGCAGTCTAAGGCTAAAGACTCGAGAGGGCGCGTTAAGCCAGCTGTTTACCACACATGTACCCCTTGAACACCCAGTGAAAGGACACCACACAAGTGTTATGAAAATAAACAGTATATTTATTAAGAATCACAACAGCCCTGTACTCTTTATGAGGACAGGGTACTAAGCACAAACCAAATCTCTTTTAGCAAATACTTCAAGTGCACAGTTTAAAACAAGTGTCCGGGGACACGGAAAGGTTAAGGCAAGTCGGAAGCGAGGGACTCGGGACCCTAGAGTAAGGAGGCTATGCAGGCACCGAAATGCCGAGTTACCTAGCCACGAGGGCTGCGGCTGCACAAGTCTTACAGGCGTCGGGGTCTTCGCTGACGAGCCAGGAGCCGGAAGAAAAGGAGTTGCTGGCCGGCGACCAGTGATGAATAGTTCGTAGAGATCCAAGCCTGGATCGGAGATTGATGAAACCTGAAAGCAGAGGGGACCAAGTTCGTACTACTAGCCAGTAGTCAGAGGGTACCAGGAAGGCACCGGTTGGCCGTCACCTCGACCAGGTGAGTGGGCGACGCTAGGCTCTGCAGTCTCACGGACCAGGGGGCGTTGTCGGCGACCTCGGTGGAGGTGCGAGCTGTCCCACGACGGATGTCGCTGTCGGCGTCTTGAGTGGACCAGGAGGGTCCGGGGTGCTTCTCAAAAGATGGAAGCAAGGGCCAGTCTGGAGCAACCAGACCGGCAGTGTTGATTCTTGGTCGTCGTCACAGAAGGGCACAAGCCAGCGGCTAGTGACCAGACAACGTGCTGAGCAGCGAGCAGAAGGGCCCCACGCAGATCGTGGAGATACTGGGAGGCTGCACTTCGGTGCTAGAGCGGCTCAGGGTCGGGGCTTCTCGGACCCCAGAGCACTCACCAGAGAGTTATCTCGATGGTCGTGCTGGTTTTTAAGAGCGTGCAGGTTCTGATGATGGCCGGTCCCTCGAGGTCTCGTCGCACCCACAGATCACAGCTGAGCTGATGACGTGGGTAGAGGTCAGAGGTGCCAGGGAAGCCGGTTCTCGTCGAGCTGGGCCGTCGGATTCCTTGAGGAAGGACTTACAGCAAACCGCAGAGTTCTTAGATGGTGCCCGCTGATGCAGGGTGACTACTCCTTAGCCACAAGGGAGAAATCTTGAGAAGAGTCTTGAAGGTCCTTTCGTAGAAAGTAGTTCTTGATTCAAAGATGATCTAATTTGGAAGGGTCCCCGCTCCGGCCTTTATCCTAAAGAAAGGGGTGGGTACATGACTAGGTCCTGCCCTAAGGGTGGGACCAGGAAGGGGGGTAGTTACACCCCTCTCCCCTGCCGGACTTTCCCCAGGCCAGGGCTGTCGCCCCTGGAACTGGTTCTAACCGGCAGATGCGTAGTGAGCACCGGGGTGCCACTCCGCAGTCACCTTCTCGCAAAAGCCCTACCTACCCAGAATACACAAACCCTGTCTGGGACGGTGCGAACACCGCCCTCGACAGGAAACCCTTTGTCCAAGCGCTCCTCGCTGGAAGGACTCCCAGCCGCAGGAGGTCAGACTTGTGTCTGTGGTGGCAGCATCCATTTTGTGGAGCTGAGGCTTTCGTTAACTTTAACCGGGGTTCACAGTTACGTACATGTCGTGTCCCTCTAGAAGGGCGGAATGCTAACCTCGTCGCCAGAGTCGGTGAGAGGGCAGCATCCCGATTCGTATGACACCTTACTCGACATGTCTTGATAACGCGACACCGAAGTTACTGATATGGTACGCGTTATCATGGAACAGCCATTGGGTCTTGATTCCGCAAGCTGCAACCGGGCTCGGCTCGGGCCAGAGCTTAGTTCACACGAGCCCATGCACTCTGCCTTCAGGATTGTCAAGGCCTGCCATAGGAGTGACTGATAGGGACTCGGGTGTCCATTGTATGGTTAGATATAGAGCTACTACATCTAAAGCAAAGGGTGATTACACGACTTCGCCCCAGCTGTCATGCAGCCAGTTGTGTCAAATTTAGGAGGCCAGCCAGGGGTGGCATAATACATGCTGCAGCCCCTGGCGGCCCTGGGTACACCTATGCCCCGAGTTATAGGGTCTGATAGGGTGGCCCAGTACCAATTGGAAATGTACCTAGGGTACATGGAATCCATTTTAAAGAGAGAGCAGTAGGCCTGGGGTCCTGATTGGCAGGGTCCCAGGTCGACTATGTCCAAAACCAGCTAAAACACAGGGCAAAAAGTTGGGGGCAACCATAGTCAGGATGTACCTTCCTACAATCCCCTCCTGCATAGCAGAAAACAAAGACTTGAAGTCAGCCAGCAAGGACTGCGCCACATAAGCCCCATAGACTCCCGACCGCAGAGCCAGGTGAGAGCCAGCATAGGACTTCTTAAGAGCAGAGTCAATTTTCTTGTCAACACCATCCTGCAGGATATTATCCTCAGCCATGGAGGGACGACCAACCAGTGAAGCAACCACCGAATCCACCTGCACCGAATCAGGCAGGGCAACCTCCAGATCCTGCAAAGGATACAGTTTAGACATGAACCTGGGCACAGAAATATGGTCCGGGTCCTTCCATTCCCTAAGGAGGACATCCATGACAAACGGGTGTACAGGCATAGAAGAGGATGCAGGCTTCCGAAACTGCGGCAACACAGTATCCTGGGAGGTACTGGGCACAGGCTCCACCGGGAACCCCATATTCTCCCGCACATGTCAAAGCAGATCAGGCATCAACTCCCTCGAGATGTACTTGCCCTGTAGATCCAACGCCCCCAAGGTAGACTCATCAGAGGAAGCAGCGGAAGAAATGTCCGAATACAGGGGTGCAGCCTCCCCAGAGCGACCCCCAGCACCCTTCTTGGAAGTCTTGAGACTGGACAGAGTCTCCAACAGCAGGCGCTTCAGGCGTCCCGCGCCCCTCTGACCAGCACGCCGACCAGCAGGCGCAGAATCCTCACAGTCGGAGGAGGACGAGGAGGAGGAAGAGTACCGAGCAGGAGAGACATGTTTCCTCTTCCTGTGGTGCTTCCCCATGACAAGTAACGACAGCAAAAGCAGGAAAAACAGCAAAACGATCCACACACAGCAACACCAAGGCGTCACACTCCAAACTGAACTCCAGGACAATATATAGGGACTGAAACACTCACCCCCGCAGCTGCATCCACTTCGAAATTCAAACGGAGGGGCAGAAGCAGCCTCCCAGCAAAGACCAATGAGGAACGCAGAAACTGCACTCCAGCTGAAGCGCTCCGATGACGTCATCAGGACGCGCCAACCCGGCACTCAGGCGAACGACAGGGGACCCCGGAGCCCACCCGGGCTCCCGACCATGCCAGACGGAGCAAATGAAGGTGCCACCGGAAGCGTCCCGCTTCCCCACACGGGCTCCACACCCGGCCGATGCACCCGGACTCCGGCAAACCGAAACCCCGCCAACCCGGCCCCGCCCACAGGGGCCGGCAGCAGAGAAGCGGAAGAAGCGCGTCCCTCCCACAAACATAGGCAAGTGAGGGACGCGCAGGCAGTCGACTGCCCCCCCCAGCAGCGAACAGCCCGGATCCAAAGCGGAGGCTCTGACCAGCACGCTACGAAGACAGGAGATCCACGGGGACCCGAGAAGCCCCGCAACCCAGGGTCCCCGACCGGAGGAAAGCCCAGGAAGCCCAGCAGCCCGGCTTTGTAAAAGGTCCCACGTCGGTCCATGAGCTCCCCCAAGGCCCCGCCAAGGAAGACACCACAGGACTCCTGATGCAGGTAAGTGCCCAGCACTCACCCCAGCGTAACCCATCAGCATTCCGACCGACAGGAAACAAAACAGGATTTGCTTCTGGTGGTGAGGTGTAATATAGCACCTGACAGGAGGGTGGGTGGAGTCTGAAAAAGCGTTTCCTGTTTTGTTTCCTGTCGGGTGGAATACCTCATGTGTTATGACTGGGTCGAGGACGAGGGACGTAGAGGTAATGTGCTGTTATGATGAGTACTTAATTGGAATTTCTCCTCTGGCTCAACGCTAGAATGTTAGGCTGACGGCACTCGAGGACTGTCAGTTGCAGCTGATTTCCCGAGGTGGTCGGACGTCATGTTGTGCTTCTGACTAAAGTTAAACACTTTCTTCAGGTTATCCTGGCTCCTGTGTTTACTTGGGCAATTCACCTCAATATTTTGGTAACGATCTTCTCTGAAAAAATTGGATCCTGGAAGCACAACCTGGCAGTGTTTGTAGTCCGTTATCTGCATTGTGCCTGTTTTCTACTGAAAATCTAAACATTTTCTTCATCCCAGTGTGTGTTTGTGCGTGTGGCATCCAGGTACGGAGGTGCTGTTCCTTGCTGTGACGAGGTACTGTTTTTCTTTGAGAAAAGTCAGCCCTGTGATTGTATTGACAGTTGGAGCCTCGCGCAAGAGCTTGCGGTGGAACTCCAATCACCCGTCCCTGACGTCTGGAGGCATTGTCATTGGAGCGCACAGTAACGACTTGCGTATGTCATTTCGTTACGCCGTCTGCGTGCCTCCATCTTTGATTAACTCAAGCTCTATGATTGTTATGCCTACATCATCATGCTGTGCCATTTACGTGCCTCCATATTGGATGTGATCATGTACGCTGAAGTCTCCGAGGCTTCTCGCATGTAAGGCTGTGTTCATGCCGGTTGGTAACCGGTGATCGGCACACCTAACACAAGGTATTATATATATATATATATTTTTCATCTTTGGCAAACACGGACATGGTGATTTGCACACCTTGACATTATCGATTTTGGAAGTTTAAAGCTGGTAAACCGAACATTCACGTACTACTTGCATTTCTCCAGGTTAATTTATATAGCCGGTCATGTTGTACTTTTATAGGCAACATTTGTGCAGGCAGATTGATGGTGAAGTGCACACCCACACTTACTAGTAGTTTGGTGCAGATACACTCACAGTGATTTGCACACCTGGAAGTACTTTTCTATTCTTTACAACCCAGCAATAGTTGTAGCTTTGAATATTACATCGGTACAAGGCATTATATTATAAATATGGAACTACAATCCAATGTCATCATGCTGCCTATGTTTCTTCCTCATCCAGGCACATAGTCTGGGAGGATTGGGTGGAAATGTTGGAAAATTACATTATTGTCTTAAATGGTCCCAATTTTGCACCTGTGAGAGAGAAAGAACATAAGTTACTTACCTGTAAACTGTGGTTCTCCAGTATAGATGGCATACAAAGTGCACTCTCCCCTCCACTGCATGCATTAAAGAGAGGCCCCCCTTCCACAATTAAACTCGGGAGTCTTGCTTGATTTTCTGCAGTGTGCATGTTTATTAAAAATAAGTTCACAGGTCAATTACTTCATTGACCCCCATTTCTTTATTTTTAGTCCAAATTATTTTTACATCACAGTATTAAGAAAAACTCGCACTTATATACATATACACTCTTTTACCGCCCATTCTCCAATGGGCCTTTGGTTTGACTTAAGGGTTGCGCCAGCAGGCCACAACCCAGATAGCCTGCTCTCTTTACGTTAACCCCCTTCCGGTCAACAGAGCCGCAGGTGAATAATTTGCCCCCCACTTGGGCAACCAGCGGCTTCCGGGGTAGGGCTGGAGAAGCCAAGGCCACCAGCAGGTCAGCCCCAACTCTCCCGCCAGCCCAGAGTCCATGATGATTTAGAAAACCTGTTCAGAGGTAAAGCTGTCACTAGACAAGAAGTTCCCGTGGTATTCTTGTCCGGAACCCCGCTACTGCCCTGCCTGAAGTCCTAATTTTTTAGGGATGGGTGGGTGGGTGCCTTCTTCACGCGACGTCCGACTCCTGGGCGGTCAGCGGACAAAGAGGGGGCCCCTAAGATGGTCGCAGGCTTTTAAGCCTCGCGCCCTTCGACTACTTCCGGGTCGTCAATAAGCCCCGATTCCATTGGTCTTCGCCCAATTTTCACTTCCGGGTCGGCTGACCCGGAAGTGAACCTCCTCTGGGTCGGCCCTTTGGCTGCCACTAACGACGCCACTCCCCGAAGGGGGGTGGCGCCTTGCATAGATGGCATACAAAGTGCACTCTCCCCTCCACTGCATGCATTAAAGAGAGGCCCCCCTTCCACAATTAAACTCGGGAGTCTTGCTTGATTTTCTGCAGTGTGCATGTTTATTAAAAATAAGTTCACAGGTCAATTACTTCATTGACCCCCATTTCTTTATTTTTAGTCCAAATTATTTTTACATCACAGTATTAAGAAAAACTCGCACTTATATACATATACACTCTTTTACCGCCCATTCTCCAATGGGCCTTTGGTTTGACTTCAGGGTTGCGCCAGCAGGCCACAACCCAGATAGCCTGCTCTCTTTACGTTAACCCCCTTCCGGTCAACAGAGCCGCAGGTGAATAATGTGCCCCCCACTTGGGCAACCAGCGGCTTCCGGGGTACGGCTGGAGAAGCCAAGGCCACCAGCAGGTCTGCCCCAACTCTCCCGCCAGCCCAGAGTCCATGATGATTTAGAAAACCTGTTCAGAGGTAAAACTGTCACTAGACAAGAAGTTCCCGTGGTATTCTTGTCCGGAACCCCGCCACAGGGCGAGGCGCTTACTGGCGGACTCGACCTCCCCCCCCCGCGCTCGAGAGCTTCGGAGATGGCTCCTAAGACTGTTTCTATAAATATCTCAGTGCCCGCCTCTGAAAGGTGCACTCCATCCTCCGCATATAAATCCGGCCTGGACGTTTGTATCAACTTGTGACGAATAGTTCTAATACTGGATTTCTGTAGGATTTCTGCCACCGACTGGTTTAACCTTTTTATCGATTTATTCACTGCTTTCATGGGTGCGCCCCGCGACCATACCAGCCTCGGGATGACTTCAGACCATATTAATATAGCTTCAGGCAAAATATTTTTGACAGCTGCCAGAGTAGAAAACAAGAACTCCTTCACTCCTCTCCTTCCGGCCGGAATCATATCGTTGCCTCCACAGTGCAACACGAATACATCTGGATAAGGCATGCCTCTGGCCAAGGCCGCCTTTAAATCCTTCGGGACGTAAGCTAGGAGCTGCCCGCCTATGCCCACCCAATGATGATCACATCCTTGCACCATGTGCACACTTTTTTCGAGCGTCTCTTTGAAGATCACCCCCGCCCTGCGAATGAAGGAGTGGCTGCACCAACATATTTGGATTCTCTTAGGGGAGGTACCTATAGTAAACATTAAGAGACACGGTAAGAACGGTCTTAGGCAGAAGGGGTCGGAAAAGTAACGGTAGAGACTGTTAAACTAATTGCGAGCGGACATAACGTTCATAACATGTTGATTTCCAACGACCCAATCTCTTAATCGCCTGTTCGGGCAACCCCGGGCCAGCAGCTGTTGTTGCTGCACCAATTCGGAAAGAATGGGATGTAAAGTCGGTTGGGTCAACCCCGATCTTTGCCAAGGTCATTTTTACTACCCTTGTAAACTGGAACCTGGTGAGGGGCAGACCATTCCTGTGAACCAGTAATCTATCATCAGCCCCTTGAGGCCTGGCTTGCATGAACCCTCTCATCAAGTTAACTGGACAGAAAGACTCCCCCTCTACTCTACCCAATTGTAACCAAGCCCCTTTACCTAAAGGGTCCGTTTTCGACCTTCGAACTCTGAGTCTCAGGACATCTTCTGACTCCATTATGTCTGAACACCTTAGGCCTCCCTCCCTATCTGTTTTAGATGCCGGGAGTAATTCAGAGATCCGTAGCGCTCCACAAAAAGCTAAAACGTAGGCCACATAGGCCACCCTAAATAATTGGGTCTCGTATGGGGAAAAACAAACGAGCGGCAACGTCTCCAAGATTTTTACCAACTTCCCTACATCTATAGGCCTTCTGGAGTCCTTTGCCCCAGGCGTCAAGCGCTCCCAACCCCTCACAGCTCTTTTTACCCTCTGGTCTTTCGTTGGGTCTGTGACTCCCTGCAACCCTGCATAGAATGCCAATGCTGATAATTGCCTCTTCATAAATGCCACTGATTTCCCCTTCTCTTTCTGCTGTACTATCAATCCTAACACACTCTGAGGCACAAAGGCGTCCACTAGGCCCGCTCCCCTTAAGTATGTCTTATAACATTCCCAAGACTTTTGATACATACACTTAGTCTTGGGGGCCAAGGATGCTGCTATCAACTCGGAGGCAGTGGGGCACCAAACTTCCATAGCTCCGCTGGGAAAGCTGTCATTGTCTTCTCTGCTTGCGGCCAATGTGCACGGAATTCTGTCAACTTAAAACGAGACAACGCATCAGCCGCTTTGTTCTCAACACCTGGAACGTGCCTAGCAGTGAAATGGACATTGTGGCTCAGGCATTGCAATATTAACTCTTTTAAAAGACGGAGCACCCAAGTGCAGGTTGCTCTCTGGTTATTGATCACCATCACTACTGACATGCTGTCTGACCAAAATACAATGTGCCTGTTTGAGAGCATATCCCCCCACAAGTGCAACGCCACCACTATGGGGAACAACTCTAGGAAAGAAACGTTACGGGTCAGACCTCGTTCTACCCATTCATCTGGCCAGTGCTGCATGCACCACTTAGGGCCCAAAATCGCTCCAAAACCAATGCTTCCTGCAGCATCAGTGAACAGCTCGAGGTCAGCATTTGAGGTGCTGGCTGACCGCCACAACACTGTGCCATTGAATTCCTGCAAGAAACACTTCCAAATCACTCTGTGGTGCTTTGCACGCAGCCCAGACATTGCCTTTGCTATACTCCTGGAGAAAGCCCTGCCCATTGGTATGACCCGCAAGGCAAAGTTCAGTTGGCCCAAGAGGACTTGTAACTGGTGTAAAGTTACTTTCTTTGCTCCTAGGCAGCTATCAATTGCGGCCTTGAAGGCATCTACTTTTGACTTTGGCAACCTGCACACACCTGTTCTGGTATCGATTTCAATGCCCAAAAATGTCGGACATGTAGTTGGGCCTTCCGTTTTTTCCGCTGCCAATGGCACCCCCGGAGCTTCAGTCAGGTGCTGGAAGCCCAGCAGGGCCTTCCTGCAGGACTGGGAACACTTAGGGCCCATGAATAGAAAATCATCCAAGTAGTGTACCAATGCATGGGATTTGTCTGAGGTCAGGAATTGCTCCACCGCCCATTCTAAGAACCTGGCAAAAGTCTCGAAAACTGCACAAGCAATAGAACATCCCATGGGCATGCACAAGTCTATGAAGTAGTTATCATCAAAAGTGAAACCCAAAAGCCTGGTATCCTCTGGGTGAACAGGAAGTAACCTAAACGCTGACTCAATATCGGCTTTGGCCATTAAGGCTCCCTCACCCAGTGCCTGCAATTTTTCAATGGCTGTGTCGAACGTTGTATAGCGCACCGTGCACAGTTCTGGGTCTAGCTTATCATTGACAGATAACCCTGGGGGACTTGATAGATTATGTATCAGGCGGAATTTACCCACCTCTTTTTTAGGAACTAATCCCAACGGTGAGCAGACCAGATCAGGGTTAGGTAGATTTTTGAAAGGACCCACGACCCGCCCCAAAGAGACTTCTTTCATGATCTTGTTTCGCGCTGCCTCCATATTCTGAAGCACTGAGCTTTGATTGCGAGGCGGGACATTAGTAGGGGAGGCTGAAGACGGGATACGGAAACCAAATGTAAAACCATGAAGCAGGAATTGAGCCTCCTCAAGTTTGTCATACTTACTGAGGAGGTGTGTCAGGACATGACGTTTAATGGGAGTTGGGAGCCTTGTCGGATGTTTTAGGTGGCTTTCCTTTTGGGGTGGTATGGGTGGACTGTTCTTTGGGATTTCCAGTTTTCTTGAAACATCTGATTTCTGGATGTGATATTCCCCCGCAGTACGAACAGCAGTGTTTGAACCTGCACGAGGTCCCCCTAGTACACTCATTTCTGTTAAACTGCCAGCAGGCCTGTTTTTTATCACCGATTCCTTTATCACTCCGAAAGGACTGACTCTGAGCAGGAGAACTAGTCTTAGACGTTGAGGGCGAAGAATAAAACACTGTGTGCCATAGATTGATCTCCCGTTGGTCCCATGATATACCTGGGTGGACTGCTTTCATTTGCCTGAACATTTTATCATATTTTAATCACCCCAGGCCTGGAAACTCGGCTGCAGCACCATGTATCAGGGATATGTAACTCATCATTTGAGGACCCAACACGGGATATTTTTCCAGTATAACTGCGGCATAAATGGCAAATCCCGTGATCCAATTCTTCATGGACCACTCCACCCAGGACTTCTTTTGATTATAATCGCCCTCTTTCCCTCCTCTGGACTTCCCTGCCGCCACCCCTGCATTAATGAGGTCAAACACGTCCACATATTCACCTCTGAGTATCTTTTCTTTTATATCTGCTGGAACGTGCCAAGTGATCCCCGTGGATGGCGATAGGGTCATTGAGGATGAGCCAAACATTAACGGGCTGAATGCCAACATTGGGTGACCTGTCGGCTGCCCCCCCAGCCCCCCCTTGTATCTGGCTATTAGGAGACACCGGCAAATCAACAGCGGTGTTAGCTATTGGGGCCTGTGGTGGACACCCTAAATTCGAGTAAGCATTCATCGTTACGGGCCCCCCACTTGCCGGGTATGTCATGGTGGGAATCATCGAGCTTATAGGGCCATTACCAATTGCTTGCCCATGAGAACCATATAGTTGCATCCCTGGTAACTGTGCGACCCCTCCGGGTTGTACCCACACTTGCGACACTCCGCTACCTGGTTGCGCCACTACTGGCGGTAACGTACCCTGTGAACAGGGCACCCCCACATGAGTGACAGGGATCCCTCCTATTTGTGTAGACTTAGCAGTAACATGCCGTCCCTCCACGCCGTCCTTGTCCTTATCTGCGACTGAATTCAAATCAATTGTCTCTAGCACCTCCTCCTCACCTGGTGATGCTGGTTGGGGCTCTGCCTCTTTAAACCTTTCTGGCGTACGCCTCGCTCTCTTGCCTCTCCCGCTTTCTTCCTGCGAATTCGCGTCTGCTCTAGCCCCTTCTCGCATGTTCTTTAGCACCCAATCCACGCCTTTTTCTTTCGTGAACTCCAGGAGCCCTGTAAAAGCGAGGTACTCATCATTTTTGGCTGAGGGCTCTTTGCCCTTCCGAGCCCTTTTTGGCGGCATCCTGCACTTGAAGAAAACAAGCGTTAGAATTCTTTAAATGACATTACATGCATTTGGATAATCAGTGCTCTCCTTTACCCGGACCTTATTCTACCCATGCGTAGGCCACCGTGGCTTGGGCTCACTCAAGATGAACCAGGTTGTGTTTCATGCACATGCGCTTGCCCCCCTGGGTATGATGCCAAAAAGAAACCTGACTGCTCGTTTACTGCCCTTCTCTCCATAGCCCCATATGCTAAATGCAATCCTTCTTATAGCGTCATTCCCCGGCCTTACAATGAGTAAATGGATTTGTGACTGATATTGATACCAGCCCTTGCATAAACATAATGCCGTTATCCCCTACGAAAAGCCCCCATGAATTAATTCAATAAAATTATCATTACCATGACCCTCTTCTAAAGGATGTCCCAAAACCTCATCAAGGAGCCTCAACCTTTAAAGCCCATAAATACCTTGCTGGCGCCGCGATGAAACCCTCATGCGAGCGCCATTCCTGAAATTCGTTGTGCAAAAAAGCTTTACACAGGGACCTCCGCTGTCCGCATGATACTGGTTACGAAGACGGGTATTTGCGGAGTCCTCATTGTATTTTAGAATTACCGCGCTGGACCCCCGATCACGGCGCTTCGTTATCGTTCCATACAATTTCGAAAAAATAACAGAGTTGGGTAGGGAGCAGGGAGCGCTAAGGGATCCTAATCACACCGCGTACGCTACACACCCGTTCCGCTGCCTTTCGTGTGCGCGCGACTCACGATGCTTGCAACCCATTCCCTCTTCAGATTTAAACGCGCCACCCCGAGCGGTGCGCTTCCCCACCTCCATTCGCTACTCTCGAATTAAAACCCTCGTACGCTTTTAAGATATGCATGCATATCACTTCCAACAACCACGCAACACACTGCACGGCCCGCTAACCTAGATCACGAGTCGGATTGACCCTCGCTGCTCACTTCCACGCGACGGTCCCGCGATGCCTTCTTCACGCGACGTCCGACTCCTGGGCGGTCAGCGGACAAAGAGGGGGCCCCTAAGATGGTCGCAGGCTTTTAAGCCTCGCGCCCTTCGACTACTTCCGGGTCGTCAATAAGCCCCGATTCCATTGGTCTTCGCCCAATTTTCACTTCCGGGTCGGCTGACCCGGAAGTGAACCTCCTCTGGGTCGGCCCTTTGGCTGCCACTAACGACGCCACTCCCCGAAGGGGGGTGGCGCCTTGCATTGGTGTCTTTCATAGATTCACATGCTTGAATATTCCCCGTCGTTGAAGTGGGAGTCCCACGGTACATAAAATAGCAGTAATAAATGCATATATAAGTAAAATTATTATAATTATAAAAATACATATACATATATATATATAATACAGTAAATTCAAAAGTACCATAGAACTGAATAGGCCCATAGAAAGCCTAAGGGAGAAACTGAACTTGGTAACATATCAGTGTCATTATGTTTTGGTCCAAATTCCAGCCAATCAGGCTGTAGTTCCCTCTAGAACCAAGCCCAAGACCTCAGATTTTCGTAGCACAGAGTAACCAAAAGTGCCTGAGGAGAAGAGAGCCTCTGAGGGGAGGATGGGAGGCTCGCATGTGAATCTATGAAAGACACCAATACTGGAGAACCACAGTTTACAGCTAAGTAACTTATATTCTTCTCCAGTATTAGGGGTGTCTTTCATAGATTCACATGCTTGAATAAGAGTAGAAAGCAGTAAGCATCATATAAGTCATAAAGGTAACAGTAAATTCAAGCATATAATAAACATATCATATTAAAGAGAAAAAACCTTTATGACTGGAGGCGGGTAGCAACAGAGGTTCACCTTTAATGGAAAAGAATCCGCAGCACCGCTTGTCCTACTGCAGCATCTGCGGCATCTGTTGACTACAGACAGTAGTGCTTCGTAAAAGTATGGCTGCTCGACCACGTAGCAGCCCTGCAAATGTGTCGCAGAGGTACCCCCACAAAGAGGGCAGTAGAGGCTGACACAGCTCTAGTCGAATGAGCACGTACTGAAGCTGGAAGAGGCTTGCCAGCCCGTTGATGACAGAAGGTAATGGTGGAAGAAATCCACCTAGTAATAGTTTGTTTGGTAACAGGTTGTCCTTTGCAGATCGGGCCGTAGGCCACGAACAGTTGATCAGATTTCCTGATGGATGCGGTGCGCTGAATGTAAAACTTAAGACAACGTTTGACATCCAGGGAATGTAATGAACGTTCCGCAGGAGTCTGTGGATTAGGAAAGAAAGTTTTTTAAATGATTGGTTCGTTGGGATGAAAATCACTGGGAACTTTCGGAATAAATGTCGGATTAGTACGTAGTGTAACAGCCTCTTTTGAGAACTGGAGAAAAGGAGGCTGAATTGTGAATGCCTGAATGTCACTGACACGCTTAGATGACGTCAAGGCAGGCAATAGGGCAACTTTCCACGTGAGGAATTTTAAGCTTGCTGAATGGATGGGTTCAAAATGAGGTAGGAGGAGCTGAGACAAAACCAGGTTTAAGCACCAAGCAGGCGGAGGACGCCGAATGGGTGGAAACATACGGAAGAGGCCTTTGAAAAACTGTTGGATGATTCTAGATGAATACAGTGAGGTCGAACCATCATGACGGAAGCGGGAGAGAGCCGCTAGAAATACCTTCAGAGTGGAGTGGGAAAGTCCTGACTTTGCAAGGGATAGGAAGAATGGCAGGATCTGTTCTGGTTTGGCGGTCATCGAATCCAAGGCTTTGGTGTGGCACCAGACACAGAAACGCTTCCACTTCAACTGATAGGTTTTAATGATGGAAGGAGCACGGGCGTGCGCTAACACCTCTCTACAGTCAGCGTCGATGGTCAGACGCGCAAATTCGTGGTGTTCAGGTTCCAGGCAAGGAGCTGGAGGTATGCTGGATCCGGATGGCGCCATCGACTCCAGTTTGTCAGCCGACGACAGCGCTTCAGCAACGACAACGCCACTACTTGCATCGTTACCTGCTAGCACCATGATGAGCACTGCCTCCACCTCGCACCGCAACCCTGGTCTCACTGACGACGCCATCTGACGCCGCCACCGAGCCGCTGCTCGCACCGCGACCTGGGGGCACCGCACACCAGCACCCGACGCCTGTTGGCGCCTGCGCTCCAGATCCCATCAGAGCTCGACCTGCAACGCGAGTAACTTCAAGGGCCCCATCACCCTGCATCTCTGAAAGGTACTGTTTGCGGGTCTTCCGGACACCGTAGTTGGCCTGCGACCCTGCGGTCATACAGAACTGTTTTTGGATTTGTTGTTCACGACGTCGTTATAGCCCCGGACGGAGCTATCGACATCAAGGGACTATTTTTTAAGCACATTTTGATAAGTGACGTTTTTGAAGTATAGTATTGTGAGTTTTTATCGTATTTGGTCTTGTCTTAAGTATATAAAAATTTGAAATTTTTGTTATGTTATGTTATGTTATGTTATCAGAGTTTTATTGAGCGCTCAGCTACTCAAGCAGAGTGTCCCGGCGCTGACAGACTTAACATAGCATAACCCCGGCATCGGAAGAGAGATTAGAGACAGAACAGCCATGTTTTTAGCTCTTTCCTGAAAGAGGCTAAGTCCTCGTTCTTTCTCAGAGCGAGTGGCAAAGCATTCCAGGCCCGTGGCGCCAGATATCTAAAGGACCGGCCCCCGGTCCTCGCACGCCTAATTGCCGGGACTGTGGCCAATGACAGGGCGGCCGATCTTAAGGCTCTAGATGGATGGTGAAAGCCGACTCTCTTCCGCAAATAAATAGCCCCAATACCATGAAGGGCTTTAAACGCAGTGGTGAGAGCCTTGAACCTAATGCGTTGCCGGATAGGCAGCCAGTGCAAGGATTTCAAAAGAGCAGTGTCATGAGACCTGCGGCCAAGGTTGAAGATTGCACGAGCTGCAGAGTTCTGCACTACCTGTAGGCGAGACAAAAGCTGTTCCGGCAGGCCAAGATAGAGTACATTTGCATAATCCAACCTTGATCCAACCAGAGCTTGCACCGTTGTTTTCCTATGGGCGATGGAAAGGAGAGGGAGGAATTTCCTTAACATTTTTAGTAACCCGAAGCACTGCCCAACCAGACCAAGAATTTGTGGTTTCAGTGAGAGACAGTTGTCCAACTTGATTCCAAGATTCTTAGCTACTGTAGAGTCAGTGGAGGGGGGATACATCCCCATAGGCCACCAGGCCTTCCAGCCAGGGTCAAGGGGGCACCCAAAGAATAGAAGCTCAGACTTGTCTGAGTTGCATTTCAGCTGATTAAGTTGAAACCAGGCAAATACAGCTTCCAGGCAGTTCTTAATGCTCTCGCCATCAAAGTCCGAGTTTCTACAGCATGTAAAAAGAAGCGTCATCGGCTTACGAGACAATATGGGCGCCGAAAGACTCCGCCAGTGCCGCGATAGGGGACATATAGATATTAAAAAGCGTGGGGCTCAGGATCGACCCCTGAGCAACTCCCACCTCCAAAGGCAGCACTACAGCAGAATACGGCGGGGCCCAGACTGTCTGTTGTCGGTTGGATAGAAACGACTCAAACCATCTGAACACCGTTCCCCGAACACCGATCTCCAAGAGTCTTCATAGGAGGCGGTCATGGGAAACGGTGTCAAATGCCGCCGAAAGATCTAATAACACTAATAGGGCTTTCCCTCCATTGTCAAGAACTTCCTTGATAGCCTCTGACACCTCCAACAGTGCCGACTCAGTGCTCAGATTAGCCCTGAAACCGGACTGGGTATAGTGCAGGATCTCATGGGACTCAACAAAGTTGGACAGGACAGAGTGCACATGTTTCTCAGCCACCTTGGCAAGGACTGGAAGCAACGAGATCGGCCCATAATTGGCATGGATACTAGGGTCCAGGGACGGCTTTTTTAGAAGGGGGAGAACCATCGCCTGTTTCCAAGCCAAGGCACGATACCTGTTTCCAAAGACCGATTTAAGATTGGATTGACGATCGGGTTAACTACGTGTGCCATTTTGGCTAGAAATTTTGCGGGGCATGGATCGAGTGGGGAACCGGATTTCATTTTAGAGAGCACTTCCAGGGATGTTTGAAGGTCAATAGGGGGAAAGGTCACCAGAGTAGGCTGTCCAGTGGCCGCTAGAGGAATGCCGGGTCCTGGGTTAAGCATACCCCCAGCCACACCAGCTGAAAAAGTTTCCTGGATGCTCGTGATCTTATTCGCAAAAAAACTTGCCAGTTGGAGCACCCAAGGTTCCGAAAAGGAGCATTTAGGTGTGATGGCAGCCGGAGAGGTAAATTCCTTCACCGCCAGGAAAATCTCTTTGCTGGTGTTACTGGCCTCCTCAATTCGTCTGGCGAAGTATTCTTTTTTCCCCAGATAAACCTCCCTATGGTAGGCCCTGATACTGTTCTTATATGCCTCCTTCAAGGGTTCCAGATAGCTTACTCTCCATGCTCTTTCAGCTTTCTTACATAGCCTACGGCTGGAGTTAAGCTCTGGGGTGAACCATGGAGCAGAAGCGCGGGACGAGATCTTAGAGGGCCGCTCAGGCGGCGCCAGCTCCTTCAAACAGCGCGCAAGCCACATTTGAAAAAGATTAATATCTGCCTCAATATCACCCGACAACATGCAGGGGTTATTCAGCAGATATTGTTTGATCATGTCTGGTGATACTTTATGGAAAGCACAGGGTGTCTGAGATGCGCACCCTTTATCCCTAATGGAGGAGCCCGATTTGTGCCAAATATCAAAGGTCACCAGCATATGGTCGGACCAAAGTATTGGGAGGGGGAGGAGACTCTAATAGGGGTGGTAGAGAAAATTTGGTCCAGCGTGTGTCCGTTGCTGTGCGTAGATGAAGCCAGATAGGGTAATAAGCCCAGAGGCTTAGTAGAGTCTAAGACCTTGATCGTATCCACCGCCTCTGCTTCATCAAAATGGATATTAAAATTGCCAAGGAGAATGCAATGTTTAAACTGCACGCACAATACCGAGATCACAGAAGAAATTTCCTTGTGGAAAGATCCCAAAGGGCCCGGGGGTCTATAGACCAGCAATCCTGCACAGGATTGGGCTGGTGTCAGTGATAAACAAAAACCCAGCACTTCAGCCCTTTGAATATCTTCTGTTGGTATAATGGAGCATTTAAAGCGCCTGTCTATCACTAGGGCGATGCCCCCACCTTTACCCAAACCCCGGTCTTTCCTTAACATAAAGTAGTTGGGGGGCATTTTATAAGTATATAAAAATGTGATATTTTTCTACACTGGTGTGGTGTCCTGTAGTGCGTACACTGTTTTACTGTTGGTTATGTGCAAATGCTTTACACACTGCCTCTAAGATAAGCCTGGCTGCTCGTGCCAAGCTACCAAGGGGGTGAGCAGACTAGAGTGGTGGTTTCTGCCTCGCTTTGGCGCAAGTCTGAGCTAGTCAGAAATCCCATTTCTAACAATGTGTACTTACTCCGAATTTCTCCTCTGGCTCCACGCTAGAATGTTAGGTTGACGGCACTCGAGGATTGTCAGTTGCAGCTTATTTCCCCAGGAGGTCGGACGCCAGGTTCTGCTTCTGACTAAACACTTTCTTCAAGTTATCCTGTCTCCTGTGTTTACTTGGACGATTCACCTCAACATGTGCACATTCTACATGTGTTAATTTTATAGATTAGAGTACTCAAGTAAATCTACAATAGGAATTTAAATTCTCTTGGTATCCTTTAAGAATCCCATAGAAGTTTGAAATTTGCTCCAAATATATGAAAAATCATATGGGACCAATTTCCCGACTTTCAGTACTTGGTTGTTGTTAACTGGACTCATTGGATTTTATGCAGACAAAAAATGGTCAGACACATACATTCTGCCCATTCCTTCTTTACTATTTAAACCAGAATTATATATATTTGGTAGGTTAAATGATGCAGTGTCCCATAAAACATGTACGACAATTATGTCTGATAAAATCTTACCTCTCCTTCAAAATGTTCTAAGTTTTGCTTTTCAGACATCTGGTCACAGTATGCTTTGGTTACAGTAATGTGATAAACACTGTCCCTTCCAAATAGTTACTCAGCAAATTGAAAAACTTCAAAATCGGGCTCTCAGGATGCCAAATTGAGAAATATAGGAACACATCAAAGCTGCTATGAAAGCATAGCACAGACTTCTATTTGATTCATGAATTCAAAATTTGCAAACATTCGTGACAAGAATTTTCAATTCTATTAAGGACTAGGAGGCGAGGATTATGCTAGTCTCATTTCTTTATTTAGAAATGCCCAGCAGCCATGTAAAAACCACATTACCAAGAAACACTTGGGTCATAACCATAGAGTCTGTACTATAAATAGTCATGTAGACAATCCCACTTCCTCTTTCTTTGGTGAGAAGGAATTCCAGGAGAGCAGAAAACAGTATATGAAAGTCAATGCAAAAGCAAACCCCAGTCCCGGGCAATGAAGGAGAGTTCAACACAGCAAGTGCCGAAGGAAAAACAGGAAACAATCTTCAAAGAAGAAGGCAGGAACATCCACGCCGCACCGTAGGGACATCATTTGGGATCAGATCCTGAAAAGAGATACAAAGCCGTAATACACGTCCATCATACACAGGAACATGTTAAAGAAGGGTGGGTAGAGAAAACAAGTCAATGGTAACATTTGAACACAGAGTAACCTGGAACATTCTTCAGTAAGTATAATATACAAACAATGGGTGGGATAATCCTCGCCTCCTAGTCCTTAATAGAATTGAAAATTCTTGTCACGAATGTTTGCAAATTTTGAATTCTATTTCAGGACAGGAGGCTCCAATTATGCTTGTTTAAAGCTTATCCACCACAACAGAAGCATCATTAGCAATAGGCTTAAAGTAAAATGTCTTGAAAACAGAATTCGATGACCAGTCAGCAGCCTTCATAATGTCCCACAAGGTGACTCCCAAAGAGAAGGCCTTAGATGCCATGGCCCCACGGGCAGAATGAGCACCAAACACAGAAACATCAATGCCTGCTTCCCCCATAAGCCACCGTACCCAACGAGCCAACGTGGCCGGAGTAACGGGGCGAAAGGGTTTCTGCAATGCAATCAATAATTGACCTTGCACATCAGAGCGAAGAAGAGAAGTACTCACCTCATAATCTTTAAGGCATTGGACAACACAAAGGTTAGGACGAGCAGGAAAAGAAGGGTAAGAAATGACCTCAGTATTGGTTTTAGTGCGCCTGGAGAGGCGAAATGTAGCACCATCAGGAGTGAAGCTACGTCCAGCAAGATCCAAAGCGCGGACATCTGAAACCCGTTTGCAGGAAAGCAAACACAATAACATAGTAAGTTTGGCCGAAAGTTGTTTTCGAGTTAACAAAGAATTGATCAGCCAGGCTTCCAAGAAACGTAAGACAACCAAAACGTCCCACAAAGAAACATATTTGGGACGTGGAGGAGTAGCCAGACGAATACCTTTGAGAACCTTAGTCACAAGGGGATGTTCTCCCACAGGTTTCCCATCCACTGAAAGATGACCCGCCGAAATAGCGGAACGGAAATTGTTGACCGTTTGGTACGCCAAACCAGAAGAAGAAGATAGAGAAGCCCAAAAATTGACAATCAAAGAGACATCAGCTGATGTCGGATCAACTTGCCGTTGAGCACACCAATCACTCCAACGTTTCCATGAACCTCTGTAACGTTTGTGAGTACCTGGGGCCCAGGCGTTGCTGAGAAATCTGGTTGCGTCCGCAGAAAGGCCTGACACCGCCCAACGTTCCCCGAAATCCGCCACGCCAGGAGAAGGAGAAAGCCTGACTGAACCAGGGGATGCGGATTCTGAAGCGGATCTAACAGGAGATTCCACTTCCGAGGAAGAAGAAATGGCAATGCACATGCCATTTCCAGTTGAACTGGGAACCACGGCTGAACCCTCCACAGAGGAGCAATCAGAATCAACTCCGCCCAAAAGCGTGTCGCATAAGCCAGAACCCTTGGGATCATCATGAATGGGGGAAACGCATAACATAGGGATGTCGGCCATGGTTGAAGGAAAGCATCCGTGGCAAGAGCCTCTGGATCCGGTCTCCAACTGAAGAACTGGGGCAGTTGGGAGTTGAGACGGGACGCAAAGAGGTCGATCAGACAAGGGCCCCAAGCCCGAATGAGCTGGCGAAACACACAAGGGTGGAGTCTCCAGTCGCTGAAGTCCTTCAATCCGCCACAAGATTGCGACAACCAGGAAGGTACTCCGCAATAACTGTGATCTTGTGCTGAAGACAATAGTGCCAAAACTCCTTGGCAATCTCTGCCAACAACCTCGACCGAGTCCCTCCCAGCTTGTTGATGTATCGTACTGCTGATACATTGTCCATCTGGAGAAGTATGCAGCAGTGGGACTGAAGAGGCGACAGGCACTTGATCGCGAACGACCCCGCCAGCAATTCCAAACAATTTATGTGGAGTGAAAGTTCCTGCGGAGACCACCGTCCCCCTGTCGAGATCGGGACGCAGCGGGCCCCCCAGGCCCAACGACTGGCATCCGACTCGATCACAATCTCCGGAGATGATCCGAAAAGAGCCCGGCCGTTCCAGGCGTCCATATGATCCAGCCACCATTGCATCTCCGACTTTGCCTCCTCCGAAAGAGGAATTAGATTGGAATATCGGAGACCCCGTTGAAGATGCTGAATCTTCAGACGCTGCAACGCACAGTAGTGCAGCGGGGATGGGAAGATCGCTTGCAGGGAGGACGCTAAGAGACCGACAACTCGTGCTAACGATCTCAATGACACAGTCTGACTCGAGATAACGGAAGTCAAATCCCGTTTGATGTACTGAATCTTCTGATGGAGAAACAGAAGCTGACAAGTGAGGGAGTTGACTCTGAACCCCAAAAATTCTATCACTTGAGTAGGATGTAGCACAGACTTGGGAACATTCACCAGAAAACCGAGGGACTGAAGAAGGTCGATAGTCCACTCCAAATGAGTCATCAGTTTGACAGGACAATCCGCCAGAAGGAGGATGTCGTCCAAATAGATGATTAAACGAACCCCACGACTGCGGAGCGACTCCACAACCGGACGTAACAGCTTCGTGAAGCACCAAGGTGCTGACGAAAGGCCAAAGGGTAGAACCTGATCCTGGTACCAAGTCCCCAGCCACTGAAACTGCAGAAAGCGGCGGTGGGGACGGAAGATCGGAACAGAGAGGTAAGCATCTTTGAGGTCCAGACGAACCATCCAATCCCGTTCCCGCAGGAGATCCCTCAGCAGATGAATGCCCTCCTTCTTGAAGTGACGGTAAACCACTCCCGCATTGAACTCCTTCAGATTGAGAACTAACCTCGATCCCCCTCCCTTCTTCTACACCAGGAAGACCGAACTGGCAAAACCCCGAGGGTGGCGCACTGTCGGCACAATTGCCCCTTTCAGCTCCAGAGACTTGAGTTCCTCTGTGATGAACTCTTGACTTTGCTTTGAGAAATGAAGGGGAAAAGGAGGATGGGACTGACGCAATGGATGATAGAATTCGATTTTGAATCCCTGAACCGTCTCCAGTACCCATGCTGGAGATTGAGTGCCAATTGTCTAGAAAATGGCGAATCCTGCCCCCCAGAACAACACTGCATGCAGGAAGAGGTCTCACCTTAAGTGGCGGAATCCTGATATCCTCCGGAAGCGCCCCCGGAACGTCCTTTCTTATATTGGCCACGTCCTTTTCTGGAAGGGTAGAAATTGGAACGTTGGGCGTAGCCCGAATCTTGCTGGCCTCCTCTATGGGACTGATACCCTCGTTGACTGGGTGGTTGTTGACCACGGCCGGACGAGCGTCCCCTGTATCGTCCGGCCCTGTTGAAAACCGGACGCATGGCCCGCTTCAAAGATGCCTGGGCTTTGTCAATGCTGCTGAAAGTACTGACAAAATGAGTGAGCTCCTTCAAAAAAGGTTGGCCGAAAAGGAGGCCCTGAGCCGCAGCCCCTGCCTCGGAAGCCGAAAGTTCGGCCAATTTTGGGTCCAACTTGAGGAGAATGGACCGCCGACGCTCACTAGAGAGCGCACAGTTGGCATTTCCCAGCTGACAAATTGCCCGCTGCGCCCATTCAATCAACTCATCAGGGTAAACTGTGGAGGAGGATTCCTTGGCCAGGAAACCTAGATCCAAGATCTTAGTAAGAGGTCCCAGGAGATCCAAGACCTTGTCCTGACAAGCCCGCCAGGACAGATCCAGACCCTTCTTGGGGTCCTTTGCAAACTCCTTTAAGTAGGTCAGCATGGTAGGGTCGACCTCAGGCGTGTCCGCTAGGTTATCCGCCAAATCAGGCCGCGGACATTCTGAGCGGAGACGCGCACGAACGTCCTTATCAAATGGTTGACAGATATGTTGTTGAACATACTCCGCCACAGCCGGGGAGGGGAGCCACGCAGTGGAATGAGGATGCACTATGTCTGCAGGCTCGAAAGTCAAAACAGGAGGGTGACTAGGAGCATCAACAAAATGTTCCTTACACTTTCTTTTCTTTGGCGGTGGAGGAAGAACCTCAGAGGAGGACGAGGAAGAGTGCTGGTCATCACTGTCAACTTCCACTGGAATAGCTTTAGATTTAGAAGAGGATAAGGTCTGCGCCAGCCTGCGAAAGTCAGAGGTATGGGGATTGCCAGGAGATGAAGTGGACTTCTTGGAATGCACCCAACCTTGCTGCTGTGCATATTTCGTCAAGTGGCGCTTAAGGGGCGTAATGGCTCATACCAGCGCTTTATTAATTGAATGTTGAACCCCTTTGTCCAGGGCCTCAACCAGGTCCTGCTCAAAGAACTCGGACCCCTCTTCCTCATAGTCACCTTCCTCCTCATAGTAATATGAATCACTCATGGCACACTGGTAGTGTGTAATCAAATTGCCCACTAGGTGACTAGAATATCCTGTATGCCAGTGGCAAAGTCTGAGGGAGTGAAAAAACCTCGCAGCAAGCAAGAGAAGGCAGAAAAAACTGCATGTAAAAACTGCTAGAGGGTGGAGGGAGGCTTGCTGTCAACACAAAAATGCTCACTCTCGGCAAAGCCTATGCAAATTATACGACCGGGACTCTATCCGAAGCTCCGGTGTCAAATGGGGTCAGCTGTGAGGCAGTGGGCGTCTTCGTCCTTCTGACGAACTCGGAATGCCGGCGCTGCACTGTAAACAAAGACAGCGTGAGTCAAGCCGCGCATGCGCGGTAGCCGGCCGGCCAGACAGCTCAGGAACAGCTCGCGCAAGACGCGCGCGAGGCAATCCCACCCCAAACACTCCTCTCCACAAAGAAAACGGGACACAGGCGGCATGCGCCCGACCCTGGGAGGTGACACACGCTCCCTGCCGCGAGCGCCGGTCGAGCCGAGAAGACGCGACTAAAGGCAACAACAGCGCGGGAGAAGCGCACAACAACGCGGCAGACAGCGCGAGCAAAGCGCTAACAATACACGTGAAATAGAACAAGTAAGCAAGTAATAACAATATGAAAGCACTTAACTGGCTGCGGAGCAGCAAAGAAAGAGGAAGTGGGATTGTCTACATGGCTATTTATAGTACAGACTCTATGGTTATGACCCAAGTGTTTCTGGGTAATGTGGTTTTTACATGGCTGCTGGGCATTTCTAAATAAAGAAATGAGACTAGCATAATCGGAGCCTCCTGTCCTGAAATGGAATTAGACTCAGTGCCCTGACGCTTTTAAAACAATGAATATTTGCTGAGCCTTGCCTAAACTCGGCACCTACGGGGAACCCCCAGCACAAAACCCCCAGACGATTCATCAGCAAACATTCAAATGGAAACAAGCATTTGCAATGTAATAGTTCTCGCATATACGCGAGTTTGAGCTATTAGCAGTGTACATGACAATGCCTTTTATTTATGTTTTGGTTTTTAAAACACAAATAAAAAACATTGTCATTACTGCATTGAAAATGCTTGTTTAATTCCACGTATAGCAGTTAAAAGAGTTCAATGACCTACTGCTTTATCTCACCTCACCTGGTAAGTTCATTACTCCTCAGCACAACAGAAGTTTCCTCAGTTAAAAGAAATCTGTCAGGTGACGTAAATTAAAAATTTGAACACTATCGCTCAAGTACGACGGAATGCCCTCAAGCCAGCAAATCAGCAGCGCTCTTTGTCAGCGCAGGAGGTGGCTTGCCATGAAAAGAGCAGTGATTTGCTATCACTTTCTCGCGCAGCCCTGGACGGCGTCTCTGATGCCCAGCGTCTCCTCACAGCCTCACTTTCACCTCGAGGCCCCACCACATGAGATGTCAGTAAACTGCGTAGACGTAAATTTCCTTCAATGAGTCACCTGACAGAAATTCACTCAGTTCCTTTGTTCTCTCCTTTCCCCCTTCTCTCTTCCATTTTTCTTTTATTTCATCTTACTACTTTCCTTTCTTCTTTCTTCCCCTCCTTTCTTCTTTCTTCCCCTCCCTTCTTCCTTCTTTCTTTCCTTTCTCTTCTCACCTTACTTATCCTACCTTCTCTCCCATCCCTACATTATTTCTCTCCATTAATTTTTCTCTCTTTCCTTTCCGTTTTTCTTTCCTACTCTTCTCTTTCCTTCTTTCAGTTATTTTTTTACTCTTTCCTCTATCATTCCATAGTTTCATTCGTTCATTCTCGTTCCTTGAGTTCTTCCTTCTTTCCCCCTCTTTCCTCCGGTTTCCCTCCCCTGTTACTTGTTCCACTTTTTCCTTCCTCATTTACTTCCCTTTGCTTCTTACTTCTTTACATCCTTCATTGCTTCTTTTCCCCTTTCATTATTTCTTTTCTATTCTCTTTTGTTCCTTTCTTGTTCTTTATTTTGTTCCTTTTTCGTGTTTTTCTTTTATCCCTTATTTCCTCCTGTATTTAGTGTTTAGTTTATAAAAGCAATGTAATTCTTTGGAAGGCGGAAGGCGCACTCAATAAAATTCAGGAAAAGTTCTTATAATCCAAATTGTTTTCTTTATTTCGGTAATTTCTACCAAGCACTTGACACATACAATACAAATACATATGCATACAAAGAGGGATGGGACTAAAAAACACATAAACGGTCCAGTAATATTTAAAAAACATAGTCACAAAGGGTTTAGAAGATTTTAAAAATATAAATAGACTGTATTAACAAAACTATCTTTTAACAGCAAGAAAGACACATAAATACGTGAATATACATACATAAGATGACACCTATACCATTTCTATTTACACGTGATCACTTATGTATCCAAACAAGGATAGATGTCCTCAAAGGAAGTGCAAAGCTAACACATATTTCTGTAATATTTAGAAAAAATCCTAAAGTTCTAAAACATACCATGTACATGAGTGAACTCAAAAAGATCAATTTTATAGAGAGAGACCAGAGCGAACCAAGAGTTTTGAGAAGGAAAATGCAAAAAAAAGATTCAGGAAAATTGATTCAGAAAATGGGTGATTATTAAAAAATAAGGATGAGATAGAAAACAGAGGGCAAGGGCATGCACAAAACAATATAGTCGTGAGGATACAGGTAAAACGAACCCTGTATTATATCAGATAGATGACATGCAGAAAAGTCACATGGCATGTGGCATGGAATCCTATCCGTAAATGGCAAGAAGTCATATCAGTCGCATAAAGAAAAAAACAATACAGATATGAATCTATAATAATATCAGTCCAAACAAGACACAATAAAAGAGCGCCCATATTGTACTGGCGGAACAACGATCATATTGTACATGCATGAGAACGGAAAGAAAGATTATAAAAAAAAAGGGGGAATGAGAACACAGGATAATAGAAAAAAAGAGAGATGACACGAATATTTATAATTAGTGAGAAAAAACACACAAAAGAGGTATGAATGTAAAGGACAAGAAAGGAGTGGGGGGAAGAATAATTCACAGTATAGTTCGCAAAGATCAATAATAAAATTATCCATTTTAGCGCCAGAGAGAAGATATATCAGTACAATTTCATCAAATACACAAATGGAAAACTCAAAGCATAATTTTGGATATACCCGTAAGCTCCATCTAGTCCCAGAATGTGTCATATAACCATAGCAGAATTCCTCAATATCAGCTTGATACAACCCAGAGGTGTCGAATGCAAGTCATAACAATTATGATGATCCCATCACATCAGGCCTTATCACTAGTGTATTTACATTTATCGATGGTATAGATAGGGAAGATAGATATAATATAGAGCTCAGAAGCTGTTGGAAAATTCCGATACTACAAAAAATAGAGTAGCTCCCTATCCGTATTATGACCCTTAAATGTTGCCTGCAAATGACAGATCCATTTCACCTCTCTTTGTCGAACCAATAGCTCCTGGTTGCCACCACTATCTCGACAGGGAACATGGTCAATCCCATGGAACCAAAAGCTATCGCTACTGGGGTGAACATCATGATAGTGGTAACTGAGTGGATAATGACTATCCTTGTTTATGATTGCCCTCCGGTGTTCCTGTAGTCGTACCTTGAGAGGGCGTATTGTACTGCCATCTTAAATGGTACCACATTCACAGCCAAGGACATAGATAACACGTGTTGTATTACAATTCATGAAGTGGTTGATCTTAAAGACTTTGTCACTATTATATGAGAAATTGCGAGTTTTATTTCGACCAAAGGGGCACATATTGCATGACCCGCAAGTGAAAAAAACAAATGGTTTCGGTGGAATCCAGGTCATGGGGATCTGTCTGTTGATGACATAACTAGGGCATAAGGTCTCCTGTAAGGTCCTGCCTTTACGAAAGGTCAAGGAGGGGACATTAGTAATGTTGTTTTTTAAGCCAGGAACCTCCAACAGCAAGTCCCAGTGCTTTTTCATTATGTCCCTCACTTTCCAACTGTTTATGTTATACTGCTTTACCAGGCTCAATCTTAGCAATACTGTCCCCCTTGACCTGAGGTTTCTCTTTTAATGTATCATCTCTGGTGAGGCACTTAGCTTTCTCAACAGCCTTGGTCAGGACATTCCTTGGATATCCCCTTTTTTGGAATCTTTGTTCGCAATCAGATAGATTCCTATGGTATGAGTCGTCCTGGCTACAATTCCTATGGATTCTGGTCATTTCTCAAGGTACGAATATCAATCAATCAATGGAATTTGTAAAGCGCGCTACTCACCCGTAAGGGTTTCAAGGTGCTGAGGGGGCCGGGGGGGTCGCTACTGCTCGAACAGCCAGGTCTTGAGTTGTTTCCTGAAGGAGAGATGGTCCAGGGTCAGCCTTAGGTGAGTGGGGAGGGAGTTCCTTGTTTTACCTGCCTGGTAGGAGAAGGACCTTCCTCCGACGGTGGATTTCCGAAATCGTGGGACAGAGGCGAGGGCGAGGCTGGTGGATCGGAGCTGGCGGGTAGGTGTGTAGAATGTGAGGGGGCTGTTGAGGTACTTGGGACCCATGTTGTGGAGAGCCTTGTGTGCATGGGTGAGCAGTCTGAACGTGATCCTCTTGTTGATGGGGAGCCAATGCAGGTTTTTCAGGTGGGCAGAGATGTGGCTGCGGCGAGGGATGTCCAGGATGAGTCTTGCTGAGGCGTTCTGAATGTGCTGGAGTCTTTTCTGGAGTTTGGCTGTAGTTCCAGCATAGAGGGTGTTCCCGTAGTCCAGATGGCTGGTGACGAGGGCCTGGGTGACCGTCTTCCTCGTTTCGGTGGGGATCCATCGGAAGATCTTTCGGAGCATGCGCAGGTTGTTGAAGCAGGATGATGAGACGGCGTTCACTTGCTTGGTCATCGCGAGGGAGGAGTCCAGGATGAAGCCCAGGTTGCTTGCGTGGTCCGTTGGTTTGGGTGCGGTGCCCAGGGCAGGGGGCCACCAGGAGTCATCCCAGGTGGAGGGAGATGGTCCGAGGATGAGGACTTCCGTCTTGTCTGAGTTCCGTTTCAGACGAATGATCTTCATCTATTCTGCGATGTCTCTCATTCCTTTCTGGAGGTTGGCTTTGGCGGTGGCAGGGTCGTTGGTGAGGGAGAGGATCAGCTGATTGTCGTCGGCGTAGGAGGTGATGTTGAGGTTGTGTTGGCGGGCGATGGCTGCGAGGGGGCTCATGTAGACGTTGAAGAGGGTGGGGCTGAGTGAGGATCCTTGCGGGACGCCGCAGATGACTTTGGTGGCCATGGAACGGGGGGGGGGCAGACTCTCTGGGTTCTTCCGGCGAGGAACGAGATGATCCACTCCAGTGCCGATCCTTGGATTCCGGTGTTGCTGAGGCGCTATATCAGGGTGCGGTGGCATACGGTGTCGAAGGCTGCTGAGAGGTCCAGGAGGATGAGGGCAGCCGTTTCCCCGTTGTCGAGCAGGGACCTGATGTCGTCGGTGGCTGCGATGAGGGCGGTCTCGGTGCTGTGGTTTGCTCGGAAGCTGGACTGAGAGGGGTCGAGGATCCGTAGGTCTCGAGGAAGGCGGAGAGTTTTCTGTTGACGGTCTTCTCGATGACTTTGGCTGGAAACGGGAGGAGCGAGATGGGGCGGAAGTTCTTGAGGTCCGTGAGGTCCGCGTTGGGTTTCTTCAGGAGGGCGCTCAGCTCGGCATGTTTCCAGCTCTCCAGAAAGGTGGCGGATGCGAAGGAGCTGTTGGTGATGTTCCGGAGCTGGTTTGCGATGATGGAGTCGGCTTTTTTGAAGATGTGGTGTGGGCAGGGGTCAGTGGGGGAGCCGGAGTGGATGGTGTTCATCAGGCGGGTGGTGTCTTTGGTGCTGACCGGGGTCCAGGTGCGGAGGGTGGTGGTGGGGGGCGCTGTTTCGGTGGTTGGGTGCGTTGTTTGTGCGCCGAAGTTGTGTATGTCGACGATCCTGCAGAGGAAGAACGAGGCGAGTGAGTCGCAGAGGTCTTGCGAGGGTGTGATATCGTTGTTGCAGGCGCTGGGGTTAGAGAACTCTTTCACGATGCTGAAGAGTTCCTTGCTGTTGTGGGTGTTGTTGTCCAGTCGTTCTTTGAATGTTGTCCTTTTGGTGGTGCGGATCCGCTGGTGGTGTTTGCGGGTGGCGTTCTTGAGGGCGGTCATGTATTCTGCTGTCTGGTCGTGGCGCCAGGCTTTCTCGAGGGTGCGGCAGGTTTTCTTGGAGTTTTTGAGGTCGTTGGTAAACCAAGAGGCTTTCCTGCTGCCGGGTCTGCTGGGAGGGTTCTTCAGTGGTGCAAGTTCGTTGGCGCAGTCGGTGAGCCACTGTGTGAGGTTGCGGGCTGCTTCGTCAGGGTCAGTCGTGTTGGTGGGCGGGTTCTGGCTGAGGGAGGTGGCGAGCTGGTCGGAGGTGATCTTGCTCCAGCTTCTGCGGGGAACCTGTTGCGGGTGGTGGTGGGTCGTGGATCTCCTGAAGTTTAAGTGGACGCAGCTGTGGTCTGTCCAGTGTAGTCCTGTTGAGTGGCTGAAGGAGATGTGCTTGCTGGAGGAGAAGACGGGGTCAAGCGTGTGGCCGGCGTAGTGGGTGAGGGTGTTCACCAGTTGCTTGAGTCCAAGGTTGGCGAGGTTGTCCAGCAGGGCGGCGGTGTTGCAGTTTTTTTGTTCTCCAGGTGGAAGTTGAGGTCCCCTAGGAGGATGTAGTCTGTGGAGGTGATGGCGTGTGGACTGACGAAGTCTGCAATGGCTTTGCTGAATTGTGTGCGTGATCCCGGGGGTCTGTAGATGAGGGTGCCTCTGAGGGTGGTCTTGGGGTCTGTGTGGATCTGGAAGTGAAGGTGTTCGGCGGCGGTGAGGATGTCGTCGGAGTTGGTCGTGATGCGGATGGTCTACAGGAACACCGGAGGGCAATCATAAACAAGGATAGTCGTTATCCACTCAGTAACCACTATCATGATGTTCTCCCCAGTAGCGATAGCTTTTGGTTCCATGGGATTGACCATGTTCCCTGTGGAGATAGGGGTGGCAAATGGGAGCTATTGGTTCGACAAAAAGAGGCAAAATGGATCTGTCGTTTGCAGGCCACATTTAAGGGACATAATACGGATAGGGAGCTACACTATTTTCTGTAGTATCAGAATTTTCCAACAGCTTCTGAGCTCTATATTATACTCTATCTTCCCTATCTATACCATCGATAAACTTAACTACACTAGTGATAAGGCCCAATGTGATGGGATCATCATAATCGTTATGACCTGTATTCAACATCACTGGGTTGTATCAAGCTGATATTGAGGAATTCTGCTATGGTTATATGACACATCCTGGGACTAGATGGAGCTTCCGGGTATATCCAAAATTATGCTTTGAGTTTTCCATTTGTGTATTTGATGAAAGTGTACTGATATATCTTCTCTCTGGCGCTAAAATTGATCATTTTATTATTGATCTTTGCGAAATATATAGTGAATTTCCCCCCCCTTCTTTCTTGTCCTTTACATTCACTCCTCTTTTGTGTGTTTTTTCTCACTAATTCTAAATATTCTTGTCATCTCTCTTTTTTTCTATTCTCCTGTGTGCTCATTCCCCTTTTTTTTTTAATATTCTTTTTTTCTGTTCTCATGCATGTGCATTATGATTGTTGTTCCGCCTGTACCATATGGGCGCTCTTTTATTGTGTCTTGTTTGGACTGATATCATTATAGATTCATATCTGTATTTTCTTTTCTTTGTTATTCTTAACATTTGATAACATGAACTTGGTTCCTTTGCATTTATAATATGGCCGCCGTCCCGCTGTGTTGACATGGGCAGTTAATTATTGTGACTTGACCTGGCGGATAGTATGCCGGGTTCATGTGTGCATGATCTTGAGATATTGTTTTTAAGGAAACAAAATAAGCTTTTCATTTAGGAACTGGTGTACCATATTGGGTTCTCTTTTATTATGATTAACTACTATAGGCTTCCTTGTTGCCTTGGTACATTTTATAAATTACAATTTCAAAATTTTTGGGATTTTGCAATTAATTTTGCTTGTCAAATCAAGCCGCCGTAACATCTCATACCATTTTCATTAGGACGGTTGCATAGGATAAAGGGTGGTATCGAGTGTTCCTTTCCGGTTCTCATATGTTGTAGAATGTGGTTGAATACATGTAAATATGGCCGCCACATTAGGGTAGTTTCACTTTGGTTTTTCTCACCTCCTGACTACGTCCCATCATAACGATGAGAGGCGTGTCTCTACACGTCACTCACACGTGTTCTAGTGTGACGTGCAGACGGGGGAACGTAATGGCCTTTAAATCGGGAAGTGGTTACTTGCCATTCTTTGAGATCTTCCCGTTACCATGCCGGAGGTCGCCGCTTCACTTTAAGGTAAGAATAGGTGCCTGTGGGGGATGCTCAAATGGGCAGAGGCTATCTTAGAAACTTGGGGGTATTTAATATACCGTTATTGCCTTGTTTGCGGGATACTAGTTTCTCTGTTGACTTTGGGGGGCTGAGTCGAGATATTTGTGTATTGGGTCTTAGCTGGAGAATTTTTTGAATGCCCACTTATTCTGGGAGCTGAACTCAGTGGTCCACCCCGCCCAAGGGGATACATATAGGATCAATGTGCATATGTTTTCGATCTACCAATGGTCCGGAAAGTAACAGATTTGCTCATTAGCATTGGTGGGCTACCATTTGGCACTACAAATGGGATAAAATAATAGAGGTTCTTTAAATCCCATTCCTGCCTCCGGGGATGAGCATGTTTGTAACCATCTAATCGCATTATTGGCAGCTGATGGTACATGTCTTAACTATTTGCATTTTCAAGATATGTTTGTCGAATTGTTTGGTTTGTTCTTTTCCTCTTTTATAAGTGTCATACTGAATTTTGTTTATTTTTGACAGTTCATGCCACACCTGAGGGGTCCCCATCGACGTTTTTCCATTGTTCCTATCTATGCACGTGTCATAATTGTATAGGTGAGAGCTATACCCTATTATGGGCCCTCGGGGAATGACTTAAGTATATGGTTTGGGGTGGATTGGCGCGACATGCTACTAGGATTTGACTTAGGACCATTATATCGTTTTTGGCATATGGGACAGCAAATGTACTTCAACCCTCAGGTCTTGAGTAATTTCTGCCCAATATCTTTACTCCCTTTCTTGGGTAAACTTCTGGAAGCCTATGTAACGAACTGCCTTGGTTCTTTTGTAGAAAATTCTCAGTTCTTGAATCAACATCAGGCTGGTTTTAGACCACGCCACTCGACTGAAGCCGTTATGGTGGCAGTTCATGACGAACTGAGAAAGGGAGCGGACAATAACATCTCTCAAGCTCTGGTGCTCCTTGATTTGTCGGCAGCTTTCGACACCGTTGACCATACCATTCTTCTTCAACGGGTCGAGAGCGCCGGCATCAGGGGCACCTCACTGAGTTGGCTCACTTCCTTTTTACAGGATTGTGAGCAAGGTGTTCGCCTCGGTCCGTTCACATCTGAACCCAAAAACCTGACCTGTGGTGTCCCACAGGGCTCTTCTCTTTCCCCCTTATTATTTCATCTCTATATTTCTCCCCTTATTTCTAAGTTGCAAGAGCTTCCTGGGGTCGTCTTCAATTACGCAGACGACCTCCAGCTCATTTTTGATATTGATTCCTCCCCTATCTCTATCGAAAGATTCCAGTCCACCATGTCTTTTATTGGTAATTGGATGAATGCAAACCAATTTAAGCTGAACCCTGGAAAGACCGAGATAGTATTGACCGGGCCTCCGGCCAACCTCTGGAGCACCAACTTCTGGCTGCACTCGTAGGGCAGTGCCCCATGCTCGGTGAGTTCAGTGAAGAGTCTTGGAGTCACCATCAGTTGGGACCTGACTATGAAACCACAAATTAAATCGGTTCTCTCAGCTTGTTTTTTCCATCTTCGCCGCATTAGGAAGATCAGCAGGTTCCTCACTCATGAGGCCCTGGTTCAGACCATGCTGGGGCTGGTCATGTCCCGTATTGATTACGGAAATGCGCTTTATGCGGGGATTCCCCTCTATCAATCCCGCCTTCTCCAGCTGATCCAGAACCAAGCGGCCAAGCTGGTTTTTCGCCAGCCCAGAACCAGCTCAGCGAGGCCCCTCCTGAAACGACTGCACTGGCTCCCTGTGTTGGGCTGCCTCACTCATCAAGCCCTCGCTCAGCAAGGCCCGGCATTCATCTCCTGCCGCCTCGATCGATACATTCCATCTCGAGCCCTTCGTTCTTCGAGCTCCAACTTGCTATCGTCATGTCCGTTTAAACGGAAAAGATTGGGTGGACTGAGATTTTTTTCCCAAGCTTCCCTTTTTTGGACCTCCTTACCCCCAGACCTCCGTTTCATCCCCTCTTATCTCAATTTTAGAAAGGCGTTGAAAACTTGGTTCTTTTCTCAAGCCTTCGTTTAGCTGTTTTTTTTTCTTTTGCTCAGGATATCAACTGGCAGGTTCTCCTCTGCTATCCAAAGCGCCAAGAAGCCGTTGGTGTACGTGCGCTTAATAAATTTCTTTTTTCATTTCATTTCATTTCATTTCAATTTGCGACAATTGAGGAGACATTTTTCTCTTCCTTCCTGATTTAACAATTAGGCTTGTGAGGACGCCAAATATTTGCGCTGTTTATTAATGTATTGGTCATTTCTTTATTTCATTTTTGATGACTCTAAATGAGTATACTTTTTCTGTGTTTATTTACGGTCTGCAATTTATTATATGCAGTATTTCCCTGTATGGGGCCTTGTCAGTTTTGCTACGGAGTGTGTAAATATGCGTTTTCCACACTTTTACATCAGGAGGTGAGTCTTGGTGTTTCCTCATGATGGTTCGCGAGGTGTTTTATGACCATTATGTGTGTCATCGTATTAAGGGACAATCTTACTGTTTTTTACTCATATGTCCACGTCTTGTTCTTTCCCTTCTAGCACAAATTGATATGGTGCTGTTTTGCCTATCTACTCCAGTGTTTACTATCTTCATTAAATAGAATTCAATGGTGAGTCTGTCTTACATTTTGACTTGCTGTTTCTCTCCTAAGAAGCTCATTCACAATTATGGATATGACTTCTTGCCATTTACGGATAGGATTCCATGCCACATGCCATGTGACTTTTCTGCATGTCATCTATCTGATATATTGCAGGGTTTGTTTTACCTGTATCCTCATGATTATATTGTTTCATGCATGCCCTTGCCCTCTGTTTTCTATCTCATCCTTATTTTTTAATAATCACCCATTTTCTGAATCAATTTTCCTGAATCTTTTTTTTGCCTTTTCCTTCTCAAAACTCTTGGTTCGCTCTGGTCTATCTCTATAAAAGTGATCTTTTTGAGTTCACTCATGTCTATGGTACGTTTTAGAACTTTAGGATTTTTTCTAAATATTACAGAAATATGTGTTAGCTTTGCACTTCCTTTGAGGTCATCTATCCTCGTTTGGATACATAAGTGATCACGTGTAAATAGAAATGGTATAGGTGTCATCTTATGTATGTATATTCACGTATTTATGTGTCTTTCTTACTGTTAAAACATAGTTTTGTTAATACAGTCTATTTATATTTTTAAAATCTTCTAAACCCTTTGTGACTATGTTTTTTAAATGTTACTGGACCGTTTATGTGTTTTTTTTAGTCCCATCCCTCTTTGTATGCATATGTATTTGTATTGTATGTTTTTATGTGATTGTCTTT
The DNA here is from genome assembly GCF_964263255.1 of Lissotriton vulgaris. Taxonomy (NCBI): domain Eukaryota; kingdom Metazoa; phylum Chordata; class Amphibia; order Caudata; family Salamandridae; genus Lissotriton; species Lissotriton vulgaris. The sequence continues at coordinate 1,939,797,351 of NC_141693.1, forward strand.
GTAATATGTATATTTTTCCTGTGATTTTGCAGCCCTGACGAAGTTCCTACAAGGATTGAAACGCATTGGCTGTGTCAAGTGCTTGGTAGAAATTACCGAAATAAAGAAAACAATTTGGATTATAAGAACTTTTCTTGAATTTTATTGAGTGTGCCTTTCGCCTTCCAAAGAATCTTATGCCCAGAATTATGCCCTAGGACGACAGGGATAGGAAGTGTATCGCACCAGAGTCCCATTTATATTTGTACTTTTGTTTTGGTTGTGCTAAACCTTGGTTGGTCGTCCTGTATTCTTAGTTTCGTATTTATAAAAGCAATATCCTCATTTATTCGTTTTTCCATTACAATCTGACAGGTACACCCAGGATCTTACAGGGGGCAGAGAAGAGTTATGTTTGCATGGAGCTCTGAATTCTAAACCAGAAGGTGATTAAATGCTACTTATTTGGAAACCTCCCTCGAAATTTACGAGTAGGACTTTATGTGGCATGCCTACTAGTTTAGAAAGACATTGTGCTAAGGAGTTACTGGACAATTCCAAGTGGCTTTAGCAAGAGGTAATGCTTCCATTGTAAAGTGTTGATCAGTGTCCTTTTCTTTTTAAGGAATATGCTTAATTGGCTCCGTATTTCATCTATTTCTAAACTCTGCCTGTTCGGAACATTTGGACTATAGATTGTTACAAGACCACATCACTTGAATAAGTGAATCCATTGGTAAAACTCAAGTTTCCAAGTTTATAGTAACTCACATCCAGCCCTGAGTATACAACAAAGCTGGGACTGCCTGCACAGTTTAATGCCTGGGCTGAGGACAATTGATACGTTTTGTGTCATTCAAACATTTATCAATAGATAATGGATCTCGCACTCCATGGGTGATTCAGAATTTGGCTAAGTTTTGCCACCCAAGTATTCCATTTGGTGGGCGTGCAGTGAGGTATGTCCTCTGAACCAGGACGTAAAACGTGAATGAAACAGTTGCGCTGCCCCGCTGGGAGGCGTCCCTCAATTCCACTGTCTTTATCCAGTTGAAATCTCCTTCAAAAAATCTTTATTCAAACTCAACTATAGGTTCTTAAATTGAAGTTAATTATTATTCATTAAATTCACATAGGATATCTCTTGAATTCATGAATTGTCCACATCATTCATGTGAAGAGTAACGGAGCATCAAAATAAAGATCATCCTCTTCAAAACACTTCCCATTTATGAAAAACTATGAACTTGAGTCTTAATTAGTCACCCAGTTCCTCACCTGCCAACTTGATATTCCTCATCTTTGGCTCGTTTTCATGTACTGTAAGAGAAACGGTATTTTTTCTTTCTGTATGTTTGTGCCTTCATTGTGGAGTTCAGAAGTTCTCTAGCAAGTTTCTGCTGGGTGCAAAAACTCAATATGCGGTTTCTAACGTGTTCTTGGGGGTAAATGACATTTCACTGCTTGTCCTGTACCACATATTCAAAGAAAGTGTCTGAGGCCGCTGGTATAAGGCCAAAAAGGGGTGGCAAAAGGAAGCAGGTGTGCCTTGCAAAGAACAATTAATCTGGGGCCTGCGGTCTAGTGGGGGTGGTAGAGAACACCCTGTTTAACCTCCCCCAAAAATGACGCTATTCCATTTAACTGTGAAAGAGTGGCGGGTGGTGTTGCTAAGTATACTTTGAGGCGAGATGGACCATGAGTCGTACCTTTCATGGTCTGTCACAAAATATTAGACTCACCAGGAGTGCCCGACAATCACTGCTGTACAAGCACACACGAAAAATGTTTGTCTGTGAATGTTCCATGATACAGTATCTGCAAATCCAGGAACTTATTACGGCCATCACTGCCCCGACCTCTCAATCAAGAGGATTGAGGGGGCGCAGAGGCAGGGGCTGGGACAGGCGTTAGCTTGGTGGACCACCAGCTTGATTTAAAAGAAGGGGACAGGTGTGCACATTTGGTGTTTGCTACATGAAAAACAAATGATGGAACTGTATTTGTAGTCTGTGAAGACAAGATAATGTGTTAAATGAAGGAATCCTCATTTATTGAAAATAAATACCTTATTTATATTAGGCATTTAGTAGCACAATAATTCATTTGCATTAGTTTTTTGTTACTATTCTAGTTTAAAAAAAATACTACAACACTACCAGACAGATTCACTTTAGTTGCAAATATCACAACTTTGTGGATACGTATCAATAATCAGGCTGGGTGGGAATAATGAACTGGCATGTGATTACTTTTGGACTTCTTTCGTGCCTGTAGCTAAATGCATTATTCATAACTTCCTGAAGCTAAACGCTGACAAAACCGAGGTGGTTGTAGAGGGCGCTTCTCCTAGATGCTCTCGGGCAATGTCCCACTCCTACCCATCTGCTGAAAATGTTACTACGGGTTCTTCCATTTGATGATTTTGAATACAATTCTCCCCCTCCAGCCTATACTAATGTTTAGAATATTGAAGCCATTGCTGTCTCTAGGCTGCAGTGTGCTTGTGCTTTATATTTGGAGCTGCCCACTTTGAGAGTTAAACCTCTTCAACTAGCTCAAAATGAGTCTGTCTACCTGCTGCTCAAACTTCCTCGCAAATTGTCCATCTCTACTCATCTTTGCAGATCTCATTGGTTCCCTATTCATAAACAATCCATGTCTATACCTTAGCATCACCCGAATGTTGTTTTTCCTTTTTTTCCCTCAATCTCTCTGTCTCTATGCAATCAGCTCTCTTCCTTCTAGTCAAACAAAATTGATTCAAATTGCAAGTCCTCCCCTTCTGCTTCCTCTGGCTCTGCTCGTATTCCTGCTCATTCTGTATGGTCTGACTCTTCTACTTCACCACCTCTGTTTAATCCCATTCCTTTATCCCTATAACTCATTGAAGAACTCCTGTCTTCCACTCAATCAGGTTCTGCGCTTGGCCTTTGCTTCCTGCAGTTTCTTTTATTGGGCAGATCAATTATTGCCACAGCTCTTAAAGACATCTTAGACAAATATGTGGCCTGACCCAATTCAATTTCAAAGCTTTATTCGATTATTTATAAACAATCATAAAAGCATACAATGTTAAAAATACAGGATAAAATACACAACAAGAGACATAGATCACAATAAATGGAGCAGCTCAGTTGGGAACAAATATTCCTTCCACACAATTAAATTTTTACAGATAAATCAGACTTAAAAGACCACACTTTTCCTATGGGACACAGCTTTTAGAATAAAAGTAGCGGTAAAAAAACAGATATCCAAAGTGCCAAGTGCAAATAGTAAATTCATGGCATGGGCAGTAGTGGACACAGAGTATTTCTTAAAAACAGGTTTAAGACAACGTAGACGAATGTGCAAGTATAATGGACAGATTAGCATAAAGTGCAGTGTGCTTTGCTTGGTGGTGCCATCACACGGGCATGGACTTGAACTATATATTTTCATCCGTGGGAATGCCACCAAGTTATGGACAATACCTAATCTCAGCCTAGTGAGAACAAACTGATGAGATTGTTTGGTGATTGATTTTAAATACATAGGCATGCCCTGACCAACCTCCTTGTTAGAATGGTAAAAAACATGGGTTGTAAAATGGCTACATTGGACTCTACGCATATTAGATTTAGTCCCCAAATAAACATTTTTAACCTCCTGTTTGGGTACATTAACGGCACATAAAGGGTAATCAAATATGTCCAAATTGAAAATTTCTTTGTAGGACGTTAAAACGTATTTTAACCAGGGGATCTTGCGAACATTGTCCAGCCGGAGACAGTCTAAAATAATTTGCCTGGTGAATCCTGTCTCGTCCTTTGCCCAGATTGACCTCCTAACCATAAGGGGTCTCATGCCCGTTAAATCTGTCAGATAGTCCAGCCCAGCCTCTTTATGAGTCAGTTCGGTGGATGCCGAAGAGGGAAGGCACATGAGTCTTTTGAGGAACTGGTTCTCTGTTACTTGCAGATCCCCATGGTTGCAGTATCCCCATACACCTGAGCCGTATAGGGCAATGGATGCACATCTATGCCTGTAGATGTTTAACATATCTGGGATGCGGCGACTGCCCAGTTTTGATGCAAAGCGAAATACTCCCGAGGAGCTTTTACCCATCTTGTCCTTCACATTTAGAATCTCGGATGCCCATGACCCACTACTATTAAAAGGTATGCCAAGATAACAAAATTTATCCACAACCTCTATTCTGTGTTCCTTAAAGTGGAATGGTTTAAGTTGTTTCATCTTTTTCCCACAAGCCATAATAAGAGTCTTAGAATTATTGATTTTTAGTTTTCTCCCCTGGATAAAATCATAGAAGTAATTCATGAGATTTTGGAGCCCATTTGGGGTTCTCGAGAGACGGACCGTGTCATCTGCATATAGCAGAACCGGGACAGGGTGGCCATCAATCTGCGGGGAATCAGCTTGAACCCTCTTTAATTCGGACTCCATACAATTTATAAAAAGGCAGAAAAGTAACGGGGCCAGCACACAGCCTTGCCTTATACCAGATTAACCCTGATCTTCTTGGTGCATTCCCCTGCCTGACCAAAGCGAATCTGGGCTGAAAGCTTATTATATAGTCTGGCCAGGAAGTATATTATTGCTGTCGGAGCTCCCATTTCTAGTAGAGTGGACCATAACAAAGTATGGTCCACCAGATCAAAAGCACTTGAGAGGTCAGCAAAACAGAGGAATAATGAGCCCTGTTTTGCTTTGGTATATTTCCCTATAATGAGGTCAAGATTGATACACTGCTCGATTGTCCCAAGACCCTTGCGGAACCCGAATTGAGAATCCGCAAGGATTTTATTGTCCTCTGCCCATTCCTCCAATCGCGCTAGTAGGACCCTGCTCATGATTTTAAGTGAGGAATCCAGGAGGGAGATAGGGCGGTAGTTCTTAGCCTCTCCTCTATCTCCCTTCTTGTAGATCGGCAGGATTATGGATTCGCTCCAGGTAGATGGTGTACTATCACTGACAGATGCATTAAACACCTGGGTCAGGAGTGGACTCCAAAGTGCCTGGTTGGTTTTATACAGGTCAACCGGGACCCCATCCGGTCCAGGTGCCTTCCCCCTCTGCTCTTACTGACGGCAGTTTCTACTTCTTGGAGGGTAATCGCCAGGGGTAGCTTAGGTTTAATAGGGGCGGCAGAAGAGCTATCATAAACCTCCCTAGCAGGATCAAAGATTTCTGTGAAATATTGTACCCAGTTTTCCTCGCTAACTTGGGCTGTTAGTATAGGGAAATGTTCCTTTTGGAGGAAGGGACTATTGACCGTGCTCCAGAAGAGCTTACTGTCACGCAGCACTGCTGCTTTTGTCAGATTATCCCAAGCTTGCTCCCTTAACTCTTGTTTTCTACAGGTAAGTTGCTTTTTATATGTCGACCTGAGGTGTGTAATAACCTCCCTGTCTCTGGGTTGTTTAGACAGAGCCCGCTTAAGTTCTTGAAGAGATTTAGTGCAAGCACTGTCAAACCAGCCCACCGCTGCCCTCTTGGATATGCCCTTGGTGATGGTAAGGGACCTTTTTATTATGGTGCCCAGTTCCTCAAAATCAGCAATAATGCACCGGGGGGTAGCATCATAGTCCAGACATTTAAATATCACTTCCGACCCAGCTCCCACAATTTTACGCAACAGCTTCTCTGAGTTATCCCCACACCATTTGATACGGATACCATTCTGCCTGCAGGGGATTATATCTTCTACTATCATGCGCTGATCACTGGGCGGGGACCCCCAGATAGAGGTCAACATAGTGATGGCATTATGGTCGCTGTTACCAAAGTCTACAACAATCGGGACTGAACAAAATGGGGCAGTATGTACTGATACCAGTAAGTGGTCAATAACGGTCGCCGTATTCCTTCCTACAAAAGTTGGTACAATGTTACCCTCATTATCTGTAGCCGGGTATTGGATCAATAAATCAAGGTTGAGCATAAGGGAGTTAAGAGAGTCGCCGTAAGGTGTATGGGTAAAATGTGCCCGTTATTCCCCGTTATCCCCGTCAAACCCACATACATTAGTAAAGGAGTGGGGGCAAGTACGGATGTTAAAGTCCCCACCCCAAATGATATTGTAGGTGTTATGGGTATCTTTACAGATTTTCCTCACTGCTAAATCGAGCTCATCCACAACTGAGGTATTTGTAACATCAAACATGTTATTATAATGGTTGATCAGCAAAGTTTCATGACCCCTTTTGTATTCCAGTCTTAGAATTTGTGAATGAAAGCCCACAGTCAAATGCGATTTCACACGTGCAGGAAAATTCACAGAGAGTAAAATTACAAGCCCACCTTTAGCCCTGCCCAATTTGGACCTTTGTGCAGGGTTGTTGTATGACACAAAACCATCGAAAAAGATATCAGTCGTTACCCAGGTCTCCTGTAGGCATAAGACGTCAAACTGGGAAAGGGATTCACTCCAACCCAGGGACAACGTTTGCCGACTCCAACCAGCGATATTCCAGCTAGCAAGTTTGAAGCCAGGGATACACATTGTAGGATCAGTAGACTCAGTGACACTAATGGGCCCTATGGACGGTGGGATTTCATCAGGGGTGACCATAGATACTGGTGGGTGGTAAGTGGCATAGGGGTCTAAATCCCGGGGTACAAAATGGGTAGGGGTGGAAGGCATTATAGGTGCCGAGCCCATTGGTATACCATTACCCTTAGCATCTCTTAAACTATTACCAGTACCAAGAAGGGGGGGGCTTGAAACATGAGTCGTAGGTAGTTAGTCGACTCCATCTAAACCATCTAGACTGCTGAACCGGTTAAAATCACAAAAGGGGGTCTCCGGGGGCATCAAAACCGGTCTTGCATCAAATCTTCTATATCGGCCCCTCCGCTCAACCCTGGTCCAGTCGTCTCTACATCGGTCGTGGTACAGGTGGTTTGGGGGAAAGAAAAAAGACACTGGTAGCGTCTGAATGGTGGAGTCGAAAGATCTATTAAAGCCTGCACAAATATGTGAGACCGTTCTAGGGTCTCTAAAACTGACCGTTATACAGTCCCCGTTTATTGACTTCCTAGTTTTGCCCAGCCAAGGCACCCTTCTAACCATGATGATTTCGTTATGAAGGTGGGCCGGAAGGGGTCTATTCCAGTTCAGCCATCTAACAACTTTACTTTTGAGGGATTTAAAATTCCCAACTTCCCCGGCTTCCAGCGGTGGGGCTCCAGCCAAAACTACCATGAAGCGATTAGCTTCTGGGGGCAGGTCTGGCCGGCGCGGTCTAGGGGCTATCTGTTCAGGTGCTGGGAAAACTATTTGGCCGTCGGCCGTGACCCCCGTTAGTAGTAGCCATAGATTGGACTGGCCCTAAAGGTAGCAAGGGGGGGAATTTTATTATTGCTATGATGGATAGGGGCTAAAGGGCCTATTGGGGGACAGGGCGGGTTGGGGGCGTCTTTCGCTAAAGGGGGACCGGGGAAAGTGGGAGTGGTTTGGGGGTTACACAGAGTATTGGGCTTGGTGGATTTAGCCAGTATGGTAGCTGTAGTTTTCTCGATGTTAGTAAGACGGAGTTCTATCCGTTCCATTTTGGACTCTAGAGGAAATAGAAGTGATTTAAAAAGAGCTCCCAGGTTTTCTAATGTTAATTCCATGCTAGGCAGGGGTTGGGTTAGACCTAATGTGGGGTTGGGGATATCGTGTTTATGCTTGGCTAATTTAGACTTTCCACCCGCTTTCGTGTTATAAGACCTCTTGCGTTTGGTTGCGGCCCCTTCTTTGGCCCCATTTAACATATTGTTACAGATCACTTCGGGCTCAGAAGAGGTGGACACATTATTGTCAAGAACTATATCAATTTCAGGGAGAATTTCATTAACCAGAATGTCCAAGTCAAGAGCCCCCTGGTTACCCTCCTTGAGTGTTGAGGTTTGGCCAACCGCTTTATTATTAATAGACTCGGTGGGCCGCTCGGGGTTTTGGCGTTAGCTAAAGTTCCAAGGGAAGATCTCTTTATAGCCGATAGTTCCTTAGATAAGCGTTTTTCAAGGACATTTATTTCAGTGTCGATTAGGGTATTGGCTCTGATTAAAAAAAATTCCATACCTCCAGCTATGGCGCCTCCAGCTAGGGAGGACTTGCTCCTTGTTTCGCGACAGGACATCTCCCCACACTAGAGTTGCAAAGGGTGACGACAGATGCAAGAGGGGGGGCCCTGGTCCGGTCCAGCCCGGTCACGAACGTGCACAAACGGGCCCGCCCTTGGCCCGGGCTTCGCCCGGCGCCGTCCCGCGTACGCGGTGAAGGGCGTGTCTATGAGCACAGGGCGGGCTGGGGGGGGGGGAGAGTCACAGGTGCGCCTGGTGGACTCCGCGCACGGACCTCTGGGACTCGCAGTCCCGCACCTCTCAGCCACGTCTCTCCCCCGGCAAAAAGCTCAGCAGGACCAGGCAGGTCAGGACCTCAGAACTCCTCCAGGCGACAGGGCAATGACGAACTCCAAGTAACGGCTGAGAGCGGCTCCCGCGGAGCGGGGGCCGCGAGCCGTAGTTAAGCACAGGGCCGGCTGGGGGCGGGAAGAGTCACAGGTGCGCCTGGTGGACTCCGCGCATGGACCTCTGGGACTCGCAGTCCCGCACCTCTCAGCCACGTCTCTCCCCCGGCAAAAAGCTCAGCAGGACCAGGCAGGTCAGGACCTCAGAACTCCTCCAGGCGACAGGGCAATGACGAACTCCAAGAAACGGCTGCGAGCGGCCATTTCCCTCCTCTTGGAAGTAGTCCCTTCTGATTTCGCTCCTACCTTTTCCAATTAAAGTTCTAGTAGAAGCAATCAACAAAATTCACATATTATAAAACAACAGGTCAACACGTACAGCAGTCCGTAGTCTATGGACCGTATAGCTGTACTCAGTTACATCCATTTTCACCAAGGCTTTTCTTGCATGCATGTGTGTAATGGCTGGATTTTCTGTTTAGATGGGATCAGCCCCCAGGGGCCCCTGTGACCCAGCCAAAACGTACTCACCTTCCCTTCTTAGATCGTATTTACACTGAGTAGATATAAAGATGAATATACAGGTCGCACCTAAGAATGGGGAATGACAATATACATATATGGATTTTCTACAATATCTTATTCACATCAGTTGGCCTCGCGGTCGCCCCGACCCAGACCGTTCTACCCTAGGGCAGATCTGACACACAATCCGGCGTGTCTACACACGGGCCTACAGAACCCAATGCTCCCTTTTCCAAATCGTTCGCGATCCTGCGAAACATACACGGTGATCTCCCTCTCACCGCTCTCATTAGTCTTATGCCACAATCCGGTGGCTTTACACGGCGGTGTCCCTCCCGCCGCTCTCATTAACGCCGCATATCAACGACGACCACATTCCTATGAAACATTATTGGGATGATATCTCAACAGTCTACTTAGGATAAAACTAAAATAATAACTTTGGATATGGATTCAGATTGTATGATGTACTCCGTGCTCATAACATCAAAGGTCCACTCACTCCCTCTTTATTTGGCTACCATTCGTCTGATCGGGATTTCTCATCCGTTCGTCTAAACAATGCTCAACTAGGAGTGCCATTTACCAAGATCGAACACAAGCACCAGGTACACGATAATTCTATATGAATTAGGGTATTTATTGACAATAAACATAAATCACATTACTAGGCAGCATTACATTTGCAAAGGGAATAAAAGATAAAGATTAGAGTGCACGCACTATAAGAATCGGTCGGACTTCACCTGGTTAATGGGAAATCGGGACTCGGCAGTCATCTAGGCTCCTGTCTCGTCTCTGGGTCCTGGCTCGCCTTGCAGTCACCCTCAGCCGTCACAAGTACACGTCTGCACCGCTAGGCTCAAACTCGTCTGCTCTCCCTCAGGACCTCGGAACCTTGCTGTTAATTAGCTACCGTCTCTCTCTCTCTCTGCATTAGTGCGCTCCGCGCCACTTCTCGTTCAGTCTATTTTCAGAGAGTTTCGGTCTTAAATCTTTCTCCGACTTCAAAGATGGCGACTTGTCCACCATGAAAATGAATAATGGTAGAGATGCTAACGGCTAGATGCCGCCTACGGACTAACTGACTGAAAGACTAACACCTTCGCTAATATCAAAGCCCGTTCCTTCATGGAAATTCACGGCCAGTAACCTGCCGCCCACCAAATTCTTGTACCTCCCCGTACCAAGGACACTTTCCCAGCCGGCCGGCCTGAAGTTGTGTCTTCGGAGTGGAGAAAAATACATTCCTTCGATAAGGGTCAGCCTGAACCGGTTCTCTCCAAGCGAACAACAGCTTGAAACTAAAACATCACTCTTAACCTAGAAAGCCTTCTCGAGCTACCAGGCAGAAAGCAAAATGGAGTCTGTCTCGCTTAAGGCCTACGGAGCCCATAATATACATAGCTCCATGAGAAACAAATCGGCATGTTAGCAAATGAGTAAATCATGACTAATACTTATATATCTAACCCCTCACTTAAATTCATAAGCCTTACTCTAAGGGAAATGGCACGAAAATGCCCTTATATCTGTAAGACAGGGTCCCTGTCTATCGGCCTAATCCCTATGCTATGAGGGTGATAGGCTGGAGTCACTCTCCATCATTCTCCTTCTCCAGAGAGCTGGCAAAAAGACAGCCATAACATTACACCCCTTGACTCCAGTCTATTCACCAATAACTAAATGGAACTAACGTCAGTAGACGAATAATATGAAACAAAACTAACTGATCTACGATTCTTCGTAAGTCTAAAAAATTGTAGCAGGGAAGGGATACACTGAATAAAACAGCAAATCGCTATAAGGATGCAGACAATAATAATAACCCCTCCCAAAATTTGTCGTAAAAAATGCATGTCAGGGAGCCAATTAAAAAGCCAGTCAAAGAAACCCTGATCTATGTGTTCTCTAATTTCTGCAGTCAAGTCGTGGAGTTTATTAATATGGGATTGGATATCTTTAGAATGGTCAGACAAATTAAAACAGCATAGACCTTCAAATTCAGAGCATTCATGCCCGTGTTTCAGCAACAAATAATCGATAGCGGCACGATTCTGCAAAATAGCTCTACGTTCACCTTGGGAATCTAATAATAAATCGGACAGAACAGTAGAAGTTTGGTTGATCGATTTGACCATCCAGCAGGCCATCTTGCCGATTGTTTTGGCATTATAAACGGCCAATGCAGGAACACCAATAATAGAAAAAGCTAAACCAAGATATTCTGATCTGGAATAAAGATGAACAGAGGAATCACAATCTTCATGCAATGACATGGAATCTCGAACAATACGGGAATGTGAAGGAGGATGTGAAGAAAACATTAGCAAACTTAATCTAGTGATGGCACACGGGCCACCAGAAATATTCGCAGGAATATAGGGCCAAGATGAATTCCCGCATGAAAAGAGCCATCCAGCCGGTAACAACATTGAACGATAATGGCTAGTGGCAACAACTAAACTTTTGCAAGTCATATTGTTCTTCACTGAAAAACATGAATTAGGAAGTCTTTTCATACATAACAAACGCTGGTGAAATGAAAAAGTAGTAGCGGCTTGGAGTTTCAACCGCAAACATTCAGAGATTGCTTTAGGATTGCAGGTCATCATAAAACAAAGGTCACCAGGGGTAATATTAAAAGTAGTGATTCTGGAATTAATAAGGACATCCTGGTCTGGAAGAAGAGTACATGAGGGACAATATTCATGGGCCAAGAAGTCGCCCAAAATGACATTAGGTCGGGCATTGGATATATTAAATACATGACGAAGTGTATCAGTAGATGCAGGGACAGCAACCAAACAGGTTGATAAAATATCAGTAACGGATTTCATGGGTGTAAGGCAAAAATGCGGAGAGTTCGTCACTCGCTTCGCGAGTGTGATCCAAAAATTGGAGGACTTCTGCCACGCGGATCGCGCGGCTCTTGTTATCCCATCACTCGGCGTCGGTAGATGCTCTCCTCTCCCGGCGTAGCAAGCCAAAAGGAGTCCAACGACGACACATCCTGCAGCAGCAGTCCAAAGAATGATCTGAAAGAATACAAACACAGGCCTTAATCATTCTCGTAAATAACATTTGTCAGCTGGGACAGCTTCCCAGCCATCTTTCCCTGGCTTCATCACCAAAACGGTGTTGTCATGACCGGTCGCAATAATATCAGCCTGTTCAGGAGGATTTTTAGGCGATTGCACCCATATTTTAGCTCCAGGAAGATCAGATGATCCGAAGCCTTTTTGTCCACGCACAGTTAGCAACGTTGGGGCAGAGCCTTTTTTGATCTCACCACTGAAGACAGGTATAATCAATAACTGAGCAACACGGTCAGACTTTTTGATAAACAAATCCATCTCACTGCTATTAAGCAAGAGAACCTTAATCTCTCCCTGATAATCACTGTCGATCACACCACCAAGGACTTGAACACCTTTCAGGGCCAGGCCAGATCTAGGGGCAATTAATCCAAAACTACCGGCAGGTATAGAGACACCTATGCCAGTTTCAACAATGATTCGATCCTTTCCTGGGAAGTGTGCATCATTTAAAGCATGCAGGTCGAGGCCTGCGGAACCTGGGGTTGCTCTACATGGAGCCAAAGCACCGGGGGTAATTTCCCAATAAGTGACAGTACTTCCAACAGAATTAGGTTTCACATCAACATGTGGAGGAAACAAACGCATCAAAGGAGATTCAGCATGCAACAAAGGACGATTATTCAGTATCAACAAGGCTTGAAGTAAGACATCTCTCCACTGGCTGTAACGGTCATCAGTCAACTTGCGCAACTGTTCTTTCAACAAACCGTTCATTCTCTCAATCAGTCCTGAAGCTTGTGGATAATATGGAATGTGAAATACCCAGTCGATATTGTTTTCCATACAGAATTCCTGCACCAATCTTCCACGAAAGTGGGATGCATTATCTGATTGAATTTGGAATGGGACACCATAATATAGGATAATCAGCTCCAGGGTTTTAATCGTGTTCACTTGGGTAGCATTCTTGCAAGGGAAAGCGACCAAAAGGCCACTGTAGGTATCAACCACTGTACAAATATATTGACAATTTCTGCTCATAGGGAGCGGACCAATATAATCAATCTGCCAAATTTGGGCGGGCAATTTACCTCGATGTAAGTGACCTCGAACAATTTGAGGCACCTCTTTCTTTCTAGAATGCTGGCAAATGGGACAATGTAGAATGGCATCTTTAATTAAAGAAAAGGGAATATGAATTCCTCTATCAGCAGCCCACCTGTTAGTGGCTTTTTCTCCAAAATGTCCTGCTTTCTGGTGGGCCCATTTCGCCAATCCCGCCAAATCAGAATCTTGCATGTCAACCACTGCCTCAGAAATTTTAGACTGTTCATCTGCAATGTTATGGAAAAATTTGTCAAGGGAATCGATTGGAGTATGAGCATCCACGTGAAAGATTGTTACAGTACTCTGCGGAAGCAATTCCCAAATTTCTTGCCACAATTCTTTACCCCATAATTCCTTAGAATGCAATTCCCAATTGTGCGAGTGCCATGTAGGCAACCACACCGCTAGTCCATTTGCAGTGGACCAAGAATCAGTGAAAATATGACATGTACCTGGTAACTCTTGTTTCAAAACTTGGTAAATCGCATAGAGTTCAGCATATTGACTACTCTTACCGTCTCCAGTTGTGCTCAACAATTTCTTAGTAGTCGGGTTATAGGAGACAGCTTTCCAATGTCTCTTGTCACCAATGAACTTCGCAGAACCATCCGTAAACCACACATGTTTTCTATCCTCCACGGACAGATCATCAAATGATTTACCCCACTGCACGGGAGACTCCTGCACTACGGGAACCGAACGCTCACTTTCAGCCTCATTGGAGGGCGCCTGCGCCACTCGCTCATGTAGAACCGCAACACCTTTCGGACCCACACGTGCCCTGTCCTGAATGTACCATTTCCATTTAATCACACTAGCCTCCTGAGCATGTCCAATTCGATGGGACTTCGGTGAACTCAAAACCCACTGCATGATGGGAATCTCAGGCCTCAAAATCACAGCATGGCCTAAAGTCAATTGCTCGGTATCCACCAGAGCCCAATAACAAGCAAGCAACTGTTTTTCAAAAGGTGAGTAACGCTCACCAGCCTCTGGTAACTTTTTGGTCCAAAAACCTAAAGGCACTTTTTGTCTGCCCTGCTTTTGCCACAAACTCCAATTGGCATACAGACCTTCCACGGACACATTCAAATCCACATTACCCTCACTCACGGGCCACAAATCCAAAGCATACTGAATAGCTTCTGTAGCCAAATCAAAAGCAGTCTGTTGAGGTTCACCCCACTCAAACGCATTCTTTTTACGAGTGACTCGATACAGTGGAGCCAAGATTTGACTCAAATGTGGAATATGTTGACGCCAAAATCCAAACAACCCAATGAAGGATTGCGCCTCTTTCCTATTTCTGGGAACAGCAAAATCAAGTATCTTACGTTTAACTTGTGGGATCACCTCTCTGTGACCCTCATGCCAGTTAATTCCTAAAAATTTTACAGCTTGGGATGGAGTTTGTAATTTGTCAGGATTGATTTCCCAACCTTTTGCTCGCAAACAGTCAATGATTTGATCTAAATGGGACTGTACCTGGTCTTGCGTTTCACCTTGAATCAAAATGTCGTCAATATAATGACAAATCTGAACTTGCGGAATCATAGGCACTTCAGATAAATGTTCCGCCACCAGCCGGTGACAGATTGTAGGGCTATGTACATAGCCTTGAGGAAGACTCCGGAACGTCATTTGACGTCCATTCCATGTAAAACTGAATTGTTCTTGGCATTCGGGGGCAATTGGAATCGAAAAGAATGCATTAGCAATATCGATAGAAGCATACCATGTACCAGGATGCTTTTGAATTCTCTCAATCAATGTAACAATGTCAGGCACTGCCACAGTCAATTTAGGTGTATGTTTGTTCAATTCTCGATAATCAACAGTCATGCGCCAAGAGTTGTCACTTTTGCGCACTGGCCAAACAGGATTATTCCAAGCAGATGTGACCGGAGTAATGACTCCTGCGTCAACCAAATCCTGAATCGTAGCAGTAATTTCTTCATGACCACCAGGGATGCGATATTGTTTTTGAGAAATCACTTTCGTCGCTAAAGGGATCTTAATAGGTGGCATGCGTAAACGGCCAACCCGTACGGGTCTGGTCGAAATGTACTGTCTAGTACCAAACTGATAATAACCATCATCCAAATGCAAAGTCATACCTTTCAAAATGTCAATTCCAATAATGTATTCCAAAAGTGGCACAACCAACACAGAGTATTCTCTACGAGGAATCCTACCAATTTTAATCTCAAGTGCAGTTTGAACTGCGGGTGTTTCTTTACCACCCAGGCCGGTAATTGTAAAAGACTGTCCATGAAATTTCCTTGATTTACCATGAATTAAAGTGGCCTCCGCCCCAGTATCAACTAACGCTCGGGCCCTTTGGATATTACGATGTTTCCAAAAAATCTCAATATCTACATATGGTCTGTAATCTCTGTGGGCCCACCTGCGTACCGGAGCTTGACCTATTTCCTAGTCATTTTTCCTGCGTTCTGTCAACCAAGACAGATCAGGGTAGATGTTTTCAGTTTTCTTCGGTATCAGAATTTCTTGTTCATATCCGTCTCCAGTACGAAACGGATTAGTGTCAGGTTCAAAAAGTTGTGAGTTACGGTCAGAGAGTCTGTTACGATCCTCCCTCCTACGTACATCAGGGGAAAAACTCCTTGCATCTCTACGTCTGTTAGAACCACGATCATCTCTTCCCCTTTCACGATCATCCTCTCTCCCCCTCCCATCACTCCGACGGGGGGAATCACCACGTTCTTGGCGCCGATCATCACGGCGATCAAAATTCACACGTCGTCTCTCATCACCACTGTCATCCGAACCACGATCATAATCATTCTTTCGCACACGACGGGCACCTTCCTTCCGATCCAAACCACGCTTACGGAACATATCCCATAGGATATTATTAGGTTCACCATCGATCTCTTCCCTTTTCACACCATCAGAAATGAGAGCAAGAAACATGTCACGTCTAGAGAACTTATAGTCCCCTCCAGTACGACCCTCAGGTCGGGACTGTCTTTCAGGTTTAAACCATTCACCCAGCTCACCAAGCTGACGAACAGACTCAAGCACAGCAGACAAAGGATTGCCAGTTTGATTAATTAACAATGTCATCATGACCTGCTTGTAAGCAACAGGAGAAGTACGTATAATGCGGTTACGCACGGAAGATGTTAACAAACCATCCAATAACCTGTCAGCAGTACTAAGGAAGATACACGTTTTCATGACTTCCTCCTTTAAACGTTGCGACGCATCGCGCAGAGTATACCACGGCTTTTCATCAGAGGGCCAATCAGACTCTGTTGGATATTTATGATTACAGCCATCAGACGCAAGCTGGAGCAAAGAAGTTTGGACATTACCATTAAAATTCCGAAAATGGTCCTGAATAGTAGAATCAGAACTCAAAGAGCAAAATCGTAAGCAATCAACAGCATCGAGCATAATACCGGAAGCGCCAAGCTCATAAAGACGCACCATCCAGGTAAGCAAGGCCTCACCAGGCCGTTGTTTAAATCGTTGCAGGATGTCACTAATCTCCTGCTGAGTAAAATCTTCAATACAGTCAAGAGGGATGCCACCCGGATTACCAGGGGCTTGTTGTAATTTCCGTCGAAAGATCGGGTGAGCAGAAACTGCGGGAAGAGCTTCCGAGGAAGCCCGCATCTTAGATTTAACAGAACAATCAGGGCAAGCTACGTCATCCGCACGGGAAGAACGAGCACAGTCAGAATCGGGAGTCAAATCAATGCATGAAGCAGATTTACAATCACGTCCGGAGCGAGAAGACTCGCGCTTGTCACCCTCCTCTGCCGAGGAGTCAGAAGTATGAGAATCCCAGATATTACCGTCCCACTCATCGGGGTTCCAATCCATTCCAGCTTTCGCTACAATCATACGCACTTTGCGGGACGACACGCGCCCACGACGATGTTTGTATTTATATCGTGCAATACGGACCGCAGCTCTTTCGGCAATGGTCTGATATGTTTCAAGTTTATCGGCAAGCAGTTTATTTTGACAACGCAAAAGAGTATGCGCATTTTGCAACTCAACACACTGTCCTTCCGTATCTTTAAATCGTTTCTGTAGTTGAACAAACTTCTCATGCAATATTCTGTATGCATTAAGAATAATCCACCCTCTGCGTCCTAAAATAGGAAGTTCATCGCCCTTCACTATTGGCGCTTTCTGTAAGCACGAGATCACATCGGCAGGCTCCGCCTGCTCCAAGCATGAAGACCAATTTTCACTCAAACCAGTAGAATCAGCCCACTCACGGGCTAAGGCCTCATAAGGCGTAGACTCCCAGCCGGGAATCTGAATCGGTAATTTAAAAACCGACGATGATTTTTTCGGAAACATAATCACACACAAAAAATTATATACACAATTATAAACAAAATTTTATACGTACAAGCCGAGCGCAAACCAACGAGATCAAAACAAAACAATGCACACAGGCTTCGTAAACAGTTCGTGACGCCAGATGTAATGGCTGGATTTTCTGTTTAGATGGGATCAGCCCCCAGGGGCCCCTGTGACCCAGCCAAAACGTACTCACCTTCCCTTCTTAGATCGTATTTACACTGAGTAGATATAAAGATGAATATACAGGTCGCACCTAAGAATGGGGAATGACAATATACATATATGGATTTTCTACAATATCTTATTCACATCAGTTGGCCTCGCGGTCGCCCCGACCCAGACCGTTCTACCCTAGGGCAGATCTGACACACAATCCGGCGTGTCTACACACGGGCCTGCAGAACCCAATGCTCCCTTTTCCAAATCGTTCGCGATCCTGCGAAACATACACGGTGATCTCCCTCTCACCGCTCTCATTAGTCTTATGCCACAATCCGGTGGCTTTACACGGCGGTGTCCCTCCCGCCGCTCTCATTAACGCCGCATATCAACGACGACCACATTCCTATGAAACATTATTGGGATGATATCTCAACAGTCTACTTAGGATAAAACTAAAATAATAACTTTGGATATGGATTCAGATTGTATGATGTACTCCGTGCTCATAACATCAAAGGTCCACTCACTCCCTCTTTATTTGGCTACCATTCGTCTGATCGGGATTTCTCATCCGTTCGTCTAAACAATGCTCAACTAGGAGTGCCATTTACCAAGATCGAACACAAGCACCAGGTACACGATAATTCTATATGAATTAGGGTATTTATTGACAATAAACATAAATCACATTACTAGGCAGCATTACATTTGCAAAGGGAATAAAAGATAAAGATTAGAGTGCACGCACTATAAGAATCGGTCGGACTTCACCTGGTTAATGGGAAATCGGGACTCGGCAGTCATCTAGGCTCCTGTCTCGTCTCTGGGTCCTGGCTCGCCTTGCAGTCACCCTCAGCCGTCACAAGTACACGTCTGCACCGCTAGGCTCAAACTCGTCTGCTCTCCCTCAGGACCTCGGAACCTTGCTGTTAATTAGCTACCGTCTCTCTCTCTCTCTGCATTAGTGCGCTCCGCGCCACTTCTCGTTCAGTCTATTTTCAGAGAGTTTCGGTCTTAAATCTTTCTCCGACTTCAAAGATGGCGACTTGTCCACCATGAAAATGAATAATGGTAGAGATGCTAACGGCTAGATGCCGCCTACGGACTAACTGACTGAAAGACTAACACCTTCGCTAATATCAAAGCCCGTTCCTTCATGGAAATTCACGGCCAGTAACCTGCCGCCCACCAAATTCTTGTACCTCCCCGTACCAAGGACACTTTCCCAGCCGGCCGGCCTGAAGTTGTGTCTTCGGAGTGGAGAAAAATACATTCCTTCGATAAGGGTCAGCCTGAACCGGTTCTCTCCAAGCGAACAACAGCTTGAAACTAAAACATCACTCTTAACCTAGAAAGCCTTCTCGAGCTACCAGGCAGAAAGCAAAATGGAGTCTGTCTCGCTTAAGGCCTACGGAGCCCATAATATACATAGCTCCATGAGAAACAAATCGGCATGTTAGCAAATGAGTAAATCATGACTAATACTTATATATCTAACCCCTCACTTAAATTCATAAGCCTTACTCTAAGGGAAATGGCACGAAAATGCCCTTATATCTGTAAGACAGGGTCCCTGTCTATCGGCCTAATCCCTATGCTATGAGGGTGATAGGCTGGAGTCACTCTCCATCATTCTCCTTCTCCAGAGAGCTGGCAAAAAGACAGCCATAACAATGTGCCTCTTCCTTTTTAATCCCAAGTACATTGACCATGGTCCCTGTCTCCGAGTTTATGAACTACCCTTTATATGCCCACTCCCCTACCACCCCCCACCATTCCCCCAACTATACTCCCCCCAGCCCCCCTCCAGGTCTGTTGTATGGTCGTAGATTACATGACTCTATCCCTTAACCTCCTGTCCCTTATGTAAACATTGCCCGGCCGGATCCCGCTACTCCCACCCTTCCACCTCCTGGGCCACCCTTGGGCTCATCACCAGCTATAACTCATTCTTCAGCCTCCTCTCCATCTTCACGGATCGTCTCCCCAACTGTCAGCTCCATCACCATTACCCTCCAGGCATGAACGTCCTCTTCTAACTTTTCGTCCCGTCTAGTCTGCTGCATTCAAATCACTTCAGCAGTCGCCCATAGTTCAATGTCTCGCCTCCACTGTGCTACTTTGGGTTGTCTGCGGCCACCTTTTCGCAAGGACCAGTCCCAAGAGGACAAATGTCCTGCAAAGATTCCTATTCTTAGGTCGGGGAAGTAAACCCAACACCACCACCCGGATCTCCTTTACTATGTCCCATCCTGTTGCTTCTTGCAACATGGTCAGCAACCGGTCCAATATTCCTGTAGTTCAGGACAAGTCCAGACCATGTGGATAAATGCAGCCTCCCTCTCGCCACATGTAAGACACTGCCCTGAACGCTCTGGTTATATCCCTAGGTGTCAGATACGTTTGATGGATATAGTAAAATTGGATTATTTTTAACCTTGTATTCGCACTCACTTGTTTAACCCCCTCATGAATTTTGGTCCATTCCCTTTCCGTAATCTGGTCCCCCATGAGTAGTTCCCATTTTGCGTAGATTGGTAGCGCCACCACCACCTTGTCGTCCCATTTCGCACAATATGAGAAATCACCTTTTGGCCTTTGCCAATTTCTGTCATAGTCTGCAGTACTTTAGAGACCGGAGGTTCGTCTGGGAACATAGGCCATAGTTCCCTAGCCACCTGTGCTATCTTTTAATATTGTAAAAACTGTCCCGGACCCAGCTCAAAGGTTGCCGTTGCCTGCTCACATGTGATGTATTGTGCATTATTGTAGAGGTTGCCCATGTTTATACACCCACCCTCCTCCCACCTCCTCACCGACATGGATGGGGAAATCTGTTGGAAAGGTTGGACGATCCACAAGGACATGTCCGGTGCATATGGGGCTCTTTTTAGTACTCTCCGAACCACCAGTTCCCACATTTCCGCCACATGACGAACAATTTATGGGCACCGTGTGGGTACCCTTGTTCCCATCATAAGCAACTCCGATAACTTTCTGTCCCCAAAGGTGCCCGCCAGCAGGGCCTTTTCCCAATTGTTGTCCCCATCTAGCCAGTGTATTGCATGTTGTAATTGTGAGGCCACATAGTAATATTCCAAACATGCAACCTCTAACCCTCCATTTCCCACCGTTCTCTGTAAAGTAACCAGACTGACCCGCTTGCATTTGAGTCCCCATTATAGGTCCGTTAGCAGCTTATGCAGGTATTGGTTGGCTGCCTCCGCTAATCTAACTCCCAGGTATCGGGGACCTGTCCTCACCCTTGGGAGCCCTACCTGTGGTAATCCTTCATCAGGACACAAGGCCAGTTTCCTCATCTGGACCAACTTGGATTTTCCCGGGTTAATCCGCAGGCCTGGCACACGGCCAAACCCCTCCAGGATACCCAGCAGGGTCGGAATTGCAGCTACCGGATCCCAGACATACACCAAAGTGTCGTCCGCATACATTGACACCACATGATTAGTCTCCCCCAGCCTGATCCCGAATGTCTCCATCCCCACTTGCAAGTTCCCCACCAGGAGCTCCAATGCCACTGCAAAAAGTAATGGTGGTAACGGACATCCCTGTTTGGTGCCCCGTTATAGGCGAAAGGCCCGCAAGACCAGCCGCCCCACTCTGATTCTGGCACAAGGTTTTGAGTATAAAAGCTGCACCCATTTAAAAAAATGGAGCCCCAACTCCTATGGCCCGGAAGACTTCCCAAAGATACAACCACCCCACTGAATCGAACGCTTGCTCAATATCTAAGAGTGCCAGGGTGCACTCTTCCTGGTAAAGCACAGGTGAATGCAAAATGTGAGACAATTGTCGTAAGTTGTGTCATACACAATCAACAAACAGTTGTCTACATTTCTGAGGACCAATGATATCCTTAAAATAGCTCATCCTGAGTTTTGTCATTCCAGGAGCACAGATTCAATGCTGATCTCTGTACAACCTCCACAAGCTTGTTGACCAGGGTAGCTGAACTGCTCTAGTTCTCCTTGAATTTTCTACAGCCTTAAGTACAGTCTCTATTGATGGTCTCATTGACTGCGTCACAGCATCATGAATCCAGGGCAAAAGTCCTCGTTCTTTTCGAGGAGGGATTGGACTGTTCATCTTGCCCCTTTTCAATCTGATTTTGAACATCTCTCCTATGTGGTACCATAGGCTTCTCTCCAAGCCCCACACTTTTCAGTCTCTATGTTCTTACCTTATCCCAAGTCTTCCAGTCTGCCAGTTACCCCCTGATGTGCTGCTCAGATGACAGGTCGGTACTGACTATCTATTCCTGCCAGCTTGGAGACTTTTCAAATGTGTTTTTGAGGTATATTCGCCTTGATGGGAAACAATTCTATGAAACTCAATACAGACAAAACTGAGTTCCTGATGGTATTAATAACTTCAGACCTGGCTTTCTGACTTTGGATCCTCTCAACTTGGCCCATCTCTTCCTTCCTCGTCTGTTCACAATCTCTGAGTACTTTTTTAACAGGACCTCTCTCTCACAATCCTGTCTCCTCTTCTTGTTTTCTCCATATGAAGATCCTTAGATCCAGTCATTTCTTACTTTTGGTTATCATCATCTCATAGCAGAAGCATTAATTTTAAGTTGGCTGGACTACTGGACCACTTTATACCTCAATCGCTATTGTTCTTCTAGCAGTATTTTGAATGCTTCCCGAATGCTGCGATGTGTATAATCTTCAACATTACTTTCCTTTCTTCTACCTCTATTCACTACAACTCTCTTCACTTATTACTTATCCCTAAAAGGACCAACTTCAAGGCTTTG
Source organism: Lissotriton vulgaris (assembly GCF_964263255.1). Classification (NCBI taxonomy): domain Eukaryota; kingdom Metazoa; phylum Chordata; class Amphibia; order Caudata; family Salamandridae; genus Lissotriton; species Lissotriton vulgaris. The sequence continues at coordinate 1,939,819,760 of NC_141693.1, forward strand.
CACATGGTTCTCAAGGCCTTTCATCACAGTGGTTCTCTTTATTTCCAACACAAGTTTATACACTCCCCCTCAACATCTCAGCTCCTTCAATCATATCCTGCCTTTCAGGAAGGCCTTAGAAGTCTGGCTCTTTTCTTCGTAAATTATTGTCCCCCATCATGATTCCTTAATAGATAATTACACACTTTACAAAAACCTGAAATAAATAGATCAATAAATCAACTGCAATATTATAACATAGTGTCATGGAATGGAGAGGAACGTCACTAGGCCTCAATTGTTGAGTTGTTGTATTGAAAATTGAGGCAATAATGATTTTGGATCAGATAAAGAGTCTGAAAGAGTGACGGTGAGGTTTTGATTTGGAAGAGGGTAGTCTATGTAATATTTGAAGTCAGATATTATTGTTATGTGCTTTAGTATTGATAGTTCTGACTTTGTGTAATCCTGTTTGATTTCGTAAAGGTTCTTCAAGCTAAGCTTGACAGTCAACAGTCTGCAAATCTTCCTCTTTTCGGTACTGAACCTTTCAATGGTGGCAGGTGTTAATGCCAACATTTCGCTCCATGTTTCCTCCCTTTGCATCTGCCCCTGTGGAGTTCTTTGATGGGACAGCCTACCTTCCCTGCTTAATGTGATTTTACATCTACAGTCTAGGTGTGTTGGCATATATCGGCCTTAATCACAACCCTCTGCCTTCTCTGTTCTTGAGGGTTCACTTGTACATGTTAAGCCAAACACAAAATCTTCCCTGCTATACGAGTCAAAAAGGCATGTGACCTTTTTCCTCCTTCTTGTTTCCAAAGAAGGAACATATTTAAATGATGAAAATGCTGAAGCCTGTTAAAGACTTGGAATGTTGCTCCAATGGATAGAAAGTAAATAGACTTTCCTGTCTCAAGAAGCTCAGTCTAGACTGCGCTCAGAGAGCTTGAAAAAAAGCAGTGAAGCAGCTCCCAGGACAATGCGTGATAAGATTCTAGAGCTGCTGGTGGCTACCTGAAAGAGACAATGTCAAATGTCAGCTTGTGCACTACAATCCCAGTTCTATAGGTACTTGCAACCCAGAAACGCACTATTCCCCACTTATCCAACCTCAAGACGGTCCCAGAGTTTAGTCCCATGGAGGCAAAACTGGTGATTTATCATCTTACTTTGCTGGGAAAAGTGTCCCACATGTATTAAACTCAAGAGATTAATTCACGGTCCTGCCAATTTTAACTAACTGGTAGAAGTATGGTAGGCAGCTGTAGGCTCTCTGGACAACGAGGAATGGCAGTTTTCGCTTATGGCTCAATGTGAGGCTTCAATCTCAAATCGTCTTTACCTCAGAACAGTTTACAAGGATCTTTTGCTAAATGAATGTTTATGAAAATCGAATCTCGAATCATAATGTATTTATTTCTGGAAATATTGATATGCCAAAGCCTCCATCAATGTGAGATAGGATTGTTTTAATATTAATTTCAAGCACAGGTGCTTTCCCAATGTGGATCTTGCTTACTATATGCCCATCTGTATGGATGGATGCATGGATATGGTATTTCCATAGCATAAACCTATCCAGAATGCAGCGGAGCGCTGTACAGGGTCAAAGACGAAGCATAAAGTCAACAAGTAATAGGAGAGGTAGCAGGTTAGTGAAGGTCAAAGCATTGTGACATAGTGTTATTTAAAGAGCTGAGTCTTCAACTTTTTCTTAAATTGGAGCAGCATTGGAGCGGTCCATATGGATACAAGGATGTTGTTCCAGATCCTGAGAGCATAGATGCAAATGAACTGCTGTTTTGTTTTTTCTTTTTTGCACTTCTTAGTCTACAGTCTTATGGTGTCCCGGCTGTGGGTTTGCCAAACACTACCAGAGATGGTGAGCTTACCTGCAAGATAAGCAGGGTGCTGGGTGTGATAGCTTTGTGAATTATGCAGCAGCTTTTTGAAGATGGTGCAGGCTTGGCAAGGGGAGGCAATGGCAGTGATGTGATCATATTATTTCAGGCTTTGGAAGAGACATGCTGTGGTGTGTGTATGATACCCATAAAGGATGCCATTGTGGAATCTGTGAGCCTCTAGAGCAAGGCATTACCATCCAAGTGCGAGAGTACAAGGGTTTGTGCAGCAGTTCTGAAGTCCCTTTCTGGACGAAATGTGTGACTTTCTTTAGACGAGAGAACTGGTACCAGGCTGGTTTTGTTTCTTGGCAGCGTACAAAATAAGATTCACACAATACAGCCTGGAACAGTATCACCCACTGGATCAGAGTAACTCCTTCAGAAAGAAGTTGAAAGTGCATCCTTTCATGGTACCTCCTTTTCACAATTGATAAGAGCCTCCCAGATCCCTGAGTACCTGAGCTCTATGTAGAGAGAACTACTACTTTTACATGATTGAATGCTCCCTGTTCAATTCAATTCATTAAACGTTATTCTGTATAATCAACAAATATAAAAAATAACGTTAAAAAACTTAAGTTCAATTACCAATAAGAACAGTCACATCGTATTATAGACAGTAACAGTAACAGTCACCACAATGAGTACATTTAAGGTAACGTCTTTAAAAACAATCAGTAGGCAATAAAGTTAGAAATTGATAGTCGACCTCAGAAAACTGAAAACTGCAAAACATGTATAACGATCTATAAACATCTGCAGATAGATTAGGTCAAGTCTAACCTATTCAAATTCTTAGGTTATGGCCTAAGAAAACGTTTCCACAGTTGTTTATAGAAAGCGCAAAACATAAATAAGGGGCTCATTACGATGGCGTAACGATCGCCACCTCCGAGCCGGCAGTGGAGACAGTTACGCCATCGTAACGAGAAATACCCCTGCCATATTATGATGGCTGGGGGTTATCGTGGCGGACGCAAAGTCCGTCCGCCGCTTTTCCGCTGGTCAGCAATAGGTGCACTGCCAGCCATATTACCATGTGGGTAGTGTACTGGCTTTGGGGGCCCGTTGCAGGTCCCAGTGGGGTATAGGGGGGGTGCACTTGGGAGGGGTACCCATTGTACCCCCCTGCAGTTCCCTCCACCATGTGGCAGGCACTGCGTGGTGCCTGCCACGTGGTGCAGGGAAATGCCAGTCATGCGATTTTGTTCAAATGTGGAATGCTACCGCCAGGGTGGCGCTCGCATCCTAATTCGCCGTGTGGGACCGCGGCATGTCTGGCAGCCAGTCCCAACACCGCGAGGATGGCGGGTGGACTAAGGTCCGCACACCATCCTAATAGGCCCTTTAGTGCCTGGTGTCTTGACGTGACGCCAGATAGCAATGGCATGGAATGAGAGCAGATAAATTTGACCATTCCTTATGAATACAAAGTAGGCAGTGAATCAAATTTGGTCTAGATCTGCTTAGTATGAATCGATGGCTGTTGTATGTCACAATATTTAATAAAGATTCAATAGAGGACACAGTTTATAGAAGAATAAAGGATCCAATTCACCATTTGCACTATTCTACTACTTCTTCAAGGGCAGCTCTAACGACTAGAATGGCATTTTTAGTCCATTCCAAGTCAGATTTAAAAATATAGAGTCTGGCTCAAGAAACAACTCAATACAACCAAGTTCCCGTAAGCAGGCCATGATATACCTATTAGGGAATTTTAACTACCAAATCCAACCTAAAACATTGCTTAAATATTGCCTGATTTAGTCCAGGCTTAAGTCAGAATGAAAGCCAGAGTCAAAGAGGTAGTAATTTAATAAGGTCAGATATATAGCCCTGACAAAGCTCCTCATGAACAGCAAATAAGGAGCAAATCTGAGGTGAGGACAAAAGGCATCTGCAAAACCTATTTTCTCTCAATTTGCAAGGTGGAATGGCTAGCATAAGCCCAAATGTATATCCGTAAGAAGCTATTGTTACACACATGGCATAATAAATCTCGATCATGACTTCAAAAGGCCTATTACCAATCTTTGTCAAAAACAGCAGAGATGGATCTGGTGAAGAGCGGCCGATTACTGGAAAAAAACGGGACCAGTTGTTAGATGAGTCAAACTTGACCACAAGATAGGATAAGGAATGGACCTTACCAATAAGAGGCTCCTTGACTAAGAAAGTTCGAGATTTATGGACCTAAGTCCAAAATCATAAAATGTGACTTACTAAAACTAGTTCTTAAGTCCGGGCAGCCTATAAAAGCAACATTTAAGACTAACAGCCATTTCAGGTTGTGGGCCATCCTAGAGAATGGTACCGCATTGTTTTCATACTATAAGACTGGAATGTTGCTGTCACCTACAGTTGGCATATATTGTCCATCCAAGATCAAAACTTTTTATAAATGATTTATGTATAATGGAATGAAAAAGTGATCAAGATGCACCCTTGGAAGACACCTTTTTCTCTTCCAATTTAAAAGAACTCGTACATTCTCACCCTTACTGAAATCTATTTCTGGTGAAAGGTTCTAACGGAGATCATGCAAAAAATTAACAATGTTGGGTTCTACTGCTAATAAAAGCATAATGGATCAGAGTTTACTGTGATTTATGCAATCAAATGTTGATCTATGTTCCATAAATGTGGGCTGTGTGGAACCCTGCTTGGCCAGAGTATAATAGTATTATAAGGTGAAGATTCAGGCATTGATCAAGAGTGCCCTAACTTGCCCTGAAACTACATTGTTGGTCAGAAATTAAACAATTTTCAGTTGCCCAAGTCGACAGCTTTTCCAGCAAAATGCAACCAGCTCTCTTGACCACCGAACCGGTTAAGGAAATGGACCTATTAAGGTGGGGGTAACCATTGTTCCCTTTGTTTTTAAAGACTGGGCCTACCAAGTAATAAGTTGCAGACACTGTATTAAGAGTAGTTGTAAGCAGTGGGGCCCAAAGAGAAGGCTCACATTTGTATAAGTCAATTGGAAAAAGACAGAGAGGCAGAAACAGGAAACAGCATGGCTTCGGGTGTGGCATTTATTCTCTCTCTTTCTCTTGCTTTTCTCTCTCTCGCTCTCTGTGTAGGATTATGAACAGTATCAGTGGCTTGAATAGTCCATACCACAGAGAATTAGTTCATTGGACCCATGAGACACATGGGGGAATACACTAAAGATATTGTTTCTTAGTCCACCTCATTGAAGCCCATGATGTATGGGTATGAGTCAACATACATCTCTCCAAAGGAAAGTACCAAAAGAAGAAAATATCTTTAATTGAATAAACCCTTTTTTGGTGAACTCTATCACCTATAATTCACAGTTCCTAATAGAGGTCAATCATACCTTTATTTTCCTAGAACTCAATGAATTAATAAGCCTGAAAGATCTCTGAAAAACTCTCTAGGCCCTCTCATGGAACTGAGCGTGTCTCAGTGATGCGCACACGGAGTCCTGATAAAGCATGAGTACTCTGCAGTGCAAGTCAAGTTCATCAACAGGTGACACACACACCACGTTTCATCCTGCGTGTGTCAGTGATACATGCACCACTTGAGTTTTAGGTTTGATTGCCCGTAGGTACTTAGTGGATATTGTAGACACTTGTTAGTGCGCCGTCTTCATTATTAAGTAGTCTTTCTAGTCGATTTTGCAAACAGAGGGCTGAATAACTTGCAAAATAGTTACTGTTTGTGTGAAAATTTACCTTATTCATATTGTGAGTTTGGCAAGGTTAATGCAGTATGCAAAACGTTGCTAAACCACCATTCTTTTTGATCTCTCGAGGGGAACCACCATTTAAGTGGTCAAAATGGAAGAAGGTCTTTGCACCCTATGCAAGGTGTGTGACCCTTCTCTGAGTGTGGAAAGGAAGACCTCTTTATTGTTACATTTTCTTGGGTCGGAAGGGCAAGAAGTGTTTGAACACCTTCCAGAATTGTCAGGGGACAAAGTAGCTGATTTAAATAAATATGAGATTTCTGTAAAAAAACTTGATTTGTATTATGTGCCCAAGTTGAGTACCGTGCTCGAACTATATCACTTTGGAAAGAGAATGCCACGCCAACGTGTTGAGCAGTACAAAACTGAATTACATAAGTTGGCGTCAACTATGTGTCTATGAAAGAGGGTTCACTGATAAGTTGGTTTCACCAGCGTGATCTGTATGTATTTCTTGACGCAAATCCTAACCCTGTGGTTCGTTTGAGAGAATGCCAACTCTCAGCAGTGTCCTGGAGGGGTGTGATGATCCGGTGGATGAGTTCTCAGATGTTTGTAAGAATACGCTAGGGTGTTTAAAAAATTATGTTCACAAGATCAGATTTAAAACAATGCTTGCCCAAAGGCAGACTAAGTTAGAAATGTCCCCAAGGCAATTAGGAATAGTATGAAACAAGAATTGGATAAACTGGTTGCAAATGGAATAAATGAAAAAGTGGAAGCTACAGAATGGGTTGCACCTGGGGTTATAGCTCGCAAATCCAATGGTGAAGCTCGCTTATGTGTTGATTTGAGGGAGTTTATTAAGGCCGTGGTTGTGGATCATTATCAATTTCCCAACATCAGTGAGATGCTCAGCTTGTTGATGGGGCCAAGTACTTTTCTTCTTTAGATCTCAGCTCAGCGTATCACCAAATAAAATTAACTGATAAATCACACCCATTGGTACCTTCAAGTTTTTAAGACTTTCGTTTGGTCTTATATCAGCGGCCTCTGTTTTTCAGGGGGCTATGGAGAAATATTAAAGGAAGTGGTGGGAGTGAAAATATATCAAGATGATATACTGGCAGTGGGAGCAAATGTAGGAGAGCACAACAAACGATTGCGTGAAGTGTTCGAGAAACTGTTGAAGTGTGGTTTGACACTTAAACGAGAAAAAAGAAAATTCTGTGTTCCTGAGATGGAATATTTAGGGCACCTAATCACTGGTTCTGGAATTTGTGCTAAGAAAGCTTTAGTTCACACAATAAAGAATCTTGCTTCTCCAAAGAGCAAAGAAGAATTGGTCACATTTTTAGGCATGGCTGAGTTCTATAATAACTTTGTCCCTAAATTTGTTGAAAGGACGGTGGCTCTCAGGTCGCTGCTAAAGAAAGTTAATGAGTTCTTGTGGTCTGATGGGATTCAAACTGAATTTAGAGATGTGTAGTCTGCCTTGGAGAAAGTCTCGAATCTTGGCGGTTTTGATGTTAAGGATGATATTATCGTCATGACGGATGCCAGCTCCAAGGGTTTGGTGGCTGTATTGTTACAGCAGTCATATAGTGTATATAGAATTATTGATTTTATCTCACATGGCACGAGAGGTGCAGAGATCAACTACTCAGTCATTGAGGAAGAGGCTCTGGGATAATTTTGGGATGTTAGGAAGTTTGGAAAATTTCTTTGGTGAGAACATTTGAAATAAAAGCAGATCATAAACCACTCAAGGAGATCTTTGCAAAGGAAGGTGTAGATCAGATCTCAAGTCTTATTCGCAGGTGGGTCATCGCGCTTCAAAAGGTTGAGTGTGAATTAATGTATGTACCTGGTGAAAGTAAACTGCAGGCGGACTGTCTCTCGAGATTATATGTTTTTTTAGGGGAGGACGTTTCATTAAAAGAAGGAAGCTTTTCAGGGGAAAACTATGACAATAATGTAAATGCCTGCTTTGGGACAGAAGGTGTCATACAAGAAGAGGAATGGAAGAGGAAGTCAGAAAGTGTTGTGTGTTTACAAAGCATGGTAAAAATGGTGTTAGAAGGTTGGTTGATCAAAGGCAAGTGTGAAAATTAAATATATTAGGGTTTTGAGATGTTCCCAACAAGTTTCTGTGGTGGATGGAATACTTCTAGGAGGGAACAAACTTGTATTTCCTTTAGATTTAAGGAGTATTTTAGTAAAAAATGCTCATGCGAGTCATATGGGCATATCGAAGACTAAGGAGAGAGTAAAAGAATGCTATTGGTGGCCCTCTATGGACTTGATGATAGAAAGGAAAGCAAGAGAATGCATGGATTGTAGACAATGTGACAAAGTGCTAAAGTGCAGGACACAGCCAATGGTTATTGGAGAACGAGCCTCTGAACCATGGGTAGACATTGCTTTAGACACACTTGGACTGGTGAAAGTAAGCTCCCATGATATGTATGTTATGGTATGTTTGGGAATGTTTTCGCAGTGGCCTGAGATAAAAGTGGTCAACTGTATTGAATTGAAAGATGTGATTGGCTTCTTAGAGAAACTGTTTGAGAGGGAAGATTTTCCCTCCATTGTTCTCACATACAATGGAGTTCAATTTACTTCAGCGGCGGTTAAATAATTTTTGAGGATAAGAGGTGTGAAACATAAGAAAGCAGCTCTATATCATCCTGAATCTAATGGTGTCGGAGAACGCTTTATAAAGGTGTTTAAAGAAAGTTTGCAGCAGTCTCGTATGTGTGAAACAAATTGGGAAGAGAGTATGATAAATAAAGTAAGAGAGTAAGTAAGCCATCAACCTCACCCAATGGCTATCCAACAGCGCCGACATCCTAGCACCGTTGAAAAAACGTCAAATCAAACTAGGCAGCAAAACGCCTCCTGGTTCAACGATGATCTTAAGAAATCCAAGAAACTCTGTCGCTCCCTCGAAAAGGCCTGGAAAAAAGACCCAAACACCAGCACCAGGACGCCTTCAAAAACGCCACCCGCATACACCACCAACTAATCCGATCTGCCAAGAAAGCCGCATTCAAAGACCGACTAGATAACAACGCCCACAACAGCAAGGAATTATTCAACATCGTCAAAGAATTTACCAACCCATCAGCCAACTCCAACGACATCACCCCCTCTCAAGCCCTCTGCGACTCCCTAGCTTCATTCTTCCACAACAAAATCGCGGACATCCACAACAGCTTCGACAACCGACCCGGAGACCAACCCACCCATCCTTCTGCAGGACCTTCACCCCCCTTGAACATCCTTAATGACTGGAACCCAATCTCCACTGAGGACACCATCCGCCTGATGAACTCCATCCACTCAGGTTCCCCCACAGACCCATGCCCTCACCACATCTTCAACAAAGCAGACTCCATCATAGCACCACACCTCCGAGACGTCATCAACTGCTCCCTCAACTCCGCCACCTTCCCGGAAAGCTGGAAACACGCCGAACTCAGCGCCCTTCTGAAAAAACCCACAGCAGACCCCACAGAACTCAAAAACTACCGCCCCATCTCTCGCCTTCCATTCCCGGCCAAAGTCATCGAGAAAGCTGTCAACAACCAGCTCGCCGCCTTCCTCGAATCGAACAAATCCCTCGACTCATCACAGAACGGCTTCCGAGCCAAACACAGCACTGAGACCGCACTCATCGCAGCAACAGACGACATTCGAACTCTACTGGACAATGAAGACACAGTCGCCCTCATCCTCCTCGACCTCTCCGCTGCCTTCGACACAGTCTGTCATAGCACCCTTTTACAGCGCCTCTGAAACGTCGGAATCCAAGGAAAAGCACTGGAATGGATCACCTCGTTCCTCACCGGAAGAACCCAGAGAGTCTGCCTCCCACCATTCAAGTCAGAGGCCACTGAAGTCATTTGCGGCGTGCCACAAGGATCGTCACTCAGCCCCACCCTCTTCAATGTATACATGAGCCCCCTTGCGGCCATCGCTCACCAACACAACCTCAACATCATCTCCTACGCTGATGACACTCAACTGATCCTCTCACTCACCAAAGACCCTAACACCGCCAAAACCAACTTACACGAAGGAATGAAAGAAGTAGCCGAGTGGATGAAGCACAGCCGTCTGAAACTGAACTCAGACAAAACTGAAGTCCTCATCTTAGGCACCTCCCCCTCCGCCTGGGATGACTCTTGGTGGCCAGAGGCCCTTGGAAAAGCACCCATCCCGACGGACCACGCACGGAACCTGGGCGTCATCCTGGACTCCTCACTCTCGATGACCAGACAAGTCAACGCCGTTTCATCATCTTGCTTCAACATTCTTCGCATGCTCAAAAAAACATTTCGCTGGATCCCCACCGAAACTAGAAAAACGGTCACCCACGCACTGGTCACGAGCCGCCTGGACTACGGAAACACCCTATACGCCGGTACCACCGCAAAACTCCAGAAAAAACTCCAACGCATCCAGAACGCTTCAGCCAGGCTCATACTAGACATCCCGCGTAAAGAACACATCTCCGGTCACCTGAAAAACCTCCACTGGCTCCCCGTAAATAAGAGGATTACCTTCCGCCTCCTAACCCACGCACACAAAGCACTTTACGAACTTGGACCCGAATGCCTCAACACACGACTGTCCTTCTACACCCCCTCCCGCCAGCTACGATCCTCCAACCAAGCCCTTGCCACTGTACCTCGCATCAACAAAACCACCATGGGAGTTAGATCCTTCTCCTTCCTGGCAGCTAAAACCTGGAACTCACTTCCCACTCACCTTCGCCTTACTCAGAACCACCTAGCATTCAGAAAGCAACTTAAAACTTGGATATTCGACAAGTAATTCCCCACCCTTCTTCAAGCGCCTTGAGACCCTATGGGTATGTAGCGCGCTATATAAATCTCTTGACTTGACTTGACTTGACTTGACTACCATATTCAACAACCGGAATGTCTCCATTTAGTTTGTTCAAAGGGAGGATGTCCAGATGTGAGTTCAGCCCTGCTGGTTTGTTCAATCAGAAAAGGGAGAAGGTGGATGAGCATGTTGGTTAATTAATAGAGTGGGAAATAAGAGAAGAAGAAAATAAATTGTAAGCCAATGTGCAGTATGACAAGAGAAAGGCTGTTAAAGAAAAGAGTGTGCAAGTGGGTTATTGAATTAAAATTAAAACTCCGAAGAAATGTGGGAAAAGTTTCAAATACAGTAAGCCTTGTAGAGTGAGAAAGCTATTTCAGAATGCAGTGAAAACTGATGACAATAACATTTGGAATCTTAATAGGATATCCAACTGCAGCTCCGTGGATCTGCAGTGGGATGCCTCTTTAGAGAAGATGTTGCCAGAGGAATCTAAAAGCCGACCCCAAGGTGCAAGGAAAAGACCGGTTCGGTTTTATCATTATGTATAGATTGTCTTTTGTTTGTAGATACATCATCAGTTTTACATTCTTATATTCATGTTTTTGCAATGTTTTAGGAGGGTCACAAGTTTCATGTTATTTCAATATAAATGTGTAGGTGATGCAGATTCCTAGGTTATAGAACCACCTGCAGATCTGGTTCTGTAACCTAGCAGTGATGCTTAAGTGGCAACGGAGCTGGAGGGTCTTCAGAGGAGAAACGGAAGGCTTGGTTGAAAGCGGTTGTGATGGATCTGTGCTCCGTTTGTGGATGGGGTCTCTATTGCGTGTTAACTTCAAATACAAATCTGAAAAGGACTTTGGCTGGGCGAATTACCTTTTCACAGATGCTAAACATAATAATAATTGCTTCATAATTTTTCTATGATGATGTATTTATAAATGATGAACTACGAATATTTATGTATCGTGCTGCATTTTTTTTCAGACAACTAAAAAAAAGAGTTTATTGAGCTAAGTGCATGTGTTTAGCAGAGTTTCTTGGGGTTGCTTGAAGATGCTTAAAAACCTAGCCGAGCGGCCAGCATACTTTCAGAAATTTAGGTGCCTGGAATGTTTCTGATGTTTGCTGGGAGTGAGCTCCATGACTTTCCCTCATATACAACAGGCCAGGTTCCACCGGGGCAGGGGTAAATATACAAAATACTAATCTACAGTGGTGTTCTCTGTACCATGAGCATCTGTGGAATTTAGCTTGGATGAGCAACAGTGTTTTTGCCATGAATGGCCCAGTAGACAATACATGGTGCTGTGAAGGTAGAGTGCTTAGCAGGAGAGACACACTCCCGGATACAAACCAACTGCATGTTCTACAACTGACCTAACATAAGTGAAAATGGACTCTAATCTGGAGAAATCCTAAGAGAGGAAGATCGGTATTTGCATTAAGGAGGAGGCCCTTCCAGGGGCTTGCCTTTCTCTCTTGAGGGTTCAGAGAGTGGTTAGATTCGACAATCACACAGAAAGGGGTTCACTTCCTTTGATCTCAGTGATGTAAACTATAGTTCATTGGACCCAATAGTTGTGGGACCATAATCTATCCTTCACAGAAGTCACACAAACAGAAGTTAAGATACACACAAAATATATAACACATCATCATCATCAGCAAAACAAATACAAATTTGGGTATGGAATACCTCTTTAACACAACATACCCAAGGGCAAGGTACAACACTCAAGCACAAGCTACAACACATCTACATCCTTAGTTGAACACACATAAAGAAAACACAGAACATGTTGTTCCATAACAGAACAAGCATTAACGTAAGATGAAGGCATCTCTTATCATTAAAATAAAACACATAAGCACAAGGTAGAAGACATGGTAGTTCATAAGAGAAACCAAATAAAACTAGATATTGTTTCACCAGAACACACAAGAGCACAAGATACAGAACAGACCTGATTTATGAGCAAACATATCTATTCAATACAAGATTCTGAGAGATTGAGGAAGGGAGGGAATAAGGAGAATATAGTGGTTGAATGGAGAGAAAGAGCGAGCAAGGGAGAGAGAAATATGTATTTGTCTACCCCAAAGACCCTAGTTGTCAGCAGCTGCTACAGTGCATATGCCAGACACCACATGACTAAATTGACCCCAACATAGATCCAGCACATCTGTTTAGATCTTTCTTGTGTGCCTTCAACCCACAAGTCCATAAACAAATACACACCAACCCACCCAGGTATTCCAACCAACACAGAGCAATTCTGGCCCCCACTTAATCTCCCTCTAACATATTACTCTCAGCTTTAGCAAAGTCTAGAAATGACGAAAAAACATGTCAGGATTTTAGATCTTTATTCATTCACATCTCTGCAGGCATACTGTCTGAGAAACCCGATGACTCAGGTGTCCTAAGTACGAGAGTTGGGCATTATGGAAAGCAAAGATAGTTCATTGAAGAGCTTCTGAGGATCCTTCATAAAGTTCCATCGGACCAGGGCAGCCAGGTGCATGTAGTGTGAGATTTCATCTGGTTGAAAAGTGCTTTTAATCTTGTTTGCTTTCAATGGAATTCACGAAGCTCTGGTATAGGTCCCAGACCGGTGTGGTGAGACAAGGAATCAACTCTTCTCTTTTTAAACAAGTAAGTAATTATCAAAATCACTAGTTATCGATATACTATGGAAAGGGTAGCTCTGCTTCCATACACTGTGAGGTTGATGAGCCATTAGTGGTGATGGTGTTCATCAGAATGTCCTTTGTGGTGAGTTTCTCCTAGAGAAGAGATCATAGAGGATAAACATGTTAATATCTTCCATCCCTTTACCTTCAATACATACCGTAGTGCTTCACACCAGAAAAGTAGTTTCAGAGCACCAGAAAGTAGCAATTACTCTTCAAGCCATTAGAATACAATCATTTGTTGTTACAGAAAGACATGTGACATACAGACATGACTGAGGTGATAGCTGATGGGTCCTATGAAGGAAGAGTGAGTACGAGGGGTCGTCAGCTGGTGCAAAAGATGGCAAAAGCAGAAGCTGTGACAATAAAATGGGATAGTTGGTAAATTTTCCAGAGCAACGGTTATGAGAATTCATTTTTCTACCTGATATTTTCATCATGCAAATAATTAATCTAAAGGAACTCAGTCTAGCCTAGTCGACCACAGAAAAATGTGATCAGGAGTATCTTAGAAACGTAAAGGTTATATGAGGGCATGTGGGGTCATAGGAGTGATATCATCGTTTTAGTTTCAGATTACACTGAGGGGTGTAACACACAATCATATACCATCTGTGGAAGAACAGTTGCACTAACTAGTTGCATTATTAAACCTCACCAAAACTATAATAAAAAAATCACATGTTGCTCAGTTCTCTTTTTCAAATATAAATATTACAATGTCAATTTATATTGTTTGGCTGAGACAGGTGAGAATTATGCCTACGCTAATCCAATATTCCCAAATGGGTTACATTGGTGTGACACACTGGAATGACCACATAAAAGAAGTGACACTGCTAGCTTAAATGAAATGAGACACAGCTCTATAGCTGCTCAAAGTACTGGTGTTAGGTCACTTCTTTAGGATTTCTTGCAAAATACACATCTAAAATTACTGATGAATGTTATTTAATTAGACTATATATTGCATTGTAATTTAATTTGAGATTTGAAGTCTTTTTTGTGAAAAGAAAGAAAATAAGGTAGAAGGATAAGATAGATTTATAATTTAAGGGCATTATCCAGGGTGAGGTGGAGTTTAAAACCTAGTCCTATGTGGATTATGTTACTTTATGTCCAGTCCAGAAAAAAGATGAGAAAACACTTATGCTTTGTTGAATTTGTTTATCACCTTTTGAGACATTTCAAGTCATTTACTGTGGAAATACATATATTTAACCAGTATCACTTCAGTTTAAGAAGCATTCTGTAATCTACTGGCTAAATAGGCAAGGCAAGCATTTAAGTCAATTGGGCATTAAAAATACCCAGGATATGAAAAAGTTCTCAATGATTGTATTAAATTATGCGCATGCATACACAGGAACAGTCAGAACGCCTCATTTGGGTGAAGGTTGGTTCTTTTCCGATAAGTATTTATCCTGAAATATTATATATTGTCAATTATTTCCCTTTCCCTATGTACAAAAAGAAGTTTAAGCTTTTAATGGAGAGTGTGAAAGCGTACCTTCAAGAAATACACAGAATTCTACTCTACAAGGATATACTTGACTTGTCCATATGTTCAGCTGCTCTGCAAGCCTGGAGGTGGGAAGGTGGTGGGCCCTCAAGGATATCACAGAACACACATTTAACTTTGTGGATCATTTATCATCTGAGACACTACATACCTCGTGTGTTCAGATGAATATAAGGGAATACAATAAGGTAATAACAACTTTCTTTCCCTCCTCCTCGTGTAGTGTGGCACTCTTATAAACAATGACATTGGAGAGATTCAAACAATGGGCCTTGTCTTTGAATGTCTTTATCTCAGAGTCTGCCAATTTGCCAGACCTTGCTGTAAAGAAAAGTAAATAGGAGAATTAAACATCAGAAGAACACAATACATTCTTGAAAAACTGCTTTATTGTACAGTGGTGCTGCTTTGTGGCAGCTGGAGATATTCCATTCAGGGATCACTGATCAGAAATCCAACGGGTGCCAAAAAGATCCTAGTGATAGCCTTGTAATGTAGGCTTCCAATGAGAAGGGAAAGTCCGGCAGAGAAACTCTATTGCTGCAGTCATCCCCTTTGCAATAGGAGCACTAAGAACATCAAACTGCTGTGATCCACTCCTAAGTCTCCTGGAGCATTTATTATTTAGATTTTTTTAAAAGCTTTAACACCATATGGTGACCACAGAGTTCTTTGAAGAGAGGACAAGAGATAAGGAAAATCAGTGCATGGAGCTCATACAGGAGGCTTAGAGCCAGTCAATCAGCTACAGCACAGTAGTGTCAAGATAGTCCTCGTCAGATTAGGCCCTAAGATAGCAAAGCCGTAATTAGACAGAGTCCAGCGACCTGGAGGGGGAGGTATGTGCTCTCAGGCATTATTCAGGGTAGAGTCCCAATGCTTTGTCGAAGAGATGTCTAACAATCTTTTACTTTCAGGAATTCACTTTCCACTCCCCTGAAGTTCCAGTTCCTACTGTGAGCTCAATCAGGACACAACCACTGTCGGACCACAGAACCCCCTGCGCTGCAGCCAGGTGGGACGGTAATGCTTTAGTTGGGCCTCCCGATGAGAGCAGGTGTAGGGCTGAGAGCACTGCTGAACCCTATATGCAGCTGAGGGATGACATGCCTTGAAAATTTATCCTCATAACTGTGCATTATATCAGTGATGACGCACACCATACGTACATCAAACAGTCCGTGAGTGTTTAATAGGTATCGGATCCTTGGATCCTTAGACTCCTTGTGGGGGCCACCCTGTGGGGTCATAGATACCACCGTCGGACAACGTGAGTTTAAGGCTTCAATTGTGTGCATCACATACCAAATAAGGGACATTTCTGTGGTTTTTGCCCATTTGAGCAAGAACCCTTATTTAGTTTGTAAGTGTGTTTATTCACTGAATTTATATATCCTTTTGTTAAACACTTTTTCCCCATTCAAGCTGCGCATGGCCTTCAGTCACAGGCTAGGCCTGAGGCCCAACCTCCATCCATTGCGAAGGGCTTTCAACCATGCTTAGTGCCAGTTGACTGCTGAGCCTGGTCTGTGATCAGGTACTTAGCACAACACCCACTGTGTCAACGGCCATGCACAGCAGGGGGTGGCCACATGACTTGGCCCAACCATCCGCAGGTAGCCCTTTCCCACTGTGTCCACCCTTTGAATGTGTGCTACAGGTGTTCCTGTCCTATTTTTTTGTTTTACATTTTTTTAACCTTTTTTAAAATAATTTATTTTTATTTTTCTGTGTAAACGAAAACTGTCATTTTGTTCAAAAAAGTGTAGTTTTTTAGAGGCGTAATTTAATAACTGCTAAATCACATTTTTTAAAGGAACAAAATTACAGTGAACTCAGCTTTTTGAGATATTTTTATATTGCCATTTTCCACACATCTGAGTGCCCTTTCAAACACCCCGAAGGGTTGGGCACCTCATATAATCTTCCCCCTCCACCACAGTATTGCCTGAATTCTATTCAACAGTGTGAAAATAATGATTTTATTTTTAAAACGTCATTTTAAAGCTGGAGGAAAAATACATCTCTTTCATCATCCAATCACATATGAGAACACATTCAAATATGATTGACAGAATTTTTGATTTTCTGAATCAGTATTTTAAAGTGCACTGATACACAAGTTCTACTTTAAAGCTTTGCGTTCTTTTACGTTGGCTGTTCGGTTCAGCTTTTATTGCTGTGGATGCGATTAAAAAATGGCAAAACTTATATTTTCACCTGCCGCCCCCTTTCATATTTTTCTCTGCACAAAACTGCATGAAAATCTGTGTGTCAGAACTTAGCAGTCTACTCTCAGTGACTGTCAAAGTTGGTGCAGATCCACGTACGGTTGACAAAGTTATAAACAACTTATTAAATGCCTTTTCAACATAAGGTGCGGCTGAACCATAAGCCACTGCTTAATAAAATATTATACGTATAAGAACCATAAGCCACTACAAAATATAAGACGTATATTATATTGCACACATGTCAGTCAGTAGGAGGGGCATGGGTGGATACGCAACATACCAGCACAAGACAGTGGTACGACAAGTGCAAGGTGAAAAGAGGACTATACCGTATCCCATTCCTTTTCCTAGGGGGATCTCACCAATCAGAATAGTTAAGCAGGTGTCCAAATATGACCTGGGATGTTATGTTATGTTAAATTACCTTATAGAGCGCACATACACCGATTGGTTTCTTGGCACTGTTATGTTACATTAAAATTATTTATAAAGCGCACTTTCACCAGCCGGTTTCATAGCGCTGTGAACGGGGGGCAGCAGAGGAGTGAAAGGAGGCATTGCGTTACTCGTAGTCCTGACAGAACAGCAGAGTTTTCAGACGGGATCTGAAGTGGGTATAGGAATCTAAATTCCAGGGGGAGTGAGTTCCAAAAGAAGGGCAAAAACAACAGTTGACGGACAGAATGCAGAACAATGTCTTACATTCACCCCAGTACAGAGATCTGGGCCTAAATCCATAGTTTTTTTGCACTCCACACCACCCCAGTTCAGACATGGCCATATGCAAATCAGCCTTGACCCTGTGCCTCATAGGAACAGTCCAGCCCGAACTGCCAAGCCATGTCTTTCCTGGACCGGAATCAAGCATCCTAGGACCAGTTTCTGGCTATCAGCCGTCTTCAGCCAGGATAGCTTGACTCCAGTGGTGTGGAGAGCATGAGACTCACGTCTGAGCATACCCATCCCACTCGGGTGACAAATGCAAAATCAACAGTTGATGCACAGAATGCAGAACAATGTCATACATTCACCCCTGTACAGAGATCTGGGCCTAAATCCATCGTTTTTTTGTACTCCACACCACCCCAGTTCAGTCATATGCAAATCAGCCTTGACCCTGAGCCTCATGGGAACAGTCCAGCCCGAAATGCCAAGCCATGTCTTTCCTGGACTGGAATCAAGCATCCTAGGAATGGTTTCTGGCTAACTGGGGTGGTGTGGAGTGCAAAAAAACGTTAAGTGTTAAGTTAGCATGAGCTTTTTAGATATTTAAACGCCATTTTACCTTGTTGCTGTCCTTTGCACACAGTACACACTTTAACTATTGTTTAGAGAAGCCTGAGTGTTTTTGCTTCACATGAGAATAACTTGTTTTTCTGCATCGCTAGCCTTGCTTCGATAGCCTAGTCTGTACAGTGAGTGCTGAGGCTGTTAAGGTTATTTCAACACTGTGGCTGTTGTTCGAACTGATCAGCGCACGTTCTAGCCATAACACATATGCAGCTGTGGCCACCTCTGATACTGATGCGTTTAATAATGCACTGGGTAAGCATGATTGAACACACTTGGAGAACTATCGTATGCTGAGAGCTTGTGCAGAACTTGATGTGATTCACTCCTGCTAATCCTTGAGGTATGGGGGGGCCGTCTATGCAAGCCTAAGAGACCTTCTTTAGTTATAAAATAACCTATTAGCAAGGGAGGGTGAAATATAGGTATATTTTAAGCCTGTTTCCATTTAGCATTATAACATGCTTTCTCCCTTTGTATTTTATGGAATAGTAACAATGCTGATAATCTTATTTCTAATCATATGTCTGCTTGTATTAGCTTAGCTGCTGCACCTGAGATCACGGCGTTAAAATAAATATTTTAAACTTGCTCGGTCTCCCTTTACTTCATGTTTTGGACTGGTATGACAGTGCAACGAAAGAGTGCTCTTGTTTGCCACTTTTCCTGAGGTAACCTAAGTCGCATGTTCTGGGTTGTCTAATCATTGGTTTCTTTGCTATAGGACTAAGAGCTAATGTGACACTGATGCTAGTCTGGTAGGGGATTTTAGGTACTAAGGTGAGTTTTTGGTATACCCTAATTCACTGAGGTCTTAAGTCTCTGTGCACAGTTCTGTGTCTGAGCAGAATCCCTGCAACAGGGGCGCCACCAGGCTGCTCCCCACCTGGTGTCCCAAATACAGAACAGATCCCTGCCCTATCTTTCACTTGCTGGCCTTGATAGTGAGGCCTGCCCTTTGCAGAGCCTTCAACACTTCACAGAGGTGTTGCAAGTGTTTCTCCCATGTGGAGCTAAACACAGCAATGTCATCCAGGTATGCGGCGCTGAATTCCTCCAGCCCGGTCAGTACCTGGTTAACCAGTCTCAGGAATGTGGTGGGGCATTCTTCAACCCAAACAGGACTAGAAGTGCCCCTCTGGCGTTGAGAATGCAGACCTCTCCTTGGCCCCCTCAGTTAAGGCAATCTGCCAGTACCCAGAAGTTAAATCAAAAGTACTGAGGTACTGGGCAACCCCCAACCGATCCATGAGCTCATCAGCTCTGGGAATGGGGTGTGCGTCAGTCTTCGTGACCGCATTGAGCCCACGGTAGTCCACACAAAACCGGATTTCTGGAGTGGCACCGGGTGCAGCAGCTTTTGGCACGAAGACCACTGGGCTAGCCCAGGGACTGAGGGAGGCCTCAATCACCCCTAGCGCCAACATCTTGGAAACCTATTCCTTGATGCTGGCCCTGACCTTGTCAGCTACCCTGTAAAATTTCTGTTTCACAGGTAAACTATCTCCAGTGTCTACATCATGGACGCACCAATTGGTGACACCTGGGGTCAGGGAGAACAGGGAGGCAAACTGACCCAACACTTGGCGATAGTCCCTCTGCTGCTCTGGGGTCAGGGTGGGCGAGTCGACCACACCATCCACTGACCCGCCTTGCTCCTTGGCTGCCAGGAGGTCATGAAGAGGGTCACTTTCCTCTTCTATTCCATCATCTGTAGCCATAAGCATTGTTACTTCAGACCTCTCAAAGTGGGGTTTGAGGCGGTTTACATGCAAGACTCTCAGGGCCTGCCTGGGAGTCTTCAAGTTAACCAGGTAGGTTACTTCGCTCTTGGGTTTCACCACCTCATATGGCCCAGTCCACTTGTCTTGGAGCGCACAAGGCACCACTGGCGCCATCACCCACACTTTCTGCCCAGGTTGAAATTCGACCAGAGTGGTATTCTGGTCATACCATCTTTTCATTTCTTCCTGGCTAGCTTCTAGGTTTTCCTGAGCGAGCTTCCTGAAGCGTTGTCTGGTTGCGGAAGGCCAGGACATAGCTGAACACATCCTGGGAGGTTTTCCCACAGGATTTCCCCCACCCCTCCTTCACCAGTGTGAGAGGTCCCTTTGAACAGGAGTTCAAAGGGACCGAACCCTAAGGACTTCTGAGGCACCTCCCTGTAGGCAAACAGGCATGGTAGAAAGACGTCCCACTTACGTCTCATGGGCTACGCTAGGCCCATAATCATACCTTTCAGGGTGCGGCTGAACCTTTCAACCAACCCACTTCCTTGAGGGTGGTAAGGAATGGTGAACTTATAAGCTACCCCACACTCCTCCCACAGAGAGTTCATATACCTAGAGATGAAGTTGGTACCCCGGTTGGAGACCACCTCTCTGGGGAACCCCACACGGGAAAAGATCCCCATCAATGGACGGCCCACCTGAGAGGGGCAGCTTCCGGGTACTGGGCGGGATGGTCCACCAAGACCAGGATGAACCTGTTGCCTAAGACTGTCTTGAGGTCCAGGGGCCCCACGATGTCAATGCCCACCCGCTCGAAAGGGGTGCTCACCACAGTAAAGGGTTGGAGGGGTGCCTTGCAATTCCCTCCGCTCTTGCCACTGGCCTGACATGTTCGGCAAGATCTACAAAAGGTACCGACGTGCTTCTTCATCTTGGGCCAGTAGAAGTGGGTGACAAGCCTTTGGAAGGTCTTGTCTTGTCCCAGATGTCCTGCAAGAGGTACGTCATGAGCTAGACCCATTAGTAAGTTCCAGAAGAGCTTGAGTACCACCAGCACACAGGCTGCACCGGGCTCAGCAAACTTAGGCTCACTATACAACAACTCAATTTTCCAGTAAATGAGATGATCCTTGGACTCTCCACCTGCTGCCTGGTCTGCAGCCTGTTGCCGCACACCAATGAGGGAAGGGCACTCCTTCTGCGCCTTGCAGAATTCCTCCCTGGAGGGCCCACCTTCTTGCTGCCAATGGGTTAGCTCAGGTAGGTCCCCAGTTCGGCCACTTGCTCCCCGGTAGGCTCCAGGGCATCCCCCTCAGGTTCTGCTTCCTCCTGGGCCGTGGGAACAGCTGAGGCGGGTTTCCCGCACCCCTTCCTCTTCCTCTCCTGGCAGGTCTCTGGGCCACTGTTTCAGGCTCCATTTCTGCTGAATCACCCTTACTGGCTGCCATAGCACGCGTGGTCACACAGATCCACACAGGCAACCCCAACATCTCCAGCTGAGCTTGGTGCTCCACATCCTTCCATGGAGAACTCTCCAGGCCGTTACCTAGCAGACAATCTACAGGCAAGGCTTCACTGACAACAACTTCCAAGAGACCAGAGACCCCCCTCCACTCAAAGGGAACACGCGCCACTTTGCAGAGGTGCACTGAGCTGTCAGCTGCAACTACCGGGCGGAGTACATTGGGAATGACCTGCTCTTCAGACACCCACTGACACCTCATGGATGTCACCCTGGCTCCTGTGTCTCTTGGAGCCACTATCTCCCTCCCATTAATGATCACCTTCTGTCTGATTGATTTCTTAGTGTTAGGGGGCAGGAAGGTTTCCTGGACCATCTCTTGGTCTCATAAAGAGACAAGGGTCATAACTGCTAGTCCCTCCTCCCCACTAGAAATCAAATCCCCTCCCAAAGCTACACTTGCTAACCCTGGGACTGGAGCACCAGTGGGTGCTGGGGATTACTTAGGGCACCTATTGATAACATGACGCACCTCATTGCAGTGATAGCAGGTAGGGGGACCTCTGTTATCCCTTCTGACCCTAGGGGGTCATGGCTGTTTGGGTTTGGGGGGTTGGGACTCCTTTCCCTGGGAACTATTTTGGGACCCTTGAGAGAACTCCTTTTGGTTACCCTTGCCCCCCCCACTCATCTGCTGGGGACCCTGCCCACCTTTGGCGGTGGTACCCACAATTCCTCTGTGGTCCCTGGTACTGGTCCAGCGGTGCGCCTCCTTAGCAAGCTCAATGGGGTCTGTCAGCTTGCTGTCTAAAAGATGCTGGCGCAGCTCTGGAACACAAAGACTATTCAAGTGCTCCCAACTAATTAAATGCAACAACCCCTTATAATCAGTTACTTTGCTGCCTTTCATCCAACCTTCCAGTGCACGTGAGTACAATTCACACACTCCATCCAAGTCTCAGACTCTTTCTTCTTAGAGTTTCTAAACTGCAGTCTGTACTGCTATGGAGTACGTCCATACCTGAGACATTGGGCCCCCTTCATATTAGGGTAGGCCATGGTACCTGCTAACTCTAAGGGCTCTAGAGCACTCCTCCCAGAAGCCTCAAAATGTTTCCACAGGCCCCCCCCCCCTAATGCTGTTCAGGTACACCATTCATTCTCAGCGCAATCTCATAGGAAGTAAACCAGGCATAGATATCCTCACTCCTATTATAGTTCTGTACCAAATCCTTGGGAATATATACTTTACCCCCTGGCACTGGCTGTGCGCTGCCACCATTTGAACTGGAATCCACCTGCTTGGCTTTGATATCCAGTTCTCTCATGCTCAACTCATGAGCAAAAAGCAATTTCTTTTCCTCCAAGGCACGGGCATTTTTGCTCTCCTCCACCGCCTTGTCTTTCTCCATTTCCAATTGCTTCATCTTTAACCTCATGACTGCCAAGTCATAGTCTCTTACTCTCTGATTATCCTCTAGCTCTTCTGGGGTAAGACCCCGGCTGGAGTGGTGACTGCCAGCCCTCGAGTTTGGTCTGCCCACTGGCAAATCATGGGGTTGAAACCCCTCCCTTCCACTTGCATCATTTCCTTCTTGGGCCTCCCACCAGGCCTTCAAGATTCTCTGCAACTCATCCTTCCTGTAGTTGCTCTTTATGGGGCACTCAAACTGGTGGCAGAATTGCTGCAGCTCTGCAACTTTGTAGGACTACAAATCCTCAATGACAAACTCCAATTCTGCTTCCACACTGGGTGCCTTTCCAGTCACAGACATGATGCTTTGAAGAGTTACTCAAAAATAGAACCAACCAAAAAAACTCAACCGTAGTATGCGGTGGCGTAGTGGTCTGCACTCACTAGTGATGTACACCTGTCACTATGGGTCTCGTACAAATACACGTTCAAATCCATTTGCTGTCACCAATGTTAGAACTGGGGGTCTCTAGTTGGCAGAGGTAGGTACCACTGTCCAAATAGGGACCCTTGCTTCAAGTCAGGGTAAGGAGGAAACACTCTTCAGATAACCCCTGCTCACCCCCTTGGTAGCTTGGCATGAGCAGTCAGGCTTATTGAAGGCAATGTGCAAAGTATTTGTACCAACACTCACAGTAACACAGTGAAAACACCATAAACTGACTCCACAACAGTTTAGAAAAATAAAGTCATTTAATCTAAACTACACAAGACCAAAACGACAAAAATGCAACATACACACTTCAAGAATATGGTTTCAAAAGTGTTATTAAAGTTGTGTTAAAATAATCCACAGTTGCGTCACGTTTTAGCCAACAGTACCTTTAGATGCGACAAAAGTTCCAAGTGAAAGCTGTAGCGTTGAAAAGCAAGCAATGCGTCACTCCTGAGACCCTGGGTAGGCGATGTGACAACCCCCCTGGACGCAGCGGGCGTATTGCGTTGACTCCAGTCTGTATGGGGAGGGATGCGATACCTTGCGTGGATTCCGGTGCACAGGTTTCGGTGGAAGCGTCTCGCAAAAGGTACGATGCGATGATCTTCGGAGCGTTGACGATCTCCGGTGCGACGACGATGCGCGGCTTAGTGGCGATCTTCTTCTCTTGCCGCCCCTCGATGCAATGGCTCTGCGACGACTCTCGCAGCAACGTGATGCGGTCCGCAAGCAAGCGGTGCGACGATCTCACCCAGTGACGACAGGCTTTGGGACGATACCCGCAGCGATGATATCTTACCGCACCAGACTGGTGCATCCCGCAAACGAAGGATGCGACGCCTCTGGCAGCGGCAACAGGGGCTGCGACGATCTCGGCCTTCATAGCAGCTGGAATTTCCTTGCACTGCGGGGGAGATGTTCAGCAAGCGAGCGATGCGATAAAACTTGCAGAAAGTCTTTAAAATCTTAGTTTCCAGCTTCCCAACACAGGTACAACTTCCAGAGGCACCATAACTGGCCCAAGCACTCTAGGAAGGACATAACTCTCTCAGTAGAGTTCAGGGAAGCTGGGAGTGTAGTCCTTTTGCTCCTGGGACTTCTAAACAGGGAGCCAGCTCTTCTTCAGGCCCTTGGAGATTCCTTCAAGCAAGGGGACACAGTACAAAGCAAAGTCCTTCCCCTCTCGTTGGCAGCAAAGCAACTGCAGGTCAGTCCAGCAAAGCAACAGCAGGACAGTCTTCCTTCTCCAGTGTTCCAGCTTTCTCCTTGGCAGAGGCTCCTTCTTGATTCCAGGATGATCTAATTTTCTGTAGTCTGGGGTCCTGTACATATACCCCTAAAAGTCTTTGTTCCCTTTGTGCAGGAGGGCTCTGTGCCCGGTCTGAACCAGTTCTGGGTGTTCCTTGAGCACTTTGTTTTCCTGGCTTCTCCTTTCTTTTCAGAGTGAGGGGCAGGGTCGTCAGCCGCCCAGCAGGAGGTGGAGCCAGTATTGTGGAAGGCAGGCACAGCCCTATTCAGGCCCAGGTGCTATCCCCTCCCACCACTCAAGATGCAGATGCAGTCATTCAGCCTAGGGCTGACTCATCCAGCCTCTTGGGGGCTTCCACAGCCCCTGTCACTCTCAAACCAGACAGTCAATTCACAAACAGGCCAAGGCACACAAAGGTCAGACAAGAGAACAGCAACTTTCTAAAAGTGCAGTTCTAAAAAACAGGATTCAAAAACCACCTTTCCTAAAAGATGTGTTATTAAATTCTGAGTTCAGGGATACCAGACTTGTATGTCCCACCTTGCTCCTATGGGAAGATATGCTGGTAGCCACTGTAGCCAGCATTCCCCATGATAGCCTATGGGCAAGGTAGCCTTACAATAGTGAAAAACGATAATGGCTGTCATTCACTACCAGACCATGTCACCTGCACTAGTACATGCTCTACGGTTCACATACACTGCACCCTGCCCAGGAGGGAGAGAGGGTGGGGGGGGGGGGGTACCTGATGCCTTCTATAGGGGTGACCAATGTGTACAGAAAGGGAAGGGTTAGACCTGGTCAGTGGGGACACTGATCAAGAGGACATGGCAGTTCACAGACTGCACACAGGCACTGCGGTGGCAGGCCTGTGACTCCATTTTAGGGCTACTCATGTGGGTAGCACAATCAGTGCTGCAGGCCCACTAGTAGCATTTGTTTCACCAGCCCTGGCACACTCAGTGTACTTTACTAGGGACTTCTGGGTGATACAAATATGCAAATCATGGATAACCAATTACACTCACAAATTACACAGGGAGCACTTGCACTTTGACACTGATCAGCAGTGGCAAATTGCCCAAAGCATCTAAACCAGCAAAAACGAAATCCAGCACAGCGTCAAAAATACAGGAGGTAGAGGCAAAAAGACAGGGGAAACCACGCCAAAGATGCCAGGTTTAACACCTATTCTGCCTACTCCTTGTTTGATATTCAGCGAGGGAGCGACAATAGTAGCTCCTGTCCATAGACCTCATTGAAGCCATTCTTGAGCTACCCAGAGCCATCTCCATCACACAGACATGCACTCTGGGACGGCAGCATATTTGGGATTATCTAGACATAAGCCCTTCAAGTTGTACATTCGTGGGAGGGACAGTCATGATTTGCGGGTATAAATTGTTAAATGAGGATGGGGACTAAAATAATCTGATTTCTCATGATTCCTATGCAATTGATGTTGTTGCAGGGTTGGCTTCTTGCTGCACACGGTGGCTGCAGCTGCTCATCTTGCAGTTTCTTAGAACATTGTGTTAGGGTCTACTCTTACTGTTGTTATGCCACATGCCTCAGCTGCAATATTATTCACTGCTTAAACTCACCATTTTACTATTTCTATGCTATAATGCTATGAAATACTGTTACTATGTGTTTCCCACGTCACCCATGCCCTGTGTTGTGTTGAATCTTGCATCTCTGTTCTTCACCGCACATGTGTAAGAAACGCAAGACTGCTGTTGCCACCACTCCCTACCTGACTCAATCCTGCATTGGCCTCACTGATGAGTCCCCACCAATCTGTGATGTTGTATATTATACAGATGGTTCATACCCCAGAAAAGGCAAGGGGACACTTGTTGTGGCAGAACTGCTTGCTCCTACATTTGACTGTATTCTAGCCACACAAATAAGTTATAATATTCCTTGAACATATATATCAGAACATGCACTGATAGACTACATAAGCAAATTTAAGTATCATTTTTTATTAACCAACAGTGTTTTCAGTCTTAACATGCATGCTAAGTTTCATAACTACCATAGGACTAGAAGCCATTTTATGTGAGGTAACACATCTGGACATTTCCTGCATCTCGTAGTAAAGCATAGTTTCCCTTTTAGTGTGGCAGGCAGCAGCGTGAATGTAGGAAAATAGTTCATTCAGCAGCCTTTATATGTATCTTTATCTTCATTTCAGGGACTTCTCACATTCTCTCTGTTAGAAGATCCTGCCTCCTGCCCAGTGCATAGTTTTTGTCACTTGTTTATGCTCCATAGACTTCTATTGAGAGACAAGCATTTGCAATGCAATAGGTCTCGCATTAGGAAAGTTTGAGCTATTGGTATTGTAAATGACAGTTTTTTTATTTAGGTTTTGTTTTTGAAAATAGCGAAATTAATGGACTTTGTCATTTACAATGCCAATAGTTATAACTTTCGCAAATGTGACACCTATAGCATTTGTAATGCAATATGTGTTGTATTTACGTGACTTACGTGTATTGATATTACAAATAATAATGGCTTTTAATTTTTTTTCAATAATTAATACTTAAATAAAAGTTATTGTAATTTATAATGGCAGGGGTGGGTGAGGGGTGGGTGCGGGGGTGTGACGGGGTGCGGGGGTGTGACGGGGTGCGGGGGTGTGACGGGGTGCGGGGTGTGACGGGGTGAGGGGGTGTGACGGGGTGAGGGGGTGTGATGGTGAGGGGGTGTGACGGTGAGGGGGTGTGACGGTGAGGGGGTGTGACGGTGTGTGGGGGTGTGACGGTGTGTGGGGGTGTGACGGTGTGTGGGGGTGTGAGGGGTGTGACGGGGTGCGGGGGTGTGACGGGGTGCGGGGGTGTGACGGGGTGCGGGGGTGTGACGGGGTGCGGAGGTGTGAGGGTGCGGGAGGGTGAGGGTGCGGGAGGGAGAGGGTGTGGGAGGGTGAGGGTGCAGGAGGGTGAGGGTGCAGGAGGGTGAGGGGGGTGTGAGGGTGAGGGTGTGAGGGTGTGTGAGGGTGTGTGAGGGTGAGAGGGTGAGGAGGGGTGAGGGTCAGAAGTAAATGGTGGCAGGGCAGACATCATAAGACAGAGAGATGAGACTGCGTGGTGACTGCGCTGGTGAGTTTCATAATCAGGAGGGGCAGAGTCAGCACAGTCTGCGAGGGATCAACATGTCTAGAGGCAAAGCATAGCACAACTAGAATTCCCAAACATTACAGCAGAAAAGGCCACAGTATTAACAGCACCTATAGTAGAAACCAGAATTTTGCTCCTTACCTTGGAAATCTAGTTAATGGCAGATGTGTAAGTGACAGATTCACTTTTTTTTTTCCAACCAGATTTTGTTTTTTTCAAGACAGTCGATACACGTATATACTGCTTATTGTTCACGTCATATTTTGCACTTTTTGCACGTATTATACATAATCGTTACTCTCCGGCGTTCTTGGCTCAACATTCCCTTGTAACAAAACGTTCCCCCATGGAGTTGCGCTTGAGTGGATATTTGCAATCCCTGTGTGTTATTAGGTTCTCGTGGGTCAGGCTTCCGGTCTCCGTGTGTGTTACAGTGTTGGCCAGATTCAGATTAGGTGTTCTCCTCATCCGCTCCCTTGTTCTAGCGAGGCTGGCTGTGGAGTGCTTGCCCCACTACCATTGTCCTGCCTGCTTTGTCCTGCCGCGAGAGTGCCGCCGCGCTGCCCGCGGCGACCCGGAAGCTCTTGGCCGGCCGGCCAATCCGCTCGCGGCCGACCGGAAGTCCCGCCTCCCGAGGTCCGCGAGCTGCCGGCGCATGGAGCGCCCTGCCGTCCGGGGTAGCCCGGGTCCCCAGGAGGGGGCCGGGGAGAAGGAGGAGTGTGGCGCCTGTTGCGGGGCTCCTCTGACCTGAGGGAGCCCCGATTTAGATGAGGAGACGCGCCATGAGGAGCCCCGCCGGAAGAGCGCAGTCGGTGAGTGGGGCCCAGGGCTGATGTGAAGTGCGTGCGTGCCTGTGTGTATGCCTGGGGGGGGGTGGGGGGGGAGGGGGGGAGTGTGTGCGCGCGTGTGTGCGTGTGTGCACGAGGGAATGTGTGTGCGCATGCGTGACTGTGTGTGATTGAGAGAGAATGCGAGGTAGGGGATAGTGTGCCTGTATGTGTGCCTGTATGTGTGCCGTATGCCTGCGTGTGCATGCGCGCGCCTGTGTGTGTGTGTGTGCGTGCGTGCGTGCATGCAGAGGGGTGGGGGCTGCCTGTGTCTGTGTGTGAGCAAGGGCTTTGCACCGCGCATGCGCAGCTACCAGACGCTCGCTCCCGAGGTGAAATCTGACCTCGTCAAAGCGCGCGTCTGGTAGCTGTCCACATTCCTAAATACAGGCCACAATAGGTCTGAAGCAGACACCTTCAATGCTCACGCATTGAGGGTAGGTCTGCTCGACCTAAAAATTCGATAAGAACTGTCCGAAATTGCATGTATTTTAGCATTATATGTTCCAGCTGGCTTTTTCAATGAGCACTTTAGTCAGTTTGAAGGAAAATTTGCGCCTGATTATTTGCTGTGCATCTTTCCTTCATTGCATAAAATGCATGCTAGACTTTTAGGAACTCAACGTGTTGCATTTTATTTTACCAGCTTGACGTTGTTACATTTGCTGCTCGTCAGTTTATGCACGATGAAGTATCTAGGGAATGCCCTCGCTGCTCAGACCGCTAAAAGAGCCTCCTGATTGTGAAGCCACTTTATATGTCTTTCGGATTGCTCAGCTTCTCATGCCCCTTCAGAGGATTTTGCAGAACTTCTAAAAATGTGCATCATATCATCGTACTATCAAAGGGACATACATGGAGTGTGGCAGGATCAGCAAGAAAAGGTGGTTGCCCTTGAAAGGGTATTCTGAAACACTGTCTGATTTTACCATGGTGTTGCCCACATTTGCAGATATACTAAAGCATACAAAAAGTGATAGATGGTATGCTTGATTTAATAACAGCCACTCGTAATTACTCAGGCCACATCCCAGTCCATCATTATTTTTCTCACCAGGCCATCTCAGTTTGAACTCGGCTATATGCAAATCAATCTTGACCCTGCTCCAAAACAGTCCTGCCAGAACTGCCAAGCCAGGTCCTCCCTGAACCGGTTTTACCCTCTTTATGGGCTCATCAGCCGGTATAGCTTGGTTCTAGTGACACAGTGTGCACGGGCCCCACGTCTGGGCATACCTGTCCAACTTAGTGCAACTTACCAAAGTATATAAAAGTAGTGAATGGGATGCTTGAATAGATCTCAGCCACTGGTAATTACTCTTTGTAGGACTAGTAAGTAGCCTCTGGCTGCTTACTAGTCCATTCCTATTTTACATACCCTGCCACCTCAGTTTACACCCAGCCGTATGCAAATCAGTCTTGACCCTGCTCCAATGGTAAAATTACAGCCCATACTGCAAATGCAGGTCCTCCTTTAACTGGAACTCAGCAACACAGGACTGGCTTCGCCGCTGTTATGGGCTCATCAGCCAATTATAGCTTGGTTCCAACAACATTGTATTCAGAGGACCCATGTCTAGGCATACCCATCCCACTAAGGGTGACATACAAAAGTTTACAAACTGTGATGGATGGAATGCTTAAATTATTCTCAGCCATTAGTAATTACCTCGGCCACATTCCAGTCCATCTTTATTTTGCACACCTTGCCACCTCAGTTTGAACCATGCTATATGCAAATAAATCTTGACCCTGCTCCAATGGGAACAGTCCAGCCCGAACTGCAAGCCAGGTTCGTCATGAACCGAAACAAAAGTTATGGGCTCATCAGCCGGATATAATTTGGTTCCAGTGACAGTGTGCACGGGATCCACGTCCTGGCATAACTGTTCCACTTAGGGAGACATTCTAATCTATCCATCACTTTTTTCTATGCATTAGTCGAGATGGCATGATTTATGCCACATGCTCCCTCTGGTTTGCTCAGTGTCATCCCTGTGCCTCTGGGCGTCTCATCAGCCTCTACGGAACCTCCAAGGAGGTTATTTGTCCATATCCAAATGAATTTCATTCAAATGCCTCCATGTTGTTTTTATGTGTATGTTTGGTTTTAGTGTGTATGCTCTCCAGATTGATTGAAGCAAACCCTCGTACTTGAGCCAATGCTATCACTGTTGCAAAAAACGCTTGGAGATTTTATCCCTAGGATTGGAATTCCTCTTTGAATGGGAAGTGATAAGTATATTGACTTTGTGTTCTCGGTGGTTCAAAAAACTATCAAAGGAGACAAACGACATTTGTTTTGTGCTTACCACCCTGAGCCTCTAGAGAAAGTCGAAAGATTTAATGAAATCCAGAAATGTAAATTTGCAAAGATTTGTAGTGAAAGACTACTTACGTGGGTTGATACCAAACCTTTGGTCAGTCCAAGCACCCTCCAATGAAATGACTAATCTGAGCTCCTATGAGCCAATGACGGGGTGCCCTATAATATTTTCTTCGACCCCCTCCAGTAACTTTGCTAATTTGCACCTGAATGGTGATGTGACTCTACTGTTTTGCAAACAACTGATTTCCTGTCAACATCTTCCATTTTGGAGTTGAAACTGCCTTCCTGCCTACCAGTTGTCTGTCATGACCGTCAACATGGAGACTGGATTTATGTGTAGGCCCCCCAGTAAAAGTCGGCACTGCAACCCAAGTGATGAGGTCAATAGTACCAGATCCTTCTCTTCAAACAAAACACTGAAAGATGCTGCAGAGTGCCTGCTGGATCCATAATTGCAATTCAAGTCTACCACTGACCTGAAAGACTCAGGACCTGCCCAGCATTTTCTCCTGCTCCTGTTTTGGCAGTCTAAAGTGTTCCTGATTACACAGCTTGGCACAGTCCTTGCTCTGCTTCAGACACAGGTCTGCATCAACTCCATCAAGATGCAATCCGTCCTCCTGCCCACTGATATGGCCAGTGATCTCAGTAGCAGAAAACCACCCAGCTGCATGATTCTGTAGTGGGTCTGACTGGTCCTCTTTAGTGCGAGCTGACTGGTGGGCTCACTGCGTGGCTATCAAAGGAAAAGAGGAGCAGCGGGCATGAAGAAATCATCTACACTGAGCCTCCTGCTCACCTCTGAAACCATTGTTCCTTTTACTAAGACAACCCTTGTTTGCATTTCCAGGACCAGCTTGAGCAGACCCTCAACCTTCGTGCATGATGCATCTGTGCCCACTAACCTGCGGACTCGAAAGGAGGACTGCCACTTAAGGATGAACAATGCAGTGAACTGTATACACATGGGCACTTCCGCCCTGAGTGTGATAATGTTACTGTCTTCCTTCCCCTTTCCAGAGGTGAACACCAAATATTCAACAAATATTTATCCCTACTGTTGATTTTGAGGAACTGACCAGTGCAACAAGAAGCAGAGGTATCTATGTGGGCCACAGTGAGTGTATTCTCTTTTTCTACCTGACTTTGGAATGTCCTTTCCTCACCTAAAATCTTCCAGCGTAATGTCTAAAAATAAACACCTCATTGACCGCCCTGGAATATTTTATGTTTGTGGAAACCAAGCTAAAGCTTGGTTACCTAATGAGGGGTCCAGGTCCTGTTATCCTGCCTTATGTTATATCAGCAATAAGACATTCCATGGCAAATTCCACCCACTTCTGCATGAGACACTCAAGAGAAATTTCTAAGGGGAGAGGAGTTGGCCTAACAGCTAGGGCGGTCGATCTCGGAGCTGGGAATCCAAGTTAGAGTCTCTGCAGGGACTCGCAACATCCTGTGATTCTGGACATATCAGTTAATCTCCCCGTGCCTAACAAAAAAAATTTGAATGTGTCCTCATGTAACGCAACTAGTGCTCGTGTAAAGTGCTCTGATACCCAATACCTTCGCGTCAAGTTTGCGCTATATATATATATATAAAAAAACCTCTGTTAAACCTTTCTACTCTTTTGCCATTACAGAATAGGAATATCCATCTGTGCGACTACTAAAGTTGCTAAAGTCTTAGAGGAGATTGCAAACTCGACCACTATAACCGAATGACTGATCTCTGACCAGCTAGAAGGCCAAAGACTGAAAGCCAAAGTTGGAGCATGGCAACTGTAATTGCAGAATGCTGATATGTTCTGACACCCCAAATAATCTTTAGACATAAATGAACACATTTATCAAATACTTGTAAGTATTAAGAGCTTACACAAGCCAGGCCATGGATGGTTTTTGATAGATGGAGCATTTGGTCTAGCTAAAAAGTATTTTTGGCGGTTGAGGAATTAAGATTCTTGAAAATGTGTTGATCATATTTGTTGTTTTTAATTCAAATTTACAATATTGTCCGAACCTGTATTGCCGCCATTACCGATCTTAAAAGAGGCTAGGGTATCTTCCCATCTTACCCACTGACGATGACCTGGGTTAGGAAATCTGATTAAGGTTTTTTTATTGCCCTGGCATTACATAACCACTTCAGCCATGTTTTCTTGATCACTCTGTGTTTAAGGGAAAGGCCTGTTTCTGAAGTTTTGAGCCTATTTTAGACATTTTGACTCTTGAGATGAAAAAGTGAAAATCAGCTCACCCAGCCAAAGAACACACATATTCCCGTTGTTTGATCACATGGCAGTATGGTCGCACATATCTTTTCACAGAAAATCTGCACGTTTAAGATTTTATAAATGTGTGATGTGCCTACACTTGCAGAACATGTAAATTGATAAATTGATACTTGTATAGCGCACTACACACCCGCAAGGGTCTCAAGGCGCTTGTACGAATACCGCTGTGGAACCCATCCTGGCGTCCACTCCTGGGCACCCCCAAGGTGGAGGCCAGGCATCCTTAGCGTTGTGGGGGCCGTTGTGGAGATTAAGCAAGCTATTGCCCAGAGTTGCAGAGTGGGACTCCATGATTATCAGGTCCGTGGAATTTCGAGCCCTAGACCCGCCGAGGTGGGGAATTGAACCCTGGTCCCGGGCTAGACCTCTGCATCAGGGTCTGCCGCTCTAACCATTGAGCCACACTTCAAAAGGCCCCTTTCCGAACTAATTTGTGATCCACAGACTATTTACTTTTTGTTTTTATAATAAACTCTTCTAGACTTCCAATTGTCACCTGAGCAGATTTTCTTTAAAACTATCAACCTCAAATCTCTGTTTTTCTAGCACGAGTTTAAGCATAAGAGGAGCCCAATGTGATCCATGCTGAACTAGAATTGTGGCAAAGCCTTTTGACATTTTTCATCATAGATTTTAAGATTTGGCAAGTGCTGTGGTGTAGCGTTCCAGTGTCTTAGCCGCGTCACGGCTAAGCATGCTGGGATACCGGCGGCCATGTTATGCTGCTGCAGAGAGAGAGATTAGGAGTGTGTGGCCCCTGGCGCTTCTTCTGAGTTAACGTAAATAAAAGTGATTGTACCAAGTACCCATTGGCCCCGCGTCTTCATTGAGGGCACTTTGGGACTTTACAAATTGGCGACAAGGACAGTAGAAACCCCAAACCCCGCCGTTCTCGTCCAGCGTGCCATTCATGGCATCGACCTCACGCGCTCCCAGTGCGTCATTACAAGCCTCGGGGAGAGCGCGGTAGCGGGGCTGCAGGACGCGCCAGGCACCTCCCTCCAGCTACACAGTGCATGAGTGCCGAGCCACCGCCTGGCAGACAAGTCCCACGGAGCTGATCCACACAGAGGAGGGCCGTCCAGTCTCCTGGGGAGACTAATACTTGTGCAAAGAGTCCCCTCTTGAGAACCAAGATTTAGGGGGGCTTCCCCACGCAGTGGAGAGCCATACAATTCTCTGGGGCCAACAGCACATACACAGAACCAGGGTGCTGCCCAACTGGGAAGAGGGCCTTCCAGTCCCAGAAGAGACGCAGAGAAGCTACCAAAGACCCAGGCTCCAGCACACACAGCCTCGACGGCAAGTATCCCCACAGTAAGTGCATGCAGCGCTTGCACACCTGCTGCAGCAGGATCTTTCAGGGGAGACAATCAGCCAGCTCTGCCACTCCATGCGCCAGCCTCGAGCAGTACCTACAGCCCTACCCTGAGCGCCAGAGTGCCTGAGTCGGCACAGGGATCGCCCAGGAGTGCACTCCATCCGTGCTTCACGTCAGGTTCCTCACAGGCCCCAAGGACGTCGCTGCGCACTTACCACACCACCTCAGTCACGCTCTCAGGGTCCAGACAGACTTGGAAGGCTACTGTGCGCACCAATCTACCGCAGCTCATCCATCCAGTTCACCTCGGCCCAGCCTAGATTGTCCACGCCGGTCAATCCCCGTTCCTCTAACCAGCCACCTTATGTGCACAAACCTTCTCCCTCACTAACCCTGTCCCCTTTCTGCCGAAACCAGGGGAACCCGCCATGAAGTGGGAGGACTGGAAAGGGTATTTCCTGAATTACTTATCTGCCCTAGAGGATGAAGGGGAGGAAGAATTTTCGAGCAAATGAAGAAAAAAAATCCTCTTGCACAATCTGGATCCAGAGGGTTTGCGAGTCTATGAACACATGGTAAAAAAGACTGGACTCCCCACCAATACGGACGTCTTTCAACACTGCTGGAAGACCTAGACAGTCACTACCAGCCAGTGGTCTGCACGGCCATTGACCGCTTTAACTTCTTTCAAAGGAAACAGAAAGACACTGAGTAAGTCGAAGTCTATGTAGTGGCGCTGAAACAGTTAGCAGTCACCTGCAAGTTTGGGCACCTCCATGATGAACTCGTACGCGACCAGATAATCATGCACACCGTCAATACCAACATACAGGAAAAGCTGTGGATCAGTGGGGATGCAACGCTCAATGAGATCATGGCTATGGTTAAGAAGGCAGAATTGTCCAAACGGTGCGCAGTTGCATCAAAAAAAGATTGTGACAATAAGACCACAGTATGTACAGTGACGGAAGTGAAATCTCAAGGAAGGAAACCCCCGCCCTCTGCAGGGGCAAAGTATGGTAGGAGGCCCGCACCAAAGACAAGACCCCAGACACCCTCCAGCGAGAACAAGAACAGTTGCTACAGATGTGGCAGTCTTGCGCATGTAGCTAATGACAGACGCTGTCCTGCATTCCGAGTCACATGCACCTTTTGCTAAGGTGTGTCGGCGTACGCCTAGCCATGCTGCTGTCAAAAAACCCTCTTGTGTGTTGTCCATGGGGGGGTACAAGTCTCGATGGTGGCCGACTCGGTAATCCCCGTACACCATCATTCAGCGCCACATATGGGACAGAGACTTCGCACGCATCTTGGGCACTCACCTCTTACCCACAGCCGTACATCAGGTCACCTTCACTGGGGAGAAAATCCCCATGGTGGGCTTTCGCCCCCTACAGTTTGAGTTTAAAGGAAGGACATCAGAGTGCTAATTTTATGTAGCCTAAACAGGTCCCTCAGTGTTAGGATGGGCTGACCATGGGGCCCTGAGGATTCAACTGTACCCGGGTGGTACCTCACAAGTACTGATGACCAACGACCCACACACCAGAGACAGCACAACGTGGCAGGAAGAGTTTCCCACCGTCTTCGGCGGCTCCATAGGCGACTCAGGAAATTCACACACAGGATCTGTCTCAAAGAAGGAGCCGTTCCGGTATGCCACAAAGTAAGGAACATTCCCTTCAACAGCAGGGAGGCAGTACAAGCCGAACTGCAACACTTGGAAGACAACTGGGTGATTGTGCCGATTGAGAGCGTGGAATGGTTGGGGCCTTTGGTCGTCGCGCGCAAACCCTGTGTATCGACCTTAGAGAACTTAACAAGAACATCATCGTGGACAAATTCCCCTTGCCCAAGATCAATGAGATGTTCGAAAGGGATCAAATAGTTCTCGCCAATCGATCTCACAGCGGCGTACCACCAAATCTCGCTACACCCCTCAAGCAGAAAAATTACATCGTTCATTACGTCATTTGGATGCTACCGGTTCCGATGCATGCCCTTCGTTCTAGCATCCGTTGCAGCCGTTTTTCAAAAGCTGATGCACAAACTATTTAAAGACATTAAAGTTGTGCAATACTTCCAGCATGACATCCTCATAATGGGGAAATCTCGCCAAGACCACGATGAGAAACTCTCAACGGTGTTACGTATCCTGTCACACAATGGCCTTACAGCAGAGTGGGAAAAGTGCAAGTTTGGCCTACACATCGTCACCTACGTGGGACACGAAATCAGCGACCAAGGCATCTCTCCCAAGCGAGCTAATGTACAGGCCATTATGTCGGCACCCACACCCAAGAACAAAGAAGAAGTTTGTTAATTCCTAGGCCTAGCAGAGTTCTATAGCAAATTTGTACAACACTTTGCCACCAAGACACACCATCTACGCCAGATACTGAAAGAGAAAAATCCATTCCAGTGGACGGACGATGCCAATGAGGTGTTTCGCCAAATCAAAATTGACATCTGTGAAGCCATGCCCCTACACGGAATCAACCATAATGCCCTCTCCATCCTCACCACAGACGCGAGCGACAAGGGATTAGGAGCTGTCTTATCACAAAAATCTGAAGACGGCGCAGTCACTACCATCAGCTTCGCGTCCCTTGCTCCCAACGAGGAAAAGTTCACTGTTATTGAAAAGGAGATGCTGGCGGCTGTGTGGGCGATGGAGAAGTTCCGCCAATTCCTCTGGAGCGCCAAGTTCTTGCTCTGGACAGATCACATGTCCCTGGTCAAAGTGCTTACCTCATGCGGACATGCCAACGCCACTCCACGCATCGCTAAAATTACCCTCAGACTAATGGACTTTGTCTATGAAGTAGAATACATCCCGGGCACCAAGAACAAGGTAGGGGACTACCTTAGCTGAGCAGTAGCAATGGAAGACGCACCTGCAAAAACTGAATGGGATGAATATACTATTGCCTTCACTCATGACCAGGAGGAAGTCATAAGTGCGCCAGAATGGAAAGCAGCATATGAAGGCGACCCCCACATCGAAACCGTAAAAACGTATGTTATGCAGGGGTGGCCAGAGAAGAAACACTTGGAAGCAGACCTCCGGAAATTCTGGGAAGTGAGAAAGGAACTCTCCATCGGCGAGAATGCGATATTCCTATTACGAGGAGACAAAGTGATTCCCCCGCACCAGCTAGTAGACCGCCTCCTCACGATACTACATGAAGGCCACCTAGGCATTGTGACGGGGAGCGACCCTTGACCTTGCCAGGTAGGTTGCTTCCCCCCGCTGCAGCTCCACCAGCGCTTGTGCCCGCATCCTTCTGTTTCTGCCCATTCCTGGGCGCTGTTTTCCCTTGCCACCCCAGCCGTCTGCTCAATTTCCTGCCGCTGCTGGCCCTGACGCCCTGCCCCCGCGCCCATTTGCTGTCCCCTGCCTCCCGCCTCCCAGCTGCTCCTCCCTCCCAGCTCCCCTTCAAATGGCGGCAGCTGCGTCTGTGCCTGGACCGCGCCCAGCACCAGAACCCCTGGACCCCGCGAACGCCATGACACCAGACTCCACTACGACGCCAGCAGCCTCCACGCACTCAACGCCGGCCGCAACCACATCTGCTTCCAGGTTACCCCGAAACTGACCCACGGACCCTTCTCCTGCCGCACCTGCAGCTTCACCTGCGACAGAACCACCAAACCTCCAAGGACTGGACCCAACCACCTCCGCTGCATACTCCTCAACACCCGCTCTGCTCGCAAACACGTCGCCGAGCTCTGGGATCTGCTCGACACCTCCGCCCCAGATGTGGCCTTCCTGACCGAGACCTGGTGGAATGACTCCTAGGCGCCCATAGTCGCCATTGCCATCCCGGACGGCTATAAGTTCCCCCGGATCCCGGGCTCAGTTCAGCGACTACATCGCCGACCTCGCCAGCACCCACACACTCGCTTCCACGGACTACATCGTTCTCAGGGACCTGAACTTCCACCTCGAGAACAACAACAACGCCAACTCCGCCACCCTGATCGACAACCTCGCCAACGTCGGCCTCAAACAACTCGTCACCGTACCCACCCACGCCGCCGGCCACACGCTGGACCCCGTCTTCTCCACAGGCACCCACGTCACCTTCGACCACACCACTAAACTCCACTGGACCGACCATCGCTGCATTCATTTCACCTTCAAGAAACCAACCACGCACCACCGCACCCAACAGCTGCCTCGCCGCTGCTGGAGAAAAGTCACCGAAGACCGGCTGATCACCACCCTCGCCCAGAACCCACCCAACGAGTCACCAACCCAGATTCCGCAGCCCGCAACCTCAGACAGTGGATCGACGACTGCGCCAACACCCTCGCCCCGCTCAAGAAACCCTCCAACAACCACACCAGCAAGAGAGCCACCTGGTTCACCGACGAGCTCCAGACCTCCAAACGTGCATGCCGGAAACTGGAGAAAATATGGCTCCACGAACGCACACCGGACAACCACGCAGCCCACAAGGACGCCACCCGCAGACATCACCACCTCATCAGATTAGCCAAGAGATCCTCCTTCAAAGACCGCTTGGACAACAACGCACACAACAGCAAAGAGCTCTTCAGCATCGTAAAGGAACTCTCCAACCCCAGCGCCAACGCCAACGACATCCCACCCTCACAAGAACTGTGCGACTCACTAGCCATCTTCTTCCACTGCAAGATTGCTGACATCGATGACAGCTTCAACAATACAACCGCCCCGACTACATCAGACTCCACCTCCCCTGCGAACACCACCAGCGCCATCCGCCTGACCTCCTGGTCCAACGTCAACGACAACGAGACACGCAAGGTCATGAACTCCATCCATTTAGGATCGCCCTCAGACCTGTGCCCACACCACGCATTCAACAAAGCAGATGCAGCCATCGCACCCCAACTACGGAAGGTCATCAACATCTCCTTCGAAACAGCGACATTCCCGGAAAGCTGTAAGCACGCCAAAATCAACGCCCTCCTCAAGAAGCCCTAAGGCGGACCCCAAGGACCTCAAGAACTTGAGGCCCATCTCCCTGCTCCCGTTCCCGGCAAAGGTCATTGTGAAAATCGTCAACAGGCAATTGGCCCGCCACCTGAAAGACAACAACATCTTGGACACGTCCCAGTCCGGATTCAGACGAAACCACAGCACCGAGACAGCCCTCATCGCCGCCACAGACGACATCAGGCGCCAACTAGACACGGCGAAACATCAGCCCTCATCTTCCTCGACCTGTCGGCCGCCTTCGACGCGGTCTGCCATAGTACTCTAAAGACACGCCTCCTAGAAGCCAGAATCCAAGGGAAGGCCCTTGACTGGACCACGTCCTTCCTCTCCGGCAGAACCCAGAGCGTCCGCCTCCCACCCTTCCGATCAGAAGCCACCGACATCATCTGCGGCGTCCCCCAGGGCTCATCCTTCAGCCCGACGCTGTTCAACATCTACATGGCCCCCCTTGCACAAGTGGCCCGCCGGCACGACCTCAACATCATCTCCTATGCCGACAACACCCAGCTCATCCTCTCCCTCACCAAGGACCCACACACCGCCAAAACCAACCCCCACGAGGGAATGAAGGCCGTCGCCGACTGGTTGAGGAGCAATCGTCTGAAGCAGAACTCGGACAAGACTGAGGTACTCATCCTCGGACCCACCCCCTCAGACTGGGACGACTCCTGGTGGCCGACCACACTGGCAACAGCACCAACACGCACCGACCATGCAGGCAACCTAGGATTCACCCTCGACTCCTCCCTCTCCATGGCTAAGCAGGTCAGCGCAGTCTCCTCCTCCTGCTACAACACCCTCTGCATGCTCCGCAGGATCTCCGACCGAAACAAGAAGAACTGTGACACAGGCCCTCGTCAGCAGCAGACTGGACTACGGCAACGCACTCTACGCAGGAATCCCAGCCAAACACCTACGACGACTACAACGCATCCAAAACGCCTCTGCCCGACTGATCGTCAAAGTCCACTGCCGCAGCCACATCACCCCCCACCTGACAGACCTACACTGGCTCGCCGTCGACAAAGAGGATCACCTTCAAGCTCCTCACCCACGCTCACAAACCACTCCACAACACCGGACCAGCCTACCTTAACAGCAGACTCAGCTTCCACACCCTCACCTGCCAGCTCCGCTCTGCCAGCCTCGCCCTCGCCCTGTCCAACGCATCCAACGAACGACCTCCGGCGGCGGATCTCTCTCCTAACTCCCTCGCTGACAAAACACGCTCCCTACCCACATAACGCAGACCTAAGACCATCTCGCCTTCATAAGACTCCTCAAGACCTGGCTCTTTGAGCAGTACCCCCTTTTGGCCGCCATAAGTGTGGCAGGGTATGCTCAGACGTGAGTCCCTTGCTCACTTTGCCACTGGATTCAAGCAAGCCGGGCTGAAGACGGCTGGAATGCCAGAAACCGGTCCTCGGAAGCTTGTTTCCGGTCCAGGGAAGACATGGCTTGGCAGTCCGGGCTGGACTGTTCCCATGAGGCACAGGGTCAGACTGATTTGCATATAGCCATGTCTGTACTGGGGTGGCAGAGTGGGCTAAAGAACGGTGATGGATTAAACCCAGAACTTTTGACTGGGTGTGAGTGTTTGATTGATTCAGATGCTCCGTCCATCACCACCCCCTTTTGTACCGCTTTTGGCCGCCATAAGTGTGGCAGGGTATGCTCAGACGTGAGTCCCTTGCTCACTTTGCCACTGGATTCAAGCAAGCCGGGCTGAAGACGGCTGGAATGCCAGAAACCGGTCCTCGGAAGCTTGTTTCCGGTCCAGGGAAGACATGGCTTGGCAGTTCGGGCTGGACTGTTCCCATGAGGCACAGGGTCAGACTGATTTGCATATAGCCATGTCTGAACTGGGGTGGCAGAGTGGGCTAAAGAACGGTGATGGATTAAACCCAGATCTTTTGACTGGGTGTGAGTGTTTGATTGATTCAGATGCTCCGTCCATCACCACCCCCTTTTGTACCGCTTTTGGCCGCCGTAAGTGTGGCAGGGTATGCTCAGACGTGAGTCCCTTGCTCACTTTGCCACTGGATTCAAGCAAGCCGGCTAAAGACGGCTGGAATGCCAGAAACCGGTCCTCGGAAGCTTGTTTCCGGTCCAGGGAAGACATGGCTTGGCAGTTCGGGCTGGACTGTTTCCATGAGGCACAGGGTCAGACTGATTTGCATATAGCCATGTCTGAACTGGGGTGGCAGAGTGGGCTAAAGAACGGTGATGGATTAAACCCAGATCTTTTGACTGGGTGTGAGTGTTTGGTTGATTCAGATGCTCCGTCCATCACCACCCCCTTTTGTACCGCTCCGAGCAGTAGCAGCATCCCCTCCCCTCAGCGCCTTGAGACCCTCACGGATAAGTAGCGCGCTCTACAAGTACTCTGATTGATTATGAAAACCAAGAGCCGCGTGAAAAACCCGTATTGGTGGCCCGCTGTGGACAGCCAAGTGGAGAAACATGTGAGGGCATGTACACAGTGCAGCAACGCAGACAAGATGCAAACAACGCTGTGACCACCCCTGGGGAAGTTCACCAAACCCACCAACCCATAGGAGGAACTAGCAGTTGACATTTTGGGTCCCATTCTGGACTCGCAGGGTGTACCGAGGTATGCCATAGTACTGATGGACCGGTACTCCAAATGGCCACAAGTCGAACTGTGTGAATCGGCTGACGCAGAGAAGGTGGTTTCGTTCTTGAGAGAAAGCATTCCAAAGGTCATCACGTGTGACAATGGCCCCCAATTCACGTCTGAGAAATGGACCGCTTTCACGAACAGGAACGGCATCACTAACAAACATACCCCGGTGTACCACCCAGCTAGTAACGGCCTTGTGGAACGGTTCAACCGTGTACTTATGGAATCTGTGCAGGCGGCCATCAGCGCTGTAAAAAATTGGAAGACGGAGATCAAACTCACAGTTTGGGCATAGTGCATTATGTCCACTTCAACAGGATACAGCCCATTCAAGATCCTGAGAGGCCGCGACCCGTTTACTCGAGACAATACAGTATGGCAGAACCTTACGCTCCAAAGCAAATGGTCCCCAGCTGTAGTTTGCAGTAACTTGGAGAAGGCCCAGAAAATCTACACAGACTGCTACAATAGGGAACATGGCATATGTGATGTTGCTTTGGAAAGAGGGGAATGGGTCCGAGTAAAGCTGGCACAGTTGCAGCGAAAAGGAGACAGCAAGTTCAGTCAACCCCTATAAGTCAGAGAAACCTATGCCCGCTCTGCTCTACTAAGCGATGGAAAAGTATGGTCCCACGACAGAAAGGCCAAGTGCAACAAAGTCATAGGATGGGACAAACGAGAGATGGCATCGAGCACCAGAAACACCGCATGGGAGTCGGACAATGATGAGCATGAACAAAAGACAAACACACACAGACACTGAGCCACAGGAGACAACAGTGATGGAGGCGGAGACGCGCAGGAACTGAGGTGTCAGAAAGACTCACTACCACTCGGACCACAAAGAGACCGGAATGGGCAAGACTCGACACCAGACTAAACACCTCCACAGCTCCCGACACGGATCAGCAGGGGAGCATAAGAGAAGCCAGAGCAAGCAGTAGTGGGACACATACCACACAAATACCCACTACACGCACCCGTACTGGTAGAGCAGTAGTGTTACCCAAAACATACAAAGATTTTGTTATGTAGCCTGTTGTACAGTGTATCTGTTGTCGTGGGGGTGAGCCTTGCAGTATACACAGTGTTAAGTTAGCATGGCTTATTAGAAGTTTAGACGCCATTTTTCCTTTTCTGCTTTGTGCACGGCACTCAATGTTATGTTATGTTATGTTATTACTTTTTGTACAGCGCACAGCTGCCCCAGCGAAGGGGCGTCCTGGTGCTCTGAGAAGGCAAGCACAACACAACATCAAATGACAGCAGAGAAACAGTCGAGGATTAAACAAACAGAAAAGTTTTAATGGCTCGCCTAAACTGAAATAGATCATCTATTGCCCGGATCTCAGCAGGAAGGGAGTTCCACCACTTCGCGGCTGTTAAAACCTAGGCTACAGTGTCAACATTATCGGCGCCATCTTGCCCCCTTTTTGAGCCCATTCGTGTGCGTAAGCGGCAGCCATTTTAAATACCATGGCCTCTCTGCCCATCGCCGACAGCCAGCGCGTCTCTCTCTCTCTCTCCTGACCTCGCAAGCATCCCCCGCACGCTGACAGCCCCCGCTCTCACATGCCTTGGGCCATAAACCCCTCTTCAGCACAACTCTGCCACGGAACCCCATCCTGTTCCCAGCTCAACACCTCCCTCCATTCCTTTCATGATCCCGGGTCCTTTGATAAAACCCCCTTTCCTCTGTGCCCGATTG
Source organism: Lissotriton vulgaris (assembly GCF_964263255.1). Lineage (NCBI taxonomy): Eukaryota > Metazoa > Chordata > Amphibia > Caudata > Salamandridae > Lissotriton > Lissotriton vulgaris. Next base: position 1,939,863,511 of record NC_141693.1, read on the forward strand.
TCTTACTCGTTCCCAGGCCGCCACCTGGCCCTGCGGATGCTGTTTATTGCCCCCCATACAGTAGGAAGCTTCTCCCATCAAAGGATCCACGAGTTGATCAAAGCCCCCACCCCATGAGATCCGATCAACCACATACATTCCGTGAATCGGGGGAATGTCCAGCTGCGCGACAATCATCACCTGTTGTGACCGGGGTGGGGACTTCAACTGTAAATGTGTGTGGGAACGGGCCTGAAGCGGGGATTCCGAGGATGTCCTTTCATACTTCAAAGCATTTGCAGGAATGTACGGCATGCAATAAACTGTAATAAAGATTGTAAACCAGTGTATGAGAGGCGAGGCCTCAGAGATGCGGTTAGAGCACCTCGAGAAGATACCCTGTTGTCTGATTTTGATATGTTCTGCTCCGTCGGAATAAAACTTCTGTTTCCTGCCTTCCAGTCTCCAGCGCCTGCCTCTTTGTTTGGTAATTCGAGTGGTATTAGAGGCGGTTAGCGCCGGGCAACTCAGAAAAAGGTCATCGGCCCGTACCTTTTTCCACACGGCCAGCACTCGAAAGGAGCGGCCGCCAGTTCTACTCAGCCTGAAGCGTGGAACCACCGTCAAGTTCTGACCCATGGATCTCAAGGATCGCGAAGAAACATAAGGAGTTAAAAGGTTTGCCAAAATTTGTGGAGACGTACCTTTGAGGATTTTAAATGCCAGGCAGAGCACCTTGAATTTAATCCTCTGGCTTACAGGAAGCCAGTGAAGCAAGTGCAGTGTTTTGGAAACCGGGCATCGCCTGGGCAAACCTAATACCACTCTGGCTGCAGCATTTTGCACTCGCTGCAGTCGAGTGAGTTCGGCCTGATTGATTCCCGCCAAAAGCGAACTGGCGTAATCCAGCCGGGATAACACTGATGCCTGAACCACCAGTTGTCTGGTGGGAGCATCAAAAAATTTGAGTATTGCCCTAAGTCCTCTAATTATGCCATAGCAAGAGGCTGCCACCCTCTTGGTATGGCAAGTGAAACTGAGTGCCGGGTCAAGCCAGACCCCAAGGTTTTTTATCTCCATAACAGGAGAAGGGGTCAGCCCCAGTTCCGAAGGCCACCAGTTGTCGTTCCACAGCCCCACATGCTTTCCCACCACCATGACCTCTGTCTTCTTAGTATTCAATTGGAGACAGCTCAAATTCATCCAATTAGCCACAGCACGAACACCGTCGCGAAACCTGAGGGCCTCCACATCAGAGTCCCCACTCAGCGTGACCGCCAGCTGCGTGTCATCCGCATACGAGACCATAGTCAGGCACCAACGCTTGACGACCGCAGCCAGCGGTCTCACGTACAGATTGAATAAGGTGGGACTCAGAGATGACCCCTGTGGGACCCCCAGTGTCAACAGGTATGATTTAGATTTGCCGGGTGGAATAGCAACCTGGAACGATCTATCCGTGAGGAAAGACCGAAACCAGCACAGAGCAGACCCCCTGACTCCCACTTCCTCGAGTCGTTGGAGAAGAATCCTGTGCGAAACCGTGTTGAACGCGGCACTCAGATCTAATAGCAGGAGTGCCGCAGTCCGACCAGTGTCCAGCACGGAGCGCAGGTGTTCGACCATGGAAAGTAGGGCAGTCTCCGTGCTGTGGCCCGCACGAAACCCATTTTGGGTGGGGTCTAAGATGTTAGCTCTGGCGAGATGGTCTGCCAGGATACCATTCACATGGGCCTCTGCAACTTTAGTGGCCCAAGGCAACAGAGAGATGGGGCGGTAGTTCTCAGGTTTGAGAGGATCCAGGGTAGCCTTCTTTAAAATGGGTGTGACTACAGCCTGTTTCCATCTAGTGGGCACAATACCTGAGGCCAGAGACAGGTTAATAAGAGATAGTACTGGGGTACGACACAACGGCAGCATGTTCCTAAGCTGAACAGGTTTAAGTGGATCCGCAGGGGAACCCGACTTAATTTTATGGCTCAGAGCATCAAATGCCTCCATAGACAGGGGAGGCAGAATTTCAAGGCCCATACCACCGTCCATAGAGCAGCTGCCTGGATCTGGAATCGGTGAGTAGGTCGGGAAAGTGCGATAAATCGCTTGCACTTTTTCGATGAAAAAAGATGCCAAACTTTCACAATGGGGGTCCGAGCATATTTCTGCTGTGGTAACCCTTTTAGCCATAAGGTCTTTTAATACCTTGAATATCAATTTAGAGGGATTAGGACTGTTCAGAAACTCTTGAGCATAGTAGGCTGTACGAGCTCCGCATACCGCTCTATGATATAATTTCATTTTACCAAAGTAGCAGGCTTTAAGCGCGGGGTCAAAGGATTTTCTCCATCGCCTTTCAGCCTGCCTACAGGCTCTCTTGAGGGACGCTAAAGTGTTGTCATACCAGGGACTATGATCTTTAGACCGACGTTTAGACCAGACCAGAGGGATCAAAGAGTCAAGGGCGCGGGAGAGCCACTCACAAAAAGAGTCATAGCCACAGTCGACATTAGTGAAAGGGCCCAGGGGTGCTTTCTCCAATAGAAGATAGAAATCCTCTAATTTTAATTTGTTCCAATGTCGTGTGAGGGTAGTTTTATTCTGGGGTATGAAAAGGGGTTCAGACATAGGAACAGACATTTTCACCAACAAGTGGTCAGTTCAGATCAGCTGGGTAGGGCAATCACACTATTGTTTAGGGAAACAAGAATATTTCACTTCACACGAGAGTAACTTGTTTTTATGCACTTCTACACAGTCTCATGAGTTTAGTCTGTACAGTTAGTGCCTCGACAGTCAAGGTCGTCTTGAACACCGTGTCTGTTGTTCAGAATGATCAGCACACGTTCTAGACATAACACACATGCTGCTGCAGCCAGCTCTGATTCCGGCGTGTTTAATAATGAACTGTGCAGCCATGATTGGACAAACTTGGAGAACATTCGCAAGCTGGGAGCTTGTGCAGAATTCGATGTGATACACTTCTGCTGATACCTGAGGTATGGGTCGGGTCCATGTAAGCCCATGAGACCTTCTATAGATATAAAATAGTCCACTAGCAAGGGAGGGCGAACTATAGGTATATTTCAGACCTGTTTCCATTCAGCATTATAATATGCTTTCTCCATGTGCGTTTTATGGAGTAGTAACTATGCTGATTATCTTGTTGCTTATAGTATGTTTACTTGTACTTGCTAAGATGCTGCACCTGAGATCACGGCGTCAGAAATAAACATTTCAAACTTGCACGTGTCTCCTTTACTCCATGTTTTGGACTAGTATGAGAGAATAATAAAAGAGTGTTCTTGTTTTCCACAACTCCTGAGGTACCCTAAGTCGCCTGTTCTGGGTTGTCTAATCATTGGTATTTTTGCTATAGGACGAAGAGCCAATGGGACACTGATGCTAGTCTGGTAAGGGGATGTTGGGCCCTAAGGTGAGTTTTGGGACACCCTAATTCACTAAGGCTCTACGTCTCTTGTGCACAGTTCTGTGTAGGAGCGGAATCCCTGCTACACTGTCACCCCCCCTTGTTCTTTCCCCTTGTTGTTAGCAGTACGCGGGCTGCACCCCTATGCCAAGACTTCAGCGGGCACCGTAGGGGAACCAAGTGTTTATTGTTTATGTGTTGTAAAAGAGGGAAGATATGTGGTGTAGCGTTTCAGTGTCTCAGCCGCTTCACGACTGAGCATGCTGGGATACTGGAGGCCATGTTAGGCTGCCGCAGAGAGAGAGAGTAGGAGTGTGCAGCCACTGGCGCTTCTCCAGAGTTAATGTAAATAAAAGTGATTGTACCAAGTACCCATTGACCCCGCGTCTTCATTGAGGGCACTTTGGGACTTTACAAGTGCGACCCAGGTCAAGCTCCGTTTTACTGCTTTGGAATGTTTAAATACCAACCATGTTTGGTGTATTTTCATAGAGTGACTTTTCATTTAGAAAGTAGTCTTTAGGGAGTTCCAGTCACTGGAGTTTTGATGCATCATTATAACCTTTAGCCCTTTGGCGAATCTGCACCAAGGTTTGGAAACTGAATGTTTGAATATTGAAGAATTATTTTCCTATTTGATTCGAAATGGTCAACGAGGGCAGAAATAGTATTCCCTATGAAGGAACATTGGTCGGGGTGGTAAAATATAATATTTATTAGGGTTCAAGTGCCAACTCACGGCTCTGGGTCCCGGTACCACTGCACCTGCTGCACCAGTGGTAGCTACGCTCTTCTTTATAATCTCGGTTTCTCTCTTACATCCGCCTCCGCCCCTGTCCCTTTCTATCCAGCCGCTGCTGTGTCTCTGTTTTAGGAGCAGGAAGTAGCAGGGTCTGCACGCATTCCAACTGTACAATGGCACTGCTCTGTAGGTGGATGCAGATTCTGCATTGCTTCTATTCTCATCTGTGTCTGTTCTTGTGTGTAACTGTAGCTTCTGTAGTGCTGCTGTTGCTGCTCTAGTCTGTAGCTGCTGCCTGTCTGCTGTCATAGTTTTGCATTTGTTACTGCAGATGGGCTGTGCCTGTCTGCACCTGTAAAGCTTGCAGACATGATGTACTTTGTGTTTCTGTCTGGAGGTGCTGTTGTAGGGCTCATGCCAACAATACAACAGACAATATAAACAAAAGAACTTTGAGTCAGACACCCAGTCATTAGATCTGTTGCAACTTTTGGCAATTACTTGTTTGCTGTGTTGTTGATACATTTGTACAACCCATGGGATTTCATGGATTTTTATGTGTTCATGCTTACAGTTTGTAATGGTGATTGGCTAGAAAGTAATTCATCTCTGATCTTCACGCCACTGTGTCAGCCATTGCTTGTTTGAAGAGTCCTTTATACACCCTCTCGCTCATAAAGCTGGCAATGTCCCTAAGTGGCTTGGGCAGTAGCTTTGCACCAATAGCTCCAGTTGCATTTTGCCGCAGCCTGCTCTCAGCTATTCTGACAGGACTCTTTGCCTAGCGAGCCGCATTTGATTCTATGTCAGGACCGGCGGATTCGGATTATGCCTTCTTTCTTCACATTTTATTATTTTTCACAGCAGCAAGAAAGACAAAAAACTACTTTTCCCATGAACACTTGGGAAACAGGAAAAATAAACATAAGTCCTTTGTCGATCTCCACCACTCCGACAGCTCCCATCATGCTCTACTGCTGCTTCCTCTTCCTCTTTCTTCGCTGCTCAGCAGCAAGTTAAGTGGATTTTCTTATCTCTCCTGAAGTTTTGGGGACTGTGATCATTGCGTTTGGTGTCCTGGCTTAGCGCTTGTGTGTTTATGCCCCAAAGATTCCCCTTGAAATCGCAGGACGCTTTTAGCGCTCCTGGCGCGATTTTTGGCCCTTAGAAGTCCGGTGCGCTACTTTCACCGCTAGGGGGCAGGCTTCTCCTTGCTGGTTATCGCGCTGGAAAACGTTCAAAATCGGCATTTTTCGCGCGTTTTGCGACAAGTGACAGCTGCTACCCCTGGCCACCCGGTTGACACCCGTTTGTGTCGCAATTAGGTTTTTCATCCCTCATGAACGCCCTGCTTAGGGTTGTATTGCTTTTGTGACACAGACACCCTGAGGGGTCGTAATAGCGCTGGTGTGTGGCGCGTGGGGGCGCTTTGCCGGGTGGTGCCCTGTGATTTGGAGGGCTGCAGCGTCCCCAGGGCTTGTCCCTTAAGTGTGTGCCTTGTGCCATCATATTTTCCGGGCTTGCTCCCTGGCTTCATTCAGTACCCGTGAGGGTGCTGTTAATTGGCTGGTTGTACCTCTGTTACTGCGGAGCTCAACTTACCTCGCTATGCAGGGGGAGTCAGGCCAGTACCCTGAGGAAGACCCTCAGAATTATGCCTCAGGGGATGAGGACTTCTATCAAGCGGTGAATGATTCCATCTGTAGGGCGGTGGATCAGGCCATGATCCCCCTGGAGCAGCGGCTTTCGGCGAGGTTGGATGAGGCATATGCAAAAGATTGCGTCCCTTATCCCCGCGCCTGCCCCAGTCCCGGACCCCGATCCGTCCCCGGCTCCACCCCCCCCCCCCTAAGAAGCCGTGTATGGACGGGGTTGACCCTGCAGCGTTCGCAAAGGTTAAAAGCGCGTTTATGGCGCATGAGGGGTCCCAACCTATGCCCGTCCTCCCTGCGGAGGTGCCCCCCCTTCCCCACGTACTATGTCTCCGGAGCCACAGCAGGATGATGACTCTCCGGATTCGGAGGAAGAGGCCTGCTCTTCGAGGTCGTGGCTTCCGTCCCAACGTAAATGTAAATGTAAATGTAAATGTACAGTAATTTATATAGCGCAAATCACCGAGCGGTTTCTAAGCGCTTGCTTAGGGAACCCGTCCTGGTATTCCCCTGTGAGATAACCCCGGCAGGGTGAAAGCCAGGCATCCCGCCGCGAGGGGCCGTTGTGGAGATTAAGCAAGCTATTGCCCAGAGTCGCAGAGTGTGAACCAGTGAATCGAGTAGGCACCAGAGCGAGAATTGTCGAGTCCATGGACATTTTAGGACTCAAGACCCCGCCGAGCCAGGAATTGAACCCTGGTCCCGGGCTGACCTCTGCTTCCAGGTCTGCCTCCTCTAACCATTGAGCCACACTTCCTCATCCGCAGGTCCTTCGGACATGTTGGACCCGGATGACATTGTAGACCCCAGGTCTTCGGACTGGGTCCCTGGGGACAAGGTGGCCCAGTATGTGGCGAACCGTCTCCGTAAGCCTGTTGACAAGGATGCTCGTAGCCGCCTTAGGGCGGAGTGCCCCCGCCCTTCCTTTGACTCCTGACATTGACCCAAAGATGGCAACTTTCCTTGCTAATTTTGACAAGGGCCCCCGGAAGGGTATAGATAGGTCCTGGCGTACTTGCCAGGACAAGCTGTTGGACGCGGTGGGCCCACTGACCAAGATCCTCGACATGGCCGAGGATGCCAAGGTGTCGGGTGACCTTATCTCCCCGGAAGTTTTGTTCAATTGGGCGCAGCACGCCATTATTTTCCTTGGTAACGCTAACTGTGCTCTCTCTACAGAGAGAAGGAGGTCACAATTGATTAAAATTGACCCGAAGTTGGGTGACCTCGCCTCCTCTGAGGCTGGTGCGGTGGCGCAGGGTGGTCTGTTCGGAGACCCGTTTATAAAAGAACTAGGCAAATTTGTCGCCACGTTTACCTCCCTGGACCGGGCTCAGTCCAATATTAAAAAAGTTTTTGCCCCTCGTGTTTTTGACAAGGCCGGAAGTGGCAGGGGGCGCTCGTTCGGCCGGGGCAATGGCGCAGACAGAGGACAATTTCAGGACAATGCCCGCTTCAGCAACTTTTATCCCACAAGAGGACAGAGGTTCCGTGGCCGCGGGGGCCAGAGAGGCCAGCAACAAGGTGCTGGAAGAGGTGAGTGTGTTACCCTCCACGAGTTTGCGGGTAGGGAGGCGCTTAGCGCAGTTTCTCCCAGCGTGGGTTTCCCTTACAAGCGATGCTTGGGTGCTGCAGACGGTTCAGGGCTTCCAGCTGGAGTTCCATGGCCGTCCGTGTCAGCTTCAACGTCCACACCCCATTACTTTCTCACAGCGCAATGCAGATTTGGTGCACGAAGAGGTTGCTGCCCTCCTCCACAAAGGGGCTATTTGTTGCGCATGCGAACATCCAGGCGGTTTCCTCAGCAACCTCTTTTTGGTCGACAAGGTCGACGGGTGCTGTCGTCCGGTCATCAATCTGAAAGAGTTCAACGAATGGCTGGTGTATCGCCATTTCAAGATGGAGGGTATCCACCTCCTGAGGGATGTGCTGCGCCCGTCAGACTGGATGGTCAGGCTAGACTTGAAAGACGCCTATTTGGCGGTCCCAGTATTTCCTCCTCACCGCCGTTTCCTCCAGTTCAGGTGGGACGGTCAAGTTTACGAATTCACCACGCTGCCTTTCGGGCTCTCCTTGGTGCCGTGGTGCTTCACAAAGGTGTTACGCCCGGCGGTGGAGGCCTTGAGAGAGCGGGGTATCAGACTGATAGTGTATTTGGATGACATGTTGTTCATGGACCAATGCCCGGTACGGCTGGTGTCACAGCTGCAGTTTGCGGTCGACCTGCTACAAAGGTTGGGCTTTGTCATCAAAGAGCAGAAGTCCCTTTTGGTCCCTTCCCAGTGTGTGACTTTTCTCGGGTTCAACATCGACTCTGTGTCCTCCACCTTGAGTCTTCCCGCCAAGAAGATGGCGAAGATCAGGCAAGAGTTGTCCCAAACTCTGGCAAAACCGATGATCTCCTTGCATCAGCTTGCGCGGTTGGTGGGCCTGCTATCGTCTTCGATTCAGGCCATCTTTCCGGGCCCTCTTTACTATCGGGCCATGCAACGTCTGAAGACTTTCCATCTCAGGAAAAGCCTCACGTACTCTCAGCTGATTCCATTGTCGGAGGAGGTGAGGGACGAGATGCAGTGGTGGCTGTCGCACATGGAGGCCTGGAATGGCCGTGCGATTTTCGGCTCTGCCCCAGATGTCGTGATAGAGTCTGATGCCAGTCGTTCAGGCTGGGGAGCCAGATGTGGAGATTTCTCCACTGGGGGCGCTTGGTCCACCCTCAAGCAATCGATGCATATCAACTGCTTAGAATTGCTGGCGGGATCCTTCGCGGTCCAGTGTTGGACCAAGGACAGAGTGTAATCCTGTGTCCTACTTCGGATGGACAACGTATCGGCGGTCCGATACATCAATCACCTGGGTGGCACCAGATCCAAGTTGTTGGCGGACCTGGCGAAGGACTTTTGGCATTTTTGCCTGGACCATCAGGTGTCCGTCACGGCCGAGTATCTGCCAGGTCGGCAGAACGAGGTGGCCGATTGGCACTCTCGACACCTATTGGATGCCAGCGTGTGGAAACTGGATCCTCGAGTATTCTCCCAGCTGATGGTCAGATGGGGTCCCTTCTCAGTGGACCTGTTTGCGTCACGTCTGGACCATCAGCTTCCGAGGTATTTCAGTTGGCGCCCGGACCCGTCTGCGGAGGCGACGGATGCCTTTCTTCAGGACTGGTCGGGCGAACAGGGGTATGCGTTTCTCCCGTTTTCGATGATAACGCGTTTGTCAGCATTGTTGCGTCGCCAGTCGGCGCAAGTGGTGATGATTACACCATGGTGGAGATCTCAAGTGTGGTTTCCGGTTCTTCTGGAACTTTCCTGGGATTCCCCAATCCTACTCCCCCACTCTCCTCACATCCTTCTCAATCCGGACGGGATTCCCCACCGGCTAGACCAGGACGGCTCTCTGAGGCTGATGGCCTGGAGGATCTCAGGCGTCGCTGGACTCTCCCAGGCCTTTCGGGAAAGGCAGAGGACCTGCTTTCTAAGGCCTGGGCGGTCAGCACGACTAAGAGATATTGTTCAGCCTGGCATAGATGGCGTCGTTGGTGTGTGCAAGGGGGTTTTGATCCCGTGGGGACAGATGTAGTGCAAGTCCTTAACTTCCTTGCCGGATTGGCAGAAGAGGGTCTAGCCTACCGTTCCATAAATACCTTCCGTTCTGCAATCTCGGCTGGCCATGATCTGGTGCAGGGTTCCCCGATCGGGGAACATCCGTTGGTGTGCAGGCTTTTGAGAGGGATTCGCCTTTCGCTGACACCGGAACCGCGTTACTCTGTCCTGTGGGACGTTAATAGAGTGTTGAATTTATTTCTGTCTTGGCAAGCGAACAGGTTTCTTTCCCGTAAAGAGCTCACGGCTAAGTTGGCTATGTTGCTGTGCCTGGTATCCTGCAGGCGAGTCTCGGACGTTCGAGCTCTTGACATCACGGCCAGAGTTTTCTCCCCTGAGGGGGGCACTTTTACAGTGAGCAGGCGCACTAAGACCTTAACCCAGGTTATTTCATATCCTGCTTTTCCAGACTCCCCTAAACTGTGTGTTGTGCAGTGCCTCCGTGCTTACGAAGATTTGACCGAAGATACTCGCCCGCCGGGCGAACGTCAGCTACTTATTGCCCTACAGAAACCGTACAAGGCTGTTTCTTCCCCAACAATCGCCAGATGGGTGCGTTGGGTGATGCAGGAGGCGGGGATTGACACCAAACAGTTTGGTGCGCATTCAGCGAGAGGAGCTATGGCCTCCAACGCTTTTGCACTGGGTGCTCGGTTAGAAGATCTGATGAGAGCGGCTGATTGGTCCTCAGATTCCACGTTTAAGAGGTTTTACTTTAAGCCAGTGTTAGAGGTGGCTCGGCTGGTTGTCGACAAGCTTTGAACTGGCATAATCCGAAGCCTCCGGTCCTGAGATAGAATGCGAATTTGCCTAGCCTTAGTGCTGGTAAGTTCCAATTCTATTAAGGACTCTGAGGCGAGGATTATCCCTCCCAATGGCTTCCAAGAAGCGGACCCTCCCCGTATGTACTGTGCAGTGAAGTTTGTCAGTTAAGGTTAGCTACACCGACCATAAATTCCACCAATGGGTTGCTCATTTATTTTTGTTATCTATGGCACTTCTGGGAACAGTCCAACCCCAACTGCCAGGTGAGCCCCCCTAGAAGGGAACACAAGCAACCTCAAAAAGAGTTAAGCTGAATTTGACCTCGTCAGTCGGGTGCAGCTTGGGTAATATGGCACTGTGAGAATGGGACCCACATCTAGGCAGACTCGTTTGACTTAAGACATGTTGCCATTGGGCATAAGAGGAAAAGAAGACAGACAACAGCAGATCGTGAGTGGTTACTGGTGAAGTAGACCTGTTTCTAGACCCAAGATAAGACAATAATAGGAGGGAGTGTCCCGCATCTGTGAAGAAAAGTTTTTTCCAAAATTGGAAAGCTTATATTGTAAAGTAACCTTCATTATATCTTGAGATGTGATGGAGAGGAGAAGATCCAAAGTGGAGCGAAGGCATTTTTTGGGAATATTGTATTGGAATTGGGTTGAGATGTATAATGAGCCTTGGCAGTGAAATGTGGAGTGGAGGTGCACAGGGTCCTGAATTTAAAACTTTTGGTTTCTGGGAGCAAGTGTAGGCTGGCGTGATGTAAATCTTGGATAACATGGAAAGTAGGTAGCACTCTTTGGTATCTTTCGATGAGGAATGATGAAAGATCGACATTGAAACAAATACTGTAGTCAAGCGCTGCCAACATCATATTTCTTTGATCAAACTAAGATAAGAAAGAATCCCTTGAGTCTGTCTATGAAAGAAGCCGGTTCAGGCCCCTTGAGTTAGGCTAGGTTCAGCACGGAGGCCAGTGACCCAAGATTGTGATGAACGGGGAAGTATATTGCATGTTCTGATGGCTTGAAGAAGACCACTGCTGTGGATTGGCAGTGAGGCTTCGGACAGGGCAGCCAGAGGATGGAAGCAGTTAGAAGAAGCGGAGACTGTAGAAATAAAAGTTTTTAGGATGTAAAGCGATGACATCACTACTGATATTTTGTATGACACCACAGAGCTGGTGATGGAGAAGAAAGACTGGTGTTCCAGTGGCAACCTACAGACGGGCAGAAGTCCTTACAAAGTGCACAATCTGTATATTATGTAAGGGATTTCACATTTTCTATATGCCGCCAGGTCATTAGTGTTTCCCAATAGGCATACGCATAGGAACGACCTTCTATGTTTTACAAATTTGCGATTCTTGTTTGTGATGCACAAGGAACCAAAATAAAGGAGGGTTTCTGCTAACTGATGCACAGGGACACAAGGTAAATGATGAGTGTTTCCAGTAACAGCAGATGCTAGCACAAAGACGGTATGATGACCAAAGGCTGCAGTTCCACTGACAGCCACCAGAGGACCCAACAGGGACAATATGGAGTTTCAAAATTGCAGTTCCAGTAAAAACCAACAGTGAGATCACAAAAATATAAAAGCAATCCTGTGCCCAAGGAGTAATGTAAGATGCTCAAGAAATGTTGATATGGACCCAAATGTGGTGGCTCATCCGCATATTATGAATTTAATGTCCATTTTATTTGGAGTATTCCCCTGCTTGAGTTGCATGTCCTACTTAGTCAATCAAAAGAGAATAAATGTGATCAATATAACGCACATTGAATTTATATTATTATGTTCTGCCATGTTATAATCAAATTTACATCAATATATTTCCAGTATTTAATCTAAATGCTGACTGCTTTTACAGTATTTTGTTATTGGTTTCTAAAAGTTTCTAAAATGCAGATAATTGCTTGCTTCGTTTATTATAGTTATTCAAAAGAGCATAGTTTCGCATAATAGATATAAGTGAAAGGGTATCATGCCACTTTCTGTTATTTGTTTATACTAAGAGTATTAAGGAGAATGAAATAAGGTTATGAAAAATGATCACAAAGAGTGAAGGGTGGAGGGAATCTGCCAGATGACACTGGGGCAGGCCATGGAGAATCCTATCTCCAGTTCTAGTGGAAGGCTACCGTTGGCTAATAAGCATCAGGGCAGCTGGCTTAGTAAAGCGAGAGTAGCAGAACCTGTTGTTGCATTGAACATGAGCTCTCTTGTTCAAACAGGTGTATAGGTGTACACCATCACTGAAACTTGAAACACGTTTATTTTCTGCTGTTCTAGAAGAAGAATACCGCTTAGAAGTGGAAAAAGTATGGTAAGATCGCTAAACATTGCAACTATCATTGTATTTGCCTTCATAGTGGCTGCAATTCATATTGTATGCACTAAACAAGGATTTAGATTTTTTTTTATCTTTAAAATGTTTCCTATGTGTTTGTGGGTTCTTTGGTGTATAACTTTTTAACGAAAGAGGGTTTGAGATTCCACGTACTTTCCTTGTAATCTGTTATGGGATTTATCATTACCTGAAAGACATTTCGCTCAAACGTGTCTTAATGGGTTGTGGGTTGGTTGCAGTACAACCGTTTTTCTGATTCAAGTGATGCATTGACTGAGTCTTTGGTGCCATGGGGGGTCAGAAAACAGACCTCTTTTTTTCCTAGGAAAATCTAGAAAATATATCACACAGAAGTGTACAGAATATACCCTACGGTGCCATTAGATGCTAAAGAATTCCCATTGTATAGTTAAAGAATTTAGAGAGCTGCTTAGATGAAATATGCTAAATAATTCAATTTTATGTCAGACATTTTGTCCTTGGAATGGTGTTGTCATTCGATATCATGTGTCAGGATATGAGTAATCAACTGAGGTGGGGTATGGCTACAAAGCTAAAGGCCTTGAGCTGTGGCTACCGGTAGAAGGACATGGGGTTTGGCACGTACCACCAAAGGGTTTTTGCCTAGGTGGCATTGGGTGGAGCCTCTAAATAAAAATAGTGCCCTGCACCAAGTCCTGCAGCATGTGGGGTGCATGGCCTAGTTTATCACCTATGGTAAAAATGCCATAGGCAGCATAACCTTCAAAGCACCTTTAGCCATATTCACAGTATCCCGGGTCATAGTCTTTTATTAAATAGACTAAAGCTTTTTATACACATCCATGACCACAGACCTGGTATAGTCGATAAAGGACTTTGCTCCCGCCTTCTGCTTACTATTGGTTCACTGCAGTGTCGCTCTTGGTTGCTGTATCCTAAGTGGTTCACATAGCAGAATGTCACTTCTGTTTTTGGCAGAGTAGCAGTGGCGTAACGAAACTTGAGGGGGCCACCCTGCAAACTACATGGAGGGGGCCCCTGTAAAAGCCCTTTGGTGAAGGGATACATTAAAATGAACCATAGTTTTACATTAATTTCTGTGTTCAACCTGCTTGCAAATAATATGTGCCCACTCATCATAAAGGATAGCTCCATGGTACACAAATGGTTAAACTAAACTGTCTGAAATTCAGTAAGCAACAGATGGATTGAAAATATACCATATACGTGTCTTTTGCTGAGGGGACCGTGTTTAACTTCTCAGAAATGGCTCCCTAGCCTTCACCTGTATACAGCAGCCAGTTCAGCAAGTTGATTCTCAGAAGTAGCTTTCTGACCTAGGAACACATTGACCTGCCCTGCAATTGTGCATAGAAAGAAGGAAGCACCAGTATCTGCTGACTACATCAAACAGTGCTTGTTTGACAAAGACAAGATAGCAGACTCGAGCTCTAGGTCAGGGGACAATAGCTTAAGAAATTGGTTACTATTAGCATGGTCATGTACGTCACGTATAAAGCAAATGTACATGTGGACATATTTGTGAAATGCTCATGGCATGGTGTTGAGGTAAATGATTAACCTGTCTAAAGGTTCTGAAAAACGTATATAAGGACTTTTTTTCTTTCTTTCTGTTTTCTTTCTGTAAACAGATCTCTTTGCAGTCCTGATTGCAAATTGTCTCAGCTGCAGCTTATTGGCAATAAAGCCATTTTTGAAGCCTTTGTGTGTGCCCTTCTTGTCCCTACTTAAGATTTTGTGCTTTTACACCCCCTTCCCGCCCCCCATTCTCCGTGCCATTCTAGAGCTCTCAGGCCAGCGACCCGCCATACTGCAGGGGATGCGGGCTATTGTTACGCTACCTTCACCAATACAGCCGTTATAAGTAACACTGGATCGTGGCGTTAAAGGTTGGGCTTAGTCTGCCAGCAGGCTATCATAGGTGGTGGTCCATTCATTACAGGGTCCCTGCCATCAGTAGGCCGGGGAAGTTTGCCCAATTTTAGGTGGGTTTCCTGAAGCAGACTCCTGTTATGATATGTCAGTCTCTCTATCTGTCAGTCCCTCTCTCTGTCAGTCTCTCTCTCAGTCCCTCTCCCTGTCAGTCCCTCTCCCTGTCAGTCCCTCTCTCTGTCAGTCCCTCTCTTTGTCAGTCTCTCTCTCTCTCAGCCTCTCTCCCTCAGTCTCTCTCTCTCTCAGTCAGTCATTCTCTCTCTCTCTCTGTCAGTCTCTCTCTCTCTGTCAGTCAGTGACTCTCTCTGTCAGTTTCTCTCTCTGTCAGTCAGTCTCTCTCTGTGAGTCTCTCTCTCTCAGTCAGTCTCTCTCTGTCAGTCAGTCTCTCTCTCTGTCGGTCAGTCTCTCTTTCTCTGTCAGTTTCTCAGTCTCTCGCTCTCTGTCAGTCTCTGTCAGCCAGTCTCTCGCTTAGTCAGTCTCTCTCTCTCTCTGACAGTCTCTGTCAGTCAGTCTCTCTCTCAGTCAGACTCTCTCTCTCTCTGTCAGTCTCTCTCTCTGTCAGTCTCTCTCTCAGCCAGTCAGTCACTCAGCCTCTCTCTCTCTCTTAGTCTCTCTCTGTCAGTCAGTCTCTCTCTCTCCCAGTCAGTCAGTCATTTTCGCTCTACCTCAGTCAGTCTCTCTCTCTCTGTCAGTCTCTCTCTCAGTCAGTCTCTCTCTCAGTCAGTCTCTCTCAGTCAGCCACTCTCTCTCGCAGTCAATCAGTCTATCTATCTCTCTCAGTCAGTCAGTCTCTGCCTCTCTCTCTCTCTCTCTGTCAGTCAGTCTCTCTCTCTCTCTGACAGTCTCTCTCTCTGTCAGTCTCTCTCTCAGTCAGTCTCTCTCTTAGTCAGTCAGTCTTTCTTTTAGTCAATCAGTCTATCTCTCTCAGTCATTCAGTCTCTGCCTCTCTTCCTCAGTCACTCTATCTGTCAGTCAGTCTCTCTGTCAGTCAGTCTCTCTCTCTGTCAGTCTCTCTCTCTATTATTCTCTCTCTCAGCCAGTCAGTCACTCAGCCTCTCTCTCTCTCTTAGTCTTTCTCTCTGTCAGTCAGTCTCTCTCTTTCCCAGTCAGTCAGTCTCTCTCACTCAGTCATTCTCTCTCTACCTCAGTCAGTCTCTCTCTCTTTCTCTCTCTCTCTCTCTGTCATTCTCTCTCTCAGTCAGTCTCTCTCGGTCAGCCAGTCTCTCTCGCAGTCAATCAGTCTATCTCTCTCAGTGAGTCAGTCTCTGCCTCTCTCTCGGCCTCGCTCTCTGTCAGTCAGTCTCTCAGTCAGTCTCTCTCTCAGTCAGTCAGTCAGTCACTCTCTCAGCCAGTATTTCACTCTCAGTCAGTTTCTCAGCCAGTCAGTATTCAGTCTCTTAGTCAGTCAGTCTGTCTCTACCCTCTCTCCGCTCTCTCTCCACTCTCTCTCTCTCAACTCTGTCCACTCTATCTCCACTGTCTCTCTCTCCACTCTCTCTCCACTGTCTCTCACTCCACTTTCTCTCTCTACTCTCTCTCCACTCTCTCACTCTCGCTCCCCACTCTCTCTCCACTCTCTCTCCACTGTCTCCCTCCACTCTCCCGCTACTCTCGCTCCACTCTCTCTCTCCACCCTCTCCCTTCTCTCTCTCTACTCTCTCTCTCTCCACTGTCTCTCCACTCTCTCTCTCGACTCTCTCTCTCCACTCTCTCTCTCTCCACTCTCTCTCCACTCTCTCTCACAAAGTAGCATGCGTTCCTTGGGCGTCCGCAGAAATGTTTCCAGGGGGGACACATTTTTAACTTCGCCACCATCCTCCTTGCACTATTCTCCCCTCTGCCTTGCACCCTTCTCACCCTCCCCCTTGCACCCTTCTCCCGCTCCCCTTGCACTCTTCCCCCCCTTGCACCCTTCTCTCGCTCCCCTTGCGCCCTTCTCCCCCTCCCCCTTGTACCCTACTCCACCTCCGCCTAGCACCCTTTTCTACCTTGCACCATTCTCCCCTGTGCCTTGCACCCTTCTCCCCTCTGCCTTGCACCCTTCTCCCCTCTGCCTTGCTCCCTTTCTCCGCTCTGCCTTGCACCCTTCTCCCCTCCACATTGCACTATTCTCCTCTCTGCTTTGCACCCTTCTCCTCTCTACCTTGCACCCTTCTCCCCTCTGCCTTGCACCCTTCTCCCCTCTGCCTTGCACCCTTCTCCCCTCTGCCTTTCACCCTTCTCCTCTCCGCCTTGCACCCTTCTCATCTCTGCCTTGCACCCATCTCTCTACCTTGCACCCTTCTCCCCTCTGCCTTGCACCCTTCTCGGCCACCCCCATGCACCCTTCCCACCCAATGGAGGGCGCTGCCACCTGGAACAATGGCACCATTTCAAAAGCATGATGGACTATGGCCGGCCTGAGGGCACTCTTCTGCTGCCTCATCCCTTCTCATTTGAGCATTGCCCTGGAGAATGCTGTCTCTGGGGCCCCCACCCCATGGAGAAGTGTGGCTCAATGATTAGAGTGATTCAGAAAAGGGGGTGGTGATGAACAGAGTGTCTGAATTAAGCAGACCACTCTTACCCAGTCCAAAGATCAGGGCTTGATCCATCACCGTTATTTAGCTCACTGCACCATCCCAGTTCAGAACCTGGCTATATGCAAATCAGTCTGTCCCTGGCCCAGTGCATCATGGGAACAGGGCAGACTAAACTACCAAGCCAATTCTTCACCAGAAAGGAGACAAGCTTCCGGGGACCGGTTTCTGGCATTTCAGCCGTCGTCGGCCCGGCTTGCTTGAATCCTGATGGTGCAGTGAGCAAGGGACTCATGTCTGAGTATACCCTGCCACACCTATAGTGGCCAAAAACGATTCAGAAAAGGGGGTGGTGATGAACAGAGTGTCTGAATTAAGCAGACCACTCTTACCCAGTCCAAAGATCAGGGCTTGATCCATCACCGTTATTTAGCTCACTGCACCATCCCAGTTCAGAACCTGGCTATATGCAAATCAGTCTGTCCCTGGCCCAGTGCATCATGGGAACAGGGCAGACTAAACTACCAAGCCAATTCTTCACCAGAAAGCAGACAAGCTTCCGGGGACCGGTTTCTGGCATTTCAGCCGTCGTCGGCCCGGCTTGCTTGAATCCTGATGGTGCAGTGAGCAAGGGACTCATGTCTGAGTATACCCTGCCACACCTATAGTGGCCAAAAACGATTCAGAAAAGGGGGTGGTGATGAACAGAGTGTCTGAATTAAGCAGACCACTCTTACCCAGTCCAAAGATCAGGGCTTGATCCATCACCGTTATTTAGCTCACTGCACCATCCCAGTTCAGAACCTGGCTATATGGAAATCAGTCTGTCCCTGGCCCAGTGCATCATGGGAACAGGGCAGACTAAACTACCAAGCCAATTCTTCACCAGAAAGGAGACAAGCTTCCGGGGACCGGTTTCTGGCATTTCAGCCGTCGTCGGCCCGGCTTGCTTGAATCCTGATGGTGCAGTGAGCAAGGGACTCATGTCTGAGTATACCCTGCCACACCTATAGTGGCCAAAAACGATTCAGAAAAGGGGGTGGTGATGAACAGAGTGTCTGAATTAAGCAGACCACTCTTACCCAGTCCAAAGATCAGGGCTTGATCCATCACCGTTATTTAGCTCACTGCACCATCCCAGTTCAGAACCTGGCTATATGCAAATCAGTCTGTCCCTGGCCCAGTGCATCATGGGAACAGGGCAGACTAAACTACCAAGCCAATTCTTCACCAGAAAGGAGACAAGCTTCCGGGGACCGGTTTCTGGCATTTCAGCCGTCGTCGGCCCGGCTTGCTTGAATCCTGATGGTGCAGTGAGCAAGGGACTCATGTCTGAGTATACCCTGCCACACCTATAGTGGCCAAAAACGATTCAGAAAAGGGGGTGGTGATGAACAGAGTGTCTGAATTAAGCAGACCACTCTTACCCAGTCCAAAGATCAGGGCTTGATCCATCACCGTTATTTAGCTCGCTGCACCATCCCAGTTCAGAACCTGGCTATATGCAAATCAGTCTGTCCCTGGCCCAGTGCATCATGGGAACAGGGCAGACTAAACTACCAAGCCAATTCTTCACCAGAAAGGAGACAAGCTTCCGGGGACCGGTTTCTGGCATTTCAGCCGTCGTCGGCCCGGCTTGCTTGAATCCTGATGGTGCAGTGAGCAAGGGACTCATGTCTGAGTATACCCTGCCACACCTATAGTGGCCAAAAACGATTCAGAAAAGGGGGTGGTGATGAACAGAGTGTCTGAATTAAGCAGACCACTCTTACCCAGTCCAAAGATCAGGGCTTGATCCATCACCGTTATTTAGCTCGCTGCACCATCCCAGTTCAGAACCTGGCTATATGCAAATCAGTCTGTCCCTGGCCCAGTGCATCATGGGAACAGGGCAGACTAAACTACCAAGCCAATTCTTCACCAGAAAGGAGACAAGCTTCCGGGGACCGGTTTCTGGCATTTCAGCCGTCGTCGGCCCGGCTTGCTTGAATCCTGATGGTGCAGTGAGCAAGGGACTCATGTCTGAGTATACCCTGCCACACCTATAGTGGCCAAAAACGATTCAGAAAAGGGGGTGGTGATGAACAGAGTGTCTGAATTAAGCAGACCGCTCTTACCCAGTCCAAAGATCAGGGCTTGATCCATCACCGTTATTTAGCTCACTGCACCATCCCAGTTCAGAACCTGGCTATATGCAAATCAGTCTGTCCCTGGCCCAGTGCATCATGGGAACAGGGCAGACTAAACTACCAAGCCAATTCTTCACCAGAAAGGAGACAAGCTTCCGGGGACCGGTTTCTGGCATTTCAGCCGTCGTCGGCCCGGCTTGCTTGAATCCTGATGGTGCAGTGAGCAAGGGACTCATGTCTGAGTATACCCTGCCACACCTATAGTGGCCAAAAACGATTCAGAAAAGGGGGTGGTGATGAACAGAGTGTCTGAATTAAGCAGACCACTCTTACCCAGTCCAAAGATCAGGGCTTGATCCATCACCGTTATTTAGCTCACTGCACCATCCCAGTTCAGAACCTGGCTATATGCAAATCAGTCTGTCCCTGGCCCAGTGCATCATGGGAACAGGGCAGACTAAACTACCAAGCCAATTCTTCACCAGAAAGGAGACAAGCTTCCGGGGACCGGTTTCTGGCATTTCAGCCGTCGTCGGCCCGGCTTGCTTGAATCCTGATGGTGCAGTGAGCAAGGGACTCATGTCTGAGTATACCCTGCCACACCTATAGTGGCCAAAAACGATTCAGAAAAGGGGGTGGTGATGAACAGAGTGTCTGAATTAAGCAGACCACTCTTACCCAGTCCAAAGATCAGGGCTTGATCCATCACCGTTATTTAGCTCACTGCACCATCCCAGTTCAGAACCTGGCTATATGCAAATCAGTCTGTCCCTGGCCCAGTGCATCATGGGAACAGGGCAGACTAAACGACCAAGCCAATTCTTCACCAGAAAGGAGACAAGCTTCCGGGGACCGGTTTCTGGCATTTCAGCCGTCGTCGGCCCGGCTTGCTTGAATCCTGATGGTGCAGTGAGCAAGGGACTCATGTCTGAGTATACCCTGCCACACCTATAGTGGCCAAAAACGATTCAGAAAAGGGGGTGGTGATGAACAGAGTGTCTGAATTAAGCAGACCACTCTTACCCAGTCCAAAGATCAGGGCTTGATCCATCACCGTTATTTAGCTCACTGCACCATCCCAGTTCAGAACCTGGCTATATGCAAATCAGTCTGTCCCTGGCCCAGTGCATCATGGGAACAGGGCAGACTAAACTACCAAGCCAATTCTTCACCAGAAAGCAGACAAGCTTCCGGGGACCGGTTTCTGGCATTTCAGCCGTCGTCGGCCCGGCTTGCTTGAATCCTGATGGTGCAGTGAGCAAGGGACTCATGTCTGAGTATACCCTGCCACACCTATAGTGGCCAAAAACGATTCAGAAAAGGGGGTGGTGATGAACAGAGTGTCTGAATTAAGCAGACCACTCTTACCCAGTCCAAAGATCAGGGCTTGATCCATCACTGTTATTTAGCTCACTGCACCATCCCAGTTCAGAACCTGGCTATATGCAAATCAGTCTGTCCCTGGCCCAGTGCATCATGGGAACAGGGCAGACTAAACTACCAAGCCAATTCTTCACCACCCTAAGCGTGGAAGGGTATTCTCAGATGTGAGACCCTTGCTCATTGCACCATCAGGATTCAAGCAAACCGGGCCGAAGACGGCTGTAATGCCAGAAACCGGTCCCCGGGAGCTTGTTTCCTTCCCAGTGTAAGAATTGGCTTTTGTAGTTTGGTTTGCCCTGTTCCCATCATGCACTGGGACAGGAACAGACTAATTTGCATACAGCCAGGTTCTGAAACTGGGATGGTGCAGTGAGCTAAAAAACGGTGTTGGATCTAGCCCTGATCTCTTGACTGGGTGAGAGCTTTCTGCTTAATTCAGAGACTCTGTCCCTCACCACTCCTTGTTGTAAATATTTTTGTCCACCCTAAGCGTGGAAGGGTATTCTCAGATGTGAGACCCTTGCTCATTGCACCATCAGGATTCAAGCAAACCGGGCCGAAGACGGCTGTAATGCCAGAAACCGGTCCCCGGGAGCTTGTTTCCTTCCCAGTGTAAGAATTGGCTTTTGTAGTTTGGTTTGCCCTGTTCCCATCATGCACTGGGACAGGAACAGACTAATTTGCATACAGCCAGGTTCTGAAACTGGGATGGTGCAGTGAGCTAAAAAACGGTGTTGGATCTAGCCCTGATCTCTTGACTGGGTGAGAGCTTTCTGCTTAATTCAGAGACTCTGTCCCTCACCACCCCTTGTTGTAAATATCAATGATTAGAGCGGCAGACCCTGATGCAGAGGTCTAGCCCGGGAGCAGGGTTCAATTCCCCGCCTCGGCGGGTCTTGGGCTCAAAATTCCAAGGACCTGATAATTCTCGCCTCGGTGCCTATTCCAATCATGGAGTCCCACTCTGCAACTCTGGGCAATACCTTTCTCAGTCTCCACAACGGCCCCCACAACGCTAAAGATGCCTGGCCTCCACCTTGGGGGTGCCCAGGAGTGGACGCCTCACAGGGAAAGCCAGGATGGGTTCCACAGCGGTATTCGTACAAGCGCCTTGAGACCCTTGCGGGTGAGTAGTGCGCTATACAAGTATCAATTTACATTACACCTTGTCCTTGTCTCTTCTCAGAGGAGCAGAGCTCTGTGGGGAATGCTGTATCTGGGCCCCCACCCCATCCTTTTTCCGGCCGGGCTCTGACTGAAGAGAAACAATGTAAATTGTTACATTGTTTCTCTTCAGTCAACTGGAGGGGCTCAGAACAGGCTGCAGACAGCCTGCACCTGCTTTAGAGGGAGAGAGGCATGCTTTAGCGCAAGACTCTCTAACGGCTCTTACTGAAGTGCTGAGGGGGCCTCCTTCATTTACTGAAGACAGCGGGCCCCCGCACCGCAGGGGCTGCAAGGGCATTTGTTACGCCCCTGCAGAGGAGCCATGCCTAAGTTCAGTTTCCTTCTGCTTCAATTCTTTATCTGTTTCGGAAAACTTTTTTTTCTAATTATTGCAGCGTAGCATGCCAAGGTTTATCTTTTATCTTCAAATATGGCGGCTGCGCCTTTCTTTTGTCATGCAGGGCACAGCTTGCCTTCAAACATACTTTCACTCTCAGCGCGGCACTCATGAAATGGATGCAGCACTTTTTTTTTTACCGAGTATTGTTGTTCACAATGGTATGATAAGCATTTGGAGGCAGAGCACAGCATGTGCTATAGAAGGTGTGGTGGCAGACGTGCATCCCTGGACTTCTTCCACCCCCGGTGCATCTGTCCACTAAAGGTGCTTGACCTGCCCTTTTCAGCACTGGGTCACTGTTTTGTCTTTTCCCAGTATGATGTGAATAAGGATGTGCTAAGGAGGATACGAGACCGACCCCTGTGTGTGATTGTGTTGTATTTTGAAGAGGTGACCGTGCATCCCACCACATCCTTTACCATGAATAATTTTACACAAGAATTGTTTGAGAGGCAACACATCGTTGATCACTGCATTTTGTCTGCGAAGAATTACATCTCGTACAACGCTCCTTTGATGTACATCATATCATTCTTGCACTGATGAAGCCTTATTAGGTGAAGCGCATTGGCTGCAACTTTCTAAACAAAAACAGAATAAAGGTCAAGATTGACTTCAACAATTAAGAACCATGAGTCTTAACTGAAATACAAGTTACTGATTGTAATTTAACAAGAGATATGTGTTGCCTCTCAAAAAACTCTTGTGTAAAACTATTTCTTACTAGATGGTCAACGGTCAGCTGACTATTGAGGTGGGCAACACTCCCTTTTTTTCGAATTGATTTAAGTGACTTGTCCTGCCGGTGCAGCTGAAATGAAATGAATGAAATGAAAAAGACTCTTATATAGCGCATGGCTACTCGGGAGCATCCCAGCGCTTAGTAATGACCAGAAGGGTGAGGGCAGAGTGCGGAGAGGCCAGACAAGCCTGGGGATCTAGACTCTAGGGAAAAGCCAAGTTTTTAACTTTCTTCGAAATGCGAGGAGATTGGGCTCCTGGCGAAAGGACGGGGGCAGGGAGTTCCACAATTTTGCCGCATTATATGAAAAAAGACGGCTGCCAGAACGGGCCCTATTGATTCTAGGGATCTCTGCAAGGTTCAGATCGTTAGAGTGCAGAGGTCTGGGTGCTTTTTATGGTCTGATCATCTTGTCTAGAATGGAGAGTTTTATGCACCATACAGAGTGTCTTGAAATGGATCCGTTCCTTCACTGGGAGCTAGTGGAGAGCGTTCAACGCGGGTTTGGCTGAGGAGCGATGACTGGTGCCCATTAACAGTCTCGCTGCAGAATTCTGGATGACCTGAATTTGCCGGGTCACCAATGTTGGTGCTCCTAGGTAGATTGTGTTACCGTAGTCTAGCCTAGATAGGATTAGGGCCTGGACTAGGATTTTCTTGGCTTTTTCTGGCAATTGAGGAAGGATTTTATGGATCGTCTTCAGTAGCCCAAACCAAGTGGCTGCTGTTTTTCTTGCTTGAGGTTTAAACAAAAGGTCCGCATCGAGCCAAATGCCCAAGCTCTTATTCTCGGTTTTGGGGATGGGACCGGGACCCATACAGGGGGGCCACAGTATGGAGGTGTCAAATGTGGCCTGCCTTCCTAGTAGCATCAGCTCGGTCTTTCCATTTAGCTACTGATTCCAAGCAGCTGCACAGATTCGTTGGGGGGGGCTCTGCCTGGTTCAAAGAGACCACCAACTGGGTGTCATCAGCGTAGCTTACTAGTTGAATCCCGAAAGGTGCCACTATCTCCGCTAAGGGAGCCATGTACACGTTAAACAGTGTGGGGCTGAGGGTGGAGCCCTGCGGCACCCCACACTGCAACGGTACCAGGGGGAGCAGCTGTTGTCCGCAAACACCTCGAAAAACCTGTCCCTAAGGAAGGATTCGAGCCATGCAAGGGCCTTGCCCGTGACTCCGATGTTATTAAGGCGAGATAGGAGGATATGGTGATTAACCAAATCAAAGGCGGCGCTGAGGTCCAGGAGGATGATGGCCACGCTGCCACCTGCGTCCAAGATCCTCCTGGACTCCTCAACCACCCTCAGCAGAGCTGTTTCAGTTCCCTGCCCTTTGCGGAACCCTGTTTGGGATGAGTGAAGCAGATTAGCTTCAAATTCCCTGGCTGCTTTTCTCTCTTGTGTTTAGTTTATCATGAATAATCCTCATTCTGCTGCTCTTGCTAATAATGAGGAATGCTGGCTGCAGGCAAGGAACGTATACATTGCTTGTCTGTGGCAAGCCTGTAGGGAGAGCCTGGAGATTACAGGCCGAGCAGGGTGTGGGCTACTCATCTGACAGGCACACACTCGCCCAGAGCAGCCCACCCGTTTATTTATTTATTTATGTGTTTTTTTATATATCGCGGACTTTACCCGAAGGTGTCAGAGCGCTTCACAATAGGAACAGAACTGATACATGAGAACTTTACAAGTGAAAAAATTACAAAAGCAAACGTTACATTACATGCGGCAAAAGTGACAATCGTGAGCAAACAAAATACAAGAGGTAGCAAACGGTGCATTACAGGAGGAAAAAGTGACATGTGTGCAGGTTACAAAAGAGTACAAAGTACAAGTAGAGGTACAATACTGAAATAAATGGAGGACACTCAAACACAAGAACAAACGTTACGTAGGCAATGGTGGCAATTGTGCAAGTATCAAAAGCAAACAAAATGTAAGAGGTAGCAAACAGTGTGTTACAAGAGAAAAGTGACGTGTGCATGTTACAAAAGAGTACCAAACACAGGTAAAAGGGTAATACTGCAATAAATGGCAGACTCTCAAACCACAAGAACACACTGGGAAGGCACTACCATAGTCATGGAGAATAGAAATTTTCTATAATAAAAGGTCTTCCTTCAGATAATAGAGAGGGCATGAATTAAATCTGGAAGTGTCTTTGAAGGAGGAAAACTTTGAGGTCAGTTTTGAAGGCCTGGGAGGAGGAGGTGGTCTGGAGCTGAGGCTGAAATGAGTTCCAGATTCTCACTGCGTTGCCTGAAAAGGATTGGATCTTTCCTTCTTGAAAGTGGGAGGTTCAAGCAGTAGATTTTCCGCATTTCGTGATGGTCTAGAGCAGAGGTCTTCAATCTGTGGGGCACAACCCCCAGGCTGGGCCCTGTAGTCCTGGGAAGGGGGTCTCCCATTTCCAGGCCTAACTTCTGCCTGGAAAACAAAACGTGGTCTTCCTTTTGGAAAAACACAACGCAATATTAAAATGCTTCAGCTGACGTTAATTGAGTGTCATGTGAAAGCAGACAGGTAAAAATATTCTGCAACTAAGCCTTCATGCCATGCCAGAGTGCTTGCTTGCCTGAATAAAATGCAAATGAACCCTATGAGTTAATCGGCAAATGTAAAGGATGCTTGGGAGTGGTTCTGGCTTTAATTGCTCGAATCACTTCAAGCATTGTGATGGCAAAGATGTGTTTTTTTGTGTGGTGGTTAGCAACTGGGCTGTGAAGTGTGTGTTTTTAATGATAACTGTATTTACACAGTGCTTAGTACCACAGAAAAGGTGTTGAAGGGACAGTTATGCAAAACAAAATATGCATTACTTATGGTCTGATATTACACAAATCTACATTTTGGAAGCTCCATGTTATCCTTGCACATTTTGTTGCAGTCTATCTTGTGATGTGTGTAATGCAAGTATAAAATAATGACTTGCACATTCACAGTGCTTAATGTCACAGGCTGTGACCTCGTAGCACTCAAAATACACAAGTCACTATTTTCCACTGCACCAACCAATTTTAATTCTGTGGCTCTCTGGTAGCACACAAACATATGCAGTGCATTAAATAAAAGAGGTTTTATAAAGTGCTAACGAGGGTATTTGTTTTCATTTCTCCTCGTTTTTCCTCTTTCCATGAGTGCTGCATTCTGCAGCACACATGGAAAGAGGAAACCCCCTCTCAGGATTGTTTTGTGCAGGAAGGTGCCCCTTTCTGCACAAAAACCATCCGGCCTATGTTGGTGTTAGGCAGCAATTTGTGTGCCAGCATAGAGGGCAAAGGACATGAATGCACCATATTTCATAAATAAGGTGCATTCCTGCCCTTTCACATTGGTGATGGGCAGCGCAGCAAGAAAACGTGCAGCGCTGCCCTACATCAATGCCTCATAAATGAGGCCCTTTGGTTTTAGCCACACCTTTGGCCACGCCCCCAACCACTGACCTTTAGTTTGCTAAACACTATTTAATTTATTTCCCCAATGTAGAAATGATTTGCTGTGGGAATTGGGGGTGTATAAGGTTGTCGATATTTAGCAATGATGAGGAGGCCCAAGTTCTAGAAATTTTTGTCAGGACGGGGTCCTTACGCCTAAAGGTTTTTGACCGGGGGGGGTCTCGGCATCAAAAAGTTTGAAGACCTCTGGTCTAGAGCCTCCAGAGAGTTTCAGTTTATTCGCCAGGTAGCGAGAAGAGGAGGAGTGCAAGGCTTTGTTGGTGATGCAAGCAGTCTTGTAGATAGATCTTGCCTTGATGGGAAGCCAGTAGAGGGTGGATAACATGGGTGTGATGTGGTCGCTTCTTTTGGCCCCATAAATGAAACAAGCTGCTGAATGGAGAACAGACTTAAGGGGGGACAGGTGGGCTTTGGGGAGGCCAGTAAGAAGAGATTTGCAGTAGTCAAGTATGGAGAGGACCAGCGATTGGACCAGGGTTTTAAGGTCATGCTCTGGGAAGAAGCCCCCAAAGAAGGCGCAGTTAGTATCGAGCAGACTTTGCAATTGAATTAATGTGGGAGAGATTGCGTTTTGTGTCGAGTATGACACCAAGGGATTTTGCGCTGTCGACAATGATGGTTTTATTGTTCAGTAGATTCATCTGGTCCATCCAGGATTGAACCGGGGTAGGAGAAAGTGAGGAGGAGAGGAGGAGGAATTCAGTTTTGTAGGGATTCAGAATCAGTTGATTTGTTGACATCCAGTTTTGAATGGAATCCAGAGTAGAGCTTAGGACGGAGAGATCGTGAGTGGAGGCAACCTTGAGGTAGATTTGAGTGTCGTCTGCGTAGAGATGATGGTGAACCCCAGATTTACTTAGGAGATTTCCAAGTGGTTCCAAATAGAGATTGAACAATGTGGGTGCAAGTATAGAGCCTTCAGGAACACCTTCACCCACCGTTAAAGGAGATGAAAGACTGTCCGCTATTTTGATCATTTGGGATCTATCAGAGAGGAAGGAAGCAAACCATTTAAGCACAGTGCCCTCCATGCCCATTCTCTGTTGAAGAGTGTTGAGGAGGGTGTTGTGATTGACAGTGTCAAAGGCTGCAGAAAGGTCAAGGAGAATTGGAAGGCAAGACCCCCCCCGAATCGAGTATCTGCAGCGCGTCATCAATCACTTGCAGCAGGGCTGTTTCAGTGCTGCAGTTTTGGATGAAGCCAGACTGAAAATTATCAAGAATATCATTGTCCTTGATATGACGAGAGAGTTGTTTCGAAACACATCTTTCTGTGATCTTCGCAAGAAAGGGTAGGTTAGTGATGGAGCAGAAGTTGTTGAGGTCATTCGCATCAGTAGTGGGTTTTTTAAGCAGAGGGGTGACTGCCCAGTTTTGAAAGGAACAGGAAGGGAGCCTTGACAGAGGGAGAGGTTGACCAGAGTGGTCCAATAGGGAAGAGAATGGGTATATAAGTCAATGGCAATGGCACTAGGGATGGGGTCAAGAGAATGATTGGAGGGCTTTGTTTTGAGGATGCACTTGAGGAGGACATCTTCAGAGATGGGGTCGAAGTTCTGCCAAATGGCTAGTGATTTGTGCTCCTCTGGAGGGGTAGGAGTAGCAGGTAGGAGTAGGGGGGAGGAGATGAGATTGGGGTACCGGGACGGTGCAGATTGGACGAGGAGCGTATTAGCTAGTGGTAAGGCTGACGTGATGAAGGGGGGGCATACTGTGAAGTGGGAGGAAAGGGAGAGGAGGGCATAAGGAAGGGGGAGGGAAGAGGGTCGACCTGTGCCTCCCGAGGGTGCAGCCTAGTGTATGGGGGTCAGGGGAGGAGAAAGGGAGTAATGGATGGAGCTAGATGGAGAGTCAGGGTAAAACCAGGTCGCAGATGAGGGGAGTAGGGAAGGGAAGAGGTGGTCAAATAGAGAGAGAAAGGTCTTTACCTTGGATCATGACAGTACCGTTGTTATAGATTGAGATGGTGAGGGAGCCGTTGAAATACGCAGAGGGGGAAATCTTTAGTTGTTTCCCATGAGGGGTAGAGGAGGAGGAGGTGATGTTAAGGGGACTATAGAAGCTGGTGGACCAAGAGGAGGTGTCGTGAAAGAAAATGAAATCGTTTTTGCTCCTCCCAAAACGACCATTGTAAAATTGATCAACAAAAAGGCAATCAGGGAAACGTTCAATAGTGTTATGCTTTAATCGTTTTACTGAAGCTTTAGTCTGGCCGGGAGGATACATTATTTTAATTCCAGCCTTAACTCGGTTGGTGGCCATATTGGGAAAATGAGGAGAAGGAGTGCGGGGGGATATGAGAAGGGTGTTACTAGGAAAGTGGTGGTGAAGAGAAGTATAAGGTGTAAGAGAGTAGGGTCTGCTTCCTATGGTCACACCCACTTTTTGCTTTGCTTTACTGGTTTTTCGACTCCAGTGTGGCTGTGGGCCTGCTAATCAGACCCACAGCCCAGCTGTTCTCTCTCTAAATTCATACCATGTACTTTAGGTACATACCTAATTGGGTATTGGATCACCTTGTGAGGCCTACCAGGGGCTGCAGCATGTAATATGCACCCCTGGCTGGCCATCCACATTGACACAACTGGCTGATCACTCAGCTGGGGCAAGGTCCTGTAATCACCCCTTGCTTAGGTATAGTATCCCTATACCTACCATACATATAGACACATAGTAACCTATAAATCACTCCTATGACAGGCCTTAACAATCCTGAAGGCAGAGTGCTTGGTTTTATGTGAGATGAGGCTCTAGCATGAGCTGAACCTGTCTGCAGCTTTCGGAACCATGTCCTTATAGCTGTTCTATGATATCGCCCTACCATATACTCTTTAGTGCATTATAATTCTCGCGGTTATTGCTAACTTTGATTTTGCTTTATCAAAACATGTCGTGTAAGGTGTCATACGCTTTGGAATACTACCCCCTCGCCAATTCTGGCAATGGGGGTAGCATTCCACCCTTCTAGAGGGAGAAGACATGTACCTGTAGCTTTACCCCTGTTAAAGTTAAACAGAGCCTCAGCATAACAAAATGGATGCTGCTGCCACAAACACAAGTCTGACCTCCTGCAGCTGGGAGCCCTTCGACTCTGCTTCACAGGAACTGGACTCCCAGACTTCTCCGACCTCGACCCACATTTGCAGCAAAGCTGAGACCCGTGGTGGACACGAGAGACGTGGGACCGGACTCCCTTGCCATCTTGCCTTTTGCTAACAGTGCAGCTCCAGAGGCTCCCTCGAAGCTGTGCATTGGGGACTGAAAAACCCTAGACCCGAAGTTCAGCCCTCCACACTCCACGAGTGCCGCGTGGGGCCCTTCTGCATTTCCCTGCTCGCCGCGTCTTCCCAGTTGCTAGCCCATTGGCTAGTGAGCCCTCTGAAGACGATCCTTTTAATTCACATCGCTGGCCTGGTTGCTCCAGGCTTGCTCCAGCTTCCTTCCAAAAGAGAAGCTCCTCAGACCCTGCTGGTCTGATCAAGAAGCCATCTTCGATTCCTGCGTGGGATGCCTTTGCCAAGGCTTGTTGACTCCAATCGGAAGTCGACACCGCCAACAGCTAGATCCTTCGTGGGACAGCTCGACTCCAGCTCCTGGTTGTGTTCGACGCCTCCTGGTCCTTGTGGCTGCAGAGACAAGCTTCCCCTCTTCACTTGAAAGCGCCCAACATTGCCTGGTTCCTTCCTGGTCATTGGCTAGTGACCCAGACTCTGTCCCCTCTGCTTTCAGGTCTTCTTCATCCTCGATCCACCCTTGGATCCAACTGGACACTTCCCTCCTGGTCGCCTGTAGCATCTTCTAGCAGCTCTCCATAGGAAACAGCGAGGAAAGCCAACACGATTTGACACCTATGCACCTGGCTTCCCTGGGTGAGGTAACGCGAGTACTCCGGTGCTCCTGTGGGTATTGACTATCCTAGTGTCCTAGTATAACGGTGTTTTCTCCTTGCTAAATCGGAAGTGACTGAAATCTACTACTTTGTAACTTTTACGTTCCCATTCTAAGTCTATGAGAACCCGCGTGTGTGTTTAGACACTGCACACGCCTCCCGTGGGCCTCCTACTTCCTAACTACTGGTTGTTCAGTGTAGCCCCAGCGATTCTAAAGGCCCAAGGCCTATTCCCTATTTCTGTAGTGGTACTTATACCACTTTCTTAGTATATGGTTTGCGTGGTCCCTAGGCCTTAACTGTATTTGTGCAAGTTATAGTATGCTGATTGAGTAAATTGTGCTGTATCTCGAACTCTGACCTCATAAAGAAGTCAGAGGTGTTGTGTTAGAAATAAATACATATATATTTGATATATACCTTGTGTCGTGTCCTTTCATTTGGTATTCAAGGAATTGCAATTGGTAAAACAGCTGGCTTTACATGCCCTCTGAAGTTTTAGCCTAAGACTGCTTTGTCCATGCTACCCCTAGGATAGCTGGTCTATAAGGTTGACTTTACGACCATCACCATAAGGGTTGTTTGGACTGGTGCAAGGTGCCCACTATAATAGTGGACATCATATACCAGGCCAACTTCTCACATAAGGACAAAAAGGGGGCACATATTCCAGACGTCGGGTGAGGAAATCTGAACTAACGTGCCGTCCGGGAAGAGAGGTGGGTATTTGTTGGGCCCTTCATCTAGGTATATGTAGGAAGGTCCTCTGCCTGACTATGGTTACCCCCGACTTTTTTGCCTGGTGTTTTGCTGGTTTTCCGACTTAGTTGACCTGGGGCCCTGCCAATCAGGACCCCAGGCCTACTGCTCTCTCTCTAAAATGGATTCCATGTAGCCTAGGTACATTTCCAATTGGAACTGGGCCACCTTATCAGACCCTGTAACTCAGGGCATCGGTGTACCCAGGGCCTACCAGGGGCTGAAGCATGTATTATGCCGCCCCTGGATGGCCATCTAAATCTGACACAACTGGCTGCGCGACAGCTGGGGCAACGTGGCGTACTCGCCCGTTGCTTTAGGTATAGTATCCCTATATCTAACCCTAAAATGGACACCCGAGTTCCTATCAGTCACTCCTATGGCAGGCCTTGACAATCCTAAAGGCAGAGTGCGTGGAATCGTGTGAGTTGGGCTCTGGCACGAGCCGAGCCCGGTTGCAGCTTGCGGAACCAAGACCCAATGGCTGTTCCATGATAACGTGTACCATATTGGTAACTTCGGTATCGCATTATCAAGACATGTACCCACCCCTTTCTTTAGGATAAAGGCCGGAGCGGGGACCCTTCCAGATTAGATCATCTTTGAATCAAGAACTACTTTCTACGAAAGGACATTCAAGACTCTTCTCAAGATTTCTCCCTTGTGGCTAAGGAGTAGTCACCCTGCGTCCGCAGGCACCATCTAAGAACTCTGCGGTTTGCTGCAAGTCCTTCCTCAGGAATCCGACTGCCCAGCTCGACGAGAACCGGCTTCCCTGGCACCTCCGACCTCTACCCACATCGTCAGCTCAGCTGAGATCTGTGGGTGCGACAAGACCTCGAGGGACCGGCCATCATCAAAACCTGCACGCTTTCTTAACCAGCACAACCATCGAAGGAATCCTCTGGTGAGTGCTCTGGGGTCCGAGAAGCCCGACCCTGAGCAGCTCCAGCACCGAAGTGCAGTCTCCCAGCATCTCCACGATCTGCGTGGGGCCCTTCTGCTCGCTGCTCAGCACGTTGTCCGATCACTAGCCGCTGGCTTGTGACTCTTGACGACAATCGACAACCAACGTTGCTGGTCTGGTTGCTCCAGACTAGCCTTTGCTCCCTTCTACAAGAGGAGCACCCCGGACCCTCCTGGTCCACCCAAGACGCCATTTTAGGCCCACCACGTGGCCCTGAAATCTGCCAAGGCTTGTTGCCCCAATCCTGGGCCCAGCGACGCCGACAGCATCAATCTTCGTGGGACAGCTCGCACCTCCATCCTGGTCGCCGACAACGCCTCCTGGTCCGGGAGACCGCAGAGCCTAGCGTCGCCCACTCACCTAGTCAAGGTGACGATCATCCGGTGCCCTCCTGGTACCCTCTGACTACTGGCTAGTAGTACGAACTTGGTCCCCTCTGCTTTCAGGTGTCATCTATCTCTGATCCAGGCTTGGATCGCTACGAACTATTCTCCACTGGTCGCCGGCCAGCAACTCCTTTCTTCCGGCTCCTGGCTCGTCAGCGAAGACCCCCGACGCCTGTAAGACTCGTGCAGCCGCAGCCCTTGTGGCTAGGTAACTTTTCATTTCGGTGCCCGCATAGCCTCCTTACTTAAGGGTCCCGAGTCCCTCGCTTCCGACTTGCCTTATCGGGTCCGCCCGAGACCACTAAACTTTCCGTGCCCTCGGGCACTTGTATTGATTGTGCACTTGAAGTATTTTCCTAAGAGTTTCGTTGTGTGCTTAGTACCCTGTCCTCATAAAGAGTACAGGGCTGTTGTGATTCTAATAAATACACTGTTTATTTTCATAACACTTGTGTGGTGTCCTTTCACTTGGTGTTCAAGGGGTATGTGATGGTATAACAGCTGGCTTAACACGCCCTCTAGAGTTTAGCCCGAAGACTGCTCGTATCCACGCTACTAGGATAGCTGGTCTAAGGTTGACTTACAACCAATCACCATAAGGGTCGTTTGGACCGATGCATAGTGATCGCTAGAATAGTGAACACTGCATATCGGGCCAACTTCTCACAGTATACATGAAGCCAACTGGCACTAGATAATATTTACAAGGGAAATGTTTACATATGAAAGGACCAACTGGACCACTGTCAAAACCATCACAAAGCACAATTAGTCAGAGTAAAACAGATCATAAACGAACTCCCAGTGACCACTGGTGATCACTGTAATTAGCATCAGCCCGTAACAGAAGCACATTCGGCACCAACTGCATTGTACTCCCATAAACTCAACAGACTACTATTGGACCCTAATCTCCTAAGAATCACTAACATTGGGGGCAAAGAGCATAGGGTGAAACAAAATCTGACTAGCAAAATCAAAATATGCACGACAGCCTCGTCATCATAAGGCCAACTTTTGAGGTACTCAGAACAGGGGGCGTAAATCATACAACATGAAAAGCATTTCCTAGCACCACATATACTTAAAAAGGGCCTGGCTCTGTGCAAACCTCGCAGTCTCCCTGGCCAACTGGCCATCTCAGAGGGGGACTCAAATGCCCTGAAACCATAATGTCAAGGTTGCTGCCAATGCAGCGAGAGTCCTAACTCAATCAGAAATGTCCCCACGGATAAAGTGTCCTTAACGGTGCAACTGGCACTACTTGCAGCACAGCTGTAAAAGGCCTAAATGGAGCAACTGGCACTACTTGCAGCACAGCTGTAAAAGGCCTAAATGGAGCAGCTGGCACTACTTGCTGCGCAGCTGTAAAAGGCCTAAACGGTGCAGCTGGCACTACTTGCTGCACAGCTGTAAAAGGCCTAAACGGTGCAGCTGGCACTACTTGCTGCGCAGCTGTAAAACCTGTGACTCTGCACCTGCAGTGTGTAGGGCTGGCCCTTGCAAATTAACATTAAGAGATAGTTAAACCCTGCTACAAGATTTGAACTACCAGTTACTATTGAGCAGTCTGAATGTTTTTTGCACGACTTTAAAGAGGGGTATAGGAACATCACCAGGGCCATACCCATTATAGAATTTATTTGGAAGGAAGGTCTTAAGATTATGAAGACACCTGCTTCTATCCCGGTAGTCTTTCCTCGTATTGAGAAGAAGTATAGAGCACCGCCAGACACTCCATCTTGTCTGGTGGGCCACCCACGTCTGGACTCAGTGATATCCCAAGCTGCTCAACAGAGGTCCAAAAATCCATCCACCCCAATCTCAAAACCACCGGACAAAGAGGGCAGGAGATTGGATTTAATAGGCAAGAAGTTCTCCACCAATGCTGCATCCTCCATCAAGGCAGCGAATGCTCTTGCGATTCTTGCCCGCTATGACCGACAGATGTGGTCGGAGCTATCTAAATTCATAGAATTGATAACGGAAGATCGTCAGCAAGAAGTACATAAAATAGTGCTTGAAGGAGAGAGGGCGTCTTCAGAAATAATAGATTGCACCCTAGACATCGCAAACACTAACTTTCGTCAGTTAGCAGGTGCTGCGGTGCTCAGACGACAGGGCTAGTTCAGAGTAACCTCCTTCAGACCTGAGGTGCAAACAAATATCCTCAATATGGCTTACGACGGGGACTCGCTCTTCGCTCTCAGAGGGGGCCTCAAATGCCCTGAAACCATAATGTCAAGGTTGCTGCCAATGCAGCGAGAGTCCTAACTCAATCAGAAATGTCCCCACGGATAAAGTGTCCTTAACGGTGCAACTGGCACTACTTGCAGCACAGCTGTAAAAGGCCTAAATGGAGCAGCTGGCACTACTTGCTGCGCAGCTGTAAAAGGCCTAAACGGTGCAGCTGGCACTACTTTCTGCACAGCTGTAAAAGGCCTAAACGGTGCAGCTGGCACTACTTGCTGCGCAGCTGTAAAACCTGTGACTCTGCACCTGCGGCGTGTAGGGCTGGCCCTTGCAAATTAACATTAAGAGATAGTTAAACCCTCTGATGCATTACCTGAGCAGGATATGGTGACACTGCTGTACAATGGATATGCTCCCCACTAAGAGGGATCGTCCTCCCTGGGAGCTCACCGGCAAACTTCGAACTCCGCCCTCTTAACCCCTTGATGAAAAATCCATAGCAGCAGATCTCACAACCGCGTTTAACCACCTGCTGGTGTCTCTGGTCAGTATGCAGAGTTGACTTTTTAGGTCTGCCCTTAGCTGCCAAACTATTTACTTTATTTTTTCTTTGTATTTGCAGATGTTTTTAGCACAAACTCGTCCGAAGGTATTGGAGAGTCCTACATCAGCACCAGTAAGGTTACACAAGGTTAGATTCACGTTTTGTAGGTATGGGGCGATTACACGATTTGCCCAGAATCACACAGTATATTGAGCCAATGCCGCGACTCGAACTTGGCTAACCAGTTTCAAAGTCGGTTGACTGATTGATTGATGGGCTTCCACCCACTCCCTCCTTCCTCCACTGTTCTTTTATTGTCAGTGGTGTAACGAAACTTGAGGGGGCACCCTGCAAAATACATGAAGGGGCCCCCCTCAGGACTCACTCAGGAGCTCGGGCCAAGTTCCTGGAGTTCGGGCCCCCCTACAAACTGTGGGGGCTGCAGGGGCCTTTGCTACACCACTCGTTATTGTGTCATTCACATTAGTCCCATGCACCATTGCTATAGCATAGGGCAATCGGACCGACAGCTCACCTATACTTTGAGTGAAGGTGTTTCGCTTGAGCATATAATGCACTCCAGCCTTACACGTAGTTGTATTGTAATCCAAATACAAGTAGTTTCTTTCTTTTTATTTTCAATGCCTTTTTTATTTCTTTGATTCTTTGTATTTTTTGTTTTATTGCCCTCACTCGATTGACCAAGCT
The DNA here is from genome assembly GCF_964263255.1 of Lissotriton vulgaris. Classification (NCBI taxonomy): domain Eukaryota; kingdom Metazoa; phylum Chordata; class Amphibia; order Caudata; family Salamandridae; genus Lissotriton; species Lissotriton vulgaris. Next base: position 1,939,899,215 of record NC_141693.1, read on the forward strand.
TTACTTTAATACTTATGGCAGTCCTAGCAGCTTCTTTTCCCCTCCCCTTCCTCTTTTCAACTATCCTGTTGGTCCTTGCAACTTCTCTGCTTCACTCCGCCTATATGTGCCTGTAAGCAAATGAATACTGGCATTTGTTAAAAGTCTGAGAATTGACACCAACAAAGACTTCTGGATTTTTCTCGAAGATGTTTTGAAAAAGTTAAAGAATAACTTTTGCTACTCAATACGCTTCGCACTGCACTGGTATGTGGGCTTGCTTCAGACAGTTCTGTAGAGACCCTGTGATATAAGGAGGAAAAGCATGTTTATCCAGTATTGGGGTATCTTTCATAGATTCACATGCCTGAATCATTCCCCGTCGCCAAGGCGGGAGTCCCACGGTAATTATACATACATAATTATACATACAAAAGCACTGCCTTAGAATAATCTGTAGTAGGCTGACAAGACTATAGGCCCCAAAAAGGCCCAAAACGTAGCAGCCTATGCACCTCATTATATGAAAAGAACTGAAAGTAGTCCCAACCAATCAGCTGTCAGCACCCTCGAGAACCTTCCCAGCAGAGGCAGTTTCAACTTTTCTCTACAGAATGTCTGAGAAGAAAGCCCTTTTCAAGGCCTGCAGGACCTGTGATAAAAAGAGGGTCCATTTAGATGATCAGCATAAGGACTGCATCTACTGCCTGCATCCCAATCACATTGTGAAGGATTGCAGGATTTGCCGCACCTTCCCTGCTAAGACCATCAGGGACAGGGAGGCAAGGGTTCTTCTTTGGCTCAAATCATCTTCCACAGATGATGAGGACAGAGCTTCTACATCCAGCAAAAGATCCAGATCCAGAGATAGCTCTTCTCCTGAGAGGAAAAAACAACACACATCCTCTCATAGAGCTTCAGAACCCTCAAGGAGGTTATCCTCTCCTCCTCTTGAATCTCCAGCTTCTCCGCCTTCAGGATCTTCATCTAAAACTGTGAGTAAAGAACAGGCAAAAACTGTTTCTCTGGTGTCTTCTCACACAGTCTATGTGACTTCTACCACCTCAAGCTCTTCAGCTACGGTGTCTACCTCTGCTATTACTTCACCTATTGTGTCAGCCAAGGTTTCCTCAAAGAAATCTTCAGGGGCTAAGGATGTTTCTTTAATCTCTTCAAAATCATCGTCGATGACCATTCCATCGACAGTTCCATCATCGACGAAGTCATCGTCGACAAAAGTCCCGTCGACGTAAAAATCATCATCGACGAAGAACCCGCCGCCGACGAGGATCTCGTCAACGAAGAGCCCGTCGACGACAGGATCATCTAAGAAGAGCCTGTCGACGCCAACCTCGTCGACGGCAGCCTCATCGACGACATCCCCGTCGATGAAGGCCCCGTCGACAACAAGTGTATCTACAGTACCACCGTCAACGACAATCCCATCAACGACGAGTCCGTCGACGACGAGCTCGCTGACGGCCATTCCAGCAAAAAGTCCAGCCATCACCAAGACTCCGCCTGCAAGACCCTGGCCTTCTCTACCTCAGGTGTCTCATGCCTCACCTATAGCATATACTCATTTTGAGATAAAAACCTATCATAGGCAAGACTACTCCAATATTTTTCCACTGCTACCATCACAGATTTTAGAAACATACTGAGGAATCTGATGAGGATGATGAGGGTCCCTTTGGGATTGCACGCCATCCATCCGAATTACGAATAAAATGTCAGGATGAGGATGAAGAAGAGGATATACAGGAGCATTATTACCAAGAAGATTTGTCTACCCATTTCTATAGGCAACCATACAGAGCTCCATGTTTGAAGGAGTCAAGTCATCTTCCTCCTTCGTTGATGCAGGACTTACAGGCCATGTTGGCAGACTATCGCCAAAGGTTCCCACCTACACCGTCCAGGCCAATTGTACCTCCGGTACCAGTGGACGTACCTACGCCTCCACTACCGCAGTCTCCAGTGTCGCCAAGACACACTGCAGAACCCACACCACAAGAGGAGCAGGATACTTCCTCTACGGACGAGGATGGAAGAGAAGAAGGCGAGTTGCCTCATGACAACACACCTGCGGATCCGTGGGATGACTATGTAATACCGATGCCTTCGCCTCCTTTGCCGCAACCCTCTGATTCTCCGCCGGAGGACATTGGCAGCTTTCACAATATCATGCAAAGGGCTGCTACAAGATTTGAACTACCAGTTACAATTGAGCAGTCTGAATGTTTTTTGCACAACTTTAAAGAGGGGTATAGGAAGATCACCAGGGCCAGACCCATTATAGAATTTATTTGGAAGGAAGGTCTTAAGATTATGTAGACACCCGCTTCTATCCCGGCAGTCCTTCCTCGTATTGAGAAGAAGTATAGAGCACCGCCAGACACTCCATCTTATCTGGTGGGCCACCCACGTCTTGGCTCTGTGATATCCCAAACTGCTCAACAGAGGTCCAAAAATCCATCCACCCCAATCTCTAAACCACCGGACAAAGAGGGCAGGAGATTGGATTTAATAGGCAAGAAGTTCTCCACCAATGCTGCATCCTCCATCAAGGCAGCGAATGCTCTTGCGATTCTTGCCCGCTATGACCGACAGATGTGGTCGGAGCTATCTGAATTCATAGAATTGATACCGGAAGATCGTCAGCAAGAAGTACATAAAATAGTGCTTGAAGGAGAGAGGGCGTCTTCAGAAATAATAGATTGCGCCCTAGACATCGCAAACACTAACTTTCGTCAGTTAGCGGGTGCTGCGGTGCTCAGACAACAGGGCTAGCTCAGAGTAACCTCCTTCAGAACTGAGGTGCAAACAAATATCCTCAATATGGCTTACGACGGGGACTCGCTCTTCGGTAAGCACATAGATGACGTCTTACTAACCATCAAGGCGGATACAGACACCGCAAAATCGCTTGGTACGCTGCAATATAAAAGAGGTTCTTTTAGAGGAGCAAGAGGTCGTGGATTTCTTCTAGAGGAAATTACCACAATCAACAGAACAAGCAATACCAGTCGCAGTATAAGCAACCGTATTACCAATCTTCATACAGGCAATCATCCTCCAACAATTTCTCTCTCAGGGAGGAAAACGAAGATCAAATAATCAAGGATGAGATTCAAACAAACTTCAATGAGCTATGCCAAACGCCAGTCCACAATCCTTCATTCCCTGTGGGCGCGAAGATCTCCGCCTTTTACCAACAATGGCGGAACATCACATCGGACCAGTGGGTCCTCGACCTAGTGGACAGAGGAAACACTCTGGAGTTCGTAAAGAAACCACCTACGACCCCGCCCAAGGGCCCCCCTCCCCCTCGTCTTCACTTACTGTTCAAGGAGGCCTTAAACATGTTTCGGAAGAATGCGATAGAGAAGGTTCCAATCTCGCGGAAAGGAAGAGGATTCTACTCTCGCTTCTTCCTTATAAAGAAAAAGTCGGGAGAGTGGCGCCCCGATCCTGGATCTGTGCAAACTCAACAAATTCTTGAAGAAACAGTTTTCGCATGGTGACATTGGCAGATGTGCTCAATTGTCTCAACGAAGGAGATTTTATGGCTTCTCTGGACTCTTACTTCCATATTCCTATACACCCCAAACATCACAAATACCTACGGTTCACAGTGGCTGGCATTCACTTTCAATTCAAGGTGCTCCCATTCGGGCTGAAATCGGCACCAAGAATATTCACAAAATGTTTGGCCCCAGTTTCTGCAACGTTGAGATCCCAGGGGATGCAGGTCTTCCCATATCTCGACGTTTGGCTGCTCAAAGGACCTTCGAGACAGATCACAAGACAAGCGGTCAGAAGCGCCATTTGTCTATTCTCAAATCTAGGCCTCACTCTCAATGCAAAGAAATCACATTTGGAGCCCCTACAGGTGTTAACCTTTCTGGGAGTGTCACTGGAACGGCAGAACAAACTTCAAAAACTAGCAAGACAAATCTCAACAAGAAAGTCACTTTCTGTCCGAACATATGCGTTTCTTCTAGGGATGTGCTCTTCAGCGATCAGTCTAGTCCCCTTTGCAAGACTCAGGATGAGGCCACTGCAAGAGGAGTTGCACCAACAATGGCAACAAATAGGAGGGTTTTTCGACGATCGCATAAAAGTGACACCCAGAATGAAGCATGCTCTTCAATGGTGGTCAAAAGAAAGCAATCTGTCTCCGGGTCTCACGTTTCTTCAAACCCTTCCGGAGTTCATTCTGACCACGGATGCATCCATGGAAGGATGGGGAGGCCATCTCCAGGACCTCCAGATTCAGGGCCGATGGTCTCATCAATATCGGTAGAAACACATCAACAGTCTCGAATTAAGGAAAAATTTTCCTTTCTCTGCAAACGTTCCTTCCGAGAATTGCAAATTCTTCAGTGCTGGTGCGTACGGACAATACCACCAGCATGTTTTACATCAACAAGAAAGGGGGAACGAGATCCCTGTCTCTGTCGCAGGAAGCTCAAGAGATGTGGGAGTGGGTTATACAACAAGGCATAACCCTCAGAGCGGAGCATGTAAAGGGGGTTCAAAACTCTCTAGCCGACAACCTCAGCAGATCCCTCGCAAGTTGCCACAAATGGGAGCTGGAACAAGAACAGGTGAACAAGATCTTTCAGAGATGGGGCACACCAACCATAGATCTGTTTGCGACGCAACAGAACAGCAAATGCCTGTATTACGCCAGCGGATTTCCTCAACGGGGGTCAAGAGGGAATGCCCTGTCCATGAGATGGTCAGGAATCTATGCATACGCTTTTCCTCCGATACCGTTAATACCAAGGATTCTGCAAAAGATGAAGAGGGAACATTGCACTCTTCTCCTCATTGCTCCTTGCTGGCCGAGACTACTGGTTCCAAGAACTGCTCCTGCTATCTCAGCAGCCTCCAATTAGTCTCACCGACACTTGCCATGTTGTCGAGGGAAGGAGGTCAGATTCTGCACCCGGATCCACAATCGCTGCACTTGCACGCCTGGCTCCTGACTTCCTAGAGTTTAAAGATCTCCAGATTTCTGCAGACTGTAGAGCAATTCTGTCTCAAGCCCGTGCTCAGAGTACTATCAGGACGTACCGTTTCAAATAGAAACGCTTCTGTTGTTGGTGCGAAGCAAATAATATCCATCCTCTTCAAGCTCCACCTGAAGATATGCTACCTTACTTGCTTTCACTAGCCAAGGCGGGTCTAGTGTTCTCTTCTATTAAAGTACATCTTGCCGCCATATCCCGATTCAGAAGAAGCTCGAACAAGCCTTCACTATGTTCTTCCTCACTGATAAAGCAATTACTGAAAGGGTTGTTTCGAGCCTCTTCCACCTCCTGAATGGGATCTCAATATTGTCTTGTCCCAGTTAATAAGGAGGCCTTTCGAACCTATTCATAGAGCTGAATTAAAAATTTTAATCTGGAAAGTGGCTATTTTACAAGCTCTCACTTCAGCCCGGAGGGTGAGTGAGATTCAGGCTTTCACCATTTCGGAACCATTCCTTCATTTCTCTAAGGATTATGTCACCTTGAGAACAAATCCAAAATTCATTCCTAATGTACCATCTCAATTTCATTTAAACGGTTAAGTTAAAGACTTTTTTCCCGGATCCTGTCACGCTGGCAGAAAAGGCCCTGCACTCTCTGGATGTGAAACGGTGTCTGAAGTTCTATCTTCAGAAAACTAAAGACATAAGGAAATCTAACCAGTTATTTATTGCTTATGGTACAGGTGCGCTGGGACAAGCTGTGACGGAAGCAACGATAGCCAGGTGGTTATCTTCAGTAATACAATTCTGTCACGAGAAAGCTAACACGCCTTTAGCCAGAAAGGTAAAAGCACATTCCACCAGAATGATGTCGGCGTCAACAGCATTATTTGCCGGAGTCACACTGGCGGACATTTGCCGAGCTTCGACATGGAAGAGTGTCCATACCTTTACAAAGCATTACTGCTTGCAATCAGCATCACAAGATGATATAGCAGTGGGACAAGCGGTGCTGCAGCATCTTCTTCATTAAGGTTAGACTTTTAAAGGTCTCTCTTATTCTACTCATGACATAAGAGTATGCATTATACACTGTAATGTTTTGCTTGTCAAATGCGGGTTTAAATATGAAAATTTTTATCTGGGTATAATTCTTTCTTTTTAGAAGGTCTTCTGCATTTATGTATATTTACATTTCTAGTGCTCTATAACCTTCCGGATGAGTGGAGATATATAGAGTTACGCCTTGTCTCCCACCGTCCGCAAACAACAGATATGGGTTTACTGCTTGCTATTCTGATTCAGGCATGTGAATCTATGAAAGATAACCCAATACTGGATATGAAAACAAGTTACTTACCTGTAACTACAGTTATCCAGTATTGGTATCTTTCATAGATTCACATGCAGCCACCCTCCTCCCCGGCAGAACAGTTCTTTATTACGGATACATACTTCTCACTTGTGCTGGGAAAATCTGAGGAGAACTGCCTCTGCTGGAAAGGTTCTAGAGGGTGTTGACAGCTGATTGATTGGGACTACTTTCAATTCTTTTCATATAATGAGGTAGATAGGCTGCTAAGTTGTGGGCCTTTTTGGGGCCTATAGTCTTGTCAGCCTACTACAGATTATTCTAAGGCACTGCTTTTGTATGTATAATTACCGTGATACTCCCGCCTCGGCGACGGAGAATGATTCAGGCATGTGAATCTATGAAAGATACCAATACTGGATAACCGTAGTTACAGGTAAGTAACTTGTTTTCTTACTTGACAGGCAGAGGCTTTAGCATTTGGAAGTCTCATTTTAGGAGTTGTCTGCGTTGCCAGAGGCATGCCTGAAGCACAGCTTACATTCACTTCATGCAAATCAATGATTTCAGCAGAAATATTGGCGTATTCCCAACATGTACTATAAACATAGTAAGATGGAAGAATAGTTTAGCGAGTTTAACGGTCACCACTGTAAAATAGAGGGATTGGAACGTCAAGCGGTCAAATCTGATAAAGGTAGTCTGCATTCCATCCTTCTAGAGTCTGTAAATTCAAGAGGGATGAGCAACAGCCAATTAGAAGGTGATTTTACATTTTAACAGCACTGTTGCATCCCCGAAGGCAATGATGAATGAAATGTATTTAAGTACACTGTGTGTATGCAAGTTGCCACTTGCCCCCTCCCCCAAATGAACACCATGTAACCTTCCTCAAGTTGGGAAAGTGGCTCAGCAACATAACCGCTTGTAGTAAACATTTTGTGGCATTTTTAAGTCACAATTTGAAATCCCAAAGAGGCCAAAATAAATTTTCATCTATCTATTTGAGAGGTTAATTAAGTACCATTAAGTTGTTTAACCCTTTCGATGCTCATGACGAGCTCAGCTCGTCATGATGCACGGTTGAGCTGTGCTGATGACGAGCTCAGCTCGTCATGAAATGATGGCATGACGAAAAAGTCAGCATAGGAGGGGAAAACACCTAGCAGCCAAGGTGTTAACAGTAACACTTGCACTCAAGGGAACACCTTTGTATGCAAACTTATTACCAAATTACCAACACCATTACCCTGCCACTGCCAGCATTATCGCCACTGTTACTGCCACCAGTAGAGCATCTGAATATCTCCCACTTTAACTTCACATTTAAATACACAGCACACGCAAAGGTAGCAAAGCCAACCCTCCTTAGGAAAGATGCCTTCAAACTTTCATCATCCATCCATCCATCTATCAGCATACCATGTAGTGATCAGTAATAGTGGACAAGTCCTTAACCATCTGTCACTGTAGTGAGGCCTACAGGCTCACTCATCTTTTTAAAAGTTCCGCTGCTTTATGCTTAACTCACCCTTGGCAGGTAGTTGTGGGGTGCTGTGCAGAGCAGGAGTAGTGACTCTATGTTTGAGGTATGTGTGCCTGGGAAGGGTACAGTACAAGGATGGAGCACTGCTGTACAGTGCATGTGTGCACGGTACACATACTAAGTGTATGTATGCATGAGAAGAATACATTACGAGTGATGCAGTGCTGTGCAGTGTATGTGTGGATAAAGTATGTGATTGGTGTAAGTGTAGTGTATAATACATAAAAGGTGAAGGGTTATGCAGTGACAGATATCACAGAGCCACCCAATAATCCCCTCGGGACTGGGTATATTCAATAACAAAATCACGTTGTCCCTAGAGGAAACATTTGTAAAATATTGATAATTTGTAATAATGTCACATACATGAACATTTAATCAATATAACCACAGGGAACATATGTACATATACCTGAATGTATCAAAATGGTATATTTTATTCCACTTGGAATTTTATCAATTAATATCTGGCAACAAACATACTACTGAAAGTCATACTTAAATTAACAGTAGTGTTCATAACACCTTTCACATGGATTATGGGTAATCAAAAACCATATTGATGGAGTTTAAACACAGCATATAATCATGTTCACAATCTGAATCATCAACAAATATGCGAAGCGGTGCTGAGCGTCATTGTTTCGGTCCCCCGTTGGTCTAACAGCTCCGTGGGACCATCTTCAGGACGAAAATGTTGCACATGCACATTGATCACTTCCAAGGAAACCAATCCTAATGTCAGTGTTCAAACAGCGAGTGTGTTTGATAAGTCAGACCTTGCAAAATGTAAGAAACAAGCCAAATGATCGCTTGTAAACTGAACCAGCCACGCTTGGTCCAGGGACGCCCGTCTAACAAGAGAGAGGTTATGCAGTGAGCACATGGTGAGTGTGTGTGCTGGCAGTGAGTGTGTTTGTAAATAACACACCCTGATAGAAAAGCTTCAGTGCTGAACAGTCTACTTGCTGAGTGTCTGTACTGAATACATGTGTACATGTAAGGGTACCAAGCAGAGCAGTTACTGTGATGGCCCGAGTGTGCTGTGAATGTACACTGAATGAGTGTGCCTGCAATGATACATTACATGGTGAACCCTAGGTTCTACTTTGGGAAGCCAAGACCTGCCTGGTGAATACCCGAGGAGGAGAAAAATCCGCTCAGACAAATTTGTGGATCCATTTCAAGCATGGATAGGAAGTCATTCTAGTAAACAACATTCAAAGGTATTTCACTGACATATCACATATTTCCACTACACAACCTCACACCACATAATTCCACGCCACACAGGGCCACAAGAAAACTATTCAAATCCAACACATCTTTCCCTTCCACTTCACATCCCTGTCAACTCTCCCCCAACCCCCCACTCGCCCTCTCATCCCTCCAACTCCCTATCTCCTCTCTATAATGCCTGCTCACACATTTTAAGCACAGTTTCTTTCCTGTGCCTTTTCAAGGTATCTGTCCATCAAACCGACGCTCTCTTCCTCTTGAGAGTGTGTCTTCATCGTACTCAGAGCCTCCCTCTTCATGATTCTGTGGCATGCTCTTCCCTTCTTTCTCTCTAATACACTCTTTCTGCTCCTCCATCTCAAGTTCAATCACCACTTCCTGCACAAACTACGTATCCCTCTCTATCTTCCTTTCTATCTATTCTGTGCAACTTTCACCCCTATCGATTCACCATGCCACGTAATTCCACTACACCAATACACTCCACACCACACAGTTCCACAACTAACAATTACAATACAACCCACATATTTCAACTCCACACCATATACATACACTACACTCCAAACCAAAACACATCGGTCAAAGACTTTGTCATTTACAGCACCATAGCTTTAACTCTAGCAAATGCAAGACCAATTGGGTTGCAAATGCTTGTTTTACACAGTGTGTTTGAGCTGGGTTACTCTTTTCTAACCACTCCTAGTTTTTAGAGAAAGAAGCACTTACACAATCATTTACCCAAAATCAAAGAAGTGTGCTAGAGAGAATCTAGGGCTAGATCTCAGGTATCCTATTTCCAGATCCAACAACATCTCCATTAAGTGACATCCTCTAAGCCTCAAGCAACATCATGGATTCATAACAAAGAAAGTCAACTTCAGTCTATGCACTAGAGAGCTTCTACCCCTATGCAATAGTGGCTTGAGTCCCACAGGTGGAAGCGATCAACTTCTGGCACGCTAAGTCAGTAAATTGAATACTTTTTGGTTGTTACTTACTTGCCGTGACCTTCATGAATCGTCAGATTGTGTCCATCGCAGGAATATTCTATCCATGGGTCATCTTCCTCTTCCATTTTACCAGATTGTGAGTGGGCCTTTGCCACCATGCGCCATTTGCCAGAAATCTACCAAACAGAAATTATCATGAAATAAGCTATAGATCCTGTATCTAATCCAGCTGGTACAGACAGGGAGCATGTGAAGCAGCAGGGATCAAGGGAGGTGCCCAGCAAGTGAGAGTCTGGCTTGATGGAGGACAACTGGTACGATGGTTCAGAGCCTTCCTCTGCTGAAGAAAGAGCCTTAGATGTGCTGTTATGTTTGAGTTCAACTAAACTGCACAGCGAGAGACTTCCTGATCCAGAAACACCACCACTAGGACAGGACCAGCCCATTGAAATGGCACATGGCTGCACAACATGGCAATTATTGAACTGGATGACTCTGGAGCTGGCACAGGAATACAACACTTGCCTGCCTTGCTGCTGGCACGTCCAGTCCTGCCTTCTCTACAATCTGTATCGAACATATTTCTACAGGAAAGAATACATTTTTTGGGTGGGTGGGGGCCAGCATATCATTGAGGCCTTCACATTTAGCACCTCCCAGATACAGTCTTTTTGGCTTCGCATGGGTCTTCTTGCTCAGTGTCTTTCACACACTTCAGGCAAGTGAATGACATCCAGGCTCAGCTTTCACCCATACTCATTAGTTTGCAACAAGCTTCATGAAATGGACCAATTGTGCCTACAATGCCTTGGGCTGTGCAGTTGTCACCAGACCTAATCACTCAGGGAGAGTCATGACCATATGATGAACTCTACAAGTTTTCTACTGGGCAGAGGAAGTGTGCTTCGACTGAAAAAGAGATGTTCTATTGCACTTATGGCCTTTTTGGAAAGCACTTTTTGCTTTTTTTTGAATATTCATACAGTAGTTACGAGCAGGTTATCGTGACAAGCCAATGAAGGAGGTTATTGACCTGATTGTATCGTAGGGAAAAGTCTTGTTGGATGCAGTAGGTCTGATACGTTAATCTAAACAGTTACAGCAAAGACAGTAGGATTATCCTATTCATATTGAAAAACACATGTTAAAGCCAATATGCCTTTTTTGAATAGGTGGATAGATAGTACACTGTGTTAAAGCCTGGAGCCAGGTTTTTTTCTTACATACATTCTCAAAGACTACCACTCTAGGCAATGGTTTTGCTGCTTATGTTGAGCTTCTTCTCCTGGAAATCCACTAGGGTAGAAGGTTTGCACTGAGATAATACTTGCTGTTCCATCTTTGGAGGGTGTTCTGTGTTATTGTGCCAACTGTGTTTTTGCACATAGCAAGTTTTCACACACACAGTTAACTTTAAGCATGAAATGACAACTGCCCGCTTTACTTGTAGCTAAGATCTTGAATTCCAAATAAATTCATACAAACAATTCATTACTGCTGATTCCAAATCTTTCTCTTCGCGATTTAACTAGATAGCTAAAATGTTTCTCAATGAACCAAAGGCCACATGTACAAAGGAAAGTGTTTTCGATTAACAAATAGTGAACTTTTTGCATGTACAAATGTGTGGTTTACACATTTTGCAATTCCAAGTGGGTCACAAATAGACCTACCACATGAATATTATTGAGGTAGGTCTCGGTTTAGACCCATTGGCAATCACAAAAATCACGGGGATGGTGGCCTACTGGGGTTAGCAGACCATAATATCTGGGATTGCTCTTAAAATAAAGCAATATTTTTATTTGAAATGCAGCCTGTTTTCTTGAAAGAAAAACGGGATGCGTTGAAAAAAGAAAAAAGAAAAGCTCTTTTCATTTTTTAAGAGTAGGCAGCAGTCCGTGGGACCACTGTCTGCTCCTAAAAATGTTTTCACAAACATTCATAAAGGGGAAGGGGTCCCTTGGGGACCCCCTCCCATTTGCGAAAGGGTTACTACCTATTTGAGTAGGCAAAGAATTTGAATGCTTTGCGACCACACACATACCACTGGGATTCAGTATTCAGAAGGGATGTCCTAAACACGCCCCTTCCTAATACCGAATCGCAAACTCAATTTGAAATTTGTTAATACGTTACCGGATAACAAATAGGGATTTGTACATTTTAAAAAGCCTTTTCGTGTTTGCAGATGGGCTGATTCTTCGATTAAACCCGTTTGCAAACCTAAAAAGACTTTGTACATGTGGCCCCAAATGTTGCCTTCCTTTACAGTGTAGAAAAAGGGTAGGGCTATGGCCTTTTCCAAGATTTGCCCGGCGCTAACCGCCTCTATACCATTCAAATTACCAAGCAATGAGGCAGGCGCTGGAGACTGGAAGGCAGGAAACAGAAGTTTTTATTCCGACGGAGCAGAACACATCAGATCAGACAACAAGGTATCGTCTCGAGGTGCTCTAACAGCCTCTCTGAGGCCTGGCCTCTTATACCCTGGTTTATGACATGTGAGCATTCTTTATTGCATAAAAGACTCTTTAAACTTATGAAATGACGTCCTCATAATCCTCGTGTCAATCCCACCCCCACATACATCCACAATAGAGGTCCTCACCCTGCTGATAACAGGAGGGGCTATCACGCGGCTGAGTGTTCGGCCGATTCTTAGGATGTGTGCGCCTGATCGTATCCCATGGGGTGGGGAGGCCATGATCAATAGTGAATCCTTTGAAGAGGAGCGACTCCATACAATAAGGGGCAGTAAACGGTATCTCCCGGCTTAGGCGATGGCCTCGGACCTGTGTGGACAGTTGGACTCGGGGGAAGGGGTCATCAAAGGAGTGGTATTCATGCCGCGTGGACAATCAAGCGCGGAGGGATGGTTTATCAACAGAGGGGTATTCATGGAAGGAGAGGAGGTGCTGGTCAGGCGCGGGCGTGACTCCCAAGGACAGGGTCATGCAGGAGGAGAAGGGTTATGCTCATGTGAGGGTGGGAGGCGGAGCCAGGGTGCGCGGAGGATGCTTGCAGGGTCAGAGGAGAGCGCTGGCGATCGATCGTGGACAGGGAGACCATGATACCTAAAATGGCTGTCGTGCACGTTGTACGTGGGTGACAAGCTGGCGCAGATGATGTTCAGCTCGTAAACTAAAATTCCACAGTCCTCCCTTTCAACATGTCTCGCCAACTTGTCAGTTCGGATTTATCCCCATAAGGCCACGTATTTCTACTTCATAGAGGGGACTCATGTGCTCATTTCGGAAGTCCAAAGTCTTTGAGCACATACAGTTAGAAACAAGGCTGAATAAAGATGGCAGACATTGGATACCCAAACAACACCCACATAATATCACAACAGGTATCAGTACGAAGGAAAACAACCTCCAACCCCAGTCCTTCAAAGTGTCCCAAAACCAGCTCCCAAGCGACCATCCTTCTTGTTCTTGCTGAACCTCTGAGGAAAGTCTGTGGAGGTGTTCGATTGCTTTGTAGACTGAGGACGAGTTATCTGGCACGTAGGTGCAGCAGCTAGATCCGATGATGCGGCATGCTCCTCCTCGATCGGCTAGAACCACATCTAGAACAAGGCGGTTTTGAAGGGCCACAAGGCAGACCGCCTGAAGCTCAGCCGTGTTGTTAGCGAGGATGCCAGCCGTGATGTTGATCGTTGTTTCTACTGCCTGGGTCAGGTGTCGGATGGCGCGGCTGTTTGCCATTGGGCCCCACAGGGGAACGAGTCCCTTTGCTGCATCCAGGAACTGTGCTCCAGTGGAGTCGGCTTGTCCAATGTCATCTGCACGCCTCTGCCGGTGATGGTTAGCAGGGGCTACATACGTGGGGGGGAGAACGAAGGAAATGTAGCAGATACCCTTCCAACCTTTCGGGCGCCAGGTGTAAGCTTTGGTGCCACACACAAAGTACATATTTGGAGAAGCAACAAAGGAAGGGGGATCAACTGAGTCCAATGTTCTGATGATTCGGCAGGAACTGTGACCCACCAGCTGTGTTCCCTGGCCTTCGAGACACACAAGACCTGTGACATTGATAACAGACAGAGCCACAGTCAGAGTGGCGGTAGTTTGTTTTCGCAGATGAGAGAAGGTGGATCTAGCTGGATTGTGGAGCACCTGCACTTCGACACGTTCTTTGGCTGGAATGTCCTTAAGGAAGGTGGCGCCCGTGAGCGCAGGACACAGGGGAGCAGAGGTCTTTTCGGTTTTGTTCCGCCAAAACCCAGAGTAGAAGTGCGACACTGTCTGGCTGGAAGTGGCGTTATCCTTGTGGCTCTCTTGCATGAGGATCAACCAGGCGAGAGCAGGAGCCGTGAACTGAGAAAGGAGAAGGGATGAAGGGGATGGAGTGTCCAGTGGCATGCGGGAGCAACCCGCAGATCCAGCAGTTTGTGGCAAGGTTGTGTTGGTGCAACCGTTGCACGAAGGAATTGTTCCAGAACTCCCTGCGTCTCTCTCGGAGCTGGGGTGACAGGGAGATCAGGTGGTGCTCTTTCATGGGGGTTGGTTGTGCGGTGGGCAGCAATGCCTGATGAGCCGGTGTGCTTTCCTCCAGGATCCAGAAGGAGGTCATGAGGAGGAGGCAAAAGAGGAAGACAATGAAGAAGGCGATTGTCTTTGATTTGTGCAGGTTGTCAGTCTTTGGGTTCCTGTAGTGGGTATTTCCGGTTGCTTCCATCATCTTCTCAACTGGTGCTTCCATCATCTTCTTATCTGGCGCTTCCATCATCTTCAAGGTGCTCGGTGGTGGGCAGAACCACAGACTTTGTTTGGCTTCTCTCCCGGTAACCCTTGGTTGTGTTTAGGTCACCGTTCTGAGATTCAACTTAGTCCGTGGCCTACTTAGCCGAAGCTCCCTCCTTTCGACGCAGGAAATACCCTTCTCTGGATGGCACAGTGGGATCAGAGAATTTTGCAAGTTCAAGTGCCTCAGTATCGGGATAACAGTTCAATGTTGGTCGGTCTTTGTTCAGGAGCTCTTCTTGGGTGTTGACGTTTTCTGTCGTGGCCAGGGTCGCAGAGACCTTCCGGCAGTGGTGTGCGTGCAGCCAGTGCCTCTTCCCCTCCACTCGAAGCGCCGTCCGTGTGGTGATCAGCACTTGCCAGGGGCCCGTCCACCGGGGTTCCAGACTCTTGGTCCGTTGGAAGTTTCGGATTAGAACGAAGTCCCCCGGTTGGATGTCGTGGCCTGGGCCCCTGGAAGCATCGGGGATGGCCTGCTGCACCTGTTGATGAATGACAGACAACGTTTTAGTTAACTTGCACAAATAATCAGACAGTTGGACGTCCGGGACGTCATGAATGGAGGTCGGTTTGGGAGCAGTCCAGAGGTTCATCGGTCGCCCGAATACAACCTCGTAGGGGGTCAAATGGTGTTTGGTGGGAGTGGAGCGCATCGATAGCAAGGCCAGTGGGAGGGCATCTGGCCATTTAAGTCCGGTGGTGGCCACTATTTTTGACAATTTCAACTTCAGTGTGGCGTTATGGCGTTCCACCAGGCCGGCGGATTGGGGGTGGAAGACCGCATGAAATCTCTGTTTCACCCCCAACCCCTTTAGGATTAGTTGGATAACCTCAGCTATGAAGTGAGGGCCATTGTCGCTCCATAAAATTCGACAAAGGCCATAGCGAGGAAAGAATTCTTTCAGTAGTACTTTGGCAGTAGTCATGGCAGTGTTGTCACGGGTTGGATAGGCCTCTACCCATTTGCTGAAGGCACATACAATGACTAGTACATACTTCAAGCCTTGACATCTCTCCAGCTGGATGTAATCCATCTGGAGGACCTCAAAGGGGTGATTGGGGGTCCCAAACCCTCCCCGGGGTACCACAGTTCCTTTCCCGGGGTTGTGTTGCAGACAGATAAGGCACTGCTGGACTAGGCGTCTGGCTGAGTCGGGGATTTTGTCGTTGTGCCAGACTTTGGAAATGAGTTCGATCATGGGTGCAGATCCTATGTGTGCGGGGGAATGTGCCATAGTCAGTATGGGGATCAGGTATGAGTCAGGCAGCAACCACCTGTTTGCATCTTTTGTTCGCCAGCAGCCCTCATCATCCTTCAAACCCACCCCTGCCCACTTAGTCAGTTCGTGATGGGTGTTGGCCGACTGGATGTCTCTAATCATTTCCCTTGCGTCAGTCCATTTCTCTGCTTGTGACCTGGTCACATACATGCGTGTCACCGTCCTATTCTCAGCTGTGGTTCGTGCAGTGATGTCGGCCAGTGCATTCCCTTGTCCGACTAAGTCTGTCACCTTCTTGTGTGCCTGGCATTTGATCACTGCTAGTCGTTTGGGGAGGAGAACCGCTTCAATCAGGGCAGAAACCAGATCTCCGTGAAGGATGGGGGTGCCGTGGGACGTCAGGAATCCCCTTTCCCTCCACAGGAGCCCAAAATGGTGAACCACCCCGAAGGCATACTGGCTGTCTGTATATACGTTCGCGGTGGTTCCTGTGGCTATGATGCATGCTCGTGTGAGGGCTATCAGCTCTGCTGCCTGGGCAGATCGTTGTGTGATGCGGGCTGTCTCAACTACTGTTCGGGCTGTCGTTACTGCATAGGCAGCTGAAGTGGTGCCATCTGGGAGTTTGATGCATGAGCCGTCTACCCATAGCTCTCCATCGGGGTCTGTGAAAGCAGTGTCTCGGAGGTCAACTCTACTCCTAGTTTGTTCGTCCTTGAGGGTCACACAGTCGTGTATGGGAGGAACGTCAGGGTCATTTTCAGGCAGGGGCAACAATGTGGCAGGATTCAAAGTCGTGCATCTCTTTAGTGTGATGTGGGGTGCAAGTAGCGTCAATTCGTACCCTGTCAGTCGTGCGCTAGTCAGATGTTGAGTCTTGGTTTGGTTCAGAAGGGTGTCGACTGCATGGGGTACTAACACAGTGAGGGAGTTTGAAAGTACGATTCCCTCGCTCTGACGGATAGAGACAGCAGCGGCAGCTACTGCTCGAAGGCAGGCAGGCAAAGCTCTGGCTACAGGATCAAGAGTGGCGGAGAAGTAGGCACAAGGGCGCTGCTTAGGACCAATTGATTGAGTTAGGACAGACAATGCACACCCCTCCCTTTCGTGGGTGAAGAGGGAGAAGGGTTTGGAGTAATCCGGGGTTCCCAGGACGGGCGCTGAACAGAGGGCATCTCGTAATTCCTTAAAGGATGCTTGACACTCAGGGGTCCAAGGGAGCGGGAAGGGGGCATCTTTGGCCAACAGGGCAAGTAGGGGTTTTACAATGAGGCTGAAATTGGGTAACCATTGTCTGCAAAAAGAGGTAAGGCCAACCAAAGAGCGGACTTGCTTTTGTGTTTTTGGGACGGGGGTGTCTAGGATGGTTTGGATTCGGTCGGGTGTGAGTTTCCTCCCCTCTTTGGACAGGAGATGGCCTAGGTATGTCACTTGTGGCTGGCAGAACTGTAATTTCTTTTTGGAAACTTTGTGGCCATTTTCTGCAAGAAAGTGTAGGAGTTGAACAGTGGCTGTGATTGCAAGTGGGGTGGTGTCGGCCGCCAAAAGGATATCATCGACATATTGGATCAACACCACTCCATCCGGTAGCTAGACGGTGTCCAGCTGTCTTTTGAGGGCCTGGCTGTAAATACTGGGACTTTCAGTGTACCCCTGGGGAGCTCTACAAAATCTGTACGAGCGGGATTTCAGGGTGAAGCCGAAGAGATAACGGCTGTCTGGATGGATGGGGATAGAGAAAAACGCATTCTTGAGGTCGATAACAGTGAAGGTGGTGGCAGTGGACGGGATGAGGGTCAGAATGGTGGTGATATCTGAGACTACGGGGTATTGGGGTACAACCACTTTGTTGATTTCTCGCAGGTCGATGATGAAGCGGTACGCTTTCTCATCTCCCTCGCCTTGCTTCTTGACAATGGGTAGGATAGGGCTGTTGCAGACATTGCTAACCACTTCTTCGACCACTCCTGCATCTACCAGAGACTGAATGATCCCTACCAGTGCCTTCTCACCCTCGGGCGATATCCGATATTGCGGGAGTTTCGGGAGCATAGCGTCCTGTCTCACAGTTATATGAATAGGGTCAATCATCATTCGTCCCACATCAGAGTCATTTTTGGCCCATAGGTACGGAGGCAGGGTATCAAGCAAGGACAGGTCAGCATCAGTCATGGAGCACATGTGTCGTGCAGGGCAGGATTTGGGTATGTCTGGGTTGTCGTACAGGATGACTCGGACTCCATCCGGGGAACACCTAATGGTAGCTCGAAAATGCTTCAGTAAGTCAAGGCCCATAATGGCGTCAGGGGAGTTGGAGGAGAGCAGAAATGTTGTGTCAGTGGTGTTGTTTTTTAGGTCAAAGGTGACAGGCACGGACAGGGGGTTAGTGGAGGGCGTCCCATCGAAACCTATCGATGTAATGTGTGAGCCAGACAAGGGTGCCCTTGGAATCAGTCGTTTCGATAACACACTACGTGTCGCCCCAGTGTCTACCAAAAATGGAGACTCTGTACCCAAGACCTTAGCAGTGACATAAGGACCTTGCTGGTCAACACAGAGCTCGACTGGATCCCTCCCTTGCCCCTGGCAGTCCTATGCAAAATCGGGGGCATTCTCACCGTCGGATAGTTGATACTGGTTCTGTCGGGGACGGTCAAATGTGTTCGATCTCCCTGATCTGTCATTGTTGGTGTCGTTTGTGTGCCCTCGTCCTTATCCCCTATTTCTTGGTCCACCCGCTACATCCTTGGGGTCCCTATTTCTGTTCATCTCTAACAGAACCGGACACTGGGATTTCCAATGGCCGAATCCTTTGCAGAAGGCACATTGGTCATCGCTAATGTCTCTACGTCCAATGTGGGGTGTTGGGGTGTGGTCTTTAGGAGGTGGATTTCTAGGGATGGTCGATTGGTAGTTCCTCCTGTGGGGTTCCCGTCCGACTGCTATAACTTGTATCTGGGCTATCATCACTCTTTCTTTCAAATCTTTCTTCTTTTTCTCGGATGCCCTATCATTCTCATTCTTCTGGTGCTCGTAATACTGAGCCATCTGAAGGATAGCTGTGGGCTTGGAGGCCCCCCAACTACTCTCACTCATCTGCAGTTTTTGGGAGACCTCTTGTGATAGGCCCTTCACATAGTTTTGTACAAACAGGTGTTGTCCGGTTGCGGTGGTCATGTCTTGGCCACTGTAGTCGGAGAACACTGTCTCGAATCGGGAGAAGTATTCTGATACATCTTCCTGGGGTTTCTGACGACAGGCCGTGACTATCGACCAATCTACCTTTTTCTCTGGGATCAGTGTCTTTAACTTCTGAACTAATTTGTCTGGGAGTTCTAATATGTCCTTTACTGGTTTCCTTCCAGGCTCTCGCTGTCTATCTAGTTCACTGAGTTGGTTCCAGGTATGTCCAAACAGATCTGTGTGGTCAGCCTTCCGGATTTGCTTGCACACGTCAGCTGGCAGGCATAACCCGAAAAACAAGTCAATGTCTGCTAAAGTCATTATCGTCGAACCCAAGGCTGTGCCCAATTTGGTATAGAATGCTGTCGGGTTCTTTCTTAAATCGGGCAGAGTTTGTCTAAAAGTTAGGATATCTTGTCGGTCCCATGGTTGGTAAACCCAATTGTACACAACCCTCCCTTTTGCATCTGCGTGATTAATATCATCGTTTGTTCCCAGACCACGTGGCGGAATCCAGTAAGGGGCCGCCTCTCTGATGGGCATCATAGTGTTGGCTACTTCTACTGAGGTCGTTTCAGGGACTGTAACCTTGGCTTCTGGTTTTTGTTCCGTGAGGTGGCGGAAGACCTCAAGCATCTGCATGAGGAGCTCCGCTGCCTCACATTCAGTCCCATCCCCAACATCACTCTTCCTATACAGCGTTGTCAGTTTAGCGGGGCCCTTACTCTGATACCTATCCTCATATGCGTTCAGGGTGTGGTAGCTGAATCGTAAAATGAAATGCCGTCTGTGGCTGTCGGCATGCGAATTACACATGTTCATTGTGTATTCTTCGCTCTCCCTTCGTTCTACTAATGCCTTTGCTATTTTGTCAATCCCATCCCGCTCATCTTTGATCAACCGGTTTGGTCTGGCTGGTGGGTGTTTGCTAGCCTCGGGGTCATCTGGTGGTGCTGCTAATGTGGCTGGTGCGGAGGCTGTGAGGCCTGGTGCACTAGCGTTAAGGTCGTTCTCGTTCGCACTCAGGGCCTGCAGGTGTTGTTGGCAGGGGGCATATGGGGGGGGCATGTAGATGATTGGGGGACCTAGCAGTAACTCATCGTTCGCCCGTTGTTTGGAGGGCAATTCAGGGTAGAGCGCAGAGGAGGTCCTAACGGGACATTGACCTGTCGATCCTGATTCTTGGTTTTGTGTAGCTTCCTTTCTTTCTTTTATTTCTTCTTCTAGTTGCTTAGCGGCTAGGTGGGCTGCCTTTCGTAATTCTTTCCCTATTTTTGCTTCCTCTCTTTTTCTTCGTTGTTCTGTTTCCTTGCGCCACATGCCGATACTGTCGAGCATAGTGGGCGTAGTCTTATTTTTCTGGAGCGCTATTTCTAATGTTTTTATTTTATGATCATCAAAGGAACCTATCAGTGGCCACTGACTTTTGAGGTCCGGTTTTGTGTATTTATGCCATAACCTAGTGTAGGCAATAGCGACTAGTCCATGCTTGGTGAACATGTCCTTATTAGGGGTGCCCTCCAGTGGAGCTGGATGGTTCATCTCTAATAAGCGGTCCGGGCTGAACAGGCTACCAATCAGTGGGGAGAAGATAGGCATGACGGGTTACAATGGGGACAAAGGTCTGCACTACCTATCTTATCACGGCGGGCAAAGACTAGACAGAATATTTCTATTCTCTGTTGTTTGCAGGCGGTGAATACCTCAAAAGAACCAATATCGAACAATCAATGTTCGGTCAATCAAACAATCAATGGGGAGAGTAAGTGGGTACGACGTGTTAAAGGTTTGCGTTACCCACTCTTTCTCTACCTGCAAAGAGAGACCTTGTTCCTTGTTTCCTGTCTTCCGAATCCAGCGCCCGATCGTCCTCTATTCTTCGTGATGTTCGTGGCACTCCTGATGGTTCCCAGTCAGGTCCGTAGATCACTCGAGAGAGGTCTGTTCGGAACTAGTGAAGGTCGGATGATCGGCTGTCAGACGAGGGTCTATCGGACACGAGCTCTCCCGATCGTTGCAGTCGTTCACTCTGTCGTCGGGACCTCTCCCACTGGATCCACGTGTCGCTGATGGGCCCCACGCTTTGGGACGCCAATTGTAGAAAAAGGGTAGGGCTATGGCCTTTTCCAAGATTTGCCCGGCGCTAACCGCCTCTATACCATTCAAATTACCAAGCAATGAGGCAGGCGCTGGAGACTGGAAGGCAGGAAACAGAAGTTTTTATTCCGACGGAGAAGAACACATCAGATCAGACAACAAGGTATCGTCTCGAGGTGCTCTAACAGCCTCTCTGAGGCCTGGCCTCTTATACCCTGGTTTATGACATGTGAGCATTCTTTATTGCATAAAAGACTCTTTAAACTTATGAAATGACGTCCCCATAATCCTCGTGTCAATCCCACCCCCACATACATCCACAATAGAGGTCCTCACCCTGCTGATAACAGGAGGGGGCTATCACGCGGCTGAGTGTTCCGCCGATTCTTAGGATGTGTGCGCCTGATCGTATCCCATGGGGTGGGGAGGCCATGATCAATAGTGAATCCTTTGAAGAGGAGCGACTCCATACAATAAGGGGCAGTAAACGGTATCTCCCGGCTTAGGCGATGGCCTCGGACCTGTGTGGACAGTCGGACTCGGGGGAAGGGGTCATCAAAGGAGTGGTATTCATGCCGCGTGGACAATCAAGCGTGGAGGGATGGTTTATCAACAGAGGGGTATTCATGGAAGGAGAGGAGGTGCTGGTCAGGCACGGGCGTGACTCCCAAGGACAGGGTCATGCAGGAGGAGAAGGGTTATGCTCATGTGAGGGAGGGAGGGGGAGCCAGGGTGCGCGGAGGATGCTTGCAGGGTCAGAGGAGCGCGCTGGCGATCGATTGTGGACAGGGAGACCAAGATACCTAAAATGGCTGTCGTGCACATTGTACGTGGGTGACAAGCTGGCGCAGATGATGTTCAGCTCGTAAACTAAAATTCCACAACAGAGACTCACCTCCTCTCTCTCACTTTGTCTATCACTCTGTTATATATTCTCCTACTGTCTGCTCAGCTTCCCTGTGTTGATGCCTTTCAGCCACATCTCTTTCCTCTTCCCTTCTCCCCTCGCCCGTCTCTAACACTTCTTGATGCTCAGACCTCTCGGATTCTCCAGACTCCGTGTTTTCCACTTGTGCCTCCCTCCACACAGTCTCATGCCTAAGCCGTCTTCTACCATTGCTTTTTGCTTTTCAAAGTCCATTCTCCTTGTGTTCTTCATTAAAACGGCAATATATATATATTCCAACGTTCGCTCGTTTTCTCAGCCCTTACTACAGCCTTCTGCTTCGTTACCTCCAAATCATGCTGATTCCACCACATTGGTTTGCAGTGCTATAAAAAGTGTGAAAATATGTATAATAAATACACAGATATACCTACGTAGAGATTCTTTGGATCATCCCTCTTTAAGCCATTGGTCTGCTCGAGAGTCATTCAATTTCTTATTCCGACCATGACAGTATGGGCCAATGGGATTGCCCACTTCAGGGACTGACTTATTGACCGGTGGGTCACTGCATTTTGCTTCAGGTGATGTGTACTTGAGCCTAAAATTTAGTCTGCTTCAGTGTAAGGGCTGATAGGCCAGTCTTTTGATTTCTCAATTTCTCCTTGTAGAGGTCCCATTTAATGTATTTACTTCTCCTTTTCTTTTATTTACTTAGTCATGGTTTTATAGTGCACAGTAGGTCCTCAGCCAATGCCAGCAGCAGCTCACTTGCAGCTCATTTCATCAGCAGTGTGTAAACCCAGTGATCAGTTTGGAATGCTATTGTCCATAATCTAGAAATTATTTACTGCTCCAAAATGGCCACTACATTTAGGAGCACATGCCAGCCATCATGGATTAGCACAACAGTGATAAACAATGCACAAAACCATTCCAAGTTGGCAGCCCAGTGCAATGTTTACTGTGCAGCCATCTGGGAAGGTATTGTGCAAAGCCTGGAATTGTTTTACCATTTTAAGGTAGCCAATGCATTGCTTTTAAACCTGATTGCTGGGCCCTCAAAACAGTGAAGCACTATGTACAACACCATTCCAAAATGGTATTGTGCCAACAGCTATGTTTAATATTTAACTTATATTTGTATTGCATGTATATGCCCATCACATTTAGGCAGCAGCATTTTTCTACTTGTATTCATTTAATTTGTTTTGTGTATCCTTGTTGAGTTTGTGTGTGTGTTTTATTGTTGATGGTTGAGTGGGTGATTGCAAGAATCAGTGGGTGGCCGAATGAATGAATGAATGAATGAGTACAAGCATGACTCACAGACTGCTCGTATGGGGTGATGAAATCTTGAGTTCCTGAACTTACCACTGACTGTAGAGGCGCTTTCAGTTATAAGCCAGGTTGATTGGCATTGCCAATGCTGTTTGGATTTGCTGCTCTGTGGAATCTTCACTGGTTGTGTCCCTGAACAGAGATACCGGCAGCCTCAAGGTATTCCTGTAACACTGTTAAAACAAGCTCTGTATTTGGTGTTCAGTTCTTCCTTAAACCATAGGCCCAAACACCAAGGAAAGGACTCTTAACCCAAAATCAGGTATGTATTTCTTCCACTTGTATTGGGGACAACTTCAAGGTGTGTAAAGACAAACAAGGATCCGCCTGGGTTAATATTAATTAACCTCGTTTTGTCCCTTGGATTTGCTAATACAGTAGGTGGCACCTGATCCAAAACGCACCATAGCTTCCCCTCCAAGCTACCATTTAGGCATAAGCATACTAGTTTGTATTAACATCAGGTTCTCCTCAGAGGTACCACGCTCAACTGACTTGGTTACGAGGTACAGCAGAGGCCTACTTTAGAGCCCAGATCATCGGTGGCCACAGGCTCTTCCTCTGCAGATGATGCATTGCAGTTTGTAGGATGAAACTTTGATCTCATGGGTCAGGTTTCAGGCTTCCAGTAAAATTACTCAGGCTCACAAAGTTGGAAGAATTTTCTAAGTTGTTTACATTTGTACATTGTCTCACTAGAAACATTTGTAAAAATTCTTCGTCCTTGGAAACTGGTCAGCACGTTCAACATCGGTCCTAGGTCACCCAGTTCTGTACAAAGAATCTCAACTTTGTGTGTAAGTAGTATACACCAACATGCCAGTATAGGTTCTATTTTCTCATATACACAAACAAAACTAAGTTTTTGCCATCTAGGCTCTGTTAAGAGCCTGCTGGAGTTGTAAACAATACCAAGCCCATTCTTAAATTCCCCCATGGATCATACATATGATCGCTGAATACTTCCTTCTCAGAGTCATAGAAGAATTTTGAAATCTTATATTGGCCTGGTCATCGCCTGGACACAGTAAAGTACAGATATTAGTGACTCTGCTCTTGCTTTAAGTTTCCTGGACCAATTCCCTTTGGCATCCATGCTTACAGGCTCCAAAACCATAAGACATTATGAGTGTTTGGTCCCTAAAGTCTTGTTGTGGGGACTCTCTTCTGGTCTCTCATTGGCCTCTGTATCCAGGAGAAGAAGTTTCTCAGGTTCACATTTTGTAGTCATTATCTGGAGTCATTTTCTCTGATGCAAAGAGAGACTTTTTCAAAGATTGTTTGTGCTTGCGTGGTGTCTTCATAGCTTGGGCGCCCAAGAACTGCGGTCCCTTGCATTGTCCCCCAGTTCTTGGAGCTCAGAAGATGCTTTAAGAAGTCTGCATGGCAGTTCTTTGAGGTTCGCTCCCCAGGAGCTAACTTTTTTTTTGAGTTCCCGGGTTTTTGGCTGCTGCTCCCTGCTCCTCGAACACCAAAATTCAGTCACCTGCCTGAAAATGTGTACATGCCTTTTAAAGCAGCCCCAAATATAGTCTAGTTTTTGTTTTCTTTTGTTTTTCTTCCTTGGATCCTACCTTGAAATCAGTGCTACAAAAGAAAAATAATATATTTGCTCCCCAAAGAAATCCTATGTTTGGGACAGAACGCGCTGGCTGGGCTGACATATTTGTTGAACATTTGGATTATGGACTTTGGTTAAATGACCATTGCCTAAAATGTAAGTTATAAATGATGTGAATGTTTGATACTTGAATGAATAATTAAAGGATTGTGCTCACCCTGATTTATATACCACAGTACTATGCATATACTATGAACCCTCTGGCCAATGAGGCTATGTTTGTCAGCATTAATGGGAATGCTTCTCTCACCGCCATCGCACTACTGCAGATCGTATCCTGGCGGTGTGTTATCATAACATATTCATATCGTTCCTGGACTCTGCTCCTACAGAGCAATACAGTGAGATTCAGGCAAAAGGAGTAAAGCATTTTCCACTAATTTCTTCCTTGGGCCCTTGGAACATACATAGTGAGTGAGCAACTGCTCAGGTTGCCTGGGCTAGAAAATCTTCCATCAGCAAAGCATGGTAGGCTTTTACAAAGTTTATGAATAGCAGTCATTAAACTTTCCTAGGAACAGTGAAGTATTAGATTCTAGAGGTACAGAACGGGAATATCGTCGCAAAAATATCGACTTACTTAAATATCGCTGCAAAAATATCTACAGGAAGAAATATCGATGACAAAAATATAGTCTGACCAGAATATCGACAGACAGGTAAGTAATATCGTTAACATTAATATAGTTGTAATAAATATCGTTTACAAAAACATAGTTTACAATAATATCTTTTTTTAAATAATTATAAGTAATGTAGTGTTTTTAATGAGTATTTGTAGATAAAGTAGTATTTTTAGTAGTATTTTATTAGTTAATAATGTATTTTATGTTGAATTTAGTATTAATAGTTCTGTAGCGGGTTGTGGGTTTATAGGGGAGTAGGGTGGGAAGTAATTTAAATATAATGAAATAATAGAATAATTAATGTTTTAAATGAATATAAATAGTGTAATAAATAATAGTTAATTAATATCAATTAGTTAATTGATTAATAATTATGTAATTAATTATGTTAATTTATTAATTAATTTTATGTTTATGTTTATGTTTAACCAATTTATAAAGCGCACTTAGACCAAGGTTTCATGGCGCTGTTGAGAGTATACTGAGTAGCCTGTTCTGAAAGGTAGCAGTGAGATAGGATTACTCGTGTGCCTGTGTAAACAGCCATGTCTTAAGCTGTTTTCTGAATTGGAGCAAATGGGAACAAGAACGGATCTCCCAAGGGAGTGAGTTCCAAAGTTGTGGCGCCAGGTAGCCAAAACGGCTTCCGCCGTGCCGTTTGCGTTTAAACTTTGTGCTAACCAGCAAGTTTTGATGTTTAGAGCGAAGGTCACGGGAGGGAATGTATCTCACAATTAAACTGTTAATAAACATAGGACTGTAACAGTTTAGGGACTTAAATGTGAGACAGGCGGTTTTGAAGGTGGCACGTTGAAGAAGTGGCAGCCAGTGGCAGCCAGTGGAGCTTTTTTATCAGGGGTCTGGCCGATTGCCACTTAGGTTGTTGGTATATCAATCGTGCCGCCTGGTTCTGCACAAGCTGGAGTCTCTTGATCTGAAAAGAGGGAAGGCCTAAATAGATTGAGTTTGCATAATCTAAATGCGACAGGACTAGGCCAATCACAGCTTGTATCAGTGCTGCCCGGGTGAGCAAGTGATGTATCTTCTGGATTTTACGTAGTTGGAAGAAACATTTAGAAACAACTGCTCCCACCTGGGTGTTAAGGGACAGGTCTCCATCAATAATCACCCCTAAGCTTTTTACGGAGGAGGAAGGTTTAGGAAAAGGCCCCAGTTCGGACGGCCAATAGTGGGGGCCCCAAGAAATGCGACTGTCTCCTATCAGCAGTACTTCCGTCTTTCCAGGGTTTAGCTTCAAATGGTTATGATCCATCCAGTGACGAATGAACACCATAGTATCCTGGAAGTTGGTAATGGAGTCAATGGAATTATCTATTGTGAAGGAGAGCTGCAGATCATCTGCATAGTTGAATGTTTTTACTTTCCTCTGTTTCAAGGCTTTGATCAGGGGGAGTAGGTAGATGTTAAACAGATGTGGGGACAGGGAGGAACCCTGGGGGACCCCACATGTAGAGCTTAGCTCAGGAGCTGTGAAGTTCGCCAGGCGAACCGCCTGTGAACGATCTTCCAGAAATGAGGTAACCCATCTCAAGGCCTTGCCCTGCAAGCCTGCCCGTCCGACACGGTCCACCAAGATCTTATGGTCCACCGTGTCGAACGCGGCTGATAGATCTAAAAGGACTAAGGCCTGAGGGGTTCCAGTGTCAGCCTCCCTACGGAGCTCATCCAGCACTGCCAAGATAACCATCTCAGTTGAATGACCTGGACGGAAGCCAGCCTGGTGGGGATCCAAGTGTCCAGACTCTTCTATGAAGGTGGACATGGATTTAGCAACATGTGCCTCCAAGACCTTGGCTAGGAATGGGAGCAGGGGATGGGGCGATAATTAGACGGGTCAGCTAGATTGGTACCGACTTTTTTGATCAGAGGGACCACTGTAGCGTCCTTAAATGATTTGGGAACGCGGCCTTGGGTAAGTGATGAGTTTAATAAAGAAAGGGCGGGTTGGGGGATGGTGGAGAAGACTTCCCTCAGTATATGAGGGGGACAGCAGTCTCTGGGAGACTTTAGGTGTGTGTACATGAATTTTTTAGTGAAAATGTAGTAAATTACAATTTAATTGATTAATTATTTAATTAATGATAAAAAAAAAATAATAATTGTTATTTTATAAATGATTAAATACATTTAGTAATTTTTACCCCTACGCTATCCAACGCTTTCCCTACTGTTGCACCCCCTGGAGTGGGAATAGTAATTTTTACCCCTACGCTATCCAACGCTTTCCCTACTGTTGCACCCTCTGGAGTGGGAATAGTAATTTTTACCCCTACGCTATCCAACGCTTTCCTTACTGTTGCACCCTCTGGAGTGGGAATAGTAATTTTTACCCCTACGCTATCCAACGCTTTCCCTACTGTTGCACCCTCTGGAGTGGGAATAGTAATTTTTTACCCCTACGCTATCCAACGCTTTCCCTACTGTTGCACCCTCTGGAGTGGGAATAGTAATTTTCGCTCCTTCGCTATCAAATGTTTTAATTAGTAATATATTGTATATTTTAATTATATGTATGTATTATTTTTGTTATATAAAGTAATGTGTTAAATATATGTATATGTCCACATTTATTAAGTTTATGATTAAAAAGTGTAGTAAATTGGTTTTAAATAGTTAAAAAATAAAAGTAATGTAATGTATTTTGTTAATAGTACTTGTATTTATTTATTATTTAATGTAATTTTAATTATTTTAAAAAGTCGATATTTTTTACATCTATATTTATTACAACGATATTTTGGAGTCGATATTTATGTACTTACCTGTTTAAGTATAGGGAGTCGATATTTATGTAAATGATATTTTTACAACTATATTTATGTCAGCTATATTTTTGTAATCGATATTTTAACACCCTACCCTGGAATTTCAGGAGTGAGATTGGAAGCTCATAGCGCGGAGACAGTCTTGCAGATGGTGCAAGGGAAGGAAGACAAGGCTTCTTTCCAGGTTTCCTCTTTCCTTGGGGAGCATCTGCCATTTGCTAGTCTGTATTCTTTCCATGTCTAACCACCTCTTCAAAGGTTTCTCTAATTTTTTGATGTGCTGCATGGTGGCAGCCTCAGCTATTGTCATTCAAGAGAGCTCTTTAAGCTGCTTTAGAAGATTGAACATTTGCTGTCCAGAACTCCTGATTTTGTGATCACTTTTTCTGAAGACTCTTCATTGTGAGCAAAAACCTTGTCTGGAGCAGCGGTACTTTTACGAGTATAAACTCTGAAGGACAATAACCGCTTAGACTGAAGTGGTTTCTTGTGGCAGACTTTAGCAGTAAGAGTCCTGAAATATGCACTCTTCATTTTTTTTTTTTAAATATATCCTTTATTCGGTTCACAGGATAAAACAAGCATGTATCATACAGTAGTCCGTTACAGTAAGGCTCAGTAAAAGAGGAAGTGTGTACATGGATCACGGAGCGGAACATAAAGTATAGTGTAAACTTGCACAGAGAAATACAAAGGCTAAAGCATTGCTCAATCATGCTGTCCCTGTTGTCATAACGTGTCGGATATGTAAGGATAATAAGAACGGTGACAAACAGGGTTACCAAACTTGGGGGTGTATGGCGTGTAGTGAGGTGGTCATTGGATCCTGCAGCGGGGGGGAGTTGAAAAAGGGGGGGGGGGGTCCGGTGGTGGTGTCCTGATTGGTCCGTGCCCATCTCCGCAGGGCGGAGAGGGTAGTGCGAGGCCAGCGGTGGGTGCAGCGCGCAGGCGAAGCGGGGGGAGAGGAGAGGAGGGGGAGGGTGCGCAGAGGGCCGCGCCCCTCTCCACTATGCGTCGGGTGGATTGGCAACCTGTCCAGTCTCTGCGGTGTCCGGTGTGGGGCATCTATCCCGGTGTTCTCCGCCTGGGGAGGCTTGTCCCTCGGATGCTTCTAGTGTCTGGAGTCTGTTGTGGAAGGAGTGTAGCTTTTCGTCCCAGAGCGCCGCTATGGGGAATTTACGCAGCCCTGCCGTTTACTCATTATGGAGGGATATGCTTTCTGCCTTTGCCCAGTTGTCCAGTGAGGTGCGCCAGTGCTCTACCCTGGGTGGTTCTGCACGCTTCCAGTGTTTAGTAATGAGTCGTTTTGCAGTGATGAGGCCGAGGTCCCAGAAGCGGGAGGGCACCCTATTGTGTTTTGTTCTGTGGAAGAGTCCCAGTAGGCATGCCTCCCACGTGAGTGGGAATGGCATCGCTGTGCTGCGCTCCAGTAGCGGTAACACCGACTTCCAGTACGTCTGGATCTGAGGACACTGCCACAGCACGTGTAGGAGGTCTGCTCCCTCTGTGTTGCATCTTGGGCACCCAGCTGCCGCACCTGGAAAGTATGAGTTTATCTTGTCTGGGGAGAGTTATGCTCGGTGTAGGATATAAAACTGAATCTGTTTAAAGCGTGCGTTACGGGGAATGTTTCAGGGGCCTGCCAGTATCACCGCCCATTCCTTGTCTGTCAAGACCCTCCCTCTGTCCGCCGCCCATTTATCCCGCAGAGGCTGTAAGGTGGATTGCGTGTGAGAGAGCAGCGCCTGGGTTAACCAGTGTACCACGTGTGTCCCATTACCCATGACGTGCATGCACTGGATCAACTGGTGCACTGGAGGCTTGTCAGTGATGTTTCCCCATTTCTGCGTGAGCGCCCTGACTATGGAAGCATGTTGTAAAAACTATCCTGCAGGTAACCCCGTGTCTGCGGCCATTGTCTCGAAGGGGAGCAGGGCGCCATCCGCATACAGGTCCGCCATGGTCTCTATACCCGAGCGTGTCCACTGCTCCAGGGCCGCTTCCGTTACGACGGTTGTGGCTTTGGGAGTGCCTAGGAGTGGTAGTGCCGGGGCATATGGTGTAGTGGTCCTGGTGAGTCGGAGGCATCTAGAATAACATTTCACAGCCACCGCTACGTGTAGTTGCGAGTGTTTCCTAGTGCTCGCCAGTGGGTGGAATAAAGTATGTATTTGCAGCGGGGAGAGAGTGTCCGTATCTGTGGCCGTGTCTTCGTGGTTCGTGCCCGAGATCCAAGCCACCACCCATTGCAGCTGCGCTGCTAAATAGTAGAGCTCCAGGTTTGGGACTGCCAGGCCACCTTCGCTAACCGGAGCGTACAATTTCGTTAGTGCTACTCTCGGTCTGCCCTTGTTCCAAATCAGGTCTCTGAGCATGGTCTCCAACTCCCTGAATATGCGGGTGGGGACGTATAGCAGAATGTTAGCAAAGTAGTACAAGAGTCTGGGTAGCACGATCATTTTTGTTAAGGTCACCCTGCTCGGCACATTAATGGGGAGGGTTTTCCAAAAGGCGATCTGTGCCCTGATGGATGTTATGGCCTGCGTCAGATTGCCATCTAATATATCTGGGGGGATCCTATAAATGTGGATACCCAGGTATTTGAACGTGGTTTGGTGCCATGGCAACCTCTCTCCGTTGATACTGAGCTCAGGGTCTGGGGTGTCTGGCGCAAATGGGTAAGCCCCCGATTTGGCCCAGTTGACCTTTAGGCCCGACATCAGTTCGAACGTATGGAAGATGTCCGACAGTTCCAGTGGTATGTGTTCGAGGTCTCTGACATATAGAAGCAGGTCGTCCGCGTACAGCGTCACAATGTGTGTGTCATCCGCCAGCGGAATACCCCATTGTGTGCCGCTATTACGCAGTCATTCAGCTAAAGGCTCGACCGCCAGCGAGAACAGTAGCGGGGAGAGCGGGCAGCCTTGCCTCGTGCCCCTCCTAACTCTGATGGCCTCGGATATCAGTCTGCCTGTGCGTACTCTCACCTCGGGCCTCCCGTACAGCAATCCCACCAGCTCAACGAAGTCGTCTCCTAAGTCAAACTTTCGCAGTACTGCCAGTAAATAAGGCCATTCTACGGAGTCTAACGATTTTCAAGGTCCAGAACCAAGCAGCCCGATCTCGGCTAGGTCCGGACCGCGTACTCCTGTACTCGGAACAGCCTCCGTATGTTCTGAAATATGCACTCTTCATACAACAAAATGTAGATGCTTCACACTATGAGGTGATCTATTTGCCTAATATATCTGATTATCCTCAGCCGTTCTGTTTGGGGCTCCTGGAGCAGCACCTTGAAACATTTAGGGCATTAACAACTGACCATCCTTGTCTGAAGGGTCAAGTTTCTATCTTCTTCTTGAACTTCATCTAAGTCCAGAAACTAAAGCAAGATTTCAAAGTCAGAGTCCAATTTGCACCAGAAATTGGGGAGATAAAACATAAGTATCAACCCTTCAATTCGAGTCCTGTACACTCAATGAAGTGTGCTACGTGTGCACAGCAATATGTCAAGGAAAATATTTTGCTCAAAGAACCAAAGAAAATCAAAGGGCCTTCCTCATAGGTAACAGCAGGTGTTGATGTAAAACTGTACACGAAGAGGAGAGCAGACCCATTCTTATAGTTCTCTATACCTTACTGTGGATCAGTCAGTGCATCCGGCTCATGAAGCTGGGGGCCCTGACTGTGCTAGGGCCTTCAACAGGACAAATAGATTGCTTCTGCATTCCATAAAACAGAGGGAGAGTTTTTCCTAGTGCCACTTACTGGGGCCTTCTGGTTCTGTTCTAGTCTCTTCAGCTCTGGTACTGTGGTAATGTTTTGGCTCATTAGGGCAATCTGCTCTTGCCTGGATATCAAGTACTGTCTAGCCACCAGATCAGGGCCTCCATTAGTCTCCTTAACCATGAACTCTCATTCCCTGAGAGACTTTTTCCAGAGCTTTTTATGAAGATATACAATTTGACTGTAACTCCAGCCTACAATGAAGCTTAGAATCTGACAGTGGCAGTATTCTCACTGTATCCATAAATCCATCAAAGGTGATACCTGATGCACCACGCACAGCATTAATGTGTCCCTTTCCCAGCCTCTGGGGGTCTCCTAATAATACTTGGATGTGGACAGCGATTATCAAGATGAGCGCCCATATCCAAGGGAAAAAATGTAATTAAATTCTGAATCAGGTGATCGTTCGTTTAGAGATAAAGAGGGAGAACCCCTTCAGCAATGAAACCAGGAGGTTGATTTCTTTCATGTCCCAAGGATGCTTCTGAGTTCAGGCGTGTCTCTAGAAACAGCTCCTGATGAGATCGGGAACAATCTCATATTTTGCATTCGTAATCCATACAACAATTGACATTAAACAAAGGTTTTCTCTGGCTATATCCTTTGTAGTGGTTGCTATAGTGAGTAGTTGTTAAATCTGCACCCTTTGCTTCTGCATCTTGGGACTTCCCTTCATAGCAACCAGGCTAATGCAAACAGCATCCAGAGGGACTGCAATTCTCGCCTTCTTTAACATCACTCCCTCTCCATCACACATCCTCTTTAGAGGTAGTGTTTATGGAACACATTTCTCTTGAAGGGTGACCATTTGTGCTTTTATTATAGATAAATTGTTGTCAACCGGAATTGCAGAGTCTGTGTACCACCGTAGATGTCCACTTCAACCTGTTCCTCTAAATGACTTATTTAAGGTTGATGGCTGACTGGTCAGGGTTGTAGTGAGTTGGACCACTTGACCAAGATGAACAAGCCCTCTTTGGTTTGAGCTCAATTTCTTTACAGTAGCTATCTTGTGTAAACAGCTTGGTATGGCCTTCCCTCCTCTCAAGACGGCGGAAGCACACCACCAGGCTTCTCCTGCTCCTATTCTATGGTTAGTCACAAAGGTGCTCGATCACAATTGAAGTGGATTGAGGGAGCATGATATTCTGCACCCACTACACCTGTTGGCAGAACATAGTCTTCCACTTCTGATATGTCCTGAAAGATGCTTCTGATATCAGAGGTGTTGCTTGTGCCCATCCATGATACATCAAGGGGACCTTATCACCGTCCTTTACCTCTGTCTCTGCTTAGAAGGCTAGTCCCTGAGAATATTCCCTGTGGCTATTTAGAGTGCCCCTGCATCCAATATGAAAGGAAATGGCTGAGATTCTGCCACTTGGTCTTGGTTAAAAGCATTAATCCTCTATACTTTGAGTGACATTTTAAGCCATGTGTAAAATGTCTATGTAATGCAAAATCTTTTGGGATTGGATAAATGAGGTGGGGGAGCGAATAGCCAATGATAGATAAGATAGATAGATAATGTTTATTTTGCTTGATTAATTCAAATCTTTGCAAATACATAACAATACAAATTCCCATTGTACACAGATTATTGCATTTAAAATCGACATTAAAAAGGATCATCAATAAGATATTCCAAATTTGTACAATTAGCTGTTTTAAAAGCAGTTCTCATAAGTTCTTATATCTCAGGTAGTACTGAACTGACAATGACTACCATTGATTCCCAAGCCGGATGACACAGCTTAACCAGGTCCATTGTTCAAGTTGGGCTTGGTAATTAAAGTACGAGTCCAACTAAAATAAGATATGAAGTTAATTTTAGATATGAGAAGCATGTTTTTAACGTGTTTCGGATAACGACAGGGTTTTAAGTCTCTTAGTTGCCGTCTCAAAGAATTTTGTTCGCCGACAGTTAAGCTGGACGTCAATGGGGTTGAAGCAAAGCTTCACTGCCTGCCTACAAGACCGGATGCCGTAATACCTGAAGAAGGGACGTAACAAGGTGCATCTTATATCCTTAAAGTTAGGACAGTTGCAAATTACATGAATGATGTCTTCCTTCCGCTTCCACATAGACGACAGGTCAGAATGCCTCCTTTCCTTTCCCATGGTGGAAGATGGGGTTTAATCTCAATTACCCCCAAACGCAGCCTTAGGAAGTTTTCCTTCGTTCTTATCTTGATTCCTGCACTCAAGAATGCTTGGGGTTTTGGCCTTGCGTAGTCACTGAGCACTATCCAGCCGTGTGCCTTTTTAGTAAGGATTGCTTTGTCTTCTAAAACAGATAACATGGATGTTGTTTTTTTCACTACTTGTTTGAAGGAAAGATGATCTGTTGGAACCGCCCAGAGTTCAGACAGGCTCAATAACTCAATGGAGTCAAACAAGTAATCCCTGGCTGGACATTTTTCTTGATGAAGTAAGGCGCTCCAGAGGTGGGAGTTTTTAGATCCTGCCTCAGCACTTTGGATTTTATGCCAACTTTTAACATAATCACTCCTTCTTTCCACCGTTTGTCTTTGGACCCCAAATTCCAGCCGTATTTGAGCCGGAGAGACATATTTTGGAAAATGGAAGATTGCTCTGTAGGAGTTGGCTATTACGACGTCTAGAGCTGCTGCGTCTTTGCCTTTAAGAGCCTCACTCCCATATGTCAGTGTCGGCAACAGTTTGGCCCTCAGGACCTCTAGAAAGGGATCAAGCGTGAGGTCAGGAAGCCGTCTCTTCAGTGACTTCAGTGCCAAATACGTTGTAGTCCCCTTTCTCTGCATGGACTCTAGCTGGAGTTTAAATGAGCTTTTATGATCCATTAGTATTCCCAGATATGCATAACTCTGTACTTGATCCAGATGTTGGCCATTTAGGCACCAGCTATTGTTTTTCTTTTTGTGATAGTTAACCGCCATAATTTTGGTTTCCTTGAGGTTTATTTTGAGGGCATTCCGGTTAGAGAAACTGCTTGTCGTATTTAATAGGTGCTGAAGACCAGTTGGCGTCCGACTGATTAAAACCAGGTCATAAGCATCTAGCAAGTTAGAAAATTGCTTGTTTCCCAGTTTTGGAGCATGAGATACACAGTTGTACAGCTCCCCAGGCAGATCTACAAAAATAGATTGAAAAGAAGAGAGGCAAGGACACACTCCTGCTTGAGGCCTTTCGAGGTCATGATTTGTTGTGAGATATGTGTCCCTGCGCCTAATTTAATCCTGATCTATGTATCTGTGTGCAGCTGTTTTAGCTGATCCAAGATGTGTTTGATATACCCTAACTTTCCAGTTTTCCCCAGAGTTTGGCACAGTCAACATGGTTGAAGGCTGCTGTGTAGTCAATAAAACAAAGGAAGAGAGGCATTTTTAATTTCTTAGGCTGTATCCATTAACAACGTGAGAGCCAAGAGGGACTCATGGGCTGTATGCTGACCGTGATAATATTCTCTCAACCCCTTGCGACTTGGGTAACCTGATTATGAAGCTGCAGGGAATAGGTGTATCCAGCCTGGCAAACTCAATAAGATGCTTGAGCTTTAAGGAGCTGTGCCCTGAACCACTGTACTTATGCACACATATATGAGGAGACCACAATGTTCTAGGATAGACGCTCATTCCCCTCGTAGAACAAGTTACTTACCTTCGGTAACGATATATCTGTAAGAAACAGTAGTTAGTATTAGATTCCTTACCTTAGAATATCCCCAGGCGTCAGACTGGATCCGGAAATTTTTGTGTAGCAGTACCCTTGCGCGTCGGTAGGCGTCGTCTGCGGCTCCGCGTCAGTCGTGGGCGTCGTGGGCGCCGTGATTACAACGTCGGAGTACTTAGACGCCGCCTCCGCGTGCTGACGTCAGTTCTTAGACACAGCTGTTCCGCGCCAAAAACGAAGAGCCATGTCAAAAACCAACACTGGTGCCATTGAAACTAGGGCCCTGAAAGGGGATGACCTTAACCCTAGATATCGGTTCGCAGAACGGGGAGGATGGGTGGGGCGGTAAGGAATCTAATACTAACTACTGTTTCTTACAGATATATCGTTACCGAAGGTAAGTAACTTGTTCATCTGAAAAAAACAGGTTAGTATTA
Source organism: Lissotriton vulgaris (assembly GCF_964263255.1). Lineage (NCBI taxonomy): Eukaryota > Metazoa > Chordata > Amphibia > Caudata > Salamandridae > Lissotriton > Lissotriton vulgaris. The sequence goes on from NC_141693.1 coordinate 1,939,935,616, forward strand.
GATTCCTTACCTTAGAATAGATACCCCAGCAATACCAACCCCGGTGGTGGGTCTGCGAACCAATAATCACACCAGAAAGTCCTGGAGGACGGAACGGCCAAAGAAGCCATCCCTCCAGACTTGGCTGTCCAGGCAGTAGTGTCTTGCTATTTGCTCGTATGCAGCGAGGCCCACGTAGCTGCCTGACAAATGTCCTGCAAGGGGACTACCCAACCCAGGGCAGTGGTAGCCGCCGTAGCCCGAGTGGAATGGGCCCTCAGCCCAACAGGAGGCTCCTTCCTTGCCAAAGAGTAACAAGCCTTGATACACAAGACGACCCACCGAGAGATGGTTCGCTTGTGTACCGCCCGTCCCTTCTTAGCGCCCACGTAACTGTGGTATTCCATTCCTGTCATGACTACGTGTTTTGGAATCTGTGAGGTCATGTAGAATGTGAGGTGGTAGCGAGGAAATTCTGTGGGGAGCGGTTGATTATTTATCCTGTTCCCACTTGTGGATGTTAAGCTGTTTTCTTTTCCGAATAAATGCTACTTAAGAACCTACCGACGTGTGGACCTTCTTTCTACACATTTCTTGGCGACGATTGGGAGTTCTTCTAAGGATCCTAAGGATTGGAAAATAACGTTCACTTTTATTCATTTTCGACATTCAACCGGAGTTGAATTTAATCCTCATCTACCTGATTCCTGTTTGCTTCTTACAGCCTAGCCTCGGCAACATTATTGGTAAAAAATGTTTTACTTTCATCTCTGTGCATTCTATTACTGCAAGCGCATTTACCGTCGCCGAGCGCGTTATTCAATTGCATCTCCGTGTTCTCCCCTCGCGACTGCCCATTCTGAAGGCATGAAGTTGGGCTGAAGACCGCAAAGCCTTGTGGGACATCGCGAAGCATTGTGGGATTTAACTCTCACCTTTCATGACGCGCTGACGTCATTTACGTGCCTCCATCTTGGATTATTTTTTTTTTCTTTCGTTTTTTCTTTCAAGAACTCGTTTTCCAGCTTACATCTTTCTATAAATTACATGGAATCTTTTAATCACCTTATTTTACTGGCGCAAGACTTGTTTATACAATAAGGTATCTCTTCTTCAATTTACAAGATTTGTTTTTATGTTTCAAGGTATTTCTTCTTCATAAAAAGTGACACTTTTATTTTGTTTTCAACATGTCCAACATTGCAGCTCCTCCTCATTTTTTACAAATTGCTGGTGATCCTAGCATTGAATGGGACTTATGGTTCCCAATGTTTTTGGCTTATGTTGATGTACTGGAGAAGGATGGTTGCGCTGCCAAACGTAAACTAGCTCTGTTAAGACACTGTTTAGGTGGTGCTGGTTTCAAGGAATTTGACAATCTTCCTCCCATTGATAATGCTGGAGACATTGATGTCTTTGAGAAAGCTACCAGACAAATGAAGATTCGTTTTGGCAGTAAAATTAATACTGTCATGGAGAGGTTCAAGTTCTACTCTTGTGTACAAAAACAAGATGAGTCCATTGAGGATTATGTTTCTGCTTTACGTTCTTTAGCATGCTCTTGTGCTTTTGAAACAATTTCTTATGAACAGGTTCTTAGAGACCAGATTATGATGCGTACAAAGAGCAAGAAAATTCAAGAGAGACTTTGGTTGGGCACAGAATCTTCCCTTAGTGCAGTAATTAATATTGCCAAGGGAATTGAGCAATCTGAATTATTTGTGTCTGAAATCCGTGGTACCACGTTTTCATCTAAACCACCGATTTCTGAACCTGAAGTTTCCTTAGTTAAAAACCAAATGTTAAATCCTAAAGGTGTATTTAAAAAAGATCTGGACAAGAAGTTTGCAGCTAACAAGAACTTTTCTGATAACAAATTTGTTCCCAAAAGAAATTTTGCTTGTTATCGGTGTGGAAGTCCTAATCATCTTGGTAATTACAGAGGGTGTCCTGCTTGGGACAGAGTGTGTGTAAAATGCAAAAGAAAAGGACATTTTGGCAATGTTTGTCGTTCCGTTCAAAAAATTAATTACATTTCGCAAGAAGAAGAAGAAGTCCTCCATAGTTTTAATTGCATTCTCTCTGTTGACGAAGTAGAACATAAAGAATTTCCCTCTTGTCCCATTCTAATTGACAACCATTCCATTGATTTAATGATAGATTCTTGCTCATGGTATACTATCATAGGTTTGTCATTATTTAATAGTTTGTGGAAAGATAGAGTTTTGCTATCTCCTGATATTCATCCTGGAGGTTACACTGGAAAAAAAAAATTTGGAGGGTTTCTTTTGGGCTACTATTCAAGTCAGAGATAGAATCACCAAAGGTAAAGTGTATGTCGCGACTAAGGGTGTTGCTATCCTCGGATGGCCACATTAACGCGATTTGGGGATTAAACTTGATCCCAATGCCAATCCTCCTGTATGCTTCGTAGATTTGAATGCACATTCGTTGTCTGAAATTAATTCTATTGAGGTTTCTGAGAATTCTGTTTTTGTAAATGACCTCAAGTTGAATTTTCCTGATGTTTTCCAAGACTCTCTTGGTAAATATTCTGTTTTTAAACATAAGATAATTCTTAATGACAATGCTGTCTCCGTTAGACAAAGTTAGGAACGTTCCTTTAGCCTACAGGAGCAAGCTTAGAGAAATTTTGGATGATCTTATCTTAAAAAAAATCATTGAGCCCATTAAATCTTCCCCGTGGGTTTCTCCGATTGTTTTGTCACTTAGGAGTTCCGGAGATCTCCGCTTATGTGTTGATCTTCGCAGTCTGAATCAAGAAATCTGGGTTGACAAACATCCTCTACCCAATATCCACAAATTAATTTCTTCCCTTTCTGGTGCCACTGTTTTCTCCACAATTGATTTGGCCAGTGCTTACCACCAGGTGGAATTGCATGAAGATTCAAAAAAATTAACTGCATTTGTTACCCCGGAAGGCATGTTCCAGTACTTAAGGATGCCTTTCGGACTGGCTAGTGCTGCCTCCGTTTTCCAACGGTTGATGAAAGAGTTGTTAAAGAATTGTAAAGGTGCGATAGCGTTTCAAGACGATATCCTAATTTTTGGTATGAATGTTGAAGAGCATGATTGCAATCTTTGATCTGTGTTAAGTAATGTACAAGCAAAAGGTCGTACCTTGAAATTTTCAAAATGTACATTTAGACAATCTAAGGTTGAGTATTTGGGCCATGAAATTTCTAGTGATGATATCAAGCCCAAAATCAACCATGTTAAAAGTATTACCTCTGCTCCTGTTCCTACTTCGAAAGAACAATTGTTATCTTTTCTTGGTTTAACTGAGTTCTATGGGAAATTTGTACAGAACTATTCCACAATTGTTCATCCTTTACGATCTTTACTTAAGAAACAGGCAAAATTTGTTTGGAGTAGTGATCAACAGGCTTCTTTTGACATTCTCAAGAGTAAAATTGTTGAGGCACCTTTTCTAAAACCCTTTTCTGTCAATAAGGAGTGCATTGTGTGTGTAGACGCTAGCAATGTTGGTCTAGGTTCAGTTTTGATGCAGAAAGATAAGTTTGGAGAGTATGTTGTCTCGTATGCTTCAAGGACTTTACGTGGTGCTGAGTTCAATTACTCCACAATCGAAAAGGAGTTACTTGCTTGTACTTGGGCTGTCCAGCATTCCCGCCAATTCCTCTGGGGTACAAAATTCTCTTTAAGGACGGATCATAAACCCCTTGTGAGCATGTTATCAGCTGGTGGCGGTAGGATTCTTACTGCTCGCTTAGCGAGGCTTGCTGCTAAGTTGCAAGAATATCGTTGTGAGGTGGTTTATGTTCCTAGAAGGTTAAATGTTCATGCGGATTGCATGTCTCGTTTTCCTGTCTGTGACAGTTCTACTCCTCTCCACTCCGAAGAGTGTGATGTTGCTTTTTCTTTTCGTGCAATGGTTGGCCTGAAGAGAGAAAGTTGAGCGATGACTTGGCTTCTTTCTTTAAAGTTCGGGATGAACTGATGGAAAATTTTGGCATGGTCTTTAGGTCTGATAAAATTGTTCCTCCCAAAAATATTAGAGAGTCTATCTGTAAACTTGCACATGAGGGGCATATGGGGATGTCTACTACCAAGAGGAGGAAAAGAGAATTTTACTGGTGGCCTAGTATGGACACCATGATTGACAGATGGGTCAGGAATTGCACTCCTTGTTCCTTGAGTGATAAAACTGTTAAACCTATTTCTGTTGGTGTTACCCCCATTGAGTTTGCCCAAAGTCCTTGGAGTAAATTAGGAATCGATATTATTGGTCCTTTTAATTACCAGTCTGGCAAGGATATGTTCGCTGTTGTTTTGGTCGACTATTTTTCTAAGTGGCCTGAGTTGAAAATAGTTGAAAGAGTCAACTTTGATGTCATTATAGAGTTTTTGAATGAGGTTTTCTGCAGAGAAGGTTTGCCTGAGGAAATTACAATGGACCACAGTTTGTCAGCGTTGTTTTTACATCTTTATTTCCAGCTGTGGTATTGTTCACAAGAGGGTTTCTAATTATTTTCCTCAAGCAAACGGTCAAGTTGAGCGTTTTAACAGAGTAATTAAAGAGTCTTGCCAATTAGCTTTATGCAGTGGTTTGAAATGGAGAGAAGCTTTGCAAGCTACACTTTTTACTTACCGTATGTCCCCCAATTCTGTGACTGGGATTTCTCCGTTTGAGATGTTACGTTTCAGGAAACCTGCCTCTAAGCTCATGCCTTGGTGGTTGAAAACCTTGGATAGTGATTACTTGGAATTGGATTTGAATGGTGTACGAGATCGTGTTAGTAAATACCAAGCGAAAATGTCACAGAATTCTGGCCAGAAAACCAATTCTCCTAAATTACGTGTTGGTGATTTTGTACGTGTGAAGTTTGGTGGTCAAATTCGCAAAGGAGTTTCTAGATGGTCTTCTCCTGTTGTGGTGACTGAAGTCTTCAGTAAAGCTGTTAGAGTTGAAGGCGGTAAGATTTGAAATTTTCAACGCATTTCCTTATGTAAATCTGATGTTTCTCAGCCTGCTTTACAACAACCTCTAACCTCTAATCTCAAGCCTTCTGTCTACCCACACGTTGTAAATGATGATTCTTGCTTTTCTGGTACTCATGAGGTTTTTGATAATCTTTCTCCTCAGGGTGTAAGCAACTGTCATGACAATGCAACCAACGTTAGTGTTTCTGATAATTCTATTCATGTAAATGTTTCTGATGATTTTGCTCCTAATCCTCCCGTTCTTGATGGTGTTCCCATCAATATTTCCACTAATTGTTTTCAAGATTCAAATGTTTCTTGCAGGAGTTCTCGTGTGAAATTTACTCCTGTTAAATTTAAGGATTTTATTCGTTATTAGTTTTTTTTTTGTTGTTGTTTTTTTTTTATTTTAAGGGGGGAGGTGTGTGGTATTCCATTCCTGTCACGACTACGTGTTTTGGAATCTGTGAGGTCATGTAGAATGTGAGGTGGTAGCGAGGAGTTTCTGTGGGGAGCGGTTGATTATTTATCCTGTTCCCACTTGTGGATGTTAAGCTGTTTCCTTTTCCGAATAAATGCTACTTAAGAACCTACGGACGTGTGGACCTTCTTTCTACAGTAACCAACAAAGAGTTGGTCATCCACCCGGAACTGGTGTGTGCGATCCAAATAGAATGAGAGCGCACATTTTGGGTCCAGACGGTGGAGCCGCTCTTCCTGTTTTGAGGGATGCGGAGGCGGAAAGAAGGTGGGCAAGGTGAAAGACTGCCCGATGTGGAAGGCCGTGACAACCTTGGGCAGGAAAGAGGGTCTTGTCTGCAACACAACCTTGTCCGGATGGACAGAAAGGAAAGGAGGTTTAGAGGAAAGAGCCTGGAGCTCACTCACTCTCCTGGCAGAGGTGATGGCAACCAGGAAAGCAGTCTTCAAACTAAGAAGGCGGATAGGACAGTTGTGAAGTGGCTCAAAGGGAGCGCACATCAGATAAGTAAGAACCAGGTTCAAGTCCCACTGAGGCATCACGAAGGGAACAGGTGGAAACGTGTGGGTTATGCCTTTCAGAAAGCGATTTACAATAGGGGACTTGAAAAAAGATGGTTGATCAGGCAGCCTCAGAAAGGCCGAAAGGGCAGAAAGGTAGCCCTTGATAGTGCCCAGAGCAGAGCACTGTCGGGAAAGAGAAAGAAGGAAGAGAAGAACCTCAGAAAGAGGGGCAGAGAGAGGATCCACAGCCTTTGCTGTGCACCATGCCACAAATCTGTTCCACCTGCAGGCGTATACCGACTTAGTGGAGGGACGCCTGGCTGCCAGAATGATATCACAAACCTCAGGAGGCAAGTCAAATGGCCTCAACTGTCCCCGCTCAATCTCCAAGCATGGAAGTGGAGACTGGACAGGTTCGGGTGGAGGACCGTCCCCTGCCTCTGCGACAGAAGGTCCTCCTGAAGAGGCAGACGAATCGGGGGATCGACTGACATGCTGAGTAGCTCGGGATACCAGTATCTTCGTGCCCAGTCCGGAACCACAAGGATGACTTGGGCCCGGTCGCGTTTGATCTTCTTCACCATTCTGGGCAGAAGTGGTATAGGCAGAAAGGCGTACAATAGACCGCAACTCCACTCGCGACGAAAAGCGTCTCCGAGCGAGTGCCGCCTTGGAAATTCCAATGCCCAGAACTGATGACATTGCGCCATCTCTTCGGTGGCGAATAGATCTAACCAAGGCTCTCCTCACTGCTGAAAGAGGTCTTGCGCCACGTCCGAGTTCAGACGCCATTCGTGATCCATCATGCACCGGCGGCTGAGTTAGTCCGACATGGCGTTCAGAGAACCTGCCAGGTGTTGAACCACCAGGGTCACCCCCTGATGTTCCAGCCACTTCCAGAGGCGCAGAGCCTCCAGACACAGGGTCCACGACCCCACCCCGCCCTGTTTGTTGCAGTACCACATGGCGGTGGTGTTGTCTGTGAACACTTGCACTACACTCCCCCGGACAGAGGGGAGGAATGCCTTCAGTGCTAGACGAATCGCCCGCAGCTCCAAAAGGTTGATATGGAGCCGGGACTCCGCCGGAGACCAGAGGCCTATGATCTCCGCCTCTCCCATGTGGCCTCCCCAGCCCTGGAGGGACGCGTCCGTCACAACTACGTGCTCCGGTTGGGGAAGGGAGAGGGATCTGCCACTGACCCAATCGCGGTCCGTGAGCCACCACTGCAGCTGTCTCGCAGTGCCCTCCGAGATCAGGACATGGTCGGACAAGTTGCCCTGATGCTGGGCCCACTGAAACTTCAGGTCCCACTGCAGAGCCCGCATCCGCCAATGGGCGTGATGCACCAGGAGGATGCAGGAGGCCATCAGCCCCAGAAGCCGCAGCGTCAACCTGACCGAGACTCAGGACAAAGGCTGAAAGATCGGAATCAGAGCCTGTATATCCCAAACCCGCTATTTGGGGGGTTAAACCCGAAACTGCGCCGAGTCGAGAACCGCTCCGATGAAGAGGAGCTTCTGAGAGGGGCCCAGGTGTGACTTCGGCACATTGATGGAGAACCCCAGCTAGTGCAGGAGGTCTGCCGTCGTCTGGAGGTGGCTGACGACTGTCTGGGGCGAGTCCGCCTTCAACAACCAGTCATCGAGTTAGGGGAAGACTGAAACCCCTAACCTGCGCAGATGAGCTGCGACCACTGCCATCACTTTCGTGAACACCCGTGGGGCGCTGGTAAGGCGGAAGGGGAGCACGGTAAACTGAAAGTGCTCGTGGCCTACCGTGAACCGCAGGTAGCGCCGGTGGGCCGGCAGGACGGGGATGTGGAAATAAGCGTCCTGCAAGTCCAACGCTACCATCCAGTCTCCTGGGTCCAGGGCAGCTAAGACCTGAGCCAGTGTCAGCATCTTGAACTTCTCCTTCTGGAGGAAGCAGTTGACATTCCGTAGGTCCAAGATAGGGCGTTGTGGGAGTAGCAACCACACCCTACTTCTGGCCCAGGAACGCGCTCGATGGCCCCCTTGGCCAAGAGGGCTGTAACTTCCTCCTGCAGAAGCCGCCGATGATCCCCCGATACGCGGTGGTATTGCGGTGGCACGGCTTGAGGGGTTGTCTCGAAGGGGAGGGAGTAGCCCCTTCGGACGATTTGCAGCACCCACCTGTCTGATGTGACAGTGCGCCAGTGGGAGTGGTGATGGCGAACCCTGCCCCCCACTGACATCACATGGGCATGAAAACACGGACTAGGAGGGTTTTGAGGCGGATGCTGTGGGGGACTGTGTGGACTGGCCTCTCTGTTGTCCCCGACCGCCTCCAAGGCGATTTCCACGGCCGCCACTGCGTTGGATGTTAGCCTGCGGTGCGTGGCTGACAGCACGTGTGGGGGCGCCCCTTCCTTGGCCACGAAAGGAGCGTAAGGGACCCGTTTGCTGGCGCGGGGCCGAGAGGCCCAAGGACTTGGCCGTAGCCTTGGAGTCCTTAAAGCGCTCAAGCGCATGGTCTGCCTTGTCGCCAAACAGGCGACGGCCATCAAACGGCATGTCCATGAGAGTATTCTGGACATCCGTTGAAAAGTTGGCGGACCTTAACCAGGCGTGGCGACAAATCGCCACCGTCGTTGCCATCGCTCTGCCCAGTGAGTCGGTGGTATCCAGCCCACACCAGATGGAGAAACGTGCTGCATCTCGACCCTCCGCAAGGGCTTGGGCGAGTTTAGCCTTGACCTCCGCCAGGCATTGTGGCAGCACGTCCGCGACTGTGTCCCACAGGGAGTGGGTGTAACGGCCCAAGAGGCATGCGGTGTTGGAAGACCGCAGTCCCAAACTAAGGGAGGAGAATATTTTCTTTCCATAATTCTCATACCTCTTAGATTCCCGATCAGGCGGAGCCGACGGGAATGCGGTCTGGGAATTAGAGGCCTGGATGACCAGGCTCTCTGGGTGGGGTGGGTGGACAGGAAACAAGGGTCGCCCGGGGACGGGTGGTGGCGTCTGGCCACGTTCCTATCTACAGGCTGGCCTGTAGCGAGCCTGGACCAAGTGCCCAAAAGAACGTCTGTCAAGGCCTCATTAAACGGCAGCGGAGGCTCTGTTGAGCTTGACTGCGGTTTAAGGACCTCAGTGAAGTGGTTAGTCCTCACGGCCGCGACGGGGAGCTCAAGGCCCAAGGCCTTGGCTGCCCGCGTCAAAACCACACTGAAGGTTGCCCCCTCCTCCGTAGCCACGGTAGGGGGGGGAGACAAAACCAGTGTCCTGCGAAGTGTCCAGACCACTGGCATCGCCAAGTCCACCTGTCCAGTCCTCCTGGGACTGACACTCACGTGTCAGAGGGTCCTCAGACCCCTCCCAATACTCCTCTTCACCCATCTCCTGATAAACAGGGTTGTCAAAGGACAGGGCCGGTTCATTGAAGTAAAACTACCCAAGCGGCGTTGAGAGCGGCGCCCAGCGGCGCCGCTCCGATGCCGGAACCGGGTCGAGGGAGGTATTGGGGACGGCGCCGCCGGTGAGGTCGTCAGGTCAACCGGCGACGATCCAGAAGCGGATCCAGTGGGGCCCTGTGGCGCCGGGCCCGAAGCACCCAGCGGCGTTGGGGCCGAAGCACCCGACCCGCTAGGGCCCCCAGACGGGTCCGCTGGGCCCGAAGGCGCCGGGGAGCCCGTCGGAGGAGAGAGGGACCTCATGGCCACGAGGAAATGCTCGATCTCCTCCGGCGTCGCTTGCTGCCCAGGGTAAGGGGCAGGTCGCGACGCCCGCGACTCCGATGGAGCCGCGTGGGCGGTGTCACCCGAATCCCCGGCCGCATTGCGCGAGCGTCGGGGGGAGTCGGAAGAGCGATGACGTCTCTTCCACTTCTTGTGCTTACCTGACGACGACTTCGACCCGGAGGAGTGATGCCGACTCCCGGAGCTATGATGGCTCCGCCCCCGCGACCGGTCCCTCGACCTCCGTCCGGACCGAGACCTCTCACGGCGCGGGCCCGACTTCCGGATCTTAAGCCGCTTGCGGGACCGCTCCCGCCTAGCCTTCGAGGTTAAGGCCCGACAGTTGGAGCAGGCCTTGTCGTCATGATCGACGCCGAGACAATGGAGGCACCGACGGTGAGGGTCGGTGACCGACATCCGTCGGTCGCAGTCCCCACAAGGCTTAAAACCTGGCATCCCTATCAGCACCGATCGGAGTCGAAGACTCGAGAAATGATCAAAAAGATCTCAAAAAAGTTAGTCAAAAAGTGACTAAGGTACCACTTTTTCTGGATCTGTGCTGCTGGCGCGGAAAAAAGAAGAACTGATGTCAGCACGCGGAGGCGGCGTCTAAGTACTCCGACGACGTCATCACGGCGCCCACGACGGACGCGGAGCCGCAGACGACACCTACCGACGCGCAAGGGTACTGCTACGCAAAAGTTTCCGGATCCAGTCTGACACCTGGGGATATTCTAAGGTAAGGAATCTAATACTAACCTGTTTCTTTCAGATAATGCATGTATACCACTAACAAGCATTGGCAAGTGTCTTTTGTGTTACTGATAGGTTTAGGCAATGAGTAAGTCATCATGCATGTACTTTGTCTCTCACCCTTGCACTCTTGCATCCATTCATTCATCCACTGACTCATTCTTACATTCTCCCACTGACACAACCACGAAAAAACCTACACAAACTCAACAAAATAATACAATAAATTAAAAAAATAGAAGTAAAAAAATATATATTTTGCTGTCTAAACCTGGCTGATATGGGCTTGCCATAACAAAACTAATCATAGCGGGAGTGTCTTGCAAAAGTATTGTGAATAGTCTAGCATTGATTTATATTCTAGGATGGTCACTCCGTTTGGAACCAACTTGTTGGCCATTTTGACATGGTAAAACAATGATACACTGTGAACATCAGCATTCCATAATAGGCTCCTGGAAGTGGCCATCTGGGATGCTTTGCCCTGCAGATAAAATGAGCAGCAAGCAATTGACCGGTTAGCATTGTCTGGAGAGCGGAAGTTTAATCTTAAGAAATATTGAAATAGAAAGAGAAGCAAAGAAAGGAAAGTGGAACTACAAAAGGAGAACATCAAAATCTTAAGGAATGGCCAATCAGCCCTGCCGCTGAAGCACACTCATTTTCAGGTGGATGTACATATGTGATCAGAAAATGCTGTAATTAGCAGAACATGAGAGCTTATTCCTGGCTCCCGTCATGCGAGCCGCACCAAAGGTCCTCGTGGTGATTGTCACATATTTGTCTGGCGACAGCTGTGCTGTCAAGACCAGACCATAAAAATAACTGCTTAATGTTCTCATGGGAGTAAAACACATACCCATTTATGTATTTCCCCCTCAGTAAAATGGTGTGGCATAAAGTGCCTCTGCTGCCTAAAACAAGATAGAATCAGGTGACGTGAGGCAACTAGTTGAATATATAACTTGAAAATAAACATTAAATGGCACCATTGGACACTGCCTGTGAAGCGGTTTCCTAGTACCTTCTATGTGCACTTTGGCGAATACAGAGTAACTTCCATGTGCCCCTCAGCCCATCCAAACCCATCAGTATGAAAATACCATGGCGAAACCACTTACCTGATCAGGAACAAAGACATCCAGTAAGTGCCGCAGTGAGTCGCATTCAATTACTGGTGGGACAAGGAATGATCAGATGTTAGTGAGTTTATTGTGCAGACCTCTATACACAATTCTATTATGTGAACACATCAGTAATTTGAATTCTCTTCAGTGGTGCCAAAGGGTAAACATGGCAAAACAGAAGTCGAGATGAAAGTGTTATGATTTCTGAATTTTATCGCTCTCTTTTCATGGTTTTTCCTTCTAAGAACGTGGACATTCGTAAGTTAGTTAAAAAAAGTAGGCTTGCTTATTTGTGGGAACCATCTAAACAGGGTCTTCCACTACTTAGGGCTCAGGTCCAATCCTTTAACAGAGTGACCCCTGGCATTGATGCTTTTGCGAGAAGGCTGGGACTTCCCCATGTCAAATCGATACTGGCTCTATACAGATCCAAGAGAGCCTCACAATATCATGTTGTACTGAGGTGTGGGGATACCAGCCTTGCAACCTCTTTCAGGTGGCGGAGAATACATTTCTCATGAGGATCCTGAGGTTACCACAGTCGGTTCCAGCAGAAGTTGTCCATGAGGATCTGGGTGTGGGCTTTATTTCAGATAGTATTCAATTATGCACTTTTCTTCTATGGCTGGCCCTCTGTGTGAATCATACCTAGCATTGGATATGTCGTTTTTTCACAGACGTCTTTTGTTGTACTTCTGACTAAATCTGTTCCCTCACTCATTAGTCAGAAGGCAAAGTCCCTCAGAGGCTGTGATTTGTACCTGTGATAATGTTATTGTACTTGACACTTTACAAGTCGTTTTCATTTGCCCCATTTTCAATATTCTCCGATCTAAATAAATGTGCCATTTACTGTGCCCACTGGGTTTTACACAAGCCAGACCAGTTTTACTTTACCTTCAATTTCTAGACAATCATATAGTTTTTTTTTATATATCATGATTTTAGCAAGAGTTTTCCATTCCTCCCGATAAACTGCAATAATTGTTCTTTGATATTTGTAATGCTTATATATTGTATTGATTTTATGATTTTTTTCATAAATCAATTAAAGTATTTAGACCAGTACTTTGTTTTCACTGTGACATACATAACAATATGGATATCTGTTCATTTCTCATTTATCTTTTTCCTCTGAGACAATGAGGGCACCGCCCTCAAAGATTGTCTTATCTTTGAATTTAAAATTTTAGTAGAAAATGTATATAATTATAACATAATAATTTTGTTAGACCTGGCATAATTGGTGTGGGCTTCCCCTGTACTTTTGCCTTTGCCTGCTGTGATTTTGCTGTGTGTGGAACTTTGTTTTGCTGGTCCAGATGCTTTGGGCACTTTGCCACTGCTGTTCAGTGCCAAAGTGCAAGTGCTCCCTTTGTAAAGTGTTTTTATGGATTGATGTTTCCACAATTGGTGTATTTGATTTCCTTGTGAGTCCCTAGTACAGTGCACTGTGTGTGCCCAGGGCCGGTAAATCAAATGCTGCTAGTGGGCCTGCAGCACTGATTGTGCCACTCACATAAGCAGCCTGTAAATGTAACTCAGGCCTGCCATTGCAATTCCTATGGGCAGTCTAATACTGCCATGTCGACCTGGCAAGTGCACTCACTTGCCAGGCCCTAACCTTTCCTTTTCTTACATGGTCTTCACTACTATGGTAGGCCCAAGGTTCCTCAATGGCAGGGTGCAGTGTATTAAAAAGGTAGGACATGCCCTGGTGTATGTACGATGTCCTGATAGTGAAATACTGCCAATTTCGTTTTTCACTATACTAAGGCTATCTGTTCTCATAGGATAGAATTGGGAGTTTGCTCATAACATCTTATAAACATAACTACCCCTGGGAACATGGTAGGAAAGTAATGTTTAGTATGCTTGATCCATAATCCATAATCTCCTTCTCTCTCACAGGAATCTCTGTGGTTAATAGCCCCAGGTATACACCTGTTACAACGCATTCGTTACTCCGCACTACCATTACAACGCGACTTTTACAGCGCATACCATTACAACGCATTGCGCTGGGGGGCGCTCTAGGATAGGGAATAAGTATAATTTACTATCCAACACCTTCCCTAGGGTCCACGGGGACTGGAGTTAGAATAGTAAATTATACTTACCAATCCAATCCAAGAAATCTTTATTTCGGCCATTAAGACCATAAAAGATGCATAAAAAGACATACAACATTTAAATCTACATTTGATACATGTTATACAAGTGGATACAGTTTTGGGAATAGAGATAAACGAGATAGAAATGGGTAAGAGAGATGCATCACAATTATAATAACTGAATTTAAAATGACATAATATAAAAGACTTTGCCATAAGGGCTAAAATTTGGTTTAAGACAGCGGCCGGAACTCTCATCCTATGTTGGTAAAACCTTAATCAACTTGGACCTAATACGCCACATGGCGAACAGATATTTGGCGACAGCAAAAACAATGTGAGGGGAGGAATCAGATTTCAATATTCTATAAGAAGTTGAATAGTTTCTTATTGCCATGTTTCTGCATAAAGGCACCAACCAGTACTTCCTTGGAGACCTATAGGTGGAGCAGAAAAACAGGACATGGATTTCCTCCTCAACACAGGAATTGCAGCCAGGGCATAATTTGTCCCCTCCATTGGTCCATTTGCTCGTGAAGGATTTAAGGGGGAGGGTTCCAAACCGCCACTGTAAAAAGAGCTTCCTAGCTGCAACCGGATAAATAAAATCCAAAAAAGATTCAAATTTATAGGTATTTTTGGATTGGGTAAAACAGTGGGTTAAAATACCAATGCTAGGTGCAGTTAGTTGGGTCACGAGATTTTGTTGCTTGCAGGCTTTCACTAAACTTTTCCGGGGGACCTTGATACAACCAGTTTCGGGGGCCAACCACAGTTCGTTTAAGCCTAGCCGAAACAGTTCTTTTTTCACAAAAGTCAGCCAAGGGATCTTGTCATTAACGTTTAGATTCATAACATGCACAAGATCACTCCTGTAGTGGTTAAGCTCCTTAGTTGACCAAAGTCTATGCCAGAATCTTATGGGGTTGAGTTCGGCATCCTCCCTGATAGATGATAAGCCCAAGTCGAGACGTAGGGGAAGCAAGGGACTTACCACTATCCAGCACCTCAAAGCGCTATGCGTTGTAATGGTATGCGTTGTAATGGTCGCGTTGTAATGGTAGGTAGTTGTAACGGTATGCGTTGTAACATGGTACATCCATAGCCCCACCTACGTGCGGGCATCCCAGAGCAGTTCTTTCTAAGTCACAATTTTTGCAGCATCTTCACTTCACTTCAGAAAGGCCAGCATTTATGTGTTACAAAAACAGAACATTTGCAGCCTTTAAACAGAATATATTGCAAATCAAATTATTTTACTTTAAGAAACAGGAAGAAAGAAGGCACACAACTTTAAAAGCCATTAAGAATAATTAAAAGTGACCTTTAAAAAACGTTCAACACAATGTTTTACTTTTTTTTTTTAAGTAAATGATAGGGGAAGATGTGGCAATCTACCTGTAAAGTTAAGTATGGGCAGAATTAGCAAATTCGTGATTTGCGAATTCGCACAAATTCGTAATCGCGATTTGCAAAATCCGCCAAATTCCGCGAGCTTGCGAATGTATTTATTTTTGCGAGGTTGCAAGATTTTTTTACCAGTTCGGGAACGAAAACTTGCGCATGCGGTCGCGAACATATAGTTTCCACTTAACCAGCCTGCTCGCGATGCCTTTTTCCTGTTTCGGGTCGCAATGACCTGTCCGCAATTTCCTGTTTCGGGTCGCAATGACGTGTTCGCGCTCGCAATTTCCTGTTTCGGGTCGCAATAACGTGTTTGGGATTGCGGCCTCGAGCGGCTAGCTACCAAAATCTTGCAGCGCACGCGAACAGGGAGGAAAACTCATCAGCGAACGCAGAATCATGGTAAGTCAATGCAGCGCGCGCGAGATAGTATTTTTGAAGCGCGAACAAGAAAAAAAAATCTGCCAACTCGCGAATTGCAGATTTCTGGGCAATTTCACGCGATTCGCGAATTTGCCAAAAATCAGCAAATTCCGCGAGCGGAACGAATTTTCCGCCCATACTTACTGTAAAGCCTGCAGCATTGAAAAATAGGGAATAGAACACTACAACTTTAAGGGCACCCCAACCTTAAGAGTCCGATCATGCTTTGCAAATAGCAGTTTACACAGTTCTCTTTTCTGGCACCTGCTGACAGGATCTTAGAGCTGAGCCTTGCCTTTTTAAGGCTTTTTTACTCAAAATGTTTCAACAGTTTCTTTCCAAAAGTAATTCATTTGACGTCCTTAGGGGGAAGAGTATTTTTGTATATTTTCCTGACAGGAAATGTATATTTTTCCCAAAATGCCATCTCTTTTTGTGAAATGCCATAATGTGGCAGAAAAATGGCAAAAACAGATTTGCAAAGGATCTTTATTTTCTGTTTGTCAGACCCATATGACACTCAGATGTCATCACTGCAGGACCCTCTCCAGGCGCACTTTGAGAGAGAGAGAGAGAAGATTCGCCTACATGGTCAAGTGGAACATCAGAGAAGGCAAGATTCCCTGGCTGGAGAGACATCTGAGGTGCAAGGAGAAACTGTTCCCTGTATGAGTGCCCCTATATCACCCTCCGAGGACACCTGCAGAGACAGATGCAAAAGCAGAAACAATATCCAGGTTCAACATCGACAACATAGACATTGAGAAGAGGTTCGACATTGATAACACACACGCCATCGAGAGGTACTTCAACGCTGAGGCACCGGCCGATATCGAGAGTTTCAAAGACAAGACATGGTTTGACGTCAAGACATCACTCCACTTCCCAGACAAAGACAGAGGCATGGCTTTCACACATGAAAGCTCACAGAATCCCATCTACATCAGACTCTGACTACTCCAGAACCTACTCACTGTCTCAAATGACATTACCAGTCATCATTCCGGATTGACCAACACCTCCTCAAATTCCAATGGAGTCTTCTCCACCTCTTTCTACACCTCCTGCTCATCCACCTCCACAACCACCAGTTCCAGTGGTAATTCTGCTGCCAAATCTGCCAGCCACTCCTTCTCAGCCACCACAGTTACCTCTACCAGTGACATCTCCACCAAGGCACCCGAGATCTGGCTTCCGTCAGGCCAGACACCTTACAGCAACAGGTCTAGCTCAAGGACAAGGTCAATTGCTGCAGGTGCCACCATTCAAGATCGCCCAGGCGATCCTGCTGAAGGCAAAGTTTGAATTCTCCATCTAGATTGTCATCCTCACCATGGGATCATGTGACCTTTTCCTCATCTGGTCTATATTCTCCTGTGAGACTCACCTCCAGCAAGAATATCTCCTATCAATGATATAAACACTTTCCAGGAGGTTCTTATAAGTGACGCCACAAAAATTAAACATTGATTTGCCGACTACCACAGCCACTACTCTGGTACTCTTTGAAACACTCCAGCAGACCATTGCCTCCTTTGTTTTCAGGTCTTTAGAACCAGCTATGGGGCTATTTTGACACTAGCTTCTGCTAAGGCAGCACCATTGCGTCTACAGAAAAAATACTAACCTCTGAATCAGGATCCATCATTCCTTCATACGAATCCTACACCAGACTCTGTCATGGTTTCTGCTAATGGCATGCCACAGGCCCATTGTCAACCGTTCCTCTTGACATGGAAAGTAAAATGTTGGAGTTTGTGGGAAGAAAAGTGTGCCCTACCTCCTCTGTCACCATGAAGGCTGCAAGTGTGCCTGCTCTGCTTGAGCAATATGGCAGGTCTCTTTGGGACTGTATTCAGCAATTCACAGAAGAACTTCCAAGAAATTTCTAAATGAGCGCATGATGGTGTCAAATCAGATCTGCAGCTGATATCTGCTCGCAAGCAGCACATAGATACTGTCATGGTCTAGCCCTTCGCCACTCATCTAGGCTCAGAGTCCAAAGGTTGGAATCTGAAGCCCAACACTAAATTTCAAACCTACTCTTTTCAGGAAACCCCGTATTTAGTTCTCATGCTCAAGACGTTTCCTCTGAAGACTGAACATGGCACTCTAAGAGCTGGTGGATTGGAAAAAAGGAAAGAATATAGGAGACATTTCTAAAGGTCCAGTGACCAGCCATACTTCTATGTTAGGGCTCAAACCCCTAATTGGCTTGAAGGACAACAACAGCTACCTCAACAGCCAAAGTGTCAGTCATAGGACAGAGGAGGTCAGCAGTCATCGGCCCAAGCTACAAAACCAACTAATGGTGGTAAGAAATTAGTTCTTTCTCCCCCTCCTCCATTTTCGACTCGATCAGGGGGAAGCATAACATCTTATCAGTAAGAGTAGAGTAAAATAACCACTGACATATTGGTTCTGAATATTGTAGAACATGGATACTGTGTCAGATTTGAATACCCTCCACCATCCATTCCACCAAAGAAGTCATCTCTTTATCATTGAGAAGAACAATAGCAAGAAATCTCCATCCTCTCACAAAAGCAGGCAGTGTAAAACTTGCCCACTCCTCTCAAAGGAATTGGAAGTTTTTCCCGCTAATTTCTGGTGAAGAAGAAAGGACAGAAGAACGAGTACAGACCCATTTTAGGTCTGAAAAAAACAAAATATGGATTTGTAAAGACAAGGTAGAATGTTGGTTCGTCATCAAATCTATCCTCAACCCCAACAGGGGGACTGGATATATTCTTCAGATCTGCAAGAGACCTATTATTACATCCTGATAGCCAAGAAACATAAGAATCCTTCCTTTCGGTCTCATATATTCACCACAGACTTTGTCCAAATGCATGGCGGTCACGGCAGCTCACCTCAGAAAAGTGAACATTTTAATCTAGCCATATCTAGGCAATTGGCTCAACAGGGCATCATCTTACCAACAAGCAAGATTACATTATCAAATGACTGTTTTGACCCTCAATCGCCTAGGACTACATGTGAATCACGAAAAATACATCTCTGTGCCAGTTCACTCCCTTTACTAGTAGGGTGCAGTACAAGACACAGTGCACATAAGAGAGTTTCCTTCAGAGTAGAGAAGATTATCTATCCTTCAGAAATGTTGCTATTTGAAACTACAGTTCATCCCACGTGCAAGACAAGTTTCCTCTCTGGTAGGATTAAAGGCATCATCTATTTTTTGGTCCCAAATGCACGTCTTCACATGAGGCTGCTACAATAATTTTTGGAAGATCAATGGGATCAACTCTCAGGAAGAAGGGAGGACAGAGTGATCCTAACCACTTATGTATAACACTCACTCAATTGTTGGTGTAGCTAAGAGAAACTTCTGAATGGAAAGAATTTTCATCAAGACATGGATTTAGACAAAAAGATGAGGCAATACAATATTTACGGGATGTTTCAACATCCAATAATGGTTCCTTCACTGACTTCTTGTGTGCGCAGAAAGATTCTTTATTTCATTAATCTCTTTAAAAGTAGGCACAGCCAACACTTTTCGCCCTAGAAAGGGCTTCTTTAGGGCAATGTATTAAGTAAGCACTATCCAAAAAGTCCAGGTGGGAAACACCAGCATAACACTGTACTTGTACCGTTCCTTACTCACTCATGGAATTTTGCTAGTTCATCCAGTGTTTCACTATAGTACCCTTTGGTAAAAGAGTAAGAATATAGATCAAACAATGTTATTCTTATCGTATCAGGCATTTCCGAGTCTGTAGTTTATTTCAAGTAAGTGTTGGGATAGTCCCATGTCCGGAGAATCGTCATCCCTGGTGATGGATGCGTCCCTTTCAAGTTGGGTGCTTACAAGGACCATCTTTAAATTCATTGTCTCCGAAGGACAGTCCCATCACATCAACCAACTGCAGTTGAAGCAGTTTGTTTAAGCCTGAAGGCTTTCCTCCCGTCATTCAGAACAAATGTTCTCCTTCTTTAAACAGACAATACAACGAACAGACATTATCTGAACAAGCAGGGAGGAAAAAGATCAAGTCCTTGGTCGCTGGAGGCACAAACATTCTGGAAATGATTAATAATTAGAGATCTCAGCATTATAGCAGTCAATCTTCTGGAAATGTAGAATACTTAAGACACTCTCAGCAGAACCATTCAAGCGAATAAAGAATAAGAGCCTGATTTAGATCTTGGCAGTTATGGTTCCGCCGTTGCTTCACCGCCCGCCTACTTGGCGGTCTGCCCGCTGTATTTAGATGTCGGAGGGTCCATAGACGAAAGACCACCAGAGTCCCACCACCTCTGCCAGGAATTTTCAGCAGCATCGATGGCAGCATAGACAGAAGTGGCTGTCTGCGGAAGTCCAGCCAAGATGACTGAAAAGCTAATCATGATGTGCCTTCCTTCGAGGCAATTGTGATGGAAATACCTCCAACTTTGAGTTGACAGAATTGAAGGAAATTAGGTAAAAACTTACAATTTTTACTATTTTCTGCTTCCGTTTCCATCTTGGACCTCATTGTCCAGGTCACTCCTTAGCTGTTCCAACTTTACCACAATCCCAAATGACTCAGTTGTTGACGGATCTAAGTTTAACCCCTTCTGTGCTCATGATGGAGCCGCTCCGTCATGAGCCTCGGTTGAGCTGTGCTCATGACGGAGAGGTTCCGTAATGGCCCGCTCGGCGCGAATTTCGCGCCTGCGCGGCGCGTTCCATTGAGCGGGCGCGTTCGTGACGGAACCGCTCCGTCACGAGCACAGCTCAACCGCGGCTCGTGACGGAGCGGCTCCGTCACGAGCATGCGAGCGCTGCTCGACCCCCCCCACCCCCTTAGCGCTGCGGCGGAATTTCCGCCGCAGCGAAGGGGTTAAATACTTTTACAATTGTCTTACCATGAATCGTGTGTTGACAATTGCTGTACCCTTGTGTATATCTGCATTGCACTTACATGCATTTTTTTCATATGTGTAAAGCAGAAGTGTCCATTTTACAACTTATCAAGGTAAAATGAACACACCTGTATTGACACTTAAAAAAAAATTGTGGTTGTGGTGCTTGGGGGTGCTGTCCTTGAGGTGCCTCTGGGTGTGCATTCAATAGAGTGTGTATGTTGTTTGTGTGGTATGCAATCTGTAACAAAAAGGGGCATAACACATTGCACACAAACGCATTAGAAGCCAACACAAACACATATGTGTATTGACACTAGTCTCCACTCCACCAGGGACTGACACATTCAGAAGCGCTGTCAGGACAACGCTAGCAAAGCGGGGAGATGGAAATAGACTTGGTGCAAACCCGCAGACCTGAAAGTGATGGAGTACTGCCAGCCAGCTGAGGAATCCGCCACATCAATGGATGGCAGTCAACAGGACACATCTAAATACGGCGGGTGGAACTCCGTCGACTTGGCGGGGTACTTGAAAGTGCTGCCAAGGAGGGACGGCAGGAGTACCGCAAAGATCTAAATCAGGCCCTAAGTCTTAAATGACTCCATTCTTCACAACATCTTTAGTGACTGAGGTTTCCTTCCAATAGATCTTTTCACAGATGGAGAAAGCAAAAAATGTCCAAACTTCACATTGAGATTTTACCAATCAAGCATGTTGGGAATGCCTTATGAATAGTCTGGTCAGGCAAAGTTTTTACACCTGTCCTCCAATTCCCCTACTGCCAACAAACAGTGATCATCAATTTGTCTCATTTGAAGACTAGAATGATTTTCATTGCTTCATAGTGGCCCCCAACAGTGGTGGATCTCCTTCCCCTTACATTGCATTCACACAGGAGGCTGTTGTGCAGACTTTCTTCAGAAGTTTGGAGGACAAATTCAAAACCCCAGCCTTGGCAGCTTGACTTCTGAACCCATACAATATGGTCACCTGAAGTTCTCTCAGCAATGTTTTGAGAGAAGCCAAAAAGACTGTCCACTTGAACTTTCAATTCTTTCAAATGAAAATATTTTGCATCTGCTGTGCTCAGAACTATTGCAATTCTCTCACCTGCCAAGAAAGAGCAGTACTTCCATAACTGGATAAAGCAAATTTTCATCCATTATAGTGCTGCTGCAGCAATCACCGCCGATCAAAAATGTCCTTGACAAATGTCCTTTTTTAGAATGCCTATAGTTAAGGATTTCATAGAGGGCATTAAAAAGATGTATCCTCCTCTCAGGAGACATCCTTCTCAATGGAAATTACATATTTTCCGGTCTCCCCTTATGGGTCCTCTCTTTGAGTCCATTCAGAAAGCTTCTCTTCAGCAACTATCCTGGTAGGCTTCCTGCTTGGCCTATCTTGCTGCACGGAGAGTTAGCTAAAATCAGTCCCATGAATTATTATTTCATAGTAAAAAGATAGTGATGAGGACCCTTCCTAAATTCCTTTCTAAAGTAGTTTAAGATTTTATATGAACTAGACTATTGCCTTTACTATATTATTTCAAAATCTCTCTTCTGCAGGGAGATTTCTCCATACTCTCGATGTTAGGAGGGTGTTGAAGTTGTGTTTAGATAAGATAAAATCTTTGTGGAGTTTAAAGCAACTTTTTGTGAGCTATGATCCTTTATGAGCAGGATTTGTCACTCCAAAGCAATCCTTGTATAGGTGAATTATTTTCTGCATAATCCTTTTTTACCAGAAAGCCAACACAACCTTACCACGGTAACCTAAAAGCTATTCCACCAGAAGTAAATGCTTTACTTGGAAATATTCCAATTCCTGAGTTTTGCGTAGCTGCAACTTGGAGATTTGTTCACACTTTTCAAAGACATTGTTGTCTTCATTCGGATATGAGGCCAGAGGCCCAAGATGGGCCAGCATCTATAAGAAATCTGTTGGCATAGTTATAGTACTCCTTTATATCTCTTCCCTCTCTGATTTCTTTGAGGATGAGCTAGCTAATATGTCCAGTACCTTTAATTATCAATGGAGATCCCCTGAAAAAGGAAGAATCATTTCTTACCCGCAATCCTAGTTCTCTCTCAGGTTAATCTTCATTGAAATCATAAGCATCCCTCCTCCCTCCCTGAGGAAAGAGATAAAATAGGGATAACCTGGTATTTTTTTGTCAAAAAGAAATAGGTAAACGCTCACCTGCAGGGTATGATGGGACACTTGAGGTCAGGGTGCCCTGAAAGGTGCAGTGTTCTATTCGCCTTGTTTAAGTGCTGCAATTTATACAGTTGTTTTGCCCAATCCTTCCCTATCATTTATTTTAAATGAAGTGAAAATAGTTTGTGAAGAGTGTTTCTAAAAGGCCACTTTTCATTATTGATAGTGAGTTTTAAAGGCATTTGCCTTTTTTCTTCCATTTTAAAGTACGTTAATGTGATTGGCAATATAGTCTGTTTTAAGGCAGCAAAGTTTACATTTTTGCCACATGTGCCTCCTGGCCTTTCCTGGCCTTTTCTGGCCTTTCTGAAGTAAGGCAAAGATGCTGTAAAATTATCTGACTTTGAAAGAACTACTCTGCGGTCCCCCACCTGTGCTGGGCTGTTCGGTGCTTATGATTTCAAAGGAGATTCCCCTGAGAGAGAACTAGGAATACAAGTAAGAAACCATCCCATCTCCACCAGCTCCATTACTAACACCAACACCCCCATTGCAACCGCCACCTTTACCACCACCGGTACCACCAGTATCATAAGCCAGCATATCGAGCATCATAGTCCAACACCATCACACATTCTTACAACCAATATTATAGGCCAATACTCACATTTTTATAGTAACACCATAATCAGCCTATACTCCCACCATCATATGCCTGCATGCCTGCTATCATTCACCCACACAACCAACGTCTTATACCAACACAAACAAGCTGAAAAAATACAAATGATAAATAGCATTTCTAAAGGAGTTAAAGATCGACTTACATGTAAACTGTGACTTTGCCAGCAACACTAAAATGTGAAATTTCACATGTTAATGTGCTGCCTTCAGAGAAATCCAACCTTTAATGGAGTTCATCAGGGAACAGTGATTGATTACATTTTTGTTTCACCAGGCATCTTGCAGCGGTTTATGGCCTATCGCACAGTCCCTACAATCCATAGTGATCACAATCCAGTCCTGCTCGAAGTGGCATGGGGAGCTCATTTGGGGCCATCACCAGTAAAGTACAAACCTACCCATTCCCTGAGGTCTACAGACCAAGCCAGACGCATCAAGTGGGCTAAAGTCATCCCGGAAAACTTTTATGAAAAGTGTTATCCAAAAATTAAAGCACAGGTGGAGCAGTGCAGAGATCCGGGTTCCCAAAGGCATAAAATCATCGCATCATACGAGGCAATCTGTGATCAGGTCTCGAAGGACTTACTCGTCAAACCAATCCAGGGCACCGATGGACACAAGCGCTGGTTTGACCATGCATGTTCCAAAGCTCACAGGGAATTATTGGCGGCCCTCAAATCTGTGCCCAGGGTCAAAGAGGACATTGTGAGCTTAAGGAAAGTCTACAAAGCGGCCATAAAAAACCGCAAAGATAATATTAAGCATGAAACATGGGATAATCTCCTCTCGGCAGCTGTTTTGAAGGACAGTAGGAGATTTTGGGAAATAATCAAACAGCCTTTATTCCTCGACGACACTAACGATCCCATGGACTGCGTGATCACTGACGAGTCTTGGTTGTCCTTCTTTGAAAAAGTATATGGGGGCGATGACGAAGGAACAAAGAAAGACTCACTGTTGAACAGCGATGGTCATCATATCACCTTTAACCTCCAAGAAGTGGAAAAAGCTCTGCTTGCAACCACAAAAAACAAGGCTCCTGGGCCAGATGGAGTACCCGCAGATTTCTTCTTGTTCTCACCTAAACTCTGGGCCGAGGTCCTGACAAACGTATTTAACGCGGTGAACGGAAATTCAGCCCCCACTTCATGGGCCCAATCTATCATCGTCCCTATTTTTAAAAACAAAGGACGGCGGGACGACCCAGCATTTTATAGGCCAATATCCCTCCTGGATTCTACTGTAAAAATCTTGGGCCGAGTACTTCTAGCAAGACTGAAGGAGAATGTTGAGGCCTGCGGGGGGCTGTCCGAACTACAATACGGTTTCAGGGAGAGGAAAGGGACTATCGAACAATGTTGCAACCTGCACCTACTCATCTCCAAGTACACAGTCGCCAAGGAGGGTTCCGTATTCCTCGCCTTCATGGATCTCTCGTCGGCGTTTGATCTCGTAAATAGATCAAAACTGTGGGCGATTTTATTAGAGATGGGTATTGATAAAGCTCTGGTTTCATGCATGGCCGCATTGCACCGGGAACTATTTGCTGCAGTGCGTGTCTCAAACAATGGCAGGTGCACCCCCATGTTCAAATCTTTGAAGGGGGTAAGGCAAGGGTGTTTTCTGGCCCCTACACTTTTCACCCTGTACATTAATGGCCTAGGAGAACACCTGCGCGGTCAGGACGTGGACGTTCCGCGTGCAGGAGATGTGCAAATACCGGCACTCCTGTATGCGGACGACGCAGTGCTGATCGCTCGTACTGGCGTCGGACTGCAGCACCTATTGGATGCCTTTGGCTCCTTTATGGACAATTTGGACTTGAAGGTGAATGTGTCAAAATCTCACACGATGGTTATGGGGAGGGAGTGCACTAAAAAACGTCAAAAATCATTCTTTTGTAATGGGGTCCCCGTCTCGAAAGTCATTACGTTCCCCTACTTGGGAGTCTTGTTTGATAATAAGGGAACATGGGGGCCGCAGGTAACAGCAAAAAGATTGGCGGTAACTAGGTCTTCCTTAGCGATCCTTGGCTTTGCGGGTAAGCTGGGGGCAAGGCCAATGGAAGCCCTTTTAAAGATCTATAGGTGCAAATCTGTGGCCATAGCTCTTTATGGATCTCCGTTATGGGGATATGTTAACCTCGAGCCCATTCAGAGAGCGGAGAATAAATTTATCAGATCTCTCCTCTCCTTACCACAGTCAGCCCCAACTTACTCAATACATCAGGAGGTGGGCTTACCCTACCTGTCGGATCTATTAAGCCTAGCGCCGCTGATCTCATGGCTGAAAATGTGGCTGAACGACGATCTCCCTTTGAACCATACCATCTTGAAAGATGTACTCTCCCTAGATAAATCTAAGAGCATTCCATGGCTGTCCTACTTAGAGAAGTCATTTACCGATTTAGACCGTCCAGAACTTTTCTTAAGCCCAGAAAAAATTAAGGCATCAGATATTGTCCATATAAAAAAGGCATTTATGGAAAAGAAGGCAGCTAGTCGAGAGGATGTCGAATTATTGAAGCCCTCAGTTAGGGCACATAACCTCCTGGTCAGCGCTCCCTTACTTGCCCCTTATCTCAGCTTTGTCTCACATCCCTATCACAGGTTTTTACTAACAAAGTTCAGGTTTAACCTGATACATTTTTACCTGGGTTCTTTTAAGAAATGGCAGAAGCCAGAGTTAGCCCCACCGTGCAGTTGCGATGACTTTTCGGTGCAGGATACAATGCACATCGTCATGTTCTGTTGCCAATATCAGGGGCCGAGGAAAAAATAT
This sequence comes from Lissotriton vulgaris, assembly GCF_964263255.1. Classification (NCBI taxonomy): domain Eukaryota; kingdom Metazoa; phylum Chordata; class Amphibia; order Caudata; family Salamandridae; genus Lissotriton; species Lissotriton vulgaris. Next base: position 1,939,961,565 of record NC_141693.1, read on the forward strand.
TTGCTACCCATCTTGAGAGAAGCAGGGTTTACTCAGGTGCGCCCGGCGCTGCTCTATTTACAGCTTGCATCAAATCCACGTACAACATTTTGTATTGCAAATTTTTTAGTGGCCGCAGCAAGGGTGAAAGCTGCTGGTCAAATTTCGCCTTCTTAAATCATTGTATATAGTACCTTTTTAAAACACTCAACTGTATATATGTATTTTTATGCCATGTGCTTTTTTGCTTATGTTTCTTTGTATGACTTGGTTAAAGTCGAATAAAGATATCTTGACTGACATATCCAAACACCGCTGTGCTAAGTCATACTTGATTCCTACCCTGGCTATCAATTGAAAGTGATTGAAATTAGACGTGGTCAAAAGCAGATTTTTGAGTGCTAATTCTTTTTGATTTAGAAGTGCTTTGCCAGGAAAGCATGTTATCCTTTCCATGATGCCCGAGGGCCTTGTCTCTTTCTTGCTGTGGTGAATTAGGGTTGGGGTAATTCATGAGAGCACCTTTATATCTGTCCATCAAACATGTGGCTATGCCTTTTTTATTTTTTTTATTTTGCAAAACAAGTGAAACATACGTCTTCTCATTATAGGCATATTTCTCAATAGTACAAAAGATACAAAATTAGAGAAGCGAAATACAAAACAACCAAAAAGGTACTGGTACTGACACTTCTACATATCATCATTCTGCAGTGTTCAAATAGTGGCTACAATGTTACATCAAAACAATTGCGACAAGCTAGGGTGTGTTTAAACTGTATAATACATCCCACTTTAGGTAAAACAAAGCAAAGGCAGAGACTGAGCTAAGGTATCTCGTGCTGTGACCATCCTTTCTTACCCTCTTTTAGTACTTTCGGCTAGCCTCACATATCCCATCTATGCAGCATAATATGGAAGCTTCACCCCCCACAGCATTTGCAGTACAGCATATACGGTTATCAATCTGCTTCTGGCGTGGTGCTTGTGGTGCTTCGTGTGGTGGAGCCCTCTCTTGTTCGTGACCATTGCAAAAACGGTTCCCATATGTTTTTTGGTCTGGAAGTTGGCGGCATCAGTTCCCAGTAAACACCTAGGGCTAGATGTAGGTAAATGGCATTCACCGATTCGTAAATACCGAATTTTACCGATTCGGTATTTACAAATCTGTAAATGTCATGTAGGTAAATATTCTGTAACAATTACCGAATCGTTAAGATTCGGTAATTACCGAATCGGTATTTGCCGATTCGGTAATTGCCATTGATTCCTATGGGCCTTAAAGGAATCAATGGCAATTACCGAACCGGTAAATACCGATTCTGTAAAATTACCGAATAGTCAAGGGTGGCAGGGTGTCACTTTGACAGCCTGTTACACCCCTGATTCAGGCTTGCGTGCCATGTGGCACACATACATGCCCTAAGGGGGCCCTTAGGGCATGTATGTGTGCCACATGGCACAGATTTGCATGTACACAGGTATTCGTTATTTACCACCAACTAATACTTGGTGGTAAATAACGAATCCTTAAGGCCCTGTGGCACTGTTTTCAGTGCCACCTACATCTCAATTTACCGATTCGGTAAATTTACTGATTCTGTAATTTACAGAATCAGTCAATTTACAGATTCTGTAAATTTACCGAATTGGTAATTTTTAAGCCCCCTACATCTAAAACTCCAAATACCGGTCGGTAACGGACGAAATCGTCCGTTACCAACCGGTATTTGGCCACCTACATCTGGCCCCTAGTTGGGTATGCCCATAGGTAACATCAGATAGCCACTCGGTAAGAGTGGGTACCTTCCTCCTGCCCCATTTAAAAGCTATCTGCCGCCGAGCGTATAATCCTTCACCAGGCCAAGAAGACCAAAGAGTGGGGAGGCGGCATCAGTCCTCTCAACTATCTGATTTACTGCCGAGAAGATGTACTTCGAAAGTCTAGGGCAGTCCCATGCCATGTGTAAGAAGGATGCAGGTTCGAATCCGCATCTCCAACATCTTGCGTCTTCCCTCAACCGCATTCTACAAAGACTAATTGGGGTTCTGTAGTACCGATGGAGAAATTTAAAGTTTATTAGGCGTAATTTATAATTCGGGGACAGTTCTAGCATCTGCCTACAGCAATAGTCCCATTGTTCTTCCAGTAGTGGGGGGTCTAACTCACTGTTCCACAACTGCAAGGATCTGGGCTGTGTTACTGGGGCTTGACATTGCATAGTAGCATACAGGCGAGTTACCAATTTACGTGGGGAAGACCTAGCCAGTATGTTGTCTAGATGCCTTTAAACAGGTATAAAGAGGATCCCTGGAAAGCGCAATTCATTCACTCCTTCATACTAGAAGTAATCACTGGTCATAAACTATTTTATACCGTTCACAGAATTTTTTTTATTAAAAAAACACATAAATAGATAAAACACAATGCATTACATAATACATTTTATCGTTAAAAACAAGGAGAATAACATTCCATACAATAAACAAAAAACAAAATTGCAAACTAATTCATCAATGTCTACAAGTAAATCAACACAAAAAGTGGCACATTTGAAGATGTCAACAAATCCTAACCACATTAATCACAATTTAATCTAAGGAAAATAATACCGCTCATGTGAATCCAAACTGAAACCCCCAAGAGTCAAAAGCAACCGTTTTTGATACTGATTGTAAGATTCATAAAGCCCTTTTGATGTCTTTGGAACAAATCTCACTTTAACTTTTGATCTTATACCAGAGATTTACTGGGCTTGAATTCTATAAACAAAAAGAAATGCGTCGACGCGTTTCGGTGTCTCTGCCTTTAGATATCGGCACACCTTCCTCAGGACAATTGCATAGTAGCATACAGGCGAGTTACCAATTTACGTGGGGAAGACCTAGCCAGTATGTTGACTGGATGCCTTTAAAGCCAATTTATTTAGAAAATAATTTGTGTTGTAACCTGCATAATTTGGTTGAATGTTCTACACAAGATATTCTTGGGTTATAACGTACAATATATCCCTGGTTTTGAATCAGTTACTCGCTTCACTCTCTGGTATTAAGGTAGGTAGTTGGTGCGCCCCCAGTTTGTCAGTTCACCGGCTCCGAGTGGACATGCCCATAGATGACCCAATTATTAGTGTTACTAACACCTGCCTATGTCACTTCACTTTCTCCAGACAGCTGCAAGTAATGTGTCCATTAGGCTTATATCCATATCTTGTTTATTCAGATTTTAACCACTTCAGTGACGGGCTTTAGCCATTTTTTATTTGGTCCCTAACTCCTCTGTTTATAAAAGTTCTAATAATTCATTAAAGTTTGTATGTTAGTGCATTACCTGTCACTACATCTGTCTATCACTACATGGTATCCACTACATAACTGTAATTTCTTGTCTTAGGAGGTTGAAGGGGGAATTCCTATGTGCCTCCCCTTTTTCAATATAGGATACTGTTAACCTATTTTAAATAGCTTACCTCGGAGGATGTTTAGAAGGTGACCTAAATGAGGGAAGTAGTGATAGGTAGATATAGAAGAGGCTCTGTACCTCAGTTGAACGTTAGTCAATACATTAATACAATGATAATTGTCTTACCGTGTGAATGAGCACGCTCATATACATGAACATTATGCAGATGCAGGCAGTGGGCATTGATTCTGAAGGTGGTTATCTCAGACTCTGTCAGTTTACCAGACCGAGCTGTAAAGAAAGCGGAAAATATTAAATTAAGCATCAATGTAAAAATAAAAGTGCAATAAACATCTTAAGTGCTGATTGTGTTAGAGAGAGGGAAACTTATGAATTTAGTTTTAAATCTTTTTATCAGTAAGCAACAAAATGAACTACAGGCAACAACCTCATAAAGGCCGATGCACCCTCAAACATCAGGTGGCCAATTAGGTAAAGGATACATTTAATATACCCAAGTATTTTACAGTAGAGCATTCTTTCCACAAGATTTGTAACATAAAGAATCTATGCGGCTCACTAATGTCCAATTCAAAAAGGTACAGAGGAGAGATAGCAGAAAAACAAACATTATGCCACATAACCATCGACCACTCCTTCCGGGCGGTAACCACATGGCTTGGCAGTGGCTTGCTTCGTTTTTGGAGGAATAAGGACAAGAGGAATGGTGCAACCCTTTCTCTGCCACCTCCCATAAGCTAAAGGTAGGAGTGCCTCAGGGCTCAGCCCTGAGTCCAACTCTATTTAATGTCTATCTCACTCCCTTTGCCTCCTTGGTAAAATCCTTTGGGGCAAAAATTGTCACATGCAGATGACACCCAACTCCTTCTTTCCTGGGGGAAGGATGAGGCTTTCCCAGGTGAGTAAATTTGTAACTGTCTTGCTGCAACGTTCAGTTGGCTATCCAGAAACAAACTTAAATGTAATGCCAGGAAGACCGAGCTCCTCTTTTTAGGCTCAGAGGCTGAGACACTGTGGGAGACTTTCTCCCCCGCTATTTCAAAGACAGGTGGTAAAAAACCTGGGCTTCAAATTTGATGGGCAACTGTTATTTCGTTCCCAAGTTAACTCTGTGGTGGGCACTGGTTTTGCCCTCCAAGTTCTAAGGACATTTTTCTATCTTTTATCTTTTAAGGCTGAACAACAAGTGACACAAGCCTTGATAATCTCACAGTTTGACTGCGGGGGACGGGTTGTATAGAGCATTTCCCAAATATCTGATTGATAGGTTACTGTTAGTCCAGAATGCAGCAGCACGTACCATCTTTGGGCTCCCTCGCAATTCCGTCACTTGCCTTCTTCAAAGCCTTCATTGGCTCCTGGTCAGGAAGAGGATCACTTTTAAGATACTGCTCGGTACTAAGTATGGCCAAATTTTGCGGATTTGCTGTCCGTAAATTCACATGAAATTGCCCAAAAATCTGCGAGTTCGCGAAAAAATTTGCGAACTCGCGGATTTGCACAAATATGTCAATGTAAATTGATAATTGTATAGCGCACTACTCACCCGCAAGGGTCTCAAGGCGCTTGTATGAATACCGCTGTGGAACCCATCCTGGCTTTCCCTGTGAGGCGTCCACTCCTGGGCACGCCCAAGGTGGAGGCCAGGCATCCTTAGCGTTGTGGGGGCCGTTGTGGAGATTAAGCAAGCTATTGCCCAGAGTTGCAGAGTGGGACTCCATGATTGGAATAGGCACGGAGGCGAGAATTATCAGGTCCGTGGAATTTTGAGCCCAAGACCCGCTGAGGCGGGGAATTGAACCCTGGTCCCGGGCTAGACCTCTGCATCAGGGTCTGCCGCTCTAATCATTGAGCCACACTTCTCCACTGTACTTTACTTCTACTGGCTAATCAGTAAGTGCTAGTAAGCTCGTGAAAGTCAAGGATGCAAAGGCCTCCACCAAGCATCACTGCTCATTTTCAACGGTAGATATGGGGAGAAAGCACACCTGCCCAGCCTCGACAGATCGCATGATTTTTTTGGGCTGATTAAGGAGTTACTGAATTTTAGCTTCAACTCGGGCACCTGCTTTATTTATATCTGTAAGTGCTTCCTGTTGAGGTTTACTTTTTGTAACAGTAGCATCGTGCCAGAATTAATCCTGCCCTGCAGCATATTTGTCCAAGAAGACGCCACCGTTTTGTGCAATACCTCTACTCAACTGGAGTACTTTCTACTGGCTAATCAGTAAGTGCTACCTCGTTGGGTAAATGTATAGTGTTTTTCCTACACTGCAGCTGCGTAAAGGGCCAGAGAGTTGTCTCCAGCGACCATGTGTGTGTAACTTTGCCATCGCGCCGAAGGGCCCAGGGTCCCTTGAGTGAGCTGTCCATCCTTGTGGGTAAAGGGTGGGAAGACGGTGCACATTGCTAGTGTGTGGGTCGGGGCCAAACGGGCAGGCTTCTATGCGAGTTCACATGCCTCTTGAGTGTATAAAAGGTCAGAGACCAATCAGAGCAGCAGACGAGGAGAAAGAAGCTCCTGGTCACAGGAACTGCACGGGGATTGCGCTCGTGAAAGTCAAGGATGCAAAGGCCTCCATCAAGCATCACTGCTAATTTTCGCCGGTAGATATGGGGAGAAAGCACACCTGCCCAGCCTTGACAGAGCGCACGATTTTTGGGCTGATTAAGGAGTTACTGAATTTGAGCTTCAACACTTAGAGTTAAGGCAGGTGCCCGAGTTGAAGCTAACTTTGTAACCATTTTAGAATGGCGCCGGCAAGCTGCCAGAGTTGAACTTGCTTACTTGTAAGTTGCAACTATTCTCTGACCCTGCCTCGGGCACCCGGCTGTTTAGGGTCAGGACAGGGTCAGAGAATAGTTGCAACTTGCAAGTAAGCAACTTCAACTCTGCCAGCTTACCGGCGCCATTCTAAAATGCTTACAAAGTTAGCTTCAACTCGGGCTCCTGCCTTCCTTAACTCTGTAAGTGCTTCCTGTGGGCCAGAATGGCATAAAAATCTGCCCGCTCGCCAATTTGCGGATTTTCCTGCAATTTCGCGAGATTCGTGGATTGCAAAATTCCTGAAAATCCGCAAAATCCAGGAGCGGAACGGATTTTTGGCCCAAACTTAATCAGGACCCAGAAAGCACTCCACGAAACTGGCCCAGACTATCTACAAGACAAAATTAAGCTCTACACTCCCAAGAGAAACCTCAGTTCTGAAAATGTTTGTTTAGCTATTGTTCTTCATATCAGAAAGGCATGGGCAGGGGGCTGATGGATTAGTTACTTACCTGTAATCCTAGTTCTATTCCAGGGGTATCCTCATCAAAGTCATAAGCATTAGAATATTCCCGCCCATGCGCGGGACACCGGAAACAATATATTACATGTGCCCCACATATATATACTGAAGGAATTCTCCAACCCCTCAGCCAACTCCAACGACATCACCCCCTCTCAAGCCCTCTGCGACTCCCTAGCCTCATTCTTCCACAACAAAATTGCAGACATCCACAACAGCTTCGACAACCAACCCGGAGACCGACCCACCCAACCATCTGCTGAACACTCTCCCCCCATGAACACCCTCAACGACTGGAACCCAATCTCTACTGAAGACACAATCCGCCTGATGAATTCCATCCACTCAGGCTCCCCCACGGACCCATGTCCTCATCACATCTTCAACAAAGCAGACTCCTTCATAGCACCGCACCTACGAGACGTCATCAACTGCTCCTTCAACTCCGCCACCTTCCCGGAAAGCTGGAAACACACTGAACTCACCGCCCTTCTGAAAAAACCCACAGCGGACCCCACCGAACTCAAAAATTACCGCCCCATTTCGCTCCTTCCATTCCCGGCCAAAGTCATCGAGAAAGCCGTCAACAACCCGCTCGCCGCCTTCCTCGAAGCCAACAAATCCCTCGACTCCTCACAATCTGGCTTCCGAGCAAAACACAGCACTGAGACCGCCCTCATCGCAGCAACAGACGACATTCGAACTCTATTGGACAATGGAGACACAGTCGCCCTCATCCTCCTCGACCTCTCGGCAGCATTCGACACAGTTTGTCACAGCACCCTGTTACAACGCCTCAATAACATCGGAATACAAGGAAAAGCACTTGAATGGATCACCTCGTTCCTCACCGGAAGAACCCAGAGAGTCCGCCTCCCACCATTCAAATCCGAGGCCTCTGAAGTCATCTGTGGCGTACCTCAAGGATCCTCACTCAGCCCCACCCTCTTCAACGTCTACATGAGCCCCCTCGCGGCCATCGCCCGCCAACACAACCTCAAAATCATCTCTTACGCGGATGACACTCAACTAATCCTTTCTCTCACCAATGACCCCAGCACCGCCAAAACTAACCTACACGAAGGAATGAAAGAAGTTGCCGAATGGATGAAACAAAGCCGTCTGAAACTGAACTCAGACAAAACAGAAGTCCTCATCTTAGGTACATCCCCCTCTGCATGGGACGACTCTTGGTGGCCGGAAGCCCTTGGAAAAGCACCCATCCCGACAGACCACGCACGGAACCTAGGCGTCATCCTGGATTCTTCACTCTCAATGAACAGACAAGTCAGCGCCGTTACCTCATCCTGCTTCAACATTCTTCGCATGCTCAGAAAAACATTTCGCTGGATCCCCACCGAAACAAGGAAAACAGTCACCCATGCTCTAGTCACGAGCCGTCTGGACTACGGAAACACCCTCTACGCAGGTACTACCGCTAAACTCCAGAAGAAACTCCAACGAATCCAAAACGCCTCAGCCAGGATCATATTAGACATCCCGCGCAACGAACACATCTCTGGTCACCTGAAAGACCTCCATTGGCTACCCGTCAATAAGAGAATCACCTTCCGACTGCTAACCCACGCACACAAATCACTCTACGACATCGGACCAGAATGCCTCAACTCACGACTATCCTTCTACACCCCCTCCCGCCAACTTCGCTCTTCCAGCCAAGCCCTCGCCACTGTACCTCGCATCAACAAGACCACCATGGGAGGCAGATCATTCTCTTACCTGGCTGCTAAAACATGGAACTCACTCCCCGCTTACCTTCGCCTCACCCAGAACCACCTAGCATTCAGAAAGCAACTTAAAACGTGGATATTTGACAAGTAATCCTCCTCCCATTTCTAAGCGCCTTGAGACCCTCTGGGTAGGTAGTGCGCTATATAAATTCTCTGACTTGACTTGACATATATATATACACATATATATATATCTATACAAATAAGCAATTGCAGCCAAATAAACAGTAGAGCTGAATTATGCTGTAAAGAATTTCCATTATACATAAACATCTGCATTAGAAACATGAGAACACCAAAGATTGTTTAGAAACTGTTTTAATGCTTAGAAAGCAGTAGAAATTCTTATAACTTACTGAAAGCATAGAATGCTCCCAGGCTGCATTGCAAACACACAGTCTAAAAAGACTGAAAAGCTAACCTGTAGCTGCATGCAACAAAAAACTGACATCGTGCCTTTAAGGCACTCATGACCCCCAGCTTCCCATCATGCCTCAGGGCTGACAGTTAGGTCAGTTGTTCTTTTAGGAGACTGAAAAACCATGTAACAAATCGGTTAACCATATCTCCTCATTAACGAATGTCCTTTGCCCGGGGAGGCGGGAGGGTTGCTTATGACTTTAATGAGGATACCCCTGGAAGAGAACTAGGATTACAGGTAAGTAACTAATCCTTCTCTTCCCGGGGATCCTCATCAATAGTCATAAGCATTAGAATAGAATAGCGAGCCTCACCTCATCCCTGCGGGCAAAGGAATAACAAGATAGTAATCCCATCAACAAGCCTTAGTAGGCCATAGGCTACCCAAACAGATTCCTCAAGGGGGCTTACCCTACTTGAGTATCGGCCCTGGAATCAGATTCTAAACAGTAATGCCTCGTAAAGGTATGAACTGATTTCCAGGTTGCTGCCTTGCATATCTCTGACATAGGAATGTCATGTAAGAAAGCTACTGTGGCTGCTTTCCCTCTAGTAGAATGCGCTTTGGGTGACACCAATAAAGGCTTGCCTGCAAGCTGATAGGCCAATTTAATGCAGGAGACAATCCATCTGGAGATGGATCTCTTGGCCGCTGGAAAGCCTGTTCTCATTGAACCGTAGTTCACAAACAGCTGATCCGTCTTCCTGATACCCTTGGTCTTTTCCAAATAGAACTTGAGCACTCTCTTAAGATCCGAGGAGTGCAGTGACCGCTCGGCTGGGGTCATCGGATTTGGAAAAAACGAAGGGAGGGAAATGGACTGATTTATGTGAAAATCAGAAACCACCTTAGGCAAGAAAGATGGATGAGCTCTCAGGACTACTCTGCTGTGGTGGAAAACAGTGTAGGGTTCCTTAGTACAGAGCGCTTGTATCTCACTTACTCTGCGCGCTGACGGAATCGCCACTTAAAAGGCTGCTTTCCAAGAGAGATGTTGCCTTGTGGATGGGTTCGAAAGGAGGTGACATCAACCTGGATAGAACCAGGTTCAATTCCCAAGGAGGAGAAGGATTTCGCACAGGGGGATAGACTTTCTTCAACCCCTGGAGGAAGTCCTTGACCACCGAACCTGAAAGAAAGAAATCTGGTTAGGTGATTTCCTGTACGCTACTATGGCTTACAGATGCACTCTAATGGAAGCATATTTCAACCCAAAAGTTGCCAAAGAAAGGAGGTATGGAAGGACTACTTCCTCCTGCCCTTTAGTAGGATCTAGGTGACGATCCCTACACCATATTTATTTATTCATTAATGAAATTTTTAGAGCGCGAACAAAGGCCCTTGGGCGTCTCGGCGCTATTGTGTCTGCAAAATTCAACCAAGGAGGCTAAGAGTGGGTCTACTGATTAAAAAGCCAAGTCTTGAGTTGTTTACGAAATGACCAGAGTGAGTGGCTTGATTTAATCGAAGGAGGCAGAGTATTCCAAAGTCTGGGGGATGAGACAGATTTGCTGCGTGGGACCACCAAATCATTCAGACTGGAAGAGCGTAAGGTTCTGGACGGACAATAGGGAGTCAGATTTTGAGTGAAAAAAGCAGGTCCCATGTTATGCATGGCCTTAAACACTATACAAAGAACTTTGAATTTTATTCTATTCCTTATGGGTAGCCAATGTAGTTCTTTGATGGTTGCAGAAACAGAATGAAATTTGGGGATTCTGCCCAGGAGCCTAGCTGCTGAGTTCTGGATTAATTGCATTTTGTTCAAAACTCCTTCTTGAGCATTCAAGAACAGGGCATTGCAATAATCCAGGGTCGACCATACCAGAGAGGTGACCAATGTTTTGCCGGCAGAATCTGGGAGAAAAGGAAGGATTTTCTTAATTAATCTCAGTTTGTAAAAAGCAGCAGAAGTGATCTGGTTAGCATGAGGGAGAAAAGTAAGACGGTCGTCAAAAATGACTCCGAGGTTCCTCACCTTGCTAACGGGCTTAGGGGGAAGGCCCAATGACGCGGGCCACCAACAAGAGGACCATTCCGGTGTCAGATGACCGAAAATGACTACTTCCGTCTTGTCGGAATTTAATTTTAGGCAATTGGAAGCCATCCAATTTCCAATTGCCACCATGCCTTGATTAAGGTCAGCTGCTTTTTTGTGTCCATCGTTCTTAATGGCAAGAACCAACTGTGTGTCGTCGGCATAGGAGGTCAGGCTCATCCCGTGGGCACAAATGGTATTGGCAAGGTCCGACACATAAATGTTAAAGAGTGTCGGACTAAGGGATGAGCCTTGAGGAACTCCACATGGCAGCGACAGAGTGGGGGAATGGAACGATCCCAGTGTAACCATCTGTGTTCTATTGGCCAGAAAGGACGCCAGCAGTTTCTTGGCGTTATGTTGGACACCAATGTTTTCGACACGGCCAATCAAGGTGACATGATCGACCGTGTCGAAAGCAGCCGACAAGTCAAGCAGTATTAGAACTGCAGTCCCCCCAGCATCCCGGATAGATCTTATATCATCCGCAGCTTTGATCAGAGCCGTCTCCGTCCCATGATATTGGCGAAGGCCAAACTGGGAGTCGTCGAGGAGGTGGTGTTCCTCTATAAAGGCCGACAGTTGTAGGTTCATGGCCTTTTCGGCTATTTTTGCCAGGATTGGAAGATTGGCAATTGGTCGGTAGCTCTTTAAGTCGTCCATGTCAAGATGAGGTTTTTTTAGCAGGGGTTTGATGAGGGTTTGTTTTAGAGTGGTTGGGTAAATACCTGAGGTGAACATAGAATTGCAAATGGAAGTGATGACAGGCAGCACCACTCCAATTACAGGAAGTAAAACTTTAAGAGGGCATGGATCCAGAGCCGAACCTGATTTTATGGTGGATATAAGATCCTCTACCTGAGAGCTGGAAATGTCTTTGAACTGAGAAAGAGTAGGTCCCGTCCGAGGGGTAGTCAATGAATTAGAGGGGGAATTGGTGTTATTTGCAAAGGCAGCATAGATGTCGTTGACTTTGCTATAAAAGAATTTGGCTAAGGCGTCGCATAGCGACTGAGAGGGTGGGGGGGTTAGATTTGGAGAGCAACCGGCTAACTGTTTGGTAGTTTCATACAGTGCCTTACTGGAGTTTTTTGCGAGTTCAATTTTGTCGCTAAAGAACTTTTTCTTAGCCTCGTGAATCAGAGATTTATATCTGACCAATGTTTCTTTATACTTAATTTTAGCCTTGGCGGAGTAATCTTTCCGCCAGTGCCTTTCTTTGTTCCTGAACTGCTGTTTCTGAATTCTTAGCTCCTCTGAATACCAGGGGGCCGATGGAACGGATCTGTTCCGCGATCGTTGTTTCAGAGGGGCTAGAGAAATAGCTGCGGAACCTACCCACTCATTGAATTGTATGGTGGCAGTGTTGGGATCAACTGAGAGAGACGGGGTGGAAGTGGACAGAAGAGTTTTTAAGCTGGCGGCATCAATATCACTCCAAACCGGGAAAGACTGCCGTGGAGAATGGGAGTGTGATTTGGGAGAGGCGAAATCATGAATCGCCAGCGATGCCAGGATGACATAATGATCTGACCATGTTATGGGGAGGATTTGGTCAACATGTAGCTCCGGTAAGTTAGTGAAGATGCCATCCAAAATATGGCCTCCCTCATGTGTAGGGGCTCTGACCAGCAGCGAGAGACCGAAGGTGGTCATGTCAGCCAGGATGGTAGCTGTGTCCTTGTCCTCAGTGTTATCAAAATGAAAATTGAAATCACCGAGGACAGTTAAAGAGCTATTCAAGGCGGAAGATTCAAGGGTTGCCCTAAGGTCCGACATAAATCCAATCCTTGACCCCAGGGGTCGGTATAGTAAAATCCCATTAAAATTATAGGATGGAGACAGTTTAATGGAGAATTGTAAAGCCTCACATGATGCTGAAGATATTGGGTTACTTCTCACGGTCAAATCATCACGTAGGATGATTGCAATTCCACCGCCTTTCTTACGCTGTCTATCCAATCTCTGGATAGAGAAGCCTTTGGGAACAGCGATTACTAAGTCTGGGTCGGATGAACTGTCCATCCAGGTTTCAGTCAGGAATAGTATATCAATTTTGTTGTCCTCAATCAGGTCAACTATGTCCTGTCGGTGTTTACCAAGTGACTGGACATTAATGAGAGCCATGAGATAAGTTTTGGGTGATTTTGGAGATTTAAGGTGTTGGCAAGAGGGGGTTTAATCAGGAATGGTATAGATATTTTGCAGCAAGAGCAGATGTGGGCAGAGTCTCGAGCAAGGAGTGAAGGGTCAAGTGCAGAGCATGATTGAAGTTGAGGGGGTCGTAGCTGGTGCAGCATACTCGCGGAGTATGTTGTTCGTGAGATCATGGCGGTTGAACCAGGGGGTGTGGCCCTGGGCCCGGTCCAGGCGCGGACGGGCGCAGACGGGCCCGCCTTTGGCGCGCCTTCGGTGCGCCGCCGGCGCGCCCGCTGTGCCCGCCCGCTGCGCGGACGGGTAGGTCTGTTGCTTTTATCCATGCCATATGTAAAACCTTTGCCACTTGAACGCATATGATGCTCTTGTGGAAGGTCTCTTAGCCTCTTTTAAAATGTACATGCATTCGGGAGGCAGGTTCTGATGCCCATATTGCAGGACCTCAGGAGCCATGCTGTCAGGTTCAGTGATGGGAGGTTGGGGTGCAGAATCCTCCCGTTCATCCTGCTCAACAGGTCCGGCCTGCAAGGAAGCCGTCTGTGTGGACACACAGACAGATGCAGAAGGTCCGGGTACCACCACTGCCGTGGCCAATCCGGGGCTATCAAGATTATCTCCATGTCCGACCTGAGGAGCTTGGACACCACCTTCGGAATCAGAGCCAGGGGAGGAAATGCGTAAGCAAATGTTCCTGACCAAGCCATCAGGAGAGCATTCCCTTGCGTCCCTGGCCGGTGGAATCTGGACGCGAAGGCGTGGCATTTGGCGTTTTCGTCGTCTGCAAAGAAATCTATGGTTGGACGACCCCAACAACGAAAGAGCTCTTCTACCACTTCGTCGTTTAGCACCCAGTCTGGCTGATCTTCGAAGTGCCTGCTGAGCGCGTCTACCTTGGTGTTTAATTCGCCTGGAAGGTGCACTGCCACTACTGATAGGCCCTGAGCCAGAAGCCAGTGCCAGATCGTTTGAGCCTCCAGGGAGAGAGGGCGAGATTGTGTGCCTCCTTGTTTGTTCAGATAGAACATGGTGGTGGTATTGTCTGTCTGAACTAGGACTGAGTCGGTGTTTATAGCTGGAAGAAAAGCCTTGAGAGCCAGATGAACTGCTCAAAGCTCCAGCATGTTGATGTGGTAGGTTTGGTGCGGAGATGACCACCAACCTTGAATTTGAAGGTTCCCCATGTGTGCCCCCCAGCCCTCTAGAGAAGCGTCCGTGACCACGGACAGTGTTGGAAGAGGTTGGTGAAAAGGTACCCCCTAGCGACACATTCTGAGGGCGAGTCCACCACAGGATGGAAGTCCTCGGTGCCTGGGACAGACTGATTCGATCCTCCCAATTCCCTGTCGCTTGGTCCCATTGGTCCTCTAGAGCCTGCTGCAGAGGTCGCATTCTCAGCCTGGAGTTTGGTATCAGAAAAATGCAGGACGTCATGGAGCCCAGCAGGGAGGCTACTTGTCTGACTGTTGGATTTCGAGACTGGAGGAGAGTCTTGCACTTCTGTTTCATGGATGATAGTCTCTCCTCCGAAGGAAACATTTTTCCCAAACTTGTGTCCAGAACTGCGCCCAGGTAGTGGATGTTCTGGGTTGGTTATTGGACAGACTTCTCCATGTTCACATGGAGGCCTAGCTTGTGTAACCGTTGAAGGCACAGTCGAAAGTCGCTGAGTACCTGTCGGGGGGATGGGCCTTTTAGGAGCCAGTCGTCCAGGTATGGATAGACGAAGAGCCCCTTCTTGTGTAGATAAGCCGCAACCACTGCCATGCATTTGGTGAAGACTCGTGGTGCCAACTTGAGCCCGAAGGGCAGCACTTTGTACTGGTAGTGCTTGCTTCCTACTACAAATCTCAAGTACTTCCGATGGCGAAGGGCGATTGGAATATGAAAGTACGCATCTTGCAAATCCACCAAACACATCCAATCCCTGACTTGAAGATGTGGACCTATTTGGTGAAGAGCCAACATGCGGAACTTTTCTTTGACCACCACCTTGTTTAGAAGGCGAAGGTCCAAGATGGGTCTGAACTTGTCCTCCTGGTCTTTTTTGGGGACAAGAAAGAATCTGGAGTAGACTCCTTTTCCCCTTTGAGAGGGAGGAACCTCTTCGATAGCTCTTTTTTGAAGAAAAGTCTTGACTTCTCTCCGGAGAAGGTTTAGTCGGTAAGGACGAGACTTTTTTGGAGGTAAGGACTTTGGGATCGCACGGAAACGTAGTGCATATCCATTGTGCAGTATATTCAGCACCCAAAGATCTTTTGTGATGCTGACCCACTCTGCCAGATGTAGTGAAGCACTTCCTCCCACTGGAGTGGGTAACGGCGCCAGAGGAAGCCACTGCTCAAGCTTTCCCTCCTCTCGTTGTGAAAGAGGACTGCTGATGACCTCCTCTACACCTGTTGGACTTCCCTCCTCGAAATTGGGTTTTTCCCGGATTTTTGTTCTGGGACCACTGAGGGGTTTGAACCCTCTGTTGAGCCCCTCTGCCCTTGTTAGATTTGAAGCGTCATTTGAATTCTTTCTTCTTCTCCTAACTGTCCGCTTTTACCGTGTCCAATTCGGTCTTCATCCGGGTCATCTCTTCATCTGCGTGTTCCCCGAAGAGAGAGGACCCAGAGAAAGGAAGATTCAGGATGCGTGTTGAGCATCCGGTTTAAGGCCTGATGAGCGTAACCAAGAAGACCTTCTGGCGCATACTCCATGTGAATAAGAGTGCGCCGCCTACACTGCACCGTCCGCCGCGGTGCTTATCATTTGGTTTGCCACCAGACTTCCCTCTGTTAGCGTTTCCTCAAAGTCCTTTTGGTCTTCCTTCGGGAGCTTGGCTTTGAAACGCTCCATCGAGTCCCATAAGGCTCTATCATACCTTCCCAGCAGCGCGGACGCACTGGATACCTTCAGGGCAGAAGCGGCAGCATTACAAACTTTGCGACCCCATGAGTCCTGCGTCTTACTGTCCTTATCTGGTGGGACAGAAGAAGAAGGATCGACTGCATGGGTCTTTCGAGCCGCTGCCACAATCACTGAATCTGCCGGTGGATCAGATTTGACAAAGACTGGGTCTGAATCAGCAGGTTTGTATTTCTTATGTATGCGAGCCGGCACTGCTCTGATGGTTGCAGGGGTGAGGAAAATGTTCTTGACTGGTTCCATGATTCCTGGGACTAAAGGAAGTAACGGACGGGAAGAAGATTTTTGGTGCAATGTCTCAAAAATTACTGTGGTAGTCACTTGTGGGACAGCCATCTCGATATTTCATTTCTTAGCCCCTCTCTGCAGGACACCCAGATAGGTATTGATGTCGTCCACTGGAGAGACTCTGGAGATTTGGGCTGTCTGTGAGAGTAGGGGAGTAATCCCTAGTGGAAGATCGGGTAGAGAAAGTAGAAGAGATGGAAGGAGATCTTCTACTCCTGCGATAGGAACTGTGTCGCTCGCCCGATCTTCTGGAACGCTCTTCCCTTCTTGGAGAACGAGACCTTCTGGGACGTTGCTCTCTCCTTGGAGAACGAGACCTTCTTGGACGTTCCTCTCTTCTTGGAGAACAAGATCTTCTTGGACGTTCCTCCTTTTTTGGATCTATTCGGCCTCCTTTCAGGTGAACGTGCTGCCTGTTGTCTGGGAGGACTGACTCTGTCTACCTCAGAACCCTGGACGTCCTCGACGCCGAACGTCGACGAGACATCGACGGGGATCGCCTCCTCGACGCCGATCGACGCCTGGTTGTCGAAGGCGGAGGGGTCTTGGTCCTTGACGCCGGACGTCGCCTTGTTCCTCTGGTGGACCTTTGGGCCAGTCCATAAATGGGTTTGCAGTGAGGACGGTCCTTAGGATCATGATGATCAGGTAAGCAAAGCATACAGACATCATGACTCTCTGATTTTGCCTTCTTGTTGCCACAAGAAGGGCAGTTGTCAAAAAGAGAAGGCATTTTAAAATAAAATGCCACACAAAAAACTGTCTAAAAAGACAGAAACCTTACTTGACAAGGTGTTAAAAGTCAAAGTAAGTCCAAAAGTTAGACAATTGAAGCACATTTCTGTCAGAAAAGCCAGAAATGAGTGGAGCTGTGTTACCAGGGTCCTTCCTGAAGGAGCCAGAAAGAACAACTGACCTAACTGTCACCCCTGAGGCATGATGGGAAGCTGGGGGTCATGTGTGTTTGCAATGCAGCCTGGGAGCTTTCTATGCTTTCAGTGAGTTATAAGAATTTCTACTGCTTTCTAAGCATTAAAACAGTTTCTAAACAATCTTTGGTGTTGTTTCTCATGTTTCTAATGCAGATGTTTATGTATGGTGGAAATTCTTTACAGCATAATTCATCTCTACTGTTTATTTGGCTGCAATTGCTTATTTATATATATATATATATATATATATATATATATATATATATATATATATATATATATATATATATATATATATATATATATATATATATATATATATATATATATATATATATATATATATATATATATATTTTCTAGATTAAAAAAGAGAGGATATAGCCAGAAAACCTGTAACAAGGCTGATACCAAATGCAGAATAATCAATAGAAAGGATCTTCTGTTTGCTCAGAAACAAAATCCAGCCTCACAAACACCTAACAAGGAATCCCCGAGACTTATTACAGGGTTTATTGCCTACCACACCCAGGTTAGGAAAATACTTACAAAGCATTGGCCTTTGGTAAGGAACGACCGGACCATTGGAGAAATATGTGGAAATAGACCCTCCATAGCTTTCAGGAAAGCCAATTCCATGAGGAATCATCTAGTCTGCAATGCACCGACCATCAAAAAAACTGCAGATTGGCTTACTAACCAAAAGGGGTTAAAAAAAATTCCAAATGCAAGGCTTGTAGACACGGCATAAACACTACGAAAGTGGAGGTACCCTTTAGACTTAAACCATATACTATCCGAGACAAATACAACTGCAAAACGGACCACGCAGTATATGTTCTAGTCTGTATTTGTGGTAAACGGTACGTAGGAAGCACCATTCACCCAGTGCACGTGAGAGTTCTCCAACATCTCCGAGCAGTGACGAATGATGACCCAGCCTATCCAGTGGCCAGACACATCAATGCGGTCCATGCAGGTGACATTGGAGTACTGTCGTACTTTGTCATAGACAGTCTCCCCAAAAATATCAGGGGTGGCAACCGTCTCCTTACTCTAAGGAGATTGGAATTGAGGTACATAATTCTCCTCAATTCTAAAATACCCAATGGCCTGAACGCTGATGAGGCGCTTAGCGTGCACCTGTAAATCACACAGATGGTCCAATTCCAATTCTGTAATGCCTTCCCTCTTCCCAAAAGTTTCCTCCTTTCCCTTCCTGGAAACATCTACTGTTCATGTTTTAACTTCACGTCACATTGTACATAGGAGCACAATCCCCACCCCCAGACTCTGTTTTATCTGTAGTGGTAGTTCAGCTTACAGCAATAGGCATGTCTTCAAAAACTTTAATAGATGTAATGATGTGTTATCCTCGAATTCACATATGTGGGGGGGATGTAAACCACAATGTTTAATGGGAACACATAATCTAACTAGAGATATACACATAGTAGGAATGTGTGCACAATGATCGCGGGTGCTAACAGTAATTATGTTATCAATATTGGTATGTGTTAACTTTGCATTTATCTATATGAATGTTCCACATAACGCCTTTCCACTTGGAGAAAATGTGTATCTTAGGCTATATGCGGATGTGTACAAATTGTGGAGCACCACTGTTGTATGCTATACAAAAAATTGAGGCACCTGACTACACATTATTTAATATACACGGAGGCCCAAGAGGTCCATTCTGGGATCATTTAGTACTAAACCCACAACATACACAAACCCCACAACCGCACTTAAAGGAGCCACCCGGTTTCTCAACCACAGATAAGCTTCCTTCACATAGCGCTAGACAAGCCAACTATGCATCGTTCTCAGCGCGCGTCTATCAGCATTAACCTGTGACACTATATAAACAAGGTTTTACTTACTCTTAAAAGCAACATGACCGCTCAAGGATTACCGCTCTGCACTGTGTCAAGCGCGCTGTATTAATGGAAGAATCACTAGGCTGTGGCAGCCGTGTGGTTTCTATAGTCACGTGTAAACGTGAAAGGGAGGATGACGTGACTCAGGAATGTGCATGCCTTAGTAACTTTTCTATGTCTGCCGATCTGGACTCCTGCCAAATGTAACCATGGCAACCAGGCAATAGAAGTGTAAAACAAGCTTTATTCTACCACAAAATAAGAGTGAAACATACATGATGTAATGTAAAGTCAAAGGGGTATAAATGTAACCACATACTGCTGAGATGTTTTGAAGAAGGCGGGTCCTTACCGCCGAAACGCGTCAAGCAGCCAATAAGTGAATAAAACTTATTTGGAATCCAAAATTTCACGGAGTCAGTGCCTTTCTTGTATGCAGAAGTTTAGAGTGTTCCTGATATATATATCTATATCTATATCTATATCTATATATATATATATATATATATCTATATATATATATATATATAAGTATATATATGAGGGGCACATATAATATATTGCTTCCGGGGTCCCGCGCATGTGCGGGAATATTCTAATGCTTATGACTTTGATGAGGATCCCCTGGAAGAGAACTATCTCCTTCCTGGACCCTTCTATCTGGAATAAACGGTGCATTAAGGCAACACCTGTGTTCCGGGAAAAAACCTAAAACCTGGCTTTTCTTCTGCCCCTAGTTCTGTCCTTCTTTCTTCTTGCTGACAGTCCATGAGCAGTTGTGCCGGGACACTCTTCGGAGTAACAGTTGCGCTTTATAAATCTCATACACAGACATAGAATGTGTAAGAACATACCAACAACTATAGAATTCGAGGACACGTGAAATGTAATGCCGTGACCTAAGAGTAAAAAACATTAATGGCTGGAGACAGACAGAACAGGCAGTGTGTCACAAAAGTAGACAGATTTGCCAAGCTAGCGGCCCTGCACACATGTATAACAAGCATTTGCAATGCAATCCGTCTCGCCTTCAGGACCTCATATGTATTTAGCTATGCAGCACATTAACCTGGGTGCTGAAACACCCACTGTTCTTTAACATGGAGGGAAAGTAAGCACCAAACTGCTTGACATGCCAGGTATGGGAATACATGGAGAGAAATATTGCCTTTCAGCAGGAAACGGTATAGTCCAAAGCTCTGATTTTAATATAAAATCAGGGCCTTCGGTGGTCATATCACTGAAAATACAAGATTTCATGGGAGGAGCTACGTCGCGAACCAAGATGGCCGCATAAGCTCCCGGCTCCGTCGACCTCCGCCGGCGGCTCGTCTATCCTGGTATTTATCCTCTACCCGCGCCCCACGCCTGGATGCATGAAGGTTGCTTGATGCCAACGGTGCCATCCCGGACTTCCTACCTTATTCAGCGACGGAGTTATGTCGTGTTCCATCTTCGGCCTACTCCTGGGCTGCCGCCGGGACCTCGATTCCTGATCCATCCAAGTGGGGACTGGTCGACATCGGCTGTGGGACCCAGATCGTGGCCGGTCTTTTGGATCCGAATGACTCTTTGCACTTCTGCTTTGTGGCTTCGTTGATGGAGGGTGCCGGAGACGAGGCATCGTGAAGTGCTGTGATCCTCCTGAGCCATGGCTGGGGGCTGTGTGCCCGGACCCCCGTTCCCTGGCCCGGGGTTGCTGGGCTGCTCCCGCGGCTGTGTTGGGCGTGCCAGTTCGGGGCGCCCCTGTTATCGAGATCGTCAGAATGTGTGCCCGAAGTCCAGCGACGTGGTCTGGGGACAATATTCCCCTCCATCCTCAGGACCCCGGGACGGAGGGTGTGGATGGCGCACTTTCGTTGAGATCCGTAATGGCAGCAATTGGGGCGCTCCGCTCCCAAGTCACCGACACGTATGTCTCTCTGGCGGCAAAGCTGGACGATGTTTGCTTTCGACCGGCCACTGACGCTGCGACACCTGAACAGCACTTTGTGGTCCCGTCGAGCGATTTGACCCGCCATTTTAAGGTTCCCGAGCGGCAGCCTGATTTTGCCCAGCTGGAAGTTTTTTGCCCCACTTCTCCTTTACCCGTCACAGTGCTTGGTCTTCCCTTCACGTTTTCTATTCGAAGGAGTGTCATCGCTGGATGTCCTGGTTGTCAACGCCGAGTCTCGGGGTCCTGTCATGGGGGACTGCCGTTCTTCTTCATCCTGGCCCGTCTGCACGGCGGAGGCCGCCATTTTGTGCTCGGACTTTGTTCCATCCCCGATGCCTCGGACTGCCGTGAACGCTTTGTTTGCCTCTGTTCGGATGTGGCTTGGATGTTGCGTGCCACAGGAAAGGTTCGCACTGGTCAGGGCTGATTCTAACTTTGTGTTGTTCCTGCTCCTCGTCCCTGCCTTGGAATACCTGAGACGCTTTTCCTGTTTGCATTTACTGTGACTCTGGCGATGGGTCTCCCCGTGATCTTTTCAGGGTTGACTTTTATTTTTCTGGGATTGTTTAGTTCCTCCTTTGCCGGGATTGCACCGAGTTTCTCACCGGGCGCTGGGGTAGGGGGGGTTCTTCTGGTGACTGTCCTCCCCATATTACTGTCAAATGTTTGCTTTGATTGATGATGTTCGTGCCTTGGGGAGGTCACTGCCGGCGGGGGGTACCGGGTGTCCGGGAGTGTGTCTGTCTCTCTCCTCCTCCACTTCCTTTCCTTTTATTTTTCCCTTCTGTGGGGCAGTTCCGGGGCGACAGGCACGCTGTTAGTGGGTTAGGCCGTAGCCATTACAGGGGTGCAGGGTGGCGGGTGCGGGGGGGAGGGGGGGTTGTTATTTTAGTTTGTTTTGTTCTATGGTCCCTATTGCTCTTTTTCGGCTTTGGGAGGGTCTTTTCCTCTTTAGTAGGGTTGGCTGTCTCTTGGTCTTCAACATGCCTCTGTTTTACTGTCTTTGGGGGTGGGCTTTCCGGGAGGATACTTAGCGATGTTGCTTTCTGTAGTGTCGCCTGTTGCCCAGTTCGGCCGCTGTGGCCGCCTAGATTTCATAGTTGCTGAAGTCATAACCTGTCTCTGACTGTAAGTAGGATACGTCCCCCCTCATCTCCTTTGTGTATTTCTCCTGTAAGGTGTGATGTCCTTGTTGTTGCAGCCCCTACTCCTCTCTTAAATTTAAAATGAAAACCTCATATCCTGTGTACTGGACCTTGCAGCCACGTTTGGAATAACTCCGAATATCCTGATTATTGACCACCCTACGTTTCTCCTGTTTCTATTTCCTGTTGTTGTTGCCGGCCATGATGGATGTGGGCCTGCGCATGCATCTCCTTACTTTTTGAATAAAGGTTTTCACAAAAAAAAAAAAAATACAAGATTTGAACAAAATAGTATTGTCTACAGGCACTCGTGGAAGGCAATTTCTATGGACTGTAATCTAGAGAATGCTAAAGTGATTCTGGTATTTTACTGACCTCTGCTGGTCGTTTTCTATCAAGAAAGTTAAATATAGACAGTTGCCAGAAAAAAAACCAAAATGAGGTAAGTCCCCCAGCAGAAAGCAATTGTGGTATTTTACGGACCTCTGCTGGTCGTTTTCTATCAAGACAGTTAAATAGAGGCAGTTGAACAGAAAAAAATACTTAACCCTTTAAATGCTTAGAACGTTCTGCGCCAGTGCAGAACGTTCTATTGAGCGGGCGGGGCCGCGACGGCCAACGGACGTGCGCAGCACTACAAAGGTAGTGCACGCGGCAGCCGTTGGCTGTCAGAAACAGCGATGAGGTTAAGCGGATGCAGACTAGTTCTAGGGCTGACCTCCAGAGCCCACAAAATGCATACACATTTAAGTATATAATAAGTATATACAAAAGCTCTCGAATGTTTGACCTAATAACTAAAAAAAAAAAACACACATGAAGAAATCACTAGGGAGCTGCCTAAATAATTGCTAAACGATCAAAGCAAGTAAGATGGGTGATCGTCATTGTACAAAAGAATGCTGAGCAATTTACATAAATTTTATTTTAATTTTGTTATCTCTACCAGCACGTGGCCTTTCCAAAAGGCGCAAAACACAAAGAGATACTTTTTTTTCCTGAGAAAGATGGCAAACCTATCTCACCTCTAAGACAGTGCGTCTCACTCCTGAAGAGTGTAACTTGAAGACCCTATCGCACAAGGCTGGAAGCAAAGGATATGAAACTGACTGTCACAAGACAATAACAAAGTACGTAGAGGTTTTTTAGAGGACTGCATCCGTGCCTCCATCACAGTAGTGCGACTTCTCAGGGTAAATAAAGGGTACAATTGCGGGAGTTTCCTTTCGCTCACCACACGCCCATATAATTTACAAAGACCCTTGTTTAGGAATTATACTATTTCAGTGCCTTACGTTGGAGGATGTCGAAGAAATACATACCTTTAAGCGATTTAATTGATCGTGCAATGCTGCTTTGATCTTGAGAAGCGTTTCATCCTCTAGCTTTAGCTCGTGGAGGCGCTCAGCATCCTCATCCCCTCCGCTCACCCTCAGGCGTCAGTAGCCCACCTCTCGGCCAGTCATAAACCCCAGCCGCCTCCCGGTAAACACCATCATTCGTTTGGGGTTGACACGTGACTTAAGCGTCACCGAGCCAGAGACAGAGAAAAAAGAATTAAATCGTGAGTGCCACAAACAAGTCGTCACTAACATCCACCTCGAGTAAAAGTTCGGTAAAACGTCTACGCTGGTACCCTGCAACAAGTGTCTACGGTAAATTTCACGGCCAAGGACCAATCAGCAGAAAGTTTCTGTTGTGTTTCAGGGCTCTGCAACAAGAGACTGGTCAGGGAGGCGAACTTCCCATTATCACATCGCAGGACACATTGCGCGCGCGGTGGGACCAAAGTACATTTGGGGACCAGGGAGAACTGTGAGCGGCTCCGTAGCATTTTTTTGGAACGTGGGGGGAAATTCAACCCTCATCGAAATGAGGCTGTTTTAAGATATATAACCCGGCGGGAGACTGCACTTCCAGTGTAATTACTATCCTCATAATATTTGGGTTCTAATCTCTTTACCACCACCTGGCCTTGACTGCTTGGTGTTGCTACTTTTGAGAGACCATACCTGCCAACTCAACTTACCCCGTTCAGGGGGTCACTTCGGGGCGCACAGCAGACTGGCCGGCTCCCTCTAATCCAGTCCCTCTCCCACAGCACCGAGACAATGAGTACCTTTCCTCTATTTACAAACTCCCTTACTTTTATTTATTTATTTAATGCGATTTTATATAGCGCGAACATTACCTGAATGTGTCGGAGCACTTTACAAAATACCCAGTTGCGTTACAAAAGTACTTTGGATTACATGAGTTACATACGAGATGCAAACAGAACAAGCATCGCGGCACCTGTGTTCCACATCCGGGCCGGCGAGGAGACAGAGGGGGGGATAGGAGTGCGAGGGCTGCTCGCACATGCGCTGTTCCTGAATCTTCGGCTCGTGCAGAGTGGCAGCGAGGCAGACTTTAGGGGGCTCCTGTTATCACGACGGAGCCGCCGATGAAGACACAAGACCAGCGCAAAGTCACCACAATTGTTGGTAAGTGGAGTATATCTACATTTAAAGCATTTAAAGCCTTACATGTTTAATGCTGTGTTGTTTACGTGTCCACTAAAATCCTGGTCTAAGTGCAGTATCGACGCGAAAGTGAAACTGCATGCTTTAGCCTCGGGACAGGAGATGTGCGCGTGGCTGGACGTGCGCGTCCACAGACCACAATCTGCGCGTGCTCCGGTCTGTCTCCTTTGAGAGGCATCTCAACGACAATAGGTCTTGAGAGCGAGACCTAAAAAGAAAGCTATCTGCTGAAGCACAAGGTGTTGCAACTCCCCTTGAAGAAGAGGCTCTCAATCAAAATCACAAATTAAAAAAATCGCTCCACAGGCCCGAAAACAGTCTCTTTCACAAAGTATAACATCACTATATGGACAGCTAGAATCAGAAAAGAATATGTATCACTATTGACACAAAATAAGGGAGGACCACCGCCTGATCCAACTGAAAACGTGACATAACTTGGGCGAAAAATCAGGACCAAAACAGAAAATCACAAAATCAGACAATAAACGTAAATAGGGGGCAGTACACACTAAAGACACAAATCACCCAATCTGAGTAAGGAGTAAACCACCGTTATAAACACTTTTGTATGGAAATAGGTCCATTGATATCCCGTTTAAGGGTTCATATGGTTCAAGTGGAGGGCCTATAGCATGGACGCCAATTCACCAAAATGCCAGGGGTAGCAGAAGAGACATTCTCTTCCAGGGGATCCTCATCAAAGTCATAAGCACATGAATATTCCCGCCCATGTGCGGGACCCTGGGAAATATATATCATATATGTGAAAACCATATATGTAGCTCTAAATATATGTATATAAACATATATAAACACATAGAATGCAGCCCTCTCTGGACATGCTGAACAATGCTGCAATAGAAGTCTTTGCACATTCCAATAAAGCAGGTAGAAATAAAGCCTTTGAGAACTGCTTTATTATATAGCAGAAAAGGTAATCCTGCAAGGAAAGTGAAAGCATTGCCAGCACATAGGCTTCATTGTAGAGGAAACAACAGTGTATAAAGCTGAAAAGCTAACCCACATAAACAGTAACAATAAACTGGCACTGTGCCTTTAAGGCAGCCATGACCCCTAGCTCCCATCATGCCTCAGGGGTGACAGTTAGGTCAGTTGTTCTTTCCGGCTCCTCCTGACAGGACCCTGGTCTCTAAAGCTCTACTTCTTTCTGATTTTTATCAGAAATTACTTCACTTTTTGAGGTAAAACCTTTTTACTTCAGCATTTTTTCAGTGTTGAAGTACTTTTCAACTATTTTTGAAGGGTTTAGACATTGTCTTCCACACAGAAATGCCTTCCCTTTTTTATCTTTGCCCCTCCTGTGGCAAAGAAGGCATAATCAGACTCTCATTCGGTCTGTATTTTATGTTTGCCTTCTGGTCATGATCCTCACACCTACCAGCATTTCCGACTCCTGTCCAAAAGAACTTTGAAGTACAGAGAGAGGATTAGCCTCTATGGGCTGGCAGAGAGAAGTAGATCTTCCTCCAGAGGCAGGTCAACGTTGAAGAAGAAGGAGAGAGCATCCACAAGTAAGATCCCAGTGTGCTCTCCATCGGCGTCGGGCTCGGCGCCTGGAATCCCTTCTTCAGCGTCGAAAACGGCGACCAAAAGACCATCGATGGTGGGCTCGCCATCGAGAGAAGACGGGTCTTCATCGAGGATCACAGGTACGTTGTCGCCAACCAGGCGGCGATCGGCGTCGAGGTAGTGATCTCCGTTGGTGCGGGCTCAGTCGCAGTCGAGGCAGCATTCGACATCGAGACATGCTCCGTCATCGCAGAGTCACCAGCGATCGACGTCGAAGCGTAGATCTCCGTCGGCGTCAACCAGGCGATTGTCGACGTGGAGTCAAGCTCCGCCATCGCAGGTTCATCAGCGACCAGCGTCGAAGCATACCTCTCCATCGACGTCATCCAGGCGGCGTTCGACATCGAGACAGGTACCATCACCTCAGTCGGCGTTGAGTTGATGTTCGACGTTGAGGTCTAGATCCCCTCTGGTGTTAAATTCGATGTTGAGGCCAAGAAAGTGGACGTTGAGGGATTGTTCGACGTCGAGGTGGATTTCTCCGTCGAACCGGTCATCAAGGAGATTGCAGGAATGCTCTCCCTCAAGAGCAAGAAAGATCTAGAGGCTCCTGGTATTCGGTGTCACTCCACTCAACGTCAGGGCATTCAGAAAGATCAACGTCGAGGAGACGTTAAGGATCCAGAGTCTCTCCCATCATGGTGACGCAGAGCAGATCAACGTCAAGGCACTCGCCATCGACATCTCATTGCTCTTCGCGATGGAGGTCGCGCTCAAGAACCCAGGGGGCCTCTTCGCATTCTAGCATAAGTCCCCGCAGACAATTGCGTCATCTCGCAGTGCATCCATGCATTCCAAAGGACCTGCAGGTTCTCCTTCAAGAAGTTCTCTGAGGAGGCAGAGATCCCCTTTGGTGCACCTCTCTCCCAGGTGGATGCAATACCTACATCTATGGAATCCAGGATCGGCAGGTGCTACGCAAAGGGCAGCTGAATACTCTAGCCCGTTGCATAGGTCTCCTTTGTAGCGCTTGGTGCAGAAAGTGGACAAGTCACCTAACACTCGCACCAGAGAACGCCGGGGCAGATCCCCTGATCGAAGGTCTGCACATGGCCATCGTAATAGGTGGAGTACACCTTCTTGGTCGTCATCATCAACACACTCATCTAAGAGGGATTACTCTCCCACCCTCACAGATAGTTCGCCCAGCTGAGTGTCACCCATTGACGATGTGAAAACTTTCCTTAATGTGCTTACCAGGGGGGCACAGAAGTTGGGCATTACCATGGCCACAACTCAAACGACCACGTCCATTATCTTTGAGACGCTGCATCAAAGATCGGTGTCGAGACAGTTTCTCCCCTTGGTACCGGGAGTCATCGAACCTGTAATGGATGTTTTTCTAGCTCCAGCTTCATCAAAAACGGATTCTGCACGGACCTTAAAGATATACAAGCCAGCGGCATCGGATCCTCTGTTCCTGAGATCTGATCCTCCCCCTGATTCAGTTATAATTGCAGCAGCTAAGAAAACACACTCAGTGGCATCTTATTCCGCTGTTCCTCCGGATAAAGGGGAGGAAAGCATGTGGTTCAGTGTCTTCCACGCTACAGGTTTCCAAAGCTGCAGCCCTGTTGGGGCGAAATGACAGACCCCTGTGGGATTCTTTGGCTCATTTTAAAGAGAAGCTTCCGAAGGAAAATCAGCAGGACTTCTCGCAAATTATTCAAGAAGGTGCTCTGGTGTCCAACCAAGTAATAAGCACAGCAGCTGATGGCGTATCTCTGGCGGCTCATTCGTATGCGCATGGCGTTTGCGCACGCCGTTCCTCTTGGTTACGCCTCACTGCATTAAAGCCTGATGCACAGCAGCGCATAATGAATGTTCCGTTCTCGGGTACCTCTCGGTTTGGCGCCCATACAGACGAGGAGATGGGAAGAATGAAGGCTGAATTGGACACTTTGAGGGCGATGAGCTTTGAGAAAAATAAAGAGTTCAGGAAGCGTTACAGGCCCTACAATCGTAAAGGTAACCAACAGAGAGTTCAAACCCCTCAATGGTCACAAAACAAGCAGGGGAAATCCCATTATCAGGGCCGACACTCATCCAGGTGAAGAGGAGGACACCAGCAGCAATCCTCCTCCACATCCAAAACTGTGGGGAAGCAATGGGTCAATGCTTCCTCCAGCACTGTTGCGCACTCCAGTGGTAGGAAGTATAACACATTACGCTCAAGAGTGGCGCAGAATAACGAAAGATCAATGGGTGCTAAATATACTAGACAATCGATATGCGCTACGTTTTTGCACGGCTCCAAAAGACTCCCCTCCGGTAAAATCCAGACAACATAATTTTGACCTCCTGCGTCAGGAAGTGTCGACCCTTCTCAAAAAACAAGCAATAGAAGAGGTCACCCCAATGCAGAGTGAAAGGAATCTAAGATAGGTAGTAGTGTTCCCACAGGGAAACGTCCGCACAACTCTCTAGAGGATAGTCTTATACATAAACAATTTGTACACACTGGTGGTCTAGATCCAAAAAGGAAAAGTTTGCATGAAAGGGTGCTACAGAAACTCAGGGCACCTACTACCTCGAGGTGCTATTGGCACACACAAGTGTGTGTCACATCGACTGCAAGGGGTTGAGATTCTAATAACAGCACTCCTGTGGAAAAAGGTACGGGCTGATGACCTTTTTCAGAGTTGCCCGGCGCTTACTGCCTCTAATACCACTCAAGTTACCAAACAAAGAGGCAGGCGCTGGAGACTGGAAGGCAGGAAACAGGAGTTTTATTCCGACGGAGCAGAACACATCAATTCAGACAACAGGGTATCTTCACGAGGTGCTCTAATCGCATCTCTGAGGCCTGGCCTCTTATACACAGGTTTATGATCTTTATTACAGTTTATTGCATGTGGCACATTCTTGCAAATACTTTGAAGTACGGAAAGGCATTCTCGGAATCCCCGCTTCAAGCCCGTTCCCACAAACATTTACAGGAGGAGTCCCCACCCCGGTCACAACGGGTGACGATTGTCGCGCAGCTGGACATTCCGCCGATTCACGGAATGTATGTGGTCGATCGGATCTCATGGGGTGGGGACTTTGATCAACTCGTGGATCCTTTGATGGGAGAAGCTTCCTACTGTATGGGGGGGGGGCAATAAACAGCATCCGTAGGGCCAGGTGGCGGCCTGGGAACGAGCAGGACAATCGGGCACAGTGGAAAGGGGGTTTTATCAAAGGACCCGGGATCATGAAAGGAATGGAGGGAGGTGTTGAGCTGGGAACAGGATGGGGTTCCGAGGCAGGGTTGCGATGAAGAGGGGTTTATGGCCCAAGCATGTGAGAGCGGGGGCTGTCAGCGCGCGGGGGATGGCTGCGAGGTCAGGAGAGAGAGAGAGAGACGCGCTGGCTATCAGCGATGGGCAGAGAGGTCATGGCATTTAAAATGGCTGCCGCTTACGCGCACGAATGGGCCCAAAAAAAGGGAGCAAGATGGCGCCGATAATGTTGACACTGCAAACTAGATTTTAACAGTCCTCCCTTTTCAACATATCTAGCCAGCTTGTCTACTCGATGTCGATCTGCATCAAATTCCTAACCTCGACATCATACAGTGCTCTCATGCGTTCTTTCTCAAAGTCCACGGGCTTAGGGCAGATACAATTCGTACATAGTGAACACAGAGGCGGCAGGCATTGAATTCCCAAGCAGAACCCACATATTACAACCACAGGAATTAGGATATCAGTAAACAGTCTCCAGCCCCAGTTCTTAACAGTACTCCAGAACCATCCACCAAGCGACCATTCTTCTTGCTCCTGGTGAACTTCTGAGGAGAGTCTGTGAAGATGTTCGATAGCTTTGTACACCGAGGGTGAATTGTCCGGTATATATGTACAGCAGCTGGACCCAATAATGCGGCATGCTCCACCACGATCCGCTAGAACCACATCTAGAACAAGGCGGTTCTGTAGAGCCACCAGGCGGACCGCTTGAAGCTCGGCTGTATTGTTTGCAAGGATGCTAGCTGTGATGTTCATTGTTGTCTCGACTGCCTGAGTCAAATGTCGGATGGCATGGCTGTTCGCCATCGGGCCCCAGAGTGGAACAAGTCCCTTCATTGCATCGAGGAACTGTGCTCCTGTGGAGTCGGCTTGTTCAAAGTCCTTGGCTCGTTTTTGTCTATGGTGATTCGCTGGAGCCACATAGGTCGGAGGGAGGATGAAGGAGATGAAACAGGTGCCCCCCCAGCCTTTGGGGAGCCAGGTGTAGGCTTTTGTGCCGCAAACAAAGTACATGTTTGGAGAAGATACAAAGGAAGGTGGATCGGTGGAGTCCAAAGTTCTGGTGATGCGGCAGGCACTGCGGCCCACCAGCTGTGTCCCAAGCCCTTCTATGCACATAAGGCCTGTGACGTTGATGACGGATAGGGCCACAGTCAGGGTGGCAGCTGTTCGTTTCCGGAGGTAGGAGAAGGTGGGTCTGGTCGGATTGTTAAACACCTGCATTTCGATTTGTTCTTTGACAGGGATGTCCATGTGGATGGAGTCGTTGGAGGTCTGCGGGCAGAAGTGTGTCTTCGTTTTGTTTCGCCAGACCTCCTGAAAGAAATGCGTCATAGATTTGCTGGAGGTGGCATTATCCCTATAGCTCTCTTGCAAGAGGATCAGCCAGGCAAGGCAGGAGCCGTGAACTGAGAAGGGGGAAGGGATGAAGGGTATTGAATGTCCAGTGGCGTGGGGTAGCAACCCACAGATCCAGCAGTTGGTGGCATTGGTAGCAAGATTGTGCTGGTGCAGCAGTTGCACGAAGGAGTTGTTCCAAAACTTCTTTCGCCTTTCTCTGAGTTGGGGTGAAAGAGAAATCAGATAATGTTCCTTCATGGTGGTAGGCTGTGCAGTGGTCAGGAATGTCTCATGAGCGGGTGTGCTTTCTTCCACAATCCAGAGGGTGGTCATGAGGAGGAGGCAAAAGAGGATCGCAATAAAGAGTGCAATTGTCTTTGAACTGTGGATTTTGTCAGTCTTTGGGTTTTTGTAGTGAATCTTCGGATGTCCGGTTGCTTCCATCATCTTCTTATCGGGCGCTTCCATCACCTTCAAAGGAGCTCGGTAGCGGGCAGAACCAAAAACGTCGTCTGGCTTTCTCTCCTGAATGCCTTTGTAGTATTTAGGCCACCGATCTGAGAATTATGACTTAGTTAATGGTCTGCTTAGCCGAAACTCCCTCCTTTCGTCGCAGGTTATACCCTTCTCTGGATGGCACAGTGGGGTCAGGAATCTTTGCCAGTTCGAGTGTCTCTGTGTCCGGATAGCAGTTCAGTGAGGGTCGGTCTTTGTTCAGGAGCTCTTCCTGGGTGGTCACGCCTTCGGTCGTCGTCAGAGTCGAGGAGATCCGTTTACAGTGGTGCGCATGCACCCAGTTGTGTTTTCCCTCCACTCGAAGAGCTGTTCGGGTGGTGAGGAGGACTTGCCAGGGGCCCGTCCACCGGGGTTCCAGACTCTTGGCACGCTGGAAGTTTTTTATTAACACATAGTCCCCGGGTTGCAGGTTGTGTCCGGGACCCCTGGAAGCGTCAGGGATGGCATGCAGCACCTGTTGGTGAATAACAGACAGGGTTTCAGTCAATTTATACAAGTAATCAGACATTAGGACGTCCGGGACGTCATGAATGGAAGTTGGTTTTGGTGCAGACCAGACGCTCATGGGCCGGCCGAAAACGACCTCGTAAGGTGTCAAGTGGTGTTTGGTGGGGGTGGAACACATCGATAGCAATGCCAGTGGGAGAGCGTCTGGCCATTTCAGTCCTGTGGTAGCCACTATTTTAGCTAGTTTTAGTTTTAGTGTGGCATTGTGTCGCTCAACAAGCCCAGCAGATTGGGGGTGGAAGACTGCATGGAACTTCTGATTAACTCCCAGCCCCTTCAAGATGAGCTGGATAACTTCGGCTACGAAGTGGGGGCCATTGTCGCTCCATAAAATTCGGCAAAGGCCGTAGCGAGGGAAAAATTCCTTTAATAGTACCTTTGCAGTGGCCATAGCAGTGTTGTCGCGGGTTGGATAGGCTTCTACCCATTTGCTAAATGCACACACCACAACAAGTACGTATTTCAGGCCTTGGCATCTTTCTAGTTGGATGTAGTCCATCTGCAGGACTTCAAATGGGTGATTGGGAACCCCAAACCCTCCCCGGGGTACTACAGTTCCTTTCCCAGGGTTATGTTGCAAACATATCAAGCATTGTTGGACCAGACGTTTGGCGGAGTCTGTGATTTTGTCGTTGTGCCAAACTCTGTAGACAAGTTCGATCATGGGGGCTGATCCTATGTGTGCAGGGGAGTGTGCCATAGTCAATATGGGAATCAGGTATGAGTCAGGTAGCAACCATTTGTTCGTGTCTTTTGTTCGCCAGCAGCCTTCATCGTCTTTCAGTCCCACCCGTGCCCATTCAGTCAATTCGTGTTGCGAGCTAGCCATTTGAATGTCCCTAATAGTGTCCCTGGCGTCTGTCCATTTCTCTGCTTGTGACCTGGTCACGTACATGCGTGTCGTCGTCCTATTCTCTGCTGTGGTCCGAGCAGTGATGTCGGCTAGTGCATTTCCCTGTCCAATAATGTCTCTCACTTTCTTGTGTGCCTGGCATTTGATGACTGCAAGTCGTTTGGGGAGGCGGACGGCTTCAATCAAGGCGGAGACTAGATCTCCGTGTAAGATGGGGGTGCCGTGTGAGGTCAAAAATCCCCTCTCCTTCCAAAGGAGTCCAAAATGGTGAACCACCCCGAAGGCATGCTGTGGCTCCTGCTGCTAGGATGCATGCTCGTGTCAGGGCAATTAGTTCTGCTGCCTGGGCAGATCTTTGTGTGATGCGGGCTGTCTCTACTACAGTTCGGGCTGTGGTGACCGCATAAGCGGCTGAGGTGGTGCCATTAGGGAGTTTGATGCAAGAGCCGTCCACCCACAGCTCTCCATCAGGGTCAGAAAAAGCTGTGTCCCTGAGGTCAACCCTACTCCTAGTCTGTTCGTCTGTGAGGGTCACACAGTCATGTACAGGGGGCACATTGGGATCGTTTTCTGGTAGGGGCAACAAGGTTGCCGGGTTCAGTGTGGTGCATCTTTTCAGGGTGATGTGGGGTGCAAGCAGAGTTGTAGAAAAAAAAAGGGTAGGGCTATGACTTTTTTTAAGATTTGCCCGGCGCTAACCGCCTTTGTACCATTCAAATTACCAAGCAATGAGGCAGGCGCCGGAGACCAGAAGGCAGGAAACAGAAGTTTTATTCCGACGGAGCAGAACACATCAGATCAGACAACAAGGTATCGTCTCGAGGTGCTCTATCAGCCTCTCTGAGGCCTGGCCTCTTATACCCTGGTTTATGACATGTGAGCATTCTTTATTGCATAAAAGACTCTTTAAACTTATGAAATGACGTCCCCATAATCCTCGTGTCAAACCCACCCCCACATATATCCACAATAGAGGTCCTCACCCTGCTGATAACAGGAGGGGGCTATCACGCGGCTGAGTGTTCCGCCGATTCTTAGGATGTGTGCGCCTGATCGTATCCCATGGGGTGGGGGAGGCCATGATCAATAGTGGATCCTTTGAAGAGGAGCGACTCCATACAATAAGGGGCAGTAAACGGTATCTCCCGGCTTAGGCGATGGCCTCGGACCTGTGTGGACAGTCGGACTCGGGGGAAGGGGTCATCAAAGGAGTGGTATTCATGCCGCGTGGACAATCAAGCTCGGAGGGATGGTTTATCAACAGTGGGGTATTCATGGAAGGAGAGGAGGTGCTGGTCAGGCGCGGGCGTGATTCCCAAGGACAGGGTCATGCAGGAGGAGAAGGGTTATGCTCATGTGAGGGAGGGAGGGGGAGCCAGGGTGCGCGGGGGATGCTTGCAGGGTCAGAGGAGCGCGCTGGCGATCGATCGTGGACAGGGAGACCATGATACCTAAAATGGCTGTCGTGCACACTGTACGTAGGTGACAAGCTGGCGCAGATGATGTTCAGCTCGTAAACAAAAATTCCACAGTCCTCCCTTTCAACATGTCTCGCCAACTTGTCAGTTCGGATTTATCCCCATAAGGCCACGTATCTCTACTTCATAGAGGGGACTCATGTGCTCATTTCGGAAGTCCAAAGTCTTTGGGCACATACAGTTAGAAACGAGGCTGAATAAAGATGGCAGACATTGGATACCTAAACAACACCCACATAATATCACAACAGGTATCAGTACGAAGGAAAACAACCTCCAACCCCAGTCCTTCAAAGTGTCCCAAAACCAGCTCCCAAGCGACCATCCTTCTTGTTCTTGGAGAACCTGTGAGGAAAGTCTGTGGAGGTGTTCAATTGCTTTGTAGACTGAAGGCGAGTTATCTGGCACGTAGGTGCAGCAGCCAGCTAGATCCGATGATGCGGCATGCTCCTCCTCGATCGGCTAGAACCACATCTAGAACCAGGCGGTTTTGAAGGGCCACAAAGCGGACCTCCTGAAGCTCAGCCGTGTTGTTAGCGAGGATGCCAGCCGTGATGTTGATCGTTGTTTCTATTGCCTGGGTCAGGTGTCGGATAGCGCGGCTGTTTGCCATTGGGCCCCACAGGGGAACGAGTCCCTTTGCTGCATCCAGGAACTGTGCTCCAGTGGAGTCGGCTTGTCCAATGTCATCTGCACGCCTCTGCCGGTGATGGTTAGCAGGGGCTACATACGTGGGGGGGAGAACGAAGGCAATGTAGCAGATACCCTTCCAACCTTTCGGGAGCCAGGTGTAAGCTTTGGTGCCACACACAAAGTACATGTTTGGAGAAGCAACAAAGGAAGGGGGATCAACTGAGTCCAATGTTCTGGTGATTCGGCAGGAACTGTGACCCACCAGCTGTGTTCCCTGGCCTTCGAGACACACAAGACCTGTGACATTGATAACAGACAGAGCCACAGTCAGAGTGGCGGTAGTTTGTTGTCGCAGATGAGAGAAGGTGGATCTAGCTGGATTGTGGAGCACCTGTACTTCGACACGTACTTTGGCTGGAATGTCTTTAAGGAAGGCGGCGCCCGTGAGCGCAGGACACAGGGGAGCAGAGGTCTTTCCGGTTTTGTTCAGCCAAAACCCAGAGTAGAAGTGCGACACTGTCTGACCAGAAGTGGCGTTATCCTTATGACTCTCTTGCATGAGGATCAACCAGGCGAGGCAGGAGCCGTGAACTGAGAAAGGAGAAGGGATGAAGGGGATGGAGTGTCGAGTGGCATGCGGGAGCAACCCGCAGATCCAGCAGTTCGTGGCATTTGCAGCAAGGTTGTGTTGGTGCAACAGTTGCACAAAGGAATTGTTCCAGAACTCCCTGCGTCTCTCTCGGAGCTGAGGTGACAGGGAGATCAGGTGGTGCTCTTTCATGGGGGTTGGTTGTGCAGTGGGCAGCAATGCCTGATGAGCGGGTGTGCTCTCCTCCAGGATACAGAAGGAGGTCATGAGGAGGAGGCAAAAGAGGAAGACAATGAAGAAGGCGATTGTCTTTGATTTGTGCAGGTTGTCAGCCGTTGGGTTCCTGTAGTGGGTATTTCCGGTTGCTTCCATCATCTTCTCAACTGGCGCTTCCATCATCTTCTTATCTGGCGCTTCCATCATCTTCAAGGTGCTCGGTGGTGGGCAGAACCACAGACTTCGTTTGGCTTCTCTCCGGGTAACCCTTGGTTGTGTTTAGGTCACCGTTCTGAGATTCAACTTAGTCCGTGGCCTACTTAGCCGAAGCTGCCTCCTTTCGACGCAGGAAATACCCTTCTCTGGATGGCACAGTGGGATCAGAGAATTTTGCAAGTTCAAGTGCCTCAGTATCGGGATAACAGTTCAATGTTGGTCGGTCTTTGTTCAGGAGCTCTTCTTGGGTGTTGACGTTTTCTGTCGTGGCCAGGGTCGTGGAGACCTTCCGGCAGTGGTGTGCGTGCAGCCAGTGCCTCTTCCCCTCCACTCGAAGCGCCGTCCGTGTGGTGATCAACACCTGCCAGGGGCCCGTCCACCGGGGTTCTAGGCTCTTGGTCCGTTGGAAGTTTCGGATTAGAACGAAGTCCCCCGGTTGGATGTCGTGGCCTGGGCCCCTGGAAGCATCGGGGATGGCCTGCTGCACCTGTTGATGAATGACAGACAACGTTTTAGTTAACTTGCACAAATAATCAGACAGTAGGACGTCCGGGACGTCATGAATGGAGGTCGGTTTGGGAGCAGTCCAGAGGTTCATCGGTCGCCCAAATACAACCTCGTAGGGAGTCAAATGGTGCTTGGTGGGAGTGGAGCGCATCGATAGCAAAGCCAGTGGGAGGGCATCCGGCCATTTAAGTCCGGTGGTGGCCACTATTTTTGACAATTTCAACTTCAGCGTGGCATTATGGCGCTCCACCAGGCCGGCAGATTGGGGGTGGAAGACCGCATGAAATCTCTGTTTCACCCCCAACCCCTTTAGGATTAGTTGGATAACCTCAGCTATGAAGTGGGGGCCATTGTCGCTCCACAAAATTCGACAAAGGCCATAGCGAGGAAAAAATTCTTTCAGTAGTACTTTGGCAGTAGTCATGGCAGTGTTGTCACGGGTTGGATAGGCCTCTACCCATTTGCTGAAGGCACATACAATGACTAGTACATACTTCAGGCCCTGACACCTCTCCATCTGGATGTAATCCATCTGGAGGACCTCAAAGGGGTGATTGGGGGTCCCAAACCCTCCCCGGGGTACCACAGTTCCTTTCCCGGGGTTGTGTTGCAGACAGATAAGGCACTGCTGGACTAGGCGTCTGGCTGAGTCGGGGATTTTGTCGTTGTGCCAGACTTTGGAAATGAGTTCGATCATGGGTGCAGATCCTATGTGTGCGGGGGAATGAGCCATCGTCAGTATGGGGATCAGGTATGAGTCAGGCAGCAACCATTTGTTTGCATCCTTTGTTCGCCAGCAGCCCTCATCATCCTTCAAACCCACCCCTGCCCACTTAGTCAGTTCGTGAGGGGTGCTGGCCGACTGGATGTCTCTGATCATTTCCCTTGCGTCAGTCCATTTCTCTGCTTGTGACCTGGTCACATACATGCGTGTCACCGTCCTATTCCCAGCTGTGGTTCGTGCAGTGATGTCGGCCAGTGCATTCCCTTGTCCGACTAAGTCTGTCACCTTCTTGTGTGCCTGGCATTTGCTCACTGCTAGTCGTTTGGGGAGGAGAACCGCTTCAATCAGGGCAGAAACCAGATCTCCGTGGAGGATGGGGGTGCCGTGGGACGTCAGGAATCCCCTTTCCCTCCACAGGAGCCCAAAATGGTGAACCACCCCGAAGGCATACTGGCTGTCTGTATATACGTTCGCGGTGGTTCCTGTGGCTATGATGCACGCTCGTGTGAGGGCTATCAGCTCTGCTGCCTGGGCAGATCGTTGTGTGATGCGGGCTGTCTCAACTACTGTTCGGGCTGTCGTTACTGCATAGGCAGCTGAAGTGGTGCCATCTGGGAGTTTGATGCATGAGCCGTCTACCCATAGCTCTCCATCAGGGTCGGTGAAAGCAGTGTCTCGGAGGTCAACTCTACTCCTAGTTTGTTCGTCCGTGAGGGTCACACAGTCGTGTATGGGAGGAACGTCGGGGTCATTTTCAGGCAGGGGCAACAATGTGGCAGGATTCAAAGTTGTGCATCTCTTCAGTGTGATGTGGGGTGCAAGTAGCGTCAATTCGTACCCAGTCAGTCGTGCGCTAGTCAAATGTTGAGTCTTGGTTTGGTTCAGAAGGGTGTCGACAGCATGGGGTACTAACACGGTGAGAGAGTTTGAAAGTACAATTCCTTCGCTCTGACGGATAGAGACAGCAGCGGCAGCTACTGCTCGAAGGCAGGCAGGCAAAGCTCTGGCTACAGGATCATGAGTGGCGGAGAAGTAGGCACAAGGGCGCTGCTTTGGACCTATAGACTGAGTCAGGACAGACAATGCACACCCCTCCCTTTCGTGAGTGAAGAGGGAGAAGGGTTTGGAGTAATCCGGGGTTCCCAGGACGGGCGCTGAACAGAGGGCATCTCGTAATTCCTTAAAGGATGCTTGACACTCAGGGGTCCAAGGAAGCGGGAAGGGGGCATCTTTGGCCAACAGGGCAAGTAGGGGTTTTATAATGAGGCTGAAATTGGGTAACCATTGTCTGCAAAAAGAGGTTAGGCCAACCAAAGAGCGGACTTGCTTTTGTGTTTTTGGGACGGGGGTGTCTAGGATGGTTTGGATTCGGTCGGGTGTGAGTTTCCTCCCTTCTTTGGACAGGAGATGGCCTAGGTATGTCACTTGTGGCTGGCAGAACTGTAGTTTCTTTTTGGAAACTTTGTGGCCATTTTCTGCAAGAAAGTGTAGGAGTTGAACAGTGGCTGTGATTGCAAGTGGGGTGGTGTCGGCCGCCAAAAGGATATCATCGACATATTGGATCAACACCACTC
Organism: Lissotriton vulgaris; assembly: GCF_964263255.1. Taxonomy (NCBI): domain Eukaryota; kingdom Metazoa; phylum Chordata; class Amphibia; order Caudata; family Salamandridae; genus Lissotriton; species Lissotriton vulgaris. Next base: position 1,940,000,218 of record NC_141693.1, read on the forward strand.
CATCCGGTAGCTGGACGGCGTCCAGCTGTCTTTTGAGGGCCTGGGTGTAAATACTGGGACTTTCAGTGTACCCCTGGGGAGCTCAACAAAATCGGTACGAGCGGGATTTCAGGGTGAAGCCGAAGAGATAACGGCTGTCTGGATGGATGGGGATAGAGAAGAACACATTCTTGAGGTCGATAACAGTGAAGGTGGTGGCAGTGGACGGGATGAGGGTCAGAATGGTGGTGATATCTGAGACTACGGGGTATTGGGGTACAACCACTTTGTTGATCTCTCGCAGGTCGATGATGAAGCGGTACGCTTTCTCATCTCCCTCGCCTTGCTTCTTGACAATGGGTAGGATAGGGCTGTTGCAGACATTGCTAACCACTTCTTCGACCACTCCTGCATCTACCAGAGACTGAATGATCGCTACCAGTGCCTTCTCACCCTCGGGCGATATCCGATACTGCGGGAGTTTCGGGAGCATAGCGTCCTGTCTCACCGTTATATGAATAGGGTCAATCATCATTCGTCCCACGTCAGAGTCATTTTTGGCCCATAGGTACGGAGGCAGGGTATCAAGCAAGGACAGGTCAGCATCAGTTATGGAGCACATGTGTCGTGCAGGGCAAGGTTTGGGTATGTCTGGGTTGTCGTACAGGATGACACGGACTCCATCCGGGGAACACCTAATGGTAGCTCGAAAATGCTTCAGTAAGTCAATGCCCATAATGGCGTCAGGGGAGTTGGAGGAGAGCAGAAATGTTGTGTCAGTGGTGTTGCTTTCTAGGTCAAAGGTGACAGGTACGGACAGGGGGTTAGTGGAGGGCGTCCCATCGAAACCTATCGATGTAATGTGTGAGCCAGACAAGGGTGCCCTTGGAATCAGTCGTTTCGATAACACACTACGTGTCGCCCCAGTGTCTACCAAAAATGGAGACTCTGTACCCAGGACCTTAGCAGTGACATAAGGACCTTGCTGGTCAACACAGAGCTCGACTGGATCCCTCCATTGCCCCTGGCAGTCCTATGCAAATTCTGGGGCATTCTCACCGTCGGATAGTTGATACTGGTTCTGTCGGGGGCGGTCAAATGTGTTCGATCTCCCTGATCTGTCATTGTTGGTGTCGTTTGTTTGCCCTCGTCCTTGTCCCCTATTTCTCGGTCCACCCGCTACGTCCTTGGGGTCCCTATTTCTGGTCATTTCTAGCAGAACCGGACACTGGGATTTCCAATGGCTGAATCCTTTGCAGAAGGCACATTGGTCATCGCTAATGTCTCTTCGTCCAGTGTGGGGTGTTGGGGTGTGATCTTTAGGAGGTGGATTTCTAGGGATGGTCGATTGGTAGTTCCCCCTTTGGGGTTCCCTTCCGACCGCTATACCTTGTATCTGGGCTAACATCACCCTTTCTTTCAAATCTTTCTTCTTTTTCTCGGACGCCCTATCATTCTCATTTTTCTGGTGCTCGTAATACTGAGCCATCTGAAGGATAGCTGCGGGTTTGGAGGCCCCCCAACTACTCTCACTCGTCTGCAGTTTTTGGGAGACCTCTTGCGATAGGCCCTTCACATAGTTTTGGACAAACAGGTGTTGTCCGGTTGCGGTGGTCATGTCTTGGCCACTGTAGTCGGAGAACACTGTCTCAAATCGGGAGAAGTATTCTGATACATCTTCCTGGGGTTTCTGACGACAGGCCGTGACTATCGACCAATCTACCTTTTTCTCTGGGATCAGTGTCTTTAACTTCTGAACTAATTTGTCTGGGAGTTCTAATATGTCCTTTACTGGTTTCCTTCCAGGCTCTCGCTGTCTATCTAGTTCACTGAGTTGGTTCCAGGTATGTCCAAACAGATCTGTGTGGTCAGCCTTCCGGATTTGCTTCCACACGTCAGCTGGCAGGCATAACCCGAAAAACAAGTCAATGTCCGCTAAAGTCATTATCGTCGAACCCAAGGCTGTGCCCAATTCGGTATAGAATGCTGTCGGGTTCTTTCTTAAATCGGGCAGAGTTTGTCTAAAAGTTAGGATATCTTGTCGGTCCCATGGTTGGTAAACCCAATTGTACACAACCCTCCCTTTTGCATCTGCGTGATTAATATCATTGTTTGTTCCCAGACCACGTGGCGGAATCCAGTAAGGGGCCGCTTCTCTGATGGGCATCATAGTGTTGGCTACTTCTACTGAGGTCGTTTCAGGGACTGTAACCTTGGCTTCTGGTTTTTGTTCCGTGAGGTGGCGGAAGACCTCAAGCATCTGCATGAAGAGCTCCGTTGCCTCACACTCAGTCCCATCTCCAACATCAACCTTCCTATACAGCGTTGTCAGTTTAGCGGGGCCCTTACTTTGATACCTATCCTCATATGCGTTCAGGGTGTGGTAGCTGAATCGCAAAATGAAATGCCGTCTGTGGCTGTCGGCATGCGAGTTATACATGTTCATTGTGTATTCTTCGCTCTCCCCTCGTTCTACTAGTGTCTTTGCTATTTTGTCAATCCCATCCCGCTCAGCTTTGCTCAACCTATTTGGTCTGGCTGATGGGTGCTTGCTAGTCTCGAGGTCATCAGGTGGTGCTGTTATTGTGGCTGGTGCGGAGGCCGTGAGGGCTGGTGCACTAGCGCTAAGGTCGTTCTCGTTCGCACTCAGGGCCTGCAGGTGTTGTTGGCAGGGGGCATATGGAGGGGGCATGTAGATGATCGGGGGACCTAGCAGTAACTCATCGTTTGCCCGCTGTTTGGAGGGCAGTTCAGGGTAGAGCGCAGAGGGGGTCCTAACGGGACATTGACCTGTCGATCCTGATTCTTGGTTTCGTGTAGCTTCCTTTCTTTCTTTTATTTCTTCTTCTAGTTGCTTAGCGGCTAGGTGGGCTGCCTTTCGTAATTCTTTCCCTATTTTTGCTTCTTCTCTTTTTCTTCGCTGTTCCGTTTCTTTGCGCCACATGCCGATACTATCGAGCATAGTGGGCGTAGTCTTATTTTTCTGGAGCGCTATTTCTAATGTTTTTATTTTATGATCATCAAAGGAACCTATCAGTGGCCACTGACTTTTGAGGTCCGTTTTTGTGTATTTATGCCATAACCTAGTATAGGCAATAGCGACTAGTCCATGCTTGGTGGACATGTCCTTATTAGGGGTGCCCTCCAGTGGAGCCGGATGGTTCATCTCTAATAAGCGGTCCGGGCTGAACAGGCTACCAATCAGTGGGGAGAAGATAGGCATGACGGGTTACAACGGGGACAAAGGTCTGCACTACCTATCTTATCACGGCGGGCAAAGACTAGACAGAATATTTCTATTCTCCGTTGTTTGCAGGCGGTGAATACCTCAAAAGAACCAATATCGAACAATCAATGTTCGGTCAATCAAACAATCAGTGGGGAGAATAAGTGGGTACGACGTGTTAAAGGTTTGCGTTACCCACTCTTTCTCTACCTGCAAAGAGAGACCTTGTTCTTCCCTGTTTGTAGACAGAGAATCTCCAGACAACAATCCACGAACGACAGTTCGGGAAAACAGTGGGGGAGGAAGATAGGCACGACGGATTACAATGGGGACAAAAGTCTGCGTTACCTATCCTTCACTGCTTGCAAAGAGAGAGCCTGTTGTTTCTCCGTTTGCAGACGGTGAATCTCCAGAGGGATCAACAAAAGAGTAATACTAGTATTATCCAAATCAAACAATCATTTCTCAATTTGTCGTGTTTACACGACCTTACCCGGACCGCATGGACGGTTTCCTGTCTTCCGAATCCAGCGCCCGATCGTCCTCTATTCTTCATGATGTTTGTGGCACTCCTGATGGTTCCCAGTCAGGACCGTGGATCACTCGAGAGAGGTCTGTTTGGAACTAGTGAAGGTCGGATGATCGGCTGTCAGACGAGGGTCTATCGGACACGAGCTCTCCCGATCGTTGCAGTCGTTCACTCTGTCGTCGGGACCTCTCCCACTGGATCCACGTGTCGCTGATAGGCCCCACGCTTTGGGACGCCAATTGTAGAAAAAAAAGGGTAGGGCTATGACTTTTTTTAAGATTTGCCCGGCGCTAACCGCCTTTGTACCATTCAAATTACCAAGCAATGAGGCAGGCGCCGGAGACCAGAAGGCAGGAAATAGAAGTTTTATTCCGACGGAGCAGAACACATCAGATCAGACAACAAGGTATCGTCTCGAGGTGCTCTATCAGCCTCTCTGGGGCCTGGCCTCTTATACCCTGGTTTATGACATGTGAGCATTCTTTATTGCATAAAAGACTCTTTAAACTTATGAAATGACGTCCCCATAATCCTCGTGTCAAACCCACCCCCACATATATCCACAATAGAGGTCCTCACCCTGCTGATAACAGGAGGGGGCTATCATGCGGCTGAGTGTTCCGCCGATTCTTAGGATGTGTGCGCCTGATCGTATCCCATGGGGTGGGGGAGGCCATGATCAATAGTGGATCCTTTGAAGAGGAGCGACTCCATACAATAAGGGGCAGTAAACGGTATCTCCCGGCTTAGGCGATGGCCTCGGACCTGTGTGGACAGTCGGACTCGGGGGAAGGGGTCATCAAAGGAGTGGTATTCATGCCGCGTGGACAATCAAGCGCGGAGGAATGGTTTATCAACAGTGGGGTATTCATGGAAGGAGAGGAGGTGCTGGTCAGGCGCGGGCGTGATTCCCAAGGACAGGGTCATGCAGGAGGAGAAGGGTTATGCTCATGTGAGGGAGGGAGGGGGAGCCAGGGTGCGCGGGGGATGCTTGCAGGGTCAGAGGAGCGCGCTGGCGATCGATCGTGGACAGGGAGACCATGATACCTAAAATGGCTGTCGTGCACGCTGTACGTGGGTGACAAGCTGGCGCAGATGATGTTCAGCTCGTAAACTAAAATTCCACAGAGTCAGTTCGTATCCAGTCAGTCGTGCACTCGTCAGGTGTTGTGTCTTAGTTTGGTTCAGGAGGGTGTCAACTGCATGGGGTACTAACACCGTGAGGGAATTCGAGAGCACGATCCCCTCACTTTGTCTGATAGAGATAGCAGCGGCAGCTACAGCTCGAAGGCAGGCAGGCAAGGCTCTGGCTACGGGGTCAAGAGTGACAGAGAAGTAAGCGCATGGGCGTTGCTTTGGGCCAATGGACTGGGTCAAGACAGACAAAGCACATCCCTCCCTTTCGTGGGTGTAGAGGGAGAAGGGTTTCGTGTAATCGGGGGTTCCTAGGACAGGGGCCGAGCTGAGGGCATCTCGTAGTTCTATGAAGGAGGATTGGCTTTCAGGGGTCCAAGGGAGTGGGAAGGGAACATCTTTAGCCAGCAGAGAAAGCAGCGGTTTCACAATGAGGCTGAAGTTTGGCAACCAGTGCCGACAGAAGGAGGTGAGGCCTAGTAGGGAGCGGACTTGTTTCTGAGTTTTAGGGACAGGGGTCTCTAGGATGGTTTGGATCCGGTCGGGAGTAAGTTTCCTTCCGTCTTTGGACAAAAGGTGGCCTAAGTAAGTGACCTGGGGTTGGCAGAATTGCAGCTTCTTTTTGGAGACCTTGTGGCCATTTTCCGCAAGGAAGTGCAGGAGTTGGATGGTGGCTGTGACTGCAAGTGGAGTGGTATCGGCCGCCAAAAGGATGTCATCGACGTATTGTATCAACACCACTCCATCGGGTAACCGGACTTCGTCCAGTTGTCTCTTGAGGGCCTGACTGTAGATGCTGGGGCTTTCTGTGTATTCTTGGGGTGCTCGACAGAATCTATATGAGCGGGCTTTTAGGGTGAAGCCAAAGAGGTATCGGCTGTCTGGATGGATGGGAATAGAAAAGAAAGCATTCTTGAGGTCAATGACAGTGAAAGTGGTGGCAGTAGAAGGAATCAAAGTCAGGATAGTGGTGATGTCTGAGACCACGGGGTACTGGGGTACAACTACTTTGTTGATCTCTCGAAGGTCGATGATGAAGCAATACGCTTTCTCATCTCCCTCTCCTTGTTTCTTTATGATGGGTAAGATAGGGCTGTTGCAAACATTGCTAACCACTTCCTCTACCACTCCTGCGTCTATCAGTGACTGAATAATTTTTACCAATGCCTTCTCGCCCTCGGGCGATATCCGATATTGTGGAAGTTTCGGGAGTATTGCGTCCGGTCGAACAGTGATGTGCACTGGGTCGATCATCATGCGTCCTACGTCCGAATCTGTCTTGGCCCACAGATACGGAGGCAGAGCGTCAAACAGGGACGAGTCAGTGTCAGTGATGGAAAACATGCGTCGGGAAGGGCAATGTCTGAGCAGAGTTTGGTTGTGGTACAGAAAAACTCGAACTCCGTCTTGTGAACATCTAATAGTAGCCCGGAAATGTTTCAGTAAGTCAAGTCCCATAATGGCGTCAAAAGTATTAGAGGAAAGCAAATACGTCGTGTCAGTGGTGTTATTCTCTAAGTCGAAGGAGATCGGTGTGGACAAAGGGTTAGTGGAGGGCGTTCCATCGAAACCTATCGATGTTACAAGCGAGCCAGACAAGGGTGCCCTTGGAATCAGTTGTTTAGATAACGCACTACGTGTCGCGCCAGTGTCTACCAGAAATGGAGACTTTGTACCTAGGACCTTAGCGGTGACATAAGGACCTTGTTGGTCAACATTGAGCTCGACTGGATCCCTCCCTTGCCCTAGGCAGTCCTATGCGAAGTCGCGGGCATCGTCGCAGTCAGACTGCTGGTACTGGTTTTGTCGGGGACGGTCAAATGTATTCGGTCTGTTTGATCTATCGTTATTCGTGTCATTCGTGGACCCCCGTTGCTTTCCTCTATTTCTCGGTCCACCCGCTACGTCTTTGGGGTCCCTATTTCTGTTCATCTACAACAGGACCGGACACTGGGATTTCCAGTGGCCGAATCCCTTGCAGAATGCACACTGGTCCTCGCTAATGTCTCTACGTCCAACATGGGGTGTTGGGGTACGGTCTTTAGGGGGTGCGTTCCTAGGGACATTTGTCTGGTAGTTCCCTTTGTATTGCTCTCGTCCTATAGTCGCCCCTTGCAACTGAGCAATCATCACCCTTTCCTTTAAGTCTTTCTTCTTTTTCTCTGTCACTCTATCGTTTTCATTTTTCTGGTGCTCGTAGTATTGGGCCATCTGGAGGATAGCCGCGGGTTTAGAGGCTGCCCAACTACTCTCGCTGGCCTGTAGTTTCTGAGAGACCTCCTGCGACAAACCTTTTACATAATTCTGGACAAACAGATGGTGTCCGGTTGCAGTGGTCATGTCCTGGCCGCTGTAATCGGAGAACACCGTCTCAAATCGGGAGAAGTATTCCGATACGTCTTCCTGGGGTTTCTGACGGCAGGCCGTTACTATCGACCAGTCCACTTTCTTTTCTGGGATCAGGGTTTTCAATTTCTGTACAATTTTGTCTGGGAGTTCTAAAATGGATTTCAAAGGCTTCTGTCCAGGTTCTCGTTGCCTATCTATGCCATCGAGTTGTGACCAGGTATGTCCAAATAGCTCAAGGTGGTCGACTTTCCGGATTTGCTTCCACACATCAGCTGGCAGACATAACCCGAAAAATAAGTCGATGTCAGCCAGGGTCATAATCGTTGAACCTAGGGCTGTACCTAATTCAGTGTAGAAGGCAGTGGGGTTTTTACGTAAATCGGGCAGAGACTTCCGGAATGTCAGAATATCCTGCCGATCCCATGGTTGGTAGACCCAGTTGTACACTACCCTCCCTCTTGCATCTTGGTGGTTAACGTCATCGTGTGTTCCCAGACCTCGTGGGGGAACCCAGTAGGGGGCAGCCTCTCTTATTGGCATCATGGTGCTAGTTTGCTCAGTTCGTGATTCGGTTGCTACGGGTGTCGTAGGTTTAGCTTCCGATTCTTGTTCAGTGAGGTGGCGGAAAACCTCAAGCGTACGCATAAGGAGGTCCGTCACGTCACACTCGCCCTCATCCCCGATATCGACCTTTCTATACAGAGTTTTTAGGCTCTCTGGACCTTTGTCTCGATATCGGTCCTCATACATGACAGGGCATGATAACACAATCGTACGGCAAAGTGCCGTCTGTGGCTCCCTGCATATGAGTTGAACATATCCGTGATGTGCTCCTCACTCTCCTTTCTTTCTACCAGTGTCCTCACTATCTTGTCGATCCCTGCTCGCTCATCTTTGCTTAGCCTGTTCGTTCTTGTGGAATCTGTCTTTCGGGCCTCTGGGTCATCTAACACTGTTGCTTGTGCTGTATCTAGTACAAGGGGTTCGGTCGGCGCGGAGGCCATGGGGACCGAAGCTCTGGTACTACTCTCGCCTGTGTTTGGGGGTAGTGGGTGCTGCGCTAAAGGTTGGGAAGGGGCATATGGAGGGGGCATGTAGATGATCGGAGGACCTAACAAGAGATCATCGTTGGCACGCTGTTTAGAGAGTAATTCAGGGTAGAGCGTAGAGGGTGTTCTAACTGGACACTGACTTGATGTCGCTAACTCTTGTTTCTGTTTGGCTTCTTCTCTCTCCTTAATCTCTTCTTCTAATTTCCTAGCAGCTAGGTGGGCTGCCTTTCGTAGCTCTTTCTCAAACCTAATTTCATTTCTCTTTTTACGTTGTTCTGTTTCTTTGCGCAACATGCCGAGGCTATCAAGCATAGTGGGCGTTGTCTTGTGGTTCCCAAGGGCTGTTTCTAGCGCGCTTATTTTATCCTCATCGAAGGATCCTATCAGTGGCCACTGACTTTTCTGATCCTTCTTCGTATATTTATGCCACAGCTTGCTATAGGCTATGGCGATCAATCCATGCTTCATAAACATGTCCTTATTAGGGGTGCCTTCCAGTGGAGCCGGATGGTTCATCTCTAATAAGCGGTCCGGGCTAAACAGGCTACCAATCAGTGGGGAGAAGATAGGCATGACGGATTATAATGGGGACAAAAGTCTGCACTACCTATCTTATCACTGCGTGCAAAGACTAGACAGAATATTTCTATTCTTCGTTATTTGCAGGCAGTGAATACCTCAAAAGAACCAATATCGAACAGTCAATGTTCGGTCAATCAAACAATCAATGGGGAAAATAAGTAGGCACAACGGGTTACAATGGGGACAAAAGTCTGCGTTACCTACCCTTTCACTACCTGCAAAGAGAGAACCTGTTCTTCCCTGTTTGCAGACAGAGAATCTCCAGAAAACAATCCGCGAACAATAATGTTCGGGTCAAACAATCAATCAGTGGGGGAGAAAGATAGGCACGACGGATTACAACGGGGACAAAAGTCTGCGTTACCTATCCTTCACTACCTGCAAAGAGAGAACCTGTTCTTCTCCGTTTGCAGACAGCGAATCTCCAAAAAGAACCAACAATTCAAAGAGTAATACTAGTATTTTCTAATCAAACAATCATTTCGCAATCTGTCGTGTTACACGACCTTACCCGGACCGCATGGACAGTTTCTTGGCTTCCGAATCCAGCGCCCTATCGTCCTCTATTCTTCGTGACCGTCGCGGCACTCCTGATGGTTCCCAGTCAGGACCGTAGATCACTCGAGAGAGGTCTGTTCGAAACCAGTGAAGTTCGGATGATCGGCTGTCAGACTAGGGTCTATCGGACAGGAGCTCTCCCGATCGTTGCAGTCGTTCACTCTATCGTCAGGACCTCTCCCACAGGATCCACGAGTCGCTGATGGGCCCCATGTTTGGGACGCCAATTGTGGAAAAAGGTACGGGCCGATTACCTTTTTCAGAGTTGCCCGGCGCTAACTGCCTCTAATACCACCCTAAGTTACCAAACAAAGAGGCAGGCGCTGGAGACTGGAAGGCAGGAAACAGGAGTTTTATTCCGACGAAGCAGAACACATCAATTCAGACAACAGGGTATCTTCACGAGGTGCTCTAATCGCATCTCTGAGGCCTGGCCTCTTATACACAGGTTTATGATCTTTATTACAGTTTATTGCATGTGGCACATTCTTGCAAATACTTTGAAGTACGGAAAGGCATTCTCGGAATCCCCGCTTCAAGCCCGTTCCCACAAACATTTACAGGAGGAGTCCCCACCCCGGTCACAACGGGTGACGATTGTCGCGCAGCTGGACATTCCGCCGATTCACGGAATGTATGTGGTCGATCGGATCTCATGGGGTGGGGACTTTGATCAACTCGTGGATCCTTTGATGGGAGAAGCTTCCTACTGTATGGGGGGGGGGCAATAAACAGCATCCGTAGGGCCAGGTGGCGGCCTGGGAACGAGCAGGACAATCGGGCACAGTGGAAAGGGGGTTTTATCAAAGGACCCGGGATCATGAAAGGAACGGAGGGAGGTGTTGAGCTGGGAACAGGATGGGGTTCCGAGGCATGGTTGCGCTGAAGAGGGGTTTATGGCCCAAGCATGTGAGAGCGGGGGCTGTCAGCGCGCGGGGGATGGCTGCGAGGTCAGGAGAGAGAGAGAGAGACGCGCTGGCTATCGGCGATGGGCAGAGAGGTCATGGCATTTAAAATGGCTGCCGCTTACGCGCACGAATGGGCCCAAAAAAAGGGAGAAAGATGGCGCCGATAATGTTGACACTGCAAACTAGATTTTAACACTCCTGACAAGATTTGTTTAGATTATAATAGTCTGGGCATATAGTACACATGGCCCTAATTGTACCACACTCTATTTGTCATAGAGAATACCGGAAGGGACAAACACCAAAGTTCAATTCAGTGGGGGGTTCCAGAAAGATTCAAAATGCAGTCCAGTTTTTGATTTTCTTCAGTCTTTATTCAAATTTCATAAAACAAGTTCTCCCAGCACGTAAGATCGCCAACACGTGTTTCGTCCTACACAAGGACTTCATCAAGGCATAAATGTGGTGGAGTGTTCAATCATCAGAATACACGACGCTGACTATGTTTTTGATTGAAGCTGTATACCATCCAATTTGATGATACGATGAATTTGAGTATACGTTGATTTAGTATAGGTGCAACCATGATAAGTTGCATGAACCGAAAGTTAAGTCATGGCACTTCCAGAAACCTTCGTTTTTTTTTTTTTTTCCTCGCTCTGGGGACGAAGGTGTCTGGAAGTGCCATGACTTAACTTTCGGTTCATGCAACTTATCATGGTTGCACCTATACTAAATCAACGTATACTGCCCAACTCTTCACTGTGTATCTAGACTAATGCCAAACTGAATCGTATACAGCGAGAATACACTATCCCCAACATACTTGATTGATGTCGATTGGGTGATTAACTTGAACAAATCCATCACTTCACACTACAGGCATTCATCGTATCATCAAATTGGATGGTATACAGCTTTAATCAAAAACATAGTCCGCGTCGTGTATTCTGATGATTGAACACTTCACCACATTGGTTCAAGATGTTAGGACTAGTGTTGTGATTGGATAGTGTTAGGGCTAGGGTTCCCATTGGCTGAAGGGGTTACTTGATTACTAGGGCTACAGAAAAGGCCAGACTTAGGGCGTCTCAGCCCGGGCGTCTCGGCTAAGGGTGGAGAGGACAAGGGTAGTTGCCTGTTTGGGCCTGTTCGAGACTGGTCGGGACTAGGGCCAGAAATGCTACCCTTTTTCTCATTAAAAAAACAAAACCTTCAATCTTTTATCCCTCCACTATCCTTTTTCTATCAAAAGTAACAGACTAACATGTTCACTTCTCAAATTCCATGTTCCATATTCAACTATACTAATATACTGCCCAAATAACTGGATAACATATCTACTACACAAATTACTTCATATTTATACTATACTAATTTTCAACACTAATCCTTTATGGGTTCCGGAGTGGCGTGCTACTCGCCAAAAAAGCGCTTCAACACCCATCAGGGGTAACAAGTGCTATATGAATGCAAATCTTTCTTCCCCTTTTATCCATCCGCTATCCTTCTCACGCCAAGTAACACACTAATATTCACCACTGAAATGACCTCATATTTCACCATATTAATTCACCACTAATCCTTTATAGGCTCCCTGAATAGCATGCGTCAACAAGCGAGCGATAAATAAATACTAACCTTTGTCCTACTCTATCCTTCTGCTATCATTCCAAATCCAAATAACTGACTAACCTATCCACCACTTAAAATGTACTTGCATGTTTCACTATACTAATTCAAAACTAATCCTCTGTGGGTCCCGGAGTAGCGTGCTACCCGCCGAAAAAGCGCTTCGACGCCTCGTCAGGGGTAGTAAGCGCTATATAAATGCAATTACAATACAATACAATACAATACATTTATGCCTTGATGAAGTCCTTGTGTAGGACGAAAGACGTGTTGGCGATCTTACGTGCTGGGAGAACTTGTTTTATGAAATTTGAATAAAGACTGAAGAAAATCAAAAACTGGACTGCATTTTGAATCTTTCTGGAACCCCCCACTGAATTGAACTTTGGTGTTTGTCCCTTCCGGTATTCTCTATGACAAATAGAGTGTGGTACAATTAGGGCCATGTGTACTATATGCCCAGACTAATATAATCTAAACAAATCTTGTCAGGAGTGCTGTTATTAGAATCTCAACCCCTTGCAGTGAAAGGAATCTATTCAAGATACTTCCTTGTCCGGAAAAAAGACCAGCCGAACAAGTTCAGACCCCTTTTAGATCTGCAGTTTCTGAACAAATACATCAAAAAAGAAAAAATTTGGGGCTATCTCTTCATCAAATTTTTCCACACTTAAAGAAAGGCAATTGGATGTGCTCAGTGGACCTTCAGGATGCATACTTCCACATCCAGATCACAGTATGGCATCGCAAGTTCCTACGTTTCACAGTAGGGAAGGATCATTACCAATTCAAGGTCTTACCCTTCGGTCTAAAGTCAGCTCCAAGGGTATTCACGAAATGCATGGCAGTAGCAGCGGCTTTCTTGGCTGCTAAAGGAATCATCTCCTCTCATGGTACAGGAACACCTTCTCATGTGTCTGAACCTACTTCAACGTTTGGGACTGCAGGTCAATCTGGACAAATCGGTCCTTCCACCGACCCAGTCGATCCACTATCTGGGAGCCACTATCAGCTCCGCCCTAGGAAAAGTGCTTCCTTCGGCGGAAAGACTGTCATCAGTGAAGGTCAAAGGCAACATCATCCTTCAAGTTCCTCAGCCATCAGTAAGACAAGTGGCTTCTCTGCTGGGCTCCATGGCCTCCTGCATTTTCCTCATACCCAACGCCAGGTTGAGGATGAGGCCACTTCAGCAAGACCTAGAAGACAAAGTGAATCAGTCCTCAGGTCAGTGGAACGACCGGATTCTAATATCCCCATTACAAAGAAATCCATCCTCTGGTGGATGCCTCCACAGATACTCATGGTGGGAGTTCCTTTTCATCAGCCTCTGCCAGTGTAATCCCTGAATACAGACGCTTCTCTTCAGGGCTGGGGGTGCACATCTAGGTCCCATTCAAACACAGGGAAGATGGACTCCCAACGAGCAGACTTCTCCTCAAAAGCACTCTTAAAATTTCTCCATCAGTTACCTTCTCCCCTGGCCTGTCCAGAAACAGAGGGCTCACAAAAACTATGTAATAAGCTACTTTTTTCAGCATAAAATTGCAAACATCTAAATGGAGCATAATGCCCATTACACAGCAGAGGAAGGTAATCTTAGGATCAGCAGGGAATTGCAGTGGAGTCTGCTGGTACTTGTAGAAGATAAGGAGAAGCTTGTGCGGATGTATGAGGTTTTCTCTCCTCTTATACAAGAACTAACTGAACTGAATTGTATCTCCTTATCACCAAAGTCTGATCCCCTATGGAACCATGCGCCTCTAAAGCTTTGCAATGCGCGGCCAGCATGGTCTCCCGTCCTCTAACTGCAATCCTAAACGCGTCTATAATGACAGAGCACTATCCACACCTGGGGAAAGAAGCAATGATACAGCCGTTACTAAAGAAGCCGAAGCTGGGTCCCAATGACCTTCAAAACTATCGGCCTATTTCTCTGCAGCTAGTTCCAGAGAAGAATCTGGAGAAACACTTTAATCAAATCTTGATGGGAAATGCGGAGGAATAGGATCTGTTGGATGCATTGCAGTGCGGCTTCCATAGTAATCGTGGAACTGAAACAGCTTTGCTACCTGCAATGGACAGCATCAGACGTTTATTTGATGCACGGTAGTCCATGGGCTTGATCCTGTTGGATCTTTCCGTGGCCTTTCATGACATCTCTTCGACCTTGCAGACGGAGCGCCTGCAGGATACTGGGAATTAAAGTCAGAGCCCTGAACCTGTTTTCTTATTGATAGATCTCAGAGGGTGGCAATGAATCAGTTCCATTCAGAACCTTTCTCACTGCCATATGGGATCCCTCCGCACTATTTAATCTTTATTTTTTCCCACTGGCTAAGCTGTTCGTTCCTTTGGGCTAAAGGCAGTGTCATATGCCGATTGCACACAGATAATTGTGTCCATCTCTAAAGACATATGTGTCATATGCCGATTGCACACAGATAATTGTGTCCATCTCTAAAGACACTAAGGACACAGCAGCCAACTTCAACATTTGTATGAAGGCAATAGCATCTTGGATGGGCAGGAGCTACCTGAAGCTAAATGGAGAAAAGACTGAGGGCCATATGTAGGTAGCCCAAAAACGGTCGGTAACAGTGAAATTCGTTAAATTTCACCGTTACCGACGGTATTTAGGCATTTGAGATGTAGGGAGGATTAGGTATTAAGGAATCAGTAAAAACCGATTCCTTAATACAGATTCCTTATGGCCTTGCATTTAAGGAATCGGTAACACCGATTCCTTAAATGCAATGTAGGTAGCACTTAAAACAGTGCATCTCAGCCTTAAGGAATCGCTATTTACCACCAACTCCAAGTTGGTGGTAAATAGCGATTTCCTTTCAAAAAGCACTTTTTTGCTTTTTGAAGTTCGCCATGTGGCACACATCCATGCCCTTAGGGCATGCATGTGTACCACATGTGCACACATGCACATTTCAGGGGTGCAACACGGTGTCCTTCGGACACCCTGGCACCCTTGAAATAATGAATGAATGAATGAGTACGCTCTTCTATAGCGCATGGCTACCCTCAGGCGTCCCAGCGCTGTAAGACCCAAGAACAAATGTAAGGACACTCAATGGAACAGGAATGTCTTCAGTTGCTTCCTGAAGGCCAGATGATTAGATTCAAGCCTGATGTTGTCAGGTAGTGTGTTCCAAAACTTGGCTGCTTGGAGAGAGAGAGTTGGCGACCGCCCATGCGGGCCCGCTTCACCCTCGGGACTGCCAGCACATTACGCTGGTTGGATCTCAAGGCTCTAAGAGATTGCTGACGGCAAAACAGGAGGCGAAGAATGGCCGGGCCATTATTGGAAATGGACTTGTGCGCCATGCACATGGTTTTAAACAGGATCCTTTCCTGTATCGGCAGCCAATGAAGAGACCGAAGTGAGGCCTTCGCCGAGCTGCGCCTGGGAACATTCAAGAGTAACCGTGCTGCGCAGTTCTGCACAGATTGCAATATTTGAATAGATCCTGCCGGGGCCCCAAGATAAACGGCATTTGCCTAATCCAGCCGGGAAAGGATCAACGACTGGACCAGCACGTGTCGGGCCTCAAACGGAAGAAGAGTCAGGACCTTCCTGAGCAGACCGTAGCAGGTCGCAGCAACTTTTTTTGCCTGCACTTGAAATCCCAAGGTGGAGTCCAGCCAGACCCCAAGGCTTTTAATTTGGGTCTTTGGGGTGGGAGGAAGGCCCAGGCAGTTTGGCCACCAGAGGTCCAGGTTAATGGGAGCTTTATAGCCTAGCAGCATGATGTCGGTTTTGGACCCATTTAACTTCAAGAATGAGGCAGTCATCCAGTTCAAAACCTTATTGAGACAGGGGGTCAGGTGGGTAATCCCCTGGTCTATGGTGTCATCCCTGGCCAGTGAAACAACCAACTGCGTATCATCGGCGTAGGTGACAAGCTTTATTCCCCAGGGAAGCACCACCTCAGCAAGAGGTCTCATGTAGATGTTAAACATGGTGGGGCTGAGTGATGATCCCTGGGGAACGCCGTGATGCAGTGGACGTTGTTCCGATGACACCTCATCCTCACAGACGGAGAAGAATCTCTCCGACAAAAAGAACTGGAGCCATCTGAGGGCCATTCCGAAGACTCCCGCCCGACGGAGACGGTTTAGCAGGAGGGGGTGGTTGACTGTATCGAAGGCTGCGCTAAGGTCCAACAGGACCACCGCAGCGCAGCCTCCGGCATCCACAATACTCCTGGTCGCTTTCACCACCGCCACCAGAGTAGTTTCCGTCCCCTGTTTGGCTCGGAATCCCGTCTGGGTAGGATGGAGGGCTCCTATAGTTTCTACAAATGAGGATAGCCCTTGATTGACATGTTTTTCGGCTATTTTGCTAAACCCAGGTAGCATCGAAATAGGCCTATAGTTAGATAGATCTTCAGGGTCCAGATTGTTTTTTTTTTAAGAGGGCCTTGACTTTAGCCATTTTCCAAGTAGAGGGAACCACCCCTGTCTGCAGGGAGGAGTTTATGACGTGCATTATAGCGGTACACACAGTCGCAGACACCTGTTTGAGTGCCGAGGGCGGCGCAACATCCATGGGGGAGCCGGATTTAAGATTGCCAAGAAGCCTTTCCACCATGGCTAGATCGAGTAACGGGAAGGAATCGAGACTTCCATGAGAATCTGGGACGGCCGCTAAAGGGACAGTGTCCCCAATCTCCATCGGGACAGGGGGCTAGACTCCTGGGAGAAAGCCAGAGTAGATGTTAGTCACCTTAGCAGCAAAAAAGGTGGTGAGGTCGTCACATCGTTTCTGGGGGTCAGGGGAAGCATTAATAGAACGGGGGGGCGGGAGACCAAGGATTGAAATATTTTAAAGATTTCCCTGGGCATATTGGCTGCGTCCGCGATCTTTTCCTGGAAATACACCGATTGTGCATGTTTTAATTGGTTCTTATACGTTCTAAGCGCTAATCTGGATTCATTTTTACTGACGACTGAAAAATCTTTCCTCCATTTCCTTTCAGCCCGTTTGTAACATTGTTTGAGACCCTTTATTTCCCCAGAATACCACAGCTTTTTATTAGGGCCAGACCGATGGCACACTTCTTTCTTGGGCAGGGTGGAATCTAAGGTAGTATCTAGCCAATTATTGAAGGCTGCGTTTGCGATGACGGGATTGTCTTGAAGGACCAGGGGATACCTCTTCAGGGCGACGTCCCATTCCTCCGCGGATAGCTTCGACCATGTTTGGTTCGACTTCTTAGAAAGGCTAGCTATATGACTTTGAAAAGGTGGGGACCAGACAAATGAGAGCAGAGCATGATCCGACCAAGGAACGAAGGTGGGCTGATCACTGTTAATATTACCCAGGTTACTAAAGAAGTGGTTGATTAAATAGCCTGCTGAGTGCGTTGGTCCAGAGACAATTTGTTTGAGTTGGACTACCCCTAGGGTGTCCACTAGATGTTGCGATGAAGAAGCCTCTGAGTTATCAAGCTGTATATTAAGGTCACCCATGATGGAGAAATTAGGGATACTACTGATGCAGAGGGAGATCTTGTCAAGGAGGTTGTTGCAGAAGCTGTTATATGCTTCCGGTGGCCTATAGACAAGAATACCAGAGAGAGTACATATGGGGGAGAAAGAAATGGAAAATCCTAAGCTCTCACAGTCCGCAAGAGGGCTCATGGTATTACCGATTCGGTAATACCGAATCGGTAATTCAGAATGTCTTCACACTCATTCCTATGGGCTTCCAAGACCATATGAATGAATGGGTAGGTATTCGTTATTACCGAATCTCAATTATCGATTTGGTAAAAACGAATATTTAGAATTTGGTATTTTTTACCGAATTCTTACCTACATCTGAAATACTGATTCCTAAATACCGAATCGGTAAAATTCGGTATTTAGGAATCAGTATTTCCCAGTTACCTACATCTAGCCCTGAGTGAGGTACTGGTCTTTGGAGGTCAACCCTCGATCTGAAATTGTAACCGGTGGCCTGACATGCTAGGTACTTTACCCAGTCCAGTTGACACTGCTAAAAATCTAGGTATCATTCTGGACAGCGAGTTGTAAGTGGACTGCCAGATCAATGGTACAGTGTCAACCTGCTTCTGGACAATTAGAATGTTGAGTAATATATTTCTATTTATGGCCCTTTTGGCTCGTAAACATGTCGCTATTGCTTTGGTCTCCTCAAGGATTTACTACTGTAATGCGTTCTACCTGGAGACCAACAAGCCAACCTTAGCAAAGCTGTCAATCAATCAGAATGCAATAGCAAGGCTTATGTTGAATATTCCCAAGCGTCAGTCGGTGTCAAAGGGTCTATGAGCACCGCAATGGCTTCCGGTATAGAAGCGTATCCTGTTCAAGACATTAAGCACTGTCCATAAAGCTCTCTACACAGCAATACCAATTGACATCAAAGGCATATCCCAGTGCTAAGTTCCTGCTAGGAATCTCCGCTCAGCAGCACACCATAACTAGGAAACGGTCTCCAGAAAAGTAGAAATGGGTAGGCTGAGCCTTCTCAGTCACAGCGGCAACGCAGTGCAACACTTTACCCCATCCTCTCACATCCATGAAGTTGTATTTCCCTTCTCGAAAGGTCTCAAAAACCTAGTTGTTTACTATATAGAAAGAAACTGCAAAATTAGAAGTTTCTCTAACAGTTCAGGAAGACTATAGCGCCTAGATGCCCACGGGCCCTGGAGCGCTTTATACATTTTGGTTATATCATTGGTCATGTCATTGGTTACATGTCATGTTAGCAGAACATAGAATAAACAGAAAGGGCTTTAGATCAGCCTCCGTCAGCCCTTGTTTGGGAGACCTCTCATTAGGCATTATCTCGCATGGAATGACACATTTTTATATCAGTCCAAAACATTCATGCATGGGTTTTTACCATTTCTGCATTGACTATTTGTAATGATCGGTCTTTAATTTGCTCATCTTGAACATTCGCTGCATCCTTTGCATTTCAAAGTGGAGCACAAAAATGCTCTCTTTGGACCCAAAGGGGAGACATTCATCACAACGCAACTTTTACTACGCACTACCATTACAACGCAGGATTTACAACGCAAGTCATTACAACGACTTGTGCTGGGGGGCGCTGTAGGATAGGGAATAGTTTAATTTACTATCCAAAACCTTCCCTACTATCCACGGGGTCTGGAGTTGGATTAGTAAATTAAACTATTCCACTATCCAGGACCCCCCAACGCAAGTCGTCGTAACGACTTGCGTTGTAAAACCTGCGTTTGTGTAGGCATGCGTAGTAAAAGCATGCGTTGTGGTGACATACATCCGACCCAAAGCACACACCTGCATGGACACTTGCATGTCAAGAGCTTTCTGCAGCAAAGCAGGCATGAGGAGCTGCTAATTCTGTTCTGAGCCCAGACAAGAAACAGCATTCATGGGGCCCAGGAGACTGTACAAACCATACAGACTAATCTATCAGCCTAAACCCTGCCATGAACCGGAAGTAGATTTTATATGTAACCCTGGGAATCTGCCACCTCTGTTTGCCCATCACCTTCATCCTACAATGATATTTATCAAAGAAGTCTTCCATATCAGTTTGCAGTTGGTCTGAGGAAGGCCGTTTTCTAGGTTTCGATTATATTTCTGTGAGACATCCAGCTGTCCTGTCACAAGTCTTTACACCCCTGCTCTAGGCAGGGTAAATACATTTATTATAGTTTTACCTTCTATATATTAGGACATTTTTTGTCGCTTAAATGATAACACTTGCTAGGATTCACTTACCGAAGATCCACCTGAGGATTGTGAGTTGGGGAGTGTAGCGTGTGGGATCTACGTCCCCGCAACCCCAGCCGGGGTTGTCCCTGCATTCTCGCCGCTGAGGGCCGCCCAGGGTCTGTTGTTGTATGGGAGAGCCCGAGTGGCTCTCTACAGGGAGTTCATCAGCCCGACGCGTGCCGACTGCGGCAGCAACACCAGAGTGAGTCCCTTAGAGTTCAAGGAAACAAACGCGCTTGCAGGTTGCTTGAAGAGGAAGTGTCGCGGGGTGCACGGGTGCCTTGTAATGACAGTACATCTGACTTTTGTAATGGCTCATTAAGCCTTACAGCGCCAGAACCATGCCCCTCCACCCCTTCTCACTCTCTGCTCTCACTCCCCCTCCTTCTTAGTCAGCTTCATTTTCCTTCATGCTTTTGAGCTTTAAGAGTTTCGCTTTCCTAATTTTTACATAAATAGAGTGCGAGCATTTTGCATTTTAAAATCATGTGCTTATTGCAGTCCCATGACGTCCTCGTCTTATCATTAATAATGCTTTTGTGATAAAGTGTGCCGTTTTCTTATTCGTAAAGAACTAGACTGCGCGCATTTAGCATTAGCATGTCAAACAACCTGTACTTGCATACACACTGTTGGAAATGGTATCTTAGGACTGGCCGAGCGAGGTCGAGAGGCCTCCTGGGGAGGTTCCTCTCCTAGGATCGTACAGACGAGCAATCACCCCCCTACAGATGGACACCACACAGAGATAGGTTCTTAACGTTTTTATCAATACTTTGAGGCAGGATATCGTAACGATACAGGGATACGTGGATCCAGGGATCCTTTCTAGCTTAGTCTCTGAGGGAAGGGGGTAGCGGGACAGTCTTGGTACCAGCCTCGTACAGAGATACCCGGCGCTCAGCTCTCAATCCTCGAGCCGGGGGGTTCTTTGATATGGGCCGCGGCAGCGCCAGCAGGGCTCCAGAGATGGTTTCACGATGATGGGCCGCGGCTGTCGGGGCTGCGCTGGGTCTGCGGCTGGGGTCGGGCCGAGGCCACGAGGCCTGGTCGTGAAGGGCCCAAGATGGAGGCTGGATCGGAGGTGGTGGTCCGGGATAGGGTTCGGACCAGCCGAGGGTGTTTGAGGAGAGGTTGTCGAGTTCCAACGGGGGAGAGCCGGTGGCTGCCCGGAGGGGCGGCTCTCGTGGAGGGTGGATAGGGTTGTGGAGAAGTGTGGCTCAGGGGTTAGAGGCGGCAGACCCGGAAGCTGAGATCGGCCCTGGACCAGGGTTCAATTCCCCGCCTCGGCGGGTCTTGAGCTCAAAAAAATCCACGGACTCGATAATTCTCGCTCCGGTGCCTTCTCAACTCACGGGTTCACACTCTGCGACTCTGGGCAATAGCTTGCTTAATCTCCACAACGGCCCCTCGCGGCGGGATGCCTGGCTTTCACCTTGTGGATACCCTGCCGGGGTTATCTCACAGGGGAATACCAGGACGGGTTCCCTAAGCAAGCGCCGGGAAACCCTTTGTGGGTAGCTGTGCGCTATATAAGCTCAAATACATTTACATTTACATTCTCGGCCGGGGAACAGGGGTCGGGGTAGTCCGGGACCCGCCATGTGGGAGAAGGGCGACCACGCCACGAGGCCGGGTCCAACACACAAATTTTTTTTTTTACATGTGAACTAATTTACTAAAAAACACGCAAACCTTACACATTGCATCCAAAGCATTGGATCATAGCTAGAAGTCATAAATGATTAGAAGTAATTCAGTGCACGCTTCCACCAGGCACACACACCACCAGCCGCCAAGGCACGCTTCCACCAGGCACACACACCACCAGTCGTCATTGCATGCTTCCACCAGGCACACACACCACCAGCCGTCAGTGCACGCTTCCACCAGGCACACACACCACCAGCCCTCAGTGCACGCTTCCACCAGGCACATACACCACCAGCCGCCAGGGCACGCTTCCACCAGGCACACACATCACCAGCCGTCAGTGCACGCTTCCACCTGGCACACACACCACCAGCCGTCAGTGCACGCTTTCACCAGGCACACACACCACCAGCCGTCAGTGTACACTTCCACCAAGCACACACACCACCAGCCGTCAGTGTACGCTTCCACCAGGCACACACACCACCAGCCGCCAAGGCACGCTTCCACCAGGCACACACACCACCAGTCGTCATTGCATGCTTCCACCAGGCACACACACCACCAGCCGTCAGTGCACGCTTCCACCAGGCACACACACCACCAGCCCTCAGTGCACGCTTCCACCAGGCACATACACCACCAGCCGCCAGGGCACGCTTCCACCAGGCACACACATCACCAGCCGTCAGTGCACGCTTCCACCTGGCACACACACCACCAGCCGTCAGTGCACGCTTTCACCAGGCACACACACCACCAGCCGTCAGTGTACACTTCCACCAAGCACACACACCACCAGCCGTCAGTGTACGCTTCCACCAGGCACACACACCACCAGCCATCAGTGCACGCTCCCACCAGGCATACACACCACCAACCCTCAATGCACGCTTCCACCAGGCATACACTCCACCAGCCGTCAGTGCACACTTCCACCAGGCACACTTCCACGAGGCATACACACCACCAGCTGTCAGTGCACACTTCCACCAGGCACACACACCATCTGTCGTCAGTGCACGCTTTCACCGGGCACACACACCACCAGCCGTCCGTGCACGCTTCCATCAGGCACACACACCACCAGCCATCAGTACACGCTTCCACCAGGCACACACACCACCAGCCGTCAGTGCACGCTTTCACCAGGCACACACACCATCAGTCGTCAGTGCACGCTTGCAATGGGCAGACACACCACCAGCCGTCAATGCACACTTCAACCAAGCACATACACCACCAGCCGTCAGTGCACGCTTCCACCAGGCACACACACCACCAGCCGTCAGTGCACACTTTCACCAGGCACACCCACCATCAGTCGTCAGTGCATACTTTCACCGGGCACACACACCACCAGCCGTCAATGCACTCTTCAACCAGGCACACACCACCAGCCATCAGTGCATGCTTTCACCAGGCACACACACACCACCAGCCTTCAGTGCACGCTTTCACCAGGCACACACACCACCAGCCCTCAGTGCACACTTTCACCAGGCACACACACCACCAGCCGTCAGTGCACGCTTCCACCAGGCACACACACCCCCAGCCGTCAGTGCCCGCTTACACCAGGCACACACACCACCAGCCATTAGTGCACGCTTCCACCAGGCATACACACCACCAGCCATCAGTGCACGCTTCCACCAGGCACAAACACCAACAGCCATCAGGGCACCCTTCTACCAGGCATACACACCACCAGCCGTCAGTGCACGCTTCCACCAGGCACACACACCATCAGTGCATAATTCCACCAGGCACACACACCACCAGCAGTCAGTGCACGCTTCCACCAGGCATAGACACCCCCAGCCATCAGTGCACGCTTCCACCAGGGGCACACACACACCGCTAGCCGTCAGTGCACGCTTCCACCAGGAATACACACCACCAGCCATCAGTGCACCCTTCCACCAGGCATACACACCACCAGGCATGCACACCACCAGCCATCAGTGCACGCTTCCACCAGGCACACTTCCACCAGGCATACACACCACCAGCCGTCAGTGCACGCTTCCACCAGGCACACGTCCACGAGGCATACACACCACCAGCTGTCAGTGCACACTTTCACCAGGCACACACACCATCTGTCATCAGTGCACGCTTTCACCG
Organism: Lissotriton vulgaris; assembly: GCF_964263255.1. Taxonomy (NCBI): domain Eukaryota; kingdom Metazoa; phylum Chordata; class Amphibia; order Caudata; family Salamandridae; genus Lissotriton; species Lissotriton vulgaris. The sequence continues at coordinate 1,940,023,699 of NC_141693.1, forward strand.
GGCACACACACCACCAGCCGTCCGTGCACGCTTCCACCAGGCACACACACCACCAGCGGTCAATACACGCTTCCACCAGGCACACACACCACCAGCCGTCAGTGCACGCTTTCACCAGGCACACACACAATCAGTCGTCAGTGCACGCTTGCAACCGGCACACACACCACCAGCCGTCAATGCACACTTCTTCCAAGCACACACATCATCTGCCCTCAGTGCACGCTTCCACCAGGCATGCACACCACCAGCCGTCAGTGCACACTTTCACCAGGCACACCCACCATCAGTCGTCAGTGCATGCTTCCACCACGCATACACACCCCCAGCCATCAGTGCACGCTTCCACCAGGGGCACACACACACCGCTAGCCGTCAGTGCACGCTTCCACCAGGAATACACACCACCAGCCATCAGTGCACCCTTCCACCAGGCATACACACCACCAGCCGTCAGTGCACGCTTCCACCAGGCACACTTCCACGAGGCATACACACCACCAGCTGTCAGAGCACGCTTCCACCAGGCACACATACCACCAGCCGTCATTGCACACTTTCACCAGGCACACACACCATCTGTCATCAGTGCACGCTTTCACCGGGCACACACACCACCAGCCGTCCGTGCACGCTTCCACTAGGCACACACACCACCAGCTGTCAGTACACGCTTTCACCAGGTACACACACCACCAGCCCTCAGTGCACGCTTTTACCAGGCACACACACCATCAGTTGTCAGTGCACGCTTGCAACGGGCACACACACCACCAGCCGTCAATGCACACTTCTACCAAGCACACACACCATCTGCCCTCAATGCACGCTTCCACCAGGCATACACACCACCAGCCATCAGTGCACACTTTCACCGGGCATACACACCACCAGCCGTCAATGCACGCTTCCACCAGGCACACACCACCAGCCATCAGTGCATGCTTTCACCAGGCACACACACACCACCAGCCTTCAGTGCACGCTTTCACCAGGCACACACACCACCAGCCCTCAGTGCACGCTTTCACCAGGCACACACACCACTGGCCGTCAGGGCACGCTTCCACCAGGCACACACACCACCTGCCGTCAGTGCGCGCTTCCACCAGGCACACACACCACCAGCCATTAGTGCACGCTTCCATCAGGCATACACACCACCAGCCATCAGTGCACGCTTCCACCAGGCGCAAACACCACCAGCCATCAGTGCACCCTTCCACCAGGCATACACACCACCAGCCGTCAGTGCACGCTTCCACCAAGCACACACACCATCAGTGCTTAATTCCACCAGGCACACACACCACCAGCCGTCTGTGCACACTTCCACCAGGCATACACACCACCAGCCATCAGTGCACGCTTCCACCAGGCACACACACACCGCCAGCCGTCAGTGCACGCTTCCACCAGGAATACACACCACCAGCCATCAGTGCACCCTTCCACCAGGCATACACACCATCAGCCGTCAGTGCACGCTTCCACCAGGCACACACACCACCAGCCATCAGTGCATAATTCCACCAGGCACCCACACCACCAGCCGTCAGTGCACGCTTCCACCAGGCACACACACCACCAGCCGTCAGTGCATGCTTCCACCAGGCATACACACCACCAGCCATCAGTGCATGCTTCCACCAGTCACACACACCACCAGCCGTCAGTGCATGCTTCCACCAGGCATACAGACCACACGCCGTCAGTGCATGATTCCACCAGGCACACACACCAGCAGCCGTCAGTGCACGCTTCCACCAGGCACACACACCACTAGCCGTGAGTGCACGCTTTCACCAGGCACACACACCATCAGTCGTCAGTGCACGCTTTCACCGGGCACACAAACCACCAGCCGTCAGTACAGCAGGCAGGTTCTTCTCACCATTATCTGTGCTAATCCCCAACAAGTTGAGGACTTCCTCAAGACTCTCAAGCGCCGATCACCGCGTCGAGATTCCAATGACCGCGCTTCCAGATCCTCATCCCCTACAGCGAGCTGACTCAAGAACTAGACACTAACACATTGGGGTTCGACTTCGGATCCACCCACTCTTCATGCTGCTTGCTACGCCCTGCTCACTCTCAGATGGTGCTGTTATTGCCTGCACCCACTAAGCGGAACATTACAAGCTTTTCTGATGGTTTCACACTCCTACAGCTAGCCATAGACAGATTAGTGTATCTTGTATGCTACATGCTCTATATAGCTTAGTGGTAAGCTTTTTGTTTTTTGTAGGTTTGTTCTGGACTTTGCCCAGCACTCTACCCCCTTTATCACTCCCCTTCTCATCCCTGTGTCACTGGGACACTGCTTCGCAGTTCTGGTTGGGAGATGGGAGGGTTTTGTGGCCCACAGGCACCCACCACATGGGAGATCCTTCATATTGCTTACTATTTTGTTGGACTCTCTTGACGGGGACTCTAATATCAAGTGTTATTTGGGGTATGGGTGGGCAATCATGTACCGGCACCATTGGGGTGCTGTTGTGGATAGGGGTGGTTTTGTTTTTGGGTGACCAATACAATTTCAGCACGTTTGGGGGTGTTGGTGTGGGTGGGGGGATGTTTGGGACTGTTGGATTCTAATGTTGCATATTTGTCACATGAGCAGATAGACATGCCAATGCACATTGTACTCCCTATATACTTACCATACATTGAGACATCATTTCTGAAGTACCATTTCCTTTGGAATGCCTCCACACTCTGAACAGTTGCGATTAAAATTGCTTACTTGGAACGTCAGGGGTCTTGGCGACCCACGAAAATGTAGACAAATCCTTACATACCTCAATAGGCATCACATACAGGATGCACTGCTTCAAGAAACGCACACTGACTCCCGTCGCCCTCATTGCTTCGGAAGCAAATGGGCCTCTGACCATGTGTTTTCTTCCTATTCTACATATTCGCGAACTGATCTCTAGGCTTCAATCAATCAATCAAAGCATTTGTATAGCGCGCTACTCACCCGGAGGGTCTCAAGGCGCTTGGGGGAGGGTGGTCCGCTACTGCTCGAACAGCCAGGTCTTGAGTTGCTTCCTGAAGGCGAGGTGGTCTTGAGTCAGGCAGAGGTGGATGGGGAGGGAGTTCCACGTCTTGGCAGCCAAGTAGGAGAAGGATCTTCTTCCCGTTGTGGCTCTTCGGATGCGGGGGACAGCGGCGAGGGTGCGGCTGGTTGATCGGAGCTGGCGGGTGGGAGTGTAGAAGGTCAGGCGGTCTTTGAGGTATCCTGGGCCTTGGTTGTGGAGAGCTTTGTGTGCGTGAGTGAGGAGTCGGAACGTGATTCTCTTGCTGACGGGGAGCCAGTGCAGGTTTCTCAGGTGTACGGAAATGTAGTTGTGTCGGGGATGTCCAGGATGAGGCGTGCTGAGGCGTTCTGAATGCGCTAGAGTCTTTTCTGGAGTTTTGCTGTGGTTCCGGTGTAGAGGGAGTTGCCGTAGTCCAGTCGGCTGGTGATGAGGGCCTGGGTGACTGTCTTCCTGGTTTCGGTGGGGATCCACCGGAAGATCTTACGTAGCATGCGTAGGATGTTGAAGCATGACGAGGAGACGGCGTTGACTTGTCTGGTCATGGAGAGAGAGGAGTCCAGGATGAAGCCCAGGTTGCGTGCGTGGTCTGTTGGTTTGGGTGCGCTGTCCAGGGCTGGGGGCCACCAGGAGTCGTCCCAGGCGGAGGGCGAAGATCCCAGGTTGAGGTCTTCCGTCTTATCTGAGTTCAGTTTCAGGCGGCTGTTCATCATCCACTCGGCTACGTCTTTCATCCCTTCGTGTAGGTTGGTTCTGGCAGTGGCGGGGTCGTTGGTGATGGAGAGGATCAGCTGGGTGTTGTAGACATAGGAGATGATGTTGAGGTTGTGTTGGCGTGCGATGGCCGCAAGGGGGCTCATGTACATGTTGAACAGCGTGGGGCTGAGTGATGATCCTTGTGGTACGCCGCAGATGACTTTGGTGGCCTCTGATCTGAACAGGGGGAGGCGGACTCTCTGTGTTCTTCCGGCGAGGAAGGAGATGATCCATTCCAGTGCCTTCTCCAGGATTCCGATGTTGTTGAGGCGCTGCACTAGGGTGCGGTGGCAGACCGTGTCGAACGGGGCGGAGAGGTCCAGGAGGATGAGGGCCGCTGTTTCCCCATTGTGGAGCAGGGTTACTTCGGATGTCGTCGGTGGCTGCGATGAGGGCGGTCTCGGTGCTGTGGTTGGCCCGGAAGCCGGACTGCGAGTGGTCGAGGGATCCATTCATCTCGAGGAAGGCGGCCAGCTGTCTGTTGACGGTCTTCTCAATGACTTTGGTAGGAAAAGGAAGAAGCGAGATGGGGCGGTAGTTTTTGAGGTCGGTGGGGTCTGTTGATGGTTTCTTCAGTAGGGCGCTGAGTTCGGCGTACTTCCAGCTCTCTGGGAAGGTGGCGGTGTCGAAGGAGGCGTTGATGATGTCCCGTAGATGGGGTGCGATTATGGAGTCGGCCTTGCTGAAGACATGGTGAGGGCAGGGGTCTGTTGGAGATCCGGAGTGGATGGAGTTCATCGTGCGGATGGTGTCTTCGGTGTTGACCAGGGTCCAGGCGCGGAGGGTGGTGGTGGGGGGCGTTGGTACAGTCGTAGGGTGCGTTGGCTGTGTGCTGAAACTGTTGTGTATGTCTGCGATCTTGCTGTGGAAGAACGAGGCGAGCGATGCAGAGGTCTTGCGAGGGAGTGATGTCATTATTGTTATTAACTCCGCCAATATTCTTATCATCGGGATTTTAACTATTGGCCAACTGACCCCCGGGAGAGTAATACCTCCGAAGATTTCACCGATCTCCTACTTGGTATGAATTGCAGTCAACATATCACTGTAGCTACCCATAGTTAAGGTCATAATTCTTAACCAAGTGTGGACCACCAACCTAGATATCTCTCCCCCATCAGTGTTTCCTTGCCCTTGATCCGACCACTCCTTTATTTCATTTTCTATTAATTTCACTCGGCCTGCCCTTCCTACCCCCGTCACTAATTTTACTGCCCGCAACTGGAAACGTGCTAATCTTGCAGAATTCCATGCCATTTTGGCCTCCACTGTCCCTAGTGATCAGGCCTCGTTGTCTGATCAGGCTCGCCTCCTCGAGCAATGGCTGGAATCCGCCAGCGACAAAGTGGCCCCGCAAAAAAATATAAAAACTAAACGTCCCCATGACGCTCAGCGCTGGTTTACAGATCAACTAAAATCGGATAAACTGTCCCTCCGCCAAGCGGAGCGCCGATGGAGGCGCAACTACGACCCCACATCCAAAATGGAGTACATGGATCTACTGAAACAATATAAAAAATCTATTTTATTGGCCAAAACCTCCTATTTTTCCCAGAAAATCATGGACTCTGCCTCTAAGGCTAAGGACATCTTTTCCATCGTTGAGGAGCTCACCCTGCCGGATCGTGTGATGACCCAACCCCTACCCACCCAGGCTCTCTGCGACTCTTTGAATTCGTATTTTATTGAAAAAATTGTCACCATTAAAAATAACATCCCCTCCCCATCCTCCTCCACTCCCCCTCCCTTGCCCCCTATGAGCCCCTGCCGATTCGACGTTTTCCCTCCCATTTCCTTGGCTGAGTTCACTTTATTTCTACACTTAGTGAGCTCTGGCTCCCCTAATGATTGTTGTCCCCCGCAAATTCTTAAATACACCTTCCTGGCCTGCCCTGACCCCCCCTGTCACTTCTTAATAAATCCCTTGCCACCGGCATCGTCCCAGCCTCTTTCAAACAGGCGGTCGTGCTGCCCATATTCGGTCATGAGTAACTTTCGACCAATTTCCCTTCTTCCCTATTTGGGGAAAGTCTTAGAGACCTACGTCACCCGTTGCCTCAGTGCATTCATCAAGAGCTCTGCCTTTTTGGACAATCAGCAAGCAGGCTTTCGACCAGCGCATTCCACCGAAGCTGTTATTGTGGCTGTGATGGATGCACTGAGGCAAGGTTCCGACAAGAACATTGCCCAAGCCCTTGTACTGTTGGACCTGTCGGCGGCATTTGACACGTCGATCATACCATCTTGATCGACCGTGTCAACAACGCGGGCATCCAGGGTGTGGCCCTCTCTTGGATCACATCTTTTTTGCACCAGCGCTCTCAAGCCGTCCACCTGTCCACTTACTCTGCTTCTTACTCCCCCTTATCTTGCGGAGTCCCTCAGGGCTCTGCTTTGTCACCGCTTTTGTTTAATCTTTATATGCAACCCCTTTTGGCCTCTCTTCGTCACACCCCCGTTACCATTTTCAATTATGCGGATGATTTATAACTGATTTTCCCACTTCATCCCTCCCCTTCTTCCTCCTCCAATTTCCAATCAACTATGCTTGCGATCTCTGAGTGAATGCATTACAGCCAGCTCAAGCTCAATCCTAGCAAGACTGAGTTGGTGTTGCCTGGTGGGCCAGATAATCCTTGGACTTCCAGCTTCTGGCCGCAATCCCTTGGGCCTTCGCCCTGCCCCGTGAACTCGATGAAGAGCCTAGGGTGACATTTGAAAGTGGTGGGGCGTAAAAGTTCTGGATGAGTGGCTGGTGGCGAGTAAGCATAGCGTACGCGCCTCAGTGTCATAAAGAGGGTTCAGGGGAGTTCTCCCCCTGGGAATTTCCTTTAAAAAGGAGGGGGCAAACGGTGCATTTTCAAGCAAATTTGAGAAAGCAAGAAGGTTACTAAAGCAATTTTGAAAGTGAAGTTGCCAGGTCAGTTCGGCGGCGAGAATTACACATAGTAAAAGGATTTTGCGGGAAAGCTGCTCTTTGGTCAGCTGGACCTGCAGTTTATGCGCAGTGATCTGAATGCGCCTCTGATGCATCAGTGCGCTACCTGAGAATGACGCAAGTGTTGCTATGGGTGGGCCTTCGTGTGACTTGTTATCGCATCATGCGTTGTTGTAGTAGGGGATTTCAGGTATGCTGCACACGTGTTTATTCTTGAGATTCACGACAATCAGACATAAGTATCACAAATTAGTGATGCAAATATGCAAGGTCAATTCTTATAAACTGCAAGACGCTTGATTTCCCCCATGTGCTTACAACTTGAAAAGGCCAGTCATTATAAGTTCGAGAAAGCCAACAGAGTTGTTTATATCAAGGTAATATTCTAGTTTGTTCCACTTTCTGCTTTTGCGGCGATCATATCACTGCTGATTGGACACAGAGTTGGTTTCTAACGCGAAGCAGTACATTTCCAGATTACACGCTCGCTGGCACCCGCTCATGCGGGGAAGGGATAAGTGTTCTGTGCGCTCTTCAATTGGTTGAATAAAGGAGAATGGGTTGAGTTCAGCATCAGTGATCTCGATGGAAAATATACTTTCTGCCTACATTGAGAGATAAAAATGGAATGCAATGCCAGGTGGAACTACTTTACGGAAGCAAGGCAAAACGCTGAAATAACGGAAGGTGGCCAGGCCAGACCATGTAGGGACGCATGTGCGTAACGAGCCCTCCAAGTTTGCTGGCAAGCCTCATACTCAAATGGCTCTCCGGTAAGTGGTGAACAACAGGATGCGGACAATCAGATCAAGCATGCCACATAAGCATGGACCTGGATCACAATGCCCTTAATTTCTAGCACTCTGTGGGGTGGTCTTTCAGAGGGTAGTTCACTAGGTTTTGGGGGGGGGGTTAATACAATGTAAACAAGTTTATACTAAAATGGTTGATAGAAACGGGGGGTGCAAGTAGCATTTTGATGGAAAGCATGTATAAAATACTAATACACATTTAGAAAAAAACAATATTTGGGTCAGAACTTTATGGCAGGAAGGTATAGCATAAAATATTAAAGTCAGATAGTGGGTGTGTGCAAATAATGTAATTCGGTTTCGATTTATGGACCTCGTAACAAACATTCAGTGTCTCATAAAGACGCCTGAGAAAGCAAAAACTGCCCGGGTAGGAGTTATGAGCAAAATGCTTAACTAGCTTTTCTCAGCTTGCTCCATCTTGAAATATTACAATCCTGTAGATTGATGATGACATTAGCAAATTCGAGTCTGGCTTGGGCTCTGTATAGATTGGGGTCTCCACCATTTTCTGAACTGAGAGCTACTTATGTTCAATTATTAGGGTTGTACAATCTCAATTTTTGTATATGTAAATTAATTCAACCAAAGAGAAACAGACAATAACATCTAGGGCCAGCTGATTGTAAGTGTGAGATTGCTATGCACGACAATACCTACCCCGACTCCCAACACACCTCTCCTGATTGGGGGGGGAGAGGGGGAATCACCATGTCAACGGGACACAAACTGTCAACGGGTGCATTACACTCCTCCTGGGGGGGAATTACCATGTTGACGGAACACCAATTTACAACGGGTGCACCTCAATTTATCGCTCATCCTTTCTGCTTCTCTTCCAAAACCAACACAGCATGGTTCCTCCCACCACCACTGAGATCTGCTGACGCATGCACGCGGCCTGCAAAAGTTCCCGCAGAATCCTTGCCACTGACACTCAGCTTCTAAGCAAAACAGAAAACTGCTATCTACTTCACTCCCTTTCTTTGCCTGCTTTACGTCACTGCCTCGAGTGTCTGCACACCCGTCTGCCTATGTACGCCTGTGAAACTCATATCTGTTCGTGCATTCTACATACTTTGTGTTGGGCAGACTGGCACTGCCGGATGGGCCATCATGAAACGGTCAGTTTGGGACGTATTTATTCTTGCTTTCACTGGTAGGCCACGAGGCCCCCCAAAAAGCATACACATTGATTGGTCCCTTCAAGCGTGCCTATCCGGCAGCGACAGGCTGCCTGAAAAGCCAACCCTAAACCGGCTTGAGCATGTCTGCCGTACATACTTGCAAGTCATCATTCGTGTGTCTGACTACTCATGCGTCATCATACCTCTCTCTCTACCTGCATCACTTAACCTGCCTGCGACGCTTACATCAATGAGCGTACCTTACTGTGTACGTCGTGTCGTGTGTGAGGCCCATTACTTTGCATGTGTGTTTATAATGTGTGTTCCACTCGTGTCTGCTAACATGTGCCGCCCTCGCATGTGTGTCAGTGACAATCATAGCTGTGCTCGTGTTTTCCATTCATGGCCTAGTGAGAATAAATCTATCCTGTTATCAAAATGTCAATTGCGACGACTGGATTTGCACGTTTAATATGGCAAAAACAACCGAAGGACTATTGCATCGTGCCACAAATTTAAAGGAAGAAGAAAACTTACCCGCCGGTCAGCCGCATCTTCTGGGACCTTGGCGCCTTCACTGGAGCGGAAACCGTTACCCCGCCTTCCGTCCTCAGCCAATCCTGGTGCTGGAGCAGTGCCAGGATTGACACAGGGCATGGTTGCTTTCTGCCCGCCTGCCCATTAGGAGAGCGAGGTTTCGCTCTTCATCCAACAACCGAGCAGGCACAAGTGCGTGGGCAAGGCTGAAAAATGTGCCTCCGTCCCCACTCATGCGCACCTGTGCTGCTACCTGCCTACCTGCCTGAATATGCCTGTCAGTCAACATGACACAGGACCGCCCACCCCCTTCAGACTTTGAAGGGGGTGGGCGGTACTGCATCATGCTGACTGACAGGCCTTGTCCCTCGGCGTCTTTGAACTTAAGTAAACTGAGAGTTTACTTCAGTTCAAAGACGCCGAGGCCGGGAGCTGCGGGTGCGGGCAACGCCCCAACGCCCCCAATGGACGCACCGCCACTGTCCATGAGGCCTCAAATTAACGCAGTAACATCCTCCTGCTTCTTCCATCTATGCAGGATCTGCAAAATCCTGCAAAATTCGTAGATTCCTCAACACCGAGGCACTCACTCTTGTCATCATGGCTCTTGTCACTTCGCGTATTGACTACGCCAACATCCTCTATGTTGGAATTCCTGCCTACCATCTCCATCGGTTGCAGCTGGTGCAAAACCAGGCGGCTAGACTGATCTTCCATCAGCCCAAATTCCAACATGTCTCGCCCCTGATGAGCAGATTACACTGGCTCCCCGTGGCCTATCGCTGCCTGTTCAAACTTGGCTGCACGGTTTTTAAGGCCCTCTCAGATCTTGCCCCAGCCTTTACTACATCCAGCCTCCAGCGCTACACCCCCGCTAGAGACCTTCGGTCGGCTTCTCACAACCTGCTGTCGATCCCTAGGTTCAAACGCAAAAAGCATGGAGGCTCATCTTTCTCTTTTCTGGCCGCCACTATGTGGAATTCTCTCCCTATTTCCCTCAGGATCTGTCCCCGTTATGTTTGCTTCCGCAAATTCCTCAAGACCCACCTGTTTCAGTTAGCCTATTGAGTTTTTGTGTTGTCCTGTCCCCCCGCAATTGTTCTGAGCGCCATGAAACCGATTGGTGACCGTGCGCGGTACAAGCACTTTTAGCATAACATAACATAACAATCGCACAGAACACTGATTTTAATGAAGAAAAACACCCCTTAAGGTGGCACCTTCAGCGACCCCTTGGGTAGAGAGTTGCATGCTCTGGGGGCACACTGGGTACACAGTCAGTTGTGCTTGTTTGTTGCTATGGACCAAACATAGACGATCCAGATTATTTCACCACCCTTTGGGGACAAATTCTCAAGGTGGGGTCCACTCACGTCATGTGGGGGGGGGGGGGGGGGTGACTGTAACACTACTTTATGCCCTTCAGCTGATAGGCCCAATCCCCCTCCACATCATTACACCAAAACCCAAGACACGCTATCTCGGCTGTTTCTCGATCATGGGCTCATCGATGTGTGGCGTCATGTCCACCCAGATGAGAGAGAAGGCACCTATTACACTTCAATGCACTTGTCCTGCTCGCTCCTCGACTCCTGGGTCTGCACCCAAGGGGTTGGCCCCTGGATCCTTTCGGCTGAACATATGGCCCGGTCCTACTCCGTCCACGCACCATTCTGTATGACGATTGCGCCCCCTAATTTGATTTCGAATCCACGATGCTGGAGGCTAGTACCTGAGGCACTGCTGGATGCTGTCCTTAAGACAGAGCTTGGTGAGCAGATTCCGGATTTTTTTTACGCATAACAAAGGCTCGGTCACAAATGTGGGCACAATCTGGAAGGCATTCAAGGTCACGATACATGGCACCTGTATGTCGAAAAGTTTGGTAGTTCTCCGGGTATTCATCAGAATTTGCAACGTCTTGAAGGTGAAACAACTCGAGAGAGGTCTTTGGAGCGAGACATCAGATGCAGAGCGGGCATTACTTCGGGAAAAACACACGGACTATACCACCACGGCTGAACGGGAGGCCAAATTCCGGCGCAATACTTTACGGCCCGACACTATGGGGAAGTGGAACGACCCAGCAGGGCTCTGGCGGCTGTAATTGGACAACCCCGTTTTTCTAATTTCGTTCTGGATGGTGTGAATGTGTTACATTGAGAAAGGTATCTTGAGAGGTAAACACATCCAATAGTCGTAGGTATTCTTAAGTTGGTTTATTAGTCATAGTTGGTAGAAAGGAAGGCCCCACCGGGAGCAGCATCCAGCTGCTCAGCCCCACTCACTCAAACTGACCACACATTCAAACCATGCATACACGAACATTCTAATGACATCACACACACAGGCTGAGCAGCAGAGAAGGAGAAGACCAGAATTTAACAGAATGGTGCTGGGGTGCACCACAGGGATAGTCTCAAGATCCTGCGCATGTTCACTGAATTCTATACTGACCTCTACAGTACTCGTAGAGCTGCTCCCACCAGATCTGTCTCACAATCTCGAGGATGTTGCATTGGGCTGTCTAGGGGATAACCAGAGGGAGTTCTTAGCAGCTCCATTTGAGGATGATGAGCTCTGCTCAGCTATTATGCAGATGAAATCAGGGAAAGCCCGGGGGTCAGATGGGCTCCCCATAGATTTTGACAAAACATACCTCGACCAATTACTCCCTGTGCTGGAAGAGGTCTATCTGGAGGCCCAGGAGACTCTGATTCTTCCAGCGACAATGAGGAAGGCACTCATTATCTCCTGAAACCTGGCAAACCTGCGGACCGCTGCAACTCCTATCGCCCCCCTCTCCCTTATCAATGCTGACGCGAAAATACTTGCTAAACTAACGGCTAATTGCCTCAGTCTCCTGATGGAGAAATTGGTCTTGCCGGACCAACCCAGGTTCATACCCGATAGGGCGACTTCTCATAATCTCAGGACACTTTTTTCAATTCTGCAAAATGTCGATCCCCAACTGGCACTAGTGGCGGTCTTCTTAGATATCACAAAGGCTTTTGATTCGGTTGAGTGGGAATACCTATTTACCATCCTTCAGTGCAGTTCATTGGGTTTTTAGCTTCCCAGAAGGCGAAAGTTCTGATTAACTGCCATGTCTCCCTCTCTTTTCCTCTCTCCCGCGGCACCCGGCAGGGATCCCCGTTATCCCCCCTCCTGTTTGCCCTTGCCATAGAACCTCTGGCTGCTAAGATCCAGCAACATCATCAAGAGAAAGCCCTCTGCTGCTTCCTTCGCCCGATTCTCATTTCTCTGTATGCAGATAATGTTACCCTATATGTCAAAGAACCCCAGCAGAACCTTAACCCGCTCCTTTGGGAATTCGTCAGGTTTGGTGGTCTTTCTGGAATCCACATAAAATGGAACAAATCTCAAATCTTTCCAGTTACTGCTTCGGTGACACCGTTTGACATTAACTACCCCAGAGAATGGTGCTCTACTGAGGTCAAATATCCGGGAATACATGTTACTGCAGACGGCAAGGAATTGATGAGACTAAATTTTGGGCGAACACTCGATCATGTCACTGGTCGAAAAACTAGGTGGAATGCACTTCCCCTCACTATGGCGGGCCGTATCTCCCTTATTAAAATGGTGGTCCTCCCAAAAATCTTGTGCCTGTTTTTAAACATTCCGTAGGACCCGCACGGAACAGCTCCGACTTGTGTGGGGTGGCAAGCAACCGCGTATACAATGGGACACACTCGTGAGGCCATACTCCCAGGGTGGCTTTGGTTTTCCCAATTTTGAATTGTACTACCTGTGTGCCCAGGCACATTATGCCTACTACTGGTTCCGCCCTCCCAGGTATACGCCCCATGTTGCGACTGACATCTGGCTTGCAGACCCTATCCCTCTGGGCGGGGTTCTACTGGCCACACTCGCACCCTGTGCACTCTGTCCGACCTCTGTCGACTCCACAATTAAGGCATGGAACCGTATTGCTCACTGCCTACACACTCCCATACTATATTCCCTGTTGTTGCCTCTCACCTACCATCCGAAGATGCCCCTATTGCAAGAAGGCCTTTTTGAAAGAGTTAAACTTCAGAGCCATCTCCAGTGTTAGGGCAACCTCTACTTAGATGGCAAATTTTGCATGCTCCAACAATTATGTTTGGACCTCCCCACCCTCCGCCATGGAGACCTTCCTTTATGTCCGACTATGCCAAGGGATTAAAGACTGTACTCCCGCATACCCTCAGGAAACCCCAGTGGTCCCCCACTTGCACCACACATTATGTGCGACCGCCGCCTCTCACCTAGTCTCTACACTCTATCATAACCTCTACACTGACAGTGAATATCCCCTGTGTGCTGCGGGTTAAATGGTCGGCTGAGCTCGGGCAAGACATCATGGATCAACAGTGGGTGTTCTGCTGCAAGCAGACAGAACAGGTCTCTTCTAGTAGTCGGTTACGCATCACCCATTATAAATGATTACAATGCATCTATTACACACTGGTTAAGCTATACCAATTTGGGTTGCGGGACAAAAGCCGGTGTGACAGAGGTAGGGCAGAAGGTGCTGATTTCTTCCACCTTGCTTGGGAATGTTGCTCGGTCCACTCCTACTGGCACCAGGTGTTTGCAGCACTGGACCTTATGACCTCCATCCGTCAATCCTGCTGTCTCCTCTCCTGGTGTTACTTGGATATACAGAGCCGATACCAGTAACACACTAAAAATATGTCTCATTTAGCCTGCAGGTGGGGTTGGGACAGGGCACCCAAATTCAAGGAATGGATTGGGGACATGATACTCTGACAAGATCAAACAAGCACATATGCTGAACTCCTTCCGGCCTCCTCACGCCCCCGGGATATTTGGGGCCCGCTCTAATCGTATCTCCTGGAACATCCTACAGACAGTAGTCGCGATCCATGATCCATATTCTCATTATTGTGACTTATGGCTTGCATATTACCTGTTACTGTATGTTTCCATCTTTCATTTTTTGTCGCCTACTGGGATAGAGAATCCGATGATTTTGGCATAAGTGTCTAACGGCCCCTCCTACAGTATGCGCATGCACTCAAAGTAACCCAGGATAGGAGTCTTTGAGAAGAGGTATTGGTAGAGATACGGATGTCAGCCTGAAGCAATTCATTCTTAATCTTTAGAATGGACAGACATTGGCAATGTACCAGCACGTGCCATGAGAGTTCGCAAATGTGCACACTGATATTTCTGGGCCGAGTTTCTTCTTGCTGTTACACTTACTTAAGAAGTGGAGCTGAATCTTTCCATCGGTCGCTTCAAATTTCATGAGCAGGCAGTCCTTGCAAGTCTGGATGAAGGTAACATTATCACCTGTTTTTGAAAAGAGAACAATGATCTCATGAGATCAGATAGTTTATTCAAGGAACACACAACAAACAATGACTACAGAAGCACAGTCAGGTGACCTGTCTCTAATAAAGATTTCACAACATTATTACTAGAAAATGCTCAGCATGATCTCAGTGAGTGAGATACCCATTAGGATCTTGTGCAGAGGCGCTAGATTTGGCATCAGGGATTCTGGGACTAAGGATGGTGTAGTACAGTTGAGTTCAGCTTGATATCAGGGATTGTTGGACTTGTGGCACTCACCTACTCTCAGTGAGTGTTAGACACATGATGCTGCAACACTGAAAACGCTTGAGTTGGTGTCCCTTGAAGCTGTAGTACAGGGGATCTCAGCTTGTTTTAAGTGAATGAGGTAGAAATGATACTGAAGTACTAGACAGCTAATCTTGGTGTCGGTGAGTATGGATCTAACAAGCTCCTACAGTGAAGAATATAGCTCACATCTGGACTCATGTTGCTGTACTACTGAGAGTGTACTTAGTTGTTAGTGCGTGTATGGCCCATGAAAACGCAATTTTGCGACATTTCATTTTATATCAGTCAGCTTGGGACCCACAAATCTGCATATCTGAGATATCTCTTAGAGATCTTATCTTGGCATTTGTGAGTGAAGGACTAATCAAGCTGTGGTTCTGGAAGATGGCATCTGGGTTTCAGCAGGTGTGGGACTCAAGAAGCTGAGTTATGGAAAATTGTATTAAAATTTCGTCTTGATGAAAGTGAGCGAGCGTCGCATGAGGCTGCAGTCGCGAGATGACTCATTGAGACCTCTTGGCTTTAGTGAATGGGATCTCTTGAAGCTGAAGATCAGTGAAATTTCCTCCTGGTTTGGTGAGTGTGGGATACCCGAAGTTCACTCACCTTTGTGAAAAATCTTAGGTCCTGTAACCTCCACTTCTCTCAAAGCCTGCATGAAATCAAAAAGAAGAGTCAACTTACTAGGCAACACCAACCAACCTGTAGTTAAATTATAACATTACAGCACCTAACAGTGGTACTGGAAATAGTTGTTGTTGGTAGCCAATGTCAGCTGGAAGATGCTTACTGTTTATGTACTTCTTCTTTTGAAGGTCTGTCTATGGAAAAACAAGTGAACGGACTTACCGGGACTTGCTTTGCACTAATCCTGGCCCTTAAGAAACTATACCTCTGCTTGACCTGCCAGCACTTGGAGAATTTCCTGTAGAAACTCTCGGGTGGACTGTGAATCTGCCTGATAAGGTGGCGGTTTGCGTTTAGTAGAATAAATATCTTCTAAAACTGCATCATCTAATTCTTCATCAAGTCTACTTTTCTTTTGTATTTTCTTTTGACCTGGTTCTTCAGTAATCATTATTCTCACTGGGTACAGACCATCATACATGTCTACTTTTCTCCAGCGCCTCACTTTGTCTTCATGTGTTTCTCTATTTACAATATATTTTGAGTTTCTAGGTACTGAACATTTGCTTTCACGTTCCAGTTCCTTCATCTCAACTTCCCATTCAACTAAAGCTTCAAATTGTGTAGGTCTAGGCTTTGGCATAAGAGCCATCATTTTTTCTCTCAGGTTTCTCAAAATTTTCATATTAAATGACCCATCTTCTGGCCAGGCTAATACGCCATCATTTTTTTGTATAATGCATCCAATTTTCAAACCAAATTACTGTATGATAACCATATTCGCCTTCCATATAGGCTGCGGGTGTTTTGTACTTATGAAGTAATTTCCCACCACGCGTTTCAATTTTCTTGTCCGGCGTAAATACATTTTTCATTTTCTGAAACCATGAAGGCTTCGTTTTCTCTCTATCGTACCAATAACTCATGTTTTAAAGACAATTACTTATTCTTAAAAGATCGTAATGTTTTCTTGATGTTCCGCTACTCTAGCCAATCCGTACGCGAAAGACACTAACAAGCCAATCAGGTTAAGCTACGTCACCACCTTGCTCAACCAATAGAAATACTCAATCAATCAATCAATCAGTGACACTTATTAAGCGCGCTACATACCCGTAGGGTCTCAAGGCGCTGGGGGGGGGGGGGGGGGGGGGGGGGTGCCGCTACTGCTCGAACAGCCAGGTCTTCAGCTTCTTCCTGAAGGAGAGGTGGTCTTGGGTCAGGCGCAGGTCGGACGGGAGGGAGTTCCAGGTCTTGGCGGCCAGGTAGGAGAAGGACCTTCCTCCTGTAGTCGCTCTTCGGATGCGGGGGACGGCGGCGAGGGCGTGGTTGGCTGATCGGAGGTGGCGTTTGGGAGCGTAGAAGTTGACTCTGCTGTTGAGGTAGCTCGGGCCTTGGTCGTGTAGGGCTTTGTGTGCGTGGGTGAGGAGGCGGAAGGTGATTCTCTTGTTGACGGGGAGCCAGTGAAGGTCTCTCAGATGTCCGGAGATGTGGCTGGATCGTGGGATGTCGAGGATTAGTCTGGCTGAGGCGTTTTGGATCCGCTGGAGTCTCTTCTGGAGCTTGACGGTGGTCCCGGCGTAGAGGGCGTTGCCGTAGTCCAGTCGGCTGGTGACGAGGGCCTGGGTGACGGTCTTCCTGGTCTCTGTGGGGATCCACCAGAAGATCTTCCGTAGCATGCGTAGGATGTTGAAGCACGCCGAGGAGACGCTGTTGACTTGCCTGGTCATGGAGAGGGAGGAGTCCAGGATGAAGCCCAGGTTTCGTGCATGTACTGTATTCAGAACTGACCAATCAGCTGTCAGCCAGTCACTGTCACGTGAACCAATCAGTGCAATTGCTGTGACGTATGTTAGCCAATCACAGTGCGAACCGAATGACGTTCACTGCCGCTGCAGCTTCGCTGTGTGTTACTCCGTAAACTCACCCCTCCTTCACAAAAACTTTTCACAACGCCATTTTAAACAATTCTTTTCAATGAACTTCAGTTAGTAACTACAAATAAACAAACCATTTGTCTGTTTCTCTGAAAAGGATAGTTTTAACAGTCATTCAGAATTCCTCTCGCATGAAATAGACGACGCTATTTTACAAACTCACACATTCAAAAACGGAAACCCCTGATCACGCACACACGAAATCTTGGCAGGACTTTAACCAACCATAGAAATCCACAGACGCTAATAAGAATAGACGATGCCTCCTTACCCTTCGCTCAAGCTCGAATAGTTCTATTACTCTTTTCACAGAAAGTTTTAAAACGGGCTCACCAGGTCCCTATACTTAATGCTACAATTTCATAGACAATCCTCACTATACATTTAACCAGTCACATCTAAGTTCCCTAAACTTGTGTTGTACGTCTGCAACACTTGTGATATACTCTATACCACAATTTTGAAACAGATCAAATGCACTGTGTAACTTCACCTGTCACACTACTCTTTTGCCGGCAATAACCAGGAATTTTTCACACTGCAGGAAAAATCCTTTCGACTACATATAACAAGTGAACAAACATAACAACATGTTTTAGACATGTATCCTATGTAATTAACATGTAACATGTCAGTTACCATAGTAACCGAACTCTGCTACCAGAAGAATTGATCCAGAGCCTCTATAGAAATTCTGTCTCAACTACACAATTCACTACCTAATACTCACCATACTATAATATCACAAAAGGCCCATGTGACTGAGACAGAAAATTGAGCAACTGAATCATGTGGCCTAATTAATCAAGCTATCTAAACTTTATATGTACAAAATATACAACTGCAGTATAACATTCTGACCATTAATAAACAATGGAAACAATTAATTAAGCCACTTTTGGCCAATGAATCAACTAATGGTAAGGACTAAATTAATCAAGACCAGCTTGACGTTTTAAGTCTTTTATTTTTAAAAGTTAGAGCTTCATTTCAAATCACTTTATTTGCTGATTTTATAATTTGCAAACATTTTATTAAATCGGTATCTTTTTATTCAGGTAAAAGGCACAACAGTCTGGCATTTCAAAATTGCTCAAAAATCATGAATAAAAGCAAACATAAACCCTAATTCCCTAAATTAAGCTTTCTGACCTGTAAAGGAATAAGTCATTTAAATGTATTAAGCAATCTTACGTGTCCCAAGAAATCGGACAGCACTTCGCCCTCAGGAACAGTCAGCCCCCCTCCTCTCAAAAGGCTAAGTCTGTATACCTTTCTAACTCACTAATCTAACTAAAATGTTATTATTTAATGTCTTTCAGCAACCTGATTGGTTGCTAGTCGTCAGACCATCGTGAGGCCACTTTTTCAAAACACCAAAACGTCATTGCCATTGTCCTTTCACGTGAAGCGACACCAGCTTCCGAGGTTTGCAACATTTTACTGAAAACAGTTCACAGTTTCCTCCATAGCTCGGCCAATCCGCCACTTGTCACTTCCTTAGCCTTGGAAAAAATAACTTTTCAGAGCAAATCTTGCACATTAGTTCTTGTTTAGACTTCAGTTTATTCAAAGAAATGTCTTTATGGAAAAGCTTTCCATCATGGCTGTGCTTGGCTCATCTCTGTCAGGCTAACCAACATTCTCCAAAAATCACAGGCCTCAAGCCTTTTACTCGGGCTAGTATTCAAACAAACACAAAAGAATAATTAATTTCAGGTTATGAAAGTCATTCTGTTACCCACCCACCATTGCTAATGTTAAACCATTAATATATGTTACCTAGCAAAAGCACAAAGAAAAGCAGCATTTAATAAAAATCTACCATTCTTCATAATGTCCAGCAGGATTCTTCATATATCTGAAAAAGATAAACAGACACAACATAGACAAAAGCACATATAAAATAAGCACATGCCATTAATTAATCAGCCGCATTAATGTTGACAAAGACAAAAGGACAAACAAAACAACATTAGTTATGTATTATTAAACATACTTGCAAATGCAACATAAAGCACATAACGTTAGTCCCGTGTAATGGTGTTTGGAATTTTACTCTAGGTTGATTTAATAATACAAAACATACAAAAATCTATTAATATAATTAATCAAGTTATAGGAGATTAACTTCACGAGCCAGAATAAAATCATTTCTGAAACTCGCTCCATCAGTAGTCTGTGAAGACAAGATAATGTGTTAAATGAAGGAATCTCATTTATTGAAAATAAATACCTTATTCATATTAGGCATTTATTAGCACGATTATTTGTTTAGATTACTTTGTTGTTACTATTCTAAATTTAGAAAAATACTGCAATAGATTTACTTTAGTTGCAAATATCACAACTTTGTGGATATGTATCAATAATCAGGCTGGGAGGGAATAAAGAACTGGCACATAATTACTTTTGGACTTCTTTTGTGCATGTAGCCAATTGGATTATACATACCTGCCTGAAGCTAAACGCTGACAAAACTGAGGTGGTTGGAGTGGGCCTTGCCAGATGCTCTAGGGTAATGTCCCACTCCTACTGCTGAAAATGTTACTACGTGTTTTCCCATTTGATGATTTTTAATATAATTCTCCCCTTCCAGCCTGATAATACTCATTTTCGCATTATTGAAGCCATTGCTGTCTCTAGTCTGAGTTGTGCTACTGCTTTATATTTGGAGCTGCCGCTTTGAGAGTTCAACCTCTTCAACTAACTCAAAAGGAGTCTGTCTCATTGGTTACCTATTCATATACAATCCATGTCTATATCTTAGCGTCGCCTGAATGTTCTTCCTCTTTTTTTTCTCAATCTCTCAGTCTCTTTGCAATAAGCTCTCTGCCTTCTGGTCAAACAACATTGATTCAATTTGCAAGTCTTCCCCTTCTACTTCCTCTGGCTCTGCTCGTACGCCTGCTCATTCAGTATGGCCTGACTCTCCTACTTCACCTACTCTGCTTAATTTAATTCCTTTATCCCCATAACTCATTGATGAACTCCTGTCTTCCACTCAATCAGGTTCTGCGCTTGCCCTTTGCTTGCTGCACTTTATTTTATTGCGCATATCAGTTATTGCACAGCTCTTAAAGACATCTTAAACAAATATGTGGCCTGACCCATTTCCCTCCTCTTTGAAGTAGTCCCTTCTGATTTCACTCCTGATTTTTCAAATTAAAGTTCTAGAAGAAGCAATCAACAAACAGTTGTCTACATTTCTGAGTACCAATGATATCCTTGATATAGGTTAGCCTGGGCTTTGTCATTCCGGTAGCACTGATTCAATGCTGACCTCTATACGACCTCTGCAAACTTGTTGACCAGGGGAGCTACCCTGCTCTAGTTCTCCTTGATATTTCTACAGCCTTCTTTACAGTCTCTCTTGACGGTCTCATTGACTGCCAAGCGACATCATGAATCCAGGGCAAAAATCCTGATACTTTTTGAGGTGGGCTCAGACTGTTAATCTTGCCCCTTTTCGCTCTGATTTTGAACATCTCTCCCTATGCTGTACCTCGGGCTCCTCTCCAACCCCACACTTTTCAGTCTCTATGTTCTTACCCTATCTCAAGTCTTCCGGTCTGCCAGTTTCCCCCTCATGTGCTGCTCAGATGACAGTTTGGTATTGACAATCAATTCCTTGCAGCCTGGGAGAAATTTCAAAAGTGTATTTGAGATTCAGTTGCCTTGATGGGAAACAATTCTGTGAAACTCAATACAGACAAAACTGAGTTCCTGGTGGTATTAATAACCTCATGCCTGGCCCTCTGACGCTCTCAAATTGGCTTGTCTCTTCCTTCCTCATCTGTTCACAATCTCAGAGTACTTTTTTAACAGGACCTCTCTCTCACAATCCTGTCTTCCCTTCGTGTTTTCTCCATATGTAGTCCCTTAAGTCCAGTCAATTCTTAATTTTGTTTATCACCATCTCAAAGCGGAAGCATTTATTTTAAGTTGGCTCGACTACTGCACCTATTTATACCTCAATCGCTATTGTTCTTCTTGCAACATTTTCAGTGCTTCTAGAATGCTGCAATGTGTATAATCTTCAAATCTTCAACATTCCTTTCCTTTCCTCTATCTCTATTCACCACAACTCTCTTTACTTATTACTTGTCCCTAAAAGGATCAACTTCAAGTACATGGTTCTCAAGGACTTTCACCACAGTGGTTCTCTTTATTTTCAACACAAGTGTATACATTCCCCCACAACATCTCAGCTCTATCAATCATATCCTGCCTTTCAGGAAGGCCTTAGAAGCCTGGCTCTTTCTTTCCTAAACTATTGTCCCCTACCAGGATTCCTATATAAGTAATTACACACTTTACAAAAACCAGAAATAAATATATCAATAAATCAACTCCAATATTACAGCATAGTGTTATGGAATGAAGAGGAACGTCAATAGGCCTCAATTGTTGAGTCGTTGTATTGATAATTGAGGCAGTAATGATTTTGGATCAGATAAAGGGTCTGAAAGAGTGACGGTGAGATGTTTGAAGGAGGGTAGTCTATGTTGTATTTGAAGTCAGATGTTGTTGTTATGTGCTTTAGTATTGATAGTTTTGACTTTGTGTAATCCTCTTTAATTTTGTAAAGGCTATTCAAGCTAAGCTTGACAGTCAACAGTCTGCAAATCCTCCTCTTTTCGATACTGAACCTTTCAATGGTGTTAATGCCAACATTTCTCTCCATGTTTCCTCCCTTTGCATTTACCCCTGTGGGGGTCTTTGATGGGACAGCTGGCATATATTGGCCTTAATCACAACCCTCTCACTTCTCTGTTCTTAAGTTTTCAAAACCCATGTGTATAACTGCAGTCAAGAGAAACACTGTCATTTTAGACGATGATCAAATGT
Organism: Lissotriton vulgaris; assembly: GCF_964263255.1. Lineage (NCBI taxonomy): Eukaryota > Metazoa > Chordata > Amphibia > Caudata > Salamandridae > Lissotriton > Lissotriton vulgaris. The sequence goes on from NC_141693.1 coordinate 1,940,045,944, forward strand.
GGAGCATGGACAGACTAGTCAAGTCTCAACAAGAACAAAACAGACAGACCCAAAACCTTTCCAGTTCTGAGCACCCATCCGACCTTACCCCTATCCAGAGAACACGCAAGACACCGGGTTGGCACAAGGACTTTATTGTGTACAAATGAACCTCCTCCTGGAGACATGTGATGTTAGACTGTATTTATTTATTACATTGGTTCTAAGGGGGGAAGATGTGTTACAATCTTATATGTGATCTATCTGTTGCGTTATATTTTAATAAGTACAACTTTGGTATGTTCCGTATACCCCCGTGCTGACAGGCCTGTTGGTACCTGCCACCTGTGAAGCTTAACTTAGAATGTTCATATGGAGAATGAGAGATTGCTGGAGAGCGGAGCAGTGATGAATAAAGGCAGTTAAGCTTCTATGGTGAAGTTCTTTATTTAACAATAGACTTTATAACAGTTCACTTGTACATATTACGACAAACACAAAATCTTCCCTGCTATTTGAGTCAAGAAGGCATGTGACCTTATTCCTCCTTCTTGGTTCCAAAGAGAAAAATATTTTTAAAAATGCATACACTGTATCAAAAATTATGAAAATGCCAAAGCCTGGTAAAGACTTGGAATTTTACTGCACAGTCTAGACTGCACTCGGGGAACCTGGAAAAAAAAGCAGAAAAGCAGTTTCCAGGACAATGCGTGATAAGATTCTAGAGCTGCTTGCGGCCATCTGACAGAGAATATTTCAAATTTCAGCTAGCGCACTAAAATCCCAGTTCTATAGGTACTTGTAGCCCAGACATGCACTATTCCCCACATATCCAACCTCGAGAAGGTCCCAGAGTTTAGTCCCATGGAGGCAAAGCTGGTGATGTCTCATCTTCCTTTGCTGGGGAAAGGTTCCCACATATATTAAACCCAAGAGATGAATTCACCTGTCATTTTTAACTAACTGATAAAAGCATGGGAGGCAGCTGTAGGTTCTCTGGACAACGAGGAAGAGCTGGCTACGCTTATGGCTCCACATGAGGTATCAATCTCCAATCCGCTTTGCCTCAGAACAGTTTACAGGAATGTTTTGCAAAATTAATTTTTATGAAAATCGAATCTCGAAGCATAATGTATTTGTTCCTGGGAATATTGATATGCCAAAGCCTCCATCAATAAAAGATAGGATTTCTTTAATATTAATTTTAAGCACAGGTGCTCGCCCAATGCGGATCTTGCTTACCTTACGATCATCTGTATGGATGGATGCATGTATATGGTATTTCCTTAGCACAACACTATCCAGAATGCAGAGGAGCGCTGTACAGGGTCAAAGACGAAGCATAAAGTCAACAAGTGATAGGAGAGGTAGCAGGTTAGTGAAGTTCAAAGCATTGTGACATAGTGTGCTTTAAAGAGGTGAGTCTTCAACTCTTTCTTAAATTGGAGCAGCATTCCAGCAGTCCAGGTGGATACAAGGATGTTGTTCAAGATCCTGGGTGCATAGATGCAAAAGGCCTGCTGTCTTGTATTTTACTTTCTTACACTTCCTAGTCTGCAGTCTTATGGTGTCCCGGCTGTGGGTTTCCCAAAAAGTACCAGAGATGGTGAGCTTGCCTGGAAGATAAGCAGGGGTACTGGTTGTGATGGCCTTGGATGAGACATGGTGTGGTGTGTATGATAAAACGCACAAGGTGATGGACGGAATGTTGCACATTGCACCCCCGTCACAGATCTGGGTTTAATCCATCGTTATTTTGCTCACCACGCCACCCCAGTTCAGACATGGTCATATGCAAATTAATTTTGACCCTGTGCCTCAAGGGAACAGTCCAGACCGACCCGCCTGGCCATGTCATCCATGGACCGGAATCAAGCATCCTAGGACCGGTTTCTGGCTATCAGCCGTCTTCAGCCAGGATAGCTTGCCTCCAGTGGTGCAGTGAGCACGGGACCCACGTCTGGGCATACCCTTCCCACATAGGGTGAACAGCAAAACACACAAGGTGATTGACGGAATGTTGCACATTGGCAAAACATTCACCCTCAGTCACAGATCTGGGTTTAATCCATTGTTATTTTGCTCACCACGCCACCCCAGTTCAGACGTGGTGTGTATAATACCCAAAAAGGATGCCATTATGGAATCGGGGAACCTCTAGAGCAAAGCTTTACCACCATCCAAGTGCTAGAGTACAAGGGCTTGTGCAGCAGTTCTGAAGTCCCTTTCTGAAAGAAATGGTTTGATTTTCTTTACAAGAGAGAACTGGTACCAGGCTATTTTTGTTTCTTGGCAGTGTGTTTATTGAAGGTGACCAAAAGTCTGACTTTAGACCTTAAGGCTAAGTTTAGACCTATACTTTAACTTAGACCAAAAGTCTAACTTTGCTACTTTTTGTTATTCACAAAGGTAAGTTACTACTAGTACGTTTACTACCAGTAAACTTACTGTTGTGAATGTATCTAGGACCCTAATTAAATATTCCAGATTTATGCCCCTATTTGGTTATAATAAATCATGTCCTTATAGAGGCATAAGAATCATACCCATATTTAGTCATAGCCCACGCAGCCCAAATACGGCAAGGCTACTTCCTTAGATTCTGAGAGAGCACAACGAGTTCTTTTGACACACCAAACCTCTAGCAACCTGGGAATTCCCCATGCCATTGTTTTGATTTGTCATAGAACTCCTGCGAGCACTAAAAGAACGGCCCGTTCTTAGTGACATCTTCTGTTGACGTCTTATGTCCAACCTTACGTCAAACATGGCACCTTCCAGGTATAAATTTACCAACACTTGCCTTAAGCAACACACGGTGGTGTGGAGCAGAGCGGCTATCTACTTATCCGAAGCCCAGCTGATGCGAGAGCCGAAGGAAGCGGTCCCTCCCTTTGACACACCGGGAAAGAAGCTGTCTTTTTCTCCTGCCAAGAAATCCAGCTCCGGTGTTTCCAGTCACCCTTGCGGGTTACTGGGAGATCAAGTCCTGAGAAAGAGATACAAGACTTCCTTCATTCTATAACCAAGGTACGGAGCTGATTAAAACCTTACAGAGAATTCTTGATTCAGATTCTTGGCAAAAACCCAACTTAACTTAAAACTGCAACTTACTTACTCCTTCCCACGTATTAGGCTTAGGTCAGGTACACCGGGGTAGGCGTATCTTAGAAGCACCAGTTGAGTTTGTTAGTCAATGTTTCTATGTATGTAAATATTTTATCCGTTTTTAAGTATCATATGGCTAAGAAACCATATCAATGCTTTTACAGTATTATTTCAAAATACTCCTTTTACTGTACGCACTTTACTTCATGATAAGTATTGCAATTGTGGCAATTCATTTCTCTTGCATGAGAAAGAAGACTGCTCAATAAAATAACACCTTTTATTGAAATTGCCCGTCTCTCTATTTCTCTGCACTCTGGTGAAACTAAGCATGCACAATTGACTGAGTGAAATAGTTGTCTATTGTTTTCACACGACTCTGGAGATATACTCCTTATTCTGGGGAAGCAAAGTTGTCATGTTTATGCGGTTGTCAGAAGCTGAATCCTTTCTTGTCTAATCAGGGAATTTCACTCCTCTCTGTTCATTCAAGAACGTTTCTAGTGATCTCTGAGCTAGCTGGCAAACCTAAATTAAGTCTAACATATTCAATAGAGACCTAGTCGACCTCAGTCCTACGTCTAAACTATCGTTTATGTTATTCCAATGTGCAGAGCCTATTGGGAAAATAGGAACTACACTACATAGCGCCCAATGTTTGGTATGGCGATAATCTAACGCAAGATACTAGAGTAACTCAGTCGGGCTTTTTCACACAGACCCCTTTTTCCTGTAAAAACTCCAATAGACGTCTGGAGTGGGTGAAAGGTTAATATCCGCCGAAACTTAGTAGGATGAGAATCCTATGTATTAGTTTACGGTATAGTCAACGTTGAAGGATACAGTGTTCCAAAATATTGTGCACCTAATCTTTGTTTCCTTGAAACTTGATCTGCAACAACAGACTCTCTATCAGTAAAAATGTCAGACAGTGAGGAAGAGAGGGAGAGAGTTAGACTAGCAGCTCAACTCTTAGCGGATGACACAGTTATCCAAAATGACGACCCGAATGCAATACTCATCCCGGTCAACATAAGAAAAACCATAACTGTAAAACGTATCGAAAATGGGGTATCACCGAGAGGTGGTACAGTTGTATTTGTGGTAGAGGCCCATGAATATCGGCAGACAGAGGCATTCTATTCCTCTGTCCTCTGGATAACTTTTCCAGCAGCACACGCTGTGACACGTGAGTTCCACTACTATAAAATAGCGGAATCTCCAGAGGAATACTCTCCTTTCGAGGAAGTTGAAATTCCATTAACATACCAAGAGCACCTGCTCTTATTTAATGGCGCCCTAAAACATCAAAATCACATTACCAGGCTCGGTCCGCTAGGTAGACCAGGAGCCACGTGGCCGGTTCTAGCCAGCTACACACCACACCCATAACTTTCTACAAGAACAATGAATCAGAACTTATCCAATTAGAGAGCATATATTATTTGAAACAGCTCTACTCAATTAATGATGAACATAAGAAACCGGCAACAACAACAAGGTCCAAATTATACGCAATATTTTTAATCTATTGTCATATGCAAAATTTGTAGCACAAATCACAAATTTTTATATATTTTTTCTATATGTCTAGAAATCTTATTGCCCCGTATATAGCGTGCAGTATAGCAAAGGGTGTCAAAGAAAGTGCAAGTGATAGGGTGAAAGGGAAAATTGAAAGAAATCACACACAATTTATAAAAAACAATTTCTATTATTTCAAAAAATACCAGCCAATGAATGCTGGACCAAAAAACCTGACCACATTCAAATAGTCCAAAGGGACTCTCTAATATTGTTTTCAGACGTAAGATGTAACGATTATCTGCACTATATCACAGAGAGGGATATAGGTAGTGGTCCAGGTATTAAATAACTGTCGACGTTTCGACTCGTCTTGCGGCCTTGCGGTCGGTTATGCCTGGGCCATGCGAGTCTTCTTCAGGACATATTGGACGGGGCAACACAGGGATCTTTGATGACCCTGTAAGAGATATAATGGACCGTAAGAAATTGGGGCTGTTGCCTAATTGATGAACTAGGGACAAGGGTACAAAGATGCTTACCCTATTTGGGGAGTAGTGGTCGTTATTTCACTCCAACTGGGTTCAGTCCATGTAATCCACAGAATCCTATTCTATACACTGAAACAAAGACCAGGTTTCTGAAAAAAGTAATGAAGGACCCATGTAATAAATATATATATATATATGGTCCTATAGTCACAGTCATATCCAGGTAAAACATAAATGTTAACTCCACAATGAATCAAATGGTTATATGCTTGCAGATCGATCTCTTGTCAACAGGAGGCTGTAACAATTCATAACAGTGCTTTTTTTAAAAACTGAACTAGGTCGACAAAAGTTATAAATTATAGCTGTTGTTTAATAAATTGGTCTCACCGTTTGTCAGAGTCCAGAGCTCAATCTGGAAGTTAATTTGTACAGCTCTACGATTATTTGAATAAATCCTCACACTGTGAAAATAAGAAGGGGAGAACCAATTGGTGCGATGGCTCCCAACAGATTTATGTATTCAATTATATAAAAAGGCTCAAGGGATTTATTACCTTGCTCCATGAGTTCTCTTCTCTTAAACTACATTCCCAAACAAAGTGATGGTTGATAGTCAGAGGTGGACCCACCGTGATGGTCGAAAGTCAGTGATCGACTCACTGTAGGATAACTGAAAAAACAAAACGAAACGAGTTGCCTATCTGTTTGTTTACATATAAGGATGGTGTGCTACAAACAGATGCCTATAAGATTGCCCTGGGGGCTTACCGTTTTTTAACAGGACTCCATATAACCACGCGTCTCCAAGGTTAAAGCGGCAAATGCTCACTCGTGAGGTAGCGTCTACCGAGGCGCCATGGAGTTACACGCGCCGGTAATACTTTCGTTCATGAACAGCGACGAAGTACTACGGCGATATCTAGCAGTTTTCACAGAATTAAGTGAATCGAACGGTCCCTAAGGACTTTCTGCATGATTTGTTGGCGATTGGTCATAACGTTTCGATAATGTGTGCCATTAAATTACGAATTTTAAATATTCATATAACCATGTATGTTGAAGGCCAGTAATTAAGAAGGGGCTCACAAAACAAATAAGAAAATTGTGGTACAAAAAATAGTGAGCTTAATCCTCAAAAAAGATAACAATTACCTATGTTGATAATGATGGCGGCCATCTTCGATTGGGAATGTAATTGCAGCAGAATGGTTCCATGGGTGCACATGATAAAACCAAATATACACTATGTACATATTTACACGCAACATTGATACAAAAAACACACTTATTGGTCATATTTACAGAGCATTGTTAACAGACTTAACACATATATACATATAAGCATTAGTGATCATTATGCAGTCATATTCAACGACGACTAAGTGCAAGGGATTAAAGAACTGCCACCTGTCTGTTTATTTCCTCCAGTTCATTTAATCCCTTCCTGGCCATATCAAGGAGATATATCCAGCGGCATTCCCTTCTGCTCAGAGTACTTTGGAAATCGCCACCTCGCTGGTTTATCTGCACCTTCTCTATCACCCACCATTTGATACTCTCAGGTTCGTGGTCAAATGTAGTGAAGTGTTGCACGAGGGGTGCTCCCACAGTTTTGCAGCGTATCCGACTGACATGTTGGAGAATCCTACACTTTATTCTCTGTATTGTCTGTCCCACGTACATAAACCCACAGGGGCACAGGATGGCATAGATCACCCCTGAGGTGTTACAGTTACTATGTACTCTCAATGTGTGGACCTGGTCATTGTGTGAAAAGGTGGTGTATTCCAAAGTCAAAGGACAAGCTTTACATTTCCCACATTTCTTGTGGCCCATTACTGGGGGTAAACCCCATAGTGTGGTCTGAGAGGGAACTGTCATTACTGGGAGTAGTGATTTTATTAGATGGTCCCTGATGCTTCTCCCTTTTCTAAAAGCATGTAAGGGTGTCTGAAGTCCACCTACTTCGTCTTTGACCAAGTGCCAGTGTCGATTTATGGCTTTTTTAATCTGGTTACTTCTGGTATTAAACGTTGTTACACACACCAGCCTTTCTTCACTCATACCCTTATCCTGTACACTAAGCAGTTGATCACGATGGTTGTGCCAAGCTCGCTTACCCGCTTTCTTGAGCAGGCGTAAGGGGTAGCCTCTCTCACGAAGTCTGGCAATTAGGAGGGATGATTCATCAAAGAAATCCTCCTTTCTTGTACAATTCCTGCGGAGCCTCAGGAATTGCCCAAAGGGCAGATTATCCCTGAGGTTCCGAGGGTGGTGGCTGGAATACCTAAGGAGCGTATTACGCTCACTACTTTTTCTATATAGAGTAGTGTACAGGCAGCCACGGTCAGATTTTATTTTAATGTCCAAGAAATTTATCGAATGGTTGTCACACTCCAAGGTAAATTGGATATCGGCTAGTTGTTGATTAAGCCACTTATGGAATTCAGTTAGGGACAATTTATTACCACTCCAAATCAGAAGGACATCATCGATGTACCTGGCCCAAAGTTGGAGTTGATCTCTAAATGGGTTGTTTTGACTCAACACAAACATGTGTTCATATTCGCTCATATATATAATCGTAAGATTGGGTGCGAAGCTCGCACCCATAGCCACGCCTTTTGTCTGTACGTAGAATTTGCCTTGAAAAGTAAAAAAGTTCTGTGTCATGGCTGTGTCTAAGAGTTTGATAATAAACTCAGTGGGGACCCTATGTGGGGCCGGTCTGCGATTCAAGACAGTTTCAATGCACACCAGTGCTGCCTGTTGGGGGATGTTTGTATATAGGGCAGTAATGTCCATTGTGGCAAGCAAACAGGTTTCCGGATCATACTGACGTCCATCAACTAATTGTATAGTTGCCATGGTGTCTCGTAGATAGGTGGGGGTAGAGATCGCTATGGGTTTGAGAAATATATCGATGTATTTACACAGGGGTTCCAAAATGGAACCGCACCCCGAAATGATGGGTCTCCCCGGTGGATCCTCAAGGCGTTTATGCACCTTAGGGAGCGTATAAATCGTGGGCATGCGTGGGTGTCTGTTGTTTAAGAAATCAAACTCATGTTTGGTGATGTACCCCTCCTGTAGTGCAATGTTGGTAACAGCACTAACAGTTTGACTGATCACCTTAGTCGGATCTTTTTTTAGAAGCTTGTAATTGCCTTCCACTTGTAATTGAGATAGTATCTCGCTCTTATAATTCTCAACATTTTGAATTACAATTGCCCCCCCCTTTATCCGCAGGTTTCACTACGATATTGGTGTTGTTTCCCCAATTGTAGAGAGCAGTTTTTTCTTGTTTGCTCATATTATATGGAACATACTGTCTAGTTGTTAAGATCTGTTCTACATCCCGTGTAACCACCTGTTCATAAGCTAGTATTTTACTGTCCACCATATGTGAGGGCGGATTAAATTTAGACGGAGGTCTCAGTCCACTGGCTGAAAAGGTAGGATTATGTGGGACCTTCTGGAAATAGTGTTTAAGTCGAACCTTCCTGAAAAATTGTTGTAACTCCATCTTCAGATTGAAATCATTAGGCATGGCTGTCGGGACAAAAGACAGCCCCTTTGAAAGCACACTCTGTTCGTCTTGAGTCAAAACATAATCTGACAGATTTATAACCGGATTCTCTGGTCTATGTACTACCATCTGTAGTGTTGGCGCCTCGTTCTGATCTCGCCATGAGAGTCTGACTGATATGTTTTCTTCCCTCTGCCTGTCCCTCGATTCCATGTCACTCCCCGTGTTCCCCTGGGTCGTCCCCAGGGGCAGCCTCTGCCGCGTGGTCCCCACCATTGGTCCTCGGCTAAAAAAGGCTGTTGGTCCTGGAAATTCTGGGCCGAGGAATTGGACCCTGTGCTGGTACCTGGGCGATCAAATTCACTATCTGAGCCACTGCTGGCTGAGGAACCCGAGAAGGTATTGTAACGTCTATACCCTCCCCGGCCTCGGCTAGAGAGACCCCCTCTCTGATCCTGTGTGTAATATCCTTCCTGCAGGTAGGGGTATGTGACCTTTTTGTCGTATGCTTTGATGTCCTTTGCCACTTTTTCGAATTTGGTTCCCTGTGTATATATGTCAAATTCCCGAATGGTTTTCTCTAACCTCTCCAAAGCCTCCTTGGCATTGACTAGAGCTTTGTCATCAATAATTTCTTTTCTCAAGGTAGCTATCTCTCTAGTAAGCCTTTCCACTTCTACTACAGCGGTTTTAATGCCCAAGACCATCCAATGTCTTGAGCATGTATTAGATAGAAAGCTAAAGCCCTCCTTAAATTTTGGGTTCTCTAGGAAGATAGCTGGTTCATTACGGACTTGAAGTCTAATTGGGATGACGTTTGACCTCAAATATTTTGCTAGGGTGTGCCCATGTAGCCTGGTTCGTATTAACTTCTTTTCTAGGCGTTCTAGTTTTGTGATCTTCTCATTCAATGACAAGTCACTAGTGGTGGTGTTGTCGGCAAGGAAAGTACCACTGCCTTCCTCCAATAAGAGTTTATCTATATAGTCCTCAATATATGATAAGGTCTCTTTCTCCGACATCCTATGATCTACAGTTTTTTATTCAAGATAATCTCTAGACTGCAACACAAACACTTTATCAACACAATATTTAACATTTAAACAAACAACCCTCGCAGACAAACTGCTCAAGGTAACCATTAAAGAAATGGGGTAACCCAAAAAGGTACTGGACCTGGGTATTAAATTGATATTAACAAACAATGGTCCGAGACCTATAACTTTCTACAAGAACAATGAATCAGAACTTATCCAATTAGAGAGCATATATTATTTGAAACAGCTCTACTCAATTAATGATGAACATAAGAAACTGGCAACAACAACAAGGTCCAAATTATACGCAATATTTTTAATCTATTGTCATATGCAAAATTTGTAGCACAAATCACACATTTTTATATATTTTTTCTATATGTCTAGAAATCTTATTGCCCCGTATATAGCGTGCAGTATAGCAAAGGGTGTCAAAGAAAGTGCAAGTGATAGGGTGAAAGGGAAAATTGAAAGAAATCACACACAATTTATAAAAAACAATTTCTATTATTTCAAAAAATACCAGCCAATGAATGCTGGACCAAAAAAACCTTACCACATTCAAATAGTCCAAAGGGACTCTCTAATATTGTTTTCAGACATAAGATGTAACGATTATCTGCACTATATCACAGAGAGGGATATAGGTAGTGGTCCAGGTATTAAATAACTGTCGATGTTTCGACTCGTCTTGCGGCCTTGCGGTCGGTTATGCCTGGGCCATACGAGTCTTCTTCAGGACATATTGGACGGGGCAACACAGGGATCTTTGATGACCTGTAAGAGATATAATGGACCGTAAGAAATTGGGGCTGTTGCCTAATTGATGAACTAGGGACAAGGGTACAAAAATGCTTACCCTATTTGGGGAGTAGTGGTCGTTATTTCACTCCAACTGGGTTCAGTCCATGTAATCCACAGAATCCTATTCTATACACTGATACAAAGACCAGGTTTCTGAAAAAAGTAATGAAGGACCCATGTAATAAATATATATATATATATGGTCCTATAGTCACAGTCATATCCAGGTAAAACATAAATGTTACCTCCACAATGAATCGAATGGTTATATGCTTGCAGATCGATCTCTTGTCAACAGGAGGCTGTAACAATTCATAACAGTGCTTTTTTTAAAAACTGAACTAGGTGGACAAAAGTTATAAATTATAGCTGTTGTTTAATGAATTGGGCTCACCGTTTGTCAGAGTCCAGAGCTCAATCTGGAAGTTAATTTGTACAGCTATACGATTATTTGAATAAATCCTCACACTGTGAAAATAAGAAGGGGAGAACCAATTGGTGCGATGGCTCCCAACAGATTTATGTATTCAATTATATAAAAAGGCTCAAGGGATTTATTACCTTGCTCCATGAGTTCTCTTCTCTTAAACTACATTCCCAAACAAAGTGATGGTTGATAGTCAGAGGTGGACCCACAGTGATGGTCGAAAGTCAGTGATCGACTCACTGTAGGATAACTGAAAAAACAAAACGAAACGAGTTGCCTATCTGTTTGTTTACATATAAGGATGGTGTGCTACAAACAGATGCCTATAAGATTGCCCTGGGCGCTTACCGTTTTTTAACAGGACTCCATATAACCACGCGTCTCCAAGGTTAAAGCGGCAACTGCTCACACGCGAGGTAGCGTCTACCGAGGCGCCATGGAGTTACACGCGCCGGTAATACTTTCGTTCATGAACAGCGACAAGGTACTACGGCGATATCTAGCCGTTTTCAAGGAATTAAGTGAATCGAACGGTCCCTAAGGACTTTCTGCATGATTTGTTGGCGATTGGTCATAACGTTTCGATAATGTGTGCCATTAAATTACGAATTTTAAATATTCATATAACCATGTATGTTGAAGGCCAGTAATTAAGAAGGGGCTCACAAAACAAATAAGAAAATTGTGGTACAAAAAATAGTGAGCTTAATCCTCAAAAAAGATAACAATTACCTATGTTGATAATGATGGCGGCCATCTTCGATTGGGAATGTAATTGCAGCAGAATGGTTCCATGGGTGCAAATGATAAAACCAAATATACACTATGTACATATTTACACGCAACATTGATACAAAAAACACACTTATTGGTCATATTTACAGAGCATTGTTAACAGACTTAACACATATATACATATAAGCATTAGTGATCATTATGCAGTCATATTCAACGACGACTAAGTGCAAGGGATTAAAGAACTGCCACCTGTCTGTTTATTTCCTCCAGTTCATTTAATCCCTTCCTGGCCGTATCAAGGAGATATATCCAGCGGCATTCCCTTCTGCTCAGAGTACTTTGGAAATCGCCACCTCGCTTGTTTATCTGCACCTTCTCTATCACCCACCATTTGATACTCTCAGGTTCGTGGTCAAATGTAGTGAAGTGTTGCACGAGGGGTGCTCCCACAGTTTTGCAGCGTATCCGACTGACATGTTGGAGAATCCTACACTTTATTCTCTGTATTGTCTGTCCCACGTACATAAACCCACAGGGGCACAGGATGGCATAGATCACCCCTGAGGTGTTACAGTTACTATGTACTCTCAATGTGTGGACCTGGTCATTGTGTGAAAAGGTGGTGCATTCCAAAGTCAAAGGACAAGCTTTACAATTCCCACATTTCTTGTGGCCCATTACTGGGGGTAAACCCCATAGTGTGTTCTGAGAGGGAACTGTCATTACTGGGAGTAGTGATTTTATTAGATGGTCCCTGATGCTTCTCCCTTTTCTAAAAGCATGTAAGGGTGTCTGAAGTCCACCTACTTCGTCTTTGACCAAGTGCCAGTGTCGATTTATGGCTTTTTTAATCTGGTTACTTCTGGTGTTAAACGTTGTTACACACACCAGCCTTTCTTCACTCATACCCTTATCCTGTACACTAAGCAGTTGATCACGATGGTTGTGCCAAGCTCGCTTACGCGCTTTCTTGAGCAGGCGTAAGGGGTAGCCTCTCTCACTAAGTCTGGCAATTAGGAGGGATGATTCATCAAAGAAATCCTCCTTTCTTGTACAATTCCTGCGGAGCCTCAGGAATTGCCCAAAGGGCAGATTATCCCTGAGGTTCCGAGGGTGGTGGCTGGAATACCTAAGGAGCGTATTACGCTCACTACTTTTTCTATATAGAGTAGTGTACAGGCAGCCAGGGTCAGATTTTACTTTAATGTCCAAGAAATTTATCGAATGGTTGTCACACTCCAAGGTAAATTGGATATCGGCTAGTTGTTGATTAAGCCACTTATGGAATTCAGTTAGGGACAATTTATTACCACTCCAAATCAGAAGGACATCATCGATGTACCTGGCCAAAAGTTCGAGTTGATCTCTAAATGGGTTGTTTTGACTCAACACAAACATGTGTTCATATTCGCTCCTAAATATAATCGCAAGATTGGGTGCGAAGCTCGCACCCATAGCCACGCCTTTTGTCTGTACGTAGAATTTGCCTTGAAAAGTAAAAAAGTTCTGTATCATGGCTATGTCTAAGAGTTTGATAATAAACTCAGTGGGGACCCTATGTGGGGCCGGTCTGCGATTCAAGACAGTTTCAATGCACACCAGTGCTGCCTGTTGGGGGATGTTTGTATATAGGGCAGTAATGTCCATTGTGGCAAGCAAACAGGTTTCCGGATCATACTGACGTCCATCAACTAATTGTATAGTTGCCATGGTGTCTCGTAGATAGGTGGGGGTAGAGATCGCTATGGGTTTGAGAAATATATCGATGTATTTACACAGGGGTTCCAAAATGGAACCGCACCCCGAAATGATGGGTCTCCCCGGTGGATCCTCAAGGCGTTTATGCACCTTGGGGAGCGTATAAATCGTGGGCATGCGTGGGTGTCTGTTGTTTAAGAAATCAAACTCATGTTTGGTGATGTACCCCTCCTGTAGTGCAATGTTGGTAACAGCACTAACAGTTTGACTGATCACCTTAGTCGGATCTTTTTTTAGAAGCTTGTAATTGCCTTCCACTTGTAATTGAGATAGTATCTCGCTCTTATAATTCTCAACATTTTGAATTACAATTGCCCCCCCCTTATCTGCAGGTTTCACTACGATATTGGTGTTGTTTCCCAAATTGTAGAGAGCAGTTTTTTCTTGTTTGCTCATATTATATGGAACATACTGTCTAGTTGTTAAGATCTGTGCTACATCCCGTGTAACCACCTGTTCATAAGCTAGTATTTTACTGTCCACCATATGTGAGGGCGGATTAAACTTAGACGGGGGTCTCAGTCCACTGGCTGAAAAGGTAGGATTATGTGGGACCTTCTGGAAATAGTGTTTAAGTCGAACCTTCCTGAAAAATTGTTGTAACTCCATCTTCAGATTGAAATCATTAGGCATGGCTGTCGGGACAAAAGACAGCCCCTTTGAAAGCACACTCTGTTCGTCTTGAGTCAAAACATAATCTGACAGATTTATAACCGGATTCTCTGGTCTATGTACTACCATCTGTAGTGTTGGCGCCTCGTTCTGATCTCGCCATGAGAGTCTGACTGATATGTTTTCTTCCCTCTGCCTGTCCCTCGATTCCATGTCACTCCCCGTGTTCCCCTGGGTCGTCCCCAGGGGCGGCCTCTGCCGCGTGGTCCCCACCATTGGTCCTGCAGATAAAAAGGGGGGGGGGGGCAATTGTAATTCAAAATGTTGAGAATTATAAGAGCGAGATACTATCTCAATTACAAGTGGAAGGCAATTACAAGCTTCTAAAAAAAGATCCGACTAAGGTGATCAGTCAAACTGTTAGTGCTGTTACCAACATTGCACTACAGGAGGGGTACATCACCAAACATGAGTTTGATTTCTTAAACAACAGACACCCACGCATGCCCACGATTTATACGCTCCCCAAGGTGCATAAACGCCTTGAGGATCCACCGGGGAGACCCATCATTTCGGGGTGCGGTTCCATTTTGGAACCCCTGTGTAAATACATCAATATATTTCTCAAACCCATAGCGATCTCTACCCCCACCTATCTACGAGACACCATGGCAACTATACAATTAGTTGATGGACGTCAGTATGATCCGGAAACCTGTTTGCTTGCCACAATGGACATTACTGCCCTATATACAAACATCCCCCAACAGGCAGCACTGGTGTGCATTGAAACTGTCTTGAATCGCAGACCGGCCCCACATAGGGTCCCCACTGAGTTTATTATCAAACTCTTAGACATAGCCATGACACAGAACTTTTTTACTTTTCAAGGCAAATTCTACGTACAGACAAAAGGCGTGGCTATGGGTGCGAGCTTCGCACCCAATCTTGCGATTATATTTATGAGCGAATATGAACACATGTTTGTGTTGAGTCAAAACAACCCATTTAGAGATCAACTCCAACTTTGAGCCAGGTACATCGATGATGTCCTTCTGATTTGGAGTGGTAATAAATTGTCCCTAACTGAATTCCATAAGTGGCTTAATCAACAACTAGCCGATATCCAATTTACCTTGGAGTGTGACAACCATTCGATAAATTTCTTGGACATTAAAATAAAATCTGACCGTGGCTGCCTGTACACTACTCTATATAGAAAAAGTAGTGAGCGTAATACGCTCCTTAGGTATTCCAGCCACCACCCTCGGAACCTCAGGGATAATCTGCCCTTTGGGCAATTCCTGAGGCTCCGCAGGAATTGTACAAGAAAGGAGGATTTCTTTGATGAATCATCCCTCCTAATTGCCAGACTTAGTGAGAGAGGCTACCCCTTACGCCTGCTCAAGAAAGCGCGTAAGCGAGCTTGGCACAACCATCGTGATCAACTGCTTAGTGTACAGGATAAGGGTATGAGTGAAGAAAGGCTGGTGTGTGTAACAACGTTTAACACCAGAAGTAACCAGATTAAAAAAGCCATAAATCGACACTGGCACTTGGTCAAAGACGAAGTAGGTGGACTTCAGACACCCTTACATGCTTTTAGAAAAGGGAGAAGCATCAGGGACCATCTAATAAAATCACTACTCCCAGTAATGACAGTTCCCTCTCAGACCACACTATGGGGTTTACCCCCAGTAATGGGCCACAAGAAATGTGGGAATTGTAAAGCTTGTCCTTTGACTTTGGAATGCACCACCTTTTCACACAATGACCAGGTCCGCACATTGAGAGTACATAGTAACTGTAACACCTCAGGGGTGATCTATGCCATCCTGTGCCCCTGTGGGTTTATGTACGTGGGACAGGCAATACAGAGATTAAAGTGTAGGATTCTCCAACATGTCAGTCGGATACGCTGCAAAACTGTGGGAGCATCCCTCGTGCAACACTTCACTACATTTGACCACGAACCTGAGAGTATCAAATGGTGGGTGATAGAGAAGGTGCAGATAAACCAACGAGGTGGCGATTTCCAAATTACTCTGAGCAGAAGGGAATGCCGCTGGATATATCTCCTTGATACGGCCAGGAAGGGATTAAATGAACTGGAGGAAATAAACAGACAGGTGGCAGTTCTTTAATCCCTTGCACTTAGTCGTCGTTGAATATGACTGCATAATGATCACTAATGCTTATATGTATATATGAGTTAAGTCTGTTAACAATGCTCTGTAAATATGACCAATAAGTGTGTTTTTTGTATCAATGTTGCGTGTAAATATGTACATAGTGTATATTTGGTTTTATCATTTGCACCCATGGAACCATTCTGCTGCAATTACATTCCCAATCGAAGATGGCCGCCATCATTATCAACATAGGTAATTGTTATCTTTTTTGAGGATTAAGCTCACTATTTTTTGTACCACAATTTTCTTATTTGTTTTGTGAGCCCCTTCTTAATTACTGGCCTTCAACATACATGGTTATATGAATATTTAAAATTCGTAATTTAATGGCACACATTATCGAAACGTTATGACCAATCGCCAACAAATCATGCAGAAAGTCCTTAGGGACCGTTCGATTCACTTAATTCTGTGAAAACGGCTAGATATCTCCGTAGTACTTCGTCGCTGTTCATGAACGAAAGTATTACCGGCGTGTGTAACTCCATGGCGCCTCGGTAGACGCTACCTCGCGTGTGAGCAGTTGCCGCTTTAACCTTGGAGACGCGTGGTTATATGGAGTCCTGTTAAAAAACGGTAAGCGCCCAGGGCAATCTTATAGGCATCTGTTTGTAGCACACCATCCTTATATGTAAACAAACAGATAGGCAACTCGTTTCGTTTTGTTTTTTCAGTTATCCTACAGTGAGTCGATCACTGACTTTCGACCATCACGGTGGGTCCACCTCTGACTATCAACCATCACTTTGTTTGGGAATGTAGTTTAAGAGAAGAGAACTCATGGAGCAAGGTAATAAATCCCTTGAGCCTTTTTATATAATTGAATACATAAATCTGTTGGGAGCCATCGCACCAATTGGTTCTCCCCTTCTTATTTTCACAGTGTGAGGATTTATTCAAATAATCGTATAGCTGTACAAATTAACTTCCAGATTGAGCTCTGGACTCTGACAAACGGTGAGCCCAATTTATTAAACAACAGCTATAATTTATAACTTTTGTCCACCTAGTTCAGTTTTTTAAAAAAGCACTGTTATGAATTGTTACAGCCTCCTGTTGACAAGAGATCGATCTGCAAGCATATAACCATTCGATTCATTGTGGAGGTAACATTTATGTTTTACCTGGATATGACTGTGACTATAGGACCATATATATATATATATTTATTACATGGGTCCTTCATTACTTTTTTCAGAAACCTGGTCTTTGTATCAGTGTATAGAATAGGATTCTGTGGATTACATGGACTGAACCCAGTTGGAGTGAAATAACGACCACTACTCCCCAAATAGGGTAAGCATTTTTGTACCCTTGTCCCTAGTTCATCAATTAGGCAACAGCCCCAATTTCTTACGGTCCATTATATCTCTTACAGGGTCATCAAAGATCTCTGTGTTGCCCCGTCCAATATGTCCTGAAGAAGACTCGCATGGCCCAGGCATAACCGACCGCAAGGCCGCAAGACGAGTCGAAACGTCGACAGTTATTTAATACCTGGACCACTACCTATATCCCTCTCTGTGATATAGTGCAGATAATCGTTACATCTTATGTCTGAAAACAATATTAGAGAGTCCCTTTGGACTATTTGAATGTGGTCAGGTTTTTTGGTCCAGCATTCATTGGCTGGTATTTTTTGAAATAATAGAAATTGTTTTTTATAAATTGTGTGTGATTTCTTTCAATTTTCCCTTTCACCCTATCACTTGCACTTTCTTTGACACCCTTTGCTATACTGCACGCTATATACGGGGCAATAAGATTTCTAGACATATAGAAAAAATATATAAAAATTTGTGATTTGTGCTACAAATTTTGCATATGACAATAGATTAAAAATATTGCGTATAAATTGGACGTTGTTGTTGTTCAGGTTTCTTATGTTCATCATTAATTGAGTAGAGCTGTTTCAAATAATATATGCTCTCTAATTGGATACGTTCTGATTCATTGTTCTTGTAGAAAGTTATAGGTCTCGGACCATTGTTTGTTAATATCAATTTAATACCCAGGTCCAGTACCTTTTTGGGTTACCCCATTTCTTTAATGGTTACCTTGAGCAGTTTGTCTGCGAGGGTTGTTTGTTTAAATGTTAAATATTGTGTTGATAAAGTGTTTGTGTTGCAGTCTAGAGATTATCTTGAATAAAAAACTGTAGATCATAGGATGTCGGAGAAAGAGACCTTATCATATAGTGAGGACTATATAGATAAACTCTTATTGGAGGAAGGCAGTGGTACTTTCCTTGCCGACAACACCACCACTAGTGACTTGTCATTGAATGAGAAGATCACAAAACTAGAACGCCTAGAAAAGAAGTTAATACGAACCAGGCTACATGGGCACACCCTAGCAAAATATTTGAGGTCAAACGTCATCCCAATTGGACTTCAAGTCCGTAATGAACCAGCTATCTTCCTAGAGAACCCAAAATTTAAGGAGGGCTTTAGCTTTATATCTAATACATGCTCAAGACATTGGATGGTCTTGGGCATTGAAACCGCTGTAGTAGAAGTGGAAAGGCTTACTAGGGAGATAGCTACCTTGAGAAAAGAAATTATTGATGACAAAGCTCTAGTCAATGCCAAGGAGGCTTTGGAGAGGTTAGAGAAAACCATTCGGGAATTTGACATATATACACAGGGAACCAAATTGGAAAAAGTGGCAAAGGACATCAAAGCATACGACAAAAAGGTCACATACCCCTACCTGCAGGAATCAATCAATCAATCAATCAAAGACATTTATAGAGCGCACTACATACCCGTAGGGTCTCAAGGCGCTGGGGGTGGGGGGGTGCCGCTACTGCTCGAACAGCCAGGTCTTCAGCTTCTTCCTGAAGGAGAGGTGGTCTTGGGTCAGGCGCAGGTCGGTCGGGAGGCAGTTCCAGGTCTTGGCGGCCAGGTAGGAGAAGGACCTTCCTCCTGTAGTCGCTCTTCGGATGCGGGGGACGGCGGCGAGGGCGTGGTTGGCTGATCGGAGGTGGCGTTTGGGAGCGTAGAAGCTGATTCGGCTGTTGAGGTAGCTCGGGCCTTGGTCGTGTAGGGCTTTGTGTGCGTGGGTGAGGAGGGCGAAGGTGATTCTTTTGTTGACGGGGAGCCAGTGTAGGTCTCTCAGATGTCCGGAGATGAGGCTGGTTCGTGGGATGTCGAGGATGAGTCTGGCTGAGGCGTTCTGGATCCGCTGGAGTCTCTTCTGGAGCTTGGCGGTGGTACCGGCGTAGAGGGCGTTGCCGTAGTCCAGTCGGCTAGTGACGAGGGCCTGGGTGACGGTCTTCCTGGTCTCGGTGGGGATCCACCAGAAGATCTTCCGTAGCATGCGTAGGATGTTGAAGCACGCCGAGGAGACGTTGTTGACTTGCCTGGTCATGGAGAGGGAGGAGTCCAGGATGAAGCCCAGGTTGCCTGCATGGTCTGTCGGTTTGGGTGCGGTGCCCAGGGCGGGAGGCCACCAGGAGTCGTCCCAGGCGGAGGGTGAAGAGCCCAGGATAAGGACCTCCGTCTTGCCTGAGTTCAGTTTCAGGCGGCTGGTCGTCATCCACTCGGCTACCTCTTTCATCCCTTCGTGCAGGTTGGCTCTGGCCACGGCGGGGTCGTTGGTCAGGGAGAGGATCAGCTGGGTGTCGTCGGCGTAGGAGATTATGCTGAGGTTGTGTTGGCGTGCGATGGCCGCGAGGGGGCTCATGTAGACGTTGAAGAGAGTAGGGCTCAGCGAGGATCCTTGAGGGACGCCGCAGATGACTTCGGTGGCCTCTGACTTGTACGGTGGTAGGCGGACTCTCTGTGTTCTTCCGTCGAGGAAGGAGATGATCCATTCCAGCGCCTTGTCCTGGATTCCGATGTTGCTGAGGCGCTGTACTAGGGTGCGGTGGCAGACAGTGTTGAATGCCGCGGAGAGGTCTAGGAGGATGAGGGCCGCTGTTTCTCCGTTGTCCATCAGGGCTCGGATGTCATCGGTGGCGGCGATGAGGGCGGTCTCGGTGCTGTGGTTGGCTCGGAAGCCAGACTGTGAGGGGTCGAGGGATCCATTCGTCTCGAGGAAGGCGGCCATCTGCTTGTTGGCGGTCTTTTCGATGACTTTGGCTGGAAACGGGAGGAGCGAGATGGGGCGGTAATTCTTGAGTTCGGTGGGGTCCGCTGTGGGTTTCTTGAGTAGAGCGCTGAGTTCGGCGTGCTTCCAGCTCTCAGGGAAGGTGGCGGTGTCGAAGGATGTGTTGATGATGTCTCGTAGGTGGGGTGCGATGACAGCGTCGGCCTTGTTGATGACGTGGTGAGGGCAGGGGTCGGTCGGCGATCCGGAGTGGATGGAGTTCATCGTGCGGATGGTGTCTTCGGTGCTGATCGGGGTCCAGGCGTGGAGGGTGGTGGTGGGGGGTGGTTGTTCGGTCGTGGTGTGCGTTGGTTGGTTGTTGAAGCTGTTGTGTATGTCCGCGATCTTGTTGTGGAAGTATGAGGCGAGGGAGTTGCAGAGGTCTTGCGATGGGGTGATGTCGTTGTTTCCTGCGCTGGGGTTGGATAGCTCTTTCACGATGTTGAAGAGTTCCTTGCAGTTGTGTGTGTTGTTGTCCAGCCCTTCCTTGAATGTGGTTTTCTTGGCGGCGCGGATTAGCTGGTGGTGCTTCCGGGTGGCCAGCTTGAAGGTGGTCCTGTTGCCCGGTGTAGGTTCCCTTCTCCAGACTTTCTCGAGGGCTCGGCAGTTCTTCTTGGAGCTCTTGAGTTCGTCGGTGAACCATGGGGCTTTCTTGCTGCCGGGTCTGCTGGGCGGGGTCCTCAGCGGGACGAGCTCGTCCGCGCAGTTGCTGATCCACTTTGTGAGGTTGTCGGCGGCCTGGTTGGGGTTCGCTGAGCTAACAGGAGGGTGCTGGCTCAAGGAGGTGGCGAGCTGGTCTGCTGTGATCTTGTTCCAGCTTCTGCGGGCAGCCTGTTGCTGGTGGTGGTGGGTCGTCGTTCTTTTGAAGGTGAAGTGGACGCAGCAGTGGTCCGTCCATTGAAGCTCTGTGGCGTGGCTGAAGTCGATGTCTGTGCTGGATGAGAAGACTGCGTTGAGTGTGTGTCCGGCGAGGTGGGTGGGGGTGGACACCAGCTGCTTGAGTCCAAGATTGGCGAGGTTGTCGAGCAGGGTGCTGGTGTTGCGGTCGTTATTGTTCTCCAGGTGGAAGTTGAGGTCCCCCAAGAGGATGTAGTCAGCGGAGGGGAGGGCATGCGGGCTGACGAAGTCGGCGATGTCCTCGCTGAATTGTGTGCGTGGTCCCGGGGGTCGGTAGATCAGGGTGCCTCTGAGGGTGGTGTTCGGGTCGGTGTGGATCTGGAAATGCAGGTGTTCGGCGGTGGTCAGGGTGTTGTCGGTGCTGGTCGTGAGACGGATGGTGTTCCTGTGGACGATGGCGATGCCTCCTCCCATCTGGTTGGCGGTGCGATCCCTCTGGGTGATCTTGTAGCCCTCTGGGATGGCGATGGCGATGTCGGGAGCTGAAGAGGCGTTCATCCAGGTCTCTGTGAGGAAGGCAACGTCAGGGGCTGTGGCGTCTAGGAGGTTCCAGAGTTCGATGGCGTGTCTGTGGACGGAGCGGTTGTTGAGCAGGATGCACTTGAGGTGGGTGCTGCTGGTTTTTGACTTGGCGGGTGCTGGTGCGAGGCAGGTCCGGATGCAGGTGAACTTGCAGGCGTGGCAGCTGAAGGGTCCGTGGGTGCGTCGTGGTGTGGCTTGGTGGCATCCTGGGAGTCGGCCGGTGTTGAGTGCGATGAGGGTGGCGGCGGAGTACGTCAGGCGGGTCGGTTGGGGTCCTCGAGGGCCAGGGGTCCTGGCACTGGGCGCGGTCCAGGCACGGACGGGCGTAGACGGGCTTACCTTTGGCGCGCCTTCGGCGCACAATCGGCGCGCCCGCTGCGCGTGACCGCTGCGCGTTCGCACGGTCGCCATATAAGGCGAAGTGCGCGGGTGGGCGGAGCAGCTGGGAGGCGGGAGCGGGGAGGGTACAGAAGAGAAAAAGGGGCGGGGTAAGCGGCGGTGGCGGGAAGCGGGGAGGGAGAGCGGAGGGCGGCGAGGTAGGCGGGCAAACAGGAAGGAAAACGCTAACACGGGCACAAATTACAATAAAACAGGCACAATGGAGAGCAAAACAAGACAAAAAAGCTTACAACAGTTAAGGCAGCCGGCAGGCGAGCACGGACCACGCCGCTCGGAGGAGGGGGCGTGGTCAGCGGTAGCGAGGCAGGCGGCGAGGCAGTAGGGCACGGCAAAGGGGCACACGCAGCAGCTGGTGGCCGTGCGGCGCGGGGGTGTCCCATATTACACACAGGATCAGAGAGGGGGTCTCTCTAGCCGAGGCCGGGGAGACGTTACAATACCTTCTCGGGTTCCTCAGCCAGCAGTGGCTCAGATAGTGAATTTGATCGCCCAGGTACCAGCACAGGGTCCAATTCCTCTGCCCAGAATTTCCAGGACCAACAGCCTTTTTTAGCCGAGGACCAATGGTGGGGACCACGCGGCAGAGGCCGCCCCTGGGGACGACCCAGGGGAACACGGGGAGTGACATGGAATCGAGGGACAGGCAGAGGGAAGAAAACATATCAGTCAGACTCTCATGGCGAGATCAGAACGAGGCGCCAACACTACAGATGGTAGTACATAGACCAGAGAATCCGGTTATAAATCTGTCAGATTATGTTTTGACTCAAGACGAACAGAGTGTGCTTTCAAAGGGGCTGTCTTTTGTCCCGACAGCCATGCCTAATGATTTCAATCTGAAGATGGAGTTACAACAATTTTTCAGGAAGGTTCGACTTAAACACTATTTCCAGAAGGTCCCACATAATCCTACCTTTTCAGCCAGTGGACTGAGACCCCCGTCTAAGTTTAATCCGCCCTCACATATGGTGGACAGTAAAATACTAGCTTATGAACAGGTGGTTACACGGGATGTAGAACAGATCTTAACAACTAGACAGTATGTTCCATATAATATGAGCAAACAAGAAAAAACTGCTCTCTACAATTTGGGAAACAACACCAATATCGTAGTGAAACCTGCAGATAAGGGGGGGGGCAATTGTAATTCAAAATGTTGAGAATTATAAGAGCGAGATACTATCTCAATTACAAGTGGAAGGCAATTACAAACTTCTAAAAAAAGATCCGACTAAGGTGATCAGTCAAACTGTTAGTGCTGTTACCAACATTGTACTACAGGAGGGGTACATCACCAAACATGAGTTTGATTTCTTAAACAACAGACACCCACGCATGCCCACGATTTATACGCTCCCCAAGGTGCATAAACGCCTTGAGGATCCACCGGGGAGACCCATCATTTCGGGGTGCGGTTCCATTTTGGAACCCCTGTGTAAATACATCAATATATTTCTCAAACCCATAGCGATCTCTACCCCCACCTATCTACGAGACACCATGGCAACTATACAATTAGTTGATGGACGTCAGTATGATCCGGAAACCTGTTTGCTTGCCACAATGGACATTACTGCCCTATATACAAATATCCCCCAACAGGCAGCACTGGTGTGCATTGAAACTGTCTTGAATCGCAGACCGGCCCCACATAGGGTCCCCACTGAGTTTATTATCAAACTCTTAGACATAGCCATGACACAGAACTTTTTTACTTTTCAAGGCAAATTCTACGTACAGACAAAAGGCGTGGCTATGGGTGCGAGCTTCGCACCCAATCTTGCGATTATATTTATGAGCGAATATGAACACATGTTTGTGTTGAGTCAAAACAACCCATTTAGAGATCAACTCCAACTTTGGGCCAGGTACATCGATGATGTCCTTCTGATTTGGAGTGGTAATAAATTGTCCCTAACTGAATTCCATAAGTGGCTTAATCAACAACTAGCCGATATCCAATTTACCTTGGAGTGTGACAACCATTCGATAAATTTCTTGGACATTAAAATAAAATCTGACCGTGGCTGCCTGTACACTACTCTATATAGAAAAAGTAGTGAGCGTAATACGCTCCTTAGGTATTCCAGCCACCACCCTCGGAACCTCAGGGATAATCTGCCCTTTGGGCAATTCCTGAGGCTCCGCAGGAATTGTACAAGAAAGGAGGATTTCTTTGAGGAATCATCCCTCCTAATTGCCAGACTTAGTGAGAGAGGCTACCCCTTACGCCTGCTCAAGAAAGCGCGTAAGCGAGCTTGGCACAACCATCGTGATCAACTGCTTAGTGTACAGGATAAGGGTATGAGTGAAGAAAGGCTGGTGTGTGTAACAACGTTTAACACCAGAAGTAACCAGATTAAAAAAGCCATAAATCGACACTGGCACTTGGTCAAAGACGAAGTAGGTGGACTTCAGACACCCTTACATGCTTTTAGAAAAGGGAGAAGCATCAGGGACCATCTAATAAAATCACTACTCCCAGTAATGACAGTTCCCTCTCAGACCACACTATGGGGTTTACCCCCAGTAATGGGCCACAAGAAATGTGGGAATTGTAAAGCTTGTCCTTTGACTTTGGAATGCACCACCTTTTCACACAATGACCAGGTCCGCACATTGAGAGTACATAGTAACTGTAACACCTCAGGGGTGATCTATGCCATCCTGTGCCCCTGTGGGTTTATGTACGTGGGACAGACAATACAGAGAATAAAGTGTAGGATTCTCCAACATGTCAGTCGGATACGCTGCAAAACTGTGGGAGCACCCCTCGTGCAACACTTCACTACATTTGACCACGAACCTGAGAGTATCAAATGGTGGGTGATAGAGAAGGTGCAGATAAACCAACGAGGTGGCGATTTCCAAAGTACTCTGAGCAGAAGGGAATGCCGCTGGATATATCTCCTTGATACGGCCAGGAAGGGATTAAATGAACTGGAGGAAATAAACAGACAGGTGGCAGTTCTTTAATCCCTTGCACTTAGTCGTCGTTGAATATGACTGCATAATGATCACTAATGCTTATATGTATATATGAGTTAAGTCTGTTAACAATGCTCTGTAAATATGACCAATAAGTGTGTTTTTTGTATCAATGTTGCGTGTAAATATGTACATAGTGTATATTTGGTTTTATCATTTGCACCCATGGAACCATTCTGCTGCAATTACATTCCCAATCGAAGATGGCCGCCATCATTATCAACATAGGTAATTGTTATCTTTTTTGAGGATTAAGCTCACTATTTTTTGTACCACAATTTTCTTATTTGTTTTGTGAGCCCCTTCTTAATTACTGGCCTTCAACATACATGGTTATATGAATATTTAAAATTCGTAATTTAATGGCACACATTATCGAAACGTTATGACCAATCGCCAACAAATCATGCAGAAAGTCCTTAGGGACCGTTCGATTCACTTAATTCTGTGAAAACGGCTAGATATCGCCGTAGTACTTCGTCGCTGTTCATGAACGAAAGTATTACCGGCGCGTGTAACTCCATGGCGCCTCGGTAGAGGCTACCTCGCGTGTGAGCAGTTGCCGCTTTAACCTTGGAGACGCGTGGTTATATGGAGTCCTGTTAAAAAACGGTAAGCGCCCAGGGCAATCTTATAGGCATCTGTTTGTAGCACACCATCCTTATATGTAAACAAACAGATAGGCAACTCGTTTCGTTTTGTTTTTTCAGTTATCCTACAGTGAGTCGATCACTGACTTTCGACCATCACGGTGGGTCCACCTCTGACTATCAACCATCACTTTGTTTGGGAATGTAGTTTAAGAGAAGAGAACTCATGGAGCAAGGTAATAAATCCCTTGAGCCTTTTTATATAATTGAATACATAAATCTGTTGGGAGCCATCGCACCAATTGGTTCTCCCCTTCTTATTTTCACAGTGTGAGGATTTATTCAAATAATCGTATAGCTGTACAAATTAACTTCCAGATTGAGCTCTGGACTCTGACAAACGGTGAGCCCAATTTATTAAACAACAGCTATAATTTATAACTTTTGTCCACCTAGTTCAGTTTTTTAAAAAAGCACTGTTATGAATTGTTACAGCCTCCTGTTGACAAGAGATCGATCTGCAAGCATATAACCATTCGATTCATTGTGGAGGTAACATTTATGTTTTACCTGGATATGACTGTGACTATAGGACCATATATATATATATATATTTATTACATGGGTCCTTCATTACTTTTTTCAGAAACCTGGTCTTTGTATCAGTGTATAGAATAGGATTCTGTGGATTACATGGACTGAACCCAGTTGGAGTGAAATAACGACCACTACTCCCCAAATAGGGTAAGCATTTTTGTACCCTTGTCCCTAGTTCATCAATTAGGCAACAGCCCCAATTTCTTACGGTCCATTATATCTCTTACAGGGTCATCAAAGATCTCTGTGTTACCCCGTCCAATATGTCCTGAAGAAGACTCGCATGGCCCAGGCATAACCGACCGCAAGGCCGCAAGACGAGTCGAAACGTCGACAGTTATTTAATACCTGGACCACTACCTATATCCCTCTCTGTGATATAGTGCAGATAATCGTTACATCTTATGTCTGAAAACAATATTAGAGAGTCCCTTTGGACTATTTGAATGTGGTCAGGTTTTTTGGTCCAGCATTCATTGGCTGGTATTTTTTGAAATAATAGAAATTGTTTTTTATAAATTGTGTGTGATTTCTTTCAATTTTCCCTTTCACCCTATCACTTGCACTTTCTTTGACACCCTTTGCTATACTGCACGCTATATACGGGGCAATAAGATTTCTAGACATATAGAAAAAATATATAAAAATTTGTGATTTGTGCTACAAATTTTGCATATGACAATAGATTAAAAATATTGCGTATAAATTGGACGTTGTTGTTGTTCAGGTTTCTTATGTTCATCATTAATTGAGTAGAGCCGTTTCAAATAATATATGCTCTCTAATTGGATACGTTCTGATTCATTGTTCTTGTAGAAAGTTATAGGTCTCGGACCATTGTTTGTTAATATCAATTTAATACCCAGGTCCAGTACCTTTTTGGGTTACCCCATTTCTTTAATGGTTACCTTGAGCAGTTTGTCTGCGAGGGTTGTTTGTTTAAATGTTAAATATTGTGTTGATAAAGTGTTTGTGTTGCAGTCTAGAGATTATCTTGAATAAAAAACTGTAGATCATAGGATGTCGGAGAAAGAGACCTTATCATATAGTGAGGACTATATAGATAAACTCTTATTGGAGGAAGGCAGTGGTACTTTCCTTGCCGACAACACCACCACTAGTGACTTGTCATTGAATGAGAAGATCACAAAACTAGAACGCCTAGAAAAGAAGTTAATACGAACCAGGCTACATGGGCACACCCTAGCAAAATATTTGAGGTCAAACGTCATCCCAATTGGACTTCAAGTCCGTAATGAACCAGCTATCTTCCTAGAGAACCCAAAATTTAAGGAGGGCTTTAGCTTTATATCTAATACATGCTCAAGACATTGGATGGTCTTGGGTATTGAAACCGCTGTAGTAGAAGTGGAAAGGCTTACTAGGGAGATAGCTACCTTGAGAAAAGAAATTATTGATGACAAAGCTCTAGTCAATGCCAAGGAGGCTTTGGAGAGGTTAGAGAAAACCATTCGGGAATTTGACATATATACACAGGGAACCAAATTGGAAAAAGTGGCAAAGGACATCAAAGCATACGACAAAAAGGTCACATACCCCTACCTGCAGGAATCAATCAATCAATCAATCAAAGACATTTATAGAGCGCACTACATACCCGTAGGGTCTCAAGGCGCTGGGGGTGGGGGGGTGCCGCTACTGCTCGAACAGCCAGGTCTTCAGCTTCTTCCTGAAGGAGAGGTGGTCTTGGGTCAGGCGCAGGTCGGTCGGGAGGCAGTTCCAGGTCTTGGCGGCCAGGTAGGAGAAGGACCTTCCTCCTGTAGTCGCTCTTCGGATGCGGGGGACGGCGGCGAGGGCGTGGTTGGCTGATCGGAGGTGGCGTTTGGGAGCGTAGAAGCTGATTCGGCTGTTGAGGTAGCTCGGGCCTTGGTCGTGTAGGGCTTTGTGTGCGTGGGTGAGGAGGGCGAAGGTGATTCTTTTGTTGACGGGGAGCCAGTGTAGGTCTCTCAGATGTCCGGAGATGAGGCTGGTTCGTGGGATGTCGAGGATGAGTCTGGCTGAGGCGTTCTGGATCCGCTGGAGTCTCTTCTGGAGCTTGGCGGTGGTACTGGCGTAGAGGGCGTTGCCGTAGTCCAGTCGGCTAGTGACGAGGGCCTGGGTGACGGTCTTCCTGGTCTCGGTGGGGATCCACCAGAAGATCTTCCGTAGCATGCGTAGGATGTTGAAGCACGCCGAGGAGACGTTGTTGACTTGCCTGGTCATGGAGAGGGAGGAGTCCAGGATGAAGCCCAGGTTGCCTGCATGGTCTGTCGGTTTGGGTGCGGTGCCCAGGGCGGGAGGCCACCAGGAGTCGTCCCAGGCGGAGGGTGAAGAGCCCAGGATGAGGACCTCCGTCTTGCCTGAGTTCAGTTTCAGGCGGCTGGTCGTCATCCACTCGGCTACCTCTTTCATCCCTTCGTGCAGGTTGGCTCTGGCCACGGCGGGGTCGTTGGTCAGGGAGAGGATCAGCTGGGTGTCGTCGGCGTAGGAGATTATGCTGAGGTTGTGTTGGCGTGCGATGGCCGCGAGGGGGCTCATGTAGACGTTGAAGAGAGTAGGGCTCAGCGAGGATCCTTGAGGGACGCCGCAGATGACTTCGGTGGCCTCTGACTTGTACGGTGGTAGGCGGACTCTCTGTGTTCTTCCGTCGAGGAAGGAGATGATCCATTCCAGCGCCTTGTCCTGGATTCCGATGTTGCTGAGGCGCTGTACTAGGGTGCGGTGGCAGACAGTGTTGAATGCCGCGGAGAGGTCTAGGAGGATGAGGGCCGCTGTTTCTCCGTTGTCCATCAGGGCTCGGATGTCATCGGTGGCGGCGATGAGGGCGGTCTCGGTGCTGTGGTTGGCTCGGAAGCCAGACTGTGAGGGGTCGAGGGATCCAATCGTCTCGAGGAAGGCGGCCATCTGCTTGTTGGCGGTCTTTTCGATGACTTTGGCTGGAAACGGGAGGAGCGAGATGGGGCGGTAATTCTTGAGTTCGGTGGGGTCCGCTGTGGGTTTCTTGAGTAGAGCGCTGAGTTCGGCGTGCTTCCAGCTCTCAGGGAAGGTGGCGGTGTCGAAGGATGTGTTGATGATGTCTCGTAGGTCGGGTGCGATGACAGCGTCGGCCTTGTTGATGACGTGGTGAGGGCAGGGGTCGGTCGGCGATCCGGAGTGGATGGAGTTCATCGTGCGGATGGTGTCTTCGGTGCTGATCGGGGTCCAGGCGTGGAGGGTGGTGGTGGGGGGTGGTTGTTCGGTCGTGGTGTGCGTTGGTTGGTTGTTGAAGCTGTTGTGTATGTCCGCGATCTTGTTGTGGAAGTATGAGGCGAGGGAGTTGCAGAGGTCTTGCGATGGGGTGATGTCGTTGTTTCCTGCGCTGGGGTTGGATAGCTCTTTCACGATGTTGAAGAGTTCCTTGCAGTTGTGTGTGTTGTTGTCCAGCCGGTCCTTGAATGCGGTTTTCTTGGCGGCGCGGATTAGCTGGTGGTGCTTCCGGGTGGCCAGCTTGAAGGTGGTCCTGTTGCCCGGTGTAGGTTCCCTTCTCCAGACTTTCTCGAGGGCTCGGCAGTTCTTCTTGGAGCTCTTGAGTTCGTCGGTGAACCATGGGGCTTTCTTGCTGCCGGGTCTGCTGGGCGGGGTCCTCAGCGGGACGAGCTCGTCCGCGCAGTTGCTGATCCACTTTGTGAGGTTGTCGGCGGCCTGGTTGGGGTTCGCTGAGCTAACAGGAGGGTGCTGGCTCAAGGAGGTGGCGAGCTGGTCTGCTGTGATCTTGTTCCAGCTTCTGCGGGCAGCCTGTTGCTGGTGGTGGTGGGTCGTCGTTCTTTTGAAGGTGAAGTGGACGCAGCAGTGGTCCGTCCATTGAAGCTCTGTGGCGTGGCTGAAGTCGATGTCTGTGCTGGATGAGAAGACTGCGTTGAGTGTGTGTCCGGCGAGGTGGGTGGGGGTGGACACCAGCTGCTTGAGTCCAAGATTGGCGAGGTTGTCGAGCAGGGTGCTGGTGTTGCGGTCGTTATTGTTCTCCAGGTGGAAGTTGAGGTCCCCCAAGAGGATGTAGTCAGCGGAGGGGAGGGCATGCGGGCTGACGAAGTCGGCGATGTCCTCGCTGAATTGTGTGCGTGGTCCCGGGGGTCGGTAGATCAGGGTGCCTCTGAGGGTGGTGTTCGGGTCGGTGTGGATCTGGAAATGCAGGTGTTCGGCGGTGGTCAGGGTGTTGTCGGTGCTGGTCGTGAGACGGATGGTGTTCCTGTGGACGATGGCGATGCCTCCTCTCATCTGGTTGGCGGTGCGATCCCTCTGGGTGATCTTGTAGCCCTCTGGGATGGCGATGGCGATGTCGGGAGCTGAAGAGGCGTTCATCCAGGTCTCTGTGAGGAAGGCAACGTCAGGGGCTGTGGCGTCTAGGAGGTTCCAGAGTTCGATGGCGTGTCTGTGGACGGAGCGGTTGTTGAGCAGGATGCACTTGAGGTGGGTGCTGCTGGTTTTTGACTTGGCGGGTGCTGGTGCGAGGCAGGTCCGGATGCAGGTGAACTTGCAGGCGTGGCAGCTGAATGGTCCGTGGGTGCGTCGTGGTGTGGCGGCATCCTGGGAGTCGGCCGGTGTTGAGTGCGATGAGGGTGGCGGCGGAGTACGTCAGGCGGGTCGGTTGGGGTCCTCGAGGGCCAGGGGTCCTGGCACTGGGCGCGGTCCAGGCACGGACGGGCGTAGACGGGCTTACCTTTGGCGCGCCTTCGGCGCACAATCGGCGCGCCCGCTGCGCGTGACCGCTGCGCGTTCGCACGGTCGCCATATAAGGCGAAGTGCGCGGGTGGGCGGAGCAGCTGGGAGGCGGGAGCGGGGAGGGTACAGAAGAGAAAAAGGGGCGGGGTAAGCGGCGGTGGCGGGAAGCGGGGAGGGAGAGCGGAGGGCGGCGAGGTAGGCGGGCAAACAGGAAGGAAAACGCTAACACGGGCACAAATTACAATAAAACAGGCACAATGGAGAGCAAAACAAGACAAAAAAGCTTACAACAGTTAAGGCAGCCGGCAGGCGAGCACGGACCACGCCGCTCGGAGGAGGGGGCGTGGTCAGCGGTAGCGAGGCAGGCGGCGAGGCAGTAGGGCACGGCAAAGGGGCACACGCAGCAGCTGGTGGCCGTGCGGCGCGGGGGTGTCCCATATTACACACAGGATCAGAGAGGGGGTCTCTCTAGCCGAGGCCGGGGAGACGTTACAATACCTTCTCGGGTTCCTCAGCCAGCAGTGGCTCAGATAGTGAATTTGATCGCCCAGGTACCAGCACAGGGTCCAATTCCTCTGCCCAGAATTTCCAGGACCAACAGCCTTTTTTAGCCGAGGACCAATGGTGGGGACCACGCGGCAGAGGCCGCCCCTGGGGACGACCCAGGGGAACACGGGGAGTGACATGGAATCGAGGGACAGGCAGAGGGAAGAAAACATATCAGTCAGACTCTCATGGCGAGATCAGAACGAGGCGCCAACACTACAGATGGTAGTACATAGACCAGAGAATCCGGTTATAAATCTGTCAGATTATGTTTTGACTCAAGACGAACAGAGTGTGCTTTCAAAGGGGCTGTCTTTTGTCCCGACAGCCATGCCTAATGATTTCAATCTGAAGATGGAGTTACAACAATTTTTCAGGAAGGTTCGACTTAAACACTATTTCCAGAAGGTCCCACATAATCCTACCTTTTCAGCCAGTGGACTGAGACCCCCGTCTAAGTTTAATCCGCCCTCACATATGGTGGACAGTAAAATACTAGCTTATGAACAGGTGGTTACACGGGATGTAGAACAGATCTTAACAACTAGACAGTATGTTCCATATAATATGAGCAAACAAGAAAAAACTGCTCTCTACAATTTGGGAAACAACACCAATATCGTAGTGAAACCTGCAGATAAGGGGGGGGGCAATTGTAATTCAAAATGTTGAGAATTATAAGAGCGAGATACTATCTCAATTACAAGTGGAAGGCAATTACAAACTTCTAAAAAAAGATCTGACTAAGGTGATCAGTCAAACTGTTAGTGCTGTTACCAACATTGTACTACAGGAGGGGTACATCACCAAACATGAGTTTGATTTCTTAAACAACAGACACCCACGCATGCCCACGATTTATACGCTCCCCAAGGTGCATAAACGCCTTGAGGATCCACCGGGGAGACCCATCATTTCGGGGTGCGGTTCCATTTTGGAACCCCTGTGTAAATACATCAATATATTTCTCAAACCCATAGCGATCTCTACCCCCACCTATCTACGAGACACCATGGCAACTATACAATTAGTTGATGGACGTCAGTATGATCCGGAAACCTGTTTGCTTGCCACAATGGACATTACTGCCCTATATACAAATATCCCCCAACAGGCAGCACTGGTGTGCATTGAAACTGTCTTGAATCGCAGACCGGCCCCACATAGGGTCCCCACTGAGTTTATTATCAAACTCTTAGACATAGCCATGACACAGAACTTTTTTACTTTTCAAGGCAAATTCTACGTACAGACAAAAGGCGTGGCTATGGGTGCGAGCTTCGCACCCAATCTTGCGATTATATTTATGAGCGAATATGAACACATGTTTGTGTTGAGTCAAAACAACCCATTTAGAGATCAACTCCAACTTTGGGCCAGGTACATCGATGATGTCCTTCTGATTTGGAGTGGTAATAAATTGTCCCTAACTGAATTCCATAAGTGGCTTAATCAACAACTAGCCAATATCCAATTTACCTTGGAGTGTGACAACCATTCGATAAATTTCTTGGACATTAAAATAAAATCTGACCGTGGCTGCCTGTACACTACTCTATATAGAAAAAGTAGTGAGCGTAATACGCTCCTTAGGTATTCCAGCCACCACCCTCGGAACCTCAGGGATAATCTGCCCTTTGGGCAATTCCTGAGGCTCCGCAGGAATTGTACAAGAAAGGAGGATTTCTTTGATGAATCATCCCTCCTAATTGCCAGACTTAGTGAGAGAGGCTACCCCTTACGCCTGCTCAAGAAAGCGCGTAAGCGAGCTTGGCACAACCATCGTGATCAACTGCTTAGTGTACAGGATAAGGGTATGAGTGAAGAAAGGCTGGTGTGTGTAACAACGTTTAACACCAGAAGTAACCAGATTAAAAAAGCCATAAATCGACACTGGCACTTGGTCAAAGACGAAGTAGGTGGACTTCAGACACCCTTACATGCTTTTAGAAAAGGGAGAAGCATCAGGGACCATCTAATAAAATCACTACTCCCAGTAATGACAGTTCCCTCTCAGACCACACTATGGGGTTTACCCCCAGTAATGGGCCACAAGAAATGTGGGAATTGTAAAGCTTGTCCTTTGACTTTGGAATGCACCACCTTTTCACACAATGACCAGGTCCGCACATTGAGAGTACATAGTAACTGTAACACCTCAGGGGTGATCTATGCCATCCTGTGCCCCTGTGGGTTTATGTACGTGGGACAGACAATACAGAGAATAAAGTGTAGGATTCTCCAACATGTCAGTCAGATACGCTGCAAAACTGTGGGAGCACCCCTCGTGCAACACTTCACTACATTTGACCACGAACCTGAGAGTATCAAATGGTGGGTGATAGAGAAGGTGCAGATAAACCAACGAGGTGGCGATTTCCAAAGTACTCTGAGCAGAAGGGAATGCCGCTGGATATATCTCCTTGATACGGCCAGGAAGGGATTAAATGAACTGGAGGAAATAAACAGACAGGTGGCAGTTCTTTAATCCCTTGCACTTAGTCGTCGTTGAATATGACTGCATAATGATCACTAATGCTTATATGTATATATGAGTTAAGTCTGTTAACAATGCTCTGTAAATATGACCAATAAGTGTGTTTTTTGTATCAATGTTGCGTGTAAATATGTACATAGTGTATATTTGGTTTTATCATTTGCACCCATGGAACCATTCTGCTGCAATTACATTCCCAATCGAAGATGGCCGCCATCATTATCAACATAGGTAATTGTTATCTTTTTTGAGGATTAAGCTCACTATTTTTTGTACCACAATTTTCTTATTTGTTTTGTGAGCCCCTTCTTAATTACTGGCCTTCAACATACATGGTTATATGAATATTTAAAATTCGTAATTTAATAGCACACATTATCGAAACGTTATGACCAATCGCCAACAAATCATGCAGAAAGTCCTTAGGGACCGTTCGATTCACTTAATTCTGTGAAAACGGCTAGATATCGCCGTAGTACTTCGTCGCTGTTCATGAACGAAAGTATTACCGGCGCGTGTAACTCCATGGCGCCTCGGTAGACGCTACCTCGCGTGTGAGCAGTTGCCGCTTTAACCTTGGAGACGCGTGGTTATATGGAGTCCTGTTAAAAAACGGTAAGCGCCCAGGGCAATCTTATAGGCATCTGTTTGTAGCACACCATCCTTATATGTAAACAAACAGATAGGCAACTCGTTTCGTTTTGTTTTTTCAGTTATCCTACAGTGGGTCGATCACTGACTTTCGACCATCACGGTGGGTCCACCTCTGACTATCAACCATCACTTGTTTGGGAATGTAGTTTAAGAGAAGAGAACTCATGGAGCAAGGTAATAAATCCCTTGAGCCTTTTTATATAATTGAATACATAAATCTGTTGGGAGCCATCGCACCAATTGGTTCTCCCCTTCTTATTTTCACAGTGTGAGGATTTATTCAAATAATCGTATAGCTGTACAAATTAACTTCCAGATTGAGCTCTGGACTCTGACAAACGGTGAGCCCAATTTATTAAACAACAGCTATAATTTATAACTTTTGTCCACCTAGTTCAGTTTTTTAAAAAAGCACTGTTATGAATTGTTACAGCCTCCTGTTGACAAGAGATCGATCTGCAAGCATATAACCATTCGATTCATTGTGGAGGTAACATTTATGTTTTACCTGGATATGACTGTGACTATAGGACCATATATATATATATATATATTTATTACATGGGTCCTTCATTACTTTTTTCAGAAACCTGGTCTTTGTATCAGTGTATAGAATAGGAATCTGTGGATTACATGGACTGAACCCAGTTGGAGTGAAATAACGACCACTACTCCCCAAATAGGGTAAGCATTTTTGTACCCTTGTCCCTAGTTCATCAATTAGGCAACAGCCCCAATTTCTTACGGTCCATTATATCTCTTACAGGGTCATCAAAGATCTCTGTGTTGCCCCGTCCAATATGTCCTGAAGAAGACTCGCATGGCCCAGGCATAACCGACCGCAAGGCCGCAAGACGAGTCGAAACGTCGACAGTTATTTAATACCTGGACCACTACCTATATCCCTCTCTGTGATATAGTGCAGATAATCGTTACATCTTATGTCTGAAAACAATATTAGAGAGTCCCTTTGGACTATTTGAATGTGGTCAGGTTTTTTGGTCCAGCATTCATTGGCTGGTATTTTTTGAAATAATAGAAATTGTTTTTTATAAATTGTGTGTGATTTCTTTCAATTTTCCCTTTCACCCTATCACTTGCACTTTCTTTGACACCCTTTGCTATACTGCACGCTATATACGGGGCAATAAGATTTCTAGACATATAGAAAAAATATATAAAAATTTGTGATTTGTGCTACAAATTTTGCATATGACAATAGATTAAAAATATTGCGTATAAATTGGACGTTGTTGTTGTTCAGGTTTCTTATGTTCATCATTAATTGAGTAGAGCCGTTTCAAATAATATATGCTCTCTAATTGGATACGTTCTGATTCATTGTTCTTGTAGAAAGTTATAGGTCTCGGACCATTGTTTGTTAATATCAATTTAATACCCAGGTCCAGTACCTTTTTGGGTTACCCCATTTCTTTAATGGTTACCTTGAGCAGTTTGTCTGCGAGGGTTGTTTGTTTAAATGTTAAATATTGTGTTGATAAAGTGTTTGTGTTGCAGTCTAGAGATTATCTTGAATAAAAAACTGTAGATCATAGGATGTCGGAGAAAGAGACCTTATCATATAGTGAGGACTATATAGATAAACTCTTATTGGAGGAAGGCAGTGGTACTTTCCTTGCCGACAACACCACCACTAGTGACTTGTCATTGAATGAGAAGATCACAAAACTAGAACGCCTAGAAAAGAAGTTAATACGAACCAGGCTACATGGGCACACCCTAGCAAAATATTTGAGGTAAAACGTCATCCCAATTGGACTTCAAGTCCGTAATGAACCAGCTATCTTCCTAGAGAACCCAAAATTTAAGGAGGGCTTTAGCTTTATATCTAATACATGCTCAAGACATTGGATGGTCTTGGGCATTGAAACCGCTGTAGTAGAAGTGGAAAGGCTTACTAGGGAGATAGCTACCTTGAGAAAAGAAATTATTGATGACAAAGCTCTAGTCAATGCCAAGGAGGCTTTGGAGAGGTTAGAGAAAACCATTCGGGAATTTGACATATATACACAGGGAACCAAATTGGAAAAAGTGGCAAAGGACATCAAAGCATACGACAAAAAGGTCACATACCCCTACCTGCAGGAATCAATCAATCAATCAATCAAAGACATTTATAGAGCGCACTACATACCCGTAGGGTCTCAAGGCGCTGGGGGTGGGGGGGTGCCGCTACTGCTCGAACAGCCAGGTCTTCAGCTTCTTCCTGAAGGAGAGGTGGTCTTGGGTCAGGCGCAGGTCGGTCGGGAGGCAGTTCCAGGTCTTGGCGGCCAGGTAGGAGAAGGACCTTCCTCCTGTAGTCGCTCTTCGGATGCGGGGGACGGCGGCGAGGGCGTGGTTGGCTGATCGGAGGTGGCGTTTGGGAGCGTAGAAGTTGATTCGGCTGTTGAGGTAGCTCGGGCCTTGGTCGTGTAGGGCTTTGTGTGCGTGGGTGAGGAGGGCGAAGGTGATTCTTTTGTTGACGGGGAGCCAGTGTAGGTCTCTCAGATGTCCGGAGATGAGGCTGGTTCGTGGGATGTCGAGGATGAGTCTGGCTGAGGCGTTCTGGATCCGCTGGAGTCTCTTCTGGAGCTTGGCGGTGGTACCGGCGTAGAGGGCGTTGCCGTAGTCCAGTCGGCTAGTGACGAGGGCCTGGGTGACGGTCTTCCTGGTCTCGGTGGGGATCCACCAGAAGATCTTCCGTAGCATGCGTAGGATGTTGAAGCACGCCGAGGAGACGTTGTTGACTTGCCTGGTCATGGAGAGAGAGGAGTCCAGGATGAAGCCCAGGTTGCCTGCATGGTCTGTCGGTTTGGGTGCGGTGCCCAGGGCGGGAGGCCACCAGGAGTCGTCCCAGGCGGAGGGTGAAGAGCCCAGGATGAGGACCTCCGTCTTGTCTGAGTTCAGTTTCAGGCGGCTGGTCGTCATCCACTCGGCTACCTCTTTCATCCCTTCGTGCAGGTTGGCTCTGGCCACGGCGGGGTCGTTGGTCAGGGAGAGGATCAGCTGGGTGTCGTCGGCGTAGGAGATTATGCTGAGGTTGTGTTGGCGTGCGATGGCCGCGAGGGGGCTCATGTAGACGTTGAAGAGAGTAGGGCTCAGCGAGGATCCTTGAGGGACGCCGCAGATGACTTCGGTGGCCTCTGACTTGTACGGTGGTAGGCGGACTCTCTGTGTTCTTCCGTCGAGGAAGGAGATGATCCATTCCAGCGCCTTGTCCTGGATTCCGATGTTGCTGAGGCGCTGTACTAGGGTGCGGTGGCAGACAGTGTTGAATGCCGTGGAGAGGTCTAGGAGGATGAGGGCCGCTGTTTCTCCGTTGTCCATCAGGGCTCGGATGTCATCGGTGGCGGCGATGAGGGCGGTCTCGGTGCTGTGGTTGGCTCGGAAGCCAGACTGTGAGGGGTCGAGGGATCCATTCGTCTCGAGGAAGGCGGCCATCTGCTTGTTGGCGGTCTTTTCGATGACTTTGGCTGGAAACGGGAGGAGCGAGATGGGGCGGTAATTCTTGAGTTCGGTGGGGTCCGCTGTGGGTTTCTTGAGTAGAGCGCTGAGTTCGGCGTGCTTCCAGCTCTCAGGGAAGGTGGCGGTGTCGAAGGATGTGTTGATGATGTCTCGTAGGTGGGGTGCGATGACAGTGTCGGCCTTGTTGATGACGTGGTGAGGGCAGGGGTCGGTCGGCGATCCGGAGTGGATGGAGTTCATCGTGCGGATGGTGTCTTCGGTGCTGATCGGGGTCCAGGCGTGGAGGGTGGTGGTGGGGGGTGGTTGTTCGGTCGTGGTGTGCGTTGGTTGGTTGTTGAAGCTGTTGTGTATGTCCGCGATCTTGTTGTGGAAGTATGAGGCGAGGGAGTTGCAGAGGTCTTGCGATGGGGTGATGTCGTTGTTTCCTGCGCTGGGGTTGGATAGCTCTTTCACGATGTTGAAGAGTTCCTTGCAGTTGTGTGTGTTGTTGTCCAGCCGGTCCTTGAATGCGGTTTTCTTGGCGGCGCGGATTAGCTGGTGGTGCTTCCGGGTGGCCAGCTTGAAGGTGGTCCTGTTGCCCGGTGTAGGTTCCCTTCTCCAGACTTTCTCGAGGGCTCGGCAGTTCTTCTTGGAGCTCTTGAGTTCGTCGGTGAACCATGGGGCTTTCTTGCTGCCGGGTCTGCTGGGCGGGGTCCTCAGCGGGACGAGCTCGTCCGCACAGTTGCTGATCCACTTTGTGAGGTTGTCGGCGGCCTCGTTGGGGTTCGCTGAGCTAACAGGAGGGTGCTGGCTCAAGGAGGTGGCGAGCTGGTCTGCTGTGATCTTGTTCCAGCTTCTGCGGGCAGCCTGTTGCTGGTGGTGGTGGGTCGTCGTTCTTTTGAAGGTGAAGTGGACGCAGCAGTGGTCCGTCCATTGAAGCTCTGTGGCGTGGCTGAAGTCGATGTCTGTGCTGGATGAGAAGACTGCGTCGAGTGTGTGTCCGGCGAGGTGGGTGGGGGTGGACACCAGCTGCTTGAGTCCAAGATTGGCGAGGTTGTCGAGCAGGGTGCTGGTGTTGCGGTCGTTATTGTTCTCCAGGTGGAAGTTGAGGTCCCCCAAGAGGATGTAGTCAGCGGAGGGGAGGGCATGCGGGCTGACGAAGTCGGCGATGTTCTCGCTGAATTGTGTGCGTGGTCCCGGGGGTCGGTAGATCAGGGTGCCTCTGAGGGTGGTGTTCGGGTCGGTGTGGATCTGGAAATGCAGGTGTTCGGCGGTGGTCAGGGTGTTGTCGGTGCTGGTCGTGAGACGGATGGTGTTCCTGTGGACGATGGCGATGCCTCCTCCCATCTGGTTGGCGGTGCGATCCCTCTGGGTGATCTTGTAGCCCTCTGGGATGGCGATGGCGATGTCGGGAGCTGAAGAGGCGTTCATCCAGGTCTCTGTGAGGAAGGCAACGTCAGGGGCTGTGGCGTCTAGGAGGTTCCAGAGTTCGATGGCGTGTCTGTGGACGGAGCGGTTGTTGAGCAGGATGCACTTGAGGTGGGTGCTGCTGGTTTTTGACTTGGCGGGTGCTGGTGCGAGGCAGGTCCGGATGCAGGTGAACTTGCAGGCGTGGCAGCTGAAGGGTCCGTGGGTGCGTCGTGGTGTGGCTTGGTGGCATCCTGGGAGTCGGCCGGTGTTGAGTGCGATGAGGGTGGCGGCGGAGTACGTCAGGCGGGTCGGTTGGGGTCCTCGAGGGCCAGGGGTCCTGGCACTGGGCGCGGTCCAGGCACGGACGGGCGTAGACGGGCTTACCTTTGGCGCGCCTTCGGCGCACAATCGGCGCGCCCGCTGCGCGTGACCGCTGCGCGTTCGCACGGTCGCCATATAAGGCGAAGTGCGCGGGTGGGCGGAGCAGCTGGGAGGCGGGAGCGGGGAGGGTACAGAAGAGAAAAAGGGGCGGGGTAAGCGGCGGTGGCGGGAAGCGGGGAGGGAGAGCGGAGGGCGGCGAGGTAGGCGGGCAAACAGGAAGGAAAACGCTAACACGGGCACAAATTACAATAAAACAGGCACAATGGAGAGCAAAACAAGACAAAAAAGCTTACAACAGTTAAGGCAGCCGGCAGGCGAGCACGGACCACGCCGCTCGGAGGAGGGGGCGTGGTCAGCGGTAGCGAGGCAGGCGGCGAGGCAGTAGGGCACGGCAAAGGGGCACACGCAGCAGCTGGTGGCCGTGCGGCGCGGGGGTGTCCCATATTACACACAGGATCAGAGAGGGGGTCTCTCTAGCCGAGGCCGGGGAGACGTTACAATACCTTCTCGGGTTCCTCAGCCAGCAGTGGCTCAGATAGTGAATTTGATCGCCCAGGTACCAGCACAGGGTCCAATTCCTCTGCCCAGAATTTCCAGGACCAACAGCCTTTTTTAGCCGAGGACCAATGGTGGGGACCACGCGGCAGAGGCCGCCCCTGGGGACGACCCAGGGGAACACGGGGAGTGACATGGAATCGAGGGACAGGCAGAGGGAAGAAAACATATCAGTCAGACTCTCATGGCGAGATCAGAACGAGGCGCCAACACTACAGATGGTAGTACATAGACCAGAGAATCCGGTTATAAATCTGTCAGATTATGTTTTGACTCAAGACGAACAGAGTGTGCTTTCAAAGGGGCTGTCTTTTGTCCCGACAGCCATGCCTAATGATTTCAATCTGAAGATGGAGTTACAACAATTTTTCAGGAAGGTTCGACTTAAACACTATTTCCAGAAGGTCCCACATAATCCTACCTTTTCAGCCAGTGGACTGAGACCCCCGTCTAAGTTTAATCCGCCCTCACATATGGTGGACAGTAAAATACTAGCTTATGAACAGGTGGTTACACGGGATGTAGAACAGATCTTAACAACTAGACAGTATGTTCCATATAATATGAGCAAACAAGAAAAAACTGCTCTCTACAATTTGGGAAACAACACCAATATCGTAGTGAAACCTGCAGATAAGGGGGGGGGGGGCAATTGTAATTCAAAATGTTGAGAATTATAAGAGCGAGATACTATCTCAATTACAAGTGGAAGGCAATTACAAACTTCTAAAAAAAAGATCCGACTAAGGTGATCAGTCAAACTGTTAGTGCTGTTACCAACATTGTACTACAGGAGGGGTACATCACCAAACATGAGTTTGATTTCTTAAACAACAGACACCCACGCATGCCCATGATTTATACGCTCCCCAAGGTGCATAAACGCCTTGAGGATCCACCGGGGAGACCCATCATTTCGGGGTGCGGTTCCATTTTGGAACCCCTGTGTAAATACATCAATATATTTCTCAAACCCATAGCGATCTCTACCCCCACCTATCTACGAGACACCATGGCAACTATACAATTAGTTGATGGACGTCAGTATGATCCGGAAACCTGTTTGCTTGCCACAATGGACATTACTGCCCTATATACAAACATCCCCCAACAGGCAGCACTGGTGTGCATTGAAACTGTCTTGAATCGCAGACCGGCCCCACATAGGGTCCCCACTGAGTTTATTATCAAACTCTTAGACATAGCCATGACACAGAACTTTTTTACTTTTCAAGGCAAATTCTACGTACAGACAAAAGGCGTGGCTATGGGTGCGAGCTTCGCACCCAATCTTGCGATTATATTTATGAGCGAATATGAACACATGTTTGTGTTGAGTCAAAACAACCCATTTAGAGATCAACTCCAACTTTGGGCCAGGTACATCGATGATGTCCTTCTGATTTGGAGTGGTAATAAATTGTCCCTAACTGAATTCCATAAGTGGCTTAATCAACAACTAGCCGATATCCAATTTACCTTGGAGTGTGACAACCATTCGATAAATTTCTTGGACATTAAAATAAAATCTGACCGTGGCTGCCTGTACACTACTCTATATAGAAAAAGTAGTGAGCGTAATACGCTCCTTAGGTATTCCAGCCACCACCCTCGGAACCTCAGGGATAATCTGCCCTTTGGGCAATTCCTGAGGCTCCGCAGGAATTGTACAAGAAAGGAGGATTTATTTGATGAATCATCCCTCCTAATTGCCAGACTTAGTGAGAGAGGCTACCCCTTACGCCTGCTCAAGAAAGCGCGTAAGCGAGCTTGGCACAACCATCGTGATCAACTGCTTAGTGTACAGGATAAGGGTATGAGTGAAGAAAGGCTGGTGTGTGAAATCAGACAACGCATCACCCAACATAAATCGAGGTTACGGAGGGAAGTAGCAAATGCACCTTTGGTCAACCACTGGATTACAATGAAACATGATAAGACCAAGGTAAAATGGACTGTAATCTCTAAAATCGAAAACGACCCAAGAGGTGGAAATATTGAATTGAGACTTAACCAGAGAGAGGCGATGCTCATAATGAAATATGATGCTGCAGTAAATGGGCTTAACGAACTGTCAGAAATTTATAGACCAAGCACGTAAATTCCGCCTTAAAATTCTTTGGGG
This sequence comes from Lissotriton vulgaris, assembly GCF_964263255.1. Classification (NCBI taxonomy): domain Eukaryota; kingdom Metazoa; phylum Chordata; class Amphibia; order Caudata; family Salamandridae; genus Lissotriton; species Lissotriton vulgaris. Next base: position 1,940,088,541 of record NC_141693.1, read on the forward strand.
ACTACAGGTCCCAGAATCCTCAGGTTGCTTAGCCACTCCTACACCGCGCTACACTGGTAGAAGCCACACCCAGCCTCCACAGACCGAAGAGGAAGGAGAGAGAACTAGCGCGGCATATACTCGTGACAGAATCAGACTATTGGTAAGACCAACTACCAGGAGACCCATCGCCCCCCACGCGACTGCCATTTTACATTAGAAATTGCGTGTGTCTACAAAAATCGGCCCGCTAATACGTGACTGATTGTTTCCTTCTAGATTAGACATTGACTTCATAACCTTACTGAGCGTTCAGACTCCGACTGGAGCAGCAGCCGACCCACCGAGTAACGCGGAGTTTCACTCCATAGCGGGTAAGCAAACGCTACCGGCGTTTCGCCGACACTTGGCCTCACCTTCCAAACAACAAACACTCATGCCCTTCCCCCTTCTTGCAGATCCATCCTGCCGCACTGCCAATTTATATCAGGTAAGCTTTCCACACCATGCCACCCTAATCAGTTGAATGCGCAAGTGTAAATGTAGTGCACTGATTGCCTCTCTTTCCACTTGTTCCAGCCTTTTCTCTTTTCTGCATCACGGAACACCGTGTTGGAGTTATGACCCACATTAGAGGTAGGCTGAGATAGGACTGGTTGCGAATCAGGTGTTGAACCCTTAGAACCCACATTCATTAGTTTTGTTCCTTTTCCTTGCAGTAAACGTTTGGTCCTGAAGAGAACCCTGACAACCACAGGGCTCGAAACGCGTCGACCTACTATGTCCCAGGTCACCCTCTAAAAGTCTGCCCTAAAGGAACCCCTTAGGGGAACTAGAAAAAATTGTACTGTTTTCCTTTATTTGCCCGAAAAATTGAAATCTGACTTGAAACAGACAAAAATCAGACTGTTCATTGGTTGAAATTTAATTCTTTGTGTGACACTGGGACCAGAGTGTATGTTTTGTATGAATGGAAGGCCACGAATGAGTTGTATGGAAGTTGTTTATTCCTTGTACATACCGAATTAATTGTTTACTTTGTGTTGTTTGTATATATATGTATATAAAAAATTGTTGTGTTCCCTTGCATAAAATCAAAAAATGTTGCAGATCAAAAAAATTTAATAACGAAAGAAATAAATAACATTGCAATTTATAAAGCAGGTGTGCATGTCTTGTGTGATGCACGCCGCGAAGTTGAATAGTTTATTCTAAAGAAATTCCCCAGCACTGGCAATTGTTGTGTTTACTACGTAGTTTATTGGTTCAGCCTTGCTGTAGTTAGGAGCCAAGACCCTTTAGGTTTCCTAGAATATAAATCGACACTGGCACTTGGTCAAAGACGAAGTAGGTGGACTTCAGACACCCTTACATGCTTTTAGAAAAGGGAGAAGCATCAGGGACCATCTAATAAAATCACTACTCCCAGTAATGACAGTTCCCTCTCAGACCACACTATGGGGTTTACCCCCAGTAATGGGCCACAAGAAATGTGGGAATTGTAAAGCTTGTCCTTTGACTTTGGAATGCACCACCTTTTCACACAATGACCAGGTCCGCACATTGAGAGTACATAGTAACTGTAACACCTCAGGGGTGATCTATGCCATCCTGTGCCCCTGTGGGTTTATGTACGTGGGACAGAGAATACAGAGAATAAAGTGTAGGATTCTCCAACATGTCAGTCGGATACGCTGCAAAACTGTGGGAGCACCCCTCGTGCAACACTTCACTACATTTGACCACGAACCTGAGAGTATCAAATGGTGGGTGATAGAGAAGGTGCAGATAAACCAACGAGGTGGCGATTTCCAAAGTACTCTGAGCAGAAGGGAATGCCGCTGGATATATCTCCTTGATACGGCCAGGAAGGGATTAAATGAACTGGAGGAAATAAACAGACAGGTGGCAGTTCTTTAATCCCTTGCACTTAGTCGTCGTTGAATATGACTGCATAATGATCACTAATGCTTATATGTATATATGAGTTAAGTCTGTTAACAATGCTCTGTAAATATGACCAATAAGTGTGTTTTTTGTATCAATGTTGCGTGTAAATATGTACATAGTGTATATTTGGTTTTATCATTTGCACCCATGGAACCATTCTGCTGCAATTACATTCCCAATCGAAGATGGCCGCCATCATTATCAACATAGGTAATTGTTATCTTTTTTGAGGATTAAGCTCACTATTTTTTGTACCACAATTTTCTTATTTGTTTTGTGAGCCCCTTCTTAATTACTGGCCTTCAACATACATGGTTATATGAATATTTAAAATTCGTAATTTAATGGCACACATTATCGAAACGTTATGACCAATCGCCAACAAATCATGCAGAAAGTCCTTAGGGACCGTTCGATTCACTTAATTCTGTGAAAACGGCTAGATATCGCCGTAGTACTTCGCCGCTGTTCATGAACGAAAGTATTACCGGCGCGTGTAACTCCATGGCGCCTCGGTAGACGCTACCTCGCGTGTGAGCAGTTGCCGCTTTAACCTTGGAGACACGTGGTTATATGGAGTCCTGTTAAAAAACGGTAAGCGCCCAGGGCAATCTTATAGGCATCTGTTTGTAGCACACCATCCTTATATGTAAACAAACAGATAGGCAACTCGTTTCGTTTTGTTTTTTCAGTTATCCTACAGTGAGTCGATCACTGACTTTCGACCATCATGGTGGGTCCACCTCTGACTATCAACCATCACTTTGTTTGGGAATGTAGTTTAAGAGAAGAGAACTCATGGAGCAAGGTAATAAATCCCTTGAGCCTTTTTATATAATTGAATACATAAATCTGTTGGGAGCCATCGCACCAATTGGTTCTCCCCTTCTTATTTTCACAGTGTGAGGATTTATTCAAATAATCGTATAGCTGTACAAATTAACTTCCAGATTGAGCTCTGGACTCTGACAAACGGTGAGCCCAATTTATTAAACAACAGCTATAATTTATAACCTTTGTCCACCTAGTTCAGTTTTTTAAAAAAGCACTGTTATGAATTGTTACAGCCTCCTGTTGACAAGAGATCGATCTGCAAGCATATAACCATTCGATTCATTGTGGAGGTAACATTTATGTTTTACCTGGATATGACTGTGACTATAGGACCATATATATATATATATATTTATTACATGGGTCCTTCATTACTTTTTTCAGAAACCTGGTCTTTGTATCAGTGTATAGAATAGGATTCTGTGGATTACATGGACTGAACCCAGTTGGAGTGAAATAACGACCACTACTCCCCAAATAGGGTAAGCATTTTTGTACCCTTGTCCCTAGTTCATCAATTAGGCAACAGCCCCAATTTCTTACGGTCCATTATATCTCTTACAGGGTCATCAAAGATCTCTGTGTTGCCCCGTCCAATATGTCCTGAAGAAGACTCGCATGGCCCAGGCATAACCGACCGCAAGGCCGCAAGACGAGTCGAAACGTCGACAGTTATTTAATACCTGGACCACTACCTATATCCCTCTCTGTGATATAGTGCAGATAATCGTTACATCTTATGTCTGAAAACAATATTAGAGAGTCCCTTTGGACTATTTGAATGTGGTCAGGTTTTTTGGTCCAGCATTCATTGGCTGGTATTTTTTGAAATAATAGAAATTGTTTTTTATAAATTGTGTGTGATTTCTTTCAATTTTCCCTTTCACCCTATCACTTGCACTTTCTTTGACACCCTTTGCTATACTGCACGCTATATACGGGGCAATAAGATTTCTAGACATATAGAAAAAATATATAAAAATTTGTGATTTGTGCTACAAATTTTGCATATGACAATAGATTAAAAATATTGCGTATAAATTGGACGTTGTTGTTGTTCAGGTTTCTTATGTTCATCATTAATTGAGTAGAGCTGTTTCAAATAATATATGCTCTCTAATTGGATACGTTCTGATTCATTGTTCTTGTAGAAAGTTATAGGTCTCGGACCATTGTTTGTTAATATCAATTTAATACCCAGGTCCAGTACCTTTTTGGGTTACCCCATTTCTTTAATGGTTACCTTGAGCAGTTTGTCTGCGAGGGTTGTTTGTTTAAATGTTAAATATTGTGTTGATAAAGTGTTTGTGTTGCAGTCTAGAGATTATCTTGAATAAAAAACTGTAGATCATAGGATGTCGGAGAAAGAGACCTTATCATATAGTGAGGACTATATAGATAAACTCTTATTGGAGGAAGGCAGTGGTACTTTCCTTGCCGACAACACCACCACTAGTGACTTGTCATTGAATGAGAAGATCACAAAACTAGAACGCCTAGAAAAGAAGTTAATACGAACCAGGCTACATGGGCACACCCTAGCAAAATATTTGAGGTCAAACGTCATCCCAATTGGACTTCAAGTCCGTAATGAACCAGCTATCTTCCTAGAGAACCCAAAATTTAAGGAGGGCTTTAGCTTTATATCTAACACATGCTCAAGACATTGGATGGTCTTGGGCATTGAAACCGCTGTAGTAGAAGTGGAAAGGCTTACTAGGGAGATAGCTACCTTGAGAAAAGAAATTATTGATGACAAAGCTCTAGTCAATGCCAAGGAGGCTTTGGAGAGGTTAGAGAAAACCATTCGGGAATTTGACATATATACACAGGGAACCAAATTGGAAAAAGTGGCAAAGGACATCAAAGCATACGACAAAAAGGTCACATACCCCTACCTGCAGGAATCAATCAATCAATCAATCAAAGACATTTATAGAGCGCACTACATACCCGTAGGGTCTCAAGGCGCTGGGGGTGGGGGGGTGCCGCTACTGCTCGAACAGCCAGGTCTTCAGCTTCTTCCTGAAGGAGAGGTGGTCTTGGGTCAGGCGCAGGTCGGTCGGGAGGCAGTTCCAGGTCTTGGCGGCCAGGTAGGAGAAGGACCTTCCTCCTGTAGTCGCTCTTCGGATGCGGGGGACGGCGGCGAGGGCGTGGTTGGCTGATCGGAGGTGGCGTTTGGGAGCGTAGAAGTTGATTCGGCTGTTGAGGTAGCTCGGGCCTTGGTCGTGTAGGGCTTTGTGTGCGTGGGTGAGGAGGGCGAAGGTGATTCTTTTGTTGACGGGGAGCCAGTGTAGGTCTCTCAGATGTCCGGAGATGAGGCTGGTTCGTGGGATGTCGAGGATGAGTCTGGCTGAGGCGTTCTGGATCCGCTGGAGTCTCTTCTGGAGCTTGGCGGTGGTACCGGCGTAGAGGGCGTTGCCGTAGTCCAGTCGGCTAGTGACGAGGGCCTGGGTGACGGTCTTCCTGGTCTCGGTGGGGATCCACCAGAAGATCTTCCGTAGCATGCGTAGGATGTTGAAGCACGCCGAGGAGACGTTGTTGACTTGCCTGGTCATGGAGAGGGAGGAGTCCAGGATGAAGCCCAGGTTGCGTGCATGGTCTGTCGGTTTGGGTGCGGTGCCCAGGGCGGGAGGCCACCAGGAGTCGTCCCAGGCGGAGGGTGAAGAGCCCAGGATGAGGACCTCCGTCTTGTCTGAGTTCAGTTTCAGGCGGCTGGTCGTCATCCACTCGGCTACCTCTTTCATCCCTTCGTGCAGGTTGGCTCTGGCCACGGCGGGGTCGTTGGTCAGGGAGAGGATCAGCTGGGTGTCGTCGGCGTAGGAGATTATGCTGAGGTTGTGTTGGCGTGCGATGGCCGCGAGGGGGCTCATGTAGACGTTGAAGAGAGTAGGGCTCAGCGAGGATCCTTGAGGGACGCCGCAGATGACTTCGGTGGCCTCTGACTTGTACGGTGGTAGGCGGACTCTCTGTGTTCTTCCGTCGAGGAAGGAGATGATCCATTCCAGCGCCTTGTCCTGGATTCCGATGTTGCTGAGGCGCTGTACTAGGGTGCGGTGGCAGACAGTGTTGAATGCCGCGGAGAGGTCTAGGAGGATGAGGGCCGCTGTTTCCCCGTTGTCCATCAGGGCTCGGATGTCATCGGTGGCGGCGATGAGGGCGGTCTCGGTGCTGTGGTTGGCTCGGAAGCCAGACTGTGAGGGGTCGAGGGATCCATTCGTCTCGAGGAAGGCGGCCATCTGCTTGTTGGCGGTCTTTTCGATGACTTTGGCTGGAAACGGGAGGAGCGAGATGGGGCGGTAATTCTTGAGTTCGGTGGGGTCCGCTGTGGGTTTCTTGAGTAGAGCGCTGAGTTCGGCGTGCTTCCAGCTCTCAGGGAAGGTGGCGGTGTCGAAGGATGTGTTGATGATGTCTCGTAGGTGGGGTGCGATGACAGCGTCGGCCTTGTTGATGACGTGGTGAGGGCAGGGGTCGGTCGGCGATCCGGAGTGGATGGAGTTCATCGTGCGGATGGTGTCTTCGGTGCTAATCGGGATCCAGGCGTGGAGGGTGGTGGTGGGGGGTGGTTGTTCGGTCGTGGTGTGCGTTGGTTGGTTGTTGAAGCTGTTGTGTATGTCCGCGATCTTGTTGTGGAAGTATGAGGGGAGGGAGTTGCAGAGGTCTTGCGATGGGGTGATGTCGTTGTTTCCTGCGCTGGGGTTGGATAGCTCTTTCACGATGTTGAAGAGTTCCTTGCAGTTGTGTGCGTTGTTGTCCAGCCGGTCCTTGAATGCGGTTTTCTTGGCGGCGCTGATTAGCTGGTGGTGCTTCCGGGTGGCCAGCTTGAAGGTGGTCCTGTTGCCCGGTGTAGGTTCCCTTCTCCAGACTTTCTCGAGGGCTCGGCAGTTCTTCTTGGAGCTCTTGAGTTCGTCGGTGAACCATGGGGCTTTCTTGCTGCCGGGTCTGCTGGGCGGGGTCCTCAGCGGGACGAGCTCGTCCGCGCAGTTGCTGATCCACTTTGTGAGGTTGTCGGCGGCCTGGTTGGGGTTCGCTGAGCTAACAGGAGGGTGCTGGCTCAAGGAGGTGGCGAGCTGGTCTGCTGTGATCTTGTTCCAGCTTCTGCGGGCAGCCTGTTGCTGGTGGTGGTGGGTCGTCGTTCTTTTGAAGGTGAAGTGGACGCAGCAGTGGTCCGTCCATTGAAGCTCTGTGGCGTGGCTGAAGTCGATGTCTGTGCTGGATGAGAAGACTGCGTCGAGTGTGTGTCCGGCGAGGTGGGTGGGGGTGGACACCAGCTGCTTGAGTCCAAGATTGGCGAGGTTGTCGAGCAGGGTGCTGGTGTTGCGGTCGTTATTGTTCTCCAGGTGGAAGTTGAGGTCCCCCAAGAGGATGTAGTCAGCGGAGGGGAGGGCATGCGGGCTGACGAAGTCGGCGATGTCCTCGCTGAATTGTGTGCGTGGTCCCGGGGGTCGGTAGATCAGGGTGCCTCTGAGGGTGGTGTTCGGGTCGGTGTGGATCTGGAAATGCAGGTGTTCGGCGGTGGTCAGGGTGTTGTCGGTGCTGGTCGTGAGACGGATGGTGTTCCTGTGGACGATGGCGATGCCTCCTCCCATCTGGTTGGCGGTGCGATCCCTCTGGGTGATCTTGTAGCCCTCTGGGATGGCGATGGCGATGTCGGGAGCTGAAGAGGCGTTCATCCAGGTCTCTGTGAGGAAGGCAACGTCAGGGGCTGTGGCATCTAGGAGGTTCCAGAGTTCGATGGCGTGTCTGTGGACGGAGCGGTTGTTGAGCAGGATGCACTTGAGGTGGGTGCTGCTGGTTTTTGACTTGGCGGGTGCTGGTGCGAGGCAGGTCCGGATGCAGGTGAACTTGCAGGCGTGGCAGCTGAAGGGTCCGTGGGTGCGTCGTGGTGTGGCTTGGTGGCATCCTGGGAGTCGGCCGGTGTTGAGTGCGATGAGGGTGGCGGCGGAGTACGTCAGGCGGGTCGGTTGGGGTCCTCGAGGGCCAGGGGTCCTGGCACTGGGCGCGGTCCAGGCACGGACGGGCGTAGACGGGCTTACCTTTGGCGCGCCTTCGGCGCACAATCGGCGCACCCGCTGCGCGTGACCGCTGCGCGTTCGCACGGTCGCCATATAAGGCGAAGTGCGCGGGAGCGGGGAGGGTACAGAAGAGAAAAAGGGGCGGGGTAAGCGGCGGTGGCGGGAAGCGGGGAGGGAGAGCGGAGGGCGGCGAGGTAGGCGGGCAAACAGGAAGGAAAACGCTAACACGGGCACAAATTACAATAAAACAGGCACAATGGAGAGCAAAACAAGACAAAAAAGCTTACAACAGTTAAGGCAGCCGGCAGGCGAGCACGGACCACGCCGCTCGGAGGAGGGGGCGTGGTCAGCGGTAGCGAGGCAGGCGGCGAGGCAGTAGGGCACGGCAAAGGGGCACACGCAGCAGCTGGTGGCCGTGCGGCGCGGGGGTGTCCCATATTACACACAGGATCAGAGAGGGGGTCTCTCTAGCCGAGGCCGGGGAGACGTTACAATACCTTCTCGGGTTCCTCAGCCAGCAGTGGCTCAGATAGTGAATTTGATCGCCCAGGTACCAGCACAGGGTCCAATTCCTCTGCCCAGAATTTCCAGGACCAACAGCCTTTTTTAGCCGAGGACCAATGGTGGGGACCACGCGGCAGAGGCCGCCCCTGGGGACGACCCAGGGGAACACGGGGAGTGACATGGAATCGAGGGACAGGCAGAGGGAAGAAAACATATCAGTCAGACTCTCATGGCGAGATCAGAACGAGGCGCCAACACTACAGATGGTAGTACATAGACCAGAGAATCCGGTTATAAATCTGTCAGATTATGTTTTGACTCAAGACGAACAGAGTGTGCTTTCAAAGGGGCTGTCTTTTGTCCCGACAGCCATGCCTAATGATTTCAATCTGAAGATGGAGTTACAACAATTTTTCAGGAAGGTTCGACTTAAACACTATTTCCAGAAGGTCCCACATAATCCTACCTTTTCAGCCAGTGGACTGAGACCCCCGTCTAAGTTTAATCCGCCCTCACATATGGTGGACAGTAAAACACTAGCTTATGAACAGGTGGTTACACGGGATGTAGAACAGATCTTAACAACTAGACAGTATGTTCCATATAATATGAGCAAACAAGAAAAAACTGCTCTCTACAATTTGGGAAACAACACCAATATCGTAGTGAAACCTGCAGATAAGGGGGGGGGGGCAATTGTAATTCAAAATGTTGAGAATTATAAGAGCGAGATACTATCTCAATTACAAGTGGAAGGCAATTACAAACTTCTAAAAAAAGATCCGACTAAGGTGATCAGTCAAACTGTTAGTGCTGTTACCAACATTGTACTACAGGAGGGGTACATCACCAAACATGAGTTTGATTTCTTAAACAACAGACACCCACGCATGCCCACGATTTATACGCTCCCCAAGGTGCATAAACGCCTTGAGGATCCACCGGGGAGACCCATCATTTCGGGGTGCGGTTCCATTTTGGAACCCCTGTGTAAATACATCAATATATTTCTCAAACCCATAGCGATCTCTACCCCCACCTATCTACGAGACACCATGGCAACTATACAATTAGTTGATGGACGTCAGTATGATCCGGAAACCTGTTTGCTTGCCACAATGGACATTACTGCCCTATATACAAACATCCCCCAACAGGCAGCACTGGTGTGCATTGAAACTGTCTTGAATCGCAGACCGGCCCCACATAGGGTCCCCACTGAGTTTATTATCAAACTCTTAGACATAGCCATGACACAGAACTTTTTTACTTTTCAAGGCAAATTCTACGTACAGACAAAAGGCGTGGCTATGGGTGCGAGCTTCGCACCCAATCTTGCGATTATATTTATGAGCGAATATGAACACATGTTTGTGTTGAGTCAAAACAACCCATTTAGAGATCAACTCCAACTTTGGGCCAGGTACATCGATGATGTCCTTCTGATTTGGAGTGGTAATAAATTGTCCCTAACTGAATTCCATAAGTGGCTTAATCAACAACTAGCCGATATCCAATTTACCTTGGAGTGTGACAACCATTCGATAAATTTCTTGGACATTAAAATAAAATCTGACCGTGGCTGCCTGTACACTACTCTATATAGAAAAAGTAGTGAGCGTAATACGCTCCTTAGGAATTCCAGCCACCACCCTCGGAACCTCAGGGATAATCTGCCCTTTGGGCAATTCCTGAGGCTCTGCAGGAATTGTACAAGAAAGGAGGATTTCTTTGATGAATCATCCCTCCTAATTGCCAGACTTAGTGAGAGAGGCTACCCCTTATGCCTGCTCAAGAAAGCGCGTAAGCGAGCTTGGCACAACCATCGTGATCAACTGCTTAGTGTACAGGATAAGGGTATGAGTGAAGAAAGGCTGGTGTGTGTAACAACGTTTAACACCAGAAGTAACCAGATTAAAAAAGCCATAAATCGACACTGGCACTTGGTCAAAGACGAAGTAGGTGGACTTCAGACACCCTTACATGCTTTTAGAAAAGGGAGAAGCATCAGGGACCATCTAATAAAATCACTACTCCCAGTAATGACAGTTCCCTCTCAGACCACACTATGGGGTTTACCCCCAGTAATGGGCCACAAGAAATGTGGAAATTGTAAAGCTTGTCCTTTGACTTTGGAATGCACCACCTTTTCACACAATGACCAGGTCCACACATTGAGAGTACATAGTAACTGTAACACCTCAGGGGTGATCTATGCCATCCTGTGCCCCTGTGGGTTTATGTACGTGGGACAGACAATACAGAGAATAAAGTGTAGGATTCTCCAACATGTCAGTCGGATACGCTGCAAAACTGTGGGAGCACCCCTCGTGCAACACTTCACTACATTTGACCACGAACCTGAGAGTATCAAATGGTGGGTGATAGAGAAGGTGCAGATAAACCAACGAGGTGGCGATTTCCAAAGTACTCTGAGCAGAAGGGAATGCCGCTGGATATATCTCCTTGATACGGCCAGGAAGGGATTAAATGAACTGGAGGAAATAAACAGACAGGTGGCAGTTCTTTAATCCCTTGCACTTCGTCGTTGAATATGACTGCATAATGATCACTAATGCTTATATGTATATATGTGTTAAGTCTGTTAACAATGCTCTGTAAATATGACCAATAAGTGTGTTTTTTGTATCAATGTTGCGTGTAAATATGTACATAGTGTATATTTGGTTTTATCATGTGCACCCATGGAACCATTCTGCTGCAATTACATTCCCAATCGAAGATGGCCGCCATCATTATCAACATAGGTAATTGTTATCTTTTTTGAGGATTAAGCTCACTATTTTTTGTACCACAATTTTCTTATTTGTTTTGTGAGCCCCTTCTTAATTACTGGCCTTCAACATACATGGTTATATGAATATTTAAAATTCGTAATTTAATGGCACACATTATCGAAACGTTATGACCAATCGTCAACAAATCATGCAGAAAGTCCTTAGGGACCGTTCGATTCACTTAATTCTGTGAAAACGGCTAGATATCGCCGTAGTACTTCGTCGCTGTTCATGAACGAAAGTATTACCGGCGCGTGTAACTCCATGGCCCCTCGGTAGACGCTACCTGGCGTGTGAGCAGTTGCCGCTTTAACCTTGGAGACGCGTGGTTATATGGAGTCCTGTTAAAAAACGGTAAGCGCCCAGGGCAATCTTATAGGCATCTGTTTGTAGCACACCATCCTTATATGTAAACAAACAGATAGGCAACTCGTTTCGTTTTGTTTTTTCAGTTATCCTACAGTGAGTCGATCACTGACTTTCGACCATTACGGTGGGTCCACCTCTGACTATCAACCATCACTTTGTTTGGGAATGTAGTTTAAGAGAAGAGAACTCATGGAGCAAGGTAATAAATCCCTTGAGCCTTTTTATATAATTGAATACATAAATCTGTTGGGAGCCATCGCACCAATTGGTTCTCCCCTTCTTATTTTCACAGTGTGAGGATTTATTCAAATAATCGTATAGCTGTACAAATTAACTTCCAGATTGAGCTCTGGACTCTGACAAACGGTGAGCCCAATTTATTAAACAACAGCTATAATTTATAACTTTTGTCCACCTAGTTCAGTTTTTTAAAAAAGCACTGTTATGAATTGTTACAGCCTCCTGTTGACAAGAGATCGATCTGCAAGCATATAACCATTCGATTCATTGTGGAGGTAACATTTATGTTTTACCTGGATATGACTGTGACTATAGGACCATATATATATATATATTTATTACATGGGTCCTTCATTACTTTTTTCAGAAACCTGGTCTTTGTATCAGTGTATAGAATAGGATTCTGTGGATTACATGGACTGAACCCAGTTGGAGTGAAATAACGACCACTACTCCCCAAATAGGGTAAGCATTTTTGTACCCTTGTCCCTAGTTCATCAATTAGGCAACAGCCCCAATTTCTTACGGTCCATTATATCTCTTACAGGGTCATCAAAGATCCCTGTGTTGCCCCGTCCAATATGTCCTGAAGAAGACTCGCATGGCCCAGGCATAACCGACCGCAAGGCCGCAAGACGAGTGGAAACGTCGACAGTTATTTAATACCTGGACCACTACCTATATCCCTCTCTGTGATATAGTGCAGATAATCGTTACATCTTATGTCTGAAAACAATATTAGAGAGTCCCTTTGGACTATTTGAATGTGGTCAGGTTTTTTGGTCCAGCATTCATTGGCTGGTATTTTTTGAAATAATAGAAATTGTTTTTTATAAATTGTGTGTGATTTCTTTCAATTTTCCCTTTCACCCTATCACTTGCACTTTCTTTGACACCCTTTGCTATACTGCACGCTATATACGGGGCAATAAGATTTCTAGACATATAGAAAAAATATATAAAAATTTGTGATTTGTGCTACAAATTTTGCATATGACAATAGATTAAAAATATTGTGTATAATTTGGACCTTGTTGTTGTTGCCGGTTTCTTAAGTTCATCATTAATTGAGTAGAGCTGTTTCAAATAATATATGCTCTCTAATTGGATAAGTTCTGATTCATTGTTCTTGTAGAAAGTTATAGGTCTCGGACCATTGTTTGTTAATATCAATTTAATACCCAGGTCCAGTACCTTTTTGGGTTACCCCATTTCTTTAATGGTTACACACCACACCCAGACATTGAAAAAATATCAAGCAAAGAACTCTTAGTTAAAATAAAAGAATTAACAACAGCATATAGATATTTAGTTCAGTTTACACTTGACAGTACAACCTACTGACTAGTAAAAGTAATTGATAATCCTGAAAAAACCTTTATTAAGAACAATCTCAATTCTCAAAAGAAGAAGTGGGAGGGTAATAAAGAAACCACTCCCAGAGAAAAACAATTTCAGTCCAGAGGAAGGTCTCCCCAACGGAGAGATAGATCTCCAGAAGGAGAGGGCAAGTCTCCCCAAAGGGAGCCCTCTGTAAAAAGATACAACCTTAGAGATAGGGATAAAATAAGAAAACTTGACAGATATCAAGATATTGATACACGTCCCACTCGATCTTTTCAGACTTCCTCACAGAAATCGGAAAGAAGAGGACGGCCAGAACACAAGGAAGAGCACGTCAAGTCCAAAGACAAAGAACCTGCTCATCAAAGTAAAAAATCACAATTTCCCAGAAAGAAGGTAGCAAGTATTAAAATTAAACATGCCGATAATCCTGAGGACACAACTGAAAAACGGAAAGTGGGCCCAGACAATGCTAGACAGCGCAGCAGAAGTGACCATAGCTCGCAAGATCCTGATGAATCTTCTGGAGACAGTGGACACGAATGAATACATTCAAGTGGAAACTGCAGACACGCGAGTTAGCGTGCCCCATAAACTATATGAAATAACATTACGTATAGAGGGATATAAAACTAGGAAAATAAAAGGTCTCTTTTGGGAGAATCTATCTAAAGGCTATGATATCCTGTTAGCTGAAAAAGACTGGCCACCAGAATTTGTCAGGGAGTGCCCTCATGGGGAAGAAATGATTATGCCTGCCTTCTCGAATCATATCCCAATTCATAAAAAATACACATTTGCAAGAAAATGGGCAGTGGCCCAAGCCCCTGCTCTATATACAAATCATGTGGGATGGGATGAGGATTCTCCTCCCACAAAATCCAGTTAAAAAATCAACCTACTGCACAAACGCAGTACCCAGTTAAACAAGAAGCTAAAAAGCAAGTCAGGGAGATCTTAGATCAACTTGAATATCAGGGGGTGATTGAAACATGCACCTCACAAATGAACAATCCTTTGTTTCCTGTCTCCAAGCAGACGATTCATATCGTCTAGTTTTGGACTACAGACATCTAAACTCCTGCTGTAAAACGTTTGCAGTCCAAAACTCACACAGTGCAGCACTAAAGAATAACAGTGTGCGCAAAAAATATTAAACTACATTAGATATCTCTAATGGATTCTTCTGTCAAAACATTGCACCTGAAAGTAGGTATTTGACCGCTTTCTCAATAATGGGGTCATAAAAACAATTTTGTCGACTCCCACAGGGATTCAAGAATAGCCCAGGATTATTCTCAGCAAGGGTAACAGAATTACTACAAATGTATGATGATGAGGCATTATCCTATGTCGATGACATCTATCTTACAGACGATGACTTGGAGACTCACTTGAAAAGAGTGAACACCATAATACTTGGGTTCGCATCCGAAGGTTACAAATTCAACTTTAAAAAGTCAAGAATAGCCCATCTAACTATCCTATTTTTAGGATATGAATTATCAAGTGAAGGCAAATGCCTAGCAGACAATTTCTTAGAGAAATGTGCAGTGCTCCAAGCACCTAAAACGCTGAAGAATTTACAATCAATACTAGGTTTCCTGAATTTCGGAAGAACATACATTCTAAATTATGCAGAGAGGGTTAAACCTCTCTAGGAATTAATAAAACCTGATTTCAAACTAATTAATTGGACTCAAAAACACACAGAAATTTTGAGATCATCACAGACAGACATGTTAACTAAAACAAAACTGCAAACGCGAGCAAACGAACGCAACCTTGTAATCCGAGTCATCCCAGGAAGATGCGGATTCACATACCTGACCTCTAATGAGGGAGAAACTGTAACAATAGCTTACAAATCACATTTGTACACACAAGCTGAAATAAAATTCAGTTCTACAGAAAAAATTCTGACAGCCGTTCAAACTGCTGTAGCAAAAGAAAGAGCCCCCGCACAAGGTAAACGTATAATAATAGTTACACATGTACCTACTTTAGAAGCAGATACAAGAGCAAGCATTCCAAATGCTAAGGCACTACATCCAAGATGGATACAGTGGGTTAATTCTAAACACACAAGAATTTCTCCAATATGAATATGAATGTCCTCTGCCGACCGAAATCCTGCTTCTGGAACATTACGGCTGTTTAATATATACAGACGGATCAGCACACCCCGCAGTTGGGGGTAAACAAGCATATAGCGCTGCGTGTGCGATTGTTAAAGGTCGTTGCCACGAAGGAAAATTTAGACCAATGGTCACTAAAACTCAATCTCTAGGAGATTGTACAGCTCAGCGAGCTGAACTACTGGCTTTTAAGAGGGTGCTTAAAAATACCGATCGCAAATTCCCCACACTAATAGTGTGCGATTCATATTACTGCGTTCAGTCTTACAATGAATACTTGCAGAACTGGGTTCAAAATGGTTTCAAAGATGTAAAAGGTGGCACAATCAAGCATAAAACGCTTTGGGAACAAGTAGTTCTTTTACAGAAAGAACTACAAAAGACTCACGTGATACATAGACTGAGTCATCAACGTGATGGGGTTCACATTGCGGGGAATTCATTGGCTGATGAAGCAGCAAAGACAGCTGTGCAAACGGCTTCCGTAACTGCTATCACACAGTCAAAAACAAAAATAGACAGCAATATAATGCAAGCTGTCAGTGCTTCAGTAAAAGATGATAGAAGAACACTCCCGAAAGGCTTTCCAGTAAAGTACTCATACATAACTGATGTGAATAATGTTCCTTTTGCTCGAATCCCTGGAGTGGGGGATAGGGCAATTCCAAACATGGAACACAGGTTAGGACTAATTTTAGCGGCACACGAAGGGCTCGCTTCGGCACACGCTGGTGTTTCCACCACAGTATCATTATTAAAACAGAGATATTGGTGGCCAAGAATGAGAAAACAAACTAGGAATTACGTTCTAGAATGTGAAATATGCCAAAGAATGAAAGTATCAACAGTAAAACGACCAGCACAGACGCCCCTTCTAATCTCAGATAAACCATTAGCATGTGTTTACCTGGACCACTGTGGTCCCTTACAAAGGGATGGCAACTATAAATATATCATGGTCCCAGTGGATTCCAGCACGAGATTCATTTGGATGTGGCCCCAGCGCTCGGCTGACGCCAGAACTGTTATAAAAGATTTGCGAGTCTTTATCGGCACATACGAATTAGGCATGCTACATTCTGACCAGGGTCCTGCGTTTAGCTCTCGAGCTTACAAAGAAGCCATGACCAGCATGGGCATTGCATTGCGGTACTCTTCTCCCTTCCATCCTGAGTGAAATGCGGGTGTGGAAAGAAAAAACCGTGACATAAAGCAATCTATAACAGCGAGGGTATTAGGTTCGGGTGATGGGTGGGTCAAACATCTAACAAGTGTCCAACGTAGTCTTAACAATCTGCCAAGAAATTCTCTAAAGGGTTTCACTCCATATGAACTATTGTTCAGCACTAGAATGAAAATCCAGGATTTAGATTGTCAAACTTCAGTGGTGGAAGAAAAAACCTTTGATATCAAAGATCGTTTGGCTGTTTTACAGGACTTGAATGAAACAAGAAAAAGTATAATTAACAAAGTCTAAGCCAACAACCACTGAAGAACCACCTGTCCCAGCAAGATCTGTCTGGATTCCAAAGATTGGGGATCTGGTCAGAGAAAAGATCGCGGCGAAGAAGGAATTTGGGCCTTCTTACAGAAAAGCAGTACCTGTCTTAGCTGTCAGCGGAACAAGATCAGTAGTACTACCGCCACTTGCTGGTAAAAAGGAGAACAGAGTTGTATCCATCGACCTGGTGAAACCACAATCATGTGGCCAATAATAAGTAGTGGGCCCAGTGGACTCCCAAGAAGTAGCAGCAGACCAAATCTTGCTAAAATCCAAGAGGTTCAAACTAAGAGACTAATCACTTTCGATAAACCTTCAGTGAATAAAAAAGGACTATGCAACAAAGCCATGGAACTTGTGCCTCTTGAAACCCATATTGCAACAGTTCATGAAGCTCACCAGTCTACAACGATGTAGCCTCGGACTATACAAATGTAACAAGAGAAAATGCAAAGAGCAATGGAAATCCGGAAGCAATCCCACCAATTGACAGAACTGCATCTGGCTACTTTATCAACTTTGATGATTTTTCCGATGATCCAAGTGAACATGGAGACAAGCCAGCAACAAAAACTTTCAAAAAGAAAATTACAGAGCTTTTTCATCAAGTAAAAGAAACATATCTGATTTCCCCGTAGAATGAACTATGGATTGTGTTAGGTGTACTTATCCTACTACTTTGGCTCATCTTAGTTTTAATTTTGTGAAAATGTATTGATGGAAAATACAGTTCAATGGACACAGCAAGTCAGAACATCAACTTGGTCCTGAAACCACACAGATCATCTCACATAGAGAAAAGAGAACTATCATCAGTGAACATCACAGCAAAGCCTATACCTGGTGGTATAGCATGGGACAGAACTGACTATGAAATCTATGGCCCAGTAGAGTTCCTGAAATATCCACACCAATTCAAGATTTCATTAAGTGACTTTGTGACACCAAGTTCTTTCTCTGATGATTGGGACTTTGACAATATTAATAATATGATGTCAGATTTAGAAATGTCGGCAAAATTTACAGAACATAATTATTTACAGGGTTCTTCGAATTATGAAGAAATGTATTGTTATAACCACTATGGTCATCATTATCTGCATAAGTCTGCAAATTCTAGAAATGTTTTTACTTACAATCAATGGGAACATTGTCCAACTCCACCAATAGGCATTTCAAAAACATTTCATGAAAAATTCCCATACTTTTCAGGGTTTAATTTATCTGATCCGGAAACATTTTATTTCAAAATGTTAAATAAGACAGGAATGAAAAGCATGCTGACAAATACTACATTGATTTATTCTGAAAAATATTCTGATAAAATATCTACATTTGGTTTTGAATTTTGGAAAAACAACTTTGAAACTAAAACCATCTGGGGTACAAAAGAATGGCAGGTACAAGGTCTAGAAGCATTATTCAGAGCCTGCATGATCCCAGAACAAATATTGTTCCTGAATGACACAATTCAGCAAACAACCTGTCTTGGTTTAGCCAAGATAAAAGATTTAAATAACCCGTCTATACCAAAGCCTATGCTTGATAGAAACACCACTACAGATGAGGGGTTAGACGTGTCCTATATATTAAAACGAAACAGAACAATTCCTGATTGGAAAAAATGGTTGATCTGGCCCACAGACACTAATAACTGTCAAGATCGATTCCTGAACAAAATACAGGGGTTCAAACAGAATAGGCCAGACCCTAGATATTCCCAGAGACAACATCCAGGGATAGTTACAACATATAGTGTAGGAAAACTATGCCTTGACTGGCTACAGAAATCCACACTTCCCGAAATCAAGCAACACTTAACTTTACCTAAAGAAGGTGCTGACTTGCGAGATTTCATAATGGGACCTCGCAAACAGCGTCAAAAACGTTTCATATACACCAGTATATACGCAGCTTACAATGAAGCTTGGAAATTAAAACAAATTGAAACTGCAGAAAAAATACGAGAAATTGATCGTATTAATTTAGAGAAATCACTTTCTGTGGTGGACAATGGGTTAACGACTCTGTCCTCCAGAATCTATTCACTGGACAGCATTGTATCATCTGCTATTGATATAATAAAGCAGGACATGCTAATGTTACAACATGGACAGTCCCAATTATGTTCTATTGTACAGCTAGGCTGGACATTGCAAAACCTGCGTTCAGGCTATGTGCCATGGCGTTTAATCAACACAACATCATTATTTTCTATCTTTAACCTTACTGATAAACAAATCAGTTTGGCACAAAAAGGAGCAGACTATAGAATACTGAGCATTGAAAAACTTGAGAGATTACCATTGACAATGTCAGAAAGACCTGTCATTGAATGGATAATACATGGCACCATTACAATCCCGATAACAACTTTTCAGTTTCAATACTGCCAAAAATATATACCAGCAGGCCTGTATGAAAGGTTGGGTAAAGGATACATCAAATCAACCTGGAATTTACCATATATACACAAATGTAACAGTGAAGGAAAAAAAGAGGTATTTCTTAGTGGTAACAATTGTAAAAAATCACTAAGCAGTACACTCCTGTGTCAAGGTATTAACTTACATGGGGCCTGTGAAGGTTCATCAAACAACCTTTCATGTCATCTGCAGGGCACCCCTACTACACAGATAGAGCCATTTTCAGACAACTATCCAAAGGTAGCTACGTTCTAATAAGTGACCACAGCTGCTGTGGCATGGTGCCAGGAAAAGCCTATCTCGTAACTGTAACGTCCAGGGTCATTTGCGGTATGCAAGTATTGTATCCAAACAGCAATCCAGACATGGAGGCGGCAATATGGCCTTATGTGAATATCTCTTCTATTCAAATTGATACTTTAAGCAGAAGGAAGTCTATTCTTTTACAGACAACTGTGCCTTTAACCTCGTCCAGAGAGACGTATGACCTGCAAGTTGCAAGGACAGCGGCAGAGATACATACCCTATTATCGACAAATTGCCCAGTGCATTTCATAGAAATGTTAAGTCAAATCTTAAACATGTCAGATACCAGTGGCATCGCACATGTATTTAAGCCAATTTTTTCGGGACTGCTAACACCCTTCGAATCAGTTCTTGGCATCTTCCCAAATTTTGTGCATTCGCTCTTCGGTGGCCTGCCTCTTATTTTGGGACTCGTAGCAGGAATTTTATTTTTGTTCCTTCTGCTCCGATATGGCAAGCCAAGTCACAGACAAAACTCTGGCAACGATGGAAGAAACGATCCTAGCAATACGATACCGAGAACGTATCACTAACGTCCTCGGATTTGCCCGGCTAAGAGATCTGAATACTACCTGGTTTCTTTCATTCAGACCGATTTGGCAAAATTGAATCTTACCTGTGCTTCGATGTCTGCTATGCGGAGAAGAATGCGTGTTGGACGTTTGTCTTACACTACCATCAGCAGTACCAATGGATATCGACGCTTTGCTTTGTCCTGAAACGACTCATGCAACGTATTGTACCCAGCGGCTACCTATTCTGATGACGGCATTCTTTGAGACTTCACCATTACGATTAGGTGGCGGTGAGGTACGAGATGAAAGCAGCACCACACAGGTACAACCTTCTGTGAACATTGCTGATCCTGACATCGATGATGGCAATGCATCGCACATATGCACTATTTCCACCTTTTCGAAATTGGCCCAACTTTCACCTACTGTTGTAGACGCATTTTTTGCCAGCCTATCTGAAGTAATGTTCTCCCCTAACAACGAGAATAATTTTTGAAAAAGCGAGCTCACAGCGTTCCCTGAACTCTGAATTCGGCCTTCGGTTTTGATAAACAGAACTTTAATAAACAGCGGAACTATTTTTTTCTCCTCCCTTCTCGAGAGTAAAAATATTTTTCCCAAATTTCCAAAATATTTATCATTTTTTTGGCACATGGTACTCTGCTTAAAGTAGAACTATTCTTAGAGAACAGAACTTCTATTTTTAAAGAATCTAGAGACAATATTTTGAGTCAGACTCTAGCACATGTACAATCTTGTATGAATAGGTGATGAAATGGTCTCGACATTTTTTTCTGTATTCAGAGCCTTTTCATAAATGTAATTTTCGCAATTCATTCAGCCAATAATTATATTTGCATTTCCTGAATGATAACTCTGCTTGAAAGCGTACAGTATAATACTCATTTTCGTGTATCTATACCATTTCAAATGCATCCATTGTATTTTGGGGTGGGCTGGAAAACACATGCATACCTATATGTTTATATATTGCTAAGTATTTAGTAATGATGGACATTATACGTGGAGTGGGTGTTGTGAATGTATCCAGGACCCTAATTAAATATTCCAGATTTATGCCCTTATATGGTTATAATAAATCATGTCCTTATAGAGGCATAAGAATCATACCCATATTTAGTCATAGCCCACGAAGCCCAAATATGGCAAGGCTACTTCCTTAGATTCCTTGAGAGCACAACGAGTTATTTCGACACACCAAACCTCTAGCAACCTGGGAATTCCCCATGCCATTGTTTTGATTTGTCATAGAACTCCTGCGAGCACTAAAGGAATGGCCCGTTCTTAGTGACATCTTCTATTGACGTCTTATGTCCAACCTTACGTCAAACACGGCACCTTCCAGGTATAAATATACCAACACTTGCCTTAAGCAACACACGGTGGTGTGGAGCAGAGCGGCTATCTACTTATCGGAAGCCCAGCTGATGCGAGAGCCGAAGGAAGCCGTCCCTCCCTTTGACACACCGGGAAAGAAACTGTCTTTTTCTCCTGCCGAGAAATCCAGCTCCGGTGTTTCCAGTCACCCTTGCGGGTGACTGGGAGATCGAGTCCTGAGAAAGAGATACAAGACCTCCTTCATTCTATAACCAAGGTACAGAGCTGATTAAAACCTTACAGAGAATTCTTGATTCAGATTCTTGGCAAAAACCCAACTTAACTTAAAACTGCAACTTACTTACTCCTTCCCACGTATTAGGCTTAGGTCAGGTGCACCGGGGTAGGCGTATCTTAGAAGCACCAGTTGAGTTCGTTAGTCAATGTTTTTATGTATGTAAATATTTTATCAGTTTTTAAGTATCATATGGCTAAGAAACCATATCAATGCTTTTACAGTATTATTTCATAATACTCCTTTTACTGTACGCACTTTACTTCATGATAAGTATTGCAATTGTGGCAATTCATTTCTCTTGCTTGAGAAAGAAGACTGCTCAATAAAATAACACCTTTTATTGAAAACGCCTTTCTCTCTATTTCTCTGCACTCTGGTGAAACTAAGCATGCACGATTGACTGAGTGAAATAGTTGTCTATTGTTTTCACACGACTCTGGAGATATACTCCTTATTCTGGGGGAGCAAAGTTGTCATGTTTATGCGGTTGTCAGGAGATGAATCCCTTCTTGTCTAGTCAGGGAAGTTCACTCCTCCCTGTTCATTCGAGAACGTTTCTAGTGACCTCTGAGCTAGCTGGCAAACCTAAATTAAGTCTAACATATTCAATAGAGACCTAGTCGACCTCAGTCCTACGTCTAAACTATCGTTTATGTTATTCCAATGCACAGAGCCTATATGGAAAATAGGAACTACACTACATTACAATTAGTAAAGTTAAGTTACTACTAGTAAAATTACTAGTAATAAAGTTATCTATTACAACCAGACCCCTTCAACATTTAAACCACATTTTTGCCGTATTCTTGGAATTGGCATTCCTGGAATCCCTACAACATACTTTTGGGTTTAGGGATGATTTGTTGAAAAAGATATCCTTACCAGTTGTGCAACCAGATTAGGACATTTTGATTGCACTGTAGTTCTAACCCATCCGTATACTACTTTCATAGGTTCTCTCGAATGGGTCAGTTTAAAAAAAAATGGATACTGGTATAACTCAACAAAATAATTGTCTAGGGAATGCTGCGTTACAACCAGGATGTGCAACTCTTTGTGTATCAGAGGTGTTACCATTCTGTCCATGATTGGTTGTAATGTATATCTGGAGTGCTTCCGTGTTCCCTCCTAAATGTTCTCAAGTGCTACTCAGACCAAACTTTATACACAAGGCCTTCCTTCATGTGTGTGCTGTCGTATCTCTTTTCCTACTCTGCGCCGGTCAGCCCCGGGACGCCCCTTAACTGGGACAGCTGTGCGCTTCAACAAATGTTTAACATAACATAACATAACTCTACCTTCAAGATGACTCCAGCACCTTGTGAAAGAGCTCTCCTCCGTAGACTCACCTGGGATACTGTCAACCTGGTCCATTGATATCCTCTTAGGTCGTCTTCTGCTAGCATAAAGTTTTGCTCTTCCAGAGGTAAACAGAGTACAAAATAATGTTCACACAATACAGCCTGGAACAATATCACCCACCGGATCAGAGTAGATTTTTCAGAAAGAAGTTGAAAGCGCATCTCTTCACATTGCCTCACAATTGGTTAGAACCTCCCAGATCCCTGAGGACCTGAGCTCTATGTATAGAGAACTACTTCTTTTACATGATCATATGCTCCCCGTTCAATTCAATTAATAATCTTTATTCTGTGTAACCAACAAAAATAAAAAATAGCATGTTAAAAAAATTAAGATCAATTAACAATAAAAACAGTCACATCGTAGCATAGACAGAAACAGTCACCACAATGAGTACATTTATGATATCCTCTCTTTAAAAATAATCAGTAGGCAATAAAGTTAGAAACTGATGGTCAACCTTAGAAAACTGGAAAGTGCAAAACATGTATCTAAAACATCTGCAGATAGATTAGGCCAAGTCTAACCTATTCAAATTCTTAGGTAATGGCCTAAAAAAAATGTTCCACAGTTGCTTATAGAAAGTGCAAAACATAACTAACTGCATGGTGTCTTGAGGCGACACCAGATCACAAGGACAAGGGATCAGAGCAGAAAAATTTGACTATTCCTTATGAATACAAAATAGGCAGTGAATCAAATTTGGTCTAGATCTAGTTAGTAAGAATCAATGGCTGTTTTATGTCACAATATTTAAAAAAAGGTTGAATAGAGGACACAGTTTATAGAAGAATATACCATTTGCACAATTCTACTACTCCTTCAAGGGCAGCTCTATGGACTAGAAAGGCTTTTTTAGTCCATTCCAAGTCCGATTTAAGAATATCTGGCTCAAGAAACACATCAATACACCCAAGTTCCTGAAAGGAGGCCATGATATAGATACAAAGGAATTTTAACGGCCACATCCAACCTAAGACAGTATTTAAATATTGCCTGATTCAGTCCAGGCTTAGGTCAGACTGAAAGCCAGAGTCGAAGAGGTCATAATTTAATAAGGTCAGATATATAGCCCTGACCAAGCTCCTCATGAACAAAAAATAAGCATCTCTGGGGTAAGGACAAAAGGTGTCTCCAAAACCTATTATCTTTCAATTTGCAAGGTGGAATGGATACCATAAGCCCGAATGTATATCCGTAAGAAGCTATTGTTACACACATAGCATAATAAAGCTTAATCATGGCTACAAAATGCTTATTACCAAGCTTTTTCAAAAACAGCAGAGATGGATCTGGTGAAGAGTGGCCGATTACTGGAAAAAAAATGGACCATTTGTTAGATGAGTCAAACCTGACCACAAGATAGGATAAGGAATGGACCTTACTAATAAGTAGCTCCTTGACTCTGAAAGCTCGAGATTTAGTGGACCTAAGTCCAGAATCATAACATGTGACTTACTAAAACTAGTACTTCCAAGTCAAGTCAAACCACTTTATTCGATTACTTAAAATCATAAAAGTATGCTGTACATGTACAATTTTTTTTTTTTAAATTGGTTAAAAATGCGATATACAAGATAAAAAATACAGTACAGAATCATTAAAGCAACGTTAACGGTCATTTTTAAATTAAGAGCAATTGATTCTGCTACAATGGCATTATATTAAAAAGGTTGGATTTCTAGAGCGGCTTTCTGTCTATCCCTCTTAATTCTTACAGACGCAGCGAGAAAGCTGGCAACACTAAACATGGTTACAGAAGATTCCAACAATTGTAAAAACAATAAGGCAGGTTTACACTGGATAAATTTCATATTCTTTAGTAGAGGGAGGATGAACCTTTTCCTAGCATCATGGTAAAAAGGGCAAAAGAGCATAAAGTGCAAGGTGTCTTGGGGGGAAAAATCGTCACATTTACACGGGGCAACATCTTCAGGTCTGCTCCAGCCCTCCAAATTCCAGAGTACAAAATGTAGTTGGTTAAACCGGAATTTGTCAGTAGCCATCTATGAAAAGAATTTGTCACTATGGACAAATAAGGTGACATCGCTAAAGACAAGGTAGCCAAAACATGGCCCCTAACCGATGTTTTACCTAATTCTACAGCTTCCCGCTCTGCCTCCCTTAACCTGACAAAGTACATTTTTACCCACTCTAGGTCAGCCTTGCATAAGGATTCTGGGTTAGAAAAAATCTCAGGTCGCCCCATATACATGGCTAACATTTTTATATAGGACAACCACTGGATTTCTTTCCTATTGTCAAGGTTGATACAGTCGTTTAGGATCTTATGATTCAGGGAGAGGTTCAGCCAAATTTTAATCCATAGCAGTATCAGGGCTATTTTAATTATGTCTGCTATGTAACCTATCCCCAATTCAAGATGGACAGAGTGGGTAGCTGTGAAATGCGGGA
Source organism: Lissotriton vulgaris (assembly GCF_964263255.1). Lineage (NCBI taxonomy): Eukaryota > Metazoa > Chordata > Amphibia > Caudata > Salamandridae > Lissotriton > Lissotriton vulgaris. Next base: position 1,940,113,873 of record NC_141693.1, read on the forward strand.
GGCCCAGAAATTTATTTTCCTCTGTTTGGATGAGGTCCGGTTTTGTGAATCCCCATATTGATGCCCCATACCTTGCAATAGATATAGTCTTGGCTTTGTAAATTGCCAAGATCGCCTCAAAAGGTTTCCCCCCCAACCTTTTGGCGAAACCTAACACTGCGGCTGAGGAACTTCTCACTGCATTTACCTTTATTGTGAGCTGTGGGGACCATGAGCCCCTGTCATCAAAAACTACTCCCAAATAGGTAAATGCCTTCACTCTGGTGATTACCTCTCCGCCACAAAAAAAGGACTTCACTTTGTTCTTTGTAACACCCAGTGACATAACATGCGATTTGCCATAATTTACAACCAGATCCAGGCTTTTCATAAAGTCCCCAAATGAGTCCAGCAACCTTTGCAGGCCCAGAGGGGTCCTTGCTAATAAAACAGTGTCGTCCGCATATAGGAGCACCGAAACCGGTGTGCCTCCCATGCGAGGGATATCTGGAGTCGCTGATAACAGGTTTACCTCCAGCGAAATAATATACAACGTGAACAACATTGGGGCCAAAATGGATCCCTGACACACCCCTCTACCGGACTTAAAACTTGACGTACATTTCCCCTCATTTGTCATCGTAATTGAGGCATTTAAGTCTTTATGCAGCTCGGCCAAAAAATATACAAGAGGCCGATCCAGGCCCAGCTCCAGAAGCATTGTCCACAGCTTTGACCTCTTAACTAGGTCAAAGGCTGTGGACAGATCCATGAAACCCAGAAAAATAGAGCCCCTAGCCGCCTTTGTATATTTAGCTATTATTAAGTGTAGGTTCAAACATTGGTCCTCCGTGCTCCTCCCCGCTCTAAAGCCGTACTGAGCATCTGACAGTATGTTATTGTCAGTAGCCCACCCTGTTATCCTTGATAGGATAACCTTTCCCAAGATTTTTATGGAGGAATCCAGCAAGGATATAGGCCTATAGCATCTGGGGTCTCCCCTTTGCCCTTTCTTGAACACTGGGATTATTGTCGATTGAGACCAAGATTTACGGAATCCTACACAGGCCGAGGTGTTAAAGACATTAGTCAAGATGTTTGCCCAGTACAACGGGTTTGCCTTGTACATGTCTGAGGGGACCCCATCAGGTCCTGGTGCCTTTCGTCCTGCTGAGCCTTTAATTACTTTAATAACTTCTGCTAAATAAAATCTTACTGGCATGACAGGAGGTTCTGAGGCTGGAGCCTCAAAGGTTTCTAGCTCAAGATGACTTCCGTAGATTTGTTCAAAGTGGCTCAACCAGTCCTCCTCTGCTATGTTAACTTCCAAGACATTATTTTGTGTATTAGAAAACAGGGGCGTGTTAATAATGGACCAGAATTTAGCACTGTCTTTTAGGGTTGCTTTGTCCATAAGCTCCTCCCACGCTTCTTGTTTTATTTTCTTTTTCCTTTCCAGTACTGCTCTAGTGTACTCTCTTCTGAGCTGAGCAACTAAAGGTTTGTTCCTTGGTTGCTCCTGAAGAGCTTTTTTGAGGAGATTATGCGTTTTGGTGCAATTATGGTTGAACCAGCCCTTTATCGGATTATTTTTAGTGGGTCGACTTTTGGACGTGAGTTCTTTGGCTACTTGGGAGCAGATAGCTTCATAAGAGGTTATTACCTCCACCCCGTTTGAAAGGGGGTCTCCACAGATGTTTAAGTCATGAGCAGCCTTAACGATAATAGTATTAAAAAAATCCTCAGGCACCATCTTGCTCCACTTTACCCTCCTCCCCTGGTCTTTGGCTTTAACTTCCACTACAGCCAGTTGCGGAACGGGTTTGTTTAAAAGTAAAAAAACATTTATCAGCTCAATTACCACTGGATTGTGGTCACTAAAGGAAGAGGACATAGCATTATATGAAATAACATATTTTAAAAGTCCTGCAGAAAGAAATATGTAGTCAATTATTGTTTCACAATCCCTGCCTATATAAGTAGCAACACAAGTACTTTTGTCAAAAAACCCTGCTTCAAACAAATCGTTATTGGACAGAAGGTTCTCCAGGGCTTCACCTTTATTAGTATGCTAAAAATGTTGCGGGGATGTGAAATCTGGCCCATCGTTATCAATTAATAGGTAATTCTGGCTACATAAATGCACATTAATGTTATGTTATGTTATGTTATATTTGTTTTTGTATAGCGCACGGCTACTCAAAAAGAGTGTCCCGGTGCTTTAAATAAGGAGACCTACAACAACATAACACAACACAGTAATAAAAAACAAGGTGAAATCATTAAAATCACCCAACAAAATATATTGGCAAAAAGTGGTTTGCTTTGCATTATAATCTTTTAAAAATTCAGTCAACCATACCAGATGTTCGTTTGGGAAGACGCCTTGCTGCGAATTATAGCAGTTCACTAGGATTATTTTAGTGTTATTTGTGGGGTTTACTTCCAAAATAAGGAAATTATTGGAGGCACAGACTACTCTTTTTACTTTCCCCCTAACATTCACAGATACTAATAGCACTAGTTCTCCTCTATCTCTCCCGGCTGAAGATCTTAGCGCAGGGACAAAGTACGAGGTGAAACCATCCAGCCAAAAGTCACAGTCCTTATACCATGTCTCTTGGAGAGCCACAATATCATGTTTCTTAACAAAGTTCAACCAGTTGCTGTCCTCTCTCTTGGAACGCAGGCCAGCAATGTTCCAGCTTAGCATCTTAACCGTTTCCCCTTCAGCGTTATACATAGTTACAGGGTTACAATGGTTGGTAAGGGGAGTCAGAGTGAGGTCATCCGGTGCCGAGGAAACCAGGCCTGTGAGAGACTGTTCTCTTGTACCCTCACTAGCCTCTCGTCAATCACACAGTTCTAGGCCGGAAAGTACGTCAAATCTGTTTTGTGTGGCAATGTTAGGCCCATAGTTAAAATAGATCTCTCCACCGGGTCTATGGGAAGAAGCCGGCGTCTGGGCCATAACAGGAGTGTGTGGTCTCATTCTCGCACTTTGTGGGGGCACTCTTATGGGATGATTATAAAAATACCCAAGAGGTCGCACACAGATACTATTAGCGTCATATGTCATAGAGGCGGCCCTTAACAGAACTGTAGCGACATGTTGTGGGTGTCTGAAATTTACAATTACACAGTCCCCATTGCACGTCTTTCTGGAGGACCCTATCCAGTTTGCCCTTCTAGTTGTAATGATATCGGGGGCAAAATTTATAGGGAAGCCACACCGCCTGTTCAGCCACGACACAGTTTTATTTTTAAGGGAGTCGTGCGATTCCTCAGTTGTCTGAGCTGAATGCATATCATGGGCAGGAACATTAGTTAGGACAATTACGTAGGGAGTGCACTCCGGCGGAAGGTTAATGGTTTTACATCTCCTTGCTGGATTGATGCTAGATGCGACGTCGGGCCCTACTATTGCTCGTGCAACTACACTCGCTGTAGTGGAGGGGGCTGATGTAACTAGGCCGGTTCTGGTTGTAAGCTGGGTAGGATGCGGCTGGTTTGCAACTCTAGCTACCTGCTCTGTTCCTCCTCTGGCTACCAGTTCTGTCCCTCCCAGACCCGTCTCCGCCTGTTTGTTGCTGTCAGTCAATGATATGTGTTTGGACAGCAACCCTCCTAACCATTTTACTTCGGCACTAACGCTGTCGAGTTTACGCACAAGGGGTTGGACATATTGTTCTAATTTAGCTTCAAACTTGGCTTCCATAGAGCGAAGTAAGTCTGAGAATTGTTCTGGGCTTAATACGTTACTGACCACATTACAAACATCCTGTACTTTGGTGGACTCGTCTGTATTGTTCTGTGCTGGTAAGGGGGTATCTACCCTTTTTTTAGAATGCTTTCCCCCCCTTTTGTTTTGTTGTTTCCTGCAGTTTCTAACAGGTCTAGTGATGGGCAAAACCTCTTCAATGTCATTGTCATCGCTAGCAATATTTAAGTCGGCTACAGGGGGCTCGGCGTGAACCTGGGCTACCACCGTAGTCACCCCGGTAGGCTCCTTATAGGGAGTGGCAGACTCAGGAGCAGTCTTCACAAGGGTCGGGGAATCATGGGTAAGATTGGGAGGACTACCCCTCCCCAGAGAGGCCCTCCTGTCATTATTTATTTTATTAACCATCTTCACGAGGTAATTATCAATGGGGCCAGCCCCCGATGTAAATTTTTCCTTTGAGCCACTTGGCATGGTTTAACCTATAGCCTTGGTTTATACCACTGGGGTGAGAAATACAAAGTCTAATAAGTGTCCGATGCAGTACAAACAGGAATATGACAATAATGTAGGTCAACACTTTACCGGGTACAAATGTCTTTGGAATCCGAGACACAGTTTTGGCCAGGGGGTATGGCCCAGCCCTGCCTCTTCCCGTCTATGACTGTCCCGCCCTTGTCCCGGGCTTCTCCCGGGCAGCTTCCGCGTGCTCCCGCGACGCGGGGGTAGCGCTGGACTTTAAGCGCCTCCTGGCGCGAGATCACTGTGCGCGGCTTCCGGCCGCTGAGGATCCTGGGCAATGGAGTCCCACAGACACTGCTCTCCTCTGCGCGGCGGCACTTAGGTGACAGAAAGTGCGGCGGCGGCGGCGGGAGGCTGGCTGTAGCGGTGATTCTTGAAGGCAGGGTCCACAGGGTCCACAGGTGAGGGCGCGGCGTCACCCCCGTGGATTTTCACTCTCCCTGCTCTGCCGGGGGTAGCACTGGACTTTAAGCGCCTCCTGGCGCGAGATCATTGTGCGCGGCTTCCGGCTACCGGCCGCTGAGGATCCTGGGCAATGGAGTCCCACAGGCACTGCTCTCCTCTGCGCGGCGGCACTTAGGTGACAGAAAGTGCGGCGGCGGCGGGGGGAGGCTGGCTGTAGCGGTGATTCTTGAAGGCAGGGTCCACAGGGTCCACAGGTGAGGGCGCGGCGTCACCCCATGGATTTTGACTCTCCCCGCTCTTCCGGGGGTAGCGCTGGACTTTAAGCGCTTCCTGGCGCTAGATCACTGTGCGCGGCTTCCGGCTACCGGCCGCTGAGGATCCTGGGCAATGGAGTCCCACAGGCACTGCTCTCCTCGGCGCGGCGGCACTTAGGTGACAGAAAGTGCGGCGGCGGCGGCGGGAGGCTGGCTGTAGCGGTGATTCTTGAAGGCAGGGTCCACAGGGTCCACAGGTGAGGGCGCGGCGTCACCCCCGTGGATTTTCACTCTCCCCGCTCTGCCGGGGGTAGCACTGGACTTTAAGCACCTCCTGGCGCGAGATCATTGTGTGCGGCTTCCGGCTACCGGCCGCTGAGGATCCTGGGCAATGGAGTCCCACAGGCACTGCTCTCCTCTGCGCCGCGGCACTTAGGTGACAGAAAGTGCGGCGGCGGCGGCGGGAGGCTGGCTGTAGCGGTGATTCTTGAAGGCAGGGTCCACAGGGTCCACAGGTGAGGGTGCGGCGTCACCCCATGGATTTTGACTCTCCCCGCTCTGCCGGGGGTAGCGCTGGACTTTACGCGCCTCCTGGCGCTAGATCACTGTGCGCGGCTTCCGGCTACCGGCTGCTGCGGATCCTGGGCAATGGAGTCCCACAGGCACTGCTCTCCTCGGCGCGGCGGCACTTAGGTGACAGAAAGTGCAGCGGCGGGAGGCTGGCTGTAGCGGTGATTCTTGAAGGCAGGGTCCACAGGGTCCACAGGTGAGGGCGCGGCGTCACCCCATGGATTTTGACTCTCCCCGCTCTGCCAGGGGTAGCGCTGGACTTTAAGCGCCTCCTGGCGCTAGATCACTGTGCGCGGCTTCCGGCTACCGGCCGCTGAGGATCCTGGGCAATGGAGTCCCACAGGCACTGCTCTCCTCGGCGCGTCGGCACTTAGGTGACAGAAAGTGCGGCGGCGGCGGTGGGAGGCTGGCTGTAGCAGTGATTCTTGAAGGTAGGGTCCACAGGTGAGGGCGCGGCGTCACCCCCGTGGATTTTCACTCTCCCCTAGTACTTAAGTCCAGGCTGCCTATCAAGGCCACATGTAGGTCTAACAGTCATTTCAGGCTGTTGGCCATCCTAGAGAATGGTACTGCATTGTTGTCAGATAAGACTGGAATGTTGCGGTCACCTACAGTTGGCATATATTGTCCATCCAAGATCAAACGTTTTATAAAGGATTTATGTATAAAGGAAAGAAAAAGTGATCAAGATGCACCCTTGGAAGACACCTTTTTCAATTTAAAAGAGCTCGTACATTTTCACCCTAACTGAAATCTATTTCTGGCGACAGGTTCTAATAGAGATCAAATGTTGAACTATGTTCCATAAAGGTGGGGTGTGTGGAGCCCTGCTTGGCCAGAGTATAATAGTATTATAAGGTGAATATTCAGGCATTGATCAAGAGTGCCCCGACTTGCCCTGAAACTACATTGTTGGTCAGAAATTAAACAATTTTTAGTAGCCCAATTCGACAGCTTATACAACAAAATGTGACCAGCTCTCTTGACCACCGAACCGGTTAAGAAAATGGGCCTATTACAATGGGGGTAACCATGGTTCCCTTTGTTTTCAAAAACTGGGCCTACCAAGTAATAAGACCAGTAGTGTGGTCTCCTGGTTGCGGACACTGCATTAAGGGTAGTTGTAAGCAGTGTGGCCCAAAGAGAAGGCTCACATGTGTATAAGTCAATTGAAAAAAGACGTGAGAGGCAGAAACAAGAAACAGCATGGCTTGGGGATTGGCAATTTCTCTCTCTCTTTCTTTCACTTTTCTCCCTTTCTCTCTCTGTAGGATTATGAACAGTATCAGTGGCTTGAATAGTCCACACCACATGGGGAATACTTTGAAGAAATTGTTTCTTTGTCCACCTCATTGAAGCCCATAATGTATGGGTATGAGTTAACATCCATCTCTCAAAAGGAAAGTAGCAAAAGGAGAAAATATCTTTAATTTAATAAACCCTTTTTTGGTTTTTTGGTGAACTCCACCACCCATAATTCACAGTTCCTAATAGAGGTCACTCAGACCTTCATTTTCCTAGAACTCAATGAAGGTAATAAAGTTGAAAGATCTCTGAAAAACTCACCAGGCCCTCTCATGGAACTGTCAGTGGGAGCTAGGGTTCAAGTAAGGTAGCGCGTTTAGGTGATGGCACACCATTCTAAGTGTGCGTGCGCAACTGTCTTCTTAGCAAGTCCCGGTGACACGCACACCGTATTTTTGGGGAAGCCTGAACATCCTCGTATACCGAGCAAACCCATGAACAAGGGACACATTTGCAGTATTCGAAGCCTACAGTGTGTCTTGGTGATGCGCACACTGTGTCCTGATAAAGCACGAGTATTCTGCAGTGCAAGGCAAGTTCATCAACAGGTAACACGCACACCACGTTTCATCCTGCATGTGTCAGTGATACGTGCACCACTTGAGTTTTTGGTGTGATTGCCCGTAGGTACTTTGTGGATATTGTAGACACTTGTTAGTGCGCCGTCTTCTTTATTAACTAGTCTGTCTTTCTAGTCGATTTTGAAAACAAAGGGCTGAATAACTTCCAAAATAGTTAATGTTTGTGTGAAGATTTTACTTATTCATATTATGAGTTTTGCAAGGTTAAAGCATTATACAAAATGTTGCTACACCACCATTCTTTTTGACCTCTCCAGGGGAACCACCAATAACGTGGTCAAAATGGAAGAAGGTCTTTGCACCCTATGTGTGTGATGCTTCTCTGAGTGCAGAAAGGAAGACCTCTTTATTGTTACATTGTCTTGGGTCAAAAAGGTAACACCTTCCAGAATTATCAGGGGACGAAGTAGCGGATTTAAATGAATATGAGATTTCTATTAAAAAAACTTGATTTGTATTATGTCCCCAAGTTGAGTACCGTGCTCAAACTATATCATTTTGGAAAGAGAATGCCACGCCAAAATGAGAGTGTAGAGCAGTATAAAACTGAATTACATAAATTGGCGTCAACTAATGTGTCTGTGAAAGAGGATTCACTGATAAGTTGGTTTCACCAACGTGATCTGAATGCATTTATTGACGCAAATGCTAACCCTGTGGTTCGGGATGTGATGATCTGGAGGCAGCCTAAGTTAGAAATGTCCCATTGGCAATTAGGAATAGTATGAAACGGGAATTGGATAAACTGGTTGCGAAAGGCATAATTGAAAAAGTGGAAACAACAGAATGGGTTGCACCTGTGGTTATAGCTCGCAAAGCTAATGGTGAAGCTTGCTTATGTGTTGATTTTAGGGAGTTTATAAAGGCTGTGTTAGTGGATCATTATCCATTTCCCAACATCAGTGAGGTGCTCAGCTTGTTGAATGGTGCCAAGTACTTTTCTACTTTAGATCTCAGTTCAGCGCATCACCAAATAAAATTACCTGATAAATCACAAGATTTGACCACCTTTACCACTCCCATTGGTACCTTTAAGTTTTTAAGACTGTTGTTTTGTGTTATATCAGTGCCCTCTTTTTTTCAGGAGGCTATGGAGAAAATATTAAAGGAAGTGGTGGGAGTGAAAATATATCAAGATGATCAAATGTACAAGAGCACAACAAACAATTGCATGAAGTATTGGAGAAACTGTTGAAGTATGATTTGACACTTAAACGAGGAAAATGAAAATGTTGTGTTCCTGGGATAGAATATTTAGGGCCTCTAATCACGGGTTCTGGTATTCGTGCTAAGAAAGCTTTAGTTGACACAATAAAGAATCTCGCTTCTCCAAAGAGCAAAGAAGAATTGGTCAAACGTTTAGGCATGGCTGAGTTCTATAATAAATTTGTCCCTAAATTTGTTGAAAGGACGGTGGCTCTCAGGTCGCTGCTAATGAAAGTTAAAGAGTTCTTGTGGTCTGAGGTGTTTGAAATGGAATTTAGAGATGTGAAGTCTGCCTTGGAGAAAGTCTCAGATCTTGGGAGTTTTGATTTAAGGAGGATACTATAGTCATGACGGACGCCAGCTCTAAGGGTTTGGGGGCTGTATTGTTACAGCAGTCATATGGTGTATATAAAACTATTGCTTTCATCTCACGTTGCATGAAAGGTGCAAAGATCAACTTCTCAGTCATTCAGAAAGAGGCTCTGGGATTATTTTGAAAGAGGCTCTGGAAAATTTGAAAGAAAAGCAGATCATAAACCACTCAAGGAGGTCTTTGCAAAAGGAAGGTTTAGATCAGATCACAAGTCTTATTTGCAGGTGGGTCATTGCGTTTCAAAAGTTTGAATTAATGTATGTACCTGGTGCACGTAAACTGCAGGCGGACTGTACCTCGAGATTATATGTTGATTTAGAGGAGGACGAGTCATTACAAGAAGGAAACTTTGCTTTGCTTTGCTGGGGAAGACTATGACAATAATGTAAATGCCTGTGTTGGGACTGAAGGTGCCATACACGAATAGGAATGGAAGAGGAAGCCAGAAAGTGATGTGTGTTTACAAAGCGTGGGAAAAATGGTGTTAGAATAGCGCTGGGACGCTCTCGGGCAGCCATGCGCTTTATAAATCTATTTTCATTTAATTCATTCAGAAGGTCGGTTGATCAAAGGCAAGTGTGAAAAAAATATATTGGGGTTTTAAGAAGTTCCCAACAAGCTTTCTGTGGTGGATGGAATACTTTTAAGAAGGAACAAACTTGTACCTCCTGTAGATTTAAGGAGTATTTTAGTAAAAAAAAATGCTTATGCAAGTCATATGGGCATATCGAAGGCTAAGGAGAGAGTAAAAGAATGCTATTGGTGGCCCCTCTATGGACTTGATCATAGAAAGGAAAGCAAGAGAATGTGTGGATTTTGCACGATGTGGCTAAGTGCTAAAGTGCAGGACACAACCAATGGTCATATGAGAACGAGCCTCTGGACAATGGGTAGACATTGCTTTAGACATACTTGGACCGGTGAAAGTAAGTTCCCATAGCCGTGGCTTTTAAAAACTGCCACACTTGTACATGGAAGCCCATGGACTTGATTGGGGCTGAGTGCACCCATTTTTCCATCTGCGTCGGGCAGACACAAACCTTATCAGGTCTTTTGATATATCGGCCCCCAGGGAGCGACTGTGCCTTTAGGAAAGCTCTTCCAGAGCTGGTTAGCTCTTTGTCTTTGTCCTCCTCCAATATAACCATCATCGGCGACCTCAACATACATTTTGATGCCACTGACATGCCAGCGGTTAGCAGTCTGCTGGATGATCTCGAAGCAGTGCAGTTATCTCAACTGGTCCGTCTTCCGACCCATGAGGGTGGTCATATCCTTGACCCAGTTTTCACCAACCTCCAACTGGTCGAGGACTCTCCTCCTAGACCCATGGGATGGAGCGATCACCATCTCATTGAGCTCTGTGTTACTATGATAACACGATACACCGGGAAGCCTGCCAAAACATCTTTCAGGCGCCCCTGGAAAAAGCTCAAACTGGAGGACTTCCACCGCTTTTTGGCCACCTCTCCTCTGGTTCTTAAGGAGGACGTTGCAACTGGTTACAACATCTTTTGCGCCTGGATTGTCCAAGCGCTTGATGCACTCATTCCAGCTAAATGGAGCAGAAATCGCTCTTCTCAACCTAACCCCTGGTACACAGAGGCACTTAGACGGATTAAAACCACCTGCCGTCAAGCCGAAAGAGCGTGGAGGAAAAACTATGACAGAGATCTAAAGGTACACTACCTGGCGAGGGTTAAGCTATATCATAGAGCTGTCTGCCGGGCTCTGGCCGACTACTATGCTGGAGAGTTTCAGGCTAGTTCCAATCCATCCAAGCTGGTCTTTAAGGTCTTGAAGGAGCTCACTGCGAACAGACTTCCTAACACGGAAATTTGTTCCCTTGCGCACTGTGAATTGTTAGCTAGCTTCTTTGTGGAGAAGGTAAATACCATCTACCGTTCTTTTCCCAAAGCTGATCCTGACAGTACGACTTTTACATTGCGTACATCACAGTGCCTGGCTATCCTTCCCACACCATCGGAATTGGAGTTTAATCTCCTAGCAGCCAAGGTTAAGTCTGGTTCGCCGGATGACCCTTTGAGACCGGCCCAGTTTTTGGACTTGGCGTCTATCTGCCTCCCACCGATTCGAAAATTGGTGGATCAATCCCTCACCATCGGGTCAGTGCCACCTAGCTGGAAGGCGGCCTGTGTTATGCCCATCATAAAAAAGCCGGGACTGGATCCAGTGAAGCCGGAGAGTTATCGACCCATTTCCCTCCTTCCATGGGTGACAAAGATCACAGAGGCCCATGTGAACAACATCTTAACGAAATATCTGAACTCCGCTCACCTTTTGGATCCCACACAGAATGGTTTTAGATCTGGCCATAGTACAGAGACGGCACTCCTATATATGGTGGAACACCTCCGCTCTGTACTAGATGCAGGTCAAACGGCGGCACTGGTCTTATTAGACCTAAGTGCCGCCTTTGACACTGTATCCCACACCATTCTTATCCGCAGGCTTGGTGAGGCGGGCATATCTGGCAAGGCGTTGGATTGGTTCCAATCGTTTCTCTCGGAACGATCATTTCAGGTAGTAGTGCCACCCTTCAGATCAAAACCTCACGCCATTACTCAAGGAGTTCCGCAAGGTTCGGCGCTGAGCCCCACTCTTTTCAACTTATACGTCCAACCTTTGGCGGCGGTTGCGAAGAGTTGGGGTCTCACTTTGGTATCTTACGCCGATGATAGCCAGCTGGCAGTGGCTCTCAATGGGGACTCTGACCAGCTGGCATCTAACTTTGCGGATGGTTTGAGGGCTGTTGCTGGCTGGCTTACCACCAATTGTCTTCAGCTCAACGCCCTCAAAACCGAGGTGATGGTGTTAGGGAGACATCCAGATCTGTGGGACTCGAGCTGGTGGCCTAACGAGCTGGGTCCCCCGCCTAAACCGGTCTCCGAACTTAAAAACCTTGGCGTGTGGCTGGATTCCAAACTTTCCTTCTCGTGGCATACTAAGAAGGTGGCATCTACATGCTTTGGCATCTTGCGTGGATTGAGGCCTATCCTCAAATTTTTTGATGCCCCCACTCGCCAGTTGGTGATTCAAGCCAGCATTGCATCAAGGCTTGATTACGCAAGTTCACTGTTCTTAGGTGCCAATCAGGCGGAGGTCCTGCGACTCCAACGGGTGCAGAACGCGGCTGCCAGAGCTCTGGTAGGCCTGCCACGGTTCTGTTCAGCTCGCAGTACAATTTGTAAACTACATTGGCTGCCAGTAATCAGGCGTATAGAGTTTAAGACGCTATGCTTCGCATTGAAAATTCTTAAAACCGACACCCCTACTATCCTCCAGCATCTTCTGACCTTGTACACGCCATCTCGCAGCCTTCGCTCCGCTAGTCAAAATCTAGCACTTGTTCCGAGATTTAAAAAAAGTAGACTAGGTGGTCGTTCTTTTTCTGTGTTGGCTGCCAAGCTTTGGAATGCGCTCCCTCTGCACATTCGAGCCTTGGAAGACCTCTTGGTTTTTAGGAAGGCGGTTAAAACGCATCTCTTCCCCCTATCTTATTAGTACTTTCTGACCTCTTTTATTCTGTTAGTTATGTTGCCTCTTCAGTTATAGCGCCGGGACGCCCCTTCGCTGAGGCAGCTGTGCGCTCAAAAAACTAAGTAACATAACATAACCATGATAAGTATGTAATTGTATGTTTGGACATGTTTTCGCAGTGGCCCGAGATAAAAGTGGTCAACTCTATTGAATCAAAGTGATTGGCTTCTAAGAGGGACTGTTTGAGAGAGAGGATTTTCTCTCCATTGTTCTCATATACAATGGAGTTCAATTTACTTCAGCGGTGGTTGAGGAATTTTTGAGGATAAGAGGTGTGAAACTTAAGAAATCAGCACTATATCATTCTGAATCTAATGGTGTTTTAGAATGCTTTATAAAGGTGTTCAAAGAAAGTTTGCAGCAGTCTCCTATGTGTGAAACAAATTGGGAAGAGAGTATGAGAAAGAAATTAAGATAGTACAGGCTGACACCACATTCAACAACCGGAATGTCTCCATTTAGTTTGTTCTAAGGGGGGGTGACAGTTGTGAGTTCAGCCATGCTTGGTTCAATGAGACAAGGGAGAAGGTGGATTAGCATGTTGGTGAATTAATAGATTGGGATGTAAGAGAAGAAGAAAAGAAATTGAAAGCCAAGGTGTTGTATGACAAGCGGAATGCAAAAAAACAACAGTTGATGGACAGAATGCAGAACAATGTCATACATTCACACCAGTACAGAGATCTGGGCCTAAATCCATCGTTTTTTTGCACTCCACACCACCCCAGTTCAGACAAGGCCATATGCAAATCAGCCTTGACCCTGTGCCTCATGGGAACAGTCCAGCCCGAACTGCCAAGCCATGTCTTTCCTGGACGGGAATCAAGCATCCTAGGACCGGTTTCTGGCTATCAGCCGTCTTCAGCCAGGATAGCTTGACTCCAGTGATGTGGAGAGCATGGGACTCACGTCTGAGCATACCCATCCCACTCGGGGTGACAAATGCAAAAACAAAAGTTGGTGGACAGAATGCAGAACAATGTCATACATTCACCCCAGTACAGAGATCTGGGCCTAAATCCATCGTTTTTTTGCACTCCACACCACCCCAGTTCAGACATGGCCATATGCAAATCAGCCTTTACCCTGTGCCTCATGGGAACAGTCCAGCCCGAACTGCCAAGCAATGTCTTTCCTGGACCGGAATCAAGCATGCTAGGACCGGTTTCTGGCTATCAGCCGTCTTCAGCCAGGAATGTATGACATTGTTCTGCATTCTGTCCATCAATTGTTGTTTTTGCATTTGTCACCCCGAGTGGGATGGGTTTGCTCAGACGTGAGTCCCATGCTCTCCACACCACTGGAGTCAAGCTATCCTGGCTGAAGATGGCTGATAGCCAGAAACCGGTCCTAGGATGCTTGATTCCGGTCCAGGAAAGACATGGATTGGCAGTTCGGGCTGGACTGTTCCCATGAGGCACAGGGTCAAGGCTGATTTGCATATGGCCATGTCTGAACTGGGGCGGTGTGGAGTGCAAAAAAACGATGGATTTAGGCCCAGATCTCTGTACTGGGGTGAATGTATGAGATTGTTCTGCATTCTGTCTATCAATTGCTGTTTTTGCGTATGACAAGAGGAAGGCTGTTAAAGAAACAAGCGTGCAAGAGGCTGATTGGATAAAAATTAAATATCCAAGGAAAAGTTGGAAAAGTTCCAAATACAGGAAGCCTTGTAGAGTGAGAAAGCTGCTTAGGAATACGGTGAAAACTGATGTCAATAAAATTTGGAATCTCAATAGCATATCCAACTGCAGCTCCGCGTTGAGAGCAGGTGTTACCTTTTTAGAGAAGATGTTGGCAGAGGAATCTAAATGCCGACCCCAACGTGCAGGGAAAAGACCTGTTCGGTTTTATCATTATGTTTAGTTTGTCTATTGTTTATAGATACATCATCAGTTTTACATTCTTATATTCATGTATTTTTTTAATAATTTATTTTCTTTAGTTGTTTAAGTGGGTAGGAGGGTCATAAGTTTGATGTTAATTCACTGAAAATGGGGAGGTGATGCAGTATCCTAGGTTATAGAACCACTTGCATGTCAGGTTCTGTAACCTAGCAGTGATGCTTAAGTGCAACAGAGCTGGAGGGTCTTCAGAGGAGAAACGGAAGGCTTGGTTGAAAGCGGTTGTGATGGATCTGTGCTCCGTTTGTGGATGGGGTCTCTATTACGTGTTAACTTCAAATAAAAATCTGGAAAAGACTTTGACTGGGCAAATTCCCTTTTCACAGATGCTAAACATAATAATAATTGCTTCATAATTTTTCTATGATGGTGTATTTATACATCATGAACTACGAATATTTATGTATGGTGCTGCATTATTTTCAGACAACTAAAAAACGAGTGTATTGAGCATGTGTTAAGCATAGCTATTTGGGGTTGCTTAAAGATGCTTAAAAACCTAGCCGAGCAGCCAGCATACTTTCAGAAATCCATGTGCCTGGAATGTTTCTGATGTTTGCTGGGAGTGAGCTCCATGACTTTCCCTCATATACAGCAGGCCAGGTTCCACCGGGGTAGGGGTAAATATACAAGATACCAATCTACAGTGGTGTTCTCTGCACCATGAGCAATTCATCCAAGCTACCATTTAGCTTGGATGAACAACAGTTTTTAGCCATGAATGGCCCAGTAGAAAATGCAGAGTGCTGTGAAGGTAGAGCTCTTAGCAGGGGAGACGTACTCCAGGATACACAACTACTGCATGTTCTACAACTGACCTAACATAAGTGAAATTTGACTCTATTGGCTGGGAATATCCTAATCGAGGAAGATGGGTATTTGCATTGTGGAGGAGGCAGTTCCAGTGGCTTGCCTCTCATGAGGGTTCAGAGTGGTTAAATTATACAATCACACAGAAATGTTTTAGCTTCCTTTGATGTCAGTGATGTAAACTATAGTTCATTGGACCCGGTAGTTGTGGCACCATAATCTATCCCTCACAGAAGAGACACAAACAGAAGTTAGGATACACACAAAATATATAGCACATCTCCATCATCATCAGCAGAACAAGTCAGTCAAAAGATTACTTTATTTGGTATTTCATAACCATAAAGCATACGTATCCAAAAACAGTTTAAAATAGCAAACACATTAAAAATTCCTTTAGTTAAAAGTGTCTTTTCTCGTTTTTCCGTTTACAAATTAACCCAGTCATTATCGGAGGTCTAGTTCTGTTTTTTGAAGCTGGATCTCTACAGAATTCATAAACTTTACCCCGCGGAATATCAAAATGTTTGAACCTGCTCCCATCCAGCTGGTCACGGCTTGCCTGCAGGTACGGATCTGTAGCATATTAAAAATTGGTTTCAGTAAAATTTTCCTTTCTTCTTAAAAAGACTCACACGTGCACAGGAGGTGGCACAAGGTCTCACTGTGATAATCACATGATCTGCATCTTCGTTCCTGGTGAGTGACCTTCCATGACGGAATCAAGTCTTTTGAGAAATGGTTGCCCATTCTGAAAGCCATGAATTTTGTTTTTAATGATAGCCGGAAGTGCGCGGTAAGATAAGGTTGAGGTTTTAGTCGTTTATATGAATTTAGAATGGTCCATACGTGTCGACGTTTGGCCAAAGTCTTTTTATCTTCAACCAGAGATAGGGCTTTTGCATTTAGAGTGCAAATTTTTTTTAAAGGCGTTGTTTCCGGTGGGTTGTTCCAGATCTCTACTATTTTTAGGGTATCTAGTGATGCTCTCAGGTCATGGCCCCATGAGTTGGGTTCCTGTTGGTCATATTGTTTTTTAATTTCTTGCCAACATAAGTTGTTTAAGGATCCTATTTCCGATAATCTCAATTTCCAGCACCATTTTACCAGAGTTGCTTTCCTTTGGTAGATTTGATTTTGTAGACCAAATTCTAGCCTTATTTGGGCAGGGGCTGCTCCTTTGTATATGTGAAAGACAGATTTGTAGATTCTTGTCTGGAGTGTGTTTAGAATTGCAGCTTCTTTCCCATGCCATATTTCCAGTCCATATGAGAGAGATGGTAAGACTTGGGCTGTCATTACTTTTAACAGGTGGTCATATGACGGACATTGCAATTTCTTTTGCAGAACCTTGTAGGCAAAACTCAGAGCTTGTGCCTTTGCAGCAATTGTTCTTTTATGATCTGTGAGGGACATGTTTTTACTTATTGTAACCCCCAGATATTTATAAGCAGTTGTTTCCTCAATGTGTTTTCCTTTTGTTTGCCAAATGAAGGATTTTCCGCTGGTGCCCGTCAATCTCACCACCTGTTTTTTTTATGTTTATTTCCAAACCTTCTCTCTCAAAATAGTCTGTTAGTTCCGATATTACTCTTTGTAGGCCTATTGGGGTTTGGCTTAAAACTACAATGTCATCCGCATATTGGAGGCACTGGATGCTTTCATTGGCCAGTTTGGGCGGGTGTCCATTTACATTCTTGAGTTGATCTTTCAAATCGGCCAGGTATATATTAAAGAGGCTTGGGGAGAGCACGCAGCCTTGTTTAAGGCCATTAGTTATTTTTTGTTCGGCAGATATTCTTCTTCCATCACCCAATTTTACCTTGGCCCATGTTCTGCTATATAGAGCCATTAGTGTTTCCATTAGTGCCGGTGGGAGGCCCATGAGGTCCAGTTTTTCCCAAAGTCGTTTTCTGGGAACTCGATCCAAGGCGGATTTCAGGTCTATATAGCAGGCTATTAGACTGGTCTTCCTTTTCCTTGCTCCTTCGATTAGTAAAGACAGGGCTAACAGATTGGTTAAGCAGCCCATGCCTTCCCTAAAACCAGTTTGAAAATTGGGTATTATTTTGTGATCCTTTATCCATTGTCGTAGTAGAGACAATATGCAAGATGAAAAAAGCTTTGCCTCCACATCGATTAGGGCTATTAGTCTGTAGTTGCCAGGATCCATTCTGCATCCACTTTTAAGGAGAGGGTGAAAGATGTTTCCTTGCCATGATTCTGGAATCTTTTTTTCCTTATGAATGTGGTTAAACAAAGGAGTCAGGTAAGTTGCCCAAAAGTCAATGTCATATCTGAATAAGGCATTAGGCATTCCATTTGGGCCAGCTGCTCCCTCCGCTTTTAGTTTCCTTATTAAGCCGGTTAGCTGTTTGGTGGTTGTCAAGGGCGTTTGTTCCTCTAGAGCAGTGCTTTCGAGCTGGTTCTTTTTCCACTGTCCGAGGGTTTTTCCTTTTTGTACTTGGCCTTTTTTTAGGTAAGTCGATCTTACTGAGTTAAATGGGAGACTCTGGATGTTATACAAATTGTCAATATATGCAGCCCATGTTTCTTCACTTATTCCTATGTTATGTTGATCGCCTGCTCCTTTCGATAATTTGTTTATAGTTTTCCAAAATTCTCCGCTGTTTGGAAGTTTGCTTGTTCTTAACAGTTCTATCCAGATTTCCTCTGTGTAAGATGTTTTTGCTTTTCTGCAATCTTCTTTGTATTCTTTTCTCATTTTTTGTATTTCGCTGTGATCTACTTCTTTTCCTGATCTTTTTTCTGCGGCCATTTTCCTTAATTTTTTCGAAATTTCTCTTTTCTTATCTCTTAGGTTGAAATTGTACCACGGATCTTTATTTACTTTGTATCCATAGATTGCCGGAGTTTTTACAGCGAATTTTCCTAGTACAAATTTATGTAAATTCTCCCAATTTGTTATGGGTGATTGGTTAATTAAGGTATTCGTAGAATTTACGTGTTCCAGCACCGAATCCATAATTTCCTTTTTTATAAAGCCTTTGCTTTTGATTTTCTTCAGTTTGTATATCTCCGGGATCGCGGTGAGAAATTCTAATTGAGTTTTCTCTTCGATGTTTTTCTTTATTATTATCTCTTGTGGTAAATGGTCGCTCTCTGGTCGAATTTGGATTCCAAAATAATCTATGTACTTTTTTAGTTCATTACTTATTAAAGTGAAGTCGATTATAGAGTTCCTTTTGCCACTCGTAAAGGTGGTTTTGGCAGGTATGTCTCCTTCTGTGTTTCCGTTGAGGATTGTTAAACCTAGGGATTCCAGTTCACCCCAAATATTATGTAATTTATCCTTAGTCGTATTGGTTTTTATTAGGTTACTGTTGAAATCGCCGGAAAGAAATATTTCGTGTAATTGATAAGTTTTGCGTAGGGATTTTATCAAATTTACTAAAGTTAATGCTTTATTCTTTTTTGTTGTCTTATCTGGGTGGATATATATGTTTATAATTATTAAATTCCAACCTGGACTTTTTTTGCTTGTTTTTGACTCTATTTTGATCAGTTGTAACCAATTTTCCCCTACATCAAGCAGTTTGGTTTTCCAGTCCAGGCTGTTCGTAATAAAAATAGACAGGCCACCCCTTGGGTGTCCAAACTTTGCCAGACTTTCCGCCAGTATGTGATGTTCCTCGTATCCCATAATTTGCTTTGGGGTTAGATTACATGTTTCCTGAAGTAGGATTATTTCGAAATTGCTCAGGTAGTCTATTGTCTCTTGATCTTGGGACATTTCTTTAAAACCGTGTACATTCCATGAGCAAATCTTTATTTTTATTACTGGTTTTGATATTAATTTGATATTATGTCTTTGATTTTTTGGTGCCAGTTTCACTACATCAGGATCGATGCGAATTTAGTGCCTGTGCTACCCAAGACCAGTCTTTGTGTTCCTTCTGACGTTGGTGATCCTGCTTTGATTTGGTACTGCACAGGTCTTGTTCGGGGACTGTTTTATTTCTTGATCCCATTAGGATTGATTGCGTTTTTTCCTTTGTATTGTTAGATTGAGGAATTGTATTACTTAACAGTGGGAATGGATATTTTATTGGGGTATGACGCTCTAGAGTTATTCCCCATTCTAAAATGTGAGCCCTGGTTGAAAAGATGAGATCTGCTATTTCCTTGGATCCCCAGATGGTTCTACTTACATCCATGTTTGTTTCTTTGTTTCCTTGGATGAATTCTAGGGTTTTTAGGTCGCTTGTTGTTATACCCCTTAATTTTGGTATCACTTCAAATAATCGCAGGATGTTTCCTCTGTTAAGTGTGTCTGTGTTTCCTTTTGTTTGATATTCCGGTTTAAACAATAATGTACATTCTGTTTCCATAATAACCGATTCAGGATGTCGGGTTTGGTAGACTCTCCTTTTTCCCTCACTTGGGACAAAATGAATGTGAGATATGTTATCATTCTGGCAGACCATAGTTGTTGGGACCGGTCGGATGTAATCTACCATCGATGCCTCTTTTGTAGGATGCATATCTTCTCGACTTATTTGTAAGTTGTTTACTTTTTGCCCCATATTATCGGTAGACTCATTTTCGGCACTGTCTCTGCAGGTTCTTACTTTATTTCCTACAGTGATGGTTAGATAAATATTCGATTCCCTCACTTGGTCTGCCTCTGTTTTTTGACTTTGCTCCTGTTCCGTTTTTTTCTGGTTGAAAGAGGATTTCCGCGATTGTGACAGATTGATCCTTTTTGGGCCAGGGTTACACATTCCCTTTCTTGCATGTTATCCTGTTTTTCTTTTTGTTCTGAAGCTTCTCCACGGTTTGGTTTTGGTGTTTCGTTTTTGCTATTGGTTTTCTTTAGAGTTGACTTTTCCTCATTTGTTGGTTTCCCTACTGTATTTGATGGTATTTTGGTTAGGTTTGAAAGTCTTGATTGTTCTTCTATTTCCTCTCTATTTTTTTCTTTTTTTCCCTCCTCTATGATGGAGGCGTCTGTGATCTGATTGATTGGGGCAACTTTTGTCTTTTGTTCAAAAATAGCAAAGAGTTTGTCTACCTGCTTGCTTTTAATGGCTTTTTTTCTCGCCTTCCTTGCCCGTTTCCGTTGTCTTTTGGTTAGGGGTTCTGACATGCCCGACGAACTCATGGTTTTGTTTTCTTCCAGGCCTCTCGTTGGTGGTTCATTTTTGTCGGTGTCATTAGAAGTTTTTTCTTCTATGATATTAATAGATCTCTTTTGGTTTAAGGGTTTATTGACCTCTGTGGCCTCTGTATTGAGGTTGTCACTTTTATTGGATTTCCCACATGTTGCCTCTAATATGTCTTTCAAAATGTCTGGGAGGGTTGCTAATTTATCTATTATTTCTTTGCAGACACAATTTTGATCTGTTAGTTTCGTTTTCCATTGTTTTTCCTCCTCCATTTCTTTTATGAGGTATAGAGCGATTTTTTCCAGTTTCAAATTTATCCCTGATATGTGGGTTGCAATTAAGTTCATTAAGTCTACCTGCACATCCAGTTTGTTAGATTGAAAGTTCAGTGCGCTAGTTGCTTGTTGTAGACTTTTTAGGAGCACCTCCCCCCATAGTGTAGATTTTCCTTCGGTTTGTTCTGGCCGTATTCCTGTTGTCCTGTTTAAACTTTCTGACGAAGAAATAGTTATGGGGAGTGCGTCTTTTGTTGATCTTTTACCTATGTCAGAGACCTGGCTTTTATTTCCTGGCTGTTTAATTGGACTTGATGTGAGAATTATTGGGGATGATATTGGCTTCATTTTCTTTCCAGTTACTTTCCTTGTATCCATGTTTTCCTGAAATTCTAGTTTACTTACATTTTCAAGACTCGGGTGCGTTAAATCGACTTCCTTGTTGATGTTTTCTTCGAGCATTCTCCGCAGTTCTGTTTCTTCGAAGATCGAGAATGATTTTGACCACTCTATTTTTTGTGCACTTTTCTGTAGATTTGCTTGTGATCCCAGATTACTCTGCGTAATGTGTACTGGATTGTTTTCATCAACCTCATCTAGTGTGATGTTAGGTATTGACTTTGATTCATTGCATGGTGCGTGAACTTGCGCCGATGTTTTTATCAGCCAATTTTTTTATGACGATTTCTCTTTGAGATTAGGGCTCGTGCATATTTCAGGATCATTACTCATCTTACGTTTTTTGCGTGTTATAATCAGACCAGTTGTTTTATTTTGGATTTTTTTAGATTTTGCCCCGATGCTGTTGTTTGGTGTTTTTCCCCCTTGTTCTTTTAAAAACTGGAAATTGTATGTCACTTTATCCTCTCCAAATCTGAAGGGTTCCACTGAGGGGGTATGTGCCTGGTCAAGATGTTCGTTCCCGGATTGCTCTTTTGGATTGTTTTTGTTCTCCTGTTCCTTTTTTCCTTTTACAGCCAGCCTTCTTTTTGCTTTCTGTATTCGGGGTTGTCGGATTTTTCCTGACCGCATCTTCGGAGCTTCAAATACCGGAAAGGGGCTTCCTTCCTACTCCTGTCCCGCGTTATCTTTCCGAAGGCTTCCCTGGCCCGTCTGCCACTTAATCGACAGCTGCCGTCTGGGGAGAACACTTTTAGAAATATGATCCGGGATTGGGTTGGATGGAGGGTTCTGTAGGTTGCTTTGTTTGTGTGAACGATGAGAGTAGGATTCGGAGTTATAAAACCTGGACTCAGGAAGGATAGTTCAGTTCTCTCAGTATTATCGTACTGTGACTTTTGCTATCCGTAAAAAAGGCGATTCTCATTTGCTTTTACACTGTTCGAAACTGGGCCGACTGGGTTAGTGCAGACTAAAGCCAGGTGAATGCCGGTAATTTCTGCTGCCCCAAATGCCCCCAAATACTGCCCAGAGGTGTTCCGGCTGGTCCTTTGCTGCTCTCAAAGTCACTCCTTATGGTCTCGTCCGCCTCATGTGCCTTATATGCCTCTCATTAAAGTCTTTGTTAAGGTTTTGCAATTTTACAACCCTGCGTGGCCCCTCCAGCCCCAACTCCTTCTGCCACTTCCTGCTCCTCTCCGTGGCCAGGGTCTTGGGGAACCTTGGGGATTTTTTTAGACTTTTGCTTCACTTTTGCCTCTCTTTGCTGACGTAGCTTTACTCCTCCGCACTCGCTCTGCCAAAAAAGTCCTCTTTTCTGGCTCAGGGGTTCAGGGTCACGGGGGGTTTCAAATGTTTCGAGCACACAGGAGGCTACCTGATGCCCAAACTCCCTCTGCACACCCTCTTGATTTGTTTGACAGGAGAACAAATACAAATTCGGTAATGGAACATCATCTTTCACAGAACATATCCAAGGACAAGATACAACACATAGACATCCAAAAATCTTATTCAGCACATCACTGTTCTTAACATGCACACTCAAGCACAAGCTACAACATATCTCCATCCTTAGATGAGCACACTGAAAAGACAGAACATGTTGTTCCTTAACAGAACAAGCATTAACGTAAGATGAAGGCATCGCTTATCATTAAAATAAAACACATAAGCACAAGGTAGAAGACATGGTAGTCTGTAAGAGAATCCCAACAAACTAAACATTTTTTCAGCAGAAGACACAACAGCACAAGATACGGAACAGACCTGATCTATAAGCAAACATATCTATTCAATACAAGATTCTGAGAGACTGAGGAAGCGAGGAAATAAAAAAGAATATAGTGGTTGAAAGAAGAGAAATAGCGAGAAAGGGAGAGAGAAATATGTACCTGTCTACCCCAAAGACCCTAGTTGTAAGCCGCTGCAACAGTGCATATGCCAGACACCACATGACTAAATAGTCCCCAACATAGATCCAACACATCTGTTTATATCTTTCTTGTGTGTCTTCAACCCACAAATCCATTAACAAATACACACCAACCCATCCAGATATCCCAACCAGCATGGAGCAATTCGGATTTCCACCTAATATCCCTCTAACATATTACTCTCAGCTGTAGCAAAGTCTAGAAATGACGAAAAAACATGTCAGGATTTTAGATCTTTATTCATACACATCTCTACAGGCATACTGTCTGAGAAACCCGAAGACTCAGGTGTCCCAAGTACGAGAGTTGGGCATTATGGAAAGCAAAGATAGTTCATTGAAGAGCTTCTGAGGATCCTTCATAAACTTCCATCGGACCAGGGCAGCCAGGTGCAGGCCCCGCCTACCTAAGTGTGAGATTTCATCTGGTTGAAAAGTGCTTTCAATCTTGTTTACTTTCCATGGAATTCACGAAGCTCAGGTATAGGTCCCAGACCAGTGTGGTGGGACAAGGAATCAACTCTTCTCTTTTTCAACAAGGAAGTAATTATCAAAATCACTAGTTATCGATATACTATGGAAAGGGTAGCTCGGCTTCCATACACTGTGAGGTTGATGACCCATTAGTGGTGATGGTGTTCATCAGAATGTCCTTTGTGGTGAGTTTCTCCTAGAGAAGAGATCATAGAGGATAAACATGTTAACATCTTCCTTCCCTTTACCTATAATACATACTGTAGTGCTTCACACCAGAGAAGTAGTTTCAGAGCACCAGAAAGTAGGAATTACTCTTCAAGCCATTAGAATACAATCATTTGTTCTTACAGAAAGAAATTTGACATGTGGACATGACTGAGGTGATAGCTGATGGGTCCTTAGAAGGAAGACTGACTACGAGGGGTTGTGAGCTAGTTCTTGTTATGGGGACTAAGCTATGTAGTACTGAGGAACGAAATATGGAAAAGGCAGAAGCTGTGACAATAATATGGGATAGTTAGTAAATTGGCTTACATAAACTAGATTGCAGAGCAACTATTATGAAAATTATTTTTTTCTACCTGATATTTTCATGTTGCCAATAATTAAACGAAAGGAACTCAGCCAAGCCTAGTCGACCACACTAACATTTGATCAGGATTATTTTAGAAAGGTAAAGGTTATATGAGGGCATGTGGGGTCATTGGAGTGACATCATCATTTCATTGTCAGATTACAGGGGGGGGGGATGTAACAAACAACCATATAACATCAGTGGAAGAACTGTTGCTCTAATTATTTGCATTATTAAACCTCACAAAAACCATACGAAATGTACACATTTTGCTCATTTCTCTTTTTTAAATATAAATCTTACAATCTCATTATATATTTTTCGCTGAGACAGGTGAGAATTATGCCTACGCTAATACAATATTACCAAATCTGTACATTGGTGTGACACACTGGAATGACCAAATAAGAGAAGTGACACTACTAGCTTAAATAAAAAGAGGCACAGCTCTAATGCTGCTCAAAGTACTGGTGTTAGATTATTTCTTTAGGATTATTTGCAAAATAAAGATATAAATTTACGTATGGATGTTATTTAATTAGGATATATATTGCCTTGTATTTTAATTCGAGGTTTGAAGTCTTTTTTGTGAAAAGAAAGAAAATAAGGTAGAAGGATAAGATGGATTTCTAATTTAAGGGCATTATCCAAGGCAAGGTGGAGTTTAAAACCTTCTGCTATGTGGATTAGGTTACTCTATCTCCTGTCCGGAAAAAAGATGAGAAAACATTTATGCTTTGTTGAATTTGTTTATCACTTTTTGAGACAGTTCAAGTCATTTACTGTGGAAGTACATATCTTTTCCCAGTATCACCTCCGTTTAAAAAGCATTCTGTAATATATAGGCTAAATAGGCAAGGCATGCATTTAAGTCAATTGGGCATTAAAATTACCCAGGATATTAAAACGTTTACCAGCTATCTCTCAATGATGGTATTAAATTATGGAACACTCAGAACGCCTCACTTGGGTGAAGGTTAGTTCTTTTCGGATGAGTATTTATCCTGAAATATTATATATTGTGAATCATTTCCCTTTCCCAATGTACAAAAAGAAGTTTAAGCTTTTAATGGAGAGTGTGAAAATCCAACTTCAAGAAATACACAGAATTCTACTCTACAAGGATATACCAGATATACTATATGTACCAGATTTGGGTATGCATCAACATAACAACATAATACTGTATCTGTAGTTGTATTTAAATAATAATAATAACAATAGTTTTGCACAATTGAGACATACTTGTTTAACCCCTTCGTTCTATAGTTAATGTTGGGTTATTTCTCTAGGTGTGAGGGACATGTACTACAAGCTGAGAAACTTAAGACAAATTCTCACACTGTGGAAGGTATGATGCATTCGACTGGTGATAATGTTTACCTGTTTTAACAGGCTTATTTGTAGAGCCAAACCATTTTGGATTGAGCATGTTTTGATAATTAAAAGCAGAATGTTAAAATTTCTAAGGTCAATGCACAAATCGAAAAACAGAAATGCGAATCTTATTTGAGATGTTATGTTTGCAGCCAGCACATCAGGAGTGCTTTGTATCCTGATCGTCGCATTATCAAAGTATCTAAAAGACTATTTCATTAAGAGATTCTTCTTTGGACCAGATAGATGTGAAAGTGAACTGTTGCTACTAGAAAGGATGAGGGGACAATTATTTGTAACTTCATCTTTTCTCGAAAGGCAGCTCTATTGCGAAAAATCATCTAACAATGTGCACTGACTACAACTAAAAATGCCTGCTAATCATTTCTGAAACTGAAGTGTGCTGAGATTATGACTAGAAAACGTAAGTCCTGTATCATTCAGGAGTGGCAGTTTTGACTGAAGTGAGAAGTTAGAGGAAGCGTCGGGGACGTCAAAGGGCAGTACTGGCTGGTGAGTCTGCACTGCTCCCTTAACTTGTCCATATGTTCAGTTGCTCTGCAAGCCTCAGGGTGGAAAGATGGTGGACCCTCAAGGATATCACAGAACACACATTTAACTTTGTTGATCATTTATCTTCTGCAACACTACATCCCTCTGTGTTCATATCAATAAAAGGGAACACAATAAGGTAATAACAACTTTCTTACCCTCCTCCTCGTGTAGTGTGGCACTCTTATAAACAAGGACATTGGAGAGATGCAAACAATGGGCCTTGTCTTTGAATGTCTTTATCTCAGAGTCTGCCAATTTACCAGACCTTGCTGTAAAGAAAAGTAAAAAGGAGAATTAAATATCAGTGTGAAATAGAAGAACACAATACATTCTTGAAAACTGCTTTATTGTACAGTGGTGCTGCTTTGTGAAAGCTGGAGATATTCCATTCAGGGATCACTGATCAGAAATCCAAGGGGTGCCAAAAAGATCCTAATGATCGCCTTGTAATGTAGGCTTCTGTTAAGAAGGGAAAGTCCAGTAGAGAAACTCTATTGCTGCAGCCATCCCCTTTGCAATAGGAGCACTAAGAACATCAAACTGCTGTGAACTACTTCTAAGTCTCCTGTCCGAACGAATTTGTGATCTGCAGACTAATTTTTGTTGTTTTTATAATAAACTCTTCTAGACTTTCAATAGTCACCTGAGCAGATCTTCTTTGAAACTATCAACCTCAAATCTCTATTTTTCTAGCACGAGTTTAAGCATGAGAGGAGCCCAATGTGATCCATACTGAACTGGAATTGTGGCAAAGCCTTTTGACATTTTTCTGTATATATTTTAAGAATACGAGTGGCACGTGCGATCCAGGTCAAGCTCAGTTTTACTGCTTTTGAATGTTCAAATACCAACCATGTTTGGTGTATTTCCATATAGTGACTTTTCATTTAGAAAGTAGTCTTTAGGGAGTTCCAGTCACTGGAGTCTGGACGCAGCATTGTAACTTTTAGCCCGTTGGTGAATCTGCACCAAGGTTTGGAAACTGAATGGTTGAATATTGAAGAATTATTTTCCTACTTGATTGAAAATGGTCAACGAGGGCAGAAATGGTATTCCCTATGAGGAACAGTAATTTAGCAAGAATGTCAAGTGCCCTGGCGCAAGCAAGAAAATGTACCCTATTGACTGCTGTTGGGGGTGGTAAAATATAATATTTATTAGGGTTCAATGGCCAACTCACGGCTCTGTGTCCCGGTACCACTGCACCTGCTGCACCAGTGATAGCCACACTCTTCTTTATAATCTCGGCTTCTCTCTTATATCCGCCTCTGTCTCTGTCCCTGTCCCTTTCTATCCAGCCCCTGCTGTGTCTCTGTTTTAGGAGCAGGAAGTAGCAGGGGCTGCACACATTCCAATTGTAAAATGGTGCTGCTTTGATGTATAGTTCCTGCAAAGCTGCTTTGGTTCTCTTAATGTCACTCCTGCAGAGGGTTTGTATGTGAGGCTGCTTTCCCTCCTGTTTCTGCCTGGGGTGCAATCCTACAGCAAAGCTGCAGCCCCTGACTTTTGTTGTAAATTATGCCAAACTGCCCTCACAAAGCTTGCTGTATACAGCTCCTGCAGAAGCGTTGTTCCTGATGGTGGATGCAGATCCTGCAATGATTCTATTCTCATCTGTGGCTGTTCCTGTGTGTGGCTGTAGCTTCTGTAGTGCTGCTGTTGCTGCTCCAGTCTGTAGCTGCTGCATGTTTGCATCTGTTACTGCGGACGGGCTGTGCCTGTCTGCACCTGTCACGCTTGCAGACATGATGTGCTTTGTCTTTCTACCTTGAGGTGCTCCTTAACTACTACTGCTTCTGTAATCTTTGACTTAAAGTCACTGTGTGTGCAGTCCTCGTGTTGCACACAATATGGAAGATTCTCTTTGAACTTTTTCAAATTTGTCTTTAACATCTGCAGTATACTATCCCTGTATAAAGTAATTCTCCTGGGCAGGGAACACGGAAGCAGGCAAGAGTTGCTTATTGTCAGATTGAGCATGTCTTACTCTAAGCAGAGCGGCAGAGTGCCAAGATGGCGGCTCATTTATTACGTTTCAGAGATTGTTGTTGTTTTGTGGGTTCCATCAACAGTTTAGAACAAGTCTGCTTTCCAGTGAAGTAGTGTGGCTCACTGGTTAGAGGCGGCAGACCCGAGAGCAGAGGACGGCCCGGGACCAGGGTTCGATTCCCGGCGCGGCAGGTTTCTGGACCAGGGTCAGCGGACTCGATAATTCTCTCGCCTCGGTGCCCACTCTGATCAGTGTTCACACTCGGCAACTCTGGGCATTAGCTTGCCTCATCTTCACTAACGGCCCCACCAGACCGCCGGGGATGCCTGGTCTCACCCTGGAGATACCCATTAAGGGACCATCTCTCAGGGAAGCCAGGAAGGGTTTCGCAGCGGTCGAAGCGCCTTGGGACCCTACGGGTAAGTAGTGCGCTATATAAATGCCAATACATTTACATTTACATTTCTGCATGGGCTCCCGTTTGCCTTTCTTTTGTTCACATGCTCATCTTTTCCCACATTGACCTCTCGTTTGTATGTTTTTTTTTGCAGTGCTGTTTGCTTGCTGCCATGTGCACTGTGCCTGGAGCTATGAGGTGGTGACTGAGTGTGGTGTGAGGGCATGATTGGAGGTGTATTATAAGAATGGCACGTAGTCATCAGAAAGTTAGTGGAACACTATGGTCAAATGTGGGCCCAGAGACTGAAGCTGCACTTCACTGATGAGGCCCAAATAGCTGAAACATGTCAGTGGTTGTGGTGTTTTGAAACAGGGTGGGTCTAGCAGTTGTGGTGAAACTGCTTGAGGTGGTCTCCAGATTTGCCTGTGGTTGTTCACCTTCTCCAGCTGGCTGGTTCAACCATTTCCATCCTTCACTTTTTTTTTTTTTTTAATTTTTGAAAACCTTTATTTGAGAAAATGGATGCATACAAATACGGGCCTACAACCCGGGGGCCGGCCACGGAGCAAAACTGGAAAGCACCATCATCAATTAAAGGTCACAGAGTGGTTAGACGATATTATCAAGCGCAGAAAGTCAATACTATCAGCTAACTAGAACCACTCGATACAGGATTAGAGGAGGTTAATTTTATATATTTAAAGAATAAAGGATCGGACGTATAGATCGCAACCTGGAGTACATGGCGGGGAATAATCCAACTGTGTCATTGCAGTACAACAGAAGAGCAGAAATCAGACAGATCCATAGCATGCAAAACATAGGTCCGCTTATAATTCCTCAATGGTAGTGTCCACGCCCAACCACATGTACCCAGAGACGAACTGAACAGCAATTCCGCAGTAGTAAAAACCAGCAAGGAAACAGATAGGCTACAATCACTATACATCCCAACCCCAGAAATAAGAAAACGAGAAAACCAAAGAAAAAAGGAAGTAGGGGGGACTCCACGTCATTGTACCCGCCCCTCAAAGATAGCGGCGAGCAATAATACAAATAGCGAACGTACTTGGGGGCAGAGCAATAAATCAGGGGGAAACAGTGCCACGAGTATCATACGTCGTAAAATATCTATTCCCCCTCTCACAGTAACTCACCTCTAGGGGTTACAAACAGTCGTGGAGACCCAAGGAAAGGATACGAAAGAGCCATAGAAACAAAGAACTACCTAATAGACCCTACTCCACCCATCCCACCCTGCACCCCTGCAGAAGGCTACGGCCTACCCCCCCCAGCAGCGTGCCTGTCGCCCTAATAATGAACCCGAAATATAGAAAAAGAGAGTATAGGGAAATGGAAAAGGAAAGAGAGAAAGAAAGGGCCTGGGGGGAGGAACCAGTAGCATATGGTACGACCCCCGCCCCCCGCCCGCTTACGCAATAAGTAATGCCCAAAACGAAACTAGCGAGTATTTAGCCACACGCAAATACGAAAGAGTCAACAAAGTATCACAATGTAAGGCAGTCCATAACTCCATATACCAATCAGTAGTCCTCCGAAAAAACCCGGGTTCATCCTAGTTCCTTCTTGGCCATCGTCGCTATGTACGTAGATCCAGTGGGCATAGGACATGGCTGTGAAAAGAGGCCATGGAAAAATTGCTGGAACATAAACGGAGGCAGCCAATAGGATCCCCTCTCACGTGGGCAATGCAGATACAGTTCACAGCAGCCGTATAGACCAATGTCAATGAACTCCAGCAGTTCCAACCGTTCATGAGTAGAACCATCGCCTTCCCGGCCAGGAAGCGGGGAACAATCAACAACAGCACCGGACCCATCCGCATCCTCAAAAGCTGGCCCGGGAGGAACGGCGGCCATTGCTTCCCTCTGCACGCAGAAATCCCGGACCAAGGTCGACCACCAGGACCTCAAAGCTTGCAGGACGTCGCTCACCGTGGGTTCGAGCTCATCAGTACAGGCCCAGGAGGAGTGCAAGGGCAAGAAATCGGCATCCCGGGACCCTGCACAAAACATGGCATCTGCCGCCATTTTGCGACAAGTACGCCGTCTCCCCGGATCAGCCTCCAAGGGTGAGCACAACAGCAGAACCCCGGCAGGATCCCCCTCAAGCGCACAAGCAGCACAGCGCTGAAATAGTGATCACAAGGGAGGGGGACCCGCCGGTGACATCGTTCCATCAAGGTCCTTCTTCGCCACCAAGTGAAGGAGCCCGGTACGGCCGGACGGCAACAAAGGGGGGAGCCACCAAACACGGCGTTCCCAACCCACAACTTGCCGCACACCACCTCTGGAGCACCGGACGAGTGTCCCAGGCGCGTTCATTTGCCTCTGGGCTCTTCGCACATCGGCATCTTCCGGCCGACCCCAGACCTCCACCCAAGGCCGCCGCCGACACCGTCTCGCCGGCAACTCGCGAGGGGCGAGGCCCCGGTCTCAACCCCGGGAAGGCCGCACTGTCCGGGAGGGCACCGCTGTGGATCCACCGAACACCGGACCCACCGGGATGGACGGTAAGTTGCTGCAAAGCTCTGCATAGAAGTTGCTTTCCGTTTTGGGCAGGATAATCGACAGGATATTAGATTTCAGGCACGTAGGGCGGCGGAGCCGAGCTAACGTGCGGCCATCTCGTTGTCGAGCTCGGCTCCTCCCTCCCATCCTTCACTTTTTGATTATTTTTTACATAGTCCAGCATCAGGTAATTTTCACATAAGTGTTTAATAATACAGAGAAAAAATCGGCCGGAACCTGGAGCGTGTGCAGCCAGTATGACCAACAAGAATACATGTGCATGTGCACCTTGGGTAAATACCTGTGAAGCCTTAGGTTGGACAATCAATCCCTAAGGGTTCTCAAGTGTGCATGACTCACCTTCTATCCAATTAAGTATGTATATATGTATTTAAAGAGGCTTATGATGTGTGAAACAAGCCAAAGAAACAATGGAACCATGCGCCACTGCACTTACTCAAGATGTGGAGGGCCACTTCCTTGTTGTGATCGACGGCCTTCACGAGCAGGCAGCCCTGGCAGGTGGGGTGGAACGTCATATAAACACTGTTTTCTAGAACAGAAAAAATATTTTATGAGATGAGAACTTTGAGGTAAGGAATAGAGCAAAAAGAATCCCTAGTCTGATTACCAAAAATGGTCATTGTGATGTCAGTGAGTGTAACCCATAAGGTGTAGGACACCAAGAGCTCAGATTGAAGTCAATTAGAGAGAAAACCCATGCTTCTGTGTGTAGAAGGAAAAGAGGAATAGTAAGCACTTGACTGGAGGTCTCGGAGGTCATTGGGAAAGACTGTTAGCAGTTAACTGTGCATTTTAAAGCACCATGTGAATACAAAATCAGTATAATAACTTCCTGTTCAGCTCTGGTGGGGATGAGGTGGTTGTGCGCCTGGGAGAGTTCCCGAAGGGTGGGACTATCAGATGATTTCATATGGCAGACACATTGATTTCATCATATGGCTGCTTACTCGCCAAATCAGTTGATACTGGGAGTTGCAGCCTGTATTTAGTTCAAATCAACTTGTGTGTAGTTCACACGTACACCCTTGTATACATCAGGAAGATGAGCCCAATTGGTTGTCTTCACAACTGTATTTGCAAACTATTTGATACCGTTTGATCTGGGTATCGTGTTTTTTTCCGTCATTTTCTGGAATCCCATTGCAGGATCAAACATCATGTATATAAATACCAGTATTTGTAAAGCGAACAGCTACCTCCGAAGTGGTGTCCCGGCGCTGGGGGCCCTTAGGAAGATTTCAAGCTATTGCCCAGACACACATGGTGCTGGGCTAACCTGACGTTACAAAAAATTGGAGGTACCCCTGTTACATATGACAAGGTGGGGGGAACTTGAGCACTCAAAGAGAAACACCCTGTCTTGGTTGTTTTAGGTACGATATCCTACCGTATGGACACCGAAAATAGAATACTTTAGAAGTCTATAGACCTGTAGACTCCCAAAATCAAATAGAAACTAGAGCAGGGCAGTGTTAAGTAGACAAGTAGACAAGTAGACAGAATGAATAAAATCAGATAATAACACCAAGTGAGAAAATATATCAGAATATAAACAATAAAATGTATTACCTCCCGAACGGGTTACAATCTAAAGGAATGATTAAAAACCACTATAGGCCACCCAAAGGTGGACAGTTCATAAAAACAATCATGTACAAGCAAGTGAACACAGTCGACGCAGCGTTTCGGTGCTTAAAATAATCTTCACACCTTCCTCAGGACGTTCACAACAATTTGATATCTAAAGCAATCAAAGAAAAGTTTTTTTTACTGTCAGATAAAAAATTAATTAATTAACACATAAAACATTATGCCCTTTGTCTACCCTTAAGAATAGTTCTAGCTCCTGCATTTTTATCACCAATTTCAATGCATTCTCCATTTCAACATGTATAATTACTAAAAGATCTGAATTTATAGGTCCTATATGACCAGATATTCTAATCTTGTGCTCGGTCAGAAAGCTCACAAGGCCACTCTATTTTATCTATATATATAAAGTTGTTATACACCCCTCAGACCTTTTATGCCTCGGGTCCATCAAATCTTAATGTTCTGTCTGGGGCTACAGAGATTTATACATAAATGGATTATAGGTACCTGTTCAAAATATAGGATGAATATGTCAATTCTTTTCATCCGGCAGACTAATTTATTGTCTTCAGCGGAATTATTCTCGCTCAGGCTGTGTGGTAAGGAGGCACAAAAAGTATTCAATGATTTTTCTCCCTATTTTTATGGCAATTTCATTTAAAGACTATACAATTATAAATTACCTTCTGTAAGGATGCACGTATGTTCTAGGTGCACGGAGGGGCCACCGAGGAATAATATCAACACCTGGATACATAAGAATCAATCCATGTTTTAGTTTTTTACAATTTCAGGAAACTCATTTCTTATTGTACGTATCATCACATATTTACACTAACCTGATATTTATTCAGGCTATCACTGATAATTGTACGACTCTTGTGGATTGTCGTTTCTGAGGATTCTTCGTGAATTTAGAATACCCCAATTTATTGGCTCTAGAAAAAAATATGAAAGGGGACCTTGTATTAATAACCGGGTGTTTTTTTGGGAAATGATTACTGATGCACTTCTATATCGTTAGCGTTGTTTTAATTAAGGGTATGCTCTAAATGTCCCAGAGTAAATGAACAGACAATGCCTTGTTCCAAATGAAATTTGCATTCTGCATTGTGGTACTCCGCAGTTCATTTATCATATTCTATGGAGCCTACTTAAGGAAGTATTTCCCTTTCACCAAAGTCCCATTTGGGAAACTTAAATGAAGAAGTTATATATCATTTAAAACGGTGTTGCCATTCGAAAAAATGTTCTGTCTCTCACTAAAAGGACGGTACAGGGACCATATGTGTATGGGACCAAAGGACACAGTCTGTCTTTAAGATGTAATTAACGGACACTTTCTGAGTAGACAGTAAACTTATGAGTAATAACTATCTAGCAGTGGACCCAAAGTTTTCCACGCTATGTCCATGTGTTACAATGACGTTAAGTACAAGTCAATGGGGCATTTAAATCTATGTCGGCAATTGCGGTATATGCACGAACCCATGAGAACACTGCCTATTAGGAAACTATACTACCCATTAGAAAAATTTGCCATGGGTCGATGCTTCGACCCATTCTATTCTTGGGTAAGGGGGCAGAGTATATTCGTACCTGTGTTTATAGATTCGGCCTCCCTGCTCCTCCGTGCTGTCGTGGTAGTCGATGCTTTCGTGATGGTGCAGATTCTAACTGCAACCATTCACGATGGCGTTTTTATGCTGACGCCACTCTTATTAACCCGGAAGTGCACTGGCGGGCGTAGTCTTTATTTTAACCTCGCGTTTAGGTAACTTGAAACGCTCGTAATAGGTCAAATAGTGCATGTACCAATACTGTCCATAAGGCTAGGGCGAAGAATATATCAAGTTCGTGAAAAATGCGAGCCGGATGACCCGGAAGTGATCCATTTGCTGATACGATGCATATGAGGAAACTATGATAATATTTACCTCGTATATGATACTGAAGATGTTTAAAAAGTACAAGGCTGCTGGTAAAAAAACATGCTGTACTCAGAGTCCTTGTATAGAATTGCGAAACCAAAAAGATAAATCGATCGATATGGCGGCCATTTTGGATTGGGCATCATTTCTAGTATACAATTGGTCAATGTGTAGTTTGCTGCCTTAGATCTATGGTATAGCAAGAGAATAAACAATATACTTTCTCTATTCTACATTGTATATACTGTATATTCACAATTGATTCGACAACTAGATCCAAACATATAAAAAATATAAAACTGTACAAAAATCTTTTACAATTGGCATATGGGCAATTCGTCATTGATATGGAAATATGAAAAAATATTCAATTTATACAATAGATAATTCTACACTTCTTTGGTCCTGTTCATTTATACAATAGATAATTCCACACTTCTATGGATTTCTATGGTCTTGTTCATACTAACATTGGTAATTGGAGAACAGGATGTTTAGGCATGATACTACTCCAGCCACAGAGTCAATAATTCGTACAGACAACAGTTTATGAGCACATCATCACAAGGGCATTGGACCATGTAGATCAAATCTTTGGTTCTACAGTTAGCAAAATTTTTTATTTTATGGTCTACTCCATTGTATTGAATAGCATTGCCTTTGATTATCGATGTACAATTAGAGCACATATTGCATGGAAAATTCCCAGTGGGTAAAGGAGTGTTATTAATGGTATTAGGGGTTTTATGGTTCTTTTCTTTGAAGGTATGGACTAAGCAATTCCTGATGGTTTTGTTGCGACGGAAACTGAACATTGGTTTGGGGATGTTTATACCCTGTCTGTCATTTAACAGTGACCAATTTCTATTGATAATATTTTTTATTTTGTTACTTGCTGTACTATAATTTGTAACAAAAATCAGTCTCTCGTTGGTTTTTTTGTTATCCTCACCTTCAATGTTTTTTTTTAAGAAGAGATTCCCTATTATAATATTTCGCACGTTTGTATGCTCTTCTGATCAAGTTATTTGGATAACCTCGGTCTCTAAGTTTCTTAGATAAGGAGTCTGCATGTTTATTATAATCTGATATATTGGTACAGTTTCTTCTGATTCAGAAGAAACTGTACCAATATATCAGATTATAATAAACATGCAGACTCCTTATCTAAGAAACTTAGAGACCGAGGTTATCCAAATAACTTGATCAGAAGAGCACGTTTGTATGCTCTTCTGATCAAGTTATTTGGATAACCTCGGTCTCTAAGTTTCTTAGATAAGGAGTCTGCATGTTTATTATAATCTGATATATTGGTACAGTTTCTTCTGATTCAGAAGAAACTGTACCAATATTTCAGATTATAATAAACATGCAGACTCCTTATCTAAGAAACTTAGAGACCGAGGTTATCCAAATAACTTGATCAGAAGAGCATACAAACGTGCGAAATATTATAATAGGGAATCTCTTCTTAAAAAAAACATTGAAGGTGAGGATAACAAAAAAACCAACGAGAGACTGATTTTTGTTACAAATTATAGTACAGCAAGTAACAAAATAAAAAATATTATCAATAGAAATTGGTCACTGTTAAATGACAGACAGGGTATAAACATCCCCAAACCAATGTTCAGTTTCCGTCGCAACAAAACCATCAGGAATTGCTTAGTCCATACCTTCAAAGAAAAGAACCATAAAACCCCTAATACCATTAATAACACTCCTTTACCCACTGGGAATTTTCCATGCAATATGTGCTCTAATTGTACATCGATAATCAAAGGCAATGCTATTCAATACAATGGAGTAGACCATAAAATAAAACATTTTGCTAACTGTAGAACCAAAGATTTGATCTACATGGTCCAATGCCCTTGTAAGAAAGCATATATTGGAGAAACTGCGAGAGAAATCAAAACCAGGATAACTGAACATAGATCCGCGATTAGGACCCAAAAGAAATCTGCCCCGCTAGTTGAACACTGGATCAATCACAATCATAAACCAGAAGATCTTAGATGGTGTGTAATAGATACCATAACACACAACATGAGAGGTGGTAACGTTAACAACAAAAGAAAAAAAAGAGAACAGTTCTATATGTCTCTCTTTAATACGTTCCGCACTGGATTAAATAATAGGGAAGAATGGGAAAGGCTAATCCTGTGAGCTCTATTGGATTAATTCCCATCTATCTCATGTGTAAAGTCAGCGAATAAGACTGTGAATTTCTATACTTCAGTTCTAACAACTAGGAAGTTGGACCACTTAACTCTTAATAACAGAACAACGTCTTCCAAATATATAAGCCAGTTTATCCAATCTGATTTGTATCTTTTGTAGCCACTGATGATGTGCTCATAAACTGTTGTCTGTACGAATTATTGACTCTGTGGCTGGAGTAGTATCACGCCTAAACATCCTGTTCTCCAATTACCAATGTTAGTATGAACAAGACCATAGAAATCCATAGAAGTGTGGAATTATCTATTGTATAAATGAACAGGACCAAAGAAGTGTAGAATTATCTATTGTATAAATTGAATATTTTTTCATATTTCCATATCAATGACGAATTGCCCATATGCTAATTGTAAAAGATTTTTGTACAGTTTTATATTTTTTATATGTTTGGATCTAGTTGTCGAATCAATTGTGAATATACAGTATATACAATGTAGAATAGAGAAAGTATATTGTTTATTCTCTTGCTATACCATAGATCTAAGGCAGCAAACTACACATTGACCAATTGTATACTAGAAATGATGCCCAATCCAAAATGGCCGCCATATCGATCGATTTATCTTTTTGGTTTCGCAATTCTATACAAGGACTCTGAGTACAGCATGTTTTTTTACCAGCAGCCTTGTACTTTTTAAACATCTTCAGTATCATATACGAGGTAAATATTATCATAGTTTCCTCATATGCATCGTATCAGCAAATGGATCGGGGGTATCTCACAGGGGAATACCAGGACGGGTTCCCTAAGCAAGCGCCCTGAGACCTTCGGGTGATTTGTGCGCTATATAAGTCAAATTACATTACATTACATTACATCACTTCCGGGTCATCCGGCTCGCATTTTTCACGAACTTGATATATTCTTCGCCCTAGCCTTATGGACAGTATTGGTACATGCACTATTTGACCTATTACGAGCGT
Organism: Lissotriton vulgaris; assembly: GCF_964263255.1. NCBI lineage: Eukaryota > Metazoa > Chordata > Amphibia > Caudata > Salamandridae > Lissotriton > Lissotriton vulgaris. Next base: position 1,940,151,423 of record NC_141693.1, read on the forward strand.
TTCAAGTTACCTAAACGCGAGGTTAAAATAAAGACTACGCCCGCCAGTGCACTTCCGGGTTAATAAGAGTGGCGTCAGCATAAAAACGCCATCGTGAATGGTTGCAGTTAGAATCTGCACCATCACGAAAGCATCGACTACCACGACAGCACGGAGGAGCAGGGAGGCCGAATCTATAAACACAGGTACGAATATACTCTGCCCCCTTACCCAAGAATAGAATGGGTCGAAGCATCGACCCATGGCAAATTTTTCTAATGGGTAGTATATTTTCCTAATAGGCAGTGTTCTCATGGGTTCGTGCATATACCGCAATTGCCGACATAGATTTAAATGCCCCATTGACTTGTACTTAACGTCATTGTAACACATGGACATAGCGTGGAAAACTTTGGGTCCACTGCTAGATAGTTATTACTCATAAGTTTACTGTCTACTCAGAAAGTGTCCGTTAATTACATCTTAAAGACAGACTGTGTCCTTTGGTCCCATACACATATGGTCCCTGTACCATCCTTTTAGTGAGAGACAGAACATTTTTTCGAATGGCAACACCGTTTTAAATGATATATAACTTCTTCATTTAAGTTTCCCAAATGGGACTTTGGTGAAAGGGAAATACTTCCTTAAGTAGGCTCCATAGAATATGATAAATGAACTGCGGAGTACCACAATGCAGAATGCAAATTTCATTTGGAACAAGGCATTGTCTGTTCATTTACTCTGGGACATTTAGAGCATACCCTTAATTAAAACAACGCTAACGATATAGAAGTGCATCAGTAATCATTTCCCAAAAAAACACCCGGTTATTAATACAAGGTCCCCTTTCATATTTTTTTCTAGAGCCAATAAATTGGGGTATTCTAAATTCACGAAGAATCCTCAGAAACGACAATCCACAAGAGTCGTACAATTATCAGTGATAGCCTGAATAAATATCAGGTTAGTGTAAATATGTGATGATACGTACAATAAGAAATGAGTTTCCTGAAATTGTAAAAAACTAAAACATGGATTGATTCTTATGTATCCAGGTGTTGATATTATTCCTCGGTGGCCCCTCCGTGCACCTAGAACATACGTGCATCCTTACAGAAGGTAATTTATAATTGTATAGTCTTTAAATGAAATTGCCATAAAAATAGGGAGAAAAATCATTGAATACTTTTTGTGCCTCCTTACCACACAGCCTGAGCGAGAATAATTCCGCTGAAGACAATAAATTAGTCTGCCGGATGAAAAGAATTGACATATTCATCCTATATTTTGAACAGGTACCTATAATCCATTTATGTATAAATCTCTGTAGCCCCAGACAGAACATTAAGATTTGATGGACCCGAGGCATAAAAGGTCTGAGGGGTGTATAACAACTTTATATATATAGATAAAATAGAGTGGCCTTGTGAGCTTTCTGACCGAGCACAAGATTAGAATATCTGGTCATATAGGACCTATAAATTCAGATCTTTTAGTAATTATACATGTTGAAATGGAGAATGCATTGAAATTGGTGATAAAAATGCAGGAGCTAGAACTATTCTTAAGGGTAGACAAAGGGCATAATGTTTTATGTGTTAATTAATTAATTTTTTATCTGACAGTAAAAAAAACTTTTCTTTGATTGCTTTAGATATCAAATTGTTGTGAACGTCCTGAGGAAGGTGTGAAGATTATTTTAAGCACCGAAACGCTGCGTCGACTGTGTTCACTTGCTTGTACATGATTGTTTTTATGAACTGTCCACCTTTGGGTGGCCTATAGTGGTTTTTAATCATTCCTTTAGATTGTAACCCGTTCGGGAGGTAATAAATTTTATTGTTTATATTCTGATATATTTTCTCACTTGGTGTTATTATCTGATTTTATTCATTCTGTCTACTTGTCTACTTGTCTACTTAACACTGCCCTGCTCTAGTTTCTATTTGATTTTGGGAGTCTACAGGTCTATAGACTTCTAAAGTATTCTATTTTCGGTGTCCATACGGTAGGATATCGTACCTAAAACAACCAAGACAGGGTGTTTCTCTTTGAGTGCTGGGCTAACCTGACGCCAGTGCTGGGGATCGAACCGTGAACCCTGTGGTCCGGAGTCAGACACCTCTTCCACAATGATACTGATTTCCTGTGATGTTGTCAGTATGTAAATAATGTTATTGAAACCTGAAAAAACTTCAAATCTATTGGCTACAGAAATGTTGGCAAGGGTGGGAGACCTCAGCGTGTCACTGTGAGAGAGGCCCTTGGTTCAGTAGCACAGGAAGAGCCCGGCATAATGTCGATGTGTAGGATCCATCAAGCTGCGGTTCTGGGAGATCTCATTTGGATTCTAATCTCGTTGTGAGTGCGCGTGTGATCACTGAAGGATCTCATCATCATGCCTGTGTCCTTGTGAAATAGACAGCTGCAGTTCTGCGAGAATTCACTGGGATCACATCTTTATGTCAGTGTACGTATGATCCATGAAACAGTAGTTATGTGAGCACTCTTTGGGATCATATCTTGGTGTGAGTGAGTGTGTGATCCATGAAGCCGCAGCTCCGCAAGGTCTCATTGGGACCTCATGTTGGTGTGAATGAGTGAGTGTGTGATCCATGAAACTGCAGATCCGCAAGGTCTCATTGGGATCTCATGGTGGTGTCAGTGAGTGTAGGCTCTTGAGTATTGAAGAATCCTAGAACTCAATGCAATGTCTGTGAATCCTTAAGTGCTTTTTTACATAGTAATAAGAATATCATGTGCTCACCTTTGTGAATGACAATCTTGGGTCCTCTAACCTCTACATCTTTCACGGGCCAGCTCTGCCTGCATGAAATCAAGAGGAACAGAAAACTTGAGGGGCAACACCAAACATCATGTCACACATCGTAGAGTGTTCTAAACACCAGGCGGCAATCACAAATTGCGGGAGCTTGAAAGTCCTATTGTTGGAACTAGAAACATTCATTTCACATGCTTTCAATATTTTTTTTTAAATGCTGGGCTTGTACCACTCTCATGTTTTTGGCACCGAAAGTGATTTTCGACTTGTTTTATGCTTTATGTACTGTTGATAGGATATTATAATTAATGTATACAACCTAAAAAGCAGTGAAGTTTGGTAGTTAAGGTTAGCTCAACCAACCATAAAATCCACAAATGGATTGCTCATTTATTTTTGTTATCTGTGGCATTTGTAAGTGCAACATTCACCATTTAGATGGCCATTTGACAATGGAATAAACAACATGGTGATGGAGGGTATTTTTGGACTTTTGGTTGAGACCTCATTCCAGTCCAGGTTTATCGCCCATCATTCCACTTTACAAACTGCCTTATGCTAATCAATACTAACCCGGCTTCTACTAGGTACAGTCCACCCACAACTGCCAGGTGAGGCCCCCTCTAAAAGGGAACACAAGCAACCTCAAATAGATTTCAGCTGAATTTGACCTCGTCAGTCGGGTGCAGCTTGGGTAATATGGCACTGTGAGCATGGGACCCACATCTAGGCATACTCGTTGGACTTAAGCCATCTTACCATTGAGCACAAGAGAAAGAGAAGACAGACATGTTTCAAGAGCCAAGACAAGACAACAATAGGGAGGAGTGTCCCGCATTGATGAAGAGAGGGTGTTTCCAAAGTTGGAAAGCTTATATCATAAAGTAACATTCATTATTTCTTGACATGTGATGTCATGTGATGGAGAGGAGAAGATCCAAAGTGGAGCGAAGGCATTAGTTGGGATTATTGTAATGGAACTGGGATGTGATGCATAATGAGCCTTGGCAGTGAAGTGTGGCGTGAAGGATGCATTGGGTCCTGTATTAAAAAAATTGGTTTCTGGGAGCAAGTGTAGGCTGGCGTGATGTAAATCTTGGATAACTTGGAAAGCAGGTAGTACTCTTTGGTATCTTTTGATGAGGAATGGTGGAATATTGACATTGAAACAAGTACTGTAGTCAAGCGCTGCCAACATCATCTTTCTTTGAACTAACTAAGATAAGAAAGAATCCCTTGGGTCTGTATAGGAAAGATGCCGGTTCAGGCCCCTTGAGTTAGGCTAGGCTCAGCACGGAGGCCAGTGACCCAAGATTGTGATGAACGGGGAAGTATATTGCATGTTCTGGTGGCTTGAAGAAGACCACTGCTATGGATTGGCAGTGAGGCTTCGGACAGGGCAACCAGAGGATGGAAGCAGTTAGAAGTGGAGACTGTAGAAATAACAGTCCCTCAGAATGAAAAGCGATGACATCACTGCTGATATCATGTCTGATGCCACAGAGCTGGTGATGGCGAAGAAAGGCTGGTGTTCCAGTGGCAGCCTACAGACGAGCAGAAGTCCTTACAAAGACCACAACTTGTATATCATGTAAAGGATTTCACATTTTCTATACGCAGCCATCAGTGTTCTCCACAGGGATGCTCTCCATTTTACAAATGTGCGATTCTTGTTTGTGATGCACAAGGAACCAAAATAAAGGAGTGTTTCTGCTAACTGATGTACATGGACACAAAGTAAATGAGTGTTTCCAGTAACAGCAGAAGCTAGCACAAAGACGGTATGATGGCCAAAGGCTGCAGTTCCACTGTCAGTCACCAGAGGACCCAACAGGGACTACATGGAGTTTCAAAACTGCAGTTCCAGTGAAAACCACCACTGAGATCACAAAAATATAAAAGGCAACCCTGTGCCCAAGGAGTTATGTAAGATGCTCAAGAAATGTTGATATGGACCTAAAAGTGGTGCCTCATCCACATATTATGAATATAATGTATATTTTATTTGGCGTATTCCCCTGCTTGAGTTGCATGTGTTACTGAGGCAATCAAAAGAAAATAAATGTGATTAATATAATGCACATTGAATTTATATTATTATGTTCTGCCATGTTATAATCAAACTTACATCAATATATTTCCAGTATTTAATCTAAATGCTGACTGCTTTTACAGTATTTTGTTATTGATTTCTAAAAGTTTCTAAAATGCAGATAATTGCTTGCTTCGTTTATTATAGTTCTTCAAAAGAGCATAGTTTCGCATAATAGATATAAGTGATAGAGTATCATGCCACTTTCTGTTATTTGTTTATACTAAGAGTATTAAGGAGAATGAAATAAGGTTATGCAAAATGATCACAAAGAGTGAAGGGTGGAGGGAATCTGCCAGATGACACTGGGACAGGCCATGGAGAATCATATCTCCAGTTCTAGTGGAAGGCTACCATTGGCTAATAAGCATCAGGGCAGCTGGCTTAGTAAAGCGAGAGTAGCAGAACTTATTGTTGCATTGAAAATGAGCTCTCTTGTTCAAACAGGTGTGTAGGTGCACACCATAACTGAAACTTGAAACACGTTTTAATTTCTGCTGTTCTAGAAGAAGAATACCGCTTAGAAGTGGAAAATGTATGGTAAGATCGCTAAACATTGATAACAGTAATCAATCATGCTGGAGTATTTCCTTTTATGCCCCCTTTTACTAATTGTTGCCACTGCCTTTGTATTTGCCTTCATAGTGGCTGCAATTCATGTTGTATGCACTAAACAAGGATTTTGATTTTTAAAAAAAATCTTTTAAAATGTATCTTATGTGTTTGTGGGTGCTTTGGTGTATAACTTCTAAGGGTTTGCCTAGGTGTCATTGGATGGAGCTTAAACAAAGATAGTGCCCTGCACCAAGTGCTTGCAGCATGTGCGGGGCATGGCCTAGTTTATCACATATGGTGAAAATGCCATAGGCAGCATAACCTTCAAAGCACCTTTAGCCATATGCACATTATCCCGGGTCACAGACTTTTATTAAATAGACTAAAGCTTTTTATACCCATCCATAACCATAGACCTGGTGTAGTCGATAAAGGACTTTGCTCCCGCCTGCTGCTTACTATTGGTTCACTGCAGTGTCGCTCTAGGTTGCTGTATCCTAAGTGGTTCACACAGCAGAATGTCAATTTCGTGTTTGGCAGAGGAGCACTGCCTAAGTTCAGTTTCCTCCTGCTTCAATTCTTTATCTGTTGTTTTGGAGAACTATTTTTTCAAATTATTGCAGCATAGCATGCCAAGGTTTATCTTCAAATATGGCGGCTGCGCCTTTCTTTTGTCGTGCATGGCGCAGCTTGCCTTCAAACATACTTTCACTCATGAAATGGGTGCAGCACTTTTTTTTCTACTGCCTAATGTCGTTCACAATTGGAAGATGAGCATTTGGAGGCAGAGCGCAGCACGTGCAATAGGTGTGGTGGCAGACACGCATCCCCGGACTTCTTCCACCCCCAGTGCTTCTGTCGGCTGAAGGCGCTTGACCTGCCCTTCTCAGCACTGGGTCACTGTTGTGTTTTTTCCCAGTATGGTGTGAGTGAAGATGTGCTTAGGAGGATACCAGAACTGCCCCAGTCTGTGATTGTGTTTTATTTTTGGGAGGTAGCCGTGCGTCCCTCCGCAGCCTCATGAATAATTTTACACTAGAATTTTTTGAGAGGCAACACATATATCTCAGTTAAGAGTTAAGAATCATGGTTCTTCATTGTTGAAGTCAATCTTAACCTTTATTCTATATTTGTTTAGAAAGTCACAGCCGGTGCATTTCACCGAACAAGGCGTCAAAATGTACAAAATGTAATTCTTACATCCGATCCTCTCCTGATATTTAAAAGAGGGTTCTGCCCACTACACCACCATCCTAGAAGGCTTGTCTCAGTACGGCGTCTGCATTCATATTCAGTTTTTCTGGCAATGTAAAAAAAAAACGATTTTTTTTTGCCGGGAATACTTAATACGAATAGCAGGAGAGGATCAATCAATCAATCAATACGCTTGTAGAGCGCGTTACTCACCTGTGAGGGTCTCAAAGCGCTGGGGGGGGTGGGGTGGGACAGGGAGTGCCGCTACTGCTCGAAAAGCCAGGTCTTGAGGTGTTTCCTGACTCTGAGGTGGTCCTGGGTCAGATGTAGGTGGGCGGGGAGGGAGTTCCATGTCTTGGCCGCCAGGTAGGAGAATGACCTTCCTCCAGCGGAGGTTCTGCAGATCCGTGGGACGGTGGCGAGGGCGAGGCTGGCGGAGCGAAGTTTGTGTGTTGGAGGGTGGAATGTGAGGCGGTTGTTGAGGTATTCGGGGCCTATGTAGTGGAGCGCTATGTGTGCGTGGGTGAGGAGCCTGAACGTGATCCTTTTGCTGACGGGGAACCAGTGCAGGTCTCTCAGGTGGGCTGATATGTGACTGTGGCGGGGGATGTCGAGAATGAGTCATGCGGATGCGTTCTATATGCGTTGGAGTCTTTTCTGAAGTTTGATTGTGGTTCCTGCATATAGGGTGTTTCCGTAGTCAAGTCAGCTGGTGACGAGGGCCTGGGTGACCGTCTTTCTAGTTCCAGTAGGGATCCAGTGGAAGATCTTACGGAGCATGCACAGGGTGTTGAAGCATGAAGATGAGATGGCGTTGACTTGCTTGGTCATCGTGAGAGGAGTCCAGGATGAATCCCAGGTTGCGTGCGTGGTCAGTGGGTGTCGATGCAGTGCCTAGTTCTGCGGGCCACCAGGAGTCGTCCCAGGCGGATGGGGATGGTCTGAGGATGAGGACCTCCGTCTTGTCTGAGTTCAGTTTCAGAAGGCTGAGTTTCATCCATTCCGCGACGTTTTTCATTCCTTCCTGGAGGTTGGCTGGGTCTTTGGTGAGGGAGAGTATCAGCTGGGTGTCGTTAGCGTATGAGATGATGTTGAGGTTGTGTTTGCATGCAATGGTGGCGAGGGGGCTCAGGTAGATATTGAAGAGGGTTGGGCTGAGTGATGAGCCTTGGGGTACCCCGCAGATGATCTCGGTGGCCCCAGAGCGGAAGGGAAATTGTATCAAAGGCGGCTGAGAGGTCTAGGAGAATGAGGGTGTTGGCTTCCCCGTTGTCGAGTAGGGTCCTGAAGTCGTCAGTGGCTGTGATGAGGGCAGTCTCGATGCTGTGGTTGGCTCGAAATCCAGACTGGGATGGGTCGTGGGACCCATTGGCTTTGAGGAATGCGGTCAGCTGCTTATTGACGATCTTCTCAATCACTTTCGCCGGGAAGGGAAGAAGAGAGATGGGTCGGACGTTTTTGAGGACTTTGGGGTCCGCTGTGGGTTTCTTCAGTAGGGCGTTGATCTTTGCATGCTTCCAGCTCTCTGGGAAGGTGGCGGACGCGAGGGAGTTGTTTATGACGTTCCGTAGGTGGGGAGCGAAGATGGTGTCAGCTTTGTTGAAGATGTGGTGAGAGCATGGGTCGGAAGGAGAGCCGGAGTGGATAGTGTTCATGGCGTCGGCGGTGTCTTCGGTGCTGATGGGAGTCCAGGCGCTGAGGATGGTTGTAGTGGGCGTTGGTTTGTTGGCTGGGGGGGGAGTCTGGGCGCCAAAACTGTTGTGTATATCGGCGATCTTGTGGTGGAAGTACGTGGCGAGGGAGTTGCAGAGGTTTTGTGACGGTGTGATGTCGTTGCTATTGGCGTTGGGATTGGAGAGCTCTTTTACGATGTTGAAGAGTTCCTTGCTGTCGTGTGTTTTGTTGTCTAACCGTTCTCTGAAAGATGTCTTTTTGGTGGTGCGGATCAACTGGTGGTGTTTGCGGGTGGCGTTCTTGAGGGCTGTCATGTTCTCTGTCGTCTGTTGGCGGCACCAGGTTTTCTCGAGGGATCTGCAGGATTTCTTTGATTCTTTGAGGTCGTCGGTGAACCATGTTGTTTTTCTGTTGCCGCGCTTGCCTGGGGGGTTCTTCAGTGGTGCAAGGGTGTCGGCGCAGTTGACTATCCACTGTGTTCGTGGTAGTGATGGGTGGTTTCTGGCTCAGTGATGTGGTTAGCTGGTCTGCTGTGATTTTGCCCCAGCATCTACGGGGGATCTGTTGCGGGTGGTGGTGGGATGTGGTCTTCTCAAAGGTGAAGTGGATGCAGCTGTGGTCGGTCCAGTGTAGTCCGGTGGAGTGGCTGAAGGCAACGTGGCTGCTGGCAGAGAAGACGGGGTCGAGCGCTTGATCGGATGTAATGCAGAATCATTGACTGACAGAGACGGGTGTGGCATTTGTATTTATGTGAAAACGGAGCCAGGACTAAATGTTTTATCTGCTGGGCCCACGGTTGCCCAGAAGTAGAAGTACCACTTGTGAGACTAATTAATATGGATATAATTGATCACTAAAATTTGTCTGTGGGGGGGCGTGGCTAGCAGCCAAGCATGGCGGCCGCATAGTGTGAGAGCTCCCGAGGGCACTGCAGCCTTTCCAAAAATCCGACACATTTATCCGACGACTAGCACGCCTGAAGCGGTGGCGTTCGAGCCCGGGACACAAGCGGTGTCACCGGTCCGAGTTTCGTGCAAATCCGAGCACCGGAGCCGGAGCAGCATCGTGTGGCGAGGCGGGGCCTATGTCCGGAGGTGAAGCACCGGCCTCGAGTGCAATCTTAACCCCAGCGGAAGTGAGACGGAGCCAGCCGCAACAGTGAGCACGCCCCGGGGCACCTCGGAAAGACCGCACCCAGCGCACAGCCTCTGGTGAAATCCTCCGGGGATTGGGCTGCCACGGACGCCGCACAGGACCGAACCAACACAGAGGTCAGTGCCCCACAGGCCTGGGCCACACGACCCGGAGACGGCGCCCGGCGGCGGAGCCATTACAGGCGCAGCAACGCTATACGAGGCGGAGGCAACCACCGCCTAGGGCCGAGAGACCAGTAGGCCGGAACGAGAGCCAGGTGAACGGTGCCCCGAGAGGGGGACACGCCACTGGACACATACGTGGGACCACAAGAGACCCCCTCAGGCCCGCAACCAGCGGCGTCGGCGCAGCAAAAGTAACCCAGCCCGTGGCGGCCGGTCCTCCACGCAAGGCGGCGTGGTGCATCGAGGGGACAGCACGGTGCCCGCTCCACCCCGGGCAGGAGTGGACGACAGCGGCCCGAAAACTCACACACCTTCATCTAGCGAGGCCCACCGTGGCCGGGCTGCTCCTATCCATTGGACACCTCAGTAGACCAGCGGGCAGCGATCGCCAGAGAAGTGTTCTCGGCACTAACACGGCCCAGCGCCATGGCGGGGAAGGGCCTTCGGAGCGGATCCACGCAAGCCAAACTGGATAAGTTTGCGTATGGACACCAAGGGCACCAGCAGACTACGGGGCGACCCTCCACGAGCCCTGCCCCAGAGGCAGAAAAGACAACAAAAATTACGCTTGAGGACATCATGAAAACTCTCTCGGAAGTTAAAACCACGGTGGGCGCCATCTCCTCGGAAGTATCTCTACTCCGCGCGGACTTCCACAAAATGGCGGAGAGGGTATCACAAGTAGAAGTGGTCACGAAATCGCTCGTGGAGGACACCTCAGAGCTCCAACTGGCCATGGAAAAAATGCAAAGAGTCACCAAGCTCCTGCATGACAAGCTGGACGACCAGGAAGGGCGTTCACGCCGCAACAACGTTCGTATCCTTGGACTTCCAGAGACAGAGGGTAAGGGGGCCATGGACCTCTATGTTGAAGACCTCATTAAGAACAAGCTCCAGCCGAAGGGCCTATCGCACTTCTTTTCAGTGGAGAGGGCGCACAGAGTCCCAGGAGGCCCGCCCAAGACGGGGGCAAATCCGAGGCCGGTGTTAGCCCGGCTCTTCAACTTCAGAGACAGGGACGCAATACTACAGGCGGCGAGGAACTCACCACCACTACGGATTCAAAATGCTACCCTGGCGTTCTTCCCGGACTACACGGCAGACGTGGCCAGGCGCCGCAAATCCTTCACGGAGGTGAAGAAAGCATTGCGGGAAAGAGAACTGCCGTACTCTATGATGTTCCCAGCTAAATTGCGGATAGTAGCCGAGGGGAAGACCTGGTTTTTCGACACGCCGGAGGTGGCTCAAGAATGGCTGGAAGGATGGCGACCAGTGGGACGAAGGCACCGCTCACAGCAAGATCGGCAGAGACAACGTGCTGACCAGACGTCGTCCAATCAATCCTCCCACGGACCGCACCAGGGAGGCGACACAGAAATTGAATCGGACCTTGAGAGGGATCCGCTGGACTCGGGGCAAATAGCTCCGGTGTGACATTTAATAGCTTTACTTTTCGAGACTGAGTGGGCCGCGGGACCGTGGCTCGGACGTAGCTGAGTAGGGTGGGCACAGGCAGTGCCTGGAGGGGACTCACCGACCCTACGAGCAAGTAAGATGTTTAGGGGGGAACTGAAGCACTCTGCGCAGTTGGGGATGCGGGCGGGAATTTGTCCGTGGAGCAGGGTAGCAGGGAGGGGGGATGGGCTTGCAGTCTGTTTGTTGAAATGTTTACACTTGTTTATTGTCATCGTTCGTTACCCACACAACAATATCACCCTGGCATTAACACGTCTACCACACAGTTTGACACTAGTCGACGCATGGGCCATGCCGCAGCACACGTTGTGTGCAAGACTTCTTCATCAGCCTAATGGCCAGACCACCTAACCACACGCCCACCGTAGGCCTCTCCGCGGCCGGGCAGATTCCCCCACTGCGCATAATGACATGGAATGTACGTGGTCTGGGTGACAAAATCAAGAGGGGCTTGATCCTTCAAGCAGTGAAGAGGCAAAACCCGGACGTGGTCCTCCTACAAGAGACCCACCTTACGGGTTCCACCTGTAAAGCCCTAGACAGACGGGGATACACAATGGCAGTCCACGCTGACTTCACTACCGGCTCCAGGGGTACGGGCATACTAGTGAGAAGATCCTCCCCCCTACTGGTATCCAGTCACGTAGCAGACGACCAGGGTCGATATGCCGCAATCCATGGCCAATGGGAGGGCAGGGCCCTAAACGTGGTATCAGTGTATATTCCCCCAGCCTTACACTCGGTGGCCTTACCAGCACTAGGCAAATTCCTTCTTGGCCTCCCTGACGGCGACATGATTGTTGGGGGGGACTTCAACGCAGTCATGGATCCTTTCAGGGACACTTACCCTACCAGGACAAGACCAAGGGGTGCTGCACCACTGTCAGACTTCGCAGAAGCCTTGGGCCTTGTGGACCTCGGGCGGGAACTACACACAGATGCCACCCACTACACTTACTACTCGGCGGTACACAACAGCTTGTCCCGGATAGATTACTTCATGTCACTGGGTTTGGGAATGGATATGGTAGAGAGGGTGGACACACTGCCCAGAGGGATCTCAGATCACTCTCCGATCGTCTTATCGCTGACCACCGGAGGGAAGCGGAATGCACGTCTATACCCAATCTACCCCAATTTTCTGACAATCCCCAAGATTCGAAGGAAACTCAAGCTGGCAACCTCACTATACTTCACTGAGAACACGGGCACAGTGGGATCGCCCTCCGTCCTTTGGGAGGCGTATAAAACTGTCCTCAGGGGGGCGGCCATTGCGGCAATCACGGGACACAAAAGAGACTCACGGAAAGAACTTACAGATCTGGAACTTGCACTGGACACGGCCAATACTGCTCATATGTCTGACCCCTCCCCAACCACGACACACACACTCATGCTCCAGCAACAACAATACCTAGCCCACCTCAGGACAACAGAGAAGGGATACATCGCGAACACCAGACATAGGGTCTATGACGTGGGAGACAAAGCGGGGCGTATGCTGGCATGGCTGGACAGGAGGGGGAATGGTACGAAGGGTATCCATAGGCTCAACACGAAGGACGGGCGGCCACTGGTGCACCCGGAGGCCATAGTAGGCGAACTAGCTAGGCATTATCGGGAAATCTATACGCCGGAACGGAGGGTCACACGGCAAATGGCGATGGCGACACTCGCAGACATTACCATCCCCTGCATTACACAAGAAGATAGTAACGCCCTGGAACTAGACCCGACGGGGGAGGAAATCCAGCTTGCGATCATGGCGCTACAGTCGGGTAAGGCGCTGGGCCCTAATGGGATGCCGGTGGAGTGGTATAAGACCGTAGCCGCAGATATTAGTGCCCCATTGCTGGACATGTACTTGGAAAGCAGAGACAGACTAGAGCTGCCGCTAGATCAACGTACGGCAACGATTGTAGCTATACCCAAACCCGGAAAACCACCGACAGAATGCACCTCCTACCGCCCGATTTCATTATTGAACATCGAGGCCAAAATACTAGCTAAGCTTCTGGCCACTCGCCTGCTGCCCCATCTCAGTACACTGATCCACCCTGATCAATCGGGCTTCATGCCCCACCGGAGCACGGCACTAAATCTTAGACGAGTCCATGGAGTGCTGGCACGAGCGCACCTCCTCACTGAACAGGCGGTGATCCTCTCCCTCGACGCCAAAATGGCGTTCGACTTAGTCGAATGGGAATACCTGTTTATGGTGCTGGAGCGCATGGGTTTTGGGCCAAAATTCATACGATGGATACGGCTACTGTACACAAACCCCGTAGCACAAGTGGTGGCCAACGGCCACACGTCGCCGAGATTCCCACTGGGCAGGGGAACCAGACAAGGATGCCCCCTGTCCCCCCTACTCTTCGCGCTAGTACTTGAACCCCTGGCCCTGCAGATTAGAGCAACACCTCTATTCGCGGGCATCAAGTGGGAGGAGGGGTGGGAGGACAAAGTCTCGTTATACGTGGACGATATGCTTATATATATGACCTCGCCCGACACCGGCATCCCAGCCCTGCTCGATCTCTGCAACACGCACGGGCGCACCTCGGGCTACACACTTAACTGGTCGAAATCCACTATATACACTCTGAAAGGCCCAGAGCCAAGACCACAAGGGATTTGTCCGCTGCTTAAGACGTCAACCTCTTTCAAGTACCTGGGCATTGTTGTTGCGAGCGGGGAGGCGGAGTTCTTCGTGAATAACCTGAAACCACCCATAGATCGCCTGCGGGCAGACGTCAGACACTGGGCTGCCCTCCCCCTGACCCTACTGGGCAGGGCGGCATTATACAAGATGATGGCCCTCCCAAGACTTCTCTACGTACTGGAGAACACGCCACACATGGTACCACAGCGCTACTTCCAACAGATTGTGGCGCTGGTCACGACCCTGCTATGGGACACAGGCCCGGCGCGCATAGCATATGACAAGCTGGTGAAGAGCTGGTACGAAGGCGGCATAGCACTCCCCAACGTCCAGCTGTACTACTGGGCGGCCCAACTCAAGATCATTAACCACTGGATCCATACCCCGAGGAATGACCCGGCCTACCGGGCAGACTGGTCACAACTTGGGACGGGCAGCATGCTGTCCGTATTATACAACAAGTCTCAACTTAAGGAATTGATCGGCCCAACCAAGCACACAGCAGCGCTGTGGCACTCGGCGCAGGCCCGACTGGGATGGGCAGGCCGACTCACTAAAATGACGCCCCTATGGGACACCAAAGCGCTGGGGAACCTGAGAAACAGTAAGGGGTTCGAGCGGTGGGACGCAATAGGCATCTCCACGATAGGAGACCTCTGGGAAAACGACTCAGTAACTCCGTTTCCAAGCCTACAGCACCAGTACGACCTCGGACCCACAGAAACGTTTAGGTACGTCCAGATTAGGCATGCATTACTCCAGGCAATCCCAGCCGGCACCACACTACCGGACTCCTCTCCCTTGGAAGATAGACTGCTGACTGAATTCATGCTCCAAAGTGCCACCTCCCTTACATACAAAAAGCTAATTAACAATCTCAAAGACCCGACACTAAAACTCAAAGGGAAGTGGGAGGAAGAATTAGGTGAGACAGATGAATACGAATGGAATGAGGCCCTGGCGTCCCCGAGGGAGGTGGGAATCTCTAGTAAGCTCAGGCTAGTGCAGCTTAAAATCCTACACCGTGTATACTACACCAGAACACTGCTACACAGAATACAAAGGGCACCACACCCCTTCTGTTTACGAGGCTGCGGGGAGGAGGGGACACTGTACCACACGCTATGGGACTGCCCACACATACGCGAGTTCTGGAGACAGGTGCTCCGATCCATGTCCCAGGCCCTCAAACTCTCCATCCTACCCGAACCACGTAAATGCCTTCTTAACATCTGGGACCCTAATGACCTGGGTAGGTACGAACTGATCTGGGCGTCACTGGCATTAACAGTAGCCAAGCGGGATATTGCACAGAAATGGGGAACACACGAGCTGCCCACCTCCAGTCGATGGGCTAAAAACATGGACATCCTAATGGTGACAGAGAGAGCGGTTTATGTGCTCCGAGCGGCGCCCCGGAAATGGAACAAGGTATGGGCGGCATGGAACTTGTACAGAGGGGAACTTTGTGAGCCTCTGCCAGAGGATGAGGACTCTGACTCTGAAGGGGAAGAGGAGTGAAAGAGCGGGTGCGGGGTGAAGGATTCGGACAGTTGGCACAACGAAGTGGGCGGCGAGGCAATGGCCATTAAGGCACTATGATTACCAACACAGGGTATTACATACTGTGGGGAACATTCAGGGGATACGATGACACATGTTTGGGGGGGAATGTTGGGTAGTTAGTTTCTATAAGTTATTCAAAAAAGAGATATACTCATCGCTGACATTGGAGGAGGGGTTTCCAAGGGAACGCGCTGTACGACCGAATGTCATATGTTGAAAGCTTCTGTGAAACACATGATACAGCGGACATCATGCCTTCTTTGCGGAACTGTAACCTGTCAGTTAATACGTGGATACATTGTACAAAATGCAAGGTTACCTACCGAATGTATGCAATTGTTTAACCACTATTCCTTCCTAACAATAAAGTTTAAAAAAAAAAAAAAAAAAAAAAAAAAAAAAAATTTGTCTGTGAAGTATTACATTTCGTACAACACTCCTGTACATCATATCTTTCTTGCCCGGATAAAGCCTTGTTAGGTGAAACGTGTTGGCTGTGACTTTCTAAACAAAAACACAATAAAGATCAAGATTGACTTCAACAATGAAGAACCACAAGTCTTAAATCTATGTGAAATATGTGTTACTGATTGTAATTTAACTGAGATATATGTGTTGCCTCTCAAAAAAATCCTATGTAAAACTATTTCTTACTGGATGGTCAACAGTCAGCTGACCATTGAGGTGAGCAACACTCCCTTTTTTCCGAATTGATTAAAGTGACTAGTCCTGGCGATGAAAACAAGTTACTTACCTGTAACTTCAGTTATCCAGTATTGGTATCTTTCATAGATTCACATGCCTGAATCATTCAACGGTCGCCGAGGCGGGAGTCCCACGGTAAATAAAAAAGCAGTACCAAAGGTACATAACAGTAGTCGGCCCAAATAGGCCTGAGGCCTATTTGTTAGTAGCCTATCTACATCATTATGCTAAAAGAACCAAGAATTTGGTCACAACCAATCAGCTATAAGCACCCTCTAGAACCCTCTGCAGAGCCAGTTCTCCTCAGATTTTCGTAGCACAAGTGGGAACAAGTATCCCGAACTTAGAGAACTGACTCTCCGGGGAGGAGGGTGGGTGCCTGTGAATCTATGAAAGATACCAATACTGGATAACTGAAGTTACAGGTAAGTAACTTGTTTTCTTATCCAGTATTGGGGTATCTTTCATAGATTCACATGCCTGAATCAGAATAGCAAGCAGTATACCAAGTATACAGTTGGTTGCGGATGGTGGGAGACTTGTGCTGATAAACTCCCAGTTGCATCCATTATTTGTTACCAGAGGCTTGATCATGCAAACCTTCAAAGTTAAAACATGAGTTATAAGAACTAAAGAGACATGCATAGTAAAGTCCAAACATGGATATGTAAATCTCATACAAATCCAATATATCTACTAACGTACATATAAATATAACATGTTAAAATCACATAACCTTATGCATATCATGAATAAAGGCAAGCATAGAAAATATTTAAAAAGACAAAGGGTAACAGAAACTGGTATTAATGAAAAAAGGTAGCGTAGGACCAACTGTCCAAGTGCCGAACCCTCTTGACATGTAGACTAAAGGCAGTAATGTCTCGTGAACGTGTGGACATTTTTCTATGTCACAGCTCCACATATCTTCTGGAATTACTCCAGCCTACAAAGCTGTGAATGTTGATACTGTTCTAGTCGGAAAGAGCTTTGACTTTCCTCTGCAAAGGTTTGTTAGCCTTGTCATGGCAGAAAAGATGCTAATCATCTGGCTATTCTTGCCTTTCTCACAGCCGTTCTAAGAGTTGCTTGACCATAAACCATGAACAGCTGGCTGGATCATCTGATATCCTTAGTTTCCTGTAGTTAGAATCTTAAACAGCGTTAAACATCCAGCGAGTGTATTACTCTTTCAGCTGGAGCAGATGGATCTGGAAAGAATGTCTTTAATCTTACCGGTTCGTTAGAGTAAAATTGTGTTGGTACCCTAGGAATGGACCTGGGATTTGTCCAAAGAGTTACATAGTTCCGAGGAAAATGTAAAAATGAGGGGTTCCTTTATAGTGAAAACTGTGTTCTTACGAACCCTTTTTTCCGAGGTAAGAGCCAGTAAATGGGTCACCTTCCAGGTGAGGAATTTGAGATCTGGTTTATGGATCAGCTCAAATGTACACTGCATTAACTTTTAGCTTGCAATACTGAGTTCCCACTCTGAGAGGGTGCTCGCACTGGAGAGAAGGCTCGGAAAAACCCTTTCATTAACTGTTTGGCAAGTGCCGAAGAGCAGAAAAAGATTTTATTTTTTAATTTTTTTAAAAAAAAATCCTAAATCCGGAAAGAGCCGCAAGACGCATTTTGTTCGATGAAAAACTAAGTCCAGACTTGGCTAGAAGAGCAGATAATGGAGAACTTGTTCTGCAGTAACTGTAATTGAGTGAATGGCATTCACCTCACTCCAACCGCAAAATCGCTTCCATTTGAGGCGATAAGCCTTGATTGTGCCTTGGGCACGAGATTTGGCCAAAATTTCACAACAGTTCTTTGAAACGTTGACGCCCCTGAACTCTAACAAATGATAAGCTGGGCGTGCAAGTGTAATGACTGTGGGTCCGGACGAACCACTTGGCCTCCGTCCCCTGACAACATCATAGGCTCCGGCCGTAGCCGAATGGGCTTGCCTGTAAACAATAGCAGAAGTTCGGGGGACCAACATTGGCCAACGGGGTGCAATCAGAATCAGATGGTAACCTTCCAGCTTCATCTTGCAGAACACCTTCGGAACCAATGGTATTGGGGGAAAAGCGTACTCACAAACCCCTGACCATTGCATGGACAGGGCATTCCCTCTTGATCCCTGTTAAGAGAACCTGCTGGCATAATATTGGCCTTCCTTGTTCTCTCTGAATGCAAAGAGATCCCGTGCTGGCTTAACCTAAACTTGGAACACTGGGTTCACCTGTCCCTTCTCCGGCTTCCACTTGTGATAGTCTGACTAAGACATGCTCAGAGCATTGTGGAGAGCCCTGACGTGTTCAGCTCTCAAGACATCTTGTGAAATGTGACACCTCACAATTCCTGAACCACTTGCGAGAGTGTAGCTGATTTAGTTCCTCCTTGTTTATTGATATAATACATGCTGATGGTATTGTCGGTCTGGACTAGCACAGAGGAACCCTCAATCCTCAGGAGGAATGCTTGGGGTGACAGAACAGCGTTGTGGAGCTCAAGCCTGTTGATCTGCAGTTGTCTTTGAGACTATCTTCCTTGAATTCTGCAAATCCTGCCGATGACCTCCTTTATGGAGGCATCAGTCGTAAAAACTAACCCTGGAATGGTTTGCACCCATTGTTTATTGTTCTTGAAACTGTAGTTCTTCCTGAAAAGGTCTCATTTTGAGCCATGCTAAGTGTATGAGATGTATCGCTGAAGAGCACATCTTCATGAACGAAGCAAACATTTGAACTGAAACTGACCTTTTGAAGTCAACCTTGCCAATATTGAAAACGCAACTGGCGGTCGTGTGACAAGAATGCTTTGTTCTGGATTGTGTCTAATCCAGCTCCGAGAAAATACATTTACTTGGAGAGGACCTAACTGCAATTAGCTGTCGTTGAGAATCAGCCCCAGAGAAAAGACGAGATGGGTACATCTACTGTGGCAATCTTAGTTTCGTGTTCTGAAGGACCTTTGAGCAGCCAATCGTCTAGACAGGGGAATACTTGCCTTCCTCAAGATCTCAATGCTGCTGCCACTGGTACCAAGTACTTTGTGAAAGGCTCTTGGTGACGATCGCAGCCCAAAGGGGAGCACTTCGCACCTATAATGGGCGTCAGCCACGTGAAAGCAAAAATATTCGTGCTGTTTGGGGTGGACAGGTATGTAGAAATTCGCATCCTCTCCATCCAGAGATGCCATAAAATATCCTTCGTTTAAATAACTTAATTGTTGTGAAAACTAGGGGGAAGGGGACCCCTGGGCGGAGTAATATATGGCTGTTTGAAGAATTCCAGGGAGTGGCCATTGGTTACTAGGTTTAGAACCCATTGGTCTGACATAGTTCCCTGTCACTTGTAAACAAAAACCTGAAATCTTCGGGCCCACACGAGAAAAGGGTAAAACTATTGGAGCCCTGTGGGGATCATGGCTTCCTGTTAGTGCCTCAGCCTTGATACTTAAATCTCTTTCGACCACCCTGACGGGAGAAACTAGACAAACTATCTACGGCAAGATGCCTGGCTGCAAGGCTGTACTGAGATTGATACTGCTTATTCGGTTGGTTTTGGTATCCTCCTCTTGGTGAAAAAACTCCTTCATCTCGTTCCTCTGAAAGATCCGCGCCCATATTGCAGGGTGCTTAATGATCGTGCAGTATCAGTGCCAGGTTTTATAACTAAGAGGGCTTCATTAAAATGTTTACCAAACCAAAAACTCTTTATCATAGGCCATGCCTAGAATCTTTGCTCAGGGCTGAAGGCAGTAGCTTTATGGCCATCCCTGGCGTCTAAGCCCTGCCTCCGATGCTAAGTGACGGAGGTTGGTGTTCCCGATGTTCAAGGCGCAATCTAGTTTTGATGCGCCATGTTCACCTTCCAACAGAATCTTTCCTGCATCCCGCCTTCGGTCCTCAGTAATGAGGTAATTGAAACTCGCTATGTCCAAAACATTTGACGGTCATAACAACCGATCATGGATAAAGGATTGCCAGCTCTACTAGAGGCCGCTGCCAAAGTAGAGAAATATACCCCATAAGGTCCAGACGACATCCTTCTTTGTCAGGCGGTGTGGCGATAGGCATTGCAGGATTTTAGATTGCTGTTGAGCGGTCTATGAAATTACTGAATCTGGTCGAACGGTGGCCTATCAGACCGGATGGGCTGCTAGTAGGTACACATCATTTCTGTTCTATGCGCAGAAAAACTGCTGGAATAGATTTAGACTATTACAGGTACCACTCTCTTGATCTTCCTGCATACCTCCTTGAAACCATGAAGGAGATATTCTGTTTGCTCGCCTGTAGTTGGCAGTCAAAATCTAGCTGCTGCCCACTACATTAAAAATGTATATGATGCTGTTACCGCTGAAGCCATCGCAGCCAATTTCATCATAGACTTTGTCGTAGACATGGTTATGTAGGCGAGGTTATTGCAGACTAGAACAACGTCATAGATAACCGTCATGAGCAACCATCCTAGACGAGGCTGTCATAGACGACAGCCATATACAATGCCATTGAAGATGAGGCCATCATCAGTGAGGACATCCGTAGGTGAGGGTAACATAAATGAGGCCATTCGCCCTTCGTAGATGAGGCCATTGGTAGATTGGGCCATCGGTAGATGAGGCCATTGGTAGATCAGGTCATCGGTAGATGAGGCCATCGGTAGATGAGGTCATCGGTAGATGAGGCCATCGGTAGATGAGGCCATTGGCAGATGAGGCCATTGGCAGATGAGGCCATTGGCAGACAAGGCCATTGGCAGACAAGGCCATTGAAAGACGAGGCCATTGGTAGACAAGGTCATTGGCATATAAGGCCATTGTTAGAGTAGGCCATTGATAGACGAAGCCATTGGTAGGCTAGGCCATTGGTAGACTAGGCCATTGGTAGACTAGGCCATTGGTAGACGAGGCCATTGGTAGACGAGGCCATTGGCATACTTGGCCATTGTTAGAGAATGATGCTATTATAGAAGACAGTCATAGCAATACCATCATAGATGAGGTTAAAATAGGTGATATCATCCGTAGATGAGGCACTCCTAGATGAGGCAATCGAATGATGGCCAGCCATAGATGATACCATTCATAGATGGTGCCATGTGTAGTGTAGGCCATTCACAAATGAGGCCAAATGTATATGAGATTACCTTGATAAGGCTGTCATAGACGACAGTCGTAGCTAGGCATTGCCATTGTAGATGATACTATCAAAGATCAGGCAGCCATAGACGATCACCTTAGATGAGGCCGTCGTCAATGACCGTCCTTCGTTGACGACCATCGTAGACGAATGAGGCCGTCATCGACGACTGTCGCAGACGAAATCATCGACGACGACCGTCGCAGATGAGCCCAGTCGTAGACGAGGCCATCGTCGATGACCGTTAAGGCCGTCGTCGACGACTGTCGTAGACGAAGCCGTCGTCGACGACCGTCGTAGACGAGACTGTCGTCGACAACCACCGTGATGAGGCGGTCGTCAACGACCATCGTAGATGAGGCCATCGTTAACGACCATCGTAGATGAGGCCATCGTCAACGACCCTCGCAGAAGAGGCCATCGTCGACGACCATCAAAGAGGAGGCCGTCGCCGACGATCATCGTAGATGAGGATTATAAAGGTAAGGCAGTAATAGTAGACATGGAGTTATGTTATATACTCGTAATGTCAGGTCAAGAGGACTTCCCTGATGCAGTGTCAGGGATGAAAAGGGAGTTGTATCCTCTGCGAGAAGTGCCTATAAAGACTCAAGGTGAATCTTATGGCTTTTATGCTCGCCCTCAGTAGGCTCCTGGCGCGACTTCTCCCTTTGACCTCTCCTCATCCTCATCAGAAGTGGCAGATTGAAGTCTCTGACCCATAATAGTCTCATCTCTCAGAACGTGAGAGTTATTGAGGAAAAGGTTAGACATAAATCATAGTCTATTACCTTGTTCACTGCCATTCTGCCATATTACTGCCTTAATAGGGTCAGAGAAATGAATTATGATCTTGTAATCCAAAAAGAAGTAAAGCTGAAGAAAAAACTGAGCAGAGCTCAGGGAGACTCCCTTCACCCACGAGATGCGGTGAAAATCTGAGGAGAACTGGCTCTGCAGAGAGGGTTCTAGAGGGTGCTGCTAGCTGATTGGTTGTGACCAAATTCTTGGTTCTTTTAGCATAATGATCTAGATAGGGTGCTAAGATCTAGGCCTCAGGCCTTTCTTTTGGGCCTACTACTGTTATGTACCTTTGGTACTGCTTTTTTATTTACAGTGGGACTCCTGCCTCGGCGGCGGGGAATGATTCAGTCATGTGAATCTATGAAAGATACCCCAATACTGGATAAGCAGCTTTACTTTAAATTCCCTGGCTGCTTTACTCTCGTGTCTAGTTTATCATGAAAAATCCTCATTCTGTGGCTCTTGCTAATGCTTGAGGAATACTGCGCGCAGGCAAGGAAAGTATACACTGCTTGTCTGCAAGAAGCTTGTTGGGAAAGCCTGTAGAATACAGGCCGGGCCGGGTTTGGGCAACCCATCTGACAGGCACTGAGGTTCCGTGACAATTGTAAGTGGTGTTTTCGACTCGCACGAATATGGTCGAGTCTGGTATCTATGAACCGCAAATGACGAGTTTAGTAAGTGTGCGCAGTTTCGCTGTGCTAACTTAAACCGTTCGTTTGTTAGGTGGGCTTTTCATCTGTACCCACGGGTTCCATCTTAGATACGGCATCCATTTTGTCTCTTGCCCTCAAGTAGCCAGCGAACGGACGCTGTCCGCTTCGCGACCCTGGGACTCCCAAGATATTTGCGGAAGACACATGTTCTTTGTAAGTGTCTTTATGACGAGGGGGTTGCTACTGTAAGGCAGATGGCGCCGCTCGAGGCTCATCTTGCCGCACGGACTTATTGTCTCAGCCGTGCATCTCATTAGGCACGTCCCTTTGATGCTTGTATCTCGTGCTTCTCGATACCTCCCCTTTTACACCCTTTTCGATCTCCCCACTGTCTCCGTCTTCCTCTGCACCTGTCTTCGTTCCTGTATCGATCTACTTTACTGCTGATTGGAATTTGCTAATGGTGGGAAGATGGGTTTTTACAGTTGGGAACCGCCAAATGTTTCCGCACTTATGTTCCGGACCTTGTATGTTTCAAAGTGACCAAAGCGACCCCTCTGAGAGCGAAATGTGGGAACCGGATTGTAAACTTTTGTGTTCAATGTTAGCCTATGGGTAAAAACTGTATAAAAGGAGCGATCCACAAAACCAATTTGAAGCAGTCTCCCCGAACTACACTCGATGTACTTCCTGTGACTTCTGTGTTCCCTGCAGTAAATAAACCTTGACTCTTTGACGCCGAAGGAAGTGTCCCGTGTCTCTGTGACTTGTACGCCGGAGCAGGTTACCTACGAAGGTTTCAGGTGTTGTGCCCTGGCACCGCTGGGTCCAAAAGAACCCAGTCCTTCAGTTGGCGCCCAACGTGGGGCTGCAACAGTGGTACCGGTCCAAGCCCGACGATCGTGAGGAACTTCGTGTGAAATCTCCGAGGGAAGGTGCACCCCGCTTCATCGATCCTGTTGTCGAAATAAGTGGCCCGAAGACTTTTCCCGCGAAGATTCCCGCCTCCTAACGGCTGCGACGGACTGCTGCCCTGACTGTAGACCTGTTTTGGCGCCTGGCGTAGACCTTGGTATAGCGAGACGATTGACGGGCCTTCCTGAGGACGCCATTGATCTTTGAGTTAAGTATTTGTGGGTCGCTCCCAGAGTCCTTGGTTGTAAACACTTTAGCGAGTGTTTTTGTTGTAAACACTTTAGCGAGTGTTTTTGTTGTTGACACTTTAGCGAGTGTTTTTGTTGTACACGCTGTGTGAGTGTTTTTGTCGGTGACACTTTGCTAGCGTACTTTGTTGTTGTATTTGTTTGACGACTGCAGCCGCCAAAAACCGAGGGTTTTGTTCTTTGCTGGGACTTGGTAAATCCCGTAACCCTTGAAGTTTGTGAAACTCGGCTAGTGTGCAAGATGCCTGGTCGCAGTACTTTGTTCAGTTGTTTTAGACCTTGTGGTGCGGATTCCCTGCTGGAGGACTCGTGTCCGATACCTCCGGTTGGAACTCCTACTTATGACCTATATAGCAAACATGGGCTAGGCCCGATTGCTTTTAACGATTATTGGATAAAATATACAAAGACAGACGGCGATCTTCGTTGGCCACCTCACGGTAGCTTCGAAGCGTCGATCTTAGATAATTTGGAAATAAAATTGTTTGAACGCAAATCTAGGCCGGCCATGTTTGATGCCTTTCGGTTGTGGCGCAAAGAAGCCCGACAGAAAGAGATCAGACAGAATAAACGTAGTCAGCGAGATAATGTTGCTACCATAGTGAAGAAAGCTGAGCAGTTTCAGCGTGATAAGGAGGATAAGGATAAGGAAGTGTTTGAGAGGCTACAGCGTATGTCCATAGATAAATGCTATCCTGCTTTGCCTACGGAATCGGATATGAAGGAAGAGGCAGTTGAGGATCCTTTAATGTCCTATCTTATGAAGTCGCCTCCTCCGTACGTACAGGGTACCGCAGCTCCTGTGGTCCCTGCCGTACCTGTTCTTCCACCTATCGTTCCTCCGCCTGTTCCTCAACTTGCACCCGCTCTTCCAACTATTCCTGCTCCTTTGCCTGTTTCTATTCCTACTGCTCCTCCGCTTCCACATACTCCTGCTCCCGCTACTGCTCCTGTGTTGTTAACCCCTGTTGTTGCTAATGTCTCTACTCCTTCTCTTGTTAGTCCTGTGTCTTACTCTTCTCCCTCTACTCGTAATCGTGATTCTCCCATTGCGTCAAACTTCTTTCAGTCGCTCGGACCTGTTTTTGGGTCTGCTGGTTCTGATGGTCCTCAGAGACGTAGCCAGCTTCCTGGTA
This sequence comes from Lissotriton vulgaris, assembly GCF_964263255.1. Classification (NCBI taxonomy): domain Eukaryota; kingdom Metazoa; phylum Chordata; class Amphibia; order Caudata; family Salamandridae; genus Lissotriton; species Lissotriton vulgaris. Next base: position 1,940,176,329 of record NC_141693.1, read on the forward strand.
ATAGAGAACGTGTTGCGCTATACAATATGGCGATGGGTTGGATGATAAACCCTATTAGAAATCCACCTCGTGTTGTCCTCGAAACGTTTGATCAATTCAACATACCAACTCAGAGATATGTGTTTGATGAAATGTGCAAGTTCTTACATGATCAGATAGTGGCCAATGCGCCTGACGAGGTGTTGACCGCCCTGTCTGAACTTCGGCTTCAGTTCGCAACTGGACTGATAGTCGACACTAATGTCCGACGTGCTATTGAGCGGTTGCTATCTCTTCGCCCCGCTCCTATTCCTCATGCATTGTTCGTTGAGGACATTGAAAAACAATATGAGTCTGGCCAATATCCTATGCGCGAAGTTCCGCCGGTTTGGGTACCAGCTGATAATACTGCTGCCCAGCCAGTTCCGGCACATTTCCAGAGAGTGTGGATACACCTCCCGTGGAAAAGATCGGAAGTGCTTCAGGTGAAACAATCTTTGCCCGATCCTCGCAAAAATCCTGCAGGGTATTACAAGGAATTATCGCAGCTCGTAGACGCTACGGTAATGAATCTTGCCGATATCGATATGTTGTTTGGCAATGTCGTACCGCAACCGGTATGGGCTAAGATTCGTCACCAAGATCACGTAAATGAATTAGGTGGTGATTGGAATGCCCTTACAGCGGCAGACGCTGGACAAGCGGCTGCTACTAAACCTGATCAGTTGATTGCTGATCTCCCCCAGCGAATCATTACATTAATGAAAACGCTTATGCCAGCTATGAGGGTAAATTGGGACAAGTTGTCAGCCTGTAAGCAGAAGAAAGATGAGAGTGTATCAGACTTCTTCACGAGGTTTGAGGAAGCATTCGTTGATCATAGTGGACAGGATATGGGTACTGAGGGTGGACAACGGTTGTTTGTGGATAAATTCGTATCGAACTTATTGCCCGACTTGAGCAATAAATTGAAGAATTCAGAAAGTGCATGGGCCGTTTCTACCTCAGCTCAGATATTGGCTACGGCACAATATTACGAAAATAGAGAAAAAGAGGAAACTGACCGTGCTGATAAAAAGACGAAAGAGCTAAAAACTAAAGTGTTGTTGCAACAAGCGTATCCGCCGCGTTCTAATCAGAATGCGCCTCAACAGAATAGATCGCAGTCGCAATCGAATCGATCGCAGCCGCGTAATGATTCCTCTTTTCAAAGATCTTCGTTAGGGTACAATCAATGTGCTTATTGTAGACAGGAGGGACACATTAAATTTAATTGTCCTGCTCTCAATGACCGTAATAGTGGTAATTCATCTAAAGGGAGCCGTGGTGGTTCACAGCAAGCATCACGTGGTAGAGGTCGTGGTGCTCAGAACGATCGCTCTGACCATTCATCAAATTCTAATAACTGTTTCGATCAACGTGGATCATCGCAAGGACGATCTGCGCAGTACAATGTAGACGATTATTACGTCGATCAGGGAACTGACGATAATAATTACTAGGACAGCCAAAGACAAGGAGAGGGAGTGGTATCAGTTCCGGTTGATCAGAGAGGGCCTTACGTCGCAGTTGCTACATCGGGCGTCGTTGAGCCTTTTCTGTTGGACACTGGTGCAGCGAAAAGTTCTATCATGCATTCGAAACTCCCTGGCGCACCTTTGTCTGGCTTAACAAATGTTTCCGTTGGATTCTCTGGCGCCCCCGTTAGCAATCCAGTTTCACGCCCTTTGCCCCTTAAAATTGGGCCTCGTGAGCTCGAAGCTCCATTGATTTTGACTACTGGTTGTGGCGAAAATCTTTTGGGTCTGGATTTGCTTAAACGTTTGTATGCAACTTTGTATTGTTCTCCTGCGGGTGTAAAGCTTACGTTCGGAGAGAGAGTAGTCTCTCCCATGTATTTGTCTCTCGATAAGCTTCCACCGGAATTGAATTCTCTTCCTGCATCTTTGTGGGCGACGGGTCCGAATGACGTGGGCCTACTTGATATCTCCCCTTATGTTGTTCAGTTGAAATCGAATGTGCGATTGCCACGTATTCCCCAATACCGTATCTCCCTTGATGGTGAACGAGCTTTGTTAGCGATCATCTATGATTTGATCGAGAAAGATGTTATTGAGGAGACTCGGGGAAACGTGTGCAACAGCCCTGTACTGCCCATTCTTAAACGTACTGATCCTACCAAACCACCTGTTTATCGTTTTGTTATCGATTTACGGGAGGTAAATAAAATTGTGGTTCCTCAATTCCCTGTTGTGCCTGACATCACGGCGCTACTGACTCTGATTCCAGCTACTGCTGCATGGTTCTCGGTGATTGACTTGAAAAATGCGTTTTTCAGCATCCCGATTGCCGAAGAGAGCAGGGACCTTTTCGGTTTCTCTCTCGGTGGACGTAGCTTCCGGTTCAAACGCGCTCCTCAGGGCTACTGTGAAAGTCCATCGATTTACAGTCAAGCCTTGAAGGGTCAACTGGATGCGTTTAGGTTGCCGGTTGGTGCGGCTTTAATCCAATACGTCGACGACTTATTGGTGGCTGCTGATACTCAGGACATTTGCAAAATTGCTACGGTATCGTTGCTGCAACATCTCTGTGAGTTAAATCATAAGGTGTCACCTTCTAAACTCCAATATTGTTGTCAAGAAGTAACCTATCTAGGTCACTTATTGTCAAAGGAGGGAAGGAGATTGACCCCAGAGAGAATTGCAGCGATTGCGCGAATGGCTGTGCCACAGACCCAGAGAGATGTGCGTGCCTTTCTAGGTATCACGTCGTACTGCAGGCAGTGGATTCCTAATTTTTCATTGCTAGCGAAACCATTGGTGGCTCTTACGTGCAAGGATGTTTCAACTCCTTTACCATGGACGGAAGAATGTCAGGAAAGTTTTTCTGAATTACGTGATTCATTGTGTTCGGCTCCTGTGTTAGGTACCCCTGATTACAGCAAGCCGTTCACGTTATATGTTCACGAGAGGGAAGGTTGTGCTTTGAGTGTTTTAACGCAACCTTTTGGTGGTAAGCAACGTCCATGTGCATATTTTTCCTCGACCTTAGACCCAGTAGCTAGAGCATTGCCGAGTTGTTTGAGAGCAACTGCGGCAGCTGCGGTCTCCATCCGACAATCAGCAGGATTGGTCATGGATAATATGCTTACGGTGATGGTTCCGCATGCAGTCGATACTCTTTTGAATCGAACGAAAACTCAGCACTTGACGAGTGCAAGGTTATCTGGGTACGAATTGACGCTCTTGGCAAGCCACATTCAGATAAAGCGTTGTAATGTCCTAAATCCGGCAACTTTGTTACCAATTAGTGCAGAGTCAGATGAAGTAGCAGAACATGACTGTTACTTGCGGACAGAAGAGGAAACAAAAGGTCGAGTGGACCTTAAAAACACCCCATTGGAAGACCCGGATGGCACCCTGTATGTGGATGGGTCATGTTTTAAGTTGCCGAATGGCGATGTGACTACTGCTTATGCTGTTGTAACGTTGAATACTGTTGTTGAGACTGCGAGATTGAATCAGAATTCTGCCCAAGCTGCAGAGCTGATTGCTCTCACTAGAGCATGTGTGTTATCAAAAGGGAAACGTGTGAATGTGTACACCGATAGCCAGTACGCTTTCGGTGTAGCGCATAGTTTTGGACGATTGTGGAGAGAGCGTGGTTTCTTGACGTCGCATGGCACGAAAATACAGCATGGCCAGCTTGTGAACGATCTTTTGGATGCATTGACTTTACCTGCACAAGTTGCGATTGTTAAGTGTAGCGCGCATCGTAGAGTTACGGATGATGTTGGTCGTGGTAATGCGTTTGCAGATGAGATTGCTAAGGAGACTGCCCGGAACCTTAGCACTCGAATGTATGTGACGAGTTCGGTTAGGTGGCCTACAGAATCAAGTATGTGTGAGAATACTATAGAGAGTGTGAAAGCAATACAGAATGAGGCCACTGATACTGAAAAGACGAAGTGGAAAGAAAGTACGGGAAAGTTGGATGTGAATGGTTGCTGGATTGATTTGTCAGATCAGAAAAGATGGATGTTGCCTGATGCGTATGTGCTGGCCGTTGTGACAATGGCACATGGGTTAGCACATATTAGCGCGAAAGGTATTTGCAAGTTGTTGGCTGCTGTGTGGAAGAATGATGGCATTACGAAATGTGCTGAACGTCTGGTGAAGAATTGTATGGTGTGTATAATGTACAATCCTGGCAAAGGAACCCCAACTCCCCCTGGCAGTTTTGCTCCTCCTTCGTATCCCTTTGAGGTGATCCAATTGGACTTCATCCATATGGAGCGATGCAATAACCTGAAATACGTTCTGGTTGTGGTTTGCGCATTCTCCCGATGGATTGAGGCCTATCCCCTCAAAGATAATACTGCTTTGTCTACTGCGAAAATCCTACTGAAGGAATACTTTCCTCGGTATGGAATGCCTAGAGTCGTGTGGTCAGATAACGGAAGTGAGTTTGTTGGAAGTGTGATGAAGAGTGTGTGTAAGGGCCTTGGAATTAATCAGAAATTCCACAGCGCCAATCATCCTCAGTCAGCTGGATTAGTTGAAGGGTACAATGGCACCCTTAAACTAAAGCTAGCGAAGATTCAGGCTACGACTGGACTTTCGTGGCCTGACGCTTTGCCTCTAGCATTACTGTCAACTAGGGCGACTGTACACTCCCGAATAGGGCTTAGTCCCTATGAAATAGTGTTCGGCCGTCCTGCGAATGTGTGGGGGGTTCCTAGGCCAGGAATATTCTCTGTTCTTGAGTATCCGATGTTGATTGACTACTTACATGACTTGACTGCTAAACTGAGGTTAATTCATCAACAGGTTTACGACGCCTTGCCGACGCAAACGGAGGGTCCAGGCCACCAGCTCCAGCCCGGGGATTGGGTGGTTACTCGTAACTTCTCACGAAAAAAGAATCTGGACCCCCGATTCACCGGACCTTACCAGGTGCTCCTGGCCACGAGGACTGCCGTTCGTCTTGAGGGGCGGAAAAATTGGGTACATGCTACCCATTGTAAACGAGTCCCTATTCCTTTGCCGGCAGACCCGTGGGTGAGGAAAGGTATTGCGTCAACAGAAACAGAAACATTGCCGGCGTTTGTACCTTTTAGCGACGCACAGCTTGTTGGAGAACCCTCAGCGCAGCAGAAAGCCACTGTTGAACACTTGTCAGCAAAAGACTCAAGACCAGATCAACAAACTGATCAGCAGGACGCTGTCTCTTCAACGGATCCTTTGTTCGACGAGCAGACACGTCCCGGGAAACATCGATATTCTTTGAGATCTCACACTAAGGACAAATAAAATATTTTTTTTTTGCTTTGCTGAAATTGATAACTGCAATATCCTCGTTTCCCATGATCAACTTTGAACATTCGTATCATTGAAATTTTTTGTACATATATCAAGCTTCCTTCCTTGTATCTTTTTACTTCCACAGCTGAGAAAAATTGTGCATATATATATACATATTGTGTATTGAAGGCCGTAGGGCCGCGCGCGTACTTCCTTCTGGACAGTAGGTCTTGACGCTAGGTTAAAGGCCGTCGGTTCCTAGGAACTCCTGGGGATTGACTATTGCTGCACAGAACGGAGTGCGTCAAGAAACGTTGCGGACGGTCGTAGGGAATGGCATTTTCGAAGCTGAATGATTTGGAAGGAGCTCAGGCGTACAGAGTCAAGCTGCAGAAACTCAGTCGTACCAAATGTTTTATACTTCAGTTGTTTGTGTTGTTTTTGACTGCTTCTGCATTTTTGGCGGGTGGGGTGTATTACACTATGTCTTACTTTTTACTTGCTACCCCTACTCCTACTCCTTACCCTAACATTACTTCTACTACTTCTACTGCTTCTCCTCATTCTTTTCATATGTTACCGGAACACGAGCAGGCTAGACGTGTAGAATTCCGCAACAATTCCTTTATTCAGCTCCTCCATCAGCATCAGTTAGTGGTTAACACTACTAATTGTTGGGTGTGTGGGTTGATGCCACATACTACGGGTAAGGGAATTCCATATCTGGTGTTACCGTATAGTTCCCAAGGGTCAGCTCGAGCATTCCAAACAATGTTTCGAAGCGCACTGGGTTTCAACCCCACTCAAGAACAACGTTCCCCCAACTCTGGTCCTACCTCGTATCAGAGGCTGCTATCGATGGCAATAGAGGATATGGAAGATGAGATCCATGATCCTTTTCTTATCCCTAAAGAAGAGGTACAAGCCTATAGGGTCCTAAGTAGAGGGGAATATAGTATGTTCACTAGTGAAAAGCAGCTTAAAAGCTCGCCTCCAATATGGGTCGTACCCCACACTGGTAATATTTGTCTCGTGGGTCGTGGTTCGCACGCCTCACTTGGAGCAAGTGCTTGCACTGAAAGTTACGTTCTGCCAATGTTCCCGTCCCCTGTGTTTCTGGCTGCCAAGGGTACATACTTTATCTGTCATGATCGTGCATACACATGGTTGCCCGCAGACTTCATGGGCTCATGTTTCATTGCAAATCTGTTGCCTCCGACGTTCACTGTAGATGCCGATTATCATAAAACTAGAGTTGTACGAGGCGTAATTAGCGAAGAGGATACTGCCGGTCAAGAGGCAGGAGACTTTTTCAAGGGTTTCCTCCCGTTTTGGGGACCTATGGTTAATAGTAGGAACCTGAGACATTTGACTCGAGTGGTAGAATCGACAGCTAATATTACTGCCAGTGCCCTTGGTAATATCACCACAGAACTTCAGGCGGAGAGACTTATGACGTTACAAAACCGTATGGTTTTAGATGTCGTCTTGGCAGATCGCGGTGGGGTATGTAAAGTGATCCATTCGAGCTGTTGCATTTTCATTCCAGATAATGCTCCTACTGTCTATCAAGCCATCTCGAAGTTGCATAAGATCTCCGAATCCATACACGTGGATGTAGGGGATTGGACACTACTTGGATGGTTTTGGGGCCTGGTATCGACTTGGGGTTGGAAGATTCTGATGATCATCGGGGTTGTGATAGTGTTCCTGTTCACGTGTTGCCTTTGTGTGCAGTGTGGTCCTGCCTTATGTAGCCTCTGTGCTACAACGTGTATGAGACAACCATCTGTTACCAAGGGGACTCGATTGGACAGAGCTATGCTACAACAACATCTTGATGGTCTGAGGAATATCGAATATGATTCCGACTAGTGCTTGCCTACATGAGGGCAAAAGGAGCGTCTGAGGTTCCGTGACAATTGTAAGTGGTGTTTTCGACTCGCACGAATATGGTCGAGTCTGGTATCTATGAACCGCAAATGACGAGTTTAGTAAGTGTGCGCAGTTTCGCTGTGCTAACTTAAACCGTTCGTTTGTTAGGTGGGCTTTTCATCTGTACCCACGGGTTCCATCTTAGATACGGCATCCATTTTGTCTCTTGCCCTCAAGTAGCCAGCGAACGGACGCTGTCCGCTTCGCGACCCTGGGACTCCCAAGATATTTGCGGAAGACACATGTTCTTTGTAAGTGTCTTTATGACGAGGGGGTTGCTACTGTAAGGCAGATGGCGCCGCTCGAGGCTCATCTTGCCGCACGGACTTATTGTCTCAGCCGTGCATCTCATTAGGCACGTCCCTTTGATGCTTGTATCTCGTGCTTCTCGATACCTCCCCTTTTACACCCTTTTCGATCTCCCCACTGTCTCCGTCTTCCTCTGCACCTGTCTTCGTTCCTGTATCGATCTACTTTACTGCTGATTGGAATTTGCTAATGGTGGGAAGATGGGTTTTTACAGTTGGGAACCGCCAAATGTTTCCGCACTTATGTTCCGGACCTTGTATGTTTCAAAGTGACCAAAGCGACCCCTCTGAGAGCGAAATGTGGGAACCGGATTGTAAACTTTTGTGTTCAATGTTAGCCTATGGGTAAAAACTGTATAAAAGGAGCGATCCACAAAACCAATTTGAAGCAGTCTCCCCGAACTACACTCGATGTACTTCCTGTGACTTCTGTGTTCCCTGCAGTAAATAAACCTTGACTCTTTGACGCCGAAGGAAGTGTCCCGTGTCTCTGTGACTTGTACGCCGGAGCAGGTTACCTACGAAGGTTTCAGGTGTTGTGCCCTGGCACCGCTGGGTCCAAAAGAACCCAGTCCTTCAGCACACACTCGCCCAGAGGAGCCCACCCGTGACTCAGCGCCTGCAGCGTGTAGGGCTGGCCCTTGCAAATGAACATTAAGAGATAGTTAAACCCTCCGATGCATTACCTGACCAGGACATGGTGACACCGCTGTACAATGCCTTGAAGGATATGCTCCCTACTAAGATGGACCATCCTCTCCCGGGGGCTCATTGGCAAACTCCAAACTCCGCCCTCTTAATCCCTTGATGAAAAGTCCATGGCAGCAGGTCTCACAACTGCGTTTTAACCCCCTGCTGGTGTCTTAGTATGCAGAGTTTACTTTTTAGGTCTCCCCCTAACTGTCTCACCAGACTATTATGTTTATCTTTTGTTTGTATTTAGTTTTTGCAGATTTATTTGGCACAAACTCGCCCAAAAGTATTGGAGAGCCTTACATCAGCACCAGGAAGGTTACATAAGGTTAGATTCACGTATTGTAGGTATGGGGCGATTACATGATTTGCCCAGAGTCACATAGTATGTTGAGCCAATGCCGAGACTCGAACATGGCTAATCAGTATCAAAGTCGGTTGACTGATTCATTGATGCGTTTCCACCCACTCCCTCCATCCCCCACTGGTCTTTTATTGTGAACGGTGCAACAAAAGTACATGGAGGGGCCCTCCTCAGGACTCACTCAGGAGCTCTCAGGCCAGGTTACTGTGCTAATAGGGCCCCCTTGAGCTTGGGCCCCCCTACGCACTGTGGAGGCTGTGGAAGCCTTTGCTACTCCACTGGTTATTGTGTCATTCACGTTACTCCAACGCACCATTGCTACAGCATAGGGCAATCGGACAGACAGCCCACCTATGCCATTGCCTCCCTTCACTTGAGCATATTATGCACCCCACCTTACAAGTAGTTGTATTGTAATACAAATACAAGTCTTCCCCTTCTTTTTATTTTCAATGGCTTTTTAATTTCTTTGCTTCTTTGTATTTTTGGTTTTATTGCCCTCACTTGAGTGACCCTGCTTTTCTACTCATAGGAGTCCTAGCAGCTTCTTTTCCCCTTCCCTCCCCTTCCTCTTTTCGCTTTTCCTGTTTGTCCTTGCAACTTCTCTGCTTCACTCTGCCTAGCCGCCTATATGTGTCTGTAAACAAAGGAATACTGGCATTTGTTAGTTGTCTGGGAATTGAAACAAACAAAGACTTCTGGATATTTTTGAAGATGTTTTGAAAAATTCGAAGAATAACTTTTGCTTCTCAATACGCTTCACACTGCTCTGGTATGTGGGGGTGCTTCAGACAGTTTCGGAGAGACCCTTTGACATAAGGAGGAAAAGTATGTTTACGTGACAGGCAGAGGCTTTAGCATCTAAAAGTCTCATTTTAGGAGTTGCCTGCGTTGCCAGAGGCATGCCTGAAGCACAGTTTACATTCACTTCATGCAAATCAACAGAGTGATTTCAGAGAGAAATTTGGCGTATTCCCAACATGTACTATAAACATAGTAAGATAGAAGGATGGTTTAGCGAGTTTTACGGTCACCACTGACAAATGCATGGATTGGAAGGTCAAGCGGTCAAATCTGATTAAGTTCGTCTGCATTCCATCCTTCTAGGGTCTGTAAATTCAGTACCATTAAATAGTAGCACCAATGTATTGGGTAATGGTAATACTTAAAGCATTTAGAAATGGTAGGAATGTACTACATAAAATCAACGTCTTATAATAGCAAATAGGGTTTGACACAAAGGAACACAGAACCTCACGACAAATTAAGAGAGTGATGAACAACAGCCAATAAGAAGGTAATCCTGCCCCCTCCCCAAACAAACAAGATGTAATCTTCCTCAAGTTGGCAAAGTGGCTCAGTAACATAACAGCTTGTAGTAAACATTTTGTGGCATTTGTAAGTCACAATTTAAAATCCCAAAGAGGCCAAATTACATTTTCATCTATCTTTCTGGGATGGTAAATTAATTACCATTAAGTTGTTTAACAGTAACACTTACACTCAAGGAAACACCTTTGAATGCAAACTTATTACCACATTATGAACACCGTTACCCACTACTGCCAGCATTATCACCACTGTTACTGCCACCAGTAGAATATCTCCCACTTTAACCTCACATTTAAATACACACCAAACCCAACCTTCCTTAGGAAGATCCCTTCACACTTCCATCATCAATCCATCCATACTGTGTAGTGATCAGTAGCAGTGGGCAGGTCCTTTACCCTCTGTCACTGGAGTGGGGCCTACAGGCTCACTCACCTTTTAACGGTTCAGCTGCTGTATGCTTAACTCACCCATGGCCTACTTCAGGTAGTTGCGGGTGCTGTGCAGAGCAGGAGTAGTGACTCTGTGTTTGAGGTACGTGTACCCGGTAAGGGTACGGTACAAGTGTGGAGCAATGCTGTGCAGTGCATGTGCGGAAGGTACATGTACTAAGTGTATGTATGCCTGAGAAGAATACATTACGAGAGATGTAGTGCTGTGCAGTGCATGTGTGGATGAAGCATGTGATGGGTGTAAGTGCGCTTGCATGGTGTACAATGCATAAAAGGCGAAGTGTTATGCAGCGAGTACATGGTGAGTGTGTGTGCTGGCAGTGAGTGTGTTTGTAAATAACGCACCCTGGTTAAAGATAGAAAAGCTTCAGTGCTGAACAGTGTGCTTGCCGAGTGTGTGTACTGAATACATGTGTACATGTAAGGGTACAATGCAGAGCAGTCACTGTGGTGGACCGAGAATGTGCTGTGAATGTACACTGTGAATGAGTTTGTCTGCAATTATACATTACACGGAGGACACTAGGTTTTATTTTGGGAAGCCAAGGCCTGCCTGGTGAAGACACGAGGAGAAGAAAAATCCTCTCAGACAAATTTGTGGATCAATTTCAAGCATAAGAAGTCATTCTAGGAATTTCACTGAGATACTTCATATTTCCACTGCACAACCTCACACCATGCCACATAATTCTACGCCACACAATTCCACAACAAACAATTCCAATCAAACACATCTCTCCCTTCCACTTCCAACAACCTTGTCAACTCTCCCCCACACATCCACTGCCCCTCTCATTTCTACCTCACACTTCCACTACGCCCTCTCATATCGCAATCCCACAGCCCCCTCTAATCCCTTCCACTCCCTATCTCCTCTCTATAATGCCTACTCACATAATAATCAAATTTTCTTTCCCGTGCCTTATCAAGGTTTCTGTCCTTCAAACTTCACTCCTCCTATTCTTAGTATCTCTGCTTCGTACGCAGGTCCTCCCTCTTTATGCACCTGTGGCCTGCCTTCCCTCTTCTTTCTCTCTTTCTAACACACTCTTTCTGCTCCTCTGTCTTGAGTTGAATCACCACTTCGAGCACAAACTACCTATCCCTCGCTATCTTCCTTTCTATCTATTCTGTGCAGTTCTCACCCCTATCGATTCACCATGTCACATTATTCCACTACACCAATACACTCCACACCACACAATTCCACAACGAACTTTTACAATACAACCCACATATTTCCACTCCACACCATATACATCCACTACACTCCAAACCAAAACACATAGGTAAAAGACATTGTCATTTACAGTGCCAATAGCTCTAGCTCTCGCAAATGCAAGACCAATTGGGTTGCAAATGCTTGTTTTATACAGTGTTCATGAGCTAGGTTACTCTTTTCTAATCATATCCTAGTTTTTAGAGAAAGATGCACTAATATGCTCATTTACCCAAAATCAAAGAAGTGCGCTAGAGAGAAACTATGGCTAGATCTCACATATGCGATTTCCAGACCCAACAACCTCTCCATTAAGTGACATTCTTCAAGCCTTAAGCAACATCTTAACATAGACAGCCCACTTCAACCTATCCACTAGACAGCGTCTGCCCCTGTGCAATAATGGCTTGAGTCCCACAGGTGGAAGCGATCAACTTCTGGCACATTAAGTCAGTCAGGTAACTACATTGAATACTTTTTGGTTGTAACTTACTTGCCGAGACCTTCATGAATCGTTAGATTGTGTCCATCGAGGGAATATTCTATCCATGGATCATCTTCCTCTTTCTCTTCCATTTTACTGGGGTGTGAGTGGGCCTTTGCCGCCATGTGCCATTTGCCAGAAATCTACCAAACAGAAATTAACATGAAACACGATATAGATTCTGTATCTTATCCAGCTGGTACAGACAGAGCAGGGGAAGCAGCAGGGATCAAGGGAGGTGCTCGGCAAGTGAGAGTGGCTTGGGGAAGGACAATTGGTGCAATGGTTCAGAGCCTTCCCCTGCTAAAGAAAGAGCCTTCGATATGTAGTTATGTAACTGCACAGGGACAAAGAGACTTCCTGATCAGGAAATACCACCACTAGGACAGGGCCAGCCATTAAAATGGCACATGGCTACACAACATGTCAACTCTTGAACTGGATGACTCAGGGTTGGCACAGGAATACAACACTTGCCTGCCTTGCTGCTGACACGTCCAGTCCTGCTTTCTCTACAATCTGTAGCAAACATATTTCTACAGGATATAATACATTTGCTGGGTGGGTGGGGGCCAGCATATTATTGAGGCCTTCACATTTAGCACCTCCCTGCTACAGTCTTTTTGGCTTCATATGGGTCTTCATGCTCAGTGTCCTTCACACACTTCAGGTAAGTGAAAGACATCCAAGCTCGGCTTTCACCCATACTTATTAGTTTACAACCAGTTTCATGAAATGTACCAATTGTGCCTACAATGCCTGGGGCTGTGCAGCTGTCACCAGACCGTATGTGATCACCAGAAATGAGCTTTAAAATGCTCTAATCAGAGAGAGTCATGACCACATGTTGAACTCTACAAGCTGTCTACTGGGCAGAGGGACTGTGCTTTGGCTGAAAAAGAGAGGTTCTATTGCCCTTATTGCCTTCTTGGAAAGCACTTTTAGCTTTTTTGGAATGTTGATACAATAGTTAGGTTATCGTGACAAGACAATGATAGAGGTTATTGACCTGATTGTTTCATTGGGAAAAGTCTTGTTGGATGCAGTAGGTCTGACTCAGTAATCTAAAAAGTTACAGCAAAGGCAGTAGGATTATCATATTTATAGTGAAACATATGTCAAAGCCAATAGACCTTTTTTTATTTCCTTATCGCGCAGGGCCTTCTATACCGGCATGAAGCTGTGCCTCTGGGCCTGAGCATTAACAGTGAAGTCTGGGAGGAAAGTGACATTGCCGTTGTCAATCTTCACTGGAGGGCCGGCCCTTGCTGTTTGTAATATTACATCTCTGTCCCGAAAGTTAAAGACTCTTGCAATTATAGGTCGTGGGGGAGCACCAGGTTGTGGATGCGCGCCCGGGAGTCTGTGGGCTCGTTCAATGGAAAAGCACCTAGAGAGGCGTTTAGGTTGTAGTTTGTTGAGCACCAGGTCCTCTACAAAAAGATCCATAGCTGGTCCTTCCGGTTTTTCAGAAACCCCCAAAATGCGAATATTGTTCCGCCTAGCCCTCCCTTCATAGTCATCCAGAAGTTCTTCCATCTTTTTCTGTTGATCTTGAAGCTGGGTGACCTGCCCTTGTAGAGTAGAAGTGTCGGACACTAAAGCTTTCGTCGTGACCTCCATATCCTTGACTCAAGAAGGATTTTTTTTTAAGATCCGCTTGAAGGAGGGACACTTCCGCCGCCTTCATGGAGGAAAAGGACTATCCCCCATTGGCCTGTCGGGGTTCCAGGTGCATCTACCAGATCTGGAGATGGTATGCTCTGTTTCCGGTTGCCAGGTGAGGCAGGCGTTAGAGCAATGTATTAAATGTGGAAGGTCGCGATCAGTGAGGAACAACCACTCACATGGTCAGTCTGGTGCAGGCCACGTTGTGAATCAGACCCGCGGGAGGAGGAACACCACCCCCCACCCCAATGTACTGGGCAAGTCAGGAGGTTGTTGTGCTATTCAATTCTCTGCCGCAACCTCCGTCAGAGGGGGGAACAGCGGATCAGGCATAAGCGAGGTCCCAGTGCCGCCCGCGACACACGCCTGGCCTATAGTGCCAGTCTTTTATAAGCCCTAGAGTACCGGCCTGGAGCAATAGGGCAGTCTGATGCCTTCCCTTCTGCTGGTGCCGCAGTCAGGGATCTTTGGGTACAATATAAGGCTCTGTAGGCCAATGTCGGTTACCTCTTCTCCAGCTACGGTGTCCCCCACGAGATCAAAGGCAGATGTAGGTAGGCCTCAAAGCCGGGGACTCAATTGATGAAGTTCCGCCCAGCGCCTTGCACTTGTATTCAGTAGTAGGAGCGCTCCACATGCGCGTGCCCACCTCCTTTGGCTGAGCTTCGCACACCAGGCTCTGCACCATCGGGTATTCAAGAAAGGGGAGTTGTTTCGGGCCGAGTCAGCTCCCCCGCAGGAAGGTCGCAGAGCCGCGGAACCCGCCAGCCCCAGTCCCCGCAGGTCACTACTATGGGCTGCACTCACCCCCTCTCACTGCAGCAATTGATCAGCCCTCTAACATCAGCGGAGCCCAGGGGTCTCTCCTTCACACGGCGGTCGCGATACCCGGCAGCGCTGCCTGCTCACACCGCTCCTTAGCCAATCTCAATGTCTTCATCTCTGTCCGTCCGCCATCTTAGGACTTCCTCGGCGTCTTGGGTCGGCAGTATGTTCACCCCTCAGAACACGAGCAGTCCGATAATTAATGTAGAGTTCTAATGCTGGTCCATGTTGGAAGACAATTCCCCATGGAAAGGGGGGAATTTGCCTCATTGATATCGGATAAATGGTCGGATATGTAGGCGAGGACTGCGGAGCCGATTCACAGAGCGAACATTGCCCCCGGCCGCTTGCCACGCCCCCTCAGGCCTTTTTTATAGTTAGATTGATATTACACTATGTTAAAGCCTGGAGACAGGTATTTTACCACTCTAGGCAATGGTTTTGCTGCTTATTTTGGAAAACCACTAGCGTAGAAGGTTTACACGGAAATAATACTTGCTGTTCCATCTTTGAAGTGTTCTATGTTATTGTGCCAACTGTGTTTTTGCACATAGCAAGTTTTCACACACACAGCTAACTTTAAGCATGAAATTACAACTGCCTGCTTTACTTGTAGCCAGGATCTTGAATTACAAATAAATTGATACAAACAATTCATTACTAATGATTCCATATCTTTCTCTCCGTGATTCAACTAATTTTTATTTTTTTTTAAAGACCTTTATTGCACATGTTGCAAATGTATGTATGTATGTATGTATGTATAGGCATTTATATAGCGCACTACTTGCCCGGAGGGTCCCAAGGTGCTTCGACCGCTGCGAAACCCTTCCTGGTTTCCCTGAGAGATGGTCCCTTAATGGGTATCTCCAGGGTGAGACCAGGCATCCCCGGCGGTCTGGTGGGGCCGTTAGTGAAGATGAGGCAAGCTAATGCCCAGAGTTGCCGAGTGTGATCGCTGATCAGAGTGGGCACCGAGGCGAGAGAATTATCGAGTCCGCTGACCCTGGTCCAGAAACCTGCCGCGACGGGAATCGAACCCTGGTCCCGGGCCGTCACAGAGCCTACAACCTCTTTGGGCCGGCTGCATATGGCGTAAGTTACATGAATTGTTGGTGGGGTAACACAGCCGTTGCATCCGACAATCCTGGGGTCCGGCGGCGTAACAGAATAAAACATGTATACATCATATCTTGGGTAGTTCGGGGAAAATACAGGTCTATGGTTTTTATGTTTTTGTTTATGTGATAATGTATCTCCGGTGTCGTGGACATGCTGTCAGCAGTCCGTGTTCATCTATGATTAGCATCCATGGCAATAATAAACAGTGAAATCAGAAATATGAAGATCACAGGTCAGTCGCATGTAATACAATGGTGTAACAAGCAAATAGAGCAATGGTGTGCTGCACCAAGCAAGGAGCAGTCGTATTTAGTGGCAGTAGGAGGAAGTGACCGTTATAGCCGTATCCGGCGTGTCTGGTATCTCAACATGTGTGCCACCCTCCAACAGTGCCGATGTTGCTATTTTGGTCAGGGTTAGAAGTCGTAGCGTGGGACTGTCTGCAAGTGAGCATGTCTCTGTGATTCAACTAAATAGCTAAAATGCTTCTCAAGGAACTAAGGGCCACATGTACAATGGTAAGTGTTTGCTATTACCAAATGGTGAATTTTTGTGATACTCTATTTGGTATTTGTAAAGACCCATGAACAGATGTGTGGTTTACACATTTTGCAATTCAAAGTGGGTCGCAAATAGACCTACAACATGAATAATATTGAGGTAGGCCTCGGTTTTAGACCCATTGGGAAACACAAAAATTACAGGGATGGTGGCCTACTGGGGTCAGCAGACCACCATATCTGGGATTGCAATTGAAATAAAAAAATATTTTTATTTGAAATATAGCCTGTTTTCTTTAAAGAAAAACAGGATGTGTTTCAAAAAGAAAAATGAAAAGTTCCTTCCGTCTCTAACACTTCTTAATGCTCAGACCTCTCGGATTTTCCAGACTCCGTGTTTGCCACTTGTGCCCCCCTCAACACAGTCTCATGCCTAAGCCGTCTTCTCCCATTGCTGTTTGCTTCTCCAAGTTCATTCGCCTCATGTTATTAAACTGCTTTAGTTGATTGAACCTTTGCTGTCCAGAACTCCTGATTTTGTGATCACTTTTTCTGAAGACTCTTCAATGTGAATAAAAACATTGTCTGGAACAGCTTTACTTTTACGAGTTTCAACCCTGAAGGACAATAACCGCTTAGACTGAAGTGGTATCTTGTGGCAGGCTTTGGTAGTAAGAGTCCTGAAATCTGCATTCTTCATACAACAAAATGTAGATGCTTCACACCATGAGGTGATCTATTTGCCAAATATATCTGAATTTCCCCAGCTGTTCTTTTTAGTGCTCCTAGAGCAGCGCCTTGGAACATTTAGGGCAATAACAACTGACCATCCTTGTCTGAAGGGTCAAGTTTCTATCTTCCTCGTGAACTTCATCTAAGCCCAGAAACTAAAGCAAGATTTCAAAGTCAGAGTCCAATTTGCACCAGAAATTGGGGAGATACAAACATAAGTATCAACCCTTCAAATTTGGGTCTGGTTATTTGTTTTGATTCTTGGACACTCCTGTACACTCAATGAAGTGTGCTACTTGTGCACAGCATTATGTCAAGGGAGATATTTTGATCAAAGAACAATAGAAAATCAAAGTGTCTTTCTCATAGGTAGCAGCAGGCGTTGAGGAGTGACCTCTGTCCCTCTGGGCCGGTCACCCCACGCACCGTGCACACTCCCCGTGAGTGAGCCCGCTCCCGCCAAGTGCCGCCGCTGCTCGCAGCTGTGCTCCCGGCCCTCGTCCGCCGGAACTGCATCTGCCCTGTTTGCGCTATTTGGACTCCTGCTAACCTCGCTGCATTTTTGCCTCCGTGTAATCTTTGCTTTGCTCTCTGCAATTCCCTCCTCCTGTTCTCCCCTTGCTGTTGTGCTGCATTTTTGCCTCCGTGTAATCTTTGCTTTGCTCTCTGCAATTCCCTCCTCCTGCTCTCCCCTGTTGTTGTGCTGCATTTTTGCCTCCGTGTAATCTCTGCTTTGCTCTCGGTTACTCTCTCCTCCTGTTTCCCCCTTGTTGTTGTGCCCAGCCCCTGCCGCGTCATCCCCCTGCGTATATTGTACTTCTGCTAACTTTGCTGCATTTTCGCCGTGTTTACTTGGTTTTGCTTCTGTGTTATCCTTCGTCCGCTGTTTACCCCTTATTGTTGTGCCCAGCCCCTGCTGCGTTTCCCGCCACCTCCCAGCTCCCCGCCGCTGCCCCCCTGCGGCCCTGCCCCCTTCCCTCGCTCGCCCTTCCCATTCGCCACCCCACTCCCGCCTCCCAGCTGATCCTCCCTCGCTCTGCCCCCCCACTCTCCACTTATGGCAGAGTGGCGAACGCGCAGCGATGACGCGCAGCGGGCGCGCCCCAAAGGCGTGCCAAAGGCAAGCCCGTTTGCGCCTGGCCCGCGCCCAGCGCCCGGACCCCTGGCCCCCGAAGACACCAGCCCACCCGCCGGACTTACGACGCCACCGAACTCATCACCCTCAACGCCGGCCGAGTCCCTGGATGCTACCGAGCCACCCCGAGACGCACCCACGGACCCTTCAGCTGCCAGTCCTGCAAGTTCACCTGCATCCGGACCTGCACCGCACCCGCAAAGCAGAGCACCAGCAGCAACCACCTGAAGTGCATCCTGCTCAACACCCGCTCCGTCCACAGGCACGCCGTCCACCTCTGGAACCTGATCGACACGAAATGCCCAGACGTCGCCTTCCTCACGGAAACCTGGATGAACGCCTCCTCAGCGCCCGACATCGCCATTGCCATCCCAGACGGATACAAGATCACCCGGAGGGACCGCGTCAACCAGACTGGAGGAGGCATCGCCATCGTCCACAAGAACACCATCCGCGTCACGACCAACACCGACGACACCCTCACAGCCGCGGAACACCTGCACTTCCAGATCCACACCGACCCCAAGACCACCCTCAGAGGCACCCTCATCTACAGACCCCAGGACCACGCACACAATTCAGCGAAGACATCCCGACTTCATCAGCCCGCACGCCCTCCCCTCCACCGACTACATCCTCCTCGGGGACCTCAACTTTCACCTAGAGAACAACAACGACTGCAACACCACCACCCTGCTAGACAAACTCGACAACCTCGGTCTCAAGCAACTCGTGACCTCCCCCACCCACTACGCCGGACACACACTCGACCCCATCTTCTCATCCAGCAAGCACATCGCCTTCAGCCATGCCACCGGACTCCACTGGACGGACCACAGCTGCGTCCACTTCAGCTTCAGAAAGAACACGATCCACCACCACCAGCAACAGGTCGCACGCAGAAGCTGGAACAAGATCACAGCCGACCAGCTCGCCGCAGCCCTGAGCCAAGACCCCCCCGCCAGCTCAGCAAACCCCAGCCATGCCGCCAACAACCTCACAAAGTGGATCAGCAATTGCGCAGATGACCTCGCCCCACTGAGGACCCCGTCCAGCAGACCTGGCAGTAAGAAAGCACCATGGTTCACCGACGAACTCAAGAGCTCCAAGAAGAACTGCCGTGCCCTCGAGCGAGCTTGGCGCCGAGACCCCACACCAGAAAACATGACCACCCTAAAGCTCGCAACCCGAAAACACCACCAACTGATCCACACCACCAAGAAGACCGCATTCAAGGAACGACTGGACAACAACGCACACAACAGCAAGGAACTCTTCAACATCGTCAAAGAGCTCTCCAACCCCAACACCGGAAACAACAACATCACACCTTCACAAGACCTCTGCAACTCCCTCGCCTCCTACTTCCACAACAAGATTGCAGACATACACAACAGCTTCATCACGCCACCGACGCACCCTATGACCGCAACAACGCCCCCCACCACCACCCTCCGCGCCTGGACCCCGACCACCACCGAAGACACCATCCGTACGATGAACTCCATCCACTCCGGATCCCCAACCGACCCCTGCCCTCACCACGTCTTCAACAAAGCCGACGCTGTCATCGCACCCCACCTACGGGACATCATCAACACCTCCTTCGACACCGCTACCTTCCCGGAGAGCTGGAAGCACGCCGAACTCAGCGCCCTCCTGAAAAAACCATCAGCGGACCCCACTGAACTCAAGAACTACCGCCCCATCTCGCTCCTCCCGTTTCCGGCCAAAGCCATCGGAGAAGACCGTCAACAAGGAGCTGGCCGCCTTCCTTGAGACGAACGGATCCCTCGACCTCTCGCAGTCTGGCTTCCAGGCCAACTACAGCACCGAGACCGCCCTCATCGCAGCCACCGATGACATCCGATCCCTGCTCGACAACGGGGAAACTGCGGCCCTCATCCTCCTGGACCTCTCCGCGGCATTCAACACTGTCTGCCACCGCACCCTAGTGCAGCGCCTCAGCAACGTCGGAATCCAAGAGAAGGCACTTAATTGGATCATCTCCTTCCTCGCCGGAAGGACACAGAGAGTCCGCCTCCCCCCGTTCAGATCCGAGGCCACCGAAGTCATCTGCGGAGTACCACAAAGATCATCACTCAGTGGAGAAGTGTGGCTCAGGGGTTAGAGGCGGCAGACCCGGAAGCTGAGATCGGCCCTGGACCAGGGTTCAATTCCCCGCCTCGACGGGGGTTGGGCTCAATAATTCCACGGACTTGATAATTCTCGCTCCGGTGCCTACTCGACTCACGGGTTCACACTCTGCGACTCTGGGCAATAGCTTGCTTAATCTCCACAACGGCCCCTCGCGGCGGGATGCCTGGCTTTCATCTTGTGGATACCCTGCTGGGGTTATTTCATAGGGGAATACCAGGACGGGTTCCCTAAGCAAGCGCATAGATGCCTGCGATGTGGGCGATTTGCGCTATATAAATACATGTACATTTACATTTACATTTACATTTACTCAGCCCCACCCTCTACAACGTCTACATGAGCCCCCTTGCGGCCATCGCACGCCAACACAACCTCAACATCATCTCTTACGCCGACGACACCCAGCTGATCCTCTCCCTCACCAACAACCCCGCCACCGCCAGGACCAACCTACACGAAGGGATGAGAGACGTAGCCGAATGGATGATGAGCAGCCGCCTGAAACTGAACTCAGATAAGACGGAAGTCCTCATCCTGGGATCTTCGCCCTCCGGCTGGGACGACTCCTGGTGGCCCCCTGCCCTGGGCAGCGCACCCCAACCTACAGACCACGCACGCAACCTGGGATTCATCCTGGACTCCTCCCTCTCCATGACCAGACAAGTCAATGCCGTCTCCTCATCGTGCTTCAACATCCTGCGCATGCTACGTAAGATCTTCCGGTGGATCCCCACCGAGACCAGGAAGACGGTCACCCAGGCCCTCGTCACCAGCCGACTGGACTAAGGCAACTCCCTCTATGCCGGAACCACCGCCAAACTCCAGAAGAGACTCCAGCAGATCCAGAACGCCTCAGCGAGACTCATCCTCGACATCCCCCGACACAGCCACATCTCCGGATACCTGAGAGACCTGCACTGGCTCCCGATCAACAAGAGAAACACCTTCCGTCTCCTCACCCACGCACACAAAGCCCTACACAACCAAGGCCCGAGATACCTTAACAGCCGCCTCAACTTCTACACTCCCACCCGCGAGCTTCGATCGACCAGCCACGCCCTCGCTGCCGTCCCCCGCATCGGAAGAGCCACCACAGGAGGAAGGTCCTTCTCCTACCTGGCCGCCAAGACCTGGAACTCCCTCCCGACCCACCTCCGCCTGACCCAAGACCACCTCGTCTTCAGGAAGCAGCTCAAGACCTGGCTGTTCGAGCAGTAGCGGATCACCCCCCTCCCCAAGCGCCTTGAGACCCTCTGGGTGAGTAGCGCGCTATATAAATGCTTTGATTGATTGATTGATTGATGTAAAACTGGACACAAGAAGGAGAGCAGACCCATTCTTACAGTTTTCAGTACCTTACTGTGGGTCAGTCTGTGCCTCCAGCTGATGAAGCTGGGGGCTCTGACTGTGTAAGGTCCTTAATCAGGACCAATAAATTGCTTCTGCATTCCATAAAACAAGATGGAGGGTTTTCCCTGGTCCCACTTACTGGGGCCTTCTGGGACTCAACTTTTTTGACTTTCCTACAGGGTTCTGGTTTCTCCTGGGGACACCATGTTCTCGTCTCTTCAGCTCTGGTATTGTGGTAATGTTTTGGCTCATTAGGGCCAGGGTAACTTGCTCTTGTCTGGTTATCAAGTACTGTCTAGCCACTAGATCTGGCCCTCCATTGGTCTCCTCAATCATGAACTATCATGCTCTGAGAGACTTTTTCCAGAGCTTTTTATGAAGATATACAATTTGACTGTGACTCCAGCCTACAATAGAGCTCAGGCTCTGACAGTGGGAGTATTCTCACTGTGTCCATAAATCTATCATAGGTGATGCCTGATGCACCATGCACAGAAGTAATGTGTCCCTTTCTCAGCAGCTGGGGGTCTCCTAATAATCCTTGGATGTGGACGGCGATTAACCAGATGAGAGCCCATATCCAAGGGAAAAAATTTAATTAGATTCTGAATCAGGTGATTGTACATTTAGAGATAAAGAGGGACATCCCTTTCAGCAATAAAACCAGGAGGTTGATTTCTTTCATGTCCGAGGATGCATCTGAGGTCAGGCGTGTCTCTAGAAGAGCTTCTAATGAGATAGGGGAAAATCTCATATTTTGCAGTAGTAATCCATACAAAAATTGACATTAAACAATGGTTTTCTCTGGCTATAGCCTTTGTAGTAGCTGCTATAGTGAGTAGTTGTTAAACCTGCACCCTTTGCTTCTGCATCTTGGGACTTCCCTTCATAGCAACCAGGCTAATGCAAACAGCATCCAGATGGACTGCAATTCTCGCCTTCTTTATCATCACTCCCTCTCCATCACACATCCTCTTTAGAGGTAGTGTTCATGGAACACATTTCTCTTGAAGGGGGACCATTTGTGCTTTTATTATAGATAAATTGTTGTCAACCGGAATTGCAGAGTCTGTACACCACTGTAGATGTCCACTTCAACCTGTTCCTCTAAATGACTTATTTAAGGTTGATGGCTGACTGGTCAGGGTTGTAGTGAGTTGGACCAGTTGACCAACATGAACGAGCCCTCTTTGGTTTGAGCTCAATTTCTTTACAGTAGCTATCTTGTGTAAACAGCTTTGTGGCCTTCCCTCCTCTCAAGACGGTGGAAGCACACCACCAGGCTTCTCCTGCTCCTATTCTATGGTTAGTCACAAAGGAGCTCGCATCACAATTGAAGTGGATTGAGAGAGCATGATATTCTGCACTCACTACACCTGTCGGCAGAACATAGTCTTCCACTTCTGATATGTCCTGAAAGATGCTTCTGATATTAGAGGTGTTGCTTGTGCCCATCCATGATACATCAAGGGGACCTAATCACCGCCCTTTACCTCTGTCTCTGTGCTTAGAAGGCTGGTCCCTGAGAATATTCCCTGTGGCTATTTGTAGTGCCCCTGCATCCAATATGAAAGCAAATGGCTGAGATTCTGCCACTTGGTCTTGGCTAAAACCATTAATCCTCTATACTTTGAGTGACATTTTAAGCCATGTGTAAAATGTCTACGTAATGCAAAATCTTTTGGGATTGGATAAATGAGGTGGGGGAGCGAATAGCCAATGATAGATAAGATAGATAGATAATTTTTATTTTTCTTGATTAATTAAAATCTTTGCAAATACATAACAATACAAATTCCCATGGTACAGAGAATATTGCATTTAAAATCGACATTAAAAAGGATCATCAATAGGATATTCCTAATTTGTACAATTAGCTGTTTTAAAAGCAGTTCTCATAAGTTATTATATCTCAGGTATTACTGAACTTACAATGACTACTATTGATTCCCAAGCCGGATGACACAGCTTAACCAGGTCCATTGTTCAAGTTGGGCTTGGTAATTAAAGTAAGAGTGCAACTAAAATAAGATATGAAGTTAATTTTAGATATGAGAAGCATGTTTTTAATGTGTTTCGGATAACGACAGGGTTTTAAGTCTCTTAGTTGCCGTCTCAAAGAATTTTGTTAGCCGACAAGTAAGCTGGACGTCAAAGGGTTTGAAGCAAAGTTTCACTGCCTGCCTACAAGACCAGATGCCGTAATACCTGAAGAAGGGACGTAACAAGGTGCATCTTCTATCCTTAAAGTTAGGACAGTTGCAAATTACATGAATGATGTCGTCCTTCCGCTTCCACATAGACAACAGGTCAGAATGCCTCCTTTCCTTTCCCATGGTGGAAGATGGGGTTTAATCTCAATTACCCCCAAACGCAGCCTTAAGAAGTTTTCCTTCGTTCTTATCTTGATTCCTGCACTCAAGTATGCTTAGGGTTTTGGCCTTGCGTAGTCACTGAGCACTATCCAGCCGTGTGCCTTTTTAGTAAGGATTGCTTTGTCTTCTAAAACAGATAACATGGATGTTGTTTTTTTTACTGCTTTTTTGAAGGAAAGATGATCAGTTGGAACCGCCCAGAGTTCAGACAGGCCCAATAACTAAATAGAGTCAAACAAGTACTCCCTGGCTGGACATTTTTCTTGATGAAGTAAGGTGTTCCAGAGGTGGGTGTTTTTAGATCCTGCCTCAGCACTTCGGATTTTATGCCAACTTTTAACATAAGCACTCCTTCTTTCCACCGTTTGTCTTTGGACCCCAAATTCCAGCCGTATTTGAGCCAGAGAGACATATTTTGGAATATGGAAGATTGCTCTGTAGGAGTTGGCTATTACGACGTCTAGAGCTGCTGCGTCTTTGCCTTTAAGAGCCTCACTCCCATATGTCAGTGTCGGCAACAGTTTGGCCCTCAGGACCTCTAGAAAGGGATCAAGCGTGAGGTCAGGAAGCCGTCTCTTCAGTGACTTCAGTGCCAAATACGTTGTAGTCCCCTTTCTCCGCATGGACTCTAGCTGGAGTTTAAATGAGCTTTTATGATCCATTAGTATTCCCAGATATGCATAACTCTGTACTTGATCCAGATGTTGGCCATCTAGGCACCAGCTATTGTTCTTCTTTTTGTGATAGTTAACCGCCATAATTTTTGGTTTCCTTGAGGTTTATTTTGAGGGCATTCCGGTTAGAGAAACTGCTTGTCGTTTGTAATAGGTGCTGAAGACCAGTTGGCGCCCGACTGATTAAAACCAGGTCATCAGCATATAGCAAGTTAGACAAATGCTTGTTTCCCAGTTTTGGAGAATGAGATACACAGCTGTCCAGCTCCCCAGGCAGATCTGCAAAAATTAGATTGAAAAGAAGCGGGGCAAGGACCTGCTTGAGGCCTTTCGAGGTCATGATTTGTTTTGAGATATGTGTCCCTGCGCCTAATTTAATCCTGATCCATGTATCTGTGTGCAGCTGTTTTAGCTGATCCCAGAGTTTGGCACAGTCGACATTGTTGAAGGCTACTGTGTAGTCAATAAAACAAAGGAAGAGAGGCATTTTTTAATTCTTAGGCTGCATCCATTAACAACGTGAGAGCCAAGAGGGACTCATGGGCTGTATGGGTTGTATGCTGACCTTGATAATATTCTCTCAGCCCCTTGTTACCCCACGGCTACCTTATACAGCACCAGAACAGAAAGAAGGGAAAAGGAGGTGGTTTAGCGATTGTATACAGAAACACCCTCATATGCAGGCTACAAGAGGGAGGAATCGAGGACTGCGAAAGCATCCACTTTTCCCTCCAAATATCCCCTAATAAATACCTCTCCGGTACCTTCATATACCGACCACCCGGCAGTCTAGGAAACTTTGTCGGTTCATTGCTAGAGTCCACAATCTCCTCCTGTACCTCGACCTCCAATTTCATCTTGCTTGGAGATTTAAATCTCCATTTCAAGGACAGCACAGACAAAACCGCAGGGGACCTCACTTCAGAATTAAAGGCACTTGACCTTCACCTACTAAACTCAGAGGCAACACATACCAAGGGTCACCTTTTAGACCCTCTCTTCGCCAACCTGTCTAAAATAGAAATCCTACCCTCACTCCCTCTTCCATGGTCTGATCACTCCCTTATCCCATTCACTTGGCAAACCATTTTAAACACTCCCCAAACCCCAATTTCCAGAGAACAGGAGAGAATTTGGTCCAGACTCTCATTTGAGCGCTGGACCCAGGAATTAACACTCTCTGCCACTCCCGTAGACCCTGACCCCGTAAAAGCAGATGAAGACTTCACTGGATGGCTCACCTCCACTCTGGATGTAGTCGCTCCCAAGAAAAATCTAAAGAAACAAAGTAAGACCTTCAAATCCCCATGGTATTCCCAAGAACTAAGGAACCTAAGAAAAATCTGTAAAATCCAAGAGCGAAATTGGAGGAAAAAATGGGACCCCCTCATCAAAGAAGAATACAAAAAAGCAATGAGGACCTACAAATCAGCCCGAAAATCAGCCCAAGCTTCCTTCTTGAAGAAAAAATTAAAGCTGCATCTAACTCGTCTCGGGAGACTTATAAACTAGTCAAAGAGCTACTTAAAATTCACAATCCCCCCTCAACTCAGCAACCTACAGTCACAAGATGCAACCAAGTAGCATCCTTCTTTCAGAATAAAATTACAAACATCCTACAAACCCTTCCACCTAAATCTGATAACAATCCCCCTACCGCCTGGTTACCCTCCACAACCGGCCCGACTCTAGACAGTTTTAACCAGCTGTCCAATGAAGACTTTCTGAAAGCTCTTTCAGGCATGAAAAGTGGCTCACCTAATGACCCAGACCCCATTCGTATCCTCAAACAAGTCGGACCTACCATCTCACACTTGGCCACCAACCTTATTAATGCTTCTCTTAGCCAAGGAGTGGTCCCCCCTAATTGGAAACATGCAATAGTCAAAGCTTTACAGAAAAAAACAGGTCATGATCCTTCAGACCTTTCCAACCTTCGCCCAATCGCTCTCTTACCAGGCATAAGTAAGATCGCAGAGAAGGTGGTCAACCAGCAATTGTCGGCTTTCCTTGAATCCAACAATCTCCTTCGCCCCTCGCAAACAGGTTTTCGTCCAGGTCAGGAAACCGAGACCGCTCTTCTGAAAGTGGTCGAGGAAGCCAGATGCATCTTGGATTCAGGAGGATCGGTTCTACTGATCCTCCTGGATCTAAGCGCTGCATTTGACACGGTGGACCATAAGATCCTGATCCAGCGACTACTTAACCTAGGAGTGAGGGACACGGCACTTTGTTGGCTTTCTTCCTTCCTTAAGGACAGAACCTTTCAGGTCTGTGAAGGGAATGTGCGATCGGACCTTTTCCCCCTCCAGTGTGGGGTTCCCCAGGGCTCTTCATTGAGCCCTACACTATTCAACACATACATGGCCCCCCTGGAGGATGTGGTCACTCCCTTTGGGATAAAAGCCGTCACATACGCTGATGACACCCAAATGGTTGTATCATTCTCCTTAGAAGGTGACAAACTTAAAAACCTCCATGACTGTCTTGAAGGAATCCATGGTTGGATGTCCAACTCAAGGCTGAAACTAAATGGCTCTAAAACCGAGCACATGCTGCTGGGACATCAAACGTCACCCCTTCCCACCGCAATGTGGCCATCATGCTTAGGACCCCTTCCACAACCCAAGACAGAACTCAAAAGTCTAGGTTTCTGGCTGGAACAAGACCTCTCTTTGAAAACGCAGGCAAAAAAACAGCTGGTACCTGTGTGGGCCTACTTCATTCAGCCTGGAAGATTCTCCCACTACTCCCCGCACCGTCACAAAAAATGCTTATTCAAGGTCTAATCTTATCCAGATTAGACTACAGCAACGCCCTCTTCTTGGCGGCCCCAGAATCCACTATTAATGTTCTTCAGAGAACACAAAATGCCGCTGCAATGATTCTGACAGGTACCCCCCGGAGAGCTTCAGCCAAACCAGCCCTAAAAGCTCTCCACTGGCTGCCAATCCGTGAAAGGGTCAAATTCAAGGCCTTATGTACCACCCACAGAGCTATGCAAAATCAAGGGCCCCCGATGCTTAAGGCAATGCTCTACCCATATAAACCCAACAGGTCCCTACGTTCCTCCCAAGGTAACCTGGCTACTGTCCACAGAGTCAAGAAAGCCCGCACTGGAGGGCTTTTCGGTGACAGCTGCAACTCTATGGAACGCCCTGCCAACCCAGCTACGTACCGAACCTAACCACATGAAATTCCGGAAGCTACTTAAGACTCACCTTTTCCCGCAATAACCCTGACCCTTCTACCCCTTTGCTTCTTCCCTCAGCTGTCAATGCAATCTCAGCGCTGGGACGCTCCCGGGCAGCCATGCGCTACAGAAATCCCGCTTTCATTTCATTTCCTTGCAACTTGGGTAACCTGATTATGAAGCTGCAGGGAATAGGTGTATCCAGTCTGGCAAACTCAATAAGATGCTTGAGCTTTAAGGAGTTGTACCCTGAACCACTGTACTTATGTACACATATATGAGGAGACGACAATGTTCTAGGTTAGACGCACATTCCCCTCGTAAATGCATGTATACCACTAACAAGCATTGGCAATGCCAATAGATATGACTAATGAATTAAAGTGCCTTTTGTGCCACTGATAGGTTTAGGCACTGAGTAAGTCATCATGCATGTACTTTGTCTCTCACCCTTGCACTCTTGCATCCATTCATTCATCCACTGATTCATTCTTGCATTCTCCCTCTGACTCAACCACGAAAAAACAAACACAAACTCAACAAAATAATACAATAAATTAAAAAAATAGAAGTAAAAAAAAATATGATATGGGCTTGCCATAACAAAACTAATCATAGCGGGAGTGTCTTAAAAAAGTATTGTGAATAGTCTAGCATTGATTTATATTCTAGGATGGTCACTCCGTTTGGAACCAACTTGTTGGCCATTTTGACATGGTAAAACAATGATACACTGTGAACATCAGCATTCCATAATAGGCTCCTGGAAGTGGCCATCTGGGATGCTTTGCCCTGCAGATAAAATGAGCAGCAAGCAATTGACCGGTTAGCATTGTCTGGAGAGCGGAAGTTTAATCTTAAGAAATATTGAAATAGAAAGAGAAGCAAAGAAAGGAAAGTGGAACTACAACAGGAGAACATCAAAATCTTAAGGAATGGCCAATCAGCCCTGCCGCTGAAGCACACTCATTTTAAGGTGGATGTACATATGTGATCAGAAAATGGTGTAATTAGCAGAACAAGAGAGCTTCATCCTGGCTCCCATCATGCGAGCCGCACCAAAGGTCCTCGTGGTGATTGACACCTATTTGTCTGGCGACAGCTGTGCTGTCAAGCAAGACCAGACCATAAAAATAACCGCTTAATGTTCTCATGGGAGTAACACATTTATGTATTCCCCCCAGTAAAAGAGTGTGGCATACAGTACCAGGGCCTCTGCTGCCTAAAACAAGATAGAATCAGGTGATGTGAGGCAACTAGTTGAATATTTAACTTGAAAATAAACATTAAAAGGGCACCATTGGGCACTGCCTGTGAAGCGGTTTCCTAGTACCTTCTATGTACACTTTGGCGAATACAGAGTAACTTCCATGTGCCCCTCAGCCCATCCAAACCCATCAGTATGAATATACCATGGCGAAACCACTTACCTGATCTGGAACAAAGACATCCAGTAAGTGCCGCAGGGAGTCGCAATCAGTTACTGGTAAGACAAGGAATGATCAGATGTTAGTGAGTTTATTGTGCAGACCTCTATAAACAGTTCTCTTATGTGAACACATCAGTGGTTTGAATTCTCTTCAGTAGTGCCAAAAGGTAAACATGGCAAAACAGAAGTCGAGATGAAAGTGTTATGATTTCTGAATAATATCGCTCTCTTTTCATGGTTTTTCTTTCTAAGAACGTGAACATTCGTAAGTTAGTTAAAAAAAATAGGCTTGCTTATTTGTGGGAACCATCTAAACAGGGTCTTCCACTACTTAGGGATAAGGTCCAATCCTTTAACAGAGTTTCCCCTGGCATTGATGCTTTTGCGAGAAGGCTGGAACTTCCCTATGTCAAATCAATACTAGCTCTTTACAGATCCAAGTGAGTCTCACAATATAATTTTGTACAGAGGTGTGGGGATACCAGCCTTGCAACTCCTTTCAGGTGGCGGAGAATACATTTCTCATGAGGATCCTGAGGTTACCACAGTCGGTTCCAGCAGAAGTTGTCCATGAGGATCTGGGTGTGGGCTTTATTTCAGATAGTATTCAATTATGCACTTTTCTTCTATGGCTGGCCCTCTGTGTGAATCATACCTAGCATTGGATATGCCGCTTTTTCACAGACGTCTTTTGTTGTACTTCTGACTAAATCTGTTCCCTCACTCATTAGTCAGAAGGGAAAGTCCCTCAGAGGCTGTGATTTGTACCTGTGATAATGTTATTGTACTTGACACTTAACAACTTGTTTTCATTTTCCCCATTTTCAATAATCTCCGATCTAAATAAATGTGCCATTTACTGTGGCCACTGGGTTTTACACAAGCCAGACCGGTTTTACTTTACCTTCAATTTCTAGACAATCATATAGTTTTTTTTTATACATCATGGTTTTAGCAAGAGTTTTCCATTCCTCCCGATAAACTGCAATAATTGTTCTTTGATATTTGTAATGCTTATATATTGTATTGATTTTATGATTTGTTTTCATAAATCAAATAAAGTATTTATACCAGTACTTGGTTTTCACTGTGACATACATAACAATATGGATATCTGTTCATTTCTCTTTTATCTTTTTCCTCTGAGAAAATGAGGGCACTGCCCTCAAAGATTGTCTTATCTTTGATTTTCAAATTTTAGTAGAAAATGTATATAATAATAACATAATAATTTTGTTAGATCTGGCATAATTGGTGTGGCCTTCCCCTGTACTTTTGCCTTTGCCTGCTGTGATTTTGCTGTGTGTGGAACTTTGCTTTGCTGGTCTATATCCTTTGGGCACTTTGCCACTGCTGTTCAGTGCCAAAGTGCAAGTGCTCCCTTTGTAAAGTCACTCCTTCTCAGCCACCACAGTTACCTCTACCAGTGACATCTCCACCAAGGCACCCGAGATCTGGCTTCCGTCATGCCAGACACCTTACAGCAACAGGTCTAGCTCAAGGACAAGGTCAATATCTTGCTGCAGATGCCACCATTCAAGATCGCCCAGGCGATCCTGCTGATTGCAAAGGTGGTATTCTCCATCTAGATTGTCATCCTCACAATGGCATCATGTGACCTTTTCCTCTTCTGGTCTATATTCACCTGTGAGACTCACCTCCAGCAAGAATATCTCATATCAATGATATAAACACTTTCCAGGAGGTTTTTATAAGTGACGCCACAAAAATTGAACATTGATTTGCCAACTAGCACAGCCACTACTCTGGTACTCTATGAAGCACTCCAGCAGACCATTGCCTCCTTTGTTTTCAGGTCTTTAGAACCAGCTATGGGGCTATTTTGACACTAGCTTCTGCTAAGGCAGCACCATTGCGTCTACAGAAAAAATACTAACCTCTGATTCAGGATCCATCATTTCTTCATACGAATCCTACACCAGACTCTGTCATGGTTTCTGCTAATGGCATGCCACAGGCCCATTGTCAACTGTTCCCCCTGACATGGAAAGTAAAATGTTGGAGTTTGTGGGAAGAAAAGTGTGCCCTACCTCCTCTGTCACCATGAAGTCTGCAAGTGTGCCTGCTCTGCTTGAGCAATATGGCAGGTCTCTTTGGGACTGTATTCAGCAATTCACAGAAGAACTTCCAAGAAATTTCTCAATGAGCGCATAATGGTGTCAAATCAGATCTGCAGCTGATATCTGCTCGCTAGCAGCACATAGATACTGTCATGGTCTAGCCCTTCGTCCCTCATCTAGGCTCAGAGTCCGAAGGTTGAAATCTGAAGCCCAACACTGAATTTCAAACCTACTCTTTTCAGGAAACCCCATATTTAGTTCTCATGCTCGAGACGTTTCCTCTGAAGACTGAACATGGCACTCTGAGAGCTGGTGGATTGGATAAAAGGAAAGAATATAGGAGACATTTCTAAAGGTCCTATGACCAGCCATACTTCCATGATAGGGCTCATACCCCTAATTGGCTTGAAGGGCAACAACAGCTACCTCAACAGCCAAAGTGTCAGTCATAGGACAGAGGAGGTCAGCAGCCATCGGCCCAAGCTACAAAACCAACTAATGGTGGTAGGAAATTAGTTCTTTCTCCACTCCTCCATTTTCGACTCGATCAGGGGGAAGCATAACATCTTATCAGTAAGAGTAGAGTAAAATAACCACTGACATATTGGTTCTGAATATTGTAGAACATGGATACTGTCTCCGATTTGAATACCCTCCACTATCCATTCCACCAAAGAAGTCATCTCTTTATCATTGGGAAGAACAATAGCAAGAAATCTCCATCCTCTCACAAAAGCAGGCAGTGTAAAACTTGCCCACTACTCTCAAAGGAATTGGAAGTTTTTCCCGTTAATTTCTGGTGAAGAAGAAAGGACAGAAGAACGAGTACAGTCCCATTTTAGGTCTGAAAAAAACAAAATATGGATTTGTAAAGACAAGGTAGAATGTTGGTTCGTCATCAAATCTACCCTCAACCCCAACAGGGGGACTGGATATATTCTTCAGATCTGCAAGAGACCTATTATTACATCCTGATAGCCAAGAAACATAAGAATCCTTCCTTTTGGTCTCATATATTCACCACAGACTTTGTCCAAATGCATGGCGGTCATGGCAGCTCACAAACAGAAAAGTGAACATTTTAATCTAGCCATATCTAGGCAATTGGCTCAACAGGGCATCATCTTACCAACAAGCAGGATTACATTATCAAATGACTGTTTTGACCCTCAATCGCCTAGGACTACATGTGAATCACAAAAAATACATCTCTATGCCAGTTCACTCCCTACACTAGTAGGGTGCAGTCCAAGACACAGTGCATATAAGAGAGTTTCCTTCAGAGTAGAGAAGATTATCTATCCTTCAGAAATGTTGCTATTTGAAACTACAGTCCATCCAACGTGCAAGCCAAGTTTCCTCTCTGGTAGGATTAATGGCATCATCTATTTTTCTGGTCCCAAATGCACGTCTTCACATGAGGCTGCTACAATAATGTTTGGAAGATCAATGGGATCAACTCTCAGGAAGAAGGGAGGACAGAGTGATCCTAACCACTTATGTATAACAATCACTCAATTGTTGGTGTAGCTAAGAGAAACTTCTGAATGGAAAGAATTTCCATCAAGACATGGATTTAGACAAAAAGATGAGGCAATACAATTTATACGGGATGTTTCAACATCCAATAATGGTTCCTTCACTGGCTTCTTGTGTACGCAGAAAGATTCTTTATTTCATAAATCTCTTCAAAAGTAGGCACAGCCAACACTTTTCGCCCTAGAAAGGGCTTCTTCAGGGCAATGTATTAAGTAAGCACTATCCAAAAAGTCCAGGTGGGAAACGCCAGCATAACACTGTACTTGTACCGTTCCTTACTCACTCATGGAATTTTGCTAGTTCATCCAGTGTTTCACTATAGTACCCTTTGGTAAAAGAGTTAGAATATAGATCAAACAATGTTATTCTTATCGTATATGGCATTTCCGAGTCCGTAGTTTATTTCAAGCAAGTGTCGGGATAGTCCCATGTCCGGAGAGTCGTCATCCCTGGTGATGGATGCTTCCCTTTCAGGTTGGGTGCATACAAGGACCATCTTTAAATTCATTGTCTCCGAAGGAACAGTCCCATCACATCAACCAACTGCAGTTGAGAGCAGTTCCTTTAAGCCTGAAGGCTTTCCTCCCGTCATTCAGAACAAACGTTCTCCTTCTTTAAACAGACAATACAACGACCAGGCATTATCTGAACAAGCAGGGAGGAACAAGATCAAGTCCTTGGTCTATGGAGGCACAGACAATCTGGAAATGATTAATAATCAGAGATCTCAGTATTATAGCAGTCAATCTTCTGGATATCTAGAATACTTAAGAAGACACTCTCAGCAGAACCATTCAAGCGAATAAAGAATAAGGGCCTGATTTAGATCTTGGCAGTTAGGGTTCCGCCGTTGCTTCACCGCCCGCCTATTGGCGGTCTGCCCGCTGTATTTAGATGTCGGAGGGTCCATAGACGAAAGACCACCAGAGTCCCGCCAACTCTGCCAGGAATTTTCAGCAGCATAGACAGAAGTGGCTGTCTGCGGAAGTCCAGTCAAGATGACTGCAAAGCTAATGATGATGTGCCTTCCGTTGAGGCAACTGTGGTGGAAATATCTCCAACTTTGAATTGACAGAATTGAAGGAAATTAGGTAAAAACGTTCAATTTTTACTATTTTCTGCTTCCGGTTCCATCTTGGACCTCATTGTCCAGGTCCCTCCTTAGCTGTTCCAACTTTACCACAATCCCAAATGACTCGGTTGTTGACGGATCTAAGTTTAAATACTTTTACAATTGTCTTACCATGAATCGTGTGTAGACAATTGCTGTACCCTTGTGTATATCTGCATTGCTCTTACACGCATTTTTTTCATATGTGTAAAGCAGAATACACACCTGTATTGACACTTAAAAAAATATTGTGGTTGTGGTGCTTGGGGTTGCTGTCCTTGAGGTGCCTCTGGGTGTGCATTCAATAGTGTGTGTATGTTGTTTGTGTGACATGCAATCTGTAACAAAAAGGGGCATAACACATTGCACACAAACGCATTAGAAGCAAACACAACACATATGTGTATTGACACCAGTCTCCACTGCACCAGGGACTGACACATTCAGAACCGCTGTCAGGACAATGCTAGCAAAGCGGGGAGATGGAAATAGACTTGGCGCAAACACGCAGACCTGAAAGTGATGGAGTACTGCCAGCCAGCTGAGCAATCCGCCACATCAATGGACGGCGGTCAACCAGCACACATCTAAATACGGCGGGTGGAACTCCGTCGACTTTGCGGGGTACTTGAAAGTGCTGCCAAGGAGGGACGGCAGGAGTACCGCAAAGATCTAAATCAGGCCTTAAGTCTTAAATGACTCCATCCTTCACTTCATCTTTAGTGACTGAGGTTTCCCTCAAATAGATCTTTTCACAGATAGAGAAAGCACAAAATGTCCAAACTTCACATTGAGATTTTACCAACCAAGCATGTTGGGAATGCCCTGTGAATAGTCTGGTCAGGCAAAGCTTTTACGCCTGTCCTCCAATTCCCCTACTGCCAACAAACAGTGATCATCAATTTGTCTCATTTGAAGACTAGAATGATTTTCATTGCTTCATAGTGGCCCCCAACAGTGGTGGATCTCCTTCATCTTTCATTGCATTCACACAGGAGGCTGTCATGCAGATGGTACCTTCTTCAGAAGTTTGGAGGACAATTTCAAAACCACAGCCTTGGCAGCTTGACTTCTGAACCCATACAATATGGTCACCTGAAGTTCTCTCAGGAATGTTTTGAGAGAAGCCAAAAAGACTGTCCACTTGTACTTTCAATTCTTTCAAGTGAAAATATTTTCCGTCTGCTGAGCTCAGAACTATTGCAATTCTCTCACCTGCCAAGAAAGAGCAATTCTTCCATAACTGGATAAAGCAAAATGAAAATTTTCATCCATTAGAGTGCAGCTGCAGCAATCACCGCCGATAAAAAATGTCCTTCGCAAATGTCCTGTTTTAGAATGCCTATAGTTAAGGATTTCCTTGAGGGCATTAAAAAGATCTATCCTCCTCCCAGGAGACATCCTTCTCAATGGGAATTAAATATTTTCCGGTCTCCACTTATGAGTCCTCTCTTTGAGTCCATTCAGAAAGCTTCTCTTCAGCAACTATCCTGGTAGGCTTCCTGCTTGGCCTATCTTGCTGCACGGAGAGTTAGCTAAAATCAGTCCCATGAACCTTGCACAGTATTTCATAGTAAAAAGATAGTGGTGAGGACCCTTCCTAAATTCCTTCCTAAAGTAGTTTAAGATTTTATATCAACTAGACTATTGCCTTTACTATATTATTTCAAAATCTCTCTTCTGCAGGGAGATTTCTCCATACTCTCGATGTTAGGAGGATGTTGAAGTTGTATTTAGATAAGATAAAATCTTTGTGGAGTTTAAAGCAACTTTTTGTGAGCTATGATCCTTTATGAGCAGGATTTGTCACTCCAAAGCAATCCTTGTATAGGTGAATTATTTTCTGCATAATCCTTTTTTACCAGAAAGCCAACACAACCTTACCACGGTAACCTAAAAGCTATTCCACCAGAAGTAAATGCTTTACTTGGAAATATTCCAATTCCTGAGTTTTGCGTAGCTGCAACTTGGAGATTTGTTCACACTTTTCAAAGACACTGTTGTCTTCATTCGGATATGAGGCCAGAGGCCCAAGATGGGCCAGCATCTATAAGAAATCTGTTGGCATAGTTATAGTACTCCTTTATATCTCTTCCCTCTCTGATTTCTTTGAGGATGAGCTAGCTGATATATTCAGTACCTTTAATTATCAATGGAGATCCCCTAAAAAAGGAAGAATCATTTCTTACCCGCAATCCTAGTTCTCTCTTAGGGTAATCGCCATTGAAATCATAAGCATCCCTCCTCCCTCCCTGAGGGAAGAGATACAATAGGGATAACCGGGTATTCTTTTGTCAAAAAGAAATAGGTAAACGCTCATCTGCAAGGTATGATGGGACACTGGAGGTCAGGGTGCCCTTAAGGTGCAGTGTTCTATTCGCCTTGTTTAAGTGCTGCAATTTATACAGTTGTTTTGCCCAATCCTTCCCTATCATTTATTTTAAATGAAGTGAAAATAGTTTGTGAAGAGTGTTTCTAAAAGGCCACTTTTCATTATTGATAGTGAGTTTTAAAAGCATTTGCCTTTTTTCTTCCATTTTAAAGAACGTTAATGTGATTGGCAATATAGTC
This sequence comes from Lissotriton vulgaris, assembly GCF_964263255.1. Lineage (NCBI taxonomy): Eukaryota > Metazoa > Chordata > Amphibia > Caudata > Salamandridae > Lissotriton > Lissotriton vulgaris. Next base: position 1,940,212,863 of record NC_141693.1, read on the forward strand.
TGTTTTAAGGCAGCAAAGTTTACATTTTTGCCACGTGTGCTCCTGGCCATTCTGAAGTAAGGCAAAGATGCTGTAAAATTATCTGACTTTGAAAGAACTACTCTGCGGTCCCCCACCTGTGCTGGACTGTTCGGTGGTTATGATTTCAAAGGAGATTCCCCTGAGAGAGAACTAGGAATACAAGTAAGAAACCATCCCATCTCCACCAGCTCCATTACTAACACCAACACCCCCATTGCAACCGCCACCTTTACCACCACCGGTACCACCAGTATCATAGGCCAGCATATCGAGCATCATAGTCCAACACCATCATACATTCTTACAACCAATATTATAGGCCAACACTCGCATTTTTTATAGTAACAGCATAATTAGCCTATACTCCCGCCATCATATGCCTGCATGCCTGCTATCATTCACCCACACAACCAACGTCTTATGCCAACACAAACAAGCTGAAAAAAAGATAAATGTACACAGGTATTCGTTATTTACCACCAACTAATAGTTGGTGGTAAATAACGAATCCTTAAGGCCCTGTGGCATCTCAAATTACCGATTCAGTAAATTTATCGATTCAGTAATTTACCAATTCTGTAAATTTACCGAATTGGTAATTTTTAAGCCCCCTACATCTAAAACTCCAAATACCGGTCGGTAACGGCCGAAATCGTCCGTTACCGACCGGTATTTGGCCACCTACATCTTGCCCCTAGTTGGGTATGCCCATAGGTAACATCAGATAGCCACTCGGTAAGAGTGGGTACCTTCCTCCTGCCCCATTTAAGAGCTATCTGCCGCCGAGCGTATAATAATAGAAGGGCATGTAGCTTGCGTCTTTGGGGCAAGGTATCCTTCACCAGGCCAAGAAGACCAAAGAGTGGGGAGGCGGTATCAGTCCTCTCAACTATCTGATTTACTGCAGAGAAGATGTACTTCGAAAGTCTAGGGCAGTCCCATGCCATGTGTAAGAAGGATGCAGGTTCGAATCCGCATCTTCAACATCTCGCGTCTTCGCTCAACCGCATTCTACAAAGACTATTGGGGTTCTGTAGTACCGATGGAGAAATTTAAAGTGTATTAGGCGTAATTTATAATTCGGGGACAGTTCTAGCATCTGCCTACAGCAATAGTCCCATTGTTCTTCCAGTAGTGGGGGGTCTAACTCACTGTTCCACAACTGCAAGGATCTGGGATGTGTTACTGGGGCTTGACATTGCATAGTAGCATACAGGCGAGTTACCAATTTACGTGGGGAAGACCTAGCCAGTATATTGTCTAGATGCCTTTGATGTCTTTAAAGCCAATTTAATTTGAAAATAGATTGTGTTGTAACCTGCATAATTTGGTTGAATGTTCTATACAACATATTCTTGGGTTATAACCTACAATACCTCCCTGGTTTTGAATCAGTTACTCGCTTCACTCTCTGGTATTAAGGTAGGTAGTTGGTGCGCCCCCAGTTTGTCAGTTCACCGGCTCCGAGTGGATATGCCCATGGATGACCCAATTATTAGTGTTACTAACACCTGCCTATGTCACTTCACTTTCTCCAGACAGCTGCAATTAATGTGGCCATTAGGCTTATATCAATATCTTGTTTATTCAGATTTTAACCACTTCAGTGACGGGCTTTAGCCATTTTTTTATTTGATCCCTAACTCCTCTGTTTATAAAAGTTCTAATAATCCATTAAAGTTTGTATGTTAGTGCATTACCTGTCACTACATCTGTCTATCACTACATGGTATCCACTACATCACCTGTAATTTCTTGTCTTAGGAGGTTGAAGGGGGAATTCCTATGTGCCTCCCTTTTTTCAATATAGGATACTGTTAACCTATTTCAAATAGCTTACCTCGGAGGATGTTTAGAAGGTGACCTAAATGAGGGAAGTAGTGATAGGTAGATATAGAAGAGGCTATGTACCTCAGTTGAACGTAAGTCAATACATTAATATAATGATAATTGTCTTACCGTGTGAATGAACACGCTCATATACATGAACATTATGCAGATGCAGGCAGTGGGCATTGATTCTGAAGGTTGTTATCTCAGACTCTGTCAGTTTACCAGACCGAGCTGTAAAGAAAGCGGAAAATATTAAATTAAGCATCAATGTAAAAATAAAAGTACAATAAACATCCTAAGTGCTGATTGTGTTCGAGAGAGGGAAACATATGAATTTAGTTTTAAATCTTTTTATCAGTAAGCAACAAAATGAACTACAGGCAACAACCTTATAAAGGCTGATGCACCCTCAAACATCAGGTGGCCAATTAGGTAAAGGATACATTTAATATACCCAAGTATTTTACAGTAGAGCATTTTTTCTATAAGATTTGTAACATAAAGAATCTATGCGGCTCACTAATGTCCAATTCAAAAAGGTACAGAGGAGAAATAGCAGAAAAACAAACATTGCGCCACATACCAACTACCTTGAGTCTCTCGACCTCCCTAAATTATCAGACGCTGATAAACTACAATTAGGGTCCCCCATCAGTAAATCAGAGATATCAGTAGCCATCAAAACTCTGAAAAGCAACAAAGCCCCCGGTCCGGATGGCTTTTCTGCATCTTTTTATAAAGCCTTTGAAAACCAACTTACCCCTACATTCCAAACTGTTTTTAATTCTACCGCGTCCAGTCGGAGTATCTCGCCCTCAATGAGTGAGGCTACTATAATTGTAATCCCTAAAGAAGGGAAAGACCCTCTCCAAATTAAAAACTACCGCCCCATCTCTTTAATAAATCTTGAATGCAAGATATATGCCAAGATCTTAGCAAATAGATTAAACGCTATTCTCCCAAATCTGATAAGCCCATCGCAAGTTGGCTTCCTGAAACACAGGATGTCGAACGACAATACCAGACTCCTGTGTCATATACTAGAGAAAGCCAAAACCTGCCAATCTCCAATGGTCGCAATCACCCTGGACGCTGAAAAGGCCTTCGATAAGGTTTCCTGGTCCTTTCTTCAGCAATGTATGCGCTCATTCAACCTCGGTCACTCTTTCATCACCATGGTGATGGCCCTATACTCATCCCCCTCAGCTCGGATAGCAATCAACGGCACACTCTCCAACCCATTTCGCCTCTACCACGGTACTAGACAAGGTTGCCCGCTCTCACCGGCACTCTTCCTCCTGGCCCTTGAACCCCTTCTAACTGACATCAAACGGAATGCAGACATCAAGGGAGTCTCCTTCGGAGACACTCAGATAAAATTAGCAGCATATGCTGACGATATATCGATTGCTACAGAAAACCCGTCCAAATCAATTGAAGGACTCATGACCTCAATCAGCAAATGCTCGGTGCTATCTGGGTATAAGTTAAACAAGGACAAATCCGAAGTCAAACCACTAAATGTCCTCACCACCAAAGAAGTCTTTGGTGACTCGGGCCTGGCTTGGCAAACAGACGTTATAAAATACCTAGGGATAGAATTCACCGATAAACTACTGAGCACACTCAAACATAATGAGACATCCACACTAACAAAAATTAAAAGAATCCTTGATGGCTGGTCACCACGGTTTATCACATGGTGGGGCCGGGTGGAAACTGTAAAAATGATGATATCACCACTAATCAACTACCTGAGCACAATGCTACCCCTTTCCTTCTCCAAAGAATTCCTTTCCAAGCTTGACAAACTGATTTCCTCCTTCCTTTGGCAAGTACATGAATGTTTCCGCCAATGTGCGGGACACTGGAAAACATATATCATATATGTGAAAACCATATATGTGGCTCTACATATCTGATACCTACGGGTCTAGTTAGCGCTATATAAAACTTTTAAAATAAAATAAAATAAATATATAAACACATAGAATGCAGCCCTCTCTGGACATGCTGAACAATGCTGCAATAGAAGTCTTTGCACATAAATACATTCCAATAAAGCAGGGAGAAAGAAAGCCTTTGAGATTTACTTTATTATACAGCAGAAAAGGTAATCCTGCAAGGAAAGTGAAAGCATTGCCAGCACATAGGCTTTATTGTAGAGGAAACAACAGTGTAGAAAGCTGATAAACAATAACAATAAACTGGCACGGTGCCTTTTGTCAGGATTTGCGTAATGGCGCCTACAGAACTACAACTCCCACAAGCTAGGTGTGGAACAGAGTCTATATATTTGTGTTGTCCACTAGATGGCGCTGTAATTGATTACTCTTTGGAACCTGAGAGGAGAGTGTGGTCGTGTTCCCTGTTTTAGGGAGCCTTATCCAGGATCAAAGATTGGAAGCCTGAATGTTTGCTGGAGTTTCTGAACGGCGAGAACATCACGTACGCCAAAAGGATTAGGGAAGGCTTTCCCTACGTGTTATTTCCTAACGCGAGCGGCTGCCGTGAGGAGGAAGCCGTGTTTGTGTAACGACTGCCAAAAGAAGGTGTTCCTGTGTTCTTAGGAGATTTCCCGTTCGCGAGCGGCTGCCGCGAGGGAAAATCCCCAGTGTTTGGTGTCCGATGCGAGGGGCGCATCATTTCGAACTTGTTGTTGCCAGAAAGCTTGTCAGCTACACGAAGTAAGACTGTGTCTTGGTCTTTATCGAGAGCGGCTGCCGCGAGGAGGAAGCAGCTGATACTGTGGCAAATCTGGGTTGCTGGAAAACGAGAAAGCTCGCGCAACCACAATTTATGAACTACATAAAACTTAAGAAAGGGAAGCCGGTAAGCCTCGGATGAGGACTTATTTTTTCATGTCTATATTTGTTAGTGTTCCATTATTAGTTGGGCCCAGCTAGGAATACTATTTCGAAAACTATTATTTTTGCTCTTGGATGAACTGGAACTGTATACAAAAACACTATTACGAACTCCTGATCTTCAGTGTTTGGAACTGAGGTTTTGGCGATATCCCAAACTATATCCACTGGGTTACTGGAGAGAACTGTTATATATTCAAGGGAAGCATTATAAGGGTACGTGTGGTGAATGAGTGGCCTTTTGAATGCTTTGATGAAGGTTGTTGAACAATTAGTAATCCATGGTTTTCTTACAGGTAGCACTCTGGTATAGAGAAGTATCTATGGTTTAGAGGAAAGAGGTCCCCTCCTGATTTAATTGGTATGTATCGTTCCATTAGCGAGACTTGAATGAGAGTAGTCAGAATTGATGTGATAATCTTTTTGTTCTTGTCATTTCAGCTATCCCATCCGTTCCAGACCCCATCCTTACCTTCCCTGATTTATCCCTCGCTTGATTACCTTTACGCTCTGTGTTATTTGTACAGTCAGAGTGTGGGGAAATCAGGAGGTGGACCCCTTTCAACATCACCCTGATCCTGAGGTTTTCCAGAATCGTGACAGAATCAATTACCCAAGAAAATATTGAACCTCCCGGTCAGGGTGTGCTGAAAGATGACCACACTTGAAGAAGTGATGCAGGCATTAGTTCTTGTTCAGCAGGAGTTGGTTAATTCTCGGGCAGAAGCTACTGCTCTTAAAGAAAGGTTTGATAGACAGGCTAGAAACCCTTTTTATGCTTCTGCAGATGTACCCCAAATACAGGTTACTGTGCCCCCACCGATACCATTGGCTAGTCCGGAGAGATATGCAGGGGATCCTCTTAAGATACAGACATTTTTGACGCAGATTACCTTGCATTTTTCATGTAGGCCAGCTTCCTTCCCTACCAATCATTCCAGGGTAGCTTTTGCTATATCTTATATGACGGGAGAGGCCGCGGACTGGGCTGTCCCTTTAGTGCGCAAAGACGATCCTTTGTTGACGGATTGGAATGCTTTCCGAAGGGAGTTTGAGAGGGTATTTGATAGACGGGCCACCACCCTTAGTGCAGATCGTGATTTATTGGGGTTGCGTCAAGGGAGAAAGGATTTAATAACTTATATGACAACCTTCAATAGATTGGTGGGGGAAACAGCATGGCCCGAAGAGAAAAGAATGGCACTATACTATCAAGGGTTGAATGAAGACATGAAAGACATTCTGGCACAGATTGATCCCCAGCCCACGAGTTGTTTAGCATTGATCAATCTGACGTTGCGTTTGGATCACCGTCTTTCTGAGAGGGGAGGTGAGCGGAAAAGAGGTGGTCGATCATGGAGTGGGTTTGAGGTGGAGAGTGGTAACCATAAGAAAGATTCAGGTCCTGAGGCTATGGAGATAGGGGCTGTTCGTCCACCATTGACCAAGGCCGAAAGAGAGAACAGACGTGCCCTAGGTTTGTGCATGTATTGCGGCAAAAAAGGGCACTATGTGCGAGAATGTCCTGCAAAACCCCAAAAAAGGGGGTTGTTTTTTCCTGCCAAAAAACTGGTGGCAGTAGTGGCGGAAAACACTTATGCTTTACAGGAGGCAGACGAGGGGGCTGAGAGTATGTCTACACCCCCAAAGGAATGGAGAATACCGTCCTTGGGAGTAGTGGATAGAATGGAAGCAGTGTCTCATGTAATTTTGCCCATGTATCTAGGGGTAGGACAGCAAAAAGTGTCTGTGAACACTATGGTGGATTCTGGGGCTACGGGGAACTTTATAGATTATGGTTTGGTGCAGAAGCTAGGCTTAAAGAAGGTTCCCACTCACCTACCTGAGCTGGTGTTGGCGGTGGATGGCACCCCACTTAAATCAGGCCCCATTGGAGAACATACAGAAGTGTTAGAACTGACTCTTGGTGGACAGCCCTGGGATCATGTGGAATACATTGTGCTGAATATGATTGAGGCACCACAATATGAAATCATTCTAGGGATGCCGTGGTTGTGGAAACACAATCCTTTGATGGATTGGAAGCGAAAAACTATCCAGTTCATTTCGGAGTTTTGTGTATCCGAATGTTTGCAGGAGAATGGGGGGTCACATGCTCTATGCTTAGCCCAGGGTTATCAGGTGGCCACTGCAGCCGAGAAAGAGGTGGTTTTGCCAGTAGAATATCATCAGTATCGAGCAGTGTTCAGCAAGGTGGAGGCTGAAAAGCTTCCACCTCATCGCGACTATGATTGTCGAATAGATTTGGTGGAAGGTTCCAAGATTCCTACTTGTAGGGTCTATGCGTTGTCTGATTCTGAGACGAGATATTTAAAGGAGTATTTAGAACATCTGTGCTCGTTGGGGTTCATAAGACCATCACGTTCCCCAGCGGCATCGCCTCTTTTCTTTATCTCTAAAGCTAACGGTGAGCTGCGCGCTTGCATCGATTTTCAAAAATTGAATAAGATCACGATTAAAAATCGTTATCCTCTCCCACTCATCCCCGTCCTGTTAGACCAGGTGAAGGAGGCCAACATATACACCCGGTTGGACCTACGAGGGGCGTACCACCTGGTACGGATTCAGGCCGGAGATGAGTGGAAGACGGCGTTCAAAACGCGCTTTGGGTTATTTGAATATTTGGTGATGCCGTTCGGGCTTTGCAACGCCCCTGCGGCGTTTCAGTTCTTCCTTAATGACATCATGAAAGAATACATTGATCGTTTTGTTGTCATCTATATTGATGACATCCTGATTTATTCAGATGATCCATCTCAGCATGTCAGTCAGGTCATATTGATCCTCCAGAAACTACAGGAACACTGCTTATACTGTAAACTCAGTAAGTGTGAGTTTGGAGTGACTGAAGTGGAGTTCTTGGGTGTGATCTTGAATCCTCAGGGGTTTAGGATGGCGGAGAGAAAAGTGAAGGCAGTGCAAGAATGGCCTGTTCCTAGGAATGTGAAGGATGTACAATGCTTCCTAGGGTTCTCCAATTATTATCAGAGATTCATTGCTCATTTTTCACAACTAGCCTCTCCAGTAACCCGGTTGTTAAGAAAGGGTGTTACCTTCTGCTGGACCTCGGAAGCAGGAGAGGCCTTCGAGCAGCTGAAAAAGGCCTTCTGTTCTGCCCCTATTTTGAGACATCCACAATCTGATGTTCCATTCATAGTAGAAGCTGATGCTACGGACATAGCTATTGGAGCAGTTTTGTCGCAAAGAGATAAATCCACCGGTCAGCTGCACCCTGTTGCCTTTTTGTCCAAAAAACTGAATCCTGCAGAGGTGAACTATACAGTGGCAGAAAAAGAACTGCTGGCCGTAAAGAGGGCTTTTGAGGAGTGGAGGCCTTACTTGTGGGGGGGTCAACATCCGGTTACCGTGTTCTCTGATCACAGAAATCTGCAATTTATGAAAACTGCTAGGCACCTTTCGCAACGTCAAATGCGTTGGATGTTATTCTTCGCAGAGTATGATTTTACTATTACCTTTCGTCCTGGGGCCGATAATCGAAAGGCAGACTCTTTGTCCCGGCAATCGGATCCCGGAGCATCATCAAAGGGAGAACAGTTGTCGATTCTGCCTCCAGAGAGAGTGGTGTGCGCCACTACTGTTGAGATGTTTCTGGAAGCTGTCCGTAAACAACGTCCCGCATCACAATGGCAGATTTGGGCGGGTAAAGAAAAACAACGTACTCTGAAACATGGACTACCAATGCGGAATAATGCCTTGTTTCTTCCCACGCATGAATTGCGTCTGATGGCCTTTAATTGGTGTCATAACGCCATGGTGGCAGGTCATCCGGGACATACAAAAACCCTACAGGCGCTACAAAGACAGTTCTGGTGGGAAGGAATGATGACCGATGTAAAATCTTGGATTGGGCAGTGTGAGATCTGTGCAAGAGCTAAGAGTGAACAAACCAGGAGTAAGGGGTTGTTGATGCCTCTTCCTACCCCCTCTAGACCTTGGCAAGTGATAAGCATGGATTTCGTGCTGGGACTACCGCTGGATAGGGGTTGCGATGCCATTCTGGTAGTGGTGGATAGCCTGACCAAAATGGGACATTTTATTCCATGTCGTAATCTCCCTACAGCTGTTCAAACAGCGCAGTTGTTGTTGACTGAAGTGGTACGGTTGCATGGAATCCCCAAGGTCATCATTTCGGATCGTGGACCGCAGTTTGTCGCCAGGTTCTGGCATACTTGGTGCAAGGCTCTACAAGTGACGGATGCCTTGTCTACGAGTTTTCATCCCCAGTCTGATGGCCAAACCGAGAGGCTTAACCAAACTCTTAAAAAATATCTGAGATGCTACGCCGAAGAGGCTAAGGACTCCTGGGTTTCTTTGTTGTGGCTGGCCGAATTGTCCTATAACAACGCATGGCATAGTTCTACGGGGGAATCCCCTTTTCGGGCCAACACGGGTTATCATGCTGACATCTTGCCTGTTACTATTCCTAGCGATGTGCATAACCATCCTACTGTTGCTGCCAGGATGAAAGCTTTGTTGAAGATCCATCGCCGAATACAGCAGCACTTGGAAAGGGCCAAAACCTCGTATAAGAAGTGGGCAGATCGACGTCTTCAGGAGGGTCCAAACTACAAGGTGGGGGATAAGGTGTGGCTGTCGACCAAAAACATTTGTTTCCGCTACCGCAGTATCTTCCATCCTCGGTTCATTGGACCATATGAAGTGCTGCGTGTAGTGAATCCTGTGGCATACAAACTGAAGTTGCCAGCATCCTTACGAATACATCCGGTATTCCATTGCAGTCTTTTGAAACCCGCCAAGACTGGGAGGCGTCAAGCGGTCCCTCCAGTGCTGAGAGATGGCCAGCTGGAGTATGAGGTGCGTCGTATCTTGGACTCCAAATACCAACGGGGGAAGCTGTGGTATTTAATATCATGGAAAGGATACGACTCGGAGGATGACTCCTGGGAACCCTGTACTGAAGTACATGCCCCTCTTGCGGTTCGAAGATTTCATGCTCAGAATCCTGGGAAACCTGGTGCTAGAAGGCGCCGTTAAGGAGGGCATACTGTCAGGATTTGCGTAATGGCGCCTACAGAACTACAACTCCCACAAGCTAGGTGTGGAACAGAGTCTATATATTTGTGTTGTCCACTAGATGGCGCTGTAATTGATTACTTTTTGGAACCTGAGAGGAGAGTGTGGTCGTGTTCCCTGTTTTAGGGAGCCTTATCCAGGATCAAAGATTGGAAGCCTGAATGTTTGCTGGAGTTTCTGAACGGCGAGAACATCACGTACTCCAAAAGGATTAGGGAAGGCTTTCCCTACGTGTTATTTCCTAACGCGAGCGGCTGCCGCGAGGAGGAAGCCGTGTTTGTGTAACGACTGCCAAAAGAAGGTGTTCCTGTGTTCTTAGGAGATTTCCCGTTCGCGAGCGGCTGCCGCGAGGGAAAATCCCCAGTGTTTGGTGTCCGATGCGAGGGGCGCATCATTTCGAACTTGTTGTTGCCAGAAAGCTTGTCAGCTACACGAAGTAAGACTGTGTCTTGGTCTTTATCGCGAGCGGCTGCCGCGAGGAGGAAGCAGCTGATACTGTGGCAAATCTGGGTTGCTGGAAAACGAGAAAGCTCGCGCAACCACAATTTATGAACTACATAAAACTTAAGAAAGGGAAGCCGGTAAGCCTCGGATGAGGACGTATTCTTTCATGTCTATTTTTGTTAGTGTTCCATTATTAGTTGGGCCCAGCTAGGAATACTATTTCGAAAACTATTATTTTTGCTCTTGGATGAACTGGAACTGTATACAAAAACACTATTACGAACTCCTGATCTTCAGTGTTTGGAACTGAGGTTTTGGCGATATCCCAAACTATATCCACTGGGTTACTGGAGAGAACTGTTATATATTCAAGGGAAGCATTATAAGGGTACGTGTGGTGAATGAGTGGCCTTTTGAATGCTTTGATGAAGGTTGTTGAACAATTAGTAATCCATGGTTTTCTTACAGGTAGCACTCTGGTATAGAGAAGTATCTATGGTTTAGAGGAAAGAGGTCCCCTCCTGATTTAATTGGTATGTATCGTTCCATTAGCGAGACTTGAATGAGAGTAGTCAGAATTGATGTGATAATCTTTTTGTTCTTGTCATTTCAGCTATCCCATCCGTTCCAGACCCCATCCTTACCTTCCCTGATTTATCCCTCGCTTGATTACCTTTACGCTCTGTGTTATTTGTACAGTCAGAGTGTGGGGAAATCAGGAGGTGGACCCCTTTCAACATCACCCTGATCCGGAGGTTTTCCAGAATCGTGACACCTTTAAGGCAGCCATGACCCCTAGCTCCCATCATGCTTCAGGGGTGACAGTTAGGTCCGTTGTTCTTTCCGGCTCCTTCTGACAGGACCCTGGTCTCTACAGCTCTACTTCTTTCTGATTTTTGTCAGAAATTACTTCCCTTTTTGAGGTGAAACCTTTTTACTTCGGCATTTTTTCAGTGTTGAAGTACTTTTCAATTGTTTTTAAAGGGTTTAGGCATTGTCTTCCACACAGAAATGCCTTCCCTTTTTTATCCTTGCCCCTCCTGTGGCAAAAAGAAGGCAAAAACAGACTCTTATTAGGTTTGTATTTTATGTTCGCCTTCTGATCATGATCCTCACACCTGCCAGCATTGCCGACTCCTGTCCAAAAGAACTTTGAAGGACAGAGAGAGGATTAGCCTCTCTTGGCTGGCAGAGAGAAGAAGATCTTCCTCCAGAGTCAGGTCACCGCTGAACAAGAAGGAGAGAGCCTCCACAAGTAAGATCCGAGTGTGCTCTCCATCGGTGTCGGCCTCAGCGCCTCGAATCCCTTCTTCAGCGTCAAAAACGGCGGCGAAAAGACCATCGACGGTGGACTCGCCATCGAGAGAAGACCGGTCTTTATCGAGGATCACAGGTACGTCGTCGTCAGCCAGGCGGCGATCGGTGTCGAGGTAGCGATCTCCGTTGGTGCGGGCTCAGTCGCAGTCGAGGCGGCATTCGACGTCGAGACATGCTCCGTCATCGCAGAGTCACCGGCGATCGACGTCGAAGTGTAGATCTCCGTCGGCGCCAACCAGGCGATTGTCGACGTCGAGTCAAGCTCCGCCGTCGCAGGTTCATCAGCGACCAGCGTCGAAGCATACCTCTCTGACGACGTCATCCAGGCGGCGTTTGACATTGAGACAGGTACCATCACCTCCGTCGGCGTCGAGGTGACGTTCGACATCGAGGTCTAGATCCCCTCTGGTGTTAAATTCGATGTCGAGGCCAAGAAAGTTGACGTTGAGGGATTGTTCGACGTTGAGGTGGATTTCTCCATCCAACCGGTCATCAAGGAGATCGCAGGCATGCTCTACCTCAAGAGCAAGATCTAGAGGCTCCAGGTATTCGGCGTCACTCCACTCAACGTCAAGTCATTCAGAAAGATCAACGTCGAGGAGACGTTCAGGATCCAGAGTCTCTCCCATCATGGTGACGCAGAGCAGATCAACGTCAAGGCACTTGCCAGCGACATCTCATTGCTCTTCACGATGGAGGTCGCGCTCAAGAACCCGTGGGGCCTCTTCGCATTCTAGCATAAGTCCCCGCAGGCAATTGCATCATCTCGCAGTGCATCCATGCATTCCAAAGGACCTGCAGGTTCTCCTTCAAGAAGTTCTCCAAGGAGGCAGAGATCCCCTTCGGTGGACCTCTCTCCCAGGTGGATGCAATCCCTACATCTATGGAAGCCAGGATCGGCAGGTGCTACGCAAAGGGCAGCTGAATACTCTAGCCGTTGCATAGGTCTCCTTTTCAGCGCTTGGTGCAGGAGTGGACAAGTCACCTAACACTCGCACCAGAAAGCGCCGGGACAGATCCCCTGATCGAAGGTCTGCACATGGCCAACGTAATAGGTGCGTACACCTTCTTGGTCGCCATCATCAACACCCTCATCTAAGTGGGATTACTCTCCCACCCTCACAGATAGGTCGCCCAGCTGAGTGTCACCCATTGACGACGTGAACACTTTCTATAATGTGCTTACCAGGGGGGCACAGAAGTTGGGCATTACCATGGCCACTACTCAAACGACCATGTGCATTATCTTTGAGACGCTGCATCAAAGATCGGTGTCGAGACCGTTGCTCCCCTTGGTACCGGGAGTCATCGCACCTGTAATGGATGTTTTCCTAGCTCCAGCTTCATCAAAAGCAGCCTCTGCACGTATCTTAAAGAAATACAAGCCGGCAGCATCAGATCCTCTGTTCCTGAGATCTGATCCTCCCCCTGATTCAGTTATAATTGCAGCAGCTAAGAAAACGCACTCAGTGGCATCCTTTTCCTCCGTTCCTCCGGATAAGGAGAGTAAAGCCCAAGACTCTTGGGGGAGGAAAGCCTGTGGTTCAGTGTCTTCCACGCTACAGGTTTCCAACGCTGCAGCCCTGTTTGGGCGATACGACAGATCCCTGTGGGATTTTTTGGCTTATTTTAAAGAGAAGCTTCCGAAGGAAGATCAGCAGGACTTCTCGTAAATTATTCAAGAAGGTGCTCTGGTGTCCAACCAAGTAATAAGCACAGCAGCTGATGGCGTATCTCTGGCGGCTCATTCGTATGTGCATGGCATTTGCGCACGCCGTTCCTCTTAGTTACGCCTCACTGCATTAAAGCCTGATGCACAGCAGCGCATAATGAATCTTCCGTTCTCAGGTACCTCTCTGTTTGGCGCCCATAAAGACGAGGAGATGGGAAGAATGAAGGCTGAATTGGACACTTTGAAGGCGATGGGCCTTGAGAAAAAGAAAGAGTTCAGGAAGCGTTACAGGTCGTACAATCATAAAGGTAACCAACAGAGGGTTCAAACCCCTCAATGGTCACAAAACAAGCAGGGGAAATCCCAATATCAGGGCCGACGCTCATCCAGGGGAAGCGGAGGACACCAGCAGCAATCCTCCTCCACATCCAAAACGGTAGGGAACCAATGGGTCAATGCTTCCTTCAGCACTGTTGCGCACTCCAGTGGGAGGAAGTATAACACACTACGCTCAAGAGTGGCGCAGAATAACGAAAGATCAATAGGTGCTAAATATACTAGGCAATGGATACGCGCTACGTTTTTGCACGGCTCCAAAAGACTCCTGTCCGGTAAAATCCAGACAACATCATTTGGACCTCCTGCGTCAGGAAGTGTCGACCCTTCTCAAAAAACAAGCAATAGAAGAGGTCACCCCAATGCAGAGAGTGAAAGGAATCGATTCAAGATACTTCCTTGTCCGGAAAAAAGATCAGCCGAACAAGTTCAGACCCATTTTAGATCTGTGGTTTAGGAACAAATACATCAATAAAGAAAAATTTCGGGTGCTATCTCTTCATCAAATTTTTCCACACTTAAAGAAAGGCAATTGGATGTGCTCAGTGGACCTTCAGGGTGCATACTTCCACATCCCGATCACAGCATGGCACCGCAAGTTCTTACGTTTCAAGTAGGGAAGGATCATTACCAATTCAATGTCTTACCCTTCGGTCTAAAGTCAGCTCCAAGGGTATTCACGAAATGCATGGCAGTAGCAGCGGTTTTCTTACATTGCAAAGACCTACATATATATCCATACCTAGACGATTGGCTGCTAAAGGAATCATCTCCTCTCATGGTACAGGAACACCTTCTCATGTGTCTGAACCTACCTAAACGTTTGGGACTGCAGGTCAATCTGGACAAATCGGTCCTCCAACCGACCCAGTCGATCCACTATCTGGGAGCCACTATTAGCTCCGCCCTAGGAAAAGTGTTTCCTTCGGCGGAAAGACTGTCATCAGTGAAGGTCAAAGTCAACATCATCCTTCAAGTTCCTCAGCCATCAGTAAGACAAGTGGCTTCTCTGCTGGGCTCCGTGGCCTCCTGCATTTTCCTCATACCCAACGCCAGGTTGAGGATCAGGCCACTTCAGCAAGACCTGGAAGACAAATGGAATCAGTCCTCATGTCAGTGGAACGACCGGATTCTACTATCCCCATTACAAAGAAATCCAACCTCTGGTGGATGCATCCACAGAATCTCATGGGAGTTCCTTTTCATCAGCCTCTGCCAGTGTAATCTGTGGAAAATGAATATTTTTCGTTATTTATGTCCCATTATGCACCCTCTCTTTCACGTCCCGAGCTCACCATGATGGTAACTAGAAAACCCGGGCACATAAACGTAAGATTACACACAATGCACTTCTTCCTCTAATTACAACCACACATTCTTATGTCCAAGCCGATTCCGAGAAACGAGCCCCGTTGCGACCACACACTCTTATGGTTAGGCCGATTCCGAGAAATAAGCCCCCGCTTGCCAAGACACAACGACCAATTCCCAGAAGCCAGCGCCTGTTTGCTAAGACACGACACCAGACATCCCGTCACGATCGATTCTCTCTCTCTCTCTCTCTCTCTCTCTCTCTCTCTCTCTCTCTCTCTTATCTAAGGAACCAGCCTGGGGTTATTTCTCAACATTCTGCTTCTGCCGTGACTTCCTCATGATTATGACACAGTTACGCTGCTCCTGCCATGATTTCTCTTTCTCATGATTATGACACAGTTACGCTGCTCCTGTCATGACTTCTGTATGACTACGACACGAAATACTGAAATTTGCTCAAAGGGAGCCCCTTCCTCTTTTCTATGTCAAGAATGTATAAATACCATGTTTTCTTTGAATAAAGTAGAGACTATTCCCGATCCTCCTTAGGTGACGGAGCTCTCCCTTAACTCGAGTTACTGAATAGACCCTTGAATTCTAACCACCACGGACTCTTCATGGTTGACCTTATTGATATTATAGAAATTCCGATCAAGGTAAATTACTAAAATATTTACCACAAAGACCTGAATACAGACGCTTCTCTTCAGGGCTGGGAATGCACATCTAGGTCCCCTTCAAACACTGGGAAGATGGACTCCCAACGAGCAGACTTCTCCTCAAAAGCACTCTTTAAACTTCTCCATCAGTTACCTTCTCCCCTGGCCTGTCCAGAAATAGAGGGCTCACAAGAACTATGTAATAAGCTACTTTTTTCAGCATAAAATTGCAAACATCTATATGGAGCATAATGCCAATTACACAGCAGAGGAAGGTTATTTTAGGATTAGCAGGGAATTGCAGTGGAGTCTGCAGGTACTTGTAGAAGATAAGGAGAAGCATGTGCGGATGTTTGAGGTTTTTTCTCCTCCAAGAACTAACTGAATTGTATCTCCTTAACACCAAATTCTGATCCACTATGGAACCATGTGCCTCTAAAGCTTTGCAATGCGCGGCCAGCATGGTCTCTCGTCCTTTAACAGCAATCCTAAACACGTCTATAATGACAGAGCACTATCCACACCTGGGGAAAGAAGCAATAATAAAGCAGTTACTAAAGAAGCCGAAGCTGGGTCCCAATGACCTTCAAAACTATCGGCTTATTTCTCTGCAGCTAGTTCCAGAGAAGAATCTGGAGAAACACTTTAATCAAATCTTGATGGGAAATGCGGAGGAATAGGATCTGTTGGATGCATTGCAGTGCGGCTTCCATAGTAATCATGGAACTGAAACAGCTTTGCTACCTGCAATGGACAACATCAGTCGCTTATTTGATGCACGGTAGTCCATGGGCTTGATCCTGTTGGATCTTTCCGTGGCCATTCATGATATCTCTTCGACCCTGCAGACGGAGTGCCTGCAGGAACTGGGAATTAAAGACAGAGCCCTGAACCTGTTTTCTTATTGATAGATCTCAGAGGGTGGCAATGAATCAGTTCTATTCAGAACCTTTCTCACTGCCATGTGGGATCCCTCCGCACTATTTAATCTTTATTTTTTCCCACTGGCTAAACTGTTCGTTCCTTTGGGCTAAAGGCTGTGTCATATGCCGATTGCACACAGATAACTGTGTCCATCTCTAAAGACACTAAGGACACAGCAGGCAACTTCAACATTTGTATGAAGGCAATAGCATCTTGGATGGGCAATAGCTACCTGAAGCTAAATGGAGAAAAGACTGAGGGCCATATGTAGGTGGCCCAAAAACGGTCGGTAACAGTGAAATTCGTTAAATTTCACCGTTACCGACCGGTATATAGGCATTTGAGATGTAGGGAGGATTTGGTATTAAGGAATCAGTAAAAACCGATTCCTTAATACCGATTCCTTATGGCCTTGCATTTAAGGAATCAGTAACACCGATTCCTTACATGCAATGCAGGTAGCACTTAAAACAGTGCATCTCAGCCTTAAGGAATCGCTATTTACCACCAACTCCAAGTTGGTGGTAAATAGCGATTTCCTTTCAAAAAGCCCTTTTTTGCTTTTTGAAGTGTGCCATGTGGCACACATCCATGCCCTTAGGGCATGCATGTGTGCCACATGTGCACACATGCACATTTCAGGAGTGCAACACGGTGCCCTTTGGACACCCTGGCACCCTTGAAATTCCTCCTGGTATTACTGATTCGGTAATACCGAATCAGTAATTTAGAATGTCTTCACATTCATTCCTATGGGCTTCCAAGCACATAGGAATGAATGGGTAGGTATACGTTATTACCGAATCTCAATTACCGATTTGGTAATAACGAATATTAAGAATTTGGTATTTTATACCGAATTCTTACCTACATCTGAAATATTGATTCCTAAATACTGAATCGGTAAAATTCGGTATTTAGGAATCAGTATTTCCCAGTTACCTACATCTAGCCCTGAGTGAGGTATTGGTCTTTGGAGGTCAACCCTCGATCTGAAATTGTAACCGGTGGCCAGACATGCTAGGTACTTTACCCAGACCAGTTGACACTGCTAAAAATCTAGGAATCATTCTGGACAGCGAGTTGTAAGTGGACTGCCAGATCAATGGTACAGTGTCAACCTGCTTCTGGACAATTAGAATGTTGAGTACCAACAAGCCAACCTTAGCAAAGCTGTCAATCATTCAGAATGCAATAGCACGGCTTATGTTGAATATTCCCAAGCGTCAGTCGGTGTCAAAGGGTCTATAAGCACTGCACTGGCTTCCGGTAGAGAAGCGTATCCTGTTCAAGACATTAAGCACTGTACATAAAGCTCTCTACACAGCAATACCAATTGACATCAAAGGCATATTCCAGTGGTAAGTTCCTGCTAGGAATCTCCGCTCAGCAGCACACCATAACTAGGTAACGGTCTCCAGAAAAGTAGAAATGAGTAGGCTGAGCCTTCTCAGTCACAGCGGCAACGCAGTGCAACACTCTACCCCATCCTCTCACATCCATGAAGTTGTATTTCCCTTCTCGAAAGGTCTAAAAAACCTGGTTGTTTACCATATAGAAAGAAACTGCAAAATTAGAAGTTTCTCTAACAGTTCAGGAAGACTACAGCGCCTAGATGCCCACGGGCCCTGGTGCGCTTTATACATTTTGGTTATATCATTGGTCATGTCACTGGTTACATGTCATGTTAGCAGAACATAGAATAAACAGAAAGGGCTTTAGATCAGCCTCCGTCAGCCCTTGTTTGAGAGACCTCCCATTAGGCATTATCTCGCATGGAATGACACATTTTTATATCAGTCCAAAACATTCATGCATGGGTTTTTACCATTTCTGCATTGACTATTTGTAATGATCGGTCTTTAATTTGCTCATCTTGAACCTTCGTTGCATCCTTTGCATTTCAAAGTGGAGCACAAAAATTCTCTCTTTGGACCCAAAGCACACAACTGCATGGACACTGCATGTCAAGACCTTTCTGCAGCAAGGCAGGCATGGGGAGCTGTTGATTCTGTTCTGAGCCCAGACAAGAAACAGCATTCATGGGGCCCAGGAGACTGTACAAACCATACAGACTAATCTATCAGGCCTAAACCTTGCCATGAACCGGAAGTAGATTTTATATGTAACCCTGGATATCTGCCACCTCTGATTGCCCATCACCTTCATCCTACAATGATAGTTATCGAAGAAATCTTCCATATCAGTTTGCAGTTGGTCTGAGGCAGGCCGTTTTCTAGGTTTCGATTATATTTCTGTGAGACATCCAGCTGTCCTGTCACAAGTCTTTAGACCGCTGCTCTGGGCAGGGTAAAAACATTTATTATAGTTTTAACTTCTATATATTAGGGCATTTTTTGTTGCTTAAATGATAACACTAGGATTCACTTACCGAAGATCCACCTGAGGATTGTGAGTTGGGGAGTGTAGCGTGTGGGATCTACGTCCCCGCAACCCCAGCCGGGGTTGTCCCTGCATTCTCGCCGCTGAGGGCCGCCCAGGGTCGGTTGTTGTATGGGAGAGCCCGAGTGGCTCTCTACAGGGAGTTCATCAGCCCGACGCGTGCCGACTGCGGCAGCAACACCAGAGTGAGTCCCTTAGAGTTCAAGGAAACAAACGCGCTTGCAGGTTGCTTGAAGAGGAAGTGTCGCGGGGTGCACGGGTGCCTTGTAATGACAGTACATCTGACTTTTGTAATGGCTCATTAAGCCTTACAGCGCCAGAACCATGCCCCTCCACCCCTTCTCACTCTCTGCTCTCACTCCCCCTCCCTCCTAGTCAGCTTCATTTTACTTCATGCTTTTGAGCTAAAGAGTTTCGTTTTCTTAATTTTTAAATAAATAGAGTGCGCGCATTTTGCATTTTAAAATCATGTGATCATTGCAGTCCCATGGCGTCCTAGTCTAATCATTAATAATGCTTTTGTGATAAAGTGTGCCGTGTTCTTATTCGTAAAGAAATAGACTGCGCACATTTAGCATGTCAAACCTGTACTTACATACACACATTTTTTAGGTTTTGCCTGCAAATGCTCACGTAGTGAGCATTCGCTAAAAAACCTATTGAGTTCTATATATGATCGATGACCCGCCTCTGCCTCTCATTGGCTAGCTCCATAAATGGAGGCTAGCCATTGGGAGGCAGAGGCTGTCAATCGCGTTTTCTCTCGAAAACGCGATTCGGGGGCGTTTCTGGTGCTTTTTTTAAGCCCCGCCCCTTTGTCCCGGGCCGCGCTGCCATTGGCTGCCGGCCCGGGACACCCCGTGACGTCATTCCAGGGCCGCGCTGTGATTGGCTGCCGGCCCGGGACACCCCCGTGACGTCAGCCAATCACAGCGCGGCCCGGGACCTGACTTGTTCCCTTTTGTCACTGTTTTACCTTTGGTGTTTTAGTTTCTCCCATTTCCACTATTTGGTCGAAGCCTGGTAAAGCAAAAATAATTTATGGTCCCTACCACCTGCAAATATCGTCACAAAGTAGGCACTGGGGCTAACGCCGATGAGCGAGGGTTAGTCAGGAACAACTCTAGCCACTCGTGTTTAAAACGGTGTCTGCCGACAAGTCTCTTATATCACCCTATTTACTGTAACCATCTGACGTCTTGCCACATCAGGAACTTGAGAAACCTTGCTCAGGCACACAGGGCAGTCAGCGTTTTAGGTGTGACATTAGGTCGCCAAATGGACAGATGGGTCTGCATATTCACGCAATGACACTCGGCAAATTCATTCCCTTACTTTAATTTCTTTCAGGTTAGTTCTGCCCATCTGTCCCAAAGTTCCTGTCAAAACAGGTGTCTGAGGTATTTTCGTGCCAGCCCTTCCTCCGAGGCTGGCAAGTTCACTGACATCACGTGCCATATACCGGAAACCAAGCACTTACTGTCCGGAAAAGTGAGCATTCAGAAACTGACACACCGGAATGGAGGGAGGAAATCATCCGTCTCCGCAAACCGCTCTGTCGGGTGGCCTGCTCTACGCCTTTGCTCGAGCGCGAAATACTCTTACGTCACTCAACTCGTCAAGGGACAAAAGAGTCCCAGACACCTGTTTCCAGCCACCGGGAAAAATGTGCCTAGGAATTGTTTCAGGGCTATTGCTAAACGCCCTGGACTGCTACCATGACAGAAGATGACATTGGACGCAATTAATAATGTAATTGCATTCGTCCATTTGCAGCCGTCACCGCGTTCTGCCCGTCAGTGACCACAGCGTGCAACGTCCGCCTTAGCTGCAATTGCAGGTACGCATCCTGCCCACGGTGAGGACATTTCTCTCTGCCAGTCACCGGGTCAGACTGCTGTCTTCAACTTTCAGCTGCTGCCGCGTTCGCCTTGGATATCTGTTAAGTATGAGTTTATTTTGTGCATGATATTGTCAGCATGCTAAAACCGGACGTTCGCTTTTCGCTCTCTTAAAGGGTATTCTTGTTTAATCAGACTTTACTGTTCTCTATCCTCAGTTAAGCAGGTTCGTGATTTTTGTGGGCAGGGCTTGTTTTGTATTTTCTTTTGGTAGGGCGTGCGCTTGTTTTGGGCTTCTTTTCAAGGGGGAGTGTGCTTGTTTTGGAATTCAGACCTGGCAACACGAGTGGCGAGGTGAGACGCAGTCGTGGTATCTGTGCACAGACTCTGTCCATGGGACGGCTTGCCTGCCCCCTCCACTAGCTGCCCCGGTGTCCCCTTGCAGAGCCTGCGGGGGCTGGACGCCCTGCTGTTGTCGTTGGTGTGGCTGCAGCCTGTGGCCGGTAAGGAACTGCAGCTGTGTCTGCTTTGGGTGGAAGGAAGAGGATTGGGGGGGGGGGTAGATAATCGAGGCAGTATTGCAGAGTGTATTATTTTAGAGGATATACGGGTTATGGGCTTCTGTACGGGCATGGGAGACTTTGGCGGAGACTATGTGTTTTGGGGTATATGGTACTTGAGTAGTCAGTGTTCGTTCCTTTATGAGGGGGGTATGCGGTGGTTTTCTTTTGGGAAGTATTTTCGGTAGGTTGTGCTCTTGTGCATTGTCTACGTTTTTTCGGGATTTGTGTTGCTTTTTAAGGCTATGAGTTGTTTACTTAGAAGTAGTCTGTGTTTTTGTCCGTTTCCATTGGAGAGAGGGTATGCGCAATGTTTTCTTTGGTATGTTTCTGTTCGGGGTGTATGTTTTAAAAGTGTAGGCTTTTCTTTGAGTGCCGTTTTGTGTGTGTATGTGGGGTACGTGTCTTCGGGCGGGCATGAAGGGTATTGTTCTTGCATTACAAAAACCCGCGCACTAAAAATGTATTCTGGTTCAATGATGTGGAACTAAGGAGGGTGACTGCTTTGCAGGTATGGGATGTGGGAGGAGGGTTGAGTTTAGCAGGGTCCGTTATGCAGTAGTTCGTGGGTAAAAACAACTGTTATGGTTGGGCTGCGGCTAGCAGGAAAATAGATGGGCAAGCATGCATGGTATCGGCGGACCAGTCATTAGGGCTACATGTCTGGTTTCATTCGGAACAGTCTATTGATGTGGAGAAGTGTGGCTCAATGGTTAGAGCGGCAGACCCTGATGCAGAGGTCTGGCCCCGGACCAGGGTTCTATTCCCGCCTCGGCGGGTCTTGGGCTCAATCTCCCCGGACCTGATAATTCTCGCCTTGGTGCCTAGTCTAATCATGGGTCCCACTCTGTGACTCTGGGCAATAGCTTGCTTAATCTCCACAACGGCCCCAGCATGCACCACCTCGTTTTATTTTATTCTAATTGTAACAGATCTTTGTGTAGTGTGCAGAGTAGGGAGTGTGCAGAGTAGGGAGTGTGCAGAGTAGTGAGTGTGCAGAGTAGTGAGTAGCTAGGGAGTGCAGGGGGAGTGCAGGGGGAGTAGCTAGGGAGTGCAGGGGGAGTAGCTAGGGAGTGCAGGGGGAGTGCAGAGTGAGTAGCTAGGGAGTGCAGAGTGAGTAGCTAGGGAGTGCAGGGGGAGTGCAGAGTGACTGCCGACATTAAGCTAATGGCAATGTAAATGACAATGCCATTTATTTATCTGTTTTCAAAACCAACACATAAATACAAATGTTGTCATTTACAATGCCAATAGCTCTAACTTTTCCAAAGGCGAAACCATTGCATTGTAAATGCTTGTTTTTACATGTGAACTACGTTACTAAAAAACACGCAAACCTTACACATTACATCCAAAGCATTGGATCATAGCTAGAAGTCATAAATGATCAGAAGTCATTCAGTGCACGCTTCCACCAGGCATACACCACCAGCCGTCAGCGCACGCTTCCACCAGGCACACATACCACCAGCCGTCAGTGCACGCTTGCACCAGGCATACACACCACCAGCCGTCAGTGCACGCTTCCACCAGGCACACACACCACCAGCCGTCAGGGCACACTTCCACCAGGCACACACACCACCAGCCGTCAGTGCACGCTTCCACCAGGCACACACACCACCAGCCGTCAGTGCACGCTTCCACCAGGCACACAACCCACCAGCCGTCAATGCACGCTCCCACCAGGCATACACACCACCAACAGTCAAAGCAAGCTTCCACCAGGCACACTTCCACCAGGCATACACAACACCAGCTGTCAGTGCAAGCTTCCACCAGGCACACACACCACCAGCCGTCAGTGCACACTTTCACCAGGCACACACACCATCTGTCGTCAGTACACACTTTCACTGGGCACACACACCACCAGCCGTCCGTGCACGCTTCCACCAGGCACACACACCACCAGCCGTCAGTACACGCTTCCACCAGGCACACACCACCAGCCGTTAGTGCACGCTTTCACCAGGCACACACACCATCAGTCGTCAGTGCACGCTTGCAACGGGCACACACACCACCAGCCGTCAATGCACACTTCAAGTCAAGTCAAGAGTTCTTTATTCGATGATTAAAAATCACCATAAAAGCACATATATATACAATTAATTAAAATCCAATTAAATCATTATCAGAACCCTGCTTGAAATACAATCTAATTTTAAAAAAAGAAAGAAAAGACAATATAGATACATTGGAGGTCTTTATCAATCAATCACCCCCTCTAGTTACCCTCAGTCGGACCGCCACTTTAATGAAATTCATAATACAGCATAATGTAAAAGGGTCACTCGCTTGTTGTAAATAAATTATAGCAGCTCTAGCATATTTCAATTTAGCTTGTTTTAAAATATCTACCAAGAATCTGCGCCTGGGCATTGAGTAAAAAGAACACAATAATACAAAATGAAGGGAGTCCTGCGGGGATCTATTGTCGCAACCGCAGGTTCCCTTCAGCTCAATTGTAGTTAAAAACCCTGACGGGGACGCTAATAAATAAAGTAAGAAATTGAGCCTAAAACGACACATTAAAAACCTGTCCTGGGCATTGTATATGTTTGGCTCCATTCCCTCTGTACTTTTGACAAGACTATGGGCACTCACAGTTTTTTCGGACCCTTCGACCTCAGCTCTATGTTTTATTTTCTGGGCTTAAAAGGCTCTCTTAACGATCACTTTATCCTGAGGTACAATTACTACCGGGTAGACAAAGAGATTCTTATATCCCAGGGTTTCTAGGGTGGCGTTTACATAGTTGAGCCATGGGATGCTCATACATTTATCTCTTCCTAGGCAATCACTCAGAATTTCCCTACTTAGGGACGCCTCAGGATTTGTACACATTTTCAGCCAGGCCAGGATGGGTCTGAGCTTCACCAAATCTTCAATGTATGGCCTCCCTAATTCCCTGTGTGCTATAACAGCAGGGGTACTTTGTGGGACTTGCAAAATAGATCGTAGATATTTATTTTCTTCCCGCTGAATTTGCGTAATGTTAGCAAAGCCCCATACCTCTGCCCCATAAATGACTTTAGAGCAGCACATAGAGCCATAAAGGTTCATCACCTGTTCGGGGCACCATCTACCTACCCTCCGCCCATAGCTTGCAATAGCACCATTAGTGGCAATCATTTTACAACAACGCTCCTCCACCAGGGAATAACATTTTAAAGACCCATCGAATAGTAAGCCTAAGTAGGAGAATATTTTGACCCTTTCTATTTTGTGGCTTCCTATCATGAAAGTGGATTTGGTGCAAGGTTTATTGCCTGCCAACAGCACGTATGACTTGCCCAGGTTGACAGTTCTAAAGAATCCATAAATTTAACTAAACCGTCAATTAAAGTCTGTAGTCTTTGGCGTACGCGCGAGCAGGACCGCGTCATCCGCGTAAAGTAAAACAGGGATGTGACGAGACCCTGCTCTTGGACAATCTGTCTTTAAATTGAACAAAAACTGCTCAAAATTATTTACATAAAGTGAGAATAAAAAAGGGGCGAGAATACAGCCTTGCCGTACCCCGCTCCCACATGGGAATGATTCTGTCAACCCACCCTCCATATTGTACCGTACTTTAGCTGAGGTGTCGCTGTGAAGCTCCCTTAAAATGTTAATTAGGCCAACGTCAATCCCCATAAGAGTCATCATAGCCCAGAGCTTATCCCTATTCACATGGTCGAAAGTGGCTGCCAAATCCATGAACCCCATATAGATGGCTTCATTGCTAGCCTTGGTGTATTTGGCAGTCAGCATGTAGAGGTTCAGGCATTGGTCGCTAGTAGACCTCCCTATCTTAAAACCGTACTGAGTGTCCGAGATGGTGTTATATTCCTCGGTCCACTCAGACAGACGATTAAGGATGCCGGACCCAAAAGTTTAGCAGACACATTGCCCTTTTTAAAAATAAGGACGATTATGGCCGTTGACCATGAAGGCGGCAAACCACAACTAATAGCTACATTTATAATTATAGTCATTACAGGGGCCCACAGCTCCACACAACTCAGGAACAAATCAGGCGGGATCCCATCTGGGCCGGGGGCTTTATTTTTTGTCAGACCCTCAATTCCGACAGTAATTTCCTTAATGGAAAAAACTACAGGCTGACACTGCTGCATCGTCCCTACCTTCTCTTCAATCGTTCCTGCTTGGTGGTTGTACAGCCCCTTAAAATGAGTGACCCACTGTTCCGGCAAAATATTTGTCCCTATTTCCGGGGCATTGTCATCCCGGAAGCTTGGTCTATTAATAATTCTCCAGAATTCAGACATGTCCCTTTTTTCTGCTGCCTCTCTTAAGTCTGCCCATGCTTCCCCCTGTAGGACTAGTTTCCTCCTCTTGGTCTCGCTCTTATATTTTTGTCTACACAAAGGCATAGTTTTGAGGCTACATTTAACCGCATCGCTGCTGCAGTTATTTTTGCGCTGTGCGGCTGTTTTCTAATAACCGCGTTACATGACGAGCTCAGCTCGTCATCCGCACACATCACCCGTGGCTGATGACGAGCTGAGCTCGTCATCAGCATCGAAGGGGTTAAGCTCCCTTAGAGCATGGGAGCAATCGCAGTCAAACCATCTTGGTTGACAGGTTTTCCTCATAGGCGCCTTTGTGTTTAGCAACCCATCTATCAAGCTAGCAATCTGCCCAAATGCCAAGAGTAACGGAGAACCTTCTACTGACATACCTAAACAATCCTCGAAAGCGGATTTCCCAGTATCCATCAAAGTTTTGTAGAAGGTTTCCCCATCTGTTTTAGACCACCTCAACCGTCTACCCTGGTCCTTTACCTTCTCAATGGTTTTACTAGGCTGTGTTCACCTGGACCGAGCCAAGTAGAGAAACTCCAGTACTAGGGGATTATGGTCACTGAAAGAGCTCCATTCTATCTCTACACTAGCAATTCTATTTTTTAAGACTCTAGAAGCTAGAATATAGTCAATAAATGAGGAGCACCTTCTGCCCTTAAATGTCGGTGGTAGACTACCATCCCTCTCCACAACTATCATGTTAATGGTGTGCTCTAGATCATGGTTATGTAGGAGTTTACTAAAGGCTAGACCTTCAAGCGTGTGGTCAAAATGCGGCCCGTTCTCCACGGGGCAATGTGACCATTCCGCGTCTATTGGAACTAAAGCCGGGCATAGGTGGCAGTTGAAATCTCCCATAACGAGAATAGTAGGGGCATAAGCCCCCTTCCTAACTGTGGTTTCTTGGCTCAATCTATCATCCAATTCCCGTGTAAATGTATCATAATCTCCATTAGCCCCATTATTGTAAACATTAAACATGGTCAACCTTAATCCTTTGCCCCTAAACCGTACTGCTTGTAGGGCATGCAAGCACCAGTCCGTATTGCACCAAGTGCCCTGGAGGTTAAAATCTACATATATAGACAGTCCTCCCATGGCACTCCCCGATCGTGATTTCTGTGCCGGGACAAAAAACATTTGTACCCCTGGATGTGAAAGGGGCTATTTTCGACCACCCATGTCTTCTGGAGGCTGATTATCTGGTACCTGCTGATGTATTGTCGCCACTCATAGTTGTTAAATTTGGAAGCCAAACCCGCTACATTCCAGGAGATAACTCTTACTACTTCCGCTGCTTCCCCTGTTCCACTAATAGTCCGTTTTCCAACAGAGGTTCCGGCATGCCCTGAATCCGACCCTCTATCCCCTATGGATTTTTCAGTAGCTCTGGTCCTTGTCTCTATTATGTCTGGGCCCCTGCCCCCAGTGGGGATAGTTAACTGTGCCGGTGGACCTTGCAACCCAATTTCCACTGGTAAACACACTCTATTTACATCAACTAGACACACCCTTCCCTAAGCCCTAGTGTTATCATCCTCGACTCAGTCAATGCACACTTCAACCAAGCACACACACCACCAGCCGTCAGTGCATGCTTCCACCAGGCACACACACCACCAGCCGTCAGTGCACACTTTCACCAGGCACACCCACCATCAGTCGTCAGTGCGCGCTTTCATCGGGCACACACACCACCAGCCGCCAATGCACGCTTCCACCAGGCACACACCACCAGCCATCAGTGCACGCGTTCACCAGGCACACACACACCACCAGCATTCAATGCACGCTTCCACCAGGCACACACACCACCAGCCATTAGTGCATGGTTCCACCAGGCATACACACCAACAGCCATCAATGCACACTTCCACCAGGCACAAACACCACCAGCCATCAGTGCACCCTTCCACCAGGCACACACACCACCAGCCATCAGTGCATAATTCCACCAGGCACACACACCACCAGCCGTCAGTGCACGCTTCCACCAGGCATACACACCACCAGCCATCAGTGCCCGCTTCAACCAGGCACACACACACCGCCAGCAGTCAGTGCACGCTTCCACCAGGAATACACACCACCAGCCATCAGTGCACCCTTCCACCAGGCATACACACCACCAGCCGTCAGTGCACGCTTCCACCAGGCACACACATCACCAGTGCATAATTCCACCAGGCACACACACCACCAGCCGTCAGTGTATGCTTCCACCAGGCATACACACCACCAGCCATCAGTGCATGCTTCCACCAGTCACACACACCACCAGCCGTCAGTGCACGCTTCCAAAAAGCATACACACCACACGCCGTCAGTGCACGATTCCACCAGGCACACACACCAACAGCCGTCAGTGCACGCTTACACAAATCACACACACCACCAGCCATCAGTGCACGCTTCCACCAGGCACACACACCAGCAGCCGTCAGTGCACGCTTCCACCAGGCACACACACCACCAGCCGTCAGTGCATGTTTTCTCCATTGGCTCCCCATCCGGGAGAGAGTCAAATTTAAGGCTCTTTCCATCGCCTTTAAGTCTCTCCAGGGAAAGGGCCCCCCAATCCTCAGGGACCTTATATGCCCCTACAAGTCCTCGCGTCCCCTCCGCTCTGATGGGAGCAACTTACTAACTGTCCCCAGAGTAATGAGAGCTCGCTCAGGAGGCAGGAGGTTCTCTGTGAACGTAGCCAAGATCTGGAATGATCTTCCTGCAGCTCTCCGTCTGGAACCCTGTCTCCAGAGGTTTCGGAAATCTTTAAAGACATTCCTTTTTCCACGAGGAATATGAGTCCGCTGTCTGAGGATCTTGGAATCTAGCTGAGTGTATCAGCGCTGGGACGCTCTTGGGCAGCCATGCGCTTAACAAATCTAATTTCATTTCATTTCATTTCATTTCATTCATTTTCACCAGGCACACAAACCATCAGTCGTCAGTGCACGCTTTTACCGGGCACACACACCACCAGCCATCAATGCACGCTTTCACCAGGCACACACCACCAGCCATCAGTGCACGCGTTCACCAGGCACACACACAACATCAGCATTCAGTGCACGCTTTCACCAGGCACACACACCACCAGCCGTCAATGCATGCTTTCACCAGGCACACACACCACGAGCCATTAGTGCACGCTTTCTCCAGGCACACACACCACCAGCCATCAGTGCATGCTTCCACCAGTCACACACACCACCAGCCGTTAGTGCACCCTTCCACCAGGCACACACACCACCAGCCATTAGTGCACGTTTCCACCAGGCATACACACCACCAGCCGTCAGTGCACGCTTACTCAAACCACACACCACCAGCCATCAGTACACGCTTCCACCAGGCACACACACCAGCAGCCGTCAGTGCACGCTTCCACCAGGCACACACACCACCAGCCGTCGGTGCACGTTTTCACCAGGCACACACATCATCAGTTGTCAGTGCACGCTTTCACCGGGCACACATACCACCAGCCGTCAATGCACGCTTCCACCAGGCACACACCACCAGCCATCAGTGCACACTTCCACCAGGCACAAACACCACCAGCCATCAGTGCACCCTTCCACCAAGCATATACACCACCAGCCATCAGTGCACGCTTCCACCAGGCACACACACCACCAGCCATCAGTGCATAATTCCACCAGGCACACACACCACCAGCCGCCAGTGCACACTTCGACCAGGCATACACACCACCAGCCATCAGTGCACGCTTCCACCAGGCACACACACACACCGCCAGCCGTCAGTGCACGCTTCCACAGGAATACACACCACCAGCCATCAGTGCACCCTTCCACCAGGCATACACACCGCCAGCCGTCCGTGCACGCTTCCACCAGGCACACACACCACTAGCCATCATTGCATAATTCCACCAGGCACACACACCACCAGCCGTCAGTGCACACTTCCACCAGGCATACACACCACCAGCCATCAGTGCATGCTTCCACCAGTCACACACACCACCAGTCGTCAGTGCACGCTTCCACCAGGCATACACACCACATGCCGACAGTGCACGATTCCACCAGGCACACGCACCACCAGCCGTCAATGCACGCTTACACAAAGCACACACACCACCAGCCATCAGTACGTGCTTCCACCAGGCACACACCAGCAGCCGTCAGTGCACGCTTCCACCAGGCACACACACCACAAGCCGTCAGTGCACGCTTTCACCGGGCACACACACCATCAGTTGTCAGTGCACGCTTTCACCGGGCACACACACCACCAGCCGTCAGTGCCCGCTTCCACCTGGGCACACACCACCAGCCATCGATGCACACTTTCACCAGGCACACACACACCATCAGCCGTCAGTGCATGCTTTTACCAGGCACACACACCCACCAACCATCAGTGGACGCTTTCATCAGGCACACACACCACCAGCCATCAGTGCACGCTTCCACCCGGCACACACACCACCAGCCATCAGTGCACACTTCCATCAGGCACACACACCACCAGCTGTAAGTGCACGCTTCCGCCAGGCACACACACCACCAGCCGTCAGTGCACGCTTTCACCAGGTACACACACCATCAGTCGTCAGTGCACGCTTTCACCGGGCACACACACCACCAGCCATCAGTGCACGGTTCCCCCGGGCACACTCCACCAGCCATCAATGCACACTTTCACCAGGCACACACACACACCATCAGCGGTCAATGCACACTTTCACCAGGCACACACACACCATCAGCGGTCAGTGCACACTTTTACCAGGCACACACACCACCAGCCGTCAGTGCACGCTTTCACCAGGCACATACACCACCAGCCATCAGTGTACGCTTCCTCCAGGCACGCACACCACCAACCATCTGTGCACGCTTCCACCAGGCACACACACCACCAGCCGTCAGTGCACGCTTCCCCCGGGCACATACACCACCAGCCGTCAGTGCACGCTTTCACTGGGCACATACACCACCAGCCGTCAGTGCACGCTTTCCCCAGGCACACACACCACCAGCCATCAGGGCACGATTCCACCAGGCACACACACCAACAGCCGTCAGTGCATGCTTCCACCAGGCACACACACCACCAGCCGTCAGTACAGCAGGCAGGTTCTTCTCACCATTATCTGTGCTAATCCCCAACAAGTTGAGGACTTCCTCAAGACTCTCAAGCGCCAATCACCACGTCGAGATTCCAATGACCGTGCTTCCAGATCCCCATCCACTGCAGCGAGCTGACTCAAGAACTACACACTAACGCATTGGGGTTCGACTTCGGATCCACCCACCTCTTCATGCTGCCTGCTACGCCCTGCTCACTCTCAGATGGCGCTGTTATTGCCTGCGCCCACTAAGTGGAACATTACAAGCTTTTCTGATGGTTTCACACTCCTACAGCTAATCATCGACAGATTAGTGTATCTTGTATGCTACATGCTCTATATAGCTTAATGGTAAGCTTTTTGTTCTTTGTAGGTTTGTTCTGGACTTTGCCCAGCACGTTACACCCTCTATCACTCCCCTTCTCATCCCTGTGTCACTGCTTCGTAGTTCTGGTTGGGAGATGGGAGGGTTTTGTTGCCCACAGGCACCCCCCATATGGGCGATCCTCAATATTGCTTACTATTTTGTTGGACTCTCTCGACAGGTACTGTAATGTCAAGAGTTATTTGTGGTATGGGTGTGGAATCATGTACTGGCACGATTGGGGTGCTGTTATGGGTAGGGTTGGTTTTGTTTTCGGGTGACCAATACAATTTCAGCACGTTTGGGGGTGCTGGTATGGGTGGGGGGATGTTTGGGACTGTTGCATTCTAATGTTGCATATTTGTCACATCAGCAGATAGACATGCCAGTGCACGTTGAACTCCCTATATACTTACCATACATTGAGACATCATTTCTGTAGTACCATTTCCTTTGGAATGCCTCCACACTCTGAGCAGTTGCGATTATAATTGCTTACATGGAATGTCAGGGGTCTTGGCGACTCACGAAAATGTAGACAAATCCTTACATACCTCAATAGGCATCACATACAGGATGCACTGCTTCAAGAAACGCACACTGACTCCCGTCGCCCTCATTGCTTCGGAAGCAAATGGGCCTCTGACCATGTGTTTTCTTCCTATTCTACATATTCACACGGAACACTGATTTTAATGAAGAAAAACACCCCTTAAGGTGGCACCTTCAGCGACCCCTCGGGTAGAGAGTTGCATGCTCTGGGGGCACACTGGGTACACAGTCAGTTGCGCTTGTTTGCTGTTATGGACCAAATATGGACGATCCAGATTATTTCACCACCGTTTGGGAACAAATTCTCAAGGTGGGGTCCACTCACATCATGTGGGGGGAGTGGGGGTGACTTTAACACTACTTTATGCCCTTCATCGGATAGGTCCAATCCCCTTCCACATCATTACACCAAAACCCAAGACACGCTATCCCGGCTGTTTCTCGATCATGGGCTCATCGATGTGTGGCGTCATGTCCACCCAGATGAGAGAGAAGGCACCTATTACACTTCAGTGCACTGTCCTGCTCGCGCCTCGACTACTGGTTCTGCTCCCAAGGGGTTGGCCCCTGGATCCTTTCGGCTGAACATACGGCCCGGACCTACTCCGACCACGCACCATTCTGTATGACGATTGCACCCCCTCATTTGATTGCGAATCCACGATGCTGGAGGCTAGTGCCTGAGGCACTGCTGGATGCTGTCTTTAAAACAGAGCTTGGTGAGCAGATTTCAGATTTTTTTTACGTGTAACAAAGGCTCGGTCACAAATGTGGCACAATCTGGAAGGCATTTAAGGTCACGATACATGGCACCTGTATGTCGAAAAGTTTGGTAGTTCTACGGGTATCCGTCGGAATTTGCAACGTCTTGAAGGTGAAGCAACTCGAGAGAGGTCTTTGGAGCGAGACATCAGATGCAGAGCGGGCAGTAGCGGTGGGTGACATTTGAAAGTGGTGGGGCGCAAAGTGATTTGCATACAGCACCGTAGCGAGCGAGCGCAGCGAGCGAGCTTGAACCCCAAAAGGGGGGTTTGGGGGGATAATCCCCCCCAAGAAAATTTTGCATTTTCAAGCAAATTTGAGAAAGCAGAAAGGTTAATAAAGCAATTGTGAAAGTGCAGTTATTACATTAATAGATGGCATAACATAGGTAGCTGCTTATTCAGTATAACCACAGAGCTTCATACATTCCGTCCTATTATGCTCAGTTGCTGAATTCAAACTATAAGACTTTAAATAAATACCAGCTTGAAATACCATGTTTTAACAGTGTGGCTCATGCTCGCACCATGCACAGCTTGAGGCAATTAAATAAAGGCACTAGTGTAGCATGCCCAGGCCAGTACGAACATTTTGATGAACTGGGGCAAAAACTCAGGGGCAGAGCCATGAACTAGAGACTCTGGTTACACTTCTAGCTTTCTTGCATGACCAAACTGTGACACTCTGGGCAATTACTTTTCTACACTGTGGCTTGTTATCCATGATAATCAATTTTGAGAGAATCTTAAAATGATTCAATTCAGGATGCACACTGTACAAACAATCAAACATCTCTGTTGTATATGGTAGGCCATAGTATTGCTCTATATATAACAACAAAGGCTTACATATGAGAAACAAGACAACTGACTTGCCTCGAGTCATTAATACAATTGTCAGAGAAGACGTGTAGTGGCTCAATCACCTTAGTAAAAGCAGACCACTCAGTGCAACAATACAGTCTAAAGAGAACCAATCCAAAAAATACTTTAAAAAATAAATAATGCAAATGTTCATAGCTCTGCCATAAATAAAATGATAGTCAGCAACACTTGCTGCAGGACTGGAGATCCAGGTTGTGCTAACAGCTGTTTATGCAGAGCAGATTTTCCAGACAGGATGCAACACAGGGGCAGCCCAGAATTATGAGACCATAACCGTCTTACAGTATTGGGGTTATTTGCCAGGTAGGAGATGCTTGGGTGTTGAGATTATGACTCGGGGTCTCAAGGCCTACGTGTGCCCACTGCCCATCCTAGTCAGTTGCAAACTTGGCTTGGTAGCGTGGGCATGGCCTGTTTCTTAGAACAGGCTGTGAGAACACTAACTGCTGGTATCGTAAGTCATAATGCCACTTGATGGACTTGTAAAATGCATAGCAAAATGAGATCCTGGCATTCTGTCTTGTTTTCTTGTATGAAATCACAGCTATAATACACCACAGTGGATGAGAGAGCAGGGGTAGTCTTACAAATGCAAGCATCTCACAGCCAATGGGCTAACACAAACACTCTTTGAAAAACCACCAGTCTAAGAAAGATTTTATTTACCAGAACAAAGAGAGCAGCAGTTGAACCTGTGTTAAGAAACACTGAGAAAGGGGGAAACAATGCATTGCCAGTCTTCTTCTTAAGGACAATTTGATGGGAGTTAGGGGGAGGGCCTTCAACAGCCCTGTGATATGCCTTGTACAAGTGCAACAGGTTGAACATATAGAAATAAGACACCTGCCAAAGGAACGCAACTGATAGAGACTGACCACTATTTGCTCAATACCAGGTAAAAGTAAAACAACATCTCACATTAAGGATAAATGAAACTCTATCTGCAGTCAGATTAAGCAGGAAATTAAGCCCTACCTCTGCTCTGTGACATTCCGCAGAGTTCCACCCACCTCTAGTTTCATGTATAGCCCTAGGCCGGATGCTCAGATTACAGTCAAGCATAATCATTGGGGGACAGTGTACACAACCGCAGAACTGTGTTTTGGCATGGTTGACAGGGTGAATTGTTATCCAAAGTAACTTTATTCACAGGTGCCATAAATACTTTTGTCTGAAAGTCATGCACCCTACAAAAATCCCCTTGGAAGGCCAGAACGAGGCGCACATGGGAGAAACAGGATATGTACCTTGGGAACATTAAACCATCATAAATATTTCACATTAATATTAATATTATAATAATATTATTAATATTTAATATTTTAACATCTTTAAGGTGGTCTGTGTCACAACGTAGAAGCCACAATTGATGGGTATTCTACCAGAATATTGTGTATTAAATATTTTCCTCAAAAATACCATAGCTATAATATTTAGTACTACAGTATTGTGATGGTAAATACAGGTAAGTATAACTTTAACTTTACTATTGTTGACTCAAAATATATGCACCTTGATTTGATGTATATTAAACAGATGTAAATATACATGTTATGCAGATGCGGAGTTAAGTAAATCCACATTTTATGGTATTATGGTGGTCGATATTCTGCCTACGATATTTTTGCTCAAGGTATTCTGATGGGCAACCGATTGATGAGGATATGAGGGTTCCACAAGTGATAGACTTTGTGTGTCTTCATAGGAGTGACAAAGCCTTTACCCCTAGACTAGAGGCACAGATAATCAAGCAGTGAATGCCATTGGTAATCGAACAGAGAGACCCACACGCCAACTTCTTGAGGCACATTTAAGCCACCAAAAAATGGAGTCTACTGAAAATGTATCTATCCCTAACCCCTGGAAGCAACATTGGGCCTCCAGTAGATGCTGTATGAATCCACCCACAAGAGCAAGAAGAAGCCCTGGCTTATCCTACAAGTGAAGGCTTGCCAAACAGTAAGCACTGTATGAGGGCTGATGAGAAGCAGTGTATGCCTAACACCTGGAAGCATTGCATGCCACCAGTAATTACACCATATATAAATACTGAAATATATATTTCATATTTGTATGAAAAACTGCCCACTCCCATGGGACCGAGAGGTATCATAAATCATCATGTTATTGAGGTTCATTAGGAAAGGATGATTTATTGTATGGCGTTGGGTCAGGGTATGACGTGTGTGAGATGCTGTGCAAACATTTAGGAACAATTCTGCAATTTACTTTTTCACAAGAATAAGGTGAGTTACTTGTGTGGAGAGGATGTGTTAGAATGAAGACAATTAACACATCGACGTCTGATGTTATTATGGGCGACTCTCTGCCTTTAAAACAGATCTGATCCTATGTGGTATGTAAAACACCTGCCACAATAAAGGCGGTGTACTCAGATACATGCATCATACTACGCAGTTCACTAAGATTCATTCAGTTAATGTACTCTTCTAAGGTACATGATCGAGACGAAGCCGGTTACTGACTTGCAGTCAATTACTACCATCTAACTTGGTTCATTAAATACGAGCGCCTTATCTGAGCAGGCTTTAAACAAATACACACTGCTCGGGTGCAGTTCAACAAGATGCATTCATAAAAGTAGGTCACGTGGGTCCATGAAAAAGAAAAAGAAAACTAGGATGAACTGAACTGAGTTTACGTATTTGCATTTAGTAAATGAATCTCCATGATGCATGTAGAGCATGCAGCTCACTTGGCTGCATTGATTGAAACAGTTCCCCAAGATGCACGTAATAAATGTAGACCGCTGGTGTGTTGAATGAACCCGGCTCAACGAGTTTCGATCAGTAGACCCAGTTTGCTCGAATACTCTCAATAAAGACAGCTAACTGGGTGGGGTGCATTTAAAGCATGCAGCTTGGGCTACATTCAATAAAGAATCAGCCGAACACGTTCAGTAGATGAAATTTACTGGCAATCAATTTACTAGAGTACATTTAACAAAGTAGGTTTACACATTTAAGTAAACACAGTTAATAAATGCAGTTCATATATGTGCTCTAAAAAATATGAAGCCTGCCTGTGTGCCATTGGAAAAAGCAGCCTCACTATGGTGCACGGAATACATTCAGTTTGTCATGGTACATCCTTTAAAGGGAAGGCACAGGGAAGGAGCATTTAATAGACGCATTTGTAATCTGTGAACAATTAATGCAGTTACTCTGCAGCATTCAACAAATGTATTTCACTATGATGCAGTCAATAAATAAATGTGGATATTGAAGCAAGCTGTAAGGCTCTGCGAGTTGATCCCTCAATGTTTACCAATCTGAGGGTCTGGCAGTCATGAATTCAAATAAAATCCTGTCAAGGCA
The DNA here is from genome assembly GCF_964263255.1 of Lissotriton vulgaris. NCBI lineage: Eukaryota > Metazoa > Chordata > Amphibia > Caudata > Salamandridae > Lissotriton > Lissotriton vulgaris. The sequence goes on from NC_141693.1 coordinate 1,940,249,447, forward strand.
GGGTCAGCCTTTCATCTTTCCGAGGTCAGTAAATAGAGCCTCACAAATTAGGCAATAGTCACACATGTTATTTACTGTGCTCAGGAAAGGCAGATGTGCTGAAATTAAGCACTATATTAAAAAAAATAAGCATTGGCATAGCCGATAGAGCGTGCCTATACAATAACAATTGGCTTTGTCAGGGGCTTTTAGTCATGTTGCAAAGCAGCACGGCAGCTGTGCAGCATGACTAAAAGACTCTGCATGACTAAAAGATAGAAAAAAGCGCTATGACACGACCAGGACGGGCTGAGTCATAGTATGACTCATAGTATGACTCAGCCCGTCCTGGTCGTGTCATAGCGCTTTTTTCTATCTTTTAGTCATGCAGAGTCGTCATAGACAATTTTTCTGGCGAGAGAGGTTGTGCTAGCAACACAACACGATAGGGGGTAGGGTTTTGGTGGGATGGGGCAAGCAACCCAATGTGGGAGGCAACAAGCAACACAATGTGGGTGGGGCTGGATAGGATTCTGTTATTTATGCTCCGTGAGATAGATTTCTAAGCATTTATGGGAGTGCATATCAGGAGAAAGGCCGTTTGTGTAAACAATAGGAGAGGACCACGCGCATTTTCCGAAGTGCAGTGCGACGTGCACAACACATCTACTTCATTTGAGGATTTTACATTAGAAACAGTTACGTTACAGAAGGACACATTCATGTTGGTGGGCACAGGTGGGATTAAGCAATTTACCCGGAGTCACAGGATTGTTGAGCCAACGCCGAGGCTCGAACCTGGTTCCCCAGTACCAAAGTGGGCAGCTCTGGCGTTTACGCCACACTCTCTCCCCTTCTCGTTGCTTTCCTAGATTTCTGTCTCCTGGCCTGCGTCCCGGCGAGCACTGGTGCTCACGATCACACCTATTTCTGTTGGCAACCAGGACACTCCTGCAAGCCTCCTGCCGCAGGCGTGTTTCCAGAGATGGTGCACAAGGTCACCCCGGCACCCCTCGGGACCAGACAAGCTGCCAGAATGTTTCTGCCATGGAGAAAAAAGTTCTATAACATGCACAAATTAGTGTTCATTATAGTAACGTCGTGCTGCTGTTTTAATTTTTGTAAGCAGCTCGTCGAAGGGCCTTACTGTTAGGGAAGACATTTATTTCGCTGAAATATTGACGTGTAAACAGCCACAAAGAATGCATTTTATGTGACCTTTATACAATATAAGAAATCATTCTTATGTGCTAAATTTCGTCTTGGCTTCTGAAACTGAAATCATGGTGCGGCACATCCAATTAATGATGCAAACACCTCCTGCAAAGAAAGTCCTTGCGTTCGACTACCTACCTAAAACATAAACTCACATCTTCGGTGAAAGATATTTTTCTGAACTAGGCACAGACTTGCGGTTAACGCATCCCCGGCCCCGCAGTCTTTCTTTCAGAGGGGCTCGGCTTTGATGTGAAGATGTGAAAGCGAGCGGGTTCCTAATAGCTCCCCTTCTGCATGGGCCCCACAGACTCCAACGTGAGACAAAGACATTCAATTGTGAATATGGTCAAGGCCTCTGTGTTGTCAGGCCAACAAAAAGCTGACGTGTGGCTCGCCATGTTAATTCATTCAGACACATCTAATCGCGTTGTTTGCATCATTTTCAACTGTGTTCTTTAAAGCAGCACTTCAGTTGGGAAAAGAAACGGCGCAAGCCTTTCAACCGATAGCGATGATTGGTTTAAAAAATGGGCATCTTCAAATTTGCATAGCTGCCCCCTGCACAATAATCATGAGGGTATGGTTACATAAAGAAGGGAAAACTTACCTGACCGCCGATCAGCGCAGCCTGCATCTTCAAGGTTCTGCGACCTTGCGCCTGCCCGAGGCCACGCAGTGGCCATTAGGAGGGCGGGCTCCTAGTCATGGAGGGCTGTCCCGCCCCCACATGACATAGCAGTTCCTCACCCATGGCAGTCTCCCCTGGTTGGTGGAGACTGTGTAGGTGATGCACGTCCGGGGCGGCTGGGAGGAGCCGGCGAGAGTATTTCTGACCTCTTCCCCGCTGGGGAGGCCTCTTTGCCGCTCCGGACGTTGTAGTTCCTTGTTGGGACACTCTTTTGTCCTCGTCTTTCTGCTTGGGTCGCGTCGAGGAGTTGCCGGGATTTTAAGACGTCGGGTCTGTCTCGTACACGTGGTGAGTGGCGGGGCATCTCGGCCTCCTTCCGTCGTCCCCCGTCTTGGTGGGGGGGCGGGCCGGGCCGGTGTTGGACGGTCTTTGGTTAAATTTGGGCCTTTCTTGTGCTTTATTGGCATTTGGGTGCCCGTCCGGTTCCTCGCAGGTTCTTGGGCAATAGAGAGGGTTTTCCAGAAGGAACGGAGCGGTTTGGTAGGTGCATTGTGCCCTTGGCGGTGGCGGGGAGAAGTGTAGCTCACGGGTTAGAGCGGCTGACTCGGAAACAGTGAATGGGCCTGGGACCAAGGTTCGAGTCTCGGCGCGGCAGGGATGATACTCGCCTCGGCGATTGATCCGCAAGACTGGCTGATTAATTGTTTAAATGGCATATAAGACGAACATTTTAGGTGTTCGCTAGTTGGAATTTATATCAATAGCATTTATGGGTGAATGTTTTAGAGGCACTAGGCAGTTATATGCATTGCATGGATGTTTACTGCGGATCAGTGAGCGTTGTTTTCTTTCAGTATTGCCCGCCTTGCACACAGCTCACAGAAAAGTGACCTCCGGGTGTATCCCCACGTGTCTAATCCTTACGTGCATGATTTTATAGGGGGATCTTGGAGAACCTGGGAGGCCTGCCGGGTGCGGAACTTTGTGGTTTCCAGCCTGCATCTGGTCGGGCTTGGAAAGCTATCCCTTGGTGTTTCTTCTATTGTTGGCGTGAGGAGGTGGCTGCACTTGTAAGCTGGCGTCTTTAGTGCAGGGAAACAGGGTTCTAGCCATCCTGGAAGACTGCAATAATTTTCGTCTTTGAGGGATTTCTTTTCATTCTTTGATAGGTATCATGTACTGTTCACGCGTTTAGTATTTTGCATCACTGGTACAGCTGCCTTCATCACATGGCCTGGGCGATGCTTCGGTTTTCCCCTCTTGCAAGCTTGACTTATAGGACATGTTTTCAATTTTAGCTATATGACCGGTGTCACCGTTACATTAACATCTTGTATGTATGATCTCATGTGTATGGGCCGTAGTTTATTTCGGGTGGGTCCACACTTCGAGGGGGAGACGCCAGAGTTCGACTTCCCCCGAGCCTTATCTGCATTTTGTAGGCATTTCTGTAGATAACTCAGCGTGTTTATTTTCGCCTTATCTCAGTCTGGAAACCGAAAGTCACATTTCTTTATCGGGTCCAGGTAGTGGCATTTGGTGAGCTTCGGTTTGGCACGAACACTCACAGCTATTTTAATTGACTATGAGTTCTCTTCACGCATCGGTGTAGTAGCTGCCCGCTACATGTTTCAATTTGTTATTTGGGGGTCGCAGGGTGTCCTCCGCTGACGCGATGTTTAACGGACGGCTCCAATTCCTGGTGCCCGGGGATCTGGGTAGTTTATCCCCTCTCGTGCCCGCGCCCCCCGTCGGGGGGAGCTAGAGTAGGCGGGGTCGAGTATCGAGTAATGTTTATGCATGTCTGCTGTGCATCACTGTCGGGCTGGGGACAGGCTTTGCAAAAGGGGTTTTTCCGGGCAGTAATCAGTGAGCGCCCGTCGGCATTCACTGGCTTCTCACTTCCGTTCTCTGCATTTCTTTGTGTTGTGTTGTTACAAATGCGAGTCTAGTATCGTGGGGCCATGTTACTTCGAGGCCCATTCGTGTGACATATTTACTTACGCGTTGCATGGTAATTTCTGTGCGAGGGTAGGCCTATCCCATGCACAGTTTAGTTGATGGTGGTCGGTATTACAAGGGAGCATTGGGGCCATCGCACCTCGAGGCCCAATCGCGGAACGGATGTAATTTGCGCGCGGCACCTCTTAATTTGTGTTATTCCCTCCCGCTGCAGGTCCGGCCGGCACGCCGAGCACCCCCCCCCCCCCCCCCCCCCTCTTCCTCGCACTCCTCGGGCTGCGCGGTGGTCCACTGTTTCAGCCTTTGTTGCGAGGTATGTATCAACTATGCATCGGGGGTTGGCTCAAGATGGAGTCGAGTGTGTGCGAGGGATTTGGCGTAATGCACGAGGCCTTTCGTAGGCCGGGCTGGGGGTCTGGGTTGCATGCGACGGTACCCCTATTCCTGGCAGTATTTTGGCCCTCTGAATACCAGTGGCAGCTCAAACTGGTGTTATGACGATGGGGACGCTTCGGCCTGCTAGTCCGCAGCGAATCTATGTGTAGCTATGCATTTCTTCTGTGCCAAATTGTACGCGGTATGTTATCCAAAGTGGAACTGGGTATTGCGCCGCGTTGTCTTACCCGCGTCTCGCCCGGACCATAAAATACCGGATAATAAAGTCGATTCTGGCTACTTGGATAAGCTCAGTGGTTTCCGCTTTTGCAACGGACACTTTTGGAAACCCGGGCTGTGGCAGCAAACAAGCACCCCTGGGTCCCGCTGGGGAACTTACAGTGCGCATGCTTGAGAAAGTTTTCAACTTCCCCAAGCATGCGCACTGTACTTCCCCAGCGGGACGGTCTGCTGCAGCCTGAGTGTGGACTGTCACTCAAGCTGCAGCAGGCCACCCCCCCTGTGCAATTCCCGTCGGCGGCTGATCTGTTGCAATACTAGAAGATTGGCCGGCGGCCGCGATGCGGGTCCATGGTGGCTGGTGGGGCTACGCCCCTACGCCCCAATGGACGCACCGCTGCTGTTCTTATGTGCTAAATTTCGTCTTGGCTTCTGAAACTGAAATCATGGTGCGGCACATCCAATTAATGATGCAAACACCTCCTGCAAAGAAAGTCCTTGCGTTCGACTACCTACCTAAAACATAAACTCACATCTTCGGTGAAAGATATTTTTCTGAACTAGGCACAGACTTGCGGTTAACGCATCCCCGGCCCCGCAGTCTTTCTTTCAGAGGGGCTCGGCTTTGATGTGAAGATGTGAAAGCGAGCGGGTTCCTAATAGCTCCCCTTCTGCATGGGCCCCACAGACTCCAACGTGAGACAAAGACATTCAATTGTGAATATGGTCAAGGCCTCTGTGTTGTCAGGCCAACAAAAAGCTGACGTGTGGCTCGCCATGTTAATTCATTCAGACACATCTAATCGCGTTGTTTGCATCATTTTCAACTGTGTTCTTTAAAGCAGCACTTCAGTTGGGAAAAGAAACGGCGCAAGCCTTTCAACCGATAGCGATGATTGGTTTAAAAAATGGGCATCTTCAAATTTGCATAGCTGCCCCCTGCACAATAATCATGAGGGTATGGTTACATAAAGAAGGGAAAACTTACCTGACCGCCGATCAGCGCAGCCTGCATCTTCAAGGTTCTGCGACCTTGGCGCCTTCACTGGAGCGGAAATCCCGCCCTCCCTCCTCATCCAATCCTGGCGCTGGAGCTGCGCCAGGATTGGCTAAGGAGGCACATTTGCTGCTCGCCCTGTCGCCCTTTGGAAACCCGGGCTGTGGCAGCAAACAAGCACCCCTGGGTCCCGCTGGGGAACTTACAGTGCGCATGCTTGAGAAAGTTTTCAACTTCCCCAAGCATGCGCACTGTACTTCCCCAGCGGGACGGTCTGCTGCAGCCTGAGTGTGGACTGTCACTCAAGCTGCAGCAGGCCACCCCCCCTGTGCAATTCCCGTCGGCGGCTGATCTGTTGCAATACTAGAAGATTGGCCGGCGGCCGCGATGCGGGTCCATGGTGGCTGGTGGGGCTACGCCCCTACGCCCCAATGGACGCACCGCTGCTGAGAGCGGGCATTACTTCGGGAAAAACTCACGGACTATACCACCACAGCTGAACGGGAGGCCAAATTCCGGTGCAAATACTTTACGGCCCGACACTATGGGGAAGGGGAACGACCCGGCAGGGCTCTGGCGGCTGAAATTCGACAACCCCGTTTTTCTAATTACGTTCTGGATGTAGTGGATGGTGCTGGGGTGCACCACAGGGATAGTCTCGAGATCCTGCGCATGTTCACTGAATTCTATACTGACCTCTACAGTACTCGTAGAGCTGCTCCCACCAGAACTGTCTCCCAATCTCAAGGATGTTGTATTGGGCTGGCTAGGGGATAACCAGAGGGAGTTCTTAGCAGCTCCATTTGAGGATGATGAGCTCTGCTCAGCTATTATGCAGATGAAATCAGGGAAAGCAAGGGGGTCAGATGGGCTCCCCATAGATTTTGACAAAACATACCTCAACCAATTACTCCCCGTGCTGGAAGAGGTCTATCTGGAGGCCCAGGAGACTCTGATTCTTCCAGCAAAAATGAGGAAGGCACTCATTATCTCCTGAAACCTGGCAAACCTGCAGACCGCTGCAACTCCTATCGCCCCCCCTCTCCCTTATCAATGCTGACGCGAAAATACTTGCTAAACTAATGGCTAACTGCCTCAGTCTCCTGATGGAGAAATTGGTCTTGCCGGACCAACCCAGGTTCATACCCGGTAGGACGATTTCTCATAATCTCAGGACACTTTTTTCCATTCTGCAAAATGTCGATCCCCAACTGGCACTAGTGGCGGTCTTCTTCGATGCCACAAAGGATTTTGATTCGGTTGAGTGGGACTACCTATTTACCATCCATCAGTGCATGGGACTTCCCATTGGGTTTTTAGCTTGGATTCACCTCCTCTACACTTCCCAGAAGGCGAAAGTTCTGATTAACGGAAATGTCTCCCCCTCTTTTTTTCTCTCCCGGAGCACCCGGCAGGGATGCCCGTTATCCCCCCCCCTCTGGCTGCTAAGATCTAGCAATATCATCAAGAGAAAGCCCTCAGCTGCTTTCTTCGCCCGATTCTCATTTCTCTGTATGCAGATGATGTTACCCTATATGTCAAAGAACCCCAGCAGAACCTTAACCCGCTCCTTTGGGAATCCGTCAGGTTTGTTGGTCTTTCTGGAATCCACATAAACTGGAAAAAATCTCAAATCTTTCCACTTACTGCTTCGGTGACACCGTTTGACATTAACTACCCCAGAGAATGGTGCTCTACTGATGTCAAATATCTGGGAATACATGTTACTGCAGACGGCAAGGAATTGATGAGACTAAATTATGGGCCAACACTCGATCATGTCACTGGTTGAAAAACTAGGTGGAATGCACTTCCCCTCACTTGGCAGGCCGCATCTCCCTTATTAAAATGGTGGTCCTCCCCCAAAAATTTGTGCCTGTTTTTAAACAAGGAAAGGAACAGCTCCGATTTGTGTGGGGTGGCAAGCAACCCTGTATACAATGGGACACACTCGTGAGGACATACTCCCAGGGTGGCTTTGATGTTCCCAATTTTGAATTGTACTACCTGTGTGCCCAGGCACATTATGCCTACTACTGGTTCCGCCCTCCCAGGTATACGCCCCATGTTGCGACTGACATCTGGCTTGCAGACCCTATCCCTCTGAACGGGGTTCTACTGGCCACACTCGTGCCCAGTGCACTCTGTCCGACCTCTGTCGACTCCACAATTAAGGCATGGAACCGTATTGCTCACTGCCTACACACTCCAATACTATATTCCCTGTTGTTGCCTCTCACCTACCATCCGAAGATGTCCCTTTGCAAGAAGGCACTTTTGAAAGAGTTAAACTTCAGCGCCATCTCCAGTGTTAGGGCGACCTGTACATAGATGGCAATTTTGCATGCTCCAACAATTATGTTTGGAATCCCCACCCTCCGCCATGGAGACCTTCCTTTATGTCCGACTGTGCCAAAGGATTAAAGACTGTACTCCCGCATACCCTCAGGAACCCCCAGTGGTCCCCCACTTGCACCACACATTACGTGCGACCACCGCCTCTCACCTAGTCTCTACACTCTATCATAACCTCTACACTGACACTGAATATCCCCTGTGTGCTGAGGGATAAATGGTCGGCTGAGCTTGGGCAAGACATCATGGATCAACAGTGGGTGTTCTGCTGCAAGCAGACAGAACAGGTCTCTTCTAGTAGTCGGTTACGCATCACCCATTATAAATGATTACATTGCATCTATTACACCCTGGTTAAGCTATACAAATTTGGGTTGCGAGACACAAGCCGTGTGACAGATGTAGGGCAGAAGGTGCTGATTTCTTCCACCTTGCTTGGGAATGTTGCTCGGTCCACTCCTACTGGCACCAGGTGTTTGCAGCACTGGACCTGATGACCTCCATCCGTCAATCCTGCTGTCTCCTCTCCTGGCGTTACTTGGATATACAGAGCCGATACCAGTAACACACCGAAAATATGTCTCATTTAGCCTACTACTGGATCGACGGCACGTAACCTGCAGGTGGGGTTGGGACAGGGCAACCAAATTCAAGGAATGGATTGGGGACATGATACTCTGACAAGATCAAACAAGCACATATGCTGAACTCCTTCCGGCCTCCTCACGCCCCCGGGATATTTGGGGCCCACTCCAATCGTATCTCCTGGAACATCCTGCAGACAGTAGTCGCGATCCAGGATCCCCATTCTCATTAATGTGACTTATGGCTTTCATATTACCTGTTACTGTATGTTTCCATCTTTCATTTTTTGTCGCCTACTGGGATAGAGAATCCGATGATTTTGGCACAAGTGTCTAACGGCCCCTCCTAAAGTATGCGCATGCACTCAAAGTAACCCAGGATAGGAGTCTTTGAGAAGAGGTATTGGTAGAGATACGGATGTCAGCCTGAAGCAATTTGTTCTTAATCTTTAGAATGGACAGACATTGGCAATGTACCAGCACGTGCCATGAGACTTTGCAAATGTGCACACTGATATTTCTGGGCCGAGTTTCTTCTTGCTGTTACACTTACTTAAGAAGTGGAGCTGAATTTTTCCATCGGTCGCTTCAAATTTCATGAGCAGACAGTCCTTGCAAGTCTGGATGAAGGTAACATTATCACCTGTTTTTGAAAAGAGAACAGTGATCTCATGAGATCAGATAGTTTATTCAAGGAACACACAACGAACAATGACTACAGAAGCACAGTCAGGTGACCTATCTCTAATAAAGATTTCACAATGTTGTACATTGATTCTTCATGTAATATGGTTGTCTTTTGTCTTAGTCCTTTCTTTGTGTTTTCTTGTTCTCTGTCTACCACAATGCCTATGTATGTTCTGACTTCTACCTGGAGAATTCCACTAGTGTCAGTTGGTGGTCTGGTCGGCTGGCGAGGTTTGTGTACTCGGCTGTGTCTTACAATAAATCTACATGTAATCAACTAGAAGTATCCTGTCATCTATGACCATCTTATTTACAACATTTTGGCGACGTTTTCCTGCTGACCAGACCAGAGAAGAAACCATCTAACACAGCCTGAGTTACACCTCGCGAAAAGAACCCACAGCTCTACACCTATGTGCTGCCAGCCTTGAGATCAGAGGAAACAAGAAAGAAGAAACCGCATGAATAAGAGATAAGTCAAATGAATTTTGCGCAACTAAGAAAATCTAATCTTTTACAAGCCTGAGTTTATTACTGTTCCCTGGCAGCGCTGACCAACAAGAACTTAAGATTCTGTGGCAATAAGTAAGGTGTAGAGAAAACTCAAGAAACTGTCCTCAAGTATTTGTAGCGCCTTGTTATTTTTGTAGCGCTTTCTAAGTTACTGCAAAACTCAAGCTAAACTGTTCCCCAACCAGCTGCAGCTAATACCAAGGTTTTAAGGGAATTGCCTATGATGGGGTAAAGCATCACAACAATGAGTAAACCAGTAACGGCTAGAAATAAATGCTCTGCTTCCTGTAATGCTTCTAATGAAGAGTTTGACAAGAGAAACAGCATAGATTTTAACTAAGTATTTTTAATGTTCAAGGCACAGCTGCTGAAAAAACGAGTGAATCGGCTGGACACATGATCATTAATCAGTAAATGAAATGAATCATTTTGAGTCACAAACGACAGAAACAAGTTCAAGTTCATCTACTGTGAGTCTTTACTGCTTGTTAATACCGTTATTTTCCCTCCGTGTGTGATCTGCACTTCTCCATGGCTCATTTGAATTGATGACGTGGTGGTATCTTCGTGTTCCTCAGCGTAGCAACTACATGCTCCATAGTGACGTACCCAGTGTCATCTCAGAGTTCCTTGTTTCCATGCTGCATATATCATCACGCATTCTGTGCAGCGTGCAACGTTAGCGTGCAACGTCACTCTACTACGTCAAGCAGCCATTTTCAGCTTCACGCATGGTGTTCTCATGGTGACAGGGTTTGGGAACACAACGCAACGTTTTTCAAGTACTGCGTGTAGTGCTGTTTCAACTCGTGACAATTGATAAGTATCTCGGTGTCAACGCAACACCAACAGAAAGAACAGTTATACGCAGACTGACATTTCAACTTGGTGAGTATAATGGAAGGTGTGCTTTTGATCTCCGTGTTCATATCCAGCATTGTTACTTTCATGCGGTCTGCAGAGGAAGAAACATGTCTTTGAAAGCATGACGTGACTGTTATTTAAAGTGTACCTTTCATACAGCGTAGATCTTCACGAGCGATAAATGCTATATTCAGTGCATATATTCTGGACAAGACTGCCATCTAGTGGATATTTTCTGTATTTATTTCTATTCTGGCAGAAAACAAGAAACGTGTCAGTGAGCTAGCATAAAGAATAGACTGTGTTTCGTGAAGCAAATGTTATTTTGATCAAACATCAATGTGCAGGAAATTACCAGTGTACACATAATGCCAGTTCCAGCCTTTAATTAAAAGGTACAGAGCGTCCAGGAACAAGTAAGAGAAGCACAATTCAATTAAGGAGCAGAGGACATAGAACAGAAAAGTAGTCTCACAATTTAAAGCTGGTCTAAGTGCCTGAACCATGACTAACAAGCAGAAAGGAGTTTTTGTTTTCAGGGTGAATTTGGGGGACAAACCCCTTGGACTCTATCTAGAAGGGTTACCGGTCCATGATCACAAGGGGAAGCAGAAATGGACAAAGGGCGAAATCATTGTGCTAGTGGAGACAAGGTTGTCCCGGATCAAGGAGCGGAATGTCTCAGCACAAAAGATTGGGCGCATGGACAGAAAGTCCACAACAGGGACAAAGGTCCCAAGGGAGACTCTAGACAGTATGTCCACAGTGGGAAAAAGGTCCCAGGTGAGAGTCTGGACAGAAGGTCCGCAGTGGGGACAAAGGTCCCAGAGGAGACTCTTGACAGTATGTCCACAATGGGGACATAGGTCCCAGGTGAGAGTCTGGACAGAAGGTCCGCAGTGGGGACAAAGGTCCCAGAGGAGACTCTTGACAGTATGTCCACAATGGGGACATAGGTCCCAGGTGAGAGTCTGGACAGAGGGTCCGCAGTGGGGACAAAGGTCCCAGAGGAGACTCTTGACAGTATGTCCACAATGGGGACATAGGTCCCAGGTGAGAGTCTGGACAGAAGGTCCGCAGTGGGGACAAAGGTCCCAGAGGAGACTCTTGACAGTATGTCCACAATGGGGGACAAAGGTCCCAGGTAAGAGTCTGGACAGAAGGTCTGCAGTGGGGACAAAGGTTCCTGGTCAGGAAAAATGTATCTTTTTACATCGCTTGTTATACTGCACTCAGTAATCTTATCTATGAATGTGGTATCTTTAAAGCACGAAGGCGTATGTTGAACTGTCCATCTTCAACTCGGAGCGTTAAGTGTTGCTGGACTGAAACAGTTTTTGAGAGAGTGGACTTTCTCTTCCTGTTTTGCCGGTCAAAGACAGTTTGGAGGGAGTGCACTATCTTTATCCGGCCTAGTTGTTTTAAGTGTTGTGTCTCACCTCACACTTCACTTTTACACTCTTTGACCCAATATGCTCTTTTGCCTAGTGAGTCTCTGGACTGTAGGTTCACAACATTGATGAAGAATCCAAGTTAGTTACAGGGAAAGGTCGATGTGTGCCTCGGGACTGGAAAGAGACATGGATTTCAGTGTCTTGCTGGGAGAGGACAAAGTTTACCGTCAAGTGGCCGGGACTGAAATTGTACTGATGGTGACTTAAAAACTTAGTAAAATCTGAACTGTGAGTCCTGAAGCATGTCACTGAAGCAAGGTGAGGATTCTTTGTCGGAACGAATCCAAGAGATAAATTTGAGACTGAAGGGTTTCAAGATCTTCCAGGTCTAAGGATTTGTGACAGCGAGTTGTTACAGAGAGGTTCTGAGAGGAACCAGGACTACGAGCTGTTGTGTCTTGTTGCTAGGCAGCTCATTAGCTTGTATTTTGGGGGTCAATGTGGAAAGTGTGTGGCTGTTCTTTCCCATGGCGGTGTCTTTTACCCAATGGTGTACCCTTCTTTGGGGAGGGGGTGGGGCCAGTCGGTACCCATGGTATACTCTATGTAGGGCGTGTTGGAGTATAAATCCCAAGGCGTGAGCCTTGTGCAACGTTTGTTGTCACCCTGTTTTGTTGTGTTGTTGGTGGTTAGGTCACCGAGTTTGTTAGTAAATGTTGCATGATTGTGATATGAGAATGCTTGAACTAGATCAACACCAGGTATGTGATGACGGTTTCATGGGTCTGTTCTCCTTTCGTATTCTCTATTATGAGGTTGCACTGACATCTGGTGCCTCATTCTAGTCTGCAGGGCCATTTCCCCCGATGTACTCTATCTAGGAGAGCTTATGTGTTTTTTCCTGGTGTGTTTAACCTTTTGAGCATTTTGGGGGTCAGTGTGGAAAGTGTTTTGAGAGCTGTTGTGGCTCTACTTTCCTATGGCGGTGTCTTTTACCCAATGGTGTACCCTTCTTTGGGGAGGGTGTGGGGCCAGTTGGTACCCATGGTATACCCTATGTAGGGCATGTTGGTGTATAAGTTCCAGGGTGTGAACCCTGTGCAACCTGTTGTGTGTTATTGGGGTTGGTGAGGAAAGTGTATTGAGAGTTGTTGTACTTTCCTATGGCGCTGTTTTTACCCATTGGTGTACCCTTCTTTGGGGAGGGGGTGGGGCCTGTTGGTACCCATGGTATACACTTTGTAGGGCATGTTGTAGGTTTGGTTTCAGGGTTTGAACTCTGTGTTGTACCCTTCTTTGGAGAAATAGTGTTGGAAGTTAGTCAATCTCCAAGTTAACCATCCTGTACTGTCGTGTGGTGTAGCCTACTTTGGAGGGTGTAGAGTTGGTGAGCAATCAATACCCATATTAGTTCTCAGGTTGACTGGTTTAGTTTTTCTGAAATGGGTAGTAGTGTTAGTGCTGCTCTTATTAGTCATTGCCCATGTCAGTTCCCAGGTTGTCTATCCTGAGGTGTACCCTGTTTAAGGAAAGTTGTGTTATTACTTTCTTGGGGTATGTTGTGTTTCTCCCAAGGGTCTATGTTTATACCTACCTTTGTTAATAGGGTTTCTACCCGGTTTCTCTGAGGGAGGGGGATGGAGTGTAATGATATTTCGGATACTTGATTGGTGTTGTGTATCTTGTTATTGTACACCATGGGGTAGGTGTTGTTTGGTCGTTTGAGTGTTTTGTTTCACCTCACTCTTCACTCTTCATCCTGTGTCTCTGATTACTCTTTTGTCTTTGTGGTTGTCGTTGCAGTCTCTTGTTTTGTAATCTTTGTTTTCCTTTATTTCTTTTCTTTTCTATAAAGGAGGGAGATGTGTTGTACATTGATTCTTCATGTAATATGGTTGTCTTTTGTCTTAGTCCTTTCTTTGTGTTTTCTTGTTCTCTGTCTACCACAATGCCTATGTATGTTCTGACTTCTACCTGGAGAATTCCACTAGTGTCAGTTGGTGGTCTGGTCGGCTGGCGTTGTACATTGATTCTTCATGTAATATGGTTGTCTTTTGTCTTAGTCCTTTCTTTGTGTTTTCTTGTTCTCTGTCTACCACAATGCCTATGTATGTTCTGACTTCTACCTGGAGAATTCCACTAGTGTCAGTTGGTGGTCTGGTCGGCTGGCGAGGTTTGTGTACTCGGCTGTGTCTTACAATAAATCTACATGTAATCAACTAGAAGTATCCTGTCATCTATGACCATCTTATTTACAACACACAACATTATTACTAGAAAATGCTCAGCATGATCTCAGTTAGTGAGATACCCATTAGGATCTGATGCAGCGGCGCTAGATTTGGCATCAGGGATTCCGGGACTAAGGATGGTGTAGTATAGTTGAGTTCAGCTTGATATCAGGGATTGTTGGACTTGTGGCACTCACCTACTCTCTGTGAGTGTTAGACACATGATGCTGCAACACTGAAAAAGCTTGAGTTGGTGTCCCTTGAAGCTGTAGTACAGGGGATCTCAGCTTGTTTTAAGTGAATGAGGTAGCAATGATACTGAAGTACTAGACAGCTAATCTTGGTGTCGGTGAGTATGGATCTAACAATCTCCTACAGTGAAGATTATAGCTCACATCTGGACTCAGGTTGCTGTACTACTGAGAGTGTACTTAGTTGTTAGTGCGTGTATGGCCCATGAAAACACAATTTTGCGAAATCTCATTTTATATCAGTCAGCGTGGGACCCACAAATTTGCATATCTGAGATATCTCTTAGAGCTCTTATCTTGGCATGTGTGAGTGAAGGACTAATCAAGCTGTGGTTCTGGAAGATGGCATCTGGGTTTCAGCAGGTGTGGGACTCAAGAAGCTGAGTTATGGAAAATTGTATTAAAATTTCGTCTTGATGAAAGTGAGCGAGCGTCGCATGAGGCTGCAGTCGCGAGATGACTTATTGAGACCTCTTGGCTTCAGTGAATGGGATCTCTTGAAGCTGAAGATTAGTGAAATTTCCTCCTGGTTTGGCGAGTGTGGGATACCCGAAGTTCACTCACCTTTGTGAAAAATCTTAGGTCCTGTAACCTCCACTTCTCTCAAACCCAAATGAAGCCTGCATGAAATCAAAAAGAAGAGTCAACTTGCTAGGCAACACCAACCAACCTGTCGTTACATTATAACATTACAGCACCTAACAGTGGTACTGGAAATAGTTGTTGTTGGTAGCCAATGTCAGCTGGAAGATGCTTACTGTTTATGTACTTCTTCTTTTGATGGTCTGTCTATGGAAAAACAAGTGAACGGACTTACCGGGACTTGCTTTGCACTAATCCTGGCCCTTAGGAAACTATACCTCTGCTTGACCTGCCAGCCAGATCCCTGATCTCTAGAAGTGTAATACTAAGTAGGCTGGATCACTGCAATGCTCTTTTATTATGAGCTCCCAGCTATTTATTAAAGAAGCTAGAACACATCCAGATAATTACAGCAAAGTTAACACTGAACAGACCTCGACACTCCTCTGCACAAATGCTCTGAAAGATCTCCACTGGCTGCCCATAAAACAGGATCTTTTTTAAACCTCTCTATATGACATAAGGCACTACGCAACAAAGGACCAAAAAACCCTTACAAGCCAAACTAATAAAATATACTCCTGGCAGACACAGGCAACTATGTCCAAGAACTCAGATTCAAAAAAGTCTGACAAGGAGGACATACTTTTAGCACTAATGCAGCTCAGATGTGGAACAAATTACCAGCTCCATTAAGGCCTTACTCTGAATTATTAAAATTCAGAAGGTCACTGAAAACGTGGCTGTTTCCTCATTGACAATCAGTTTTAGCTTCAGATCTCCATCAGTTGTTTTTCTTACATAGTGGTAATACCTTGTGCCAGGTAACCATTTTTGGTCACAGTGCGCTTTATAAGTACGACCTACTACTACAACTTCTACTTTGGAAAGTTTTAACAGTTGTATTCCAGAACCTAAATAACACTGACATATAGATTCCAATGAACTGGTGATTTAGTTTGTTTGTGGCTACAGTGATTTACCACAATCAAATAAAGTGTCCAAAAATAAATGCAAGCACTAGAAGATAACCAGCAACTTATCGATTAACTGATCGGGCAAAGCCTTAAACCAAATTATATCCTGGAGACTAGACCATATTTTGACACATCACCAGTTAGTTTCTCAGACTACCCACAGGACCCATCTGACCTTTTAGATAGCTAAGAGTGCCGTGCTGGTTTGGGTTAAAGAAGATAGAGCAATCCAGGGCGAGTGCATTTCCATTTACTGCGATGCAAAGTTTTGGCTTGAACTTACATGCCGCTACCTTCTTCAATTTTGAGCTTTTGTCCATCCCAAGTTAAATTCATCCAATGATCTTCTTTATCGTCTATTCTGGCTGAGTGCATTGAGGCCTTTCCCACCAGGTGCCATTTGCCAGTGATCTACAAAATAAAGATAACCTGAAAATGAAAGTCTGTTTTAAGCAGCGGAAGGTTCTCCCAATTGTCCCCACAGTTCAGATTTTTTCCCCACTAGAATGACCCAGAGAAAAACAGCCTTTGTGTACACTAGATAATACTTACCAGCACAGGGTTGCAGAACTTCCCAACTCTAGCACAGGATCTGCTCAGCTGACTGGTGCATGGCAACAGAGCGTGATCATTTTAGAGCAGAATCGGCTGAGTGGGATAACATATGCCTACAGGACCAGCTGTCATCTCCAGGACAGGATGGGATCAAATGAATGGCTGATGTTTACAGCCCCAGCCAGTTCTCAGTGTGGGTGAATGTCCAGCACCCTTTCCTCCAGATTCCTCAGCTGGCTTAGCTGCACATCTTTTCCAGAGAGTTATTTTTGTGGGGAGCTTGAAGCATGACCAACTGGAACCCTCCATCAGTTATGCTACTGTCATCTCCACAATTCTTTTACTTCTCCTCTGGGTCGCAGTCCCTGCTGCAATAACCACATGGCTCTTTCCTTCTTATCGTTATGCTCTGTCTGACCTGGTAGGCGACCCGTGCCACAAGCCCCTTGTTAGGGCTTTCGATGATTATGAAATGCTGCTTGACAACTAATCCTAGACTTCCTCCAGTATTTGGTGTCCACCCAGTGGTTCTCCTTTTAACGTTGGTGACTACAGCCTCCATGTGAGGATTATCACACTGCTAGCAATTGATGGCAGTGGATAACAGTAGTGAAGGCGGGGAGACTGTCCTCTGGTGCTCCCTGGTAAATTCATATAGTAAGTCATAACTGGGCCCCCCATTCTTCCTGCTTGAATGTGTAGTTAGGTGTAGAGTGTGTGGGAAACTTCTAACGTGTGTGGGGGGGGGGTGGCTTGTGCCTCTCTTTTATTTACAGAGTTCTTAGTGCTAGGATGTTCCATAAAGTTAGTCTATTCAGGGTGAGTTGTATCTCCTTTACCTGCATGCCCCCCTTGAACTGCTCCTCATGGTCACCTGGCAATTGCAACTGCTTGGCTTTCCATACTTAAACCCGAAGGTAGGAAGTGTTTACTTTTGTTGCTCATGGGACTTGGTTAAGCCAGTGGCAGCAGGCCAGCCTATGACTTGGCTTGTGACATACCTGCTCAAAATAATCCCTAACAGGAAGATAATGACACACACCTCTTGCAGTAAAAAAGTACACACATGCATCCTGTGCTTTGTACCAAATGGTATGGACTCTCTGATTTTCAATGTACATGGAGAACATATTCATTTAAAACGTTGTTGCCATGGAGATGTGGCATACTGAATAGAAAATGTCCCTTGTGGTCATTGCTTCCCCCCAAAGGTTTTGGGAAATCGCTGATTTTCACTGGTCAATTTGAGTAGGCCAGCTTCACCCAGAATTGGACATGTCAACCCTTGCAGTATGTGTAATTTTCACTCTTTCACACTAGAAACTGTGCCCACCCATGCAGAGGACGGCGAGGACCAGAGATAAGAAACTTGACTGTCTCCTTTCACAAGACTGATGCTGAGACTCCGTACTGCTACTGGTGAAGCATGTAGGGAGGAGGGTGTCTTATGACCAGACTACCCCTATGTAGTGTGCTTGACACTAAACACACTTATTATAGTGCCTACAGAGGCAGCATGCTACACTGTGCAGGATGTGTAGTTGGTATTCACCTGCAGCTTTACTTCAATGTGCAGAAACTTGCTCTGTGGAGGATGTCAGAACTGAAACCTACCAAAACAGGGAAGTTGAAACTGTTTCCCAGTGAAGAAGCGGAAGCTTCAATTTCACTCATTAAGACAAATTTACCGATAATAATGACAAATGTGGTTTAAACGTGTATCTTACACGTTTAGTGAAAACTCACATTGAGATGAGTTAAATTGTGCCATTCAGCACCGTAAAAGCGAGCTTGGATTAGTTAGAACAGAGTAGAATAAATAAACACAGTGGGTTTGAGATGATTTTTCAAGAGTTTTATATTAACCGGAAATGTCGAAACTAAAATAGAAAAGAAAAACTTCGCACTTCTTGCAGAGTGATATGAAAACACATAGGTGGTAACTTTTCTATCTTTCACGTTAGAGTTCTGTAATTCTGAGCGAAGCTGCTTCATAGTTTGTGGATTATAAATGTCTGAAAATGATTTTAGTTCCGTTGAAATAATAAAATATTTTACATGTTGGTTCCTTTGAAAATGAAGTAAGTAATACGCCATAATTACAGTCATGCATTTATGTGTATTAATGAGCTGCAAATATATTAGAATAATTGAAGAATGATAAATGGGAATATTTATGATGCTTTTATATAATAATTTGGAGCTTTTGTATTAGATTGAAATATAGATTACAAAAAGGCATTTAACTTGATTTTCTCCTCAGCCTGTATCTTTCCATGACCTGTCACTGTGAACTTTGAGGTGGATTCAAATGCTGCACATTTAGCTCTGGGCCTGGTACATTCTTTTATTTTACAGGTGGACACTTCTTAAAATCTTCATTATTTGGATTTGGTGAGAAACTCACTGCTGAACCTCGACCTGGATGATGCAACAATGTTAACGCTTTCTGTAGACGACCTGCAAGGGTGTGTCATAGTTGATTCTCACATGATGCATGGGAAGGTTGCTTCAAGTAACAAAATGCATATGTTGGACGGAAGAAGTGGTCACATGGGATCAGTCCACTATGAACTGACAATTAACGTCATGATGACAAATATTGCCTGTAAAAACTAGGGGTGGGTGGAATTTGCGTAGTCACGCTGTGCAAAGCTCTGCGAAACAGTAGCAAATCTCGGCGAGCGCCTCAAAAGTTCTGAAAACACGCGGAAATGCGTGTTCCGCCCGTTCACGATGATTTTTTCCTGTTCACGAACGTTGTTTGCGTGCTTGGGGAGAAATATCTTGCTAACATGCATTTTGAAAGCGCGGATCGCAAAATTATTCAAATTCCGCTAGCGGAACGAAATTTTCCGCCCAGGCCTAATAAAAATCCATGGCCTTTTGGGAGGAGAGGAATTCTCTTTTTAGAGGAGCCTTTTCTTTGGAGCCTATGCAGAGACGCTCTCGGGCTTTCCCTATTTCCTGAGGACTCTTTGGCGATGCTCCAGAGAACTGTGGCCATTGTCAGTGTTCCATCACTGTCTTGACTCTTTTTGTCTGCCAAACTTCCTGACATTTTTTCCTTTTTAGATTAATGGACACATCCCTACTAGACTTTAACGTGAACCTTGTGCCCTTTCCTCTGTGTTTGAATACGTTGAATGGATGAGATATAGCACTCCTATTGGACCGGTGCTTACCTGCACATCTCTTGTAAGCATTGTTGCTGACAGCAGTGTGTTTCGCCATCGCTGTTGTAGCAAGAGATCTAGTTTGAGCAGTGCCAGTGACTCTGTAAAGCCAGTGTACCTGCACCCTGAAATTGCCTCACAACTGCTTCTTCTTGGAGTGCTGATGACTGTGTGCCTGCAACGTGTATTTGCTGCAAAACTGTTTTATACACTACCAATATCACGTGTCATACCCCATTCGACGAGAGGGGCTATTTGACAGACAGGAGCTACTGGGCCCAAGCCCAGTAGTCTCCTGATCCTTCTGGACCTATCATCTGCATTTGACACAGTAAACCACCCCAAATTATTTGAACACCTTGAAAATAGGATGGGCTCATCTGGAATGGTACTGAAATGGTTCTACTCCCTCCTAGAGAACAGATCGCAAAGATTCCTGGTAGATAACAAGCTATCCCCACCATATCCAATTCAAATTCAAATTGGGGTTCCACAAGGATCAACTCTATCACCTTCACTATTTAACCTATAAGTCGAACCATTAATGGGGGTACTGCATAATGCTAACATTTCCTTTCACATGTATGCTGATGACACCCAGCTGTATATGAAGATATCATCACCAAAAAAGATCAACACTATGAACCAAGCACTCAAGAAAACAGTTGAATGGCTAGCTGATAATCATCTTAAGCTCAATTCTCAGAAAACCGAATTCTTTCTGATCTCCCCTCCTAAAAGCTCAGCCAAGATTAACGAATGGACCAAGATGGTCAGAGCACTAAACAGTACCCCGATTCAACCAAATCCCTCAGTATCACACTGGATAAAGATCTAAACATGCGAGCACACATCAACGCAATGGCAAAAAACATGCGCTTTCATCTGAATTACCTCAGAAGACTGAAGCCACTCATCATGAAAATGGCAGTACAGACCCTGGCCATATCAAGAATTGAACATGGATGCACAATTCTATCAGGACTCCCTAAGATCTTGACAGCTCCCCTAAAAGCATGTCTCAAGCAGCAACCAGACTTATAACAGGAACAAAAAAACGACTACATCACCCCACATCTGAAAGCGTTCAACTAGCTTCCATTCGAGGCAAGAATAGAGCTAAAATTCACGAGCATTACACACAAGGCAATACACCACAAAACACCCCATCACCTAGCCCATAAAATCACGCTGTCCGGAGGCAGTAGACCCTTGAGAGAAGCGGAGCATTTTTTGCTGAAACCAGCATTACTCCGTAAGAAAAAAGTGTACACTAGAGCGTTCATGGGAGCTGCACCAACGATTTGTAATTTGCTCCCACCGTTTATCAGAAGACTCACCTATGCTCCACGATTCAGAAAGGAGACCAAGTCCGTTCTGATGGGTACATTTCTCCCATAACATATGAATGAGTCTAGCATAACAATACTATAAAAAGCTTAGATATAGAAGAACTCAGGAATTTTATTATCTTAAATTTAACTCGACATGGCAATCTTGGTTGCAACCTAATCATCTCTATTATTCTTCATTATTTCTGTTTGATGTATGGACAAATATATGCCAATGTAAGTGATTACTTAGTCTTGCTCTTGATGAGAAAGAATTGGATATCTGATATCTGCGAATATCGAAGTTGGTTGAAATGTAAAGCGCTCTGACACCCAAACTCTGGGTCTGGTCCGCACTATAGAAAACAACAAATAAATTAATAAGCCATGATGGCATCCTGGGGTCCTTCCTACGATGATTCTGAAAACTAGATCAAGTACAACTGTTTCTGCACTTGACTCTCAGGGTAACAAGGCAAGCAGTCACAAACTAATCAAGGAGGTAGTGTTGAGGGCACAAGTCCAGAATTAAAATTCAACCAACAGATATGATATATTTAATGTCCAGTCCAGTGCTTGTCCTTGGAAATAAAAACTTACTTTTTAATTACATAGTAGTACTCAATCCTACATAGATCAGTGCAGCATACAGGGTGTTACCCAGAAGATGATTGTTTTGTGGTTGTTATTCCCACCAGGGTGACACTAGTTTGATCTGTTCCCCAGTAGAACTATGGTAGAAGCATAGGATCAGGTGCCATTTAAGTTTCCCCCACAATTCATATGAGCAATCAGTCACTGTTTACTCACGTTCTTAGCCCTGGTGTTGTACTGGGTAGATAATCAGTATTTAGTCTTTCGTGCTTTATTCTGCATGAGCTTGGTGGCTAAGTCTCAATGTAGGCGGAGGCCCTTGATGATCGCATGCAGCTTCAGCGGCGGATAACAAGGGAGTTGGGAGCTGATGATGTCATGTTAGGAGTGCGCTCACACTAGATAGTCTGGTGTCACTCGGTATGCACTGGCACCACTTTGTAGGCATTGCTGGCAGTCCTACCCCACCTCTGAGCAGATATGGATGCTTTCTAGAACAGTTGTGGCCACCACTGTGCCGATGGGCATGTCAAGGCAGTGGCAGCCACCATGAGCATGTTGTTGCAGCAGCCTGAGCCATTGCACACGGCACAGCAGATGCAGACCCTACTTTGGCAATACACATGACAAGGCAAATGTAACCCTGGCCTGGGCCAATACACTTCGCATGGTAGATGCAGTCCACCTTGAGCAGATGTGTGGATGTACATAGGCTTTTGCAGGTCTCGCTTGGAACCGCAAAGATATTGGGAGAGGCTCTACAGAACGGATTGTCCCTGGCTTCTTTCTCTCAAGCATCCTGCTTTCTCTGGGTGTTCAGTAAAGAAGGGAACACTTTGGGCTTCTCCTTCGGCACAGTCTCCCGGCAGGTAGACAGCCTTCTCAATCTTCAATCAAATGTGCAGACTTCAGGTCCTGTTGTGTCACCTTTGGGAGACTGGCTGTCAGGCAGACACTAGTCCTGGTCACCCAGCTGTCCTTCAAGTACTCTGTGGAGCGCACTCTAGCTTGGTCATGAAGAACATGGAAATGTGGGGTGGTTTGGGTCACGCTTATATGCACATTTACTAGACTGGTGATGTGGATTCACTGTGTCAGACCTTAGAACCTGCTCTGGTGGCTCTCTTATAAGTGTCCTTCTCAGGCTTCTCTCAAAACACAGCATTTGAGTAAAGTGATGCTCTTCACAGCAGGTAGCACTGGGGATGTCTCCACACTGGAGCACATCCAGCATGGGCACAATGAGATGTTATGTTTCTGAAGCTGCCTGTCATCAGCCTCGCCGAAGTAACAATTAGGGTTAGAGAAAAGCTCAGGCCTGGTCGAGAAACCTACACACCTTGAACAACAGAAATTCCATTCACACCCTTCACCTCTACCATTTACCAAATGGCAGTGCTGGGAACTACAAGTCACCAGGCCCTTGCTAGCAAACTCTTTATTAAATTGATGAGATACATTTTTCCAATCTGCTAACTTTGGTGCCTAGATCTTCACCTATCAACCACAGGAATGTAGATAATGCACTTCCACTGGATGGGAAAACTTTAATCCTCCTCGATCTTGGACAATGGTAAACCAGTTGCATCCATAATGGATCCCACTGGTTTGAGTACTCCGACTTATAAACACGCAGGGCCTGATTCACAAAGAGCCTCCACGGTTTGGACAGAGGCTCCAAAGTCGGGGCAGGATCTCTGCACTTGTGGCCAGATCTTTGTACTGCAGTTTCTCATTGTGAAGGTTCCACCACGAGTGCAGAGATCCCGCCACGACTACTGAGCCGCTGCCCTGATTGCGGACGCTCTTTGTGAACTGGGCCCACAGAGTCTTATTATTACACATGTGCTACACACACAGAAAGCATGGCCTCGACATACACGCAGTATGGCAGAGTACGGTTCTGGGATATCACATTACAGTGGAACTTTACACAGGAGAGGTCAGTAGGCCACACTCTCTTTCACACAGAAACAAGGTCTGATGACATATGTGGGATCACAAAATACAGATGTTGCCACCACCTTATGTGCTAAGCCCAAGTGCTCTGTCCACTATGAGGGTATACTTGGTGTGTTCCTTCCAGGTCAGAGGACAAGTCCTGGACCTCGCATTGTCAGGGACAGGCTTAGACCTACGCACTGCTAAACAAAGAGGGAGGGCAGAGGTATGGGGAGGTGGACTCATCTTCCAAGTCGCAATCAGATAAATAAAAAAGAGTCCCTTCCGAAGAGATAATGAAGGAGTGTAACCTCTTTTTTAGAACAGGGAAAGAAAAGGTTCTTTTTAAATACCCCTCACCCAATAGGTTTGCCGCATGATTGCATGCTTCATCATAGGGTTCCTCCCTGTCCTACTAAGGACACGCAGAAGTACCTGTACACCTATGTGGTATGTTGGAGTGGGTTGAATATATAAGAGAACAGTGGTGAGTTAAAATTAGGAGTCTACTAGGAAAAAACTACTTTATTTGATCCTCTAGTTGATATATTAAAACAAGGGGACTGTGGGAAACATTACTGGTGTCTGACCTACCATTTCCTTGGTCGACTAGTTTCAAGCCCTACCACAAGGTTTTCCTCAGGACCTTCAAGGAGAAAATACTCCCACTCCTAAAGTTAGAATTGACCTCATATGCAAAAATAAGAAAAACTGAAGAAAAAAATGTCACGCAGCACCTAATTGGTCTGTTAAAATTCCATAAATCAGGTTTCTAAGACCACAACTGGCCTCATGAGTTCAGCAGGGAAAAGAGGGACGCCTGTAGTAAAACCTCTTTCAATGCTACTCCCTAGCTGAATAACCTGATCGGTCGCCCGTGGACTCCGGAGATGGCCTACGCACACCTGCCCGATTAGCGTGATGCCAGGGCCACAAACAAAAGACAGAATGCCAGATACAGATGCAGTCAGGCACTCAGGGCAGGGCTACATGCCTGTAACCATGCAGTTGACATTCCCATCCCAACAATCTGTATGGCCCACATTCCAGCACCCTGAATTTGCACACAATTGTTGTTCCATCAGATGTGGATTGCTCTGTGATGCCTGTGTACCTGCATTGGGCACACAACTGCTTTCATGTGTGATTATGATGACTCTGTATTTTCTGCATAACTTCTTTTCCATTTTACTCCGATAACTCTATGCCACCTGTGTTCCTTAACCCTATATCTATATTTTGGTAAAGATTTCTTTGAACAATGCTGAGCATTGTAACAGGCCCCTGTGAGAAGTTGGCCTGATATATGATGCTCACTAGTTCTAGTGATCACCTTGTATCAGTCCAAACAACC
This sequence comes from Lissotriton vulgaris, assembly GCF_964263255.1. Lineage (NCBI taxonomy): Eukaryota > Metazoa > Chordata > Amphibia > Caudata > Salamandridae > Lissotriton > Lissotriton vulgaris. The sequence goes on from NC_141693.1 coordinate 1,940,274,235, forward strand.
CTTATGGTGATTGGTTGTAAGTCGACCTTATAGACCAGCTATCCTAATGGTAGCAAGGACAAAGCAGTCTTAGGCTAAACTCTTTTGGCATGTGAAGCCAGCTGTTTTACCACATATAACCCCTTGAATACCAAGTGAAAGGACACCACACAGGTTGTTATGAAAATAAACAAGATATTTATTAATAACAAACACCTCTGAGCTCTTTATGAGATCAGAGGGCTAAGCACATGACAATAAAAATACGTTTAAGTTTCACAAATTACAATGGTGCCCTAGGGGCACGTCAAACCATATACTAAGTAAGTGGGTTCAGAAAGTCGATAGAAGGAATGGAGCTGTCCAAAGGCTGTAGGATCGCTGGGACTACACTACCCTAACCTTAGGTAAGTAATAGGAGGCCCACGGGACGCGTGTGCAGAGTGTAAACTCACACGCGAGATGCGTAACAAAGTCAATGGACAGTACAATTTACGAAAAAGGTGAGTACGGACAGTTCTGACTAGTTAGGACTAAAACGACTGGAAATCTGGGCACTAGGAGAGTTGATCTACCCTTGAGAACCGAAATGCTCTTGTTACCTCACCCACGGGCTGCGGGTGCAAAGGTGTCAAAGTGTGTCGGGTTTCCGCGTTGAAGTCTATGGAGCCTTGAAGAAAGATGCTGCAGGCGACCAGGAGGAAGCTGTCCGGAGTGATCCAAGGGTGGATCAAGGAAGATGAAGACCTGAAAGCAGAGGGGACAATGTTCAAAGTCACTAGCCAGTGACTGGAGTGGAACCAGGAAGGACCCAGATGCTGTTGTCGCGATCAGGTGAAGAGTGGATGCTTGACTCTGCAGCCACGAGGACCAGGAGGTGTCTTCGATGACCAGGATGGAGGCACGAGCTGTCCCACGCAGGCTCTCGCTGTCGGCGGTGTTGGTTCCGGATTCGGCTTCAACAGGCCTTGGCACAGGCAACCCACGCGGTGAGTGGAAAAGGCGTCTGGTGCGGACCAGGAGAGTCCGGGGTGCTTCTCCTTTGCAGGGAAGCAAGGGCCAGTCTGGAGCAACCAGACCAGTGGTGTAGATTTCAAGGATCGTAGTCTAGGAGGCCACTAGCCAGCCGGCAAGTGACCAGACAACGCGTCGAGCAGCAATCAAGCAAAAGGGCCCCACGCAGATCTTGTGGATGCTGGAGGGCTGATCTTCTGCGAAGGAGCTGCTCGGGGCTGGGGCTTCTCAATCCCCAAAGCACTTCGTCGAGGATGCCTCTGAAGTCGTGCTGGAAGCGAAGTGCAGTTTCTTCAAGATGGCCGGTCCCACGTGTCTCGTAGCACCCACGGATCTCAGCTGTGCTGCAGATGTGAGTTGAGGTCGGAGAGGTCTGGAAGTCCGGGTCTCGTCGGGCTCTGAAGTCTGGATCCACCAGGGAAGACGACAAAGTGAACCGCTAGGACGCTTGATGGTGACTGCTGATGCAGGGTGGCCACTCCTTGGCCACAAGGGAGATTTCTTCAGTCTTCTGTGGAGCAGAACGTCGAAGTCCAGAGTTTCTTCTTGTAGATTCAATTCAGGATAATCTAATTTGGAATGGGACCATCTCCTACCTTTATTCTCCTAAAGGGGGCTGTACTATCACTAGGTCCCTCCTATGGGTGGGACCTGGAAGGGGGGTGGTTACACCCCCTATCCTTTGTCCGGTTTCGCGCCAGAGCTGGGGCTGGAGTGCCCCAGCAACTGGCTTGAGCCGGTGTATGCACAGGGCACCTTGTGTGCCCCAGGCTTGTCTCATTCCTTTCAGGCCTGTCCTACCCAATACTCAAAATCCTGTCTGGGGTGGTGCTAGCACCTCCCAAGGCAGGAAACCCTTTGTCCAGATCTCCCTCGCTGGAAGGACACCCAGCAGCAGGAGTTCAGACTCGTGTCTGTGGTGGCAGCATCCATTTTGTGATGCTGAGGCTCGAGTTAACTTTAACCGGGGTTCACAGTTACATACATGACGTGTCCCTCTAAAAGGGTGGAATGCTACCCCCGTCGCCAGAATTGGCGAGGGGGTAGTATTCCAATTCGTATGGCACCTTACCCGACATGTTTTGATAATGCTATGCCAAAGATAGCAATAACCGCGAGGATTATAATGCACGTAAGAATATATGGTATAGCGTTATCATGGAAGCAGCTAAAGGACTTGGTTCCGAAAGCTGCAGACAGGCTCAGCTCATGACAGAACACTATCTCACATAATTCCAAGCACTCTGCCCCCAGGATTGTTAAGCTGCAGCCCCTGGTAGGCCTTGGGTTCACTTATGCCCTGGGTACCTATGGTACACTGTACAAGGACTTACAAGAGTGACCCAATACCAATTGGTAAATGCAACTAAAGTACATGGATGTCAATTTAGAGAGAGACCAGCTAGGCTGTGGGTCTGATTAGCAGGCCCACAGCCACGGAAAGTCGAAAACCAGTGAAGCAAAAAGCAAAAATCTGGGGTGACCATAGGATTGCAGACCCTACTCTCCTACAGCCCCTCACTCTGCCTCAATGATTATCGTTTTTCAAGTGGCTTGATGACCCTGCCTGGTGGGTGTGCCTCCACTGTGCATATTCACTGCATCTTTTTATCCTTTAGTGATTTTTTATCCGAGCACCCTAGGGTGCACATTGCCACTACTGCAGGTCCTTTCACCACAGCCAGTGGCCCCAGACAGAGCAACCACTTCCAACCAGGATGTCCTAAGAAGTGTAGTGTCAATTTGTAGATTCTATGGAGCTGTGAGGCACAGATCAACGAGGACTAAAACCTGGTATCTAACAGGGCCATAAGCACATTCATCTAGCAGACACCTGTGCTTAACCATTAGACCGTAATGGACCCACTAATAGTAACCAGGTATGATTGCATGCAAAACAGGCTTCATAGGCTCACAGACTACTGCTTCAGAATATCAATGAATGTCATGAGAACTTCTTGAAATTATTGAGGATTTTTTCTTAAGGGCAATAAAAGTCTTATTTAATTTTCTAAAACAATAACACTGCTTGAGGAGTATATTTATTGTGAGTGATGCCTGTGTTATCTAAATTAGATATTTTGCCACACACCACCCTCCAAGAGTAAGCCTTGACAGTCCATGTTTGTTACTCCCTGAAGGGCAACACCAAAAAAGAGGTACCTCACATTTCGGTGACCTCGCAGAAGTACCTGTTGATTGCGTTTTGAGGCTTAGAGGTAGTTCTTGTCACAAGAAATGCCTCACTGTCCTTGAGCCATGCTGACCCCAGGGGACTGGCCTTAAGCATGTTTACGACTTCCTAACTCAGGTTCTTCCTCCACATATGCCTGTACACACAGCTTCAAGAGATGCAGTTTGTGACCACAGTGCCTAGAGCTCAGTGCTCCAAATTGGAAAGTGCCTACTACAAGTCCCTTTACAGTCAATCTCTAAACATCATGCTTCCTTAGTGGTCATTTGGGGATTTTCTTCATAGCAGAATCTTCATGAAAATATTTCAGAAGAGACTCCATCCGAATGAGGTTACTGCAACGTTGTTTTAACAGCCCCCAAATTGGATGATTTGTTCTTTCCCCACTCTAGATCCAAAACCCAGGGAAGGACTCATTGAGCCAAAAGCTGGTCTATGCTGTGTCCACTTCTGATGGTGGCACCCAGTTCGGTCACATGTCTAAAGTTGGAGTAAGCACTAATTTGCACCAATGGTCTAAGAGAGGTCTAATGGATCTAAATATACCAGCGAGGCTCCTAAAATGTTCTTCTAAGTACTCTCTGGGCGATGGTACCAGAATCATTCATCCAGTAGGGTCTATCAAGCAATTGGACGATTAACAGACCTCTGGAAGCAGGGCTGTTTGAGTCATCACTCAGGGCAGGGCAGTAGTGAGTAGGAGCAGAAGAGCTTACAAGTACACTCGCACAGTGGAGAGGGGACAGAGAATGTGGCTGAGATAGCAGCATTCGCTTGTATACACTACTAGTATATTTGGATCAGAATACTGAAAGAGATGCCTGCAGATGCAGTGAAAGAGGCAGAGGAGCTCAGAAAAAGTACTACTGACTACCAAATACTTTGCTGAGTATCCAAGCTCCAAGACAACTATACTATTCCTATCGCTCAAAGAAAATGACAACTTGAAATGCAAATTGTCCAACACCACACTACACATATTTATTGGAGCATATAAACGTGTGTTGAGAAGGCAACTACTCAAGGTCTTACTAGCAGAGTAACAGTCTCAATACATCCCAAAATACCTTACTAATACGCCATCAGTTTCCTTGCTGGAGGGCACACTCCATTAGGTAGGGTTTTTGTTACAAGAATGGTATGTTTAGACACCTCAATAATAACATAATTCTTGGTGCATTAAACATAGGTTAAAGAAGTGATGTGAGACATATGGATCAGTTTAAATGTAAATAATATTAAATGCCACCTATATGTACTGTCTGAGTGCAGTTTCGCTGTGGCTTCTATTCGCTTTGGTGCAAAGAAAGCCAGCACTGCTTACCGTAGAAGGGTCCAAGGGATCCACTATGTGGTGGACGGCGTCGCAATGAGATGCTGAGGAGGGAACAAATAATGGATCAAATATTAGTATGAGCCTCGGCAGACCACTATAAGCAGGTCTCTTTTCTTGGGTTCATATTCTCACCAATGATGCCAAAGTATAAAACACACAGAAGCCCATAGGGAAGCTTAGTGCTATGGTTTCTGGTAAACAATCTCATACTTTTTTTCTCCAATATTTAAATATAAAGATGTACCTCATCACAAAATATTGAAAAGGAGTTTGCCCATTTTTGAAAAAAGAAGAACATGGGTCTACAGTTGGCACACATCTGTGTATCAGTGCCTGAATGGTCTTGATATTGATAAAGCTGTATGTCATATCGATTAGGAAAGCAATACAATAAAGGACAGCTGCAAGAGACAGGTTGCCAGTATCTTGATTTCATGGAAAAATACAAAGTAATATCAGCATTTCTTTTTCTTCTACCACTGAGCCAATGAAGTTGGCATTCTAATATGTGAAGTTGGCATTCTAATATGGGAAGATGGCATTCTAATATATGTTTGAAACTTGAGGACTATCACAAAATATGAAAATGGGATAGGAGTCTTTTAACAAAACCCCAGAAGGAAATCGTTGGGGAAAGTCCAAAGGCATATTATGATGCAAAAAAAAAGGTGGTAATGATTGTATGACAATAACAAGTAGTAAACGATAAAGATCATAGTACGGTATTCCCAAATAACACTTCAAGTTTTAGGCCACAAACCTCCAGACCACGTAGCTATCAACCAGTGGGTGTACCTTCTTAAAGTCAGCATAGGTTATCATGTAATTCTGACAGCAGTAGTAAAATATGTTATATACTCTCCCTTATAGTTTCTTAAGTTTATCCCTCTGCGTTCCAGTGCAGACAAATTCTTGACATTTTTAAAAAGAAAAATATTGAAGTTAGCCAACAAATATTTCATACTAATGATTTTTTCCAATGTGATAGTCCAAATAGATTAATGTTTCCAGAAAAGAATGTTTCCAGATTGCAGAATTGTGTTTTGTATACTTCCAGAATGACCGAACGTTGTGTCTAATCTCAATCTGATAGCCATGTTGGAAGTAGAGTAAATAACATTCCAAAATGTCCAGCCACATCTATTTGTTCAGCCAATGCTTGTTAGATTGTCTCTTGAGCAATGTCAAAGCAAATAGCTGTTCTTTTCTATACTTCCAAGATGGTGGCCATTTTACTGCTATACACAACATGGTGGCTCTCTTGAAATGTTGAAAATAACTTTCCAAAATGGCTGGCTGCTTCTGATGACTTTGACAAGGTCGACATATTAGTTCAAGTATTGGCAAAGTCAATAGCAGCAGGTGTGACAGGCAGGTTGGGAGAGAGAGACAGAGCCACAGCAGTGCAGGGCGTTTATTTAACCAAACTATCAATATATAACAATGACATAGGCGATAGCTGCGAACATGATAGGGAATGCTTCACTGTACATAAAAACTGTGTCTGAAGAACAGCTTGTATTGGACACTTGAAAGGAGAAGAAAACAAGTTACTTACCTGTAACTTCAGTTATCCAGTATTGGTATCTTTCATAGATTCCCATGCCTGAATCATTCCCCATCGCCAAGGCAGGGGTCCCACGGTACATAAAAAAGCAGTGCCAAAAGTAAATTACAGTAGTAGGCCTATGACAAAGGCCTGAGGCCTAGATTGTTGTAGCCTATTTACCTCATTATGCTAAAAAGACCAAAGTCTTTGTTCCAACCAATCAGCTCACAGAACCATCTAGAACCCTCTCTGCAGTGACAGTTCTCCTCAGATTTTCGTTAGCACAGGTGGGAATGAGTATCCTAAAAATTAGAGAACTGACTCTCCGGGGAGGAGGGTGGGTGCATGTGAATCTATGAAAGATATCAATACTGGATAACTGAAGTTACAGGTAATTAACTTGTTTTCTTATCCAGTATTGGGGTATCTTTCCTAGATTCACAAGCCTGAATCAAAATAGCAAGCAGTATGCCAGACAAAAGTCGGTTGCGGATGGTGGGAGACTTATTGTGATACACTCCCATAAACACATGTTTAACAACCAACAATTGCGAAGTAAATGCATTACTAATTAAAAACATGACGAAATGCCAAAGAGCAGTCATATAATATTAAACAGGAAAAGCAATATCACTACAAAAGAAGCAAGTAATTTGCAAAATACGTACATCTTTGACCTTCATAGAAATATAGAAAGGCATAGACACATTATAAGATGAATAAAACATTGGTTACCTGAACTTGCTCTTATGGAAACAGGTGACGTAAAACTGCTTGACCAACTGCAGCATCATGTTGATTTGCTGATTGCAAGCAGTAATGTCTTGTAAACGTGTGGACATTCTTCCATGTCGCAGCCCAGCAGATATCCTCTAGCGTCACTCCTGCAAACAATGCTGTAGACGCTGCTACAGCTCTTGTAGAGTGAGACCTGACAGTCCTTTGTAATGGTCAGTTAGATTTGATGTGGCAAAAATGTATCGCAGAGGCTATCCATCTGGAAATTGTGGCTTTAGTGACCGCTTTCCCCAGCGTAGCTTGGCCATAAGCCACAAATAACTGATCTGATTTCCTGATGCTTATTGGTCTTTGAAGATAAAACTTCAAACATCGGTTAATATCCAAGGAATGCAGTGTTCTTTCCGCCGGGGTTGAATGATTTGCGAAGAAAACTCGCAACTTCACTGGTTCATTAAGATGGAACTGAGAAGGCACTTTGGGTATTAACCCCCGCACTCCCCCATACCGTGGAAGTATCTACCCCAAGACCAATACCCCTGTTATCCCAATACACTTAGCCAACAAGGTTGTAGTTGTTGTGGTGGTTGTAGGCCGCAGTTTTATTGGGATCATAAATCATATCTGGGTCATATACATGTCAACACAATATCCCATAAATTATGTCTGGGTCATAAACATGTCATACAACCCATCTGGGGTCATAAATCATACATGCCATCGCCGTGGTCATAAATCATATCTGGATCATAAATCATACATGTCATCATCATTTACATAATTCATATCCGGGTCATAAATCATACATGTCCTCAACATTGTCATAAATCATATCTGGGTCATAAATCATACATGTCATCATCATTGTCATAAATCATATCTGGGTCATAAACATGTCAACATCATCTTGTGCAGATCATATCGTGGTACATTCAGTTCGTAGATGGCACACCTACCAAACCAGTTCTTTTGTTGTTCCGTTGGTATTCCTCATTGTCGTGTTACCTCAGGGACCGCCATTTGGCTGGTCACCCACGCCCTTTGCGTGTAGGGAGGGGTAGCTTCTCCAAGGAGTTAGGCCCCCAACTCGCTACCTTTATGTGCCCTGCCGTCCGGCCGGGTCTGGGCCGCGAGCGCCGTCTCCGTTCGCTACTCCCCTCGTTGGCCCGGCCACCTCACCCTGCCATGCGGCATCCCAGAATGAGTGGCCTACTTCTACACACTGCCCTGTTGGTGTGTCTCCTTAGCCATCCGTTGTAACAATTCCCACCACGCCGCAGGGAGGCGCACGTCTTCCTGCGGCTCCCCCCTGCTTCCATGATTATTGTGGCTCACATGCGCAATTGCGTCACCGGACGGCTCTTCACTGACTCTCCTTCTTTCGTCCGCCGGCTAGGCTCGGACGTGGCCGAATGGTTCTAGGCGACCAGAGGAAACCCAAGGTGAACACCGCCAACCATATTCTGAGACGGCCTTGTGCTTCTTTCCCTTTATTTGTGAGGCCGGCCCCCATACCCACACTGGGGTGGGCCCAGGATCTGCGCTCGGGGTCACTCGCACCCCGCTCAACAGTCCTTCCTTTTGGCCCGGGAGACTACGTGATTTGCCCAAAATCACAGGATGTTTTGAGCCTCCTTGTCGAAGCTGGATTGTGGTTTATGGTATGCTCAAACTTGCCCACTGCCTGGGCTCCTTCCTGTGGCCTTATTAGGCCGCGCCCTGCTCATGCCACCCTGCCGTGCGGCATCCCAAGGTGACCCGCCTCGCCACTCACTCTGCCGTGCGGCATCCCAAGGTGAGCGGTCCTGACTGCAGGCAGTGTGGTCTACAGTAGCTGCACCTTGGAGTTTGCTTCGGTTGCTCCTATCTGGATCTTTGCAAAATTGGCCCTTCGCCCGCTGGGGGTACCCCCATGCATCTGACAAGCAGCACACCGCGTAATACTTACTCCTTCTGCTGTAATGCCATTGTATCACTGTCACCTTTTTGCGGGCCCGCCCTGGGTCTGTTGTCAGCTGCTTGCTGGCACCGCCCCTCTGGTCCCCGCTTCCTATGTGACATCTGCTTGCTGCTTAGGCAGGCGCCAGAGAATGCCGGGCAAGGTGCTGCTTGGCACCGTCGGTGCTTGCGTTTCCGCATTTCCCTACGTATACAGATGTAGGTATTGCTCAGTGTGCCTGTGACCGCAACCTGCCACAGAGCTTGCACTGTGCGTCTTATCATCTCGCTGTTGTATTACTGTTTCGTCTTCGTCATTGCCGCTCCCCACAGCCTTTCATTTCTGTGCCATCTCACGCGTGATCATTTTGTTTATTTCTATACCTTCGCTTATTCTCCAGACTCTCGTTTGCTGAGTGGCATGCGAGTGGGAGCTGGGAGATCTAGGTCTCCCGAGCATGTCTTTTTTTTTTTGCGTGAGCATATTCTGCGCATGCGCACCTGAGCAAATAGGGCATCAAACTACGGGGGCCTTCAACTGACGGAATATCGTAGTTACCAAGGCCTTTCATGCTGAAGTACGCCAAACTCGGCTATTCAATCTAGGCCATGCTTGCTTTTTGATACGTCATTCTCTTGCGTATTTAAATAACGTATTTGGGGATGAGGGGCGTATTGACTGTTTTAAACCATTTAACATTGCCGGCATTCTGGAAATAAACCCCTGAAGCGCCTGTGGTGTCGTACGCAAATGTGCTCTCAATCTGGTGTCCTTTGCCCTAGCACTAGGTCGCCGTTAGTCTGTAGTGGCGACAGTGACTGAATGGTTTTTTCACCACGGCACTCCCTGTCCATTGGACGCCCATTTAGCGCCACTGTGCATTCTCCTTCCTTTGGCGAGGAGGCGCGAATCTCCCCTTGGTTTCTGGCCGCTTCAAAGCGCCCCGAACCAGTATCCCACTCTGAGGGTGGGAGAGAGAGGAAGGAGGGGGGGAGGGTAATGGCGCCTTTGTATGGTGCCATCCCATGATGCTCACCCTCCTTCGGGGGGTGCAGCGCCTCGTCTATATTCACCTTCAATGCTTTTAGATGCAACTCCTGCCTTGCTTTATTTATGTCGTGGTGCTATATGCGATCGACACTGCTCTTTCAACTTCCCTCTTCCGTTTGCAGGTAACAGGTTGGCGTGTTGTTTTACTGCCCCTGTTCACTTCTGTTCTCTTAACGTTTAATTAATGCATCCTTCCACTTCTTTATCGTCATGACGGTCTATACGATCTAGCTCTTCATAGGCATTGAGATTCTTCTAGTACAATGCGGTCCTCGCATCCGCCGCCTCATACTGGCTGTTTGTAAACGGAATGCTCTATCTGGACCATTAGCTACACATCTTTCAGCTTTATTTGAGACCCCGCTCCCTCGGTCGTTCATGCTACCTGACGGAATTCCCAGCCTGCCGTGCATGCGCATCAGCAGTTAGGCTTTTTCCTTAGATGTGTACGACCAGTATTAATTAGCACAAAGCTACCCGGGGCACTTTCCTCATTTTAAGTTCTTCCTGCGCTGCTCGCCTGCTGCTTAAAAGCCCCCTTTCGCGGCGAAGATCTCCTAATCTCTCCTTACGTGATGGGTCCTTTTCTATCTCGTTTATCCTGGGTGGATTCCAAAGTTGGGAGCTCTGGCCCTTCCACTCCGCCTTGTGCCACATCTGCTCTAAGCCCTTATGCCCTTTGCTTTGGGGGGGGGAATGCCTAGCCAGCCCACGGGGCGTTCATTTCCGGCTATATTCCCCCCCTCGTTGTCGTGACTTCTCGACCCCTCCTTTGTGCGCCGACCGCCGCGAGCAGGCACCCTTATACCACTGAAAGAAATAGGGTGTAATGTATTTTAATAGCCTTCGCACCCTCCTTTTGTCTGGTCCCTTACCTTGCCCGGCCTGTTGTCTTGTCCCGGCGCTCCCTCTTCCCCCGACGCCTGGGGGCTGGTAGCCGTTCTTTAAGCCATGGCCTTCCTCTCCTAGATTTCTCCTTCCTCGTCACCATCTTTTTTTTTTTTTTTTTTTCCCCCGGCGGTAGGCGAGGCGACTTCTGTTCCCTCAGCCGGCGGCTCCGTTTCTTGTAGCTGGGTACCTCGTCTGGTCGCCGGTTTGCAGGGTGCAACTGTGATTTGCAGGGTGCGGCATGTTTCAGCCTTGCGCATTCCGCACCTTGAGCCATCTTGACGCCTCTGCTCCGCCTCCGTGTAGGACTCCTGCGACGTTCTACTGCCCCCCAACTTCCCGCCCAGATTTTTCCGGGCTACGGAAGATTCTTGAGGGATCCCTGCGCAGGCCGGACTGTTGCGCGGCTAGGCATCTGCTTTTCGTTCACCCTTGGTGCCCGCCTGGACAGACCACCGGGCCTGCTGCTAGCGCTTAACCCCCCCTCACCACTTTACCTCGCCACCACCGCTACTCCGCTCCGCCTGGATCTTTACCGAAGCAGGGAGCCTCTTCCACCCCGGCCTGGGAGGGGGGAGGGAGGGGGGGGGGGGGGTGAGGGTGCACTTCGTCGTCGACTCCTTTGCCGGATCGTTGATGGCACTGCAAGCCTCTTGCTTCTCTTATGTTGCGCGCCTATTGGCCGCGCCGGTCCCCTCTGCCTTGTCCTTCGATCCTCGGACTAGGCTCTCTGGTCAGGGGTCACTCCATACCTCCTTCGTCGACGGTCTTCGGGCGCTCCCCTGAAACGAGAAGCTCGCCATTTCTGCCACCGGCTGGGCCTCGCTGCGGCACTCCTCTTCTGCCGCCATCGTGGAGCTTGGGGAGATCTCCTACCATCTTCAATACGGCAGACTGCCAGGCCTCAACAAAGGTAGTCAGCATCTTGAGGGTTCCAGCCGCGGAAATTTGTGGGGGGTATTAGCGGGCGCACCTCCCTCGCTTTCTTCATGTTCACAAACCCTTACAAGCCATGCAGGGGTTTCGCCTCTTCATTCTTCTCTGGCAACAGATTCGGGCTTTCATTCCGTCTCCATTTGCAAAGCTTCGCCTCGTAGTAAGAAAAAGGTACTTGCAAAAATTCAGGTACGCCGCTTCCCCCCGCTCCACGAAAATTGGGAGCTATCTGGGGGGAGCGGTGGCTTATATCCCCCCCTTCTGCTCATCCGTTCCGTGCAGCTGGCCCCCCATTGGGGGGTTTGTACCATGCTGTCCCCCCTATTGGCTGGGGGTTCCTTGGTGCCAACAGGATGTTCCCCTGCGAGGTGTTGAGCCTTCCTGCCGCTTCTGGGCGCCCAGAACCGGTTCTTCCACTGGGGCTCGGCGTGGATTAAGGCGCCGGCCCTTGAGCCTCCCCACCCCTTCGTGGGGGTGCGGCGGCCTCTGCAAGAACGTTGGTTTGGTTCGAAGAGTGACATACTCTTGAGAGAAATGTAAGAAAGATTACTTTATAGTGAAAGCTTCAATTTCTCCCACTCTTCTGGCAGAAGTTAGGGCGAAGAGCAAGGCGACTTTCCATGTTAGGTATTTGAGGTCGGCTTTGTGAATCGGCTTGAACGGATGCTTCATCAGTTGTGAGCAGACCGTGTTGAGTTCCCATTCCGGTGGTGAAGGTTTAACCGGAGGAAAAGTCTGGAAAAGACCTCTCATGAACTGTTTTATCAGTGACGAAGAACATAGTGAGGGAATGTCAGCCACCTTCCTGAACCTGGATAGAGCCGCTAGATGGACCTTTATCGAAGAGAAAGAAAGACCAGAACGAGCCAATTGTAAGAGATAAGGAAGAATCTTTTCTATTGGAGCTTCAATAGGCTGTAAAGCATTAGAAGTACATCAGGAGCAGAATCGCTTCCATTTGAGACGATAAGTCTTTAATGTGCTCTGGGCTTGTGCTTTCTTTAAGATATCCCGGCAATCCTGAGGGATTTGGAGGTGTTGAAACTCTAAGAAGTTAGGAGCCATGCGTGCAATTTCAGAGATTGAGGGTCTGGGTGAAGTATCTGAACCCCGCTGCGTGACAGTAGATGGGAGAAGTCTGATTGGAGGCTCCTGCGATAGCAACATGAGCTCCTGAAACCAATACTGACGAGGCCATCTGGGAGCAATCAGAGATGGCAGCAATCAGAGACAGCAGCTCTCCAGTTTCATTTTGCGCAACACTCGCGGAATCAACGGAATCGGAGGAAAGGCGTAGGCATAAATCCCTGACCATCGCATGGACAGGGCATTCCCTCTTGATCCCGGTTGATGGTATTTGCTGGCGTAATACCGGCATTTCTTGTTCTGTTGGGTTGCAAACAAGTCCAACGTTGGTTGGCCCCAAATCCGAAACACCTTGATCAATTGAGTGTTGTCCAGCTCCCACTCGTATGTATGTATGTATGTATGTGTGTTCGACTTACCCTAGGGCATCTCGGCGCTTGCATTGGGAACCCGTCCTGGCTTTTCCCTGTGAGATAACCCGTACTGGGCATCCCCAAGGTGAAAGCCAGGCACCCCACCGCGGGGGGCCGTTGTGGAGATTAAGCAAGCTTATTGCCCAGAGCTGCATAGTGTGAACTCGTGCTCAGAGTGGGCACCGAAGCGAGAATTATCGAGTCCGTAGGCAATTGGGCTCAAGACCCTGCCGCGTCGGGAATTGAACCCTGGTCCCGGGTCTGACCTCTGCTTCAGGGTATGCCTCCTCTAACCAGTGAGCCACACTTCTCCACAAGTGGCAATCCGACAAGGATCTGCTGAGTTTGTCTGCTAGGCTATTCTGGAGGCCCATGACATGTTCCGTCTTGAGAGTTTTTTTGTGAAGTGTCAGCCATTGCCATAACTCCTGAGCCTCCTTTGAGAGCGTAGCTGACCTTATTCCTCCCTGCTTGTTTATATAAAACATGCTGGTGGTATTGTCCGTTCGGACCAGGACTGAAGACTGCGATTCTGGGAAGGAACGCTTGTAGGGATAGAAAGATGGCTCTCAACTATAGACTGTTGATGGTGCATTGTTTGTATTTCTTGGACCATTTGCCCTGCACTTGCAAGTCCTGGAGATGACCTCCCCAGCCCTCCATGGACGCATCTGTCGTTAGAACGAAGTCCGGAGGAGTTTGCAAGAATGTGAGTGCTTGTTTTAGATTGTGTAGTTGCGTCCACCATTGAAGAGCATCTACCATGCGTGGGGTGACTTTGATGATGTCCTCGGAGGAACCTGTCGCTTGTTGCCACTGGAGATGTAGCTCCTCCTGCAGAGGACGCATTTTGAGGCGTGCCAGTGGAAGGAGATTTATGGCCGACGAACACATTCCCAGAAGAGAAGCAAACAGGGGAACTGAAAGTGACTTTCTTTTTGACAGTTTTATGGCCAATGTCTGTAGACGGAATTGCCTTTCTTGAGACAAGAATGCCTTGCATTGTATCGTGTCCAGATGAGCCCCTAGGAAAAGCAGGTTTCTCTTCGGAAGCAATTGAGATCTGTCTTTGTTGATAGGGATACCTAGGGATGCAAAGAGATTGCAACACGCTGCTATTTCGCTCCGTACTTTGCACTTAGATGGACCTTTCACTATCCAGTCGTCCAAGTACGGGAAAACCTGGATCCCTGAAGAACCTAGTGCTGCCACCACCGGGGCCAGGCACTTTGTAAAAATCCTTGGAGCCGACTTGAGGCCAAATGGGAGTACTTTGAACTGATAATGGGCACCAGCCACAGTGAAACGGAGATTCTTTCGATGTTTTGGGTGAATCGGGATGTGGAAGTAAGTGTCTTCCATGTCCAAAGAAGCCATCAAATCTACTTTGCTTAGGCAACTTAGAATTTCCGAAAGAGTGACCATGCGGAAACCCTGCTTCTTGAGATATCTGTTGAGATTGTGCAGGTCCAAGATCGGTCGCCATTCCCCTGATTTCTTCTTTATGAGGAAAATATGGGAATAGAAGCCTGTCCGCCTCTGATGGATTGTAACTTGTTCTATAGTGTTCTTGAGGAGCATTGATTGAACTGCCTTGAACAATAATTGAAGACGAGGGGGAGGGGGACCGATGGGCAGAGTTATTGGTGGCTTGGTGAAAAACTCCAGGGTGTGTCCATGATGAACTAGGTCCAGCACCCATTGGTCGGATGTAATCTGCTGCCACTGTTTTTGAAAGGCAGATATTTTCATGCCTACAGGGAGGGAAGGAAGTAAGGTTGGCGCCCGGCTCATCTCACTGTTTTCTGTGAGTGTTTCGACCTTGATTGTTTGCACGTTTTCGTCCGCCTTGGCGAGAGAAACTAGCTGTTCCTGACTGGCAATAAGAAGAATGATAATTCTGCCGGTATTGAGGCTGATATTGTTTGCCTTTCTGGTAATAGCTTCCTCTAGAGGAGTATCCACGTCCTGTAGCACCTCTAAAAGATCCTCGCTTGTACTGTAATGAACCTAGGGATCTTGCGGTATCAGTGTCCGTCTTGATCGCTTGGAGAGCTGCGTCGATGTGTTTACCAAAGTGAGACTCCCCATCATAAGCCATGTCCAGGATCTTTAGTTGGACCTCAGGCCGGATAGTAGCCTTTAGGTAGCCCTGACATCTGAGAACTGCAGCTCTTGCGAGTTGTCTAAAGTTTGTATTTGCAACATCCAAAGAGCAGTCGATGGTTTCTGCGGCTGCACGTTCCCCTTCCATTAAGACTTTGTGAGCCTCCTGCCTTGTTATCTTCCGGGAGTAGATTAATCATACCAGTCATGTCGGACCACATTTGGCGATCATAGCGCCCTATGATCGCCAAAGCATTTGCAGCTCTGATCGAGGCAGCAGCCATGGTGGAGAATGTTTTACCAATAAGGTTCAAACAACGCCCCTCCTTATCTGGTGGTGTAGTGATGGGGGTGGCTGGGTTTTTTGATCTTTGCTGTGCGACCTGTGAGATGACCAAATCCAGCCGTGGGTGTCCAGTGAGGCATGAAGGGCTATCGAGAGGAGTGCAATATTTTTTGTCAATCCGTGGTATTTTTCATCACTTTGATGCCTTCTTTCCAGATATAAACTATCATTGGAATGGCTCTAGACACCTTCCTAGTTTGCTCTTTAAAATCATGAAGAAAGCATTCAGTTTGCTCCACTGTTACCGGTAGTTTACATCTAGTTGCAGCTCGTTGCATAAGATTATGGAACCCACCTATGTCCTCAGGTGGTGAGTCTGAAGGTTGTGGAGTTGGTGGAGACGGCATGGGAATAACGTATCTGTCCCACGGATTCAACAGAGGATTCTCTGGTAACTCGCCCTCCTCTACTTCTTCATCCGAAGAAGTATCCAGGGTCTGAGTAGGCAAATCAGGTAGTGGAGTTTCCGTGATCGGAGACCTAGGTGGTGGAACCTCCTGTTGAGGAACGGGAACTGCAGGTTGGGGTGGAGGCACGACCTGCTGTGGCGGAAAATGTTGTCTATAGTCTGCCAGCATTTCCTGTAAATCCTGAATTAAACTTGGTGGCAGATGGCTGGAGTCTGAAGGACGAGATCGCCTTCGGTATTCAGTCTGATGAGGCACTACAATGTCCTCCTGATAGTATTGTTCAGAATAATCATCGTACTCTTCATCATCTTGGCACTTTATGACCAATTCCAAACGAAGGCGAGGTACCCCAAAAGCTCCCTCATTGTCATCATCCTCAAAATCATCCTCCTCTTCATGAGCATAAGTCTCTAAGAGGTGAGAGGGCGTTAGTGGCGAGATATAGGAACCTTCTTGCCTCTGGTTCAATATTAATTGAAAGGTTTTTGAGGAAATTGGCGTGGAAAAAGCCTGTATTGTGGTTAGAGGCTTCGCTCAAGCAGCATCTATTGGTCTTGTTGACACCGTAGACAATGGTGACTTAGCAGGGGTCAATGACAGGACCATTGTCGGAACGACGGAATCGACGTCGACAGAATCGACGTTGACAGACTCGACGTCGACGGGACCACCATCGACGGACTCGTCGTCGACGGGACCACCGTCGACGGACTCGTCGTCGACTTCATCGTCGACGGACTTTGCTTCTTCGTCGTCGAGCCGCTCGTCGACGGTACCGTAGATAACTTCGTCAACGGGGGTTTCGATGGTGTTTTCGTCGACGAGTGCTTCTTTGAATACGAGACTGTCGTCGACGGATCGTCAACAATAGTTCTTTTAGTTACAATGGAGATTTTAGTAGACAGGATAGGAGAGGTGATGGCTGTGGTGGAAATCATAGCCGTCTACGAAGGAGCAGAAGATGAGATGGTAGTGACAGGTGAGGCAACAAAAGAGTTCTTACTCACAGTTTTCTTTGTAGATTCCTTGAAAGCTGGGGCTTCAGGGAGAGATGATGGAGATCTCTGTGAAGATCCTGAAGTGGAGTGGGACGTTTTAACATGTCTTCTCCCCTCACTTGGATAATCCTCTTGCGATCTTGCTCTCTTACTTGAGGTTGAAGCTCTGTCTTCATCATCAGTAGAAGAGGATTTGAGCCATAAAAGGACTCTGGCCTCCCTATCCCTTAAGGTCTTGGCAGGGAAGGTTCGGCAGATCTTACAACTTTTTGCCTCATGTTTTGGATAAAGGCAATAAATACAATCCTTATGTTGGTCATCAACAAGGACTCTCTTTTTATTGCATGTTCTGCAAGGCCTGAACAAGGCCTTCTTGTCTGACATCCTGAAGGGAAAAACTGAGTAGGCACTCAGGGAGACTCCCTTCCACACGACGTGCGGTGAAAATCTGAGGAGAACTGGCTCTGTAGAGAGGGTTCTAGAGGGTGCTGTGAGCTGATTGGTTAGAACAAAGACTTTGGTCTTTTTAGCATAATGAGGTAGATAGGCTACTACAATCTAGGCCTCAGGCCTTTCTCATATAGCCTACTACTGTAATTTACTTTTGGCACTGCTTTTTTATGTACCGTGGGACTCCCGCCTCGGCGACGGGGAATGATTCAGGCATGTGAATCTATGAAAGATACCCCAATACTGGATAACTACCTTAAACTGGTTCTACAGTTTCAGACAGTGGATCCATATCTCCTGTCTGTCAGTTGTTTATAAAAATATACCCCACGACCACTCTTGTTTTCCCAGTTCCATGACCTCTATAACCATGGATGGGATTACTCTTCAGGGTACTTAGAGGACTGCTGAATAACCACGGCTGGTGTCTGCCTGACAGCCAGTCTCCCAGAGCTGAGGAGACCTCATCTAAGACTTGATGGAGGAGCTTGATTCACGTCCTAAATTGCCTGCTGAGAGAGAGAAGGAGCCTGCCAAGCCTACATGGAAAATGTTTGTCAAGGAAGGAGCAATGTGCAGCACATCGCCGATGTTTGTTGTACGTCTAGAAGAGAAGGCTTCTGGATAAAGATCTGTTTGATCCCAGTGTCAGTGTGAATGAAGACTCTCTGTATCAGTTCCTGCTGGGAAATTCTACTCTGCAACTATGATTCTTGAAGCCCGGCTAGGGCTGTGACTACGTGCTTTGATCATCTTGCGCATGGCCATAGCTACCAAGAGGAAGATGAGGTCTATGTGTGGCTGTACCTGCTCAAGTTGTGATCGATTTGTGCATGGTTGCATCTGCCAAGTCAATGGCCAGCTTGAACATGGTCGCAACTACTCAAGTGGTGATAGGCCCTGGCATGGCCT
The DNA here is from genome assembly GCF_964263255.1 of Lissotriton vulgaris. Classification (NCBI taxonomy): domain Eukaryota; kingdom Metazoa; phylum Chordata; class Amphibia; order Caudata; family Salamandridae; genus Lissotriton; species Lissotriton vulgaris. The sequence goes on from NC_141693.1 coordinate 1,940,292,579, forward strand.
CAACTGCCAATATATTTAGCCCATGCTGGGGTTCTTGCTAACGAAGTTGTACCGGGCTCAATCAGGGCAGCACCAACTACAGTTCTGACCAGTCGGTTTGTGGCCAACAATGTAATCTGGCCCATTTGGGCTCCAGTGAGCACATGTCTGCTGCGGCGTGGGCCCAGCGCAATGTCTCCGAAACCAAATACTCCAGCCTTCGGTCCAGTTGGGACCACTACCTACCATGAATGACGTCTCCTGCCCCTGCTGCCAAAAGACCAGAAGCTGGTGCACTGCCATGTGAGATCCCAGCATCTGAGGTGAGAGAATAGAATTCCTGCCAGCCGGCAATACCAACACGTAAGCGGAATGTGCATTGCCTTCTCGAAGAACCGGGCAGGCAAAGCTTAGCTGACCTATGGGAACGATGTTCCACTCGAGAGTGGTAGAACACTGAGCAGAAACTGAGCGCACATGTACTTATGATTGACTGTACTACACCTCACCTAGATACACGCTACTACTGCAGTCCCCATAGAAGGGGAGAACAAACTAAAAAAGTTTGAGAGCCTAGACAGGGGTGGGGAGTAGGGGGAAATTGAGACAAGCCAAGCTAAACCGGCCCAAACAGTGGCATGGTTTCCTGTTGCTGGTAGTATATAGTAGGGTGTTCTAGTGTAAAATAAAGAACTTTATTTTCCATAAAGATAATCAGTGGGCTGAGCAGTCACTTGATTGTTGATTGATTGCTCGGCTCTTGACTCGAGCACCCCTTCACTTTCTTCCTGAGAAGCCTCAGACTGCTCAACGTCACTGCCACTGAGAGTCAAATGCTGAAGGGGTTGTTCTTAATTTATTTTTCAAAGCCATAGTAAGGTGGTCCCTAGAACATGGGAGGCAAAAAACCTCAGCCCTCACAAGTTGAGACTCAGTTTCCCCTTTTTGCTCCTTCACCCACTGCTAAATGGAGCCAAATAGCCTTCTTGAGGGAACTAGAGTAAATGTAGTCCTTAGATTTATTCAGATTTTCACAATTTCAGTGACAGACTGTGTAAATTTTCCAGTTCTGCTGAACTCGAGTCAACATGTAAGTGTAATATTTTTTTACTTACCCTCTTCCTCGTGCAGCTCGGCACCTTCATACCTATACAGGACGGGTAGGGTCAGGCAGCGGGAGCTGTCATGAAATGTCTTCATCTGAGAGGAGGTAAATTTACCAGAGAGGGCTGGAAGGAAAATAGAAAAGATTAAACTAAATGTCTTGTAAAATCTAAAATAAACATAACTATCCTGACATTGGTTTACTACACAACAGAGATCATTTTCGAAGATGTAAATATACATTTAATCAATACCACTCTTAGAGTTTTCATACAGCCATATTTATATGGAATATTAACAGTGTGAATAATGTAGATTTCTTCTCTACCATGTATGTTTCTAATATCTTAGAAATGATAATTCGATGACTTGTAGAAGTTTGTTTTCTTTGCTATTGTTAACTAGGCCTGAATTTAGGGCTAGCTGTCATTTTTCTCAAAATGGATGCCTTCCACCTGAACATATCACTGTTCATACAATCAAGAAAAGTCATGCTTGTTTATTTCCATTGATGTTGTCCTTGCTGTTCAAGATGAAATCTTTCCAGCTTGGCCACAATCATGGAACATTTCCAAAGACGTTCCTCTAGCTCACAGTGCTCTATGTTTTCATAATAGTTTGCTGCTATTGTTCATGTTACTAGTTTATCCTGCCATCTCTGAATGACACTAACGTAGAGTGGGAAGAATCAATATTCACTATGCTCTAATTTTCTGATAATGCACTTTTGTAAGTTATTCGTTTTTAACCAACGAGCTGTTGGCTGTCAAGCACTGTGTTTTAACTGACTTGGAACAAAGGGGTGATCCTTTTTAAATTCTATAGCAGGACCGTAGGCTTCTGATTATGTTTCTCATTTCTTTACTGCAAAACACAGCAGCCAATGAAAGTAAAACTACATATGTAAAAAACTACAATATGCATGAGGCTTTGAACCAAGCCTCCAATATAACGTCCAATCACATCATGAACAAGCATATAAAGTAGAGAGACACTAATCCTGCCTTCTCTTTCTTTGCTGCTCCGCAGCCCAGATAAGTGCCTCTCTACTTATGTGATTTGTTTTATGATTGCATATATGCCTAAGAGTTTATGATTTTGCTTTATTATTGTTTGTGAATGTTGCCTTGGTAGCTTATGCTTTGCCTTATTTAGGCTTATTATTGTGTTTTTCCCCTCGGGCCTTTTTCTCGTCAGGGTTCGCTGCGCTTCCCTTTCGGCACGGGACCGGAGCGAGGCCTTCTCCGCCCGCTCCGCTCCCCGCCGTGTGCCCGTTACCAGCGCATGTTGCGCTGTAGGTTTCTTCTGCCTGGAAGTTCTCGGCCGGCCGCCAGCACCGCAGCTTCTGTGCTCGCGGTCCGCGCGCCGGAGGAGACTGGCCCCACCACGAAGGAGTGAGCGTACGTCGGGGCCTTTACCCAGCGCTCGGCGTACGTCCACCACATGTGCCGATCACAGATCGGCACATGTAATGGCCACGCGCGCCCCTGTTCTGACCGACTTTTTCGGCCCCTCCTTGAGGGAAGGTGATTGGAGGTGACTTCAGTCTACCATCATTCTAGTGGAAGGATTAGAACCGTAAATAGAGCCTATTCACAAGGCGTGTCGATATAATTCCGTACCCTTTTCCTTAGATCAGGGCTTATAAACTTATATTAGGGGATAGATTCATTAGTATTAGTGATAATCCGTCCTTTTGTAAGAGTGTTAGTATACCTTCGATGGAGTTATGCTTATTTCGGGCCTTGTAGGCCTCAAACGGGAGAGACTCCATCTTTCTTTCTGCCCCGGCAGCTTGAGATGCTTCTAGGTCAAATGTAATGTTTTAGTTACGAGGTGTTGTTCGCTTGGAGAGAACCGGCTCAGGCTGGCCCTTATCGAAAGACTGTATTTTTCTCCATTCCGAAGACACAACATCGGGCCGGCCGGCTGGGAACGTGTCCTTGGTACGGGGAGGTACAAGAATTTGGTGGGCGGCAGGTTACTGGCCGTAACTTTCCATGAAGGGACAAGCTTCCATATTAGTGAAAGCATGAGGCAGTGAATTAGTCAGTCTGTAGGCGGCAGCTAGCCGTTAGCATCAATGCCATTAATTATTTCAGGGCAGACAGTCGCCATTTTAAAGTCCGAGACAGATCGAGAAGCTGATACTCTCTTAGAAAGATTGAAGTTATTTTAGATGGAGCAGCTGGCGAGCTTTGACCTTTAAGATCAGAGCATTCAGAGTGAAGCAGTTAGTTAAGAGAACGAATGCCAGAGTGGCTGAAACTGAGTTATAAGATTGAAGCCGAGAAGTGAAGATGGTCCGCGATTGAGAGGAGAGAGGAGTAGTGCAGAACAGCCAGAGAGAAAGCAGCTGATGAGAGGAAGGTTCCAGTGACTTGGATGGAGGCGAAGGAGACAGAGCATAGCGGTGCAGACGTGTATCCGTGACTGCAGAGGTGTGACCCTAGAGATGAGCCAAGACACAGACGAGAAGGGAACCCTGATGACTGCTGAGTCCAGACTTCATGTTAATAAGGTGACGTTGACCCTTTCTTTGTAGCGTGCACATTCTAACCTTTCATTTTCCTTTGCAGGCTATATGTTATAGTATAGTGTTATATTGATATTGTTATTATGATAAATAAAGTACCCCAGTTCTTAGTGAACCGGTATGTGCCTCTTATTCTTATACGAAAAGGTAACCTGTTCTTCTAGTCAGTTACTATTACGCGAACGGACGCAACTCCCGATCAGGTAAGCAGTGACCGAAAAATGAGGGAGAGAGAAGCCCTTGAAGTAGAGGATAAGTCGCATATCATCTAATTCGGTTATCGTTGTGACTCATAATATCGTAGTATTCCACCCTTAGTAAATAGCAAGAGATTCCCCAATATGGAGGGCTAATGGTATTCATAGGAAAGTGATCGTCGTTGGGATGCGGCGTTATACCCACAGGATTGTGGCTTGTTAAGCGAGCACCAGGGGGGACACTGGTGTTTATACCCACAGGATTGTGGCTTGTTAGATAAAAGAGAGTACCAGGGAGGATACTGGTATGTATACCCACCGGATTGTGGCTTGAGTGAGCACTGGTTGTGGCCAGTGTGTAATTGTATATATTCAGAACTGCCCCAGGGTAGAATGGTCTGGGCCTGAGTTGCCGCGAGACTAACTGGTATGAGTGTGATATTGTAGAAAACTTAGGTATGTACATTGCTAATCCCCATCCTTGGGTAGGAGACATAGATACCTGTTGTAAATAGGTCCTAAGGAGGGAGGTGATTACGTTCCGGCTGGGTTGGTGGTGCTCTGATGAGCTGATTCTATCTGGTCCGAGAATCCGGTCGTTACAGCGCCTTGCATGTGCCGATCTCTGATGCCATTCCCCGGGCTGAATAGGGGTTTTTCCACAGCGCGGCTAGGAGCCAATTAAGGGGCCTTTGTGAGAGTGGAGCCAGCGTTTCAACAGCCGATTACCGGGCTAATCCTCTGATTTAACCCTTGAGGTACCAGGACCTTTTTGGCCCACAATTTTTGGACGGTCCCTACCTGCAGCTGCAGTCTAGGGCCTTTTTTCCCTCCATTAGTCCTAGAGTGGGACTGAAGTAAATGTAAATGTAAATGTCATGGTACTTATAGAGCCCACTGTCACCAGACGGTCACCTTGCGGTGTCGCCTATTCGGCTTCCTGGCACTGATACTCATACCGCTGTGGAACCCCTCCTGGCTTTCCCTGTGAAGTGTCCACTCCTGGGCACCCCCAGGGTGAAGCCAGGCCTCCTTAGCGCTGTTGGGGCTAAGCAAGCTATTGCCCAGAGTTGCAGCGTGATTAGAATAGGCACCGAGGCGAGAATTAACAGGTCCGAGGAAATTGAGCCCGAGACCCCGCCGAGGCGGGAATCGAACCCTGGTCCCTGGCCAGAACTCTGCATCAGGGTCTGCCGCTCTAACCATTGAGCCACACTCCTCCACACTCCTCCACTGTGAAGTGACTGTGAGTTATTCCCCAGTTTTTGGTACTGTTCTTTATTGGCTCCTGCGCCAGGCACACTCCCAACCGACGCCCTTGGCCTAGGGCTGATAATTAAGCTTCCCTCTGGGGATTGTGGATTGGAATTCATTCCATTTGGAAGATGGCAGACCTTGATTGCTATCAGGAGGAGGTGGACGCTGTGGATGAGCAAGGTGATGAGGAGTATTATAACGATGGGACCATGGAAGACCTTATTGATAGGAAGCTTGACGCCAAACTAGACAGGGCGCTATCCTCTGCCTTGTTGCCCTTGACCCAAAAGTTTGGAGTTGGATGCCCCTCCTGGTCCCAAGGATCCCCCTCCATCTGGTTCTTCCCAGCCCCCGACCTCCAGTCCCAGCGACCCTTCTGGCTCCTTTTGGCCTCATGCCCATTCTTATTCCAAGCTTTATAAAGCTAAGGAAAGTGCCAAGGATGCTGTCCAGCTCCTTGCCTACCTAAAGCCTCTCCTATTCCTGTGGTGGACACCACTACCGATACCGATACAGATACGGATTCTTCTCACGATTCCAAGGCACGTAAACATGCAAAAAAGCGTAAACATTCCTCTTTTCCCGTTACCCCGTCCCCCTTCCTGTTTGACTCTTCGGACATTGTCCACCCCAGGTCTTCTGATTGGGTTCCACCCCCGGCGGTGGCAGAATACTTAGAAACGCACCTGCGTAAGGCATTTAACAAGGAGGTCAGAGCCCACCTTAAATCCGAATGCCCCGTTCCTGACCTAGCCCACAAGGTGGCTATTAACCCCGACATTGGCACCTCCATGACCACCTTCCTTAAGAAGTATAAGAAAGACCCCAAGAAGGGAATTGACCGCACACTTCGAGCTTGCCAGGACAAGGTCCTCGACCTTTCCGGCCCTTTGGCCAAGATACTAGAGTTTGCCCTCCAAGCTCAAGAGACCGGTGCCGCCATCCACCCTGAGGTTTTGGCCGGTTGGGCGAAACGCGCTACCTGCATGCTTGGGAATGCTAATTGCGCACTGGCCTTGGAGAAAAGGAAATCTGTTCTCCTTCGGATAGACCCACAGTTGGTGGAGCTGGCTTCATCGGAGCCGGGACCTTTGGCTGAAGGACAGTTGTTTGGAGACAAATTTGTGAAGGATATTGCAAAATTTGTTAGTACATTCGCGTCCCTTGATAAGTCTCAAGCCTCATTGAAGAGGGTCTTGCATCAGGTCTCTGGAAGGGCCGGGCGTGGCAGGGGATGCTCGACCGGCCGCTTCTCCAATAACAGTCCTCAGAGAGGATACGCCCCTTTGCGTGGCAGAGGGGGATACACCCAAGAGCCCCACAAGGCGGGGTTCTACCCATCCAGATCCCGCGGATACAGAGGCCGCTTTAATCGGGGTGTCAACCAAGGCTGCAAGAACTTTGACAATCAGTCCTCTGGTAAGTCCGGTGAGTCCTGTTATTCCTCTGGAGGGCAGGCTGAGACATTTTATAATGAATTGGGAGAAACTCACGTCAGATGTGTGGGTCCTTCAGACCGTGAGGGGCTACTGCATAGAGATGATAGAGATTGTCCTTGTCAAGCCTTTCCTCCACAGCCTCTCCTTTTTGCCCATCTAGAGCAGAGTTTTATAGACTCAGAGCTAGAAGAGTTGTTGGCCAAACAGGCCATTGCTGTAGGACCCTTCATTCCAGAAGGTTTTTGCAGCAACGTCTTTTTGGTACTGAAAAAGGTTGGCGGCCAACGCCTAGTTTTAAATTTGAGAGATTACAACCCCTTTGTAGTGTTTCGTCACTTCAAGATGGAGGGTATTCACCTCTTGCGAGATCTCCCGCTGGAGAACGACTGGATGGTCCGCCTGGATTTAAAAGATGCTTACCTCAAGGTCCCCATTTGCCCCTCACATCAAAAGTTCTTGCAGCTTCCATGGAAAGGGCAATGGTTCCGGTATTGTTCATTCCCCTTCAGCCTCTCCTCAGCACCGTGGGTGTTCACAAAGCTCCTCAAACCAGTGGTCTCTCGTCTCCGAGAGATGGGGGTGCGTCTCATTGTATACCTGGACGACATGCTGATTCTGGCACAGGATCGGGAAATTCTCCTTACACATCTAGGGTGGACAACGACCCTGTTACAGAATTTGGGGATTATTATCAATGCCAAGAAATCTGTGATGACACCGACCAGCAGATGGAATTCCTGGGTTTCATGATAGATTCAGTGTCTGCGCAACTCCTTCCTCCAGTGAGCAAAATCAGGTCCATAAAGAGGGAGATCAGAACCACGCTAGCCAAGGAGAAGATTTCCTTGCGGGTTCCGGCGAGAATTGTAGGCCTTCTGGCCTCCTCAATCCAGGCTATCTTCCCGGGTCCATTACATTACAGAGCCCAGCAGAGACTAAAAATCTTTTATCTAAGAAAAAATTACCATTACAATCACCTCATTCCCCTCTCTCCAGAAGCTCGAGAGGAGCTTCAATGGTAGCTAGAGCACATGACAGCTTGGAACGGGCGAGCAATCTTCGGCACCGCCCCAGACGTGGTTGTCGAGTCGGACGCCAGTCAGTGGGGTTGGAGCCCTCGCTGTGGAGAGTTTACCACAGGAGGACGATGGTCAGCAGACGAGCTAAAGCTGCACATAAATTGTCTGGAATGGTTGGCAGGGTCCTTTGCCATCAAGTCTATCTCACAGCTGAAAAGCAATTGTTGCATTCTGCTTCGGATGGACAATGTCTCAGCGGTGAGATACATCAACCGTCTGGGGGGAACGAGGTCCCGCATGCTAGTACACATTGTGACGGAGTTTTAGCATTTTTGCCTGGATCGCAAGATCTCTGTAGTGGCGGAGTATCTTCCAGGGAAGTTCAATCAGGTGGCGGATTGGAACTCCCGGTTTCTCAGGAACTTCAGCGATTGGAAGCTTCTTACCTCACTTTTTACGCAGATCATGGACATGCGAGGTACCTGCCAGATAGATCTGTTTGCATCTCGCCTCAATGCCCAACTTCCCCGGTTCTTCAGTTGGAGACCAGACCCAATGGCGATGGGAACAGATGCATTCCTGCAACATTGGGGGCAACAGAGGAATTATGCTGTTCCTCCGTTTGTATTCATACCGAGGGTGGCGGCCTTTGTCCAGCGCCAGAGGGCTTCCCTGATCCTGGTGACCCCGTTTTGGTCGACTCAATCATGGTTTCCCACACTGTTGGAGTTGTCTGTGGACCTCCCCTTCCTGCTCCCGACAGTCCCGACGCTTCTCCTGGACCCAGTGGGGTCATGCCACCCCTTGGTCCTTCAGAACCAAATAACCTTATGGTGAGGACGCTCTCCGGAGACACGAGAGCATTGCAGGACTTTCACAGGCGGCTGCCGGTTTTATGCAACAGGCGTGGGCTCCTTCCACCCGGAAACAATATTCTGCTTCCTGGAAGCGATGGGTGTGTTGGTGCTTTTCAAAACAGGTGGATCCCGTGGGATCATCTATAACGGATGTACTGAATTGCTTGTCGGAATGTGCTGAATCAGGACTTGCTTACAGGTCAGTTAATAACTTCAGGTCTGCTATTTCTGCTGGTCACGATCATGTTGATGGTAAGCCTGTGGAGATGCATCCCTTGGTATGTATGTTACTTAAAGGGGTCTGTGTGGCTTAGCCACCTCTGCCTAGGTATTCTACTTTATGGGATGTTACGAAAGTTCTTACTCTCTTGGAATCCTGGCCAGACAATGGTGATCTTTCCTTGAAGCAGCTTTCTGCTAAGCTTACTATGTTGCTCTGCCTTATTTCATGTCGAAGGGTGCCTAATGTTAGAGCCTTAGACCTAGCTGGTAGGATGTTTTCTCCACAGGGTGTCTCCTTCATTATCACAAGAAGAACTAAGACCATGTCTAGATCAGTGGAGTATCCTGCTTTTCCACACAACAGCAAGTTATGTGTTTTGCTGTGTTTAAAAAGTTATGAAGAACGTACTGTTTCTCACAGGGTGGACCCTTTGGGTCAGCTGTTAATTTCTGTACAAAAGCCATTCAAACCGGTCGCTGCTGCTACTCTAGCTAGGTGGGTCAGATGGATTATGTCGGAATCTGGCATTGATGTATCTGTTTATGGCGCTCACTCCGCTAGCGGAGCTATGGCTTCTAAAGCCTACTTGTTGGGGTCCCGTTTGGAGGACATTCTTAAAGCAGCTGATTGGTCGTCAGACTCAATGTTTAAAATATTTTATTACAAACCTATTCCTCATGTTTCTGATGCTGTGATTGATGAGCTTTGAACCAGCATAATCAGAAGCCTCTGGTCCTGCTATAGAATACAACATTTTCTAGCTATCGCAACAAGAATTTTAGATTCTATTAAGGACACGGAGGCGAGGATTATCCCACCCGTTGGGACAGTTATTCAACTGTAAAGTTGTTTTTATATTATGTTGTTTAACAACTTTTATGCCCACCCATGGAGAAATTTAGTTGTGGGCTCCCTTTCTCAACCTTGTTTTCTATTGTAGGAAATGATTCCAACAAAAGTTGAGTGCCTTCTCCGGATGGAGTGGACGTGCCTTCAAGATGGAAGCAGACGCCATCGCTGGTTTTGGATTGTTCTCCGTTGAGAACCTTTTACAGGAACTGTTCATTTCTCCGTTGAGAATTCAAAGATTTAGTTTGTTCTTATAGGACTTCTTTGCACTAAGAAAGAGGAGGCAGGATTAGTGTCTCTCTACTTTATATGCTTGTTCATGATGTGATGGACGTTATATTGGAGGCATGGTTCAAAGCCTCATGGATATTGTAGTTTTTTACATATGTAGTTTTACTTTCATTGGCTGCTGTGTTTTGCAGTAAAGAAATGAGAAAGCATAATCCTCACTTCCGTGTCCTTAATAGAATGAAAATTCTTGTCGCGATAGCTAGAAAATTTTGTATTCATATTAAACTGTTGCAATTCACTCACCAAGCTGTTACCGTTCTCCGGCTCTCCTGCTAAATCACCTAAATCCCTGGTCCACCACAGAGTTTTCCGATTGAGTGGAGGGAAACGGTGTCAGGAGGCGCGGCACAGGGCAGAGGTCAGGGGGTGGAGCCACTGACTACCTAAGTCGCATGGCAGCGCGGAAGCACAGCGGACTCGCGCAACGTGCGCGCCCAGCCGGGACCGGGGGATAGACCCCCTGGATCAAGCATAAGGCACATAACATACACAGAGCACCTACTGGTAGCACTCCGAAAGGTCGAAACTGAGCAATGTAAGCACAGCATAAGTCCGGCATCTGGCAGCAGTACATGCACTAACTGCCCGTTTAAACTGCACAACCCAGTGCAGCTCCCTGCTAATAAAGAGAATACTACAGAGCTTAAGCTACTCCTGATGAATTGCAGATTCCTGCCAAAACACTACCCTGAAATCAATATCTTACTCAGTGAACAACAGCCTGAGGCACTGTTTCTGACAGAAACATGGCTGCACAAAGATGCAGACCCAGACGTGGTACAAGCACTTTCCCAGGACACCATATATTGAGGAAAGACAGGGTACTTTGGAAGGGGGGAGGGGTTAGCTATTATCCTTAAAGACCACGTAAAAGGGCGCATTGAAGCAGATATCATATAGGACTGTGAGAGCATGGGTTTTGCACTCACCTTCACCCCCACATGTTCCCTATCAGGAATTCTAATAAAGAGACCCCCAGGCCCATGTGGAAAGTTAATCGAATCCCTTACAGACACAGCAGCAATGAGAGCAAACTCAGCCGCTAACTTAACTATTTTAGGATATCTAAATCTGCATCTGAAGGATCCCAATAAAGGCGATGCACTCAGCCTTATACAAAATATGCAGGCTTATAATTTAACCAGAAAGTAACCAGCCCAACCCATAACAAAGGACACATACTAGATCATGTATTTTCAAATATAGACAATACTTCTATAAACAATCCTTCCCTAGTCCCGTGGTCAGACCATTTTATAATACCAATCATCTGGAAATTATCAAGGACCCCTACCAACGACCAGCTCACAAAGAGCTGGGACCGACCGTGGGCAAAATTAGACCCCGAAATCCCGGCTAATACATTATGTTATGTTACATATTTTTATATAGCGCTCAGCTGACCCAGTCAAGGGGCGTCCCGGCGTTGTCAAAACAGCAAGGAGGGCAACTGCCTCTACAAAGCACGGCAGGCCCTAACATAACAAGCTCTAGGATCTAGTCTAGGGGAAAAAGGTAGGTCTTAATGGCTTTCCTGAAAGTCAAGAGATCATTTAATCCATGTAACTGGGACGTCAAGGAATTCCATAATTTAGCAGCCATATAGCGGAAGGAGCGGCCGCCCATCCGAGAGCGTTTCACTCGAGGGACCGCTACCAGGTGCTGGCCTTCCGACCGCAAAGATCGTCGGGGAACATATGGGGTAAGTAGCGAACAGAGCATAGGTGGAGACGCAAGCTTTAAGATCTTGAACGATAGACATAGAGCCTTAAATTGGATCCGTTTGGCCACAGGCAGCCAATGGAGTTTACCCAAGGTGCTCGCCACTGGATGAAAGCGAGGGAGGCCTACCAAGATTCTTGCTGCCGCATTTTGCACCCGCTGCATTCTTCCAATCTCTACCTGTTTGGCTCCTAACAATAAGGAGCTCGCATAGTCCAAGCGAGAGAGAATAGTAGATTGCACTATGAGCTGGCGGGTGGGAGGATCAAAGAATTTTAGAATAGGTTTGAGATTCCGTAGGATCCCAAAACATGTGGCTGCCGTTTTCTTGGTATGAGTGCTAAAACTGAGAGAGGAGTCTATCCAGACCCCAAGATTTTTTACTTCTGTTTTTGGGTCGGGAAAGTTCCCTAGAGTATTGGACCACCATTTTTCGTCCCATGCAGAAGCGTTTTTTCCCACTAATAACACATCTGTCTTACTTGCTTTAAGCTGCAAATAATTAGAGGTCATCCAGTTAGCCAAGGCCGTAATGCCGCTCTTAAACCTGCTTGCACTCACAACGGCATCCTCCGCCAGGGCCACCACTAGCTGCGTGTTGTCAGCATATGAGACCATTGAGAGCTCCCATTGCTTAGCGACCGCAGCCAGTGGCTGTACGTAAAGATTGAATAACGTGGGGCTGAGTGCTGAGCCCCGGGGGACTCCCTGCTCAATAGTTCGTTCCTTGGAAAGGAACGGGGGAGTGGAAACCTGAAATGATCTTCCTGTTAGAAAGGCTTTGAACCACTCCAGAGCACGTCCCCCAACACCGGCTTCTTCCAGACGATGTAGCAAGACCGGATGCAAGACCGTGTCAAAGGCGGCACTCAGATCCAGCAGGATCAGTGCCGCCGTTTGACCAGAGTCTAGGATGCTAGGGTCTAGGGTGCTATGACCGGCTCGGAAACCATGCTGTGAGGCATCCAGAGTATTATTAGAGCAGAGAAAGCTAGTAGGAATACTTTTGACATGGGATTCTGTCACCTTAGCCTGCCAAGGGAGCAGGGAGATAGGCCTAAAATTCTCGGGTTTGGTGGGGTCCAACATAGGTTTTTTAATTATGGGTGTTACCCATGCCTGTTTCCATCTTGCCGGTATCACGGCTGATTCAAAGGAAGAGTTAATAATCTGGCGGAGAGGGTCAAGTACAAGCGCAGATGATTCCCTAAATTGGGCAGGCTTTAAGGGGTCGGCAGGAGAGCCAGACTTAATTTTCCCGCATTGTCTGATAAATTTCTCATGAGAGATTTCAGGAATCACCATGAGTTTGGTGGTTGGCTCAGGACTGCAAGGGGTAGGCAAAGGTGTAGACAAAAAGGATCTATAAATTGCGCGCACTTTTTCTACGAAGAAGGAAGCCAATTCTTCGCAGTGAGTTTCAGAAACCGTTACCTGTGTCGCCGCTTTTTTGGCGCTGAGATCCTTCAAGATTTTAAAAATTGATTTTTAAGGGATTCGAGCTAAGCCTGATCTCCTCGGCATAGTAGGCAGCTCGTGTTTTGCAGATAGCTCTGTGATAGTTTTTTTGTGCAGCAATTTTTTACAACCGGGTGGTACGATTTCCTCCAGTTCCATTCTAATTTTTTACAGGTTTTCCTTAGGGTAATTAGAGACTCATTATACCATGGGTTAGATTCTTGAGAGCGGCCTTTGATCCAGCTAGCCAGAATCAAGGAATCCAGAGCCCGAGTTAACCAGGTACAGAACATCTCGTACCATGACTCTGTATTATCGAAAGGTTCAGGAGGATCTGATCTGAGCAGGGCGTAAAAATCATCGAGGCGTAGTTTTCGCCAGGGGCGCTTGTATACAGGTTGACTAGTCGACGCGTCTGATGATTCTATTAGAGGTAGCGACATGCCGACCAACATATGATCGGACCAAGGAACCGGAATATGGGCATCTACTACCACCGCTTCCATATTAGAAAAGATGGGATCTAGCAAATGTCCTCCTCTATGGGTGGGACTCGTAACTAATTGGTGCAGTTGAAATGCTGCTAAATCTGCTAGCAAGCCGCTAATCTCTTTGTCTAAGGTAAGATCAAAATGGAGATTCAAGTCTCCGAGAATACAAAAATTTGCAGTTCCTACTGCCAATGCACCCACTGCTTCTAAAAAAAAACAGTTGTGAAGTCGCCGTCTTGCCCAGGGGCCTATACACCAGAATTCCAGAAAGGGTCAGATGCGGATTTAAAGCGAGCACATTCACATCCTTCGATTTCAACTTTGGTGAAAAGGCAGGGCTAGCGAGAGTTGACAATCACAGCAATGCCCCCGCCCCTCGTTGGCCTATTTATAGTATGCACGGAATAGCTGGCCGGTACGGCCAAATTAGGGACTGTGGTCATGTCGTCCTGTATCCAAGTCTCGGTAAGGAACAAAATATCCAGTTTGTTGTCCTCAATGAGATCATATACTTTGGCATAGTGTTTAGCTAAGGATCTTACATTCAGCTGGGAAATTGTCAGTCATTGTTGAGAGCAGGTGACTTTAGGGGGCGTAAAAGCAGTTGGTTTAGGTAGGCAGAACTGGACACTGGAAGGGGCCTCCCAGAGGATGGAGTGGGGTCCTGTTACATCGGGTTCCTAATATATTAAGATCTAGGAGGGTATCCCTAGAGTAAGTATGCCCAGCCAGTACGCCGAGGCCAGCATTACTGGCGAGAGGCGACGTACTGGCACGGACGGGCGCAGACGGGCTTGCCTTTGGAGCGCGTTTGAAGGGACATGCACTTTTATCCCAGGGACCGTCAGACTTGCGTAGTATGTAAAATGGAAGTCTAGTCACTTCCGGTGTGTTCGGCGAGTCCGTCTTCCCTCCACAACAATCCGACCTAAAGTCGGCGTTGGACCGGGGAAGCGGCAATGAGGTGAGTTGTTAAAAATAAGTGAGGTTTAAAAAACAAGTACAACACTTCAGAACTAACTGTAGCCCTTCGCGCTAAGCGTCGTGACAGCGTCTCCTTGCTTCTTGAATCAAGCAGGAGAACAGGAATTTTTCCCTTAAGTAGTTCAGCCCAAAGTAAGCTGAACTGCTAACTTGCGTAGTATGTAAAACGGAAGTCTAGCTAGTCACTTTCGGTGTGTTCGGCGAGTCCGTCTTCCCTTCACAACAATCCGACTTAAAGTCAACGGTGGACCGGGGAAGCGGCAATGAGGTGAGTTGTTAAAAATAAGTGAGGTTTAAAAACAAGTACAACACTTCAGAACTAACTGTAGCCCTTCGCGCTAAGCGTCGTGACAGCGTCTCCTTGCTTCTTGAATCAAGAATTAGCAACCACCAACCCCATAAGCGATCCCGATCCCAAATTAATACAGCCCATGACAAGTTCATTGAATGGATCATAACATCTCTCGACTCCACTATTATACACAAATGGAGTACAAAGAGGCTCGCTGAAAAAAGACTCCCATGCTATTCCCCGAAAAATACAAGAAGTCAAGCGAAAATGTAAAAGACTAGAGAGGGCATGGAGGAGGGATTGCTGCCCAGAGAAAAAACTTAAAAACAGAGAAGCGATACAAATGTATCAGACAGAAACCAAGGAGGATAAATTAATCAGGCACGCCACAAAGGAAATTGCCAGAATAGCAAAACAACTATCACTCTGTCCCCAGCCAGAAAGGTCCGCAGAATCAGCCCCTCAGCGATGTAAGGAATTGGCAACATTTTTTAACAACAAAATCCTTGACATATATAATGCATTCCCACCTCCTCAGCAGACAGAAAACTTTAGTACCAAAGGGGGAAAGTACTATGGAGGATTCAAATTATCTGGGCGACCTCCCAATCCTGGATATGAGTGCCCTCTCCAAACTTTTCAAAAAAGTCAAATCGGTCTCCCCCTGTGACCCAGCACCAGCGCACCTACTGCGTAATGTGAAGGAGACTATTCTACCAGTACTCCTAGAAGTCCTCAACTTGTCCTTAACTACCAAGATAGTTCCACTGAGTTGGAAACACGCCATGGTTAAAGCACTCATAAAAAAGCCCAACCTTAATCCAGAAACATGGAGCAACTACCACCTGGTATGACTACTTCCCCTGGTCAGTAAAATCTTAGAAAAACATGTAAATGCAACATTCACCAACTACCTTGAATTCCATGAGCTTCTACACACCTCCAGACAGGCTTCCGCCCTAACATAGGCACAGAAACAGCACTTCTAACAGTAATGGAGAAATCTAGGAAAGTCTTTGATCTGGGAGGCACAGTGGCAATCATCCTGCTTGATTTGAGTGCCGCACTTGACACTGTAATTCATGGCATTCTACCAGATAGACTCAAAGAGGTGGGAGTGGCAGGCAGGGCTCCCTCCTGGCTTAAGACCTTCTTAACAGACAGAACATTCCATGTATTTGAAGGCAGTCTCACCTTAAGAAAGATCCCACGAACCTTTGGGGTTCCACAAGGTTCTTCACTGAGCCCCACTCTTTTTAATGTGTACCTGAAACCCCTACTGAGCTAGCCTTCCATATGGGGCCCAAATAGTAACATGAGCTGATGACACCCAACTGGTGGTACCCCTCAACCACCCTGAGAGGAACGCAGTCGACCTCAAAACATGTCTAGGAAAGGTGGTCACCTGGATGGACAAATGATACCGTAAGCTTAATGGGGATAAGACTGAAATAATGATCCTTGGCAAAACAGCAAACGGCCCCTCAAACATAAACTGGTCGAACTGGCTGGGACCAGCCCCAATACCCAAAGACAGGATAGAAAGCCTAGGAATCTGGCTGGATGGGTCACTCAAACTTGACAACCAAGCTGTACAAGTGGCGGCCACTTACTTTGGAATCCTAAGGCAACTAAGGAAAATATTACCATGGGTCCCAGAAACAGCATGCAGAACTATGGTACAAGCACTGATACTCCCCCGACTGGACTATTGTAATTCACTTTACCTGGGATCCCTGAACGCCACAACAAGAAAGCTTAAAGTCGTGCAGAACTGTGCGGCCAGACTGCTACATAACATCCCCAAAAAACACTCGGCAAAGCCAGATTTGAAGGTCCTGCACTGGCTGTCCATCTCAGACTGACTGTATAATGTTTAAATCACTCTGCATTGTGCATAAGACCCTCCGGGACACAGTCCCCAAAATTAACTGCTCCCTTTTGTCCTTTCACTGATCCCTGCACAACCTGAGATCGGCCAACTTGTTCCAAGCTAAGGTACCAAAAATCCTGAGAGTATGTTCTTGTACAATGCTTCCATTCTATGGAACTCACTCCGTCTACAGTTTAGATCTACAACCCACCACTTTACATTCAGAAACAACTAAAAATGTGGCTTTTCCAGAAATTGCAGTAAGACCGGAAATTGCTTGTGGTTGCAACCAGAGCTGGGATGGCTGAGAGTAGCCATGCGCTCTATCAAGAATCAATTAATAATAATAATTCTTGATGGGTCACAAATAGACCTACCTCATGCATATTAAAGAGGTAGGTCGCAATTTGCGAGCCATTAGGAATCTACGCCATCAAAGGGATTTGTTTGTAAAGTAGCCCATTTTCCTTAAATATGCAAATGTTTTGTGACCGCATTCACAGTCACAAAACATTCATGCATACCTTTAGGATTCGCTATTTGGAAGCAACACCCTAAACGCGCCACTTCCAAATACCTAATGCAAATACATTTTGCGATTCGGTAACAGGTCACCGAATCGCAAATTGGGGTTTGCTGCATCTAAAAAGCATTTTTTGCATATATAAATCCTTGATTTCCTTGATTTTGGGGGAGAGCTAGAACCTACCTGGAGACTTTCTGATGCGTCTAGAAATGATGTCTATTTCTTTAATGGTTTTGCTGCTCATTTAGGATTTGATTTAGAATTATTTTAATTTTGCTCTTTATTCTGTATGCTCTATTTGATGAGAGCCTTCATAGCAATGACTTAGGGCCCGGTTTAATTTTTGGCAATAAGGATACTCCATCGCAACTGCGATAGAGTATCATTACCAGCAAGAATGTAAATGTGGGTGTACTTGTAAAGCGCACTGCGACTCCATGGAGTATCCTGGCGATGAAGACCGCTGGGGAACCCGTCCTGGTGTTCCCTGTGAGATGGTCCCTTTCTGGGTATCTCCAAGGTAAAAACCAGGCATCCCCGGCGTCTGTGGGAGGCCGTTGTAGAGATGAGGCAAGCTTAATGCCCAGAGTTGCCAAGTGTGTTCCCTGGTTAGAGAAGGCACCGAGGCGAGAATTATCGAATCCGTTTTGACCCTGGTCCACGACCCTGCCACGTCGGGAATTGAACCTGGTCCCGGGCCGTTCTCTGCTTACGGGTCTGCCGCCTCTAACCAGTGAGCCACACCACTCCACTCCACTTGAATGTGGTTCACCCGCCAATTTTAATTGCAGGCAGACCTTAGGGTTAAACACAAGGGAGATTATGCTGTCTGAGTCATGAATTGTCCCCTCTGACGCCATGTAGAGTAAGGGCTATCGAGGGCTGACCTGTCATTTTCCCCATCTTATTTAGAAGGGTGAAATGACAGGTGGTTTCACTGCCCGTCACTGCCAGGAAAACCTTGGCATAAATGATATTGAAAACTGCTAACAGCTTCCCTCACCGTGGAAGAGAACTCCCGTGGCGAGGGGAGCATTGCTTTTTTTATTTACAAAAAGAAACTCCCGTTTTGGGATTTTCTTTTTAAAAATGAAAAAAGGAACTTGTTTGGTACACGGCAAACATCAGCAGCATGGAGTTCTGTACCAAACAGAAACATGTATTGACAGGAAATGATGTGATGGTGGTTCCTGTCAATGCATTATAAATTAATGCTAGATTGGCTGTCAATTATAAATTAGGTGGGCTGGCGTATAGACCTCTGCCAGGCCAACAGAGATAACAAAAACTGCCATAATCTTTAGAATTTGTGTAATAAACCTTTAAATGTATTCCACTGATCTAGAACTCAATTATTGAGTGCCCCCTTATCAATTTACTTTACCTCGGGGACACATTGCCTCATGAAATTTAGGTTTAACACCATTGCTGATTCATTAACTTGTGGGTCTTCTCTAGAGGTAACGTTTTGAGTTGTAAATATGCCTCCAAGTTTTGGTACCAGAAAATGGCTGTGAGTGACTAGCACCTCCTTTCTGCTTTAGAGAATTTTCTTTTTGCCATGTGCGTAGTGTTAGTGAATTTTCGAAGGAAGGTGGATTATCCCGAGTTTCCAACTTGCAGTTCTGTTCCCATGCACTGGTGGTGTGTCCTGTTGTTTCCCTGGGATCCATTTCAAAGAAAGGTGTCGCCTTGCAATTAGGCTCCTTCGGAGGGGCCCCCCTCCCGGGGCCTCTCAGGGATGGTGTCTTGAGACATAGGGGAGGGAGACGCTCCCTTCAATTGCAAGGAGACCCATTTAAAGACACTATGGGAAGCCCATTGTCCAGCATTTTGGCGCCCCCACAGTTTTAACTTTTAGCCCAGAAGCAATTCTCACACCTGTCGGACTGAAGGTGTGAGAAATGCTTGTGGGCTGAATGTTAAAGCTGTGGGGGGGCCAAAATGCTGGACAATGGGCCTCCCACAGTGTCTGTGAATGGTCTCCTTGAAAGGGGCCACTTATCTACATTAGAGGGGCCTCGCACATTCCCTTTTAGCCTAGGGCCTAGCAAATCCTAGAACCGGCCCTGCCTTCACAGGAGCCGGTGGCACAGCTCTGCGTGGGAGACGCGAGCAGAGGGATGCACGGGTGAAGATCAGAGAGCACTGGTTAACCGGTCAGCGGCTGTCTCTTCTCAGCAAAGGTGACACCCGTGGAAGGCATCAATAGAGAGACGGCTCTGTGAATGATTTACTCAATGGCAACAAAAGGGGTTATTCGACTTTTAGCCGTGGCCAGTGCACGCCGGTGTGGCGGGGGTGGGGAGCGGCATGGGAGCCCTTGAATGTTTAGAGAAGGTGTCAGGACAGAAGGGGAGTCTGTGCTCCTCTCACGGTCATTGAAAGTTTGTTGCTGGGAACTGCTTTAAATGCCATTATATGTTAGCTGTCTTGGGAAACACCCATTACAAGAATGTATGATGGTACATCGCCAACCGTACCGCATCTGTCATGTCATTTGCACTTGCATTGCGTTGTGCATCTGTCATGTCATTTGCACTTGCATTGCGTTGTGCATCTGTCATGTCATTTGCACTTGCATTGCGTTGTGCATCTTTCATGGCATTGCATTGTCATCGCTAGCTGTGTAAATGTCCATGCGCAGTTGTAGCATGCGTTGTAATGCCGCCTGCGATGTGAAAGTCACGTTGCGATGGCACCGCGTGAAAACACTGTAGTTGTAATGGGTGTTTCCCCTTTAAAATGGGTTCCTGTTTACTTGCAATGTCTAGCAATGGAACCCATAGGTGCATATCTGTTCAGGCAGATATGCCCTTACATGGTATATAATGCACTCTGCATTGGGGCTCTAAGGCATGCTGTGGGGCTGACTTACATATAGTACATGCGGTGTACTTGGGTATTGCTCACAGGGAGTGGACAGTGTCGTGTTTTTAGAATGGGCTGCACAATTTCACACATTCTGCAATGGAAGACTGCATGCAGTTTGTGTGTTGGTCCCTTAGGGTGGCATAATACATGTGCAGCCCTAAGAGACCCTCTTAATACCCATGCTCCAGATACTAAGGGCACCATTTACCAGGGACTTACAGGAGTGCTAAAGTCCCTACCAATTGGGCTACATGTAAGAATTTGTCTTGTTTTCTGGGAAAGAGCACAGGAACTGAGGCCTGGTCAGCAGGGACACAGTGCACTACCAATCAACAACATCAGCACCAGAGCGCAAAACGTGGGGTTGACCATGTCAAGAAGTGGCACTTTCCTATTCAGCCTCCCCACCCCCAAACGAAATCAAAGGAGACTAACCTTTCCCAAGAGAGTCTTCATTGTCTAAGTGGAAGAATCTGGAAAGGCCATCTGCATTGGCATGGTCAGTCCCAGGTCTGTGTTCCTCTGTAAAGTCCATTGCCTGTAGGGATATGCACCTCTTCAACAGTTTAAGGGTTTTCACCTTTCATTTGCATGAGCCATCTGAGGGTTGTGGCTGAACAGTGAAGTGAAAACCAAACAGGTATGGTCTCAGCTTCTTCAGGGACCTAACCACAGCAATTGCTTTTCTCTGTATGGCACTCCAATGCTGCTCTCCGAGGAGTAATCTTCTGCTAATATAAGTAACAGGCTGGTCTTGGCCATCATCACTGGTTTGGGATAGGATCATGCCTATTATGCTCAATGAAACTTCAATGTATCCCTCAAATCAATGCTGTTGTCAACAGAACCATTTTCAACCTCCCCCTTAATTGGAAAAATCCTCTCACTCCAACTCCTAAGGAGTTTTGTCCCACCCTTTGTAACTCATGCCAAATCACTCTTCCTGTCTCTCTTTAGCTCTTACCGAGTTTTGGTACACCCTTTGTAACACATGCCAAGCTGTTTGTCCAGTCTCTAGCCCCTACAGATTTGTGTTGCTCCCATTGCAACTCATGTCAAGTTGCTCTTCCTGACTCTCTCTAGCTCCTATGGAGTTTTGATCCACTTATGGTAACTCATGCTGCTTTTACTATCTGTGTCTACCGACTGAAGTAGAGCTACTAGTTATGCATGCAGTGAACAACAGCAGAGCTTCTGCTCTAGCCTGTGGTGGTAACTCACAGAGAGATGCCCACCCCATCTGCTGATGTGCCAGGAGGGCTGCTGCTCCTGCAATGTAGCTCCTGCGGTCATGGTATGCCAGTTTGACTTTTGTTCCAACACTCTTTTGCATTTCCTCTCTGGAGCATCGGGCTAGCACCTGTTGTAGTTATCTATGTCTGTAGCATCTGTAGATCTGTTGTTTCTGCATGTTCCTACCTGTGTCTGTCATTCTTGCTGATCCAGAGTTACTATCAGGATCCATACCTCAAAAACAGTTGATGCTACTACGGCATTTAGCTAAATCCGTTGTGCCAGGGGATAGAAGTTACTCATGCTGGTCTTAGCCCCACTAGACTGTGCAATAGGGTGGAAGGCTGGAATTCAAAAATATCCTCACCGGTCTTTAAAGTGCAGGATCACTGGGCAGTATGCACAAGCAATACTGCGGCAATGGTAAACAACCATTACGACGTGGTCATGGCGCTGCAGTACCATTACAACGCAGATTTTAGAACGCAAGTCGTTACCACGACTTGCGCTGGAGGGCACTCTAGACTAAGGAATAGTGTGATTAACTATTCAAACACCTTCCCTACTGTTCGTAGGCTGGAGTTGGAATAGTAAATCATACTATTCCTAAGTCCAGCACCCTACAGCGCAAGTCGTGGTAACGACTTGCGTTGTAAAAGCTGCCTTGTGATGGTACTGCGGTGTTATGTACAGCGTTGTACCATCATACATCCGCGGCAATGGTCTCATCTGTCTCTAGAAACTGGCACTCCTCTAAGTCACAGCCAAGAATATTAACCATCCTCTGGTCACTTGTTCCATCAATGTTTCTTCAAGTGACTGTAGAACAAAGGAAGAGCCGAGGCTGTCCAAGGTGTTTAACTATACAACAGTTTTTGCACTCAACTTCAATAAGAATACTGTTGCTGTCAGTCCAGAAATGTACTAAAAGGAGCCTTTCAAATAGGTCTAACTTCAGCATGGGAGTGACCAAAGAGTGTCAGATTTAGGTTCATAATAAGCATCAGGTAAGCACTGATTATCATGTTTTTTAGAACATCTGTTGCCGTGCTACTCTTTCTAACTGTTACAACTGATATATACAATTTTAGAAAAACTACTACATAAAATAACATCAAAAGCAAATTATGTTTCACTGGAGGCACAGGTGGAAGGCTGCTTTTCATTGTCACGCTATTGACTTGGAAGACATATGATATGGGAGTACCAAAAAGGGCACACAAGATGTAAATGTGTAACCTAGAAGATGTCACAAGGCCCATGTCAGTCAGACTTCAAAAAGATGCCACGGGTGCCTGCGATGATGAGCAGGATTTTGGTGTTTGTGAATTTGAGTGAATCCATGTCTAAGACCTCCAAATGTTTACCTGCATCAGGCACCATGTGTGTAAACGTCAGTCCTTTTAACCATTTTGATATGGATCTGGGTGTCATCTGCGTACAACAGTTAGTTTGCCTATCCAAAACTCTTCTGTCCTTTGAATGTATGTAGGACCTGAGTGAAGAGGAATGTGTGAGCGAGCAGTCACATTGTGACCACTAGGTTAAAGGAAATAGTTTCAATGGTTTGGGGATCTTTGTTGCTCCTATCAAAGATAGCTAAGAGTGTTTGCAGAACATGAAAGAACATGTGGTCCCAGATGTGGAGGGGAGGACAATGCTGGACAATTGATTGTGATGCTGGCCTATAATGTGGTAAACTCATACAATGACACAAGCTCATTACGAGATGGTTGAGCGGAATGCCACAACAATGAGCCCTGATCTCTCTGTGTCCAGGCGCTAAAGACCACTGATGAAACACTGTACAGCTGAAAGATTGTTGTTGTTGTGTTCATTCAGAGGGGGCGTGGCCTAGCAGTACAGGCTGGCATGTCCTGTTTGAGGTAGAGTTAAGTCTCATTTGCAAAAGATTGGTCCTCTTCTGCACTGCCTAATAGACCAATTTTCATCCCTAACATTTTGACTGTCTACATAGTGCTGGTATCATGTGATTTTTGCTTGAGCTCATAATAATACATTGCAAAGCGGCCCTGTTTGCAGTCTGTGAATGCAGCCAAGGTGATCTGAGAGAAGAACCTTTGAGCAGGAGGATTAGTTGAGTTGAGGATCTTGACCTTACATTTCTACTGCTTCAGCCTTGGAGAGGACACTCAGTCCCTGTTCACCAGTTCATGCCCTGACGAGTACCAAGTAGGTATGTTTATACTTCCTAGACCAGCTTCTAACAAATCAGTCATTCGCAGTTAGACTTACTCATCAAGTGCAGAGCTGCCACCTGATGGTGGTCTTCAGTCCTCATGAGAAGGCACTCCTTACAATCCCGGTAGAACTCCATATAGTTTTTTTTTTCTAGGAGAGAATAATTATTTTATGAGATCACAGGCTTCAAATATAGAACACAACACAAACAAGTACAGGCCGTGCTGTAATAACTGAATGGGGGACTGATGATTCTATTTCTAGAGAGATCTACTCCATTGAGTGTAGGGCCCGTAAGGTTTTTGTACTTGGAGGACCCAGCTCAGTGCCAGTGAGTGTGGAACCTGTGAGGTGTGAGGGTATAGTAGTTAGTGTGGTTATTGTGGTGTTTCGGTGAATGATACATGAAGGTTGAAGTAATGGGAGAACTCAACTTGGTGTCAGTAAATATGAGGCCCATTATGCTATAGAGCTCCACTTTGAGTCAGGGAATGTGACATACAAGGTGCTTTAAGGGTTAATTGGCCTCAGTGAGTATGAGACCCATCATGTTATGAAATCCCTCATGCTAATAAAGCTACATTTGGTGTCAGTGAATATGAAACCCAAGATACTAAAGAGCACATCTTGGTGTCAGTGAGACCCCTAATGCTTTAGCACTCCCTTTTTGTCAGTGAGTCTGCCTCCCAGGATACATGAGGTACATGAGAGCTCAGCATGAGGTCAGTGCTCTGTTGTAGTGGAGACCGAAGTTTGATGTCAGCTAGAGAGGGGTCAGGTAGACAGTAGTGCATGAGAGCTCTGCTTGGAGTGAGCGAGCGAGAGACTCATGATACGTTAATGCTAGGGGCTCAGCTTGGAGTCAGGGAGAGAGGGGCTCTTGGTACTTGAGTACTGGAGGGCTCAATTTGATGTCAGCAAATGAGTGGCTCATAATACTTCGTTCTGGAGCGCTCAGTTTGATTTCAGTGAGTGAGAGGCTCATGACGCTCTAGTACCGGACAGCTCAACTTTGAGGACAGTGAGAGAGATGCTCATAATGCATTAGTACTGGAGAGCTGAGCTTTGAGGACAGTGGCAGAGAAGCTCATGATGCGTCAGTACTTGAGAGCTCAGCTGTGAGGACAATGAATGAGAAGCTGGCGATACTTTAGTACTGGAGAGCTCTGCTTAGGGTGAATGAGGGAGGGACTCATGATACAGTAGTACTGTAGGGTTCAGTTTGCTTTCAGTGACTGTGAGGCTTGTTATACCTTAGTACAGTAGGGTTCAGTTTGCTTTCAGTGTGTGAGAGGCTCGTGATATGTTAGTACTGAAGGGTTAACTTTGCTTTCAGTGAGTGAGAGGTTCTTGATACTGTAGTACTGGAGGGTTCCGTTTCTTTTCAGTGAGTGGGAGGGTGGTGATACTTTAGTACTGGAAAGCTCAGCATTAGGGACACAGTAAATGAGAGGCTCATGATACTTTAGTACTGGATGGTTCAGCTTTGGGGACAGTGAGTGAGAGGCTCTTGATGCTGTTCTACTGCAGGGTTCACTTTGCTTTCAGTGAGTGAGAGGCTCATGATACTTTAGTACTAGATGGCTCCGCTTGGGGCTGTGAAGGATGAAGCAAATGTCAGCGCTGGAGAACGATCCATGTGATGTTCATGTGTTTGTACTACTGCAAGAGTGTATGTAGCCTGATGTTGGTGACCATAGGACCCATGAATTTGTATCTCTGTGAGATCTCTTGGTGTTAGCAAGTGTGGGGCCCAGGAGGGTGCAGTCTAGGGTTCTAAACCTGGTATCCATGCATGTGGGCCCAATGTAGCAGACTTTCTGGAAGATCCCTGCCTGATTGCGGCATCAGTGAGTGTGGGACTAATTTAGTTGCAGTTCTGGCACTCCTCATCAAGATCTGAATGCTGTGCCAGGATATTTAATCAGCAGGACT
Organism: Lissotriton vulgaris; assembly: GCF_964263255.1. Lineage (NCBI taxonomy): Eukaryota > Metazoa > Chordata > Amphibia > Caudata > Salamandridae > Lissotriton > Lissotriton vulgaris. The sequence continues at coordinate 1,940,317,920 of NC_141693.1, forward strand.
GTGAGATCTTATCTTGGTGTCAGTGAAGATGGAGCCCAAGACTCGGCAATTCTAGAAGAGCTTGTTGAGATCCCTTCCTGGTGTCCTTGAGTGTGGACCCTGTGGTTTTGAAAAAGCCTTGAACTTGGATGCAATGTATATGAAACCCTGGCAGTCTGTAGATCATTGCAGTAATGAAGTGCTCACCTTTTCCAGTGATAATGGTATGTCCTTTAATCTCCACGTCTTCCTCGGCACAGCTAAAACTGCATTAAATGAAGAGGTACAGAATACTTTAGGGCCACTTCCAAGCAACCCACAGCCACATCATATTGCTTTTACATTTGATGATTGCCAAACTTGCATCACTTGTTGTTGGGATTGGATGTAGCATTAAACAGATGCCTTCTAAAATGTGCCCCTCTGATAGTTTTAAAAACTTTTAACAATCAATTACATCTTGAATATACTTTGTGGTGTATATGCTGCTTTTTAGTGGGATGTTGACGTTATAATCCAAACAGCTAAAAGGCCACTGCTGTTTGATACTTATAAATCCCCCTGTGGTCTTGAGACTGCTCATTTTATTTGTAGGTGCAACAGTGGCCTCTTGACCCTGTCCTCAAGAAAGAGAGAAGACAGAAAACAGCACAACTGCACAGCAGAGCAGGAGAGATTATCACTGGATTAGCCTGGTTTTAATGGCTTCTCTGAAAGGATGGGGATGTTCCAAGTTATTCTATGTGGAAGTGTGGTGTGGTGTGGTATGGAGAGGAGAGGAGGAGATGAAAAAATAAATGAAGGTTTTTGATAGAATGATAGTAAATGGATTGTGGTTTGATGAATAATGGACCATGCTCATAAAGAATGTGGGGGAACAACTGGCATGGATACTAGGAGCCAGTGCAGGCTGATGTGAAGTGACTGCTTATTCTTAGACCCACACTTTGCGAATGTGAGTGAGCTTGTTGTAAGTATTGGAAAAAGATAAAGAAGTGCCCTCTGTAGTCACTGCAGTTATTAGGTTCTCTTCATTTTCCCACGAAGAGTCATGGGAAGCGTCATGGGATAACTCAAAACTGTCAACATTGCACAGAGAGCTGAAAAAGTGGATGGTGTCAGTGGAAATGCATGAGTACTAGCAGCAGGTTAAGGAGTGTTTCTCAGTTCTACTACTAGTGAGCATACATTTTCTCAGCACCTCATGGCTGGGGATACCAGAGTCAATGTTACAGGTAGTATTTCCACATAACCAGACTTTATGTTGTTGCTGTCTCCCTCCGCTCATTCAAATTTATGGGCTCCCGGGCTTGAACAGATTGTGATGTGGCCCCTGGAGATATCAACTGAACAGAAATTGACATTGGCATCTGTAAACACTCTGATGATTGGCAGAAACCAGACAGACAGTAGCGAGACTTTCAGCGGCACCTAGTGTGGTCGACAGTGGGTTAACATAGGACCCCGCAGCCCCCACAATATAGGGGGGCCCCCAGCACAGTACCCTGGCCTGATAGCTCCTGATTAAGTACGGAGGGGACCCCTCCACATAACTTGCATGGGGGCCGCCCTCAAGTTTTGTTACGCCATGGTCAGTCATCTGTAAATTCCCATTAGCCAACGATTAAAGTGCTCCTCTATACTCTGGGGCTGATTCACAATACTAATCTGAGACAAAAAACCTAAATTACTACTTTTGGTATTCACAGAGACCTTTAGTAGTAGTAAGCATGGGCGAATTTTGCGAATCTGGCGTTCGCGAATTTTGCGAATTTGCGAACTCGCAATCCGCAAAATCCGCGAATTCTCGCGAATGTTTTTTTTTGTGTTCGCAAGGATTTCTGCCAGTTTGCAAGGATTTCTGACAGTTCGCAAGGGTTTTGTACCAGTTCGCAATTGCGAACTTACATGTCGGCTCGCAACGGTCACGATTATGTTGTTTCTACGTCTGGTTCATCATTACAGGTTCCCAGCACCCTCTGTTTCACCCCTGCCACCCTCTGTTTCACCCATGCCACCCTCTAGTACATCAATGCCACCCTCTGGTTCATCATCACTGTAGATTATGGGGGGAAAAAGCAAGCACACCTGCCTGCTTCAACTGACATGAATTAATTTGGGGTTGATATATTAATGTGTCACTGTTTTAAAATTCCAGTCTGGCACCTGCTTCCTTATCTGTAATTTTCTTTCTGTTGCAGTGCAATTTTTTTTTCCAGGACCTTTGTGGCCTACTTGTAGCTATTCTATGAGCCTGCTGTGAGGGTCTGAGCAGGGTCATACAATTGTTGCAACTAGCAACTGAACTCTGGAGGGGCCCTTGTCAGGAAGCACTACAGGGAACGGTTACTAATGGTGAGTTTGAACTTTTGAACCTGCTTTCACTTTTGCAAAACTCGTTTTTCTGCAGAACAGCTTTACAGCAACTGTAATGCCCCACCAAGCTTATATGAGAAAGTTGATTTCTAATCCAAAAGTTATCCAAAGAAAATCAAAAGGCCTCAAATCCAAAAAAGTGCAGGCAAATGTCAACCTGAAGAGTTATTCTGATAAAAATCATCATTTTCAGAAGGTCTATGCTGCTTGCTAGTAGATTTCTTGTGCAGAATTGCAATTTTTGTAATTTTGTGAGTGCGAGATTGTTGCTGCCCGCCGCACCTACATGTTAGCAATTGCGAACTTGCACCACACGCCGCAAAATTGTATCACCAAGAAAAAAAAATCCGCTGCGTGCGAATTTGCGGATTTTCGGTAAATTCGCGAGCGTTCGCGGATTGAGATTTTACCGAAAATACACAAAATCCGCGAGCGTAACGGATTTTTCGCCCATGCTTAAGTAGTAGTAAAGTTAGGATTTTGTCTTAAGTTAGGATTTTGTCTTAAATTAAACTTAAGTTAAGCGTAAGGTTGTCTTAAGTTTTGGTTTTAAGACAAAATCCTAATTTAAGACAAAATCCTAACATAGGACAAAATACTAATTTAAGACAAAATCCTAACTTTACTACTACTAAACATCTTCTGTGAATACCAAAAGTAGTAAGTTTAGGATTTTGTCTCTGATTAGTTCTGTGAATCGGACCCTCCGTTACCACTGATAAAGTCAACCCCACACATCATGTGACCCAAACTCCAGCCATTGGGGTGGAGAGAGTCAGAGTACAGTTCAGAGGCTCCACAGTTCAGGTTTACATAGCGCAAACAAGGCTGGTCTTCTAAAAGATACCATTGCTGGAGGACCTTAGTTACTCTCACATAACATTGTCTTCACTGGCATTAGATCTTGTATAGAGTCAAATGCCTGAATGAAAAAAGTAGTAAAAAGAAACAACAACGGAAAATGAGAATTAGGCACACCTTACGCAAAAGGTTGTGAAGGGATGCTGTTTGGCTGCAATCTGTGCTCTAGCCTTTACATCTAGACACCAATGCTTAGTATGGGAATGTGTTGTCCTCCAGGTCACTACGGATTAGTTACTTACCTGTAATCCTAGTTCTCTTCCAGGGGTATCCTCATCAAAGTCATAAGCATTAGAATATTCCCGCCCATGCGCGGGACCCCGGAAACATTATATTATATGTGCCCCACACACACATTATATATATATATATATATATATAAGTAATTGCAGCCTAATAAACCCCAGAGCTGATTTATGCTGTAAAGAATTTCCATCATCCATGAACAAACATGCATTATAAAAATGAGAGACAACAACAGTTTTGTTTTAGAACTGTTTTAATGCTCAGAAAGCTCCCAGACTGCATTGCAAAACTACAGTCTAAAAAGACTGAAAAGCTAACCTGCATCAACATGCAGTAAACTGACACTGTGCCTTTAAGGCACCCGTGACCGCCAGCTTCCCATCATGCCTCAGGGGTGACAGTTAGGTCAGTTGTTTTTTGCGGAGACGGAAAAAAACATGAAACATTTAGGTTAACCATATCTCCAACTTAAAATAATCCGTTGCCCGGGGGAGGCGGGAGGGTTGCTTATGGCTTTGATGAGGATACTCCTGGAAGAGAACTAGGATTACAGGTAAGTAACTAATCCTTCTCTTCCAGTGGATCCTCATCAATAGTCATAAGCATTAGAATAGAATAGCGAGCCTCACCTCATCTCCCTGCGGGCAAAGGAGTAACAAAACAGTAATATCAATACTAAGCCTAGAAAAAAGTACGCTTGTACAGGCCGCAGGCTACCCAAATAGATTCCTCAAAGAGGCTTGTCCTACTTGAGTATCAGTCCTAGAATCAGATTCTAGAAAGTAATGCCTTGTAAAGGTATGAACTGATCTCCAGGTTGCAGCCTTGCAAATCTCAGACATAGGGACATCATGTAAGAAAGCTACTGTGGCCGCTTTCCCCCTAGTAGAGTGTGCTTTAGGTGACAACAGTAATGGCTTGCCCGCCAGCTGATAAGCCAATTTATTACAGGAAACAATCCATCTGGAGCTGGATCTTTTGGCAGCTGGAAAGCCTGTTCTCATCGAACCATAGTTGATAAAGAGCTGATCCGTCTTCCTAATACTTTTGGTATTTTCCAAATAAAACTTAAGCACTCTTTTGAGATCTAAAGAGTGCAGCGACCGCTCAGCTGGGGTCGTAGGGTTTGGAAAAAAGGATGGAAGAGAAAAGGACTGATTAATATGAAAATCAGAGACTACTTTAGGTAAAAAGGATGGATGTGCTGTTACGACTACTCTGTTGTGGTGGAAAACAGTGTAGGATACTTTTGTACACAGCGCTTGTATCTCACTTACTCTTTGCGCTGATGTAATTGCCACAAAGAACGCAACCTTCCAAGAGAGGTTTTGCCACAAGGCCTTGTGGATGGGCTCAAAAGGAGGTCCCATCAACTTGGATAGAACCCGGTTCAACTCCCAAGGAGGAGAAGGATTTCGCACAGGGGGATAGACTTTCTTCAACCCCTGGAGGAAATCCTTGACCACTTGAACCTGAAAGAAAGAAGTTCGGCGTGGTGATTTCCTATACGCTTCAATGGCTGACAAATGTACTCTAATGGAAGCATACTTCAACCCAGATGTTGCTAAGGAAAGGAGGTATGGTAGAATAACCTCCTCCTGCCCTATAGTAGGGTCTAGATGACGCTCCCTGCACCACATATAAAATCTCTTCCACTTGAACGCATAAGACGCTCTTGTGGAAGGCCTCTTAGCTTCTCTTAAAATGCGCATACATTCAGGGGGCAGGTTCAGATGTCTGTACTGCAGGACTTCAGGAGCCATGCTGTCAGGTTCAGTGACGGGAGGTTGGGATGCAGAATCCTCCCGTTCATCTTGCTCAACATGTCTGGTCTGCAAGGAAGCCATTTGTGTGGACACGCAGACAGATGAAGAAGGTCCAGGTACCACTACTGCCGCAGCTTGTCCGGAGCTATTAGAATCATCTCCATATCCGACCCGAGGAGCTTGGAAACCACCTTTGGGATCAGCGATAGGGGAGGAAATGCGTAAGCAAATGTCCCTGACCAATCCATCAAGAGAGCATTCCCCTGCGTCCCTGGCCGGTGGAATCTGGACGCAAAGGCGTGGCATTTCTTGTTTTCGTCGTCTGCAAACAAGTCTATAGTTGGACCACCCCAACAACGAAAAAGCTCATCTACTACCTCGTCGTTTAGCACCCAGTCTGGCTGATCTTCGAAGTGCCTGCTGAGTGCGTCTGCCTTGATGTTAAACTCGCCTGGAAGGTGCACTGCTACCACTGAGAGATTCCGAGCGAGAAGCCAGTGCCAGATCGCTTGTGACTCCAGGGAGAGAGGGCGTGACCGTGTGCCTCCTTGTTTGTTCAGATAGAACATGATGGTTGTATTGTCTGTCTGAACCAGGACTGAGTTGGTCTTGACCGCTGGAAGAAAAGCTTTGAGAGCTAGATGCACCACTCGGAGCTCCAGCATGTTTATATGGTAGGTCTACTCTTGAGCCGACCACCGACCTTGAATCGGAAGGCACCCCATGTGTGCCCCCCAGCCTTGTAGAGAAGTGTCTGTCACTATTGACTGCGTTGGGAGAGGTTGGTGAAAAGGTACTCTCACCTGAACATTCTGCGGTCGAGTCCACCATTTGATGGAAGTCTTCGCTGCTTGGGATAGACTGATCCGGTCCTCCCAACGCCCTGTCGCTTGGTCCCATTGGTCCTCTAGGGCCTGTTGTAGAGGCCGCATTTTCAACATGGCGTTCGGTATGAGAAAAATGCAGGATGCCATGGAACCCAGCATGGAGGCAACCTGTCGCATACAAAAAAGTCTCTCCTCCGAAGGAAACGCTTTTCCCAATTTTGTGTCCAGAACGGAGCCTAGGTAGTGGATGGACTGTGTTGGCCGCTGGACTGACTTCTCCATGTTGACGTGGAGCCCGAGTTTGTGCAACTGGTGCAGGCAAAGCTGGAAATCGTTTGCTACCTGTAAAGGAGATGGACCTTTTAGGAGCCAGCCGTCCAGGTACGGATAGATGAAAAGTCCCTTTTTGTGAAGGAAAGCCGCCACCACTGCCATGCATTTGGTGAAGACTCGTGGTGCGGACTTGAGCCCGAAGGGCAGCACTTTATACTGGTAGTGCTTGTTGCCGATCACAAACCTCAGGTACTTTCGGTGACCCAGGGCAATCGGGATATGAAAGTATGCATCTTGCAGATCCACCGAACACATCCAATCCCCGACCTGCAGATGTGGACATATTTGGTGAAGAGCTACCATGCAGAACTTTTCCTTGAATATGACTTTGTTTAGAAGACGAAGGTCTAGGATGGGTCTGATCTCTTTTGGGAACAAGAAAATATCTGGAGTAAAATCCTTTTCCCCTTTGAGAGGGAGGTACTTCTTCTATAGCTCTTTTTTGCAGAAGAATTTTCACCTCTCTCCGGAGCAGGTCCAGTTGGTGGGGAAGAGATTTCTTCGGAGAAATGGTCTTTGGGAGAGCTCGGAAACGTAGCGTGTATCCATTGCTCAGTATATTCAGCACCAAACGATCTTTTGTGATGCTGACCCACTCTGCCAGATGTTGGAAGCATTTCCTCCCACTGGAGTGAGCAACGGCGCCAGAGGAAGCCACTGCTCAAGCCTTTTCTCATCTCTCCGTGGTAGAGGACTGCTGGTGACCTCCTCTACTTTTGCCTGATTTGCCCCCTCGAAACTGGGTCTTGCCTTGACTCTTGCTTTGGGACCACTGAGGGGTTTGAACCCTCTGTTGAGCCCCTTTGCCCTTGCTGGTCTTAAACCTGCCCTTGAACTCCTTTTTCTTCTCTAAACCGACCACTTTCACAGTGTCCAGCTCGGTCTTCATTCGACTCATCTCCTCGTCAGCGTGTTCACCGAAGAGAGAGGAACCAGAAAAAGGAAGGTTTAAGATGCGTTGTTGTGCATCGGGCTTGAGGCCTGTGAGGCGCAGCCAAGAATACCTCCTGGCACAAACTCCATGGGAATGAGAATGAGCCGCTAGCACTGCGCCGTCTGCCGTGGTGCTAATTATTTGGTTTGACACTAGGCAGCCTTCTGTCAGTGTCTCCTCAAAGTCCTTCTGGTCCTCTTTTGGCAGTTTGGACTTGAACCATTCCATGGAATCCCATAGGGCTCTATCATATCTCCCTAATAGAGTGGCCGCACTGGAGATCTTCAGAGTAGAAGCAGCAGAATTGCATACCTTTCGACCCCACGATTCCTGTGATTTACTGTCTTTCTCTGGTGGAACTGAGGAGGAGGCAGCAACTGCATGTGTTTTCCGTGCTGCTGCTACGATCACAGAGTCTGCTGGTGGGTCAGTTTTTACAAAAACTGGGTTGGAGGCAGCTGGCTTGTATTTTTTCTGGATGCGAGCCGGCACCGCCTTAATAGTCGCTGGAGTTAGGAAAATGTCTTTGACAGGATCCATAATCCCCCGGACCAAGGGCAGCAATGGACGAGAAGCAGATTTTTGATGCAGTGTTTAAAAAATCACTGTCGTAGCCACCTGGGGGACAGACATTTCAATGCTTAGTTTCTGAGCCCCTTTCTGCAGGACATCCAGATAAGTGTTGATGTCGTCCACTGGAGAAACTCTGGAGATGGGGCTATCCGTAAGCATGGGAGAATAATTTCTCCTGGAAGATCGGGTTGAGGAAGAAGAAGAAGATGGAGTTCTTTGACTCCTGCGATGAGCACCGTGCCTCCTTTCACATGACCTTCTTGGATGCTCTTCCCTTCTGGGAGAGCAAGATCTGGCTGGATCTTCCCTTCTGGGAGAATGAGACCTGGCCGGCTCTTCCCTTCTGGGAGAACGGGATCTGGATGGCCTCTTTACAGGCAATCTTTCTGCTTGGCGCCTGGGAGGGCTGCGTCTGTCCACTTCTGCAACCAGTCTTTGGAGTGGAGACCTGTGCTCAGGACTGACGTACTCCCGCATCCGCTTGGCAGCCCCTCGAGGATCCGGCGGGCAGCCCTTAGGCATAGTTGACGCTTCCCATCCAGTTTGCAACAGACTCTGGAACGCAGCCTGTCCCCGATTTCCTATGAGGCAGTACTCACTCGCCCTCCTAGTGTTTGTATTTTGACTCCAGACTTTTGAGAGTCAATTCTAACCTGACTGTGAATCTACAGCCTAGTTTTTCGAAGGCCTGGGGTTGGGTGCGCCTTAGTGGGCGCAGACCGCCCAGGCTCTTCCTTTTTTGGTCCTGACGAAAACCTGGCAATCCCGCATAGAGGTTGAAACATGTAGACCCACTTTTCACATAGATATAGTCGGCCATTGTAACTTTCTCTTATATCTTACACTTTGCTTTTATTATTGTTCAGTACCTCCAGATTAAAGTTTTATTGAAGGTATACTGTGCCAATTTTTAAATCACTTTCATTTTGTTTCTAAACCCCCTCACACACACAAAACTACCCACTCCACTGTAATTCAGGTATCGCAGCACACCCGGATGGCATTCGGCGATCCGGGTGGGCCCTGATGATGAAGCATGTCACCAACCAGGTTGGTGAGTGAGGGGTTTATAAAAACAAGGAACATTTTCCTTGAGTCTTCATAAATTTCCCAGTAGGGCCACCTCCCGGTCCTGTGGTGATACTCCTCCCTTTTGTTTATACAGCCCCTGAATCTCGCCAATGAACCAACGGTTGATACCATCTAGGGGACAACCTCACCCCTACTGAAGAAGGATCTGTCCGTCGCAAAGTATGTATGTGGTCTTGATAAGCGCACTGCTGCCCTGAGGCGTCGTGGCGCTATAGACCGCTGGGGAACCCGTCCTGGCTATCCCTGTGAGATGGTCCCTACTGGGTATCTCCAAGGTGAAACCAGGCATCCCCGGCGAATGTGGGGGGCCGTTGTAGAGATGAGGCAAGCTAATGCCCAGAGTTGCCGAGTGTGATCCCTGGTTAGAGTAGGCTCCGAGGCGAGAATTATCGAGTCCGCTGACCCTGGTCGACGACCCTGCCGCGTCGGGAATTGAACCCTGGTCCCAGGCCGTTCTCTGCTTCCGGGTCTGCCGCCTCTAACCAGTGAGCCACACCACTCCAAAGGAGATCAGTGGACAGGACTTCTGGACCTTGTGGGTGATCTTGAGGAACCAGAAGAGTGTGAAGAGGAGTGGCGCAAAGCTGATTCAGTCACCAGAATCGCAGAGTCCCTTGCCGTCGAACCAGCCCTTTCATGAGGCCTCGACGTCAGGTGTTCTGACGTCGAATGCCTCGGCGGTGACGAACGTTGGTCTCTCGGCGTCGAACAGCGCTGCACTGCCGACGGTGGAACGCTTTCTCTCGACGTAGAAAACCTCTGGGGTGTCGACGGAGCAAGCAATCTCGACGTCGAATGTCTCGACGGCGAGCAATGTGAGGACCAATGGTCTCTCGACGTCGAACGGCGATGACCAGCCGACGACGGATCTTCCTCTCTCGACGGCGAATGTCTATGCGATGACGGCGGAGGGGTGTTGGCCACCCTCGACGCCGAACGTCGACGAACATCGCCTCCTTGACGCCGATCGACGCCTGGTTGTTGACGGTGAAGGGGTCTTGGGCCTCGACGCCGATCGTCGCCTTGTTGACGACGGCGGAGGGGTCACACTTCTCGACGCCGATCGTCGTGTGGATGATGGCGGCAGAGGTGTGACGCCCCTCGACGCCGATCGTCGGCGGGTTGACGACGGCGGAGGGGTCTTGGTCCTCGACGCAGATCGTCGCCGAGTTGACGATGGCGGAGGGGTCATGGTCCTCGACGCCGATCGTCGCCTGGTTGACGATGGGGGAGGAGTCACCTTTCTCGACGCCGATCGTCGCCCTGTTGACGATGGCGGAGGTGTGACCTCCCTCGATGCCGATCGTCGCCGGGTTGATGACGGCGGAGGGGATTTCGACGACGGAGCTGGAATCCTAGACGTCGGCGACGAACCTGATCTTCTTTTCGACGGCGCGCCCGCCGTCGACGGTCGTTTTTTCGATAAATGACCCACCGGTAGCTGTTTCCTCAGCACCGAGCCCGACGCTGAAGCTGAAGGACGTGAAGACTTGTCCCTTGAAGGTGATCTAGCCCTCTTGGAGCCCTTCTTTACCGGAGATCTTCCTCTGGATGACCTTTGGGCTAGGCCATAAATGTGATTCCTCTCCCTGTCCTTAAGAGTTCTTTCTGACAGGCGCTCGCAGTGCGGACAGGTCTTTGGATCATGATGATCAGGCAAACAAAGTATACAGACATCATAACTGTCTGTTTTAGCCTTCTTGTTGCCACAAGAAGGGCAGTTATCAAATAGTGAGGGCATATTAAGGAAAAATGCCTAAAAAAGCTGTCAATAAAAGACAGATTATTACTTGACTTGATGTAAAATGTCAAAGTAAGCAAAAAAAATCAGAATAATGAAGGAAATTTCTGACAGAAAGTCAGAAAAGAGTGGAGCTGTGTTACCAGGGTCCTTCCTGAAGGAGCCGGAAAGAACAACTGACCTAACTGTCACCCCTGAGGCATGATGGGAAGCACAGTTTCAGTTTACTGCAAGTTGATGCAGGTTAGCTTTTCAGTCTTTTTAGACTGTAGTTTTGCAATGCAGCCTGGGAGCTTCCTATGCTTTCAGTGTTTCATGAGAATTTCCACTGCTTTCTGAGCATTAAAACAGTTCTAAAACAAAACTATGGATGTCTCTCATGCTTATAATGCATGTTTGTTCATGGATGATGGAAATTCTTTACAGCATAATTCAGCTCTGGTGTTTATTAGGCTGCAATTGCTTTTATATATATATATATATATATATATATATATATATATATATATATATATATATATATATATATATATATATATATATATATATATATGGGGCACATATAATATAATGCTTCCGGGTTCCCGCGTGCATGGACGGGAATATTCTAATGCTTATGACTATTGATGAGGATCCAATGGAAGAGAACCTGCAGATATCATTCAGAGGTGTTTGGTGAATAGAGTGGTTTTTGTGACAACCCTGGTAGACTGAGTATTGACCCCGCCAGGAAATGGTGTGCCCACTTGGGTGTAGGCTAAAGTGATACAGCAAACAATCCATCTTGCCATTCCTGCTTTGAGATAGTTATGCCTATGATAGCTAACCCACACAAGATGAAGAGTTGGTTGAACTGGCATTCCTAAGTAATTTCAACCATCTTCTAATGTCCAGACAGTGTAATAATCTTTCAATTCATGATAGATGTCTGCAGGAACAAATGAGCTAGATCTATGTTTAGTTTAGATGGAAGTAGGGAGGTTCTGTAGGAATATGTCTTTGATTGGTCCTTAGAACTACATTATTCTTATAGAAACATACAAAAAAGTATTTGTTGGAGAAACTGGTATCTCACTAATTCTATCCCCTCCTTTGTATGAAGAGGCTGCTTGACAATGAACATCTCCAGTCATTTTACAGCCTTCTTTGGTCGTCTCCAATACCGGGATCAGGGAACAGCTGAGGGTTTTCTTTTGCAAGAGGAGTTGAGTAACAGCAGATACTTAAGATGGTGGAATGGTGGACATTAGCATTCAGGTTTGAAAGCCAAAGGTGCATAAGAAAGATGAAGGGGCCATGAAACTGTGAAAAGAATTGTTGCATGCAAAGATTACCAATCGTGGGCTTAAGCAGCAACATTGTGTAGGATGATTTATCAAGATCATCTTGTAGTTTAATCATGTCCTGGGCCATAGTCACACGAGAGCCGTGCCCAACATGAATGGGGCCTGGTAAATTGTTAAATTGGATTGAAGGAGATGGTTTCACAGATAGTTCCATCCCTCCCACCCATTCTCAGACAACTGGCTATCTCAGTAATAGCACACCTAAAAAGAAAAATACGCAAAAGGAGGAAGGGTGGCAGACACATAAGTCAGTACTCTGCATGAGGAGGCTCAGCCATAAATTCTTCTGCCACTAAACCTTCAGAATCAGTAGAGGACAGGAAGGGAAAGAGCTCAAGGGTAGTACATGAGACAAAGAACAGCAGCAAATCAATAGAATGTAAGCAACTTCCAAACTGCAGGATGCATAATGCAATGATGGACCCTCGAGCCAATGTGGAACTAGCACTATGCCAAGGAGTGGTAAACCAGAGGCTTGATGGTTCAACAGCACCCAGAACAAGCAGAGAAACAGAGAAGCAGTACTAACAAGGGAACCAGAATTAACAGAAGAGAAACAAGTCAAGAAAGGTGGAGGAGCAGACAGCCAAGTGGCACACTATTTAGTGGCAGAAAAGCCATAGAACTAAGTTACTCACTGCCAGGCACTTATCTATAGAATTGAAGGGTTTAATTTTCAACCCAGAAGTGAAGAACCATCCTGGAAGTGGGCAAATCCCCATCAGTTAGTGGTCTAGGCTTTTCTTCCAATCCTCCATGGCCCACTTATCCATAGTCTCTAACTCCGACCTCTGCCTAGCGAAGGATATGGGGGCATATGTATCAACTGAATTTTTAGCTGTAAACGTTGCGAATCGCAAAAAACAGCTTTTGCGATAAAAAGTTTGCAATTCCAGATGTAAGAGGCACAATCGCATTGCAAAGTAAGAAATTGCAAAAATAGCAATTTCTAACGTTGCGAAAAAATATAATCTGTGAATATCCTTTCGATTTCCAAATTTGCGATTTTCCAGTTTGCGAAAGTCGCAAAAAGGAAATAGCAATTTAAGAAATCGCAAGGAAATGTAACAAAAATTAGCAAATTGCCATTTGGTCAAATTCGCAAATTAAGAAATCGCAATTACCACCAAGTGCATGCAGGTGGTAACCAGGTGCAGGGTATTTAAAGCAGCCCACAATGCAACTGAAACTTCCACATTGGCAGCACTATATATGATAGCAAGGAGGATACGTATTCGGTCTCTTGCACAGAGGAGAATAAGACAGGAACGTATCTTCAGGCTGTGCATCACTTTGTTCCAGCAGACTGAAGAGAACATCCATGAAAAGTACAGGCTGCACCCACAGACCATCTTAGACCTGATTGAGGAGCTGAAACCCTTTTTGGAACACACAACACGCAGGACCCAAACAATTCCCACCCATGTGCAGGCCCTGTGCTCACTGCACCGCCAGGCCTCAGGGAGTTTTCAAGGAGTCATAGCAGTGGTTGGCAGGGTGTCACAAGGTGCCCTGTTGTGCTTTTTCCATTGCTTTCTAGATGCAATTCTACAGAGGCTATCACATCATATATACTTTCCTAGCACCCAACTGGCATTACAGCAAACCAAACTTGACTTTTACCAGATTGCATGTTTCCACACGTCATTGGCTGCATTGATGGGACCCATGTGGCCATCACACCCCCAGCAGCAACTGAATATGTCTACAGAAACCGTAAATGCTACCATTCCCTGAATGTACAGATTGTGTGTAATGCAAAGTATTTCATCAATGACATTGTACCAAAATACCCTGGCAGTACACACAACTCTTTCATCTTCAGACATAGTGGGATACACAGACGTCTGAGTGCTGGAGAGTATGGAGAGGGATGCCTGCTAGGTAAATGAATGGCACACATCCATCCATCCACTACATCTCCTGGGGGGGGGGACTTCGACTTACCTATTGTTTCTATCCCTGCAGGTGACAGTGCCTATGCAGTGCGGGACTTCATACTGACCCTGTACCTGGATCCAGCCAATGCAAGGGAGAGGAGATACAACAGGGCACACAGATCTACGCGCTGTGTCATAGAGCATACGTTTGGAATCCTAAAGAGCCGGTTCAGGTGCCTGCATAAAAGTGGAGGAGCAGTTATTCAACAATGCAATAAGTCTCACCCACAGCATTGACTTTCTCTTGTATTTCCAACCAAATTGTCTTTTTCCTTGCTTCTGGGACTTTCAATGCCTTTTTCCCAAAGAGAAGTTCATGGCTGCAGACCATCTCCTCTATCAGCACCTCATGCTCTTCGTCAGAGAATGTATGCTTTCTCTTCCTCTTTTCACCCTCCTTGCCCTCATGTGGCCTCTGGGACTCCATTTGGGTTCTTTCTGTGCTGTGCTGCCTCCTCACACTCTCCAAACTGCCTCTAACTGTGGCTCAGGCAAACAGGTGCATCAAATCACTCCCACTTCCTGGTTGTGATGTCATCAAGCTGCACCTGTATTGCAGATTCCCGATTTTGCGATTTCTTAATTTGCGGATTTCGAAATTAAGGAATCGCAAATCAATATTCTGAGAATTTTTTGCTATGTTTAGGAAATCGCTAAATATTAGTGATTTTTTAAATACATCCTGTTTTGGGAATATTAAACTGCAAATTGCAAATTCTCGCAATTTGAGATTGGGGATAATGATACATATGCCCCAAAGAGAATGTAACCCAGATCACTCTGTGTCTTGCACTTCCTGCTTCCTACCCAGAGTCCTGATCCGATAAACTAGAAGCAGTTGATGGTGGAATTGTCATCTTTGAAGTAAAGCAACAGAAAGGATAAGTTACTTACCTGTAATCCTAGTTCTCTTCCAGGGGTATCCTCATCAAAGTCATAAACCCTGAATATTCCCGCCCAGGTGCGGGAACCAGGAAATTATAAAAAAATTACATATGGAAACCATATATGTACAACTCTACATATATATACACTAGCAGCCCGTCCCAACGTTGTCTGGGTATGAATTGCTGCTGGCCAGTAGTATATTGTTTTGTAGGATTTCATTTAGATAGCATTTCTTATCTGTGACAGGCCTGTGAAATGCTCCGATTCACAGTGCACTGCTGATGAGTTTTCCTACTTTATTTTTCCTTGCTATATTATATAGCGCAAACTCGACAACATGGCATGAGCACAATTTACCTTACAGAAGAACACATTCATTTGTGGTAGGCACGGGGAGACAAAGCGATTTGCCTGGAATCACAGGATGTTGAGCTGATGCAGAGATTCGAACGTAGCTCCCCAGCTCTAAAGTTCGCAATTCTAGAACTTGTGGCAGGAGTTGTGTCTAAAAATGTATGTCTGTGCTGGCCATCAATGAGAGAGACCTGTGCATTTTTCAAATGGGTGGTGAAAAAATATAAGTATGTTGCTGGAGATGTGGGCCGCCGTGCCACCAATGTACTTACCGGGGAGGGTAAACACCTATTATTCCGCAACTTTCTTTCCACATACCATCACTCCGCATACTTTCTTTACGAAGGTACCATGACTCCGCAATGCCATTATAACGCATGGCATTACATTTTATATGCTTTTATCACGCATACATTTACAACGAAGTTCGTTGTAAATGCATGAATGGTAAAAGCATGTTTTTTTTAATGACTGAATAAGATAAGTATGGGTATGGGTTTTTTCTTGCCTGGCCACATTGGTTCGGAGATGGCCATAGAGTTCAAAAGAGGGTGTGCTTAATGCTCCACATGGATTTTTCAAATATTTTGATTGGTCAATGTGAAGATCAAAGCTCCTTGGACTGCTGCTGGACGATTTTCACCTCCATAAAACGCAATTCCACAAATACTTGCAGCTCCGACATGCTATCTCTCGTCTCCTAAGGGGCCTCACAACTCTTCCAGAGTTTCATCCGCTGGAAGGTCAACTACTCATGGGGGATCTAGGTGCGCATAAAATCCGACAGATTTACCAAACGATCACTACACACTCCACAACCACTTTACACCATACACGGGCAACATGGGAGTCGGATGTTCCCACACTCACGGACGATCATTCGCCTTAGGCGTTGGCCTGTCCCCGGTATTTGGCTGTTTCTACCCGATATAGGTTGATTCAGTTTAAGGACCTTCAAAGGGTACATTACATGTGCTCATGCCTGTATAAAATGGGTATCGTTTCATCCCCTGCGTGTCTCCGTTGTGAGTTGGAGGAGGGATCCTTTCTTCATACTGTATGGAGCTGTGTAGCGCTGCAACACTTCTGGTCAGTTGTACGGTCTTGTTTGGGGCAGGTTTTGGCATGAGATATTCCCACAAACCCTAGGCTGATCCTGCTGCATGGCACCGACGATATGGGGGAAACAGATATAAGCGCCATTTATTGTTTCTGGGACTCACACTTGCCAAATGTGACATTGCTTAACATTGGCAATATACGTACCCGCCCCAGTAAAGGGGTCTGGAAGAGGGTGATGGACAGCTATATGTCGGCCGAGGTTGCGGTCTTTCAGGCACGTGGCTGCCCGCAGAAACATAAGAAGATTTGGGCGCGCTGGGCCACCTACAGATGTATTAACTTGTCAATATTGGGGCCCACGCTATCCAGAGATCCATTAGATAGATTGGTTGTGAGCAATTCACTGGTTTAAGGAAATCGAAGTGTGCATATACTGAGGTATATGTTTTGGGGTGTTTAGGTATTTTAAGGGTTCAGATATAGTTTTGGGTTATGGGGTATAGGGTTGGGTTTAGGGATAGGTATGGGTTTTGGGGTACAGGGGTATTTTTAGTGTTCTGGGTTAGGTTTGGGTTTTGGGGTACAGGGGTATTTTAGGGTTCTGGTGTAGGTTTTGGGGTACAGGGGTATTTTTAGGGTTCAGGGGTAGGTTTGGAGTACAGGGGTATTTTAGGGTTCAGGGCTAGGTTTGGGTTTTGGGGTACAGGGGTATTTTAGGGTTCAGGGGTAGGTTTTGGGGTACAGTGGTATTTTTAGGGTTCAGGGCTAGTTTTGGGTTTTGGGGTACAGGGGTATTTTTAGGGGTCAGGGCTAGGTTTGAGTTTTGAGGTACAGGGGTATTTTTAGGGTTTAGGGATAGGTTTGGGTTTTGGGGTAGAGGGTATATTTATAGGGTTAAGATGGGTTAGTGTTTAAGGGTGTTGGGGTATTTTAAGGAGTATGGGTGGGTTATGATTATGGGGTGCAGGGGTATTTAAAGGGAGCAGGGTGGGATTAGCACACGATATGAGACATGGCATGAAGGGCGGAACGTACCACACGCCCCCAACGTTTGTCACGCCCCCAGCACACGCCTACAGCACAACACAGACACGCCCACAAGGGACTACTTTGCTGGCACGGTTATTTTACCTTTTAAATGTATATGGTGGGTGTCTGCATAGCCTATGTCCTTCTATTGCAACTGCCCTTTCCAACGCTGTATTGGGTGTTGTGATTGGTGCTGTGGTTCCTGAGATTACCCGCCTCAAAGATTTGGGCTCTCTCTTTATTATATTAGTATGGATACATATATCATTTTCCCCCATACTAATGCAGCCCCAAATGGAGGCTAAACAACTGGCACTGTGCCTTTAAGGCAGTCATGACCCCCAGCTTCCCATCATGCCTCAAGGATGACAGTTAGGTCAGTTGTTCTTTGCATAACCCTGAAGATCAGGGCCCAGGGATATCCTTTAACCTTTCAGAAATACTCTCATTTGTCTGGGGAGGTGGGTGGGTTGCTTATGACTGTGATGAGGATACCCCTGGAAGAGAACTTGGATTACAGGTAAGTAACTTATCCTTCTCTTCCAGGGGATCCTCATCAATAGTCATAAGCACTGATTAAAATATCAAGCCCATCAACCACCTGCAGACAAATGAAAAATAGAAAGTTGCAACCTACAACAACCGAAAACTCAGCTGTTGAATAGATTTCTCAAGGAGGCTTGCCCTACTTGAGTGTCTGCTCTAGTATCTAAGTCAAGACAGTAGTGTCTTGTGAATGTGTGTACAGATCTCCAAGTTGCCGCTTTACAGATCTCAGAGAGTGGTAAATCATTGAAGAAAGCAGTTGTGGCAGCTTTTCCTCCTGTGGAGTGAGCTTTGGGAGCGGACAAGAGTGGTTTCCCTGCTAACTGATAAGCTAACCTAATGCAAGAGACATATGGAGATGGACCTTTTCGTGGCTGGGAAACCCATTCTGACTGAACCAAAGTTGAGGAAAAGGTGGTCAGACTTTCTCAAAGACTTCGACCTTTCCAGATAAAACTTCAAAACCCTTTTAAGGTCTAATGAATGTAGCGCCTTCTCCGCTGGAGAGGAGGGATTAGGAAAAAAGGTCGGGAGAGAAATAGTTTGGTTGACGTGAAAACCAGACACCACCTTTGGAAGGAAGGATGGATGTGTTCTAAGCACCACCCTATTGAGATGGAAGATCAGATAGGGCTCTCTACGAGCCGAGGTGATAGCCACCAAGAACACGACCTTCCACGTGAGGTGTTACAAGGTCGCCTTGTGGATAGGCTTAAAGGGTGGACCCATCAGTTTGGACAGTACCAAACTGAATTCTCAAGTTGGCGAAGGGGGCCGAATTGAAGGGTAAACCTTTTTAAGGCCCTGAAGAAAATCCTTCACCAGTTGCAACTGGAAGAAAGAGGGTTGAGAAGGAGAACGCCTATAAGCCGTTATGGCTGTAGGGTGCACCTTAATGGAGGAGAATTTCAAACCTGCTCTGGCTAGGTGAAGCAAATATGGTAAGATTACCTCTTCCTGCCCCCTGGTGGGACTACACTTATTCTGCACACACCATATATAGAAGCGCTTCCATTTGCAAGCATAGGAGTGCCTGGTGGAAGGTCTCCTTGCCTCTTTCAATATGGACATGCAGTCTTGGGGTAGACCTAGATGCCCATACTTGAGGACCTCAGGAGCCATACTGCCAAGTTCAGTGACGGAAGGTTGGGATGATGAATCCTCCTGTACATCTTGGACAGCAGGTCCGGTCTGCACGGCAGCCTCCTGTGTGGCTTCAGTGACATGTGAAGAAGGTCCGGGTACCACCACAGCCTTTGCCATTCCGGAGCATTCAGTATCATTGTGGTGTCCGAGCGTGACAGTTTGGCCACCACTTTCGGGATGAGAGGCAGGAGTGGAAAAGCATACACAAATAACCCTGACCAGTTGATCAAAAGGGCATTCCCCTTCGATCCTGGCCGGTAGTATCTTGAGGCAAAGTCTTGGAATTTTTTGTTTTCCTCGTCTGCGAATGGGTCTATGCTTGGATGGCCCCAAGCTTGGAATATGTCGTCGAGCACTTTGTCGCTGACAACCCAATCCTGCTGCTCTGCGAAGTGACGACTGAGAGGGTCCGTCCGCTTGAGAATTCTGCTCCCGTGGCAGATGAACTGCTGTGATGGATAGCTTCCTCGCCAGCAGCCAGTTCCACAGGGACTGTGTCTCCAATCTCAGAGTCCTCGATCGAGTTCCCCCCTGCTTGTTCAGGTAGTACATTGTGGTGGTATTGCCCCTCTGTACTAGGATGGAACTCGCCTGAATCTAAGGGAGGAACCCCTTGAGAGCCAGATGAACAGCCCTGAGCTCTAGCATGATGATATGGTACAATTGCTCTTTTGAGGACCATAGGCCTTGCATCTGAAGAGAGCCCATGTGGGCTCCCCATCCTTGGAGAGATGTGTCTGTGATGGAGGAGCTTGATGGAATGGAACTCCTTCTTCCAGGTTGACCCTCTTCATCCACCACGGGATTGATACTTTGGTAACATGGGATAGGCAGATCTTGTCTTCCCAGCGAGACGACCTCTGATCCCACCTGTCCTCCAGATACTGCTGAAGAGGCGCATTTTCAATCTGGCATTGGGCACCAGAAAAAATGCAGGATGCCATCGATCTGAGTACAGATGCTATCTGATGCACTGACGACAGGTTGCTTTTCAGAATTTTCCTGCATTTCCGAATGAGGGATAACTGTGTCTTCTCCGAAGGAAACACTTTTCTTTGTTCGGTGTCTATTAGCACTCCCAGATAGTGGATTTTTTGGATTTTTTGGGGGGCTATTGCGTTGACTTTTGTTAGTTCACATGCAGGCCTAGTTTTTGACAGTCGTAGACACTGCTGGAAATGGTTCTTCACCCTCTGGGGAGTAGGGCCTTTGATCAAGCAGTCGTCTAGATAAGGATAGACAAACATGCCCGCTGCTACTACTGGCATTCACTTTGTGAACACCCTGAGAGCTGACTTTAGTCTGAAGGGCAGTACTTTGAATTGATAGTGATATGTTCCAACTACAAATCGCAGATATTGCTGGTTATGTTATGTTAATATTTATTTCTAAAGCGCACGTACACCTGTATGTTTCATGGTGCTGTCTTTAAGGAACACAGAGCACAGTCTCTAAGTGTAAGCTTGCTGGAATAGCCACATTTTCAAAGATTTTCTAAATGTCAGAAGATCCTGGCAGTGTCGGATGGGCGATGGCAGGGAGTTCCAAAAAGTGGCTGCCAGATAATGAAATCAGCTACCTTCTTGCCGCTTCTTCCTGGCTAGAGGGACTTTTGCTAGGCCACGATGGGCAGAGCGCAGTTTGCGTGCTGGTGTATAGTTGGTGATGTTGACTTATCGGTATATGAAAGTAAGCATCCAGCAGATACATCAAACACATCCAATCCCCTTCGTGGAGGTGAGGATATATTTGGTGGAGAGCCAGCATGCAAAATGTTTCTTGTTTGATGGTGTTGTTGAGTGCTCTTAGATCCAAAATGGGTCTGTATTCCGCCTTTTGACCTTTTTTCTTCACCATGAAGTATCTGGAATACACTCCCCGATCTCTCTGCGACCGTGGGACCTTCTCTATGGCTGATTTTTGGAGAAGGATATCCACCTCCCTCTGTAGCAAGTTGATCTGATAACTTGAAGGTGGTACAGGAGGGATTAAGGTAGGGCAACGTCGGAAATGTAGAGATTACCCATTTTGAATCGTAGCCAGCACCCATTGATCTTTCGTGATGTCTAGCCACTCTTGTACATGATTTGTTACACTTCCTCCCACTGGAGTGGTGCACAGTACTGGAGGAAAAGACACTCATTGTTTTGCTCTAGGTTTCGTGGAGGGGGTGGATTGCTGGTTTCCTCCTCTTCCCCTGTTAGATCGACGATTTTGGAATTGTGATCTTTGCTGACCCTGCTGGTTCTGGTTCTTTTGCCAATGAGGGGTTTGAAACCTTTGTTGGAAAGATCGGCGGTCAGTGTTGCGGTAGCGATGGCGGAACTCTTTCTTTTTCTCCAACCCTACCGCCTTCAGGGTATCCAGCTCAATCTTCATCCGTGCCATCTCCTCATCTGTGTGTGGGCCAAACAGCGATGACCCAGAAAATGAAATGGCAGATTAATGATACGGGCTTGCGCCTCTGGCTTCAGAGCTATTAAGCGAAGCCATGACGATCTTCTGGCACAAATTCCTTATGCGTAACAGTGTGCTAAGAGCGTAGCTCCATCGGCCGCTGCACTAGTAACTTGGTTCGCCACCAAGCTGCCCTCTTGTAAGACTTCTTCAAAGTCTTTGCGGTCTTCCTTACGTGACTTCTCTGAGAACCGCTGCAGGGAATCCCATAACGCTCTATCGTACCGTCCTAATATAGCCGATGCACTAGAGACCTTTAGCCTGGGGGAGGAGGTGCCACAAACTTTTCTCCCCCACAAATCCTGCGTTTTGCTCTTCTTGTCTGGTGGGACACTAGACGAGGAGACCACTAAACGTGTTTTTCTGGCAGCCGCTACAATTACCGAATCCGGATCTGACTTTAAGAAATCATGATCTTCTTCTGACGGGCGATATTCCTTAAGAATTCTCGCTGGTGCAGTCTTGAGCATAGCTGACGAGGGAAAAATGTCCATATCTGGTTTCAGCAGCCCCGGCACCAGAGGCAGTAATGGACGAGAGGACATCTTTTGATTCAGTGTTTCGAAAATGACTGAAGAGGTACTTTGGTGAACCGGCATGGGGATGTTTAGCTTGGAAACCCCCCTGGCAAGCACGTCCTGGAAAGTGCCCACGTCATCCACCGGAGAGATCCTCGACGGTGGGCTATCTGTAAGGGTGGGCGAATAGTTTCTCTTTGAGGAGTACATTGAGGAGGTGGAAGGAATTGGTGATCTGTGTCTTCTCCTTTTGCTGCAAGATCCTGACCTCCTCCTAGGAGCTGGTGCAGGGGAAGGAGTACGAGCTCTTCTTCTTGGAGGTGACAAATCTGCATCTTGGGCTAGGCGAGCTAGCGGAGACCTGTGAGCTGGGCTGGGTTCCGTTCTAGACTCCATAGGACGAATACAATCAGCCCAATGATGTAGTGGTTGCAACCATATGGAGGAAAGATGGACAGATGTAGGCCTCTGTGCTCTATCAGGGGGACGAGATGGAGACCGTGTAACTTCCTGGTGAGCTTCTGCAGCATGGTGAAAACCAGAGTGTAAAACCTGGCTACTGGAAGATGAGACAACCCCCTCCGGAGTACGAGAACTGGAGATGGAACGGCGTGAACCTGCTCTCGACGTCGATGAAGGAGACGGAGATAGGCTTGCTGGGACTGACACTGACGGAGACCTCTGTCTCGACGTCGCTTGCAATGCAGATCTTTGTCTTGACGCTGATCTTGAATGCGTGTGTCCCCACGTTGATTGTCTGGACGGAAACCTGTTCCTCGACCTCAACCCCGATCTTCTATCCTTCGACAGAGTGCTACGCCTCAACGTCGACTGCTGCACCAACGGAGGACTGTGCCTCGACGTCGATCTTCTCAATGACGGAGACTCCTGCCTCGACATCGACCGTGCTCTCTTTGACGGGGTACTGTGCCTCGACGTCGAATGATGCCTCGACTGAGACCTTTGCCTCAACGGAGACTGTGCTCGTTTTGATGGAGGGCTGTGTCTCAACGTCGAACACCTTTCCTTCGACGGAGGGCTGTGCCTCGACATCGGCAATGGTACCGACAGAGACTAGTGCCTCGACGTCGAGTGTCTTGCTGGCATTGATGGAGGGGACTGCCTCGACGTCGACAATGGAACATCAGACAATCTGTCTTAACGGCGATCTACGCTGAGACCTCGACGTGGACTTCGGCCTCTAAGTCGAAGATGACTTATGTCTCGGCGTCGATGATCTGTGTCTCGACGTCGATCGTCGCTTAAGAGTCGGCGGTGGAGGATATTTTCTTGACGTCGCACGCTGATCCAATGCCTACAGAGACTTGGTCTTGGAAGTTGAAGAGCGACGCTCCTGCGCCCGGTCCCTCGACGACGATCCCGCCGCCGGAGTCTTCGACGTCAAGCCCGATGCAGAAGGAGAACATACCGGGACTTGCTCCTTGATGTCGACACGCCCTTTTCTTGGTCTTCACAGGCGACCCACCTCTTTCTGAGAGGCAATAACGCCTGTTTGTCTCCCTGTCTTTTAGAGTTCTTTTAGACAGCTTCCTGCAGTAAAGACAGAAGGTTGGGGGGTGAGAATCCGGAAGACAGAGAATACACACCTCAAGTGTGTCTGTCTTGGCCTTCTTCTTACCACAGGCAGGGCAAGGGTCGAATAACGAAGGCATTTCTGACAGAAAAAGAGTACCTCTGCCACAAAAAATGGGTTTACCTGTACTCAGATGTCCAAAGACTTCGAGTGAAGTCAAGAAAACCCCAAGAAATCAGATTATTTTTGACAGGAAAGCCAAAAATGTATAGAGCTGTGAATCCAGGGCCCTGACAGAAGGAGCCGGAAAGAACAACTGACCTAACTTCATCCCTGAGGCATGATGGGAAGCTGAGGGTCATGGCAGCCTTAAAGGCACGGTGCCAGTTTTTGTGGTTGAAAATGCTTTCATTTTCCATGCTATTGTTTGCAATGCAGCCTGTAGGCTAACAATGTCTAAGTATTTGCAAGTCTTTTTCTTTGCTATTTATGAGTGGTTTACTCATTGTAAATGTACAAGTATTTATATAGCACAAATCACTGACCGAGGTCGGTATCTTAGCGCTTGCTTAGGGAACCCATCCTGGTATTCCCCTGTGAGATAACCCCGGCAGGGTATCCACAAGGTGAAAGCCAGGCATCCCGCCGCGAGGTATTGCCCAGAGTCGCAGAGTGTGAACCTGTGAGTCAAGAAGGCACCGGAGCGAGAATTATCGAGTCCGTGGACTTTTTTAGCCCAAGACCCGCCGAGGCGGGGAATTGAACCCTGGTCCAGGGCCAGGGCCGATCTCAGCTTCCGGGTCTGCCGCCTCTAACCCCTGAGCCACACTTCTCCATTAGAAAACAGAGTTCAAGTGCTACTTGCCCTCTTGTGTTTTTATGTATTGGCAAAGACAGTCTTTATGTTTGCAATTACATTGTTTAGCCTGCATTTGTTTGGGAAAAAATGATATTTGTGTGTGTATATATATATATATATATATATATATATATATATATATATATATATATATATATATATATATATATATATATATATATATATATATATGTAGAGCTGTACATATATGGTTTCCATATATCATTTTTTATTATTTCGGGATCCCCGCACATGGGCAGGAATATTCAGTGCTTATGACTATTGATGGGGATCCCCTGGAAGAGAAGTGCATGACGAGACAACAGCCAATGCTTTACATGCACACACAACAGAAGTCAGTTTGACAAATAACGAGGCAGAAGGAAATGTCAACTTTGACATTTTGGATGAACTTTTAGACTTAACAGAAAACAGTAGCATCTTTATAGATGACTTGTTTGTGCATTTCCAATAGAGGTTAGCATAAAAGATTGTTGAGAATGGATTTGATGGTTTTAGCATGTTGGTCAATGTCGTAATCTGAGTCAAAGAAGTGGCTGACCTAAAGTCTGAGGTTCATCCTACTGAAGAGCCAGGGCAAATCAACTGACACGGTTGTTGTGAAGTTTTGCTGAGACAGTGAGACAAACAATCATCTGTTAAGGTTGAACCCCTTATGCAGACAATAATTGCATAAAGTGTGGAGATCATCAATAGAGAAATGTTTGATTCAAATGTCACACAAAAAAAGGACTAGCAGCATCTTCCAATTTTTAAAGTTGATGTTGAAGTGGCCCTTGAAGAGCTTTTCGGATCAAACCTTGAGAGCATTCAATATCACGTGACGTCTGGTTGAAAATGTGACCTGTGCAGTTAAGCTCTGTGCCTGTTCACCTCACCTGCTGGAATTTGGGTCACATAATGAAGTGATATACTAAATGTAATAAATACATAGGTAACAGAATGTTAATGAGTGTATATCTGCAGTGCTATGGAAATAATGACTTCCAGACTAGACCACACCTGACCTTTGGCAGTACTGGTTTGTGTCCATGGGTAGGGTAAACAGCCTTTACACCGCAGTCAAAACACCTCGGTGGCATAACGACGCGTCTTTTACAACGCAAGTCGTTACCACGACTTGCGCTGGAGGGCGCTCTAGACTAAGGAATAGTAGATTTACTATTCCAACACCTTCCCTACTGTATGTAGGCTGGAGTTGGAATAGTAAATCCTACTATTCCTAAGTCCAGCACCCTACAGCGCAGTTGTAAAAGATGCGTTGTGATGTACCGCGATCTATTGGATCTCGTTGTAACATCATACAACCAAGGGTAGGGAGATGAAAAGTGGTCTGACCATTGATTACATTGTATATTTTTGGGTTTTCACTTACTCGTCGCGGCCTTCATGAATCACCAGCTTCTCTTCCTCGAGTGAAAATTCTAGCCATGGATTTTTTCCTTCAAACATTACTTCGGGGTAGTAGCTGGCCCTTGCCACCATGTGCCATTTGCCAGAAATCTACGAAATAGAAGAGAACCTGAAAAGTATGCATCTAGAGACGTAGGATCTTACATAACCATTTGAACAGGTGAAAGACTTACTATCAGTGGAGATGACCAGGAAATGAAGGTAGTTTCAATGGTTCGGAGACTTTCTGAACTAGGGCTAGACTAGTACAGGGATAAGCAGCCTTTGATGTGTAGTGTTAGTGGTGCTTAGTGGAAAGACATAGGGCATACGGCAGAGGGCTAGAGTCTTTCTTTTCTAGAAATACACTAAAAGAGATAAGAAGAGGATTACAGAACTTGCCACACCCAGGACAGGAGCAGCTCAATGGAATGATATGGGGGAACAAAATGTAATGATTCTAGTACAGGATTGGTTCAGTGGAATGACACATGTAGACAGGATACAATAACTCCAGGTCATGGTTAGCTCAGTGGAATGACATGTGGGTGCAGAATTTGATAACTCTAGGACAGGATTGGCTCAGTGGAATGACGCATGCGTGTGCATGTTGTCACGTCTAGGATGGAATCAGCTCAGAGAAAGGACTCTTAGCTGTAGTACTATCTAGGACTGGATGACTTGGGTGTTGGCACACAGAACAATTATTACATGTAATGGGGTGACACTGTAACCCTCAGAACCTGGGTGGGTAATAGAAAAAATAATAATGGCTCTGTCGGACGGAAATACACAATGTTTTAGTATTTCAATGGTATTTTTTGCATACTTCGTTCCTAACCAGGATACAAAGATACATGTACTTTTACTAATACAAACAAACACACTGACCACGAAGTAAAAAATAAAAAATTAAGGTAAATTTTTACTCATAAACTTGCATCTCTCGAATTTGAAAAACAAAATATTTCAATTGCTGTCCCTAAAACATACTTAAAACATATATGACACATACATTTTGTGCGTAGAAATAATACACAATTAAAACAACAAGTAAAATTGTTACTTCATATACTTATTGGAAATGACAACTATATATACAATAATTCTGTAGGTACATCGATTTAATCTTGGATCCTACAAGGTTTTGAATAGTCGGTTCGTGTCAAAAGGGATTGCGTCGACGTTTCGACCCTGGGGAGCGATGCGGTGATTTACCGCATCAAAGGCGGGTCTTCATCAGGACTGTGTATATGTAGGACAGCCTCTTGCAGACCTAGCTCCGCTTGGAGTCCAGGGCCCTTATTTATGAGGCCTTGCGTCAGTTTTGCGCCGCCGGTGCGTCACTTTTTGTGACGCACCAGCGGCGTACAAAATGCGCCTTGTTGCGCTATATTTAAAAAGTGACGCATCTAGGTAGATGCGTCACTTTTTAAACCCCTGCGCCACATTATACCTGCGTCAGGTATAATGTATGCAGAGGGGGCGTTCCCCCGCAAAAAGCCTCGTAATAGTGACGCAGTGAAATCTATGAGATTTCACTGCGTCACTTTTAGGATGCTGTTGCGTCAAAATCTTGCGCCTGCCTCACAGCAGGCGTAAGACTGACGCAAGCCCTTTCACATGGGGCTTTCCCCATGTGAAAGGACGCATTGCTGGAGTTGCGTCAATTTTGTGACACACTCCAGCAATGCGTCACTTTTGCGCTTACAGATGCGTCAGAAATACTGACGTATCTGTAAGTCCTTGCGACATGATGCGTCATACATTAAATATGACGCATCATTGGTGTTGCAAGGAGTGCGCAGTGAAAAGTGACGCATCGCTGTTTTCACGCAGCGATGCATCACTTTTCATAAATGAGGCCCCTGGTCTCTTTCTGAAGCGTACTCACGGTCCGTCTAATCAGGCCGTATAGATGTTCATTGGACCTCTGCATTGATTAGTTATACAGGAGGTAGGGTGTAGCGTTGCTCCTTTTTATTTCTGAATCGCGTGACTCGTGTCCTTAACCTTTCGTTTGTTGTGGGTATCACGTCCTCAACCTTCCGTTTGTTGTGGGAGTACTTAGACGTCACCCTCGCGCGCTGAGTCCGTTCTGTACATAGCTTTCTGCGCCAGGAACGCAGAGCCATGATAGAATACGACACTGGTGCCATAAAACTAGTGCCCTGAAAGGGATGTCCTTAACCCAAGATATCGGTTCGCAGAACGGGAACGATGGGTGGGGTGGTAAGGAATCTAACACTAACTACTGTTTCTTACAGATATATTGTCACCGAAGGTAAGTAACTTGTGCATCTGAAAGAAACAGGTTAGTGTTAGATTCCTTACCTCAGAATAGAGGTTTGTGTGCACAAACCTTGTGGCCACACTCCTTTAAAGCCTGTAACTGATGTATCTGCCAGATCCTTTCTTCTGTTCCCAGGGTTGATCAGATGATGTGTTTGCTACATGCACATCTTCTTGCTCAGTTTCTCAGCACCCCTCCTCCAGACAGGATGATGACTTTAATATTCTAATTCTTTCTATTCCTGTGCAATTAAACCATCTTCAGGAGATGCACTCTGTGACTGTAGCTACTGTGGGGGCAGGGCTCTTGAATAGAAAGGGAAACTCTTTTTCATGTAAGGCAGAACCGGGTAATGAGAACATTGCTCCCCATAGGGTGATCTCTGCTCCAGAGACACTTAGGCCTACATAATGAGTTCCTGTTATCTCCACAGAGGATACCTGGGCCAAATAACCATTATGGCTGGTTTCTTCCCATAGATAACAGGAATCACATGTTAATGTCTTCAGAAGCACAAGTTACTTACCTTCAGTAACGATATATCTGCAAGAAACAGTAGTTAGTGTTAGATTCCTTACCTTAGAATATCCCCAGGCGTCAGGCTGGATCCGGAAAGTTTTCGTCAGCAGTACCTTTGTGCGTCTGTAGGTGTTGTCTGCGGCTCCGCGTCCGTCGTCGGCGTCGTGATCGTCGGGATGATGTAATTGGAGTACTTAGATGCCACCCTCGCGCGCTGACGTCAGTTCTGTACATAGCTTGCTGCGCCAGGAACGAGGAGCCATGATAGAATACGACACTGGTGCCATAAAACTAGTGCCCTGAAAGGGATGTCCTTTACCACAGATATCGGTTCGCAGAACGGGGAAGATGGGTGGGGTGGTAAGGAATCTAACACTAACTACTGTTTCTTACAGATATATTGTCACCGAAGGTAAGTAACTTGTGCATCTGAAAGAAACAGGTTAGTGTTAGATTCCTTACCTCAGAATAGATACCCCAGCAATACCAAGCGAACCAAGATCACACCAGAAAGTCCTGGAGAATGGAACGGCCGAAAAAGCAATCTCTCCGGACTTGACTGTCCAGACAGTAGTGCTTAGCAAACCTGTTCAGCAAGGCCCACGTAGCTCCCTGACAGATGTCCTGCAAGGGGACTTCCCGACCCAGGGCAGTAGTAGTCGCTGTGGCCGAGTGGAATGGGCGTGTAGCCCCACAGGAGGCTCCTTTTTCGCCAAGGAGTTGCAAACCTTGATGAACAAAATGACCCACTGAGAGATGGTCCGCTTGTGCACCGCCCGTCCCTTCTTAGCGCCCACGTAACCGACAAAGAGCTGGTCGTCCACCCGGAACTGGCATGTGCGGTCTAGATAGAAGGAAAGCGCATGTTTTGGGTCCAGACGGTGGAGCCTCTCTTCCTCTTTCGAGGGATGCGGAGGCGGAAAGAAGGCGGGCAAGGTGATGGACTGCCGGATATGAAAGGCTGTAACCATCTTGGGCAGGAAAGAAGGACGAGTCCTCAGAACAACTTTGTCCGGATGGACAGAGAGGAAAGGAGGTTTAGGAGACAGAGCCTGGAGTTCACTCACTCTCCTGGCAGAGGTGATAGCAACCAGGAATGCAGTTTTAAGAGTCAGAAGACATAGAGGACAGTTATGAAGTGGCTCAAAGTGAGCGCACATCAGATAAGTCAGTACAAGGTTCAAGTCCCACAGGGGACTTGAAAAGAGAAGGCTGATCAGGAAGCCTCAAGAAAGCTGAAATGGCCGAGATGTAGCCTTTGATAGTGCTCAAAGCAGAGCCCTTCTGGGTAAGAGAAAGAAGAAAGAGGAGAACCTCTGAAAGGGGGGCGGAAAGTGGATCCACAGCCTTTGCTGTGCACCATGCCACAAATGTTTTTCAATTGCAGGCGTAAACTGGTTTTGTGGAGGGACGCCTGGCTTCCAGAATCACATCACAGACTTCAGGAGGCAAGTCAAATGGCCTCAACTGTCGCCACTCAATCTCCACGCACATAGGTGGAGACTGGATAGGTTCGGGTGGAGGACCGTTCCCTGCTGCTGCGACAGAAGGTCCCCCTGAAGAGGCAGACGAATCGGGGGATCGACTGACATGCTGAGTTGCTCAAGATACCAGTATATTCGTGCACAGACTGGAAACTTACCAGTATGACTTGGGCCCGGTCTCGCCTGATCTTCTTCAGCACTCTGGGCAGAAGTGGTATAGGCGGAAAGGCGTACAACAGACCACAGCTCCACTCGTGATGAAAAGCGTCTCAGAGTGAGTGCCGCCTTGGAAATTACAACGCGCAGAACTGATGACATTGTGCGATCTCTACGGTGGCAACGCGCAGAACTGATGACATTGTGCGATCTCTACGGTGGCGAATAGATCTGACCAAGGCTCTCCCCACTGCCGAAAGAGACCTTGCGCCACGTCCGAATTCAAACGCCATTCGTGATCCATCATGCACCAGTGTTCATGAGTTCGTCCGACAAGGCGTTCAGGGAACCTGCCAGGTGTTGAACCACCAGGGTGACGCCCTGGTGTTCCA
The DNA here is from genome assembly GCF_964263255.1 of Lissotriton vulgaris. Taxonomy (NCBI): domain Eukaryota; kingdom Metazoa; phylum Chordata; class Amphibia; order Caudata; family Salamandridae; genus Lissotriton; species Lissotriton vulgaris. The sequence goes on from NC_141693.1 coordinate 1,940,348,584, forward strand.
GCCATGTCCAGAGGCGCAGAGCCTCCTGAAAAAGGGTCCATGACCCCACCCCGCTTTGTTTGTTGCAGTACCACATGGTGGTGGTGTTGTCCGTGAACACCTGCACTACACTTCCCCGGACAGAGGGAAGGAAGGCCTCAGTGCAAGACGGATCGCCTGCAGCTCCAGAAGGTTGATATGGAGTCGGGACTCCGCCGGAGACCAGAGGCCTCTGATCTCCGTCTCTCCCATGTGGCCCCACATCCCAGGAGGGACGCATCCGTCACTACTACGTGCTCCGGTTGGGGTAGGGAGAGGGATCTGCCGCTGACCCAATCGCGGTTCGTGAGCCATCACTGCAACTGACTCGCAGTGCCCCCGAGATCAGGACATGGTCAGACAGGTTGCCCTGATGCTGTGGCCACTGAAACTTCAGGTCCCACTGCAGAGCCCGCATCCGCTACCTGGCGTGATGCACCAGAAGGATGCAGGAGGCCATCAGCCCCACGAGCCGCAGCATCAACTTGACCGAAACCGGGATAAAGGCTGAAAGATCAGAATCAGCTCCTGAATATCCCAAACCAGCTGCTCGGGAGGATAAGCACGAAACTGTGCCGAGTCTAGAACCGCTCCGATGAAAAAGAGCTTCTGAGAGGTGCACAGGTGCGACTTTGGCACGTTGATGGAGAACCCCAGCGAGTGCAGGAGATCGGCCGTAGTCTGGAGGTGGGAGACGACTGTTTGGGTGAGCCCGCCTTCAACAACCAGTTGTCGAGCTAGGGCGAGACTGGAACCCCTGATCTGCGCAGATGAGCTGCGACCCCGGCCATCACTTTTGTGAACACCCGAGGGGCGCTGGTAAGGCCGAAGGGGAGCACGGTAAACTGAAAGTGTTTGTGGCGCCGGTGGGCCGGCAGGCCGGGGATGTGGAAATATGCGTCCTGCAAGTCCAAAGCTACCATCCAGTCTCCAGGGTCTAGGGCAGCTAGGACCTGAGCTAAAGTCAGCATCTTGAACTTCTCCTTCTGGAGGAAGCCGTTGATGCTCGGAGGTCCAAGATAGGGTGTAGGCCTCCTTTGCCCTTCTTGGGCACCAGAAAGTAGTGGAAGTAGCAACTACGTCCTACGTCTGGCCCAGGAACGCGCTTGATGGCCCCCTTGGCCAAGAGGGCCATAACTTCCCCCTGCAGAAGTTGTAAGTGATCTCCCGACATGCGGCGGTACTGCGGTGGCATGGCTGGAGGGGTCGTCTCGAAGGGGAGGGAGTAGCCCCTTCGGACGATTGGCAGCACCCACCTGTTCGACGTGATGCAGCAACAGAGGAGTAGGTGATGGCGTACCCTGCCCCGCCCTGGTCTAAATGTTCGGACTGGGAAGGCTTTGAGGCAGATGCTGTGGGAGCGGATGTGGACTGACCTTGCCGCTTTCCCCTGGCACCACCAGCCGCGTTGAGGCTGGTTCTGAGGCCTGTGGTTGGCAGGATGTGTGGGGGGGCCCCTTCCTTGGCCACGAAAGGGGCGAAAAGCAGAAGTTCGCTGGCGCTGGCCAGACAGGCCCAAGGACTTGGCCGTAGCCCTGGAGTCCTGGAAACGCTCAAGCGCGCAGTCTGCTTTGTCACCAAAGAGGCGACGGCCATCGAAAGGCATGTCCATGAGCGTTGCCTGGACATCGCCCAAGAAATTGGCGGACCTCAGCGAGGCATGGCGGCGGACCGCCACCATCATGGAAATCGCCCTTCCCAGCGAGTCCGTGATATCCCGTCCACACCTGATGGAATAACGCACCGCATCTCACCCCTCCGCAAGGCCAGCGGGGCCTGGGCCTCCTCCGGGCACTGGGGCAGCACGTCCGCAACCGTGTCCCACAAAGAGTGGGTATAACGTCCCAAAAAGCAAGCAGTGTTGTTAGACTGCAACCCCAAACTCAATGAGGAGAACAGTTTCTTCCCAAACTGATGTATTCCCGATCCGGGGGAGCGGTCGGGAATGCGGTCTGAGACGTAGAAGCCTGGATCTCCAGGCCCTCGGGGTGGGGTGCACGGACAGAACGCTAGGGTCGCCCGGAGCCGGACGGTGGCGTCGGGCCACGTTCCGATCCACAGGGGGCACTGTGGAGGGCTTGGACCAGGTGCCCATCAGAACGTCCTTGAGGGCCTCATTGAATGGCAGTAGAGGCTCCGAGGAGCTTACTGGTGGCTGTAGCACCTCAGTGAGGAGGTTAGCCCTCACAGCTGCATCAGGCAGCTCAAGAGCCAAGGCCTTGGCTGCCCTGCGCAACACGACACCATACGTAGCGCCCTCCTCCGTAGCCACGGAGGGAGGAGAGATGAATCCAGTGTCGGGCGATGTGTCCAAACCACTGGCCTCCCCTTGCTCATCTTCCCTGCCCTGGCTCAACTGGCACTGCTGTGCCAGAGGGTCCTCAGACCCCTCCCAGTCCTCCCCTTCATCCTTGTCCTGGTAAACAGGCTGGAATGACGGAGCCGTGTCATAGGTGAAGGCCTCACCCATCAATGCCGGAGCGACACCAATGTGGTTCGCACCAGCGGAGGAATCGTAAGGTCAACTGGCGTTGACCGGGATCCAGGCACGGATCCCACGGGGACCTGCAGCGTCGGGACCGAAGTCGACGACAGTGCCTGCCAAAGCCCCAAGTCGGGTCTGCGGGGCCCGAAGGCACGCTGGCAGGCCTCAACGGAAGGAAGTGAGTCCTCATGGCAATGAGGAAATCACAAATCTCCTCCGGCGTCGCTCGCAGGCCATTGACCGATGGGTATGGCCTGGAGGCTCCGACGGAGACGTGCGGGCGGTGTCGCTCGAACCCTCAGCTGCGTTGCGCGAGCGGCGAGGGGAGTCTGAAAAGCGATGTCACCTCTTCAACTTCTTCTTGGAGTGCCTCGACTTACCGGAGGACTTGAAACCCGACGAATGCTGGCGATGACTCGACGAGCGATGACTGCGGCTCCGCGACTGGTTCCTCCACTTCCTCCTCGAGCGGCGCGGAGCCAACTGCCGGATCTCGAGTAGCTTGTGGGACCGCTCTCTCCTAGCTTTCGAGGTCAAGTCCCGGCAGTCGGGGCATAACTTGTCGTCGTGGTCATCCTCGATGGTGGGGGTCGGTCACCGACATCAGGCGGTGACAGGCGTCGCACAGCTTAAAGCCAGGCTTCCCTACAGGCCCAGGAGTCAAAGTCGACTCAAAAAGAGATCCAAAATAGACGAAAAAGTTAGTCAAAAAATGACTTAGAGTACTGCTCTTCCCTGATCTGCGCTTGCTGGTGCGGAAAAAATAAGAACTGACGTCAGCGCATGACGGCGCGTCTAAGTACTCCGACGACGTCATCCCGGCAATCACGACGCCGACGCGGAGTCGCAGATGACGTCTACCGACGCGCAAGGGTACTGCTGACGAAAACTTTCCGGATCCAGCCTGACGCGTGGGGATATTCTAAGGTAAGGAATCTAACACTAACCTGTTTCTTTCAGATTGTTTGACCAGGTATTACCGGATCCATTTGGATGGGTTTCCTTGCTTCTGGAAGGTTGAACACAGGTATATATCTGTGTAGGTGATCAATATCTGTGGATGGGCGGTGGGTGCCAGGGGGTGTAGGGTGGGATAGAGAGCCTGGAGGTTGTTTGGGGGGAGCACTGTCTGCACCTCCTGTAATGCTTTTGGTGCACAGAGGTTGGTCTGTGCCTTTGTCCTGCAGCCCCAGTCCTGTTTTTACAGCTGCAAGTTGACACCTGGTAAATTTGATGTGGTATTGTGTATTCTGTTCTAGCCTGGTGTGTTATGTTCTAGATCAGTGTGGAACGTTGTGCGTCATGGGAAATGTGTGATGTAATTACTGTGATTGTGCGAGCTTGAATTTCTGTCTACAAATTGGGGCTGAGCTGGTTGCATCCTAGACCTGGGTAGGGTTTCCTTATTTCTAACTTGTTCCTTAAAAAAGTATCTTTATTTTACATACCTGCCTTCTGGGTCTTTCTGCCAGCTTGCCATAATCAGTCCATTCCATTCCTAGAAATTTGTGTTCAGAAATACCAGACCACTCAGATATGCAGAGTAAGATATCCTCCAAGGGAATACTGTTCCGGGCTACTCGAAGCAGAGGCTTTAGTCCTATCAATCAAGTAGTATTTATAGAGCGTGGCTTGTCACCCGCGAGGGTATCCAGGCACCAGGCACTTGCAACTAGGAAAGTACTACTTCAGCCAGTAGCTCGTCAATACTAGCTCTAATTTCATCTTGGGCAACGTTGAGGTCAATCACATGCCTAAAATGGAGATCTATGCCAACTTTCAACTGTGTTACCAAGAAGGAGCTCTAGAAGCTACTTAAATCCTTACGTGGTGTACGTTGCTAAAAGCGGAAAGAAAGCAATTCCTTTTTGTAATTTAACCCTCACATACCCTATTGTTGTCATGCTTCGTCATCGGGTTCACCCTAAGGGGGCGTGGCTTGGATGCCGACGCGGATGGCAGCGTGAGCGCCGAGCTCCGCTGAGGAACCCCGCATTTATCCTGCAAATTGACCCCCACACGCAGCCACGGGGGAAAGGGGAGCGACGGGAAGCTGACCCGGAGAGTTCCAGTGGTTTGGACGGCAAATCCCGGTATGTGAGGTGATTTCCTGAGCTGTGCCGATTGTGGGTGGCAGCCTCAAAATGGCGGCGTCACCCTCATGAGCACCTCCTGAACCAGCAGAGTAGCGAGCGTAGAGGTTGGCCTGGACTGTGGGGCGGTTTGCCTCGAGGAATGACGGGATACAGGCGGCGAATAAAGAGGGCACCCTGGTGATCGCGGGATCGGTGCCTGCCAAGCGACTGCAGTACTGAGGCGGCGGGGCCTATGGCCGTAGAGTGCGGAGGCCATTTGAAGGCCTACTACGCATTAGTTTTTATCCCACGTTACGGCCTATTGGAGAGGGCTTTGGTGATCGACGATATGGGCAAGCCCAGAGGGAGGAAAGACGGGGACCCGCAGCCCTCTGACGCCGAGGCCCCAGCCCAGGACGAACAGGAAGCACCTGGGTCATCGTAAGAACAAGGGCTGCAGTTACAGCTTGATAAGATCCTGACTGCCATCGCGGACTCTCGAGCCGCCCTACAACAAGACATTGCGCAGGTGGGAACGGGACTGGGCCTACTACATTCATATCACTCGAAGCTATCGGACAGGGTGAAACAGGTAGAGGTCAACATCCAGGAGATCGAGCCTGCACAGGCTGCATTGACTGCAACCATGGCAAGTGCTCTGGACCAGATTGCAGCGCTGGAAAAGCGGGTGGAGGATGCGGAAGGGAGGAATAGACGGAATACCATTCGAGTGGTGGGCTTGCCGGTAAAGATCGAGGGATCTGACATGGTGAGCTACGTGGAAGGCTGGCTAAGAACAATGGTGGCCCCGGAGGGCTTATCTGCCTTTTACACACTGGTCCCTGCCAGACCGACACAGCAGGGGCACCCTCCCCGGCCAGTGGTGGCGCGTTTGTTGCATTTCAGGGACAGGGACTTGCGACTTCAGAAGGCCCGTGCAGACGGCCCATTCCAGGTTGACAAGAGCAAAGTTACTTTATTCCCCGGATTACTCTTTTGAAACACAGCGGCGCCGCATGTCTTTCCAGGCAGTCAAGAAAGAACTGCGCGCAGAGGGGATCCAATATTCTTTGTTATTTCCGGCCAAGCTGCGCATCGCCCTGGAGGGAAAACCCATTTTCATGACACGCTGGAGGAGGTATGGGCCTGACTGGACTCCTACAGGGCTGGCAAAGATGGACAAGAGGCGGAAGCGCGAGAATTGGCTAGGGACTCCCTACCCCGCCGGTCCCGGCGACTGAGCACCGAAGGCGCGACCTGCAGAAACAGACGACCTCGCAAACAGAGCTGGAGCGCAGAGGAGCACTGGAGGCGGTAACGGCGATCTCCTGGGACTTGCTGTTGACTTCGCCGAAAGGCTCGGAACTAGACACTGATAAAGGTCAATCGGAAGCGGACTCGACTGCATCGGACAGTTTACATCTGCCGCTGGTTAACCCTGGAACGGCGGATGGACTGCTAGATGAGTAGACTTAATAACCGCAATGGGATGAGGGGGTCTGATATAATTGAGAGTGGTGCAGTGATTGTTCTTGTGGCGGGCTCCCTATGAAGCATCAGATATGTGAAACAATGGGACCCCAGGAAGATGAAAAGTATGGGTGAATGCGTGGGGGAGCATGGGAGGGTTTAATTTCTGGGGGGTCCCGAGGCGGAAGTTGGGTGGTGTTTTGATTAATCACAGGTTACTTGCCAGGCTCTATCCAGCCCCACCGGATGGTCCCAGTTAGTTTGCCTTAGCACTGTTGAGGCAATTGTTGGGTTGGTTTGGATGGGATTCACTACGTTGGTGCCTGCTCGGGGAGGGGGGGGGCGGGGTTCGATGGGTGGGGAAGGGATTGTTTTGCTTGGGGGGAAGCGTCTGCCGGCGCGGCTGAAAGAGAATGGGGCTTTTTTACATCTGTGTTATGGGTCCATTACCTGACGTGAAATGTGTGACTTGGAATGTGTGGGGATTAAACTCAATGCAGCGCGGGTATAAAGTCCACTCCTATTTAGTACGCAGAGGCACGCAGATAGCATTCCTGCAGGAAACACATTTGACTAGGGCAGAAGGGGTAGCACTGCAGCGTAGATGGCGAGGGCAACTTTACTACACCACTTATTCTGCTTTTGCGCGAGTGGTCCTGGTCTGGGACAGGGCCGGTGTCCTCTTTCAGATGATTGCGCAGTTAGTAGACCCAGAAGGACGTTATGTGGCAGTTAGGGGGCGCCTGCAAGGGCGGGAGGTAACCCTCTGTAGCATCTACGCCCCTAATGTGGAGCCGATACCCTTCTTTGAGCGCTTATCTAACGCCTTGGTGGGCTATTTTACAAACCCGGTACTGATGGGTGGGGATTTCAATTCCATTGCGGTTGTGGCCATGGATAGATCCCACCTGCCGCTAGCTGGGGCCCCAATTCATAGGTTGGCAACATTTAGTGCCCAATGGCAGGATCATTGGGGATTCGTGGATATCTGGCGAGCACAGCACCTGGCTGAACGTGATTACTCCTATTTCTCTGCGCAACATGATTTGCATATGCGACTCGACGCAATATTATGTAGCCCCGGTCTGGCTGCTATGGCAGCTAGCAGCGAGTATTTATCGCGTACGATCTCGGACCACAATCCACTGCTGGTGGGTTTCTGCTGGACCGAGGTGTGCCCGGCTGTCCCGACTTGGAGGTTGCACCCGGAGTTGCTCAAAGATTCTGCCTTCCGAGCCAAACTGGGCACAGGGATTGAGAAATACTTTGCTGAAAACGAAGGCACGGCCACGACGACTGCCTCGGAGTGGGACGCCTTTAAGATGGTGACACAGGGTTTTTGCATTACTAAATGGGTTGGTGTACGGAAAATGCTATTGCAAGAAATCGAGGCTGCAGAGAAGGCCCTCAGGGAGGCTGAATGTGCCTTCTCCACTAACTCTGACACACGAGACACAGTCCAGACCCTGAAGGAAGCAGTGGCTGTAGTGGTGGAGTGCTTACGGTGCTATGACCACAGAGCATACCTGGCCCGTGCGCATGCTGAGAAGGATAAGGTGGGCACCTTGCTGGCATGGTTGGCTAACCCCATCCCTAGATGCGTCCCAATCCAGGCAATGACATCTCCATCGGGGAGCTTAGAATATACGCAACATCAAATTAATGATCAGTTCCGCTCCTTCTATGCGGACCACGAGTCACCTACACGCTACAGAGACGGAAATTCAGGCGTTTCTGGCGGATCTGGAGCTGCCTACAGTGGAGGAGGAGCAAGCAGACTCCCTTGGACGGGATATCTCGATTGCTGAAATCCGTTGCGCTATTAAAAAGCTGGCACGGAACAAAACTCCGGGCGGGGATGGGCTCCCCATTGAGTTTTACTCAGCTTACATTGATGTGCTAGCTCCTAGATTGCTATCAGTGTATGGAGAGGCCAAACTGCTGGGGGTATTGCCGGCCTCAACTAGGGAGGCCATTATCATTCCCCTCCTTAAGTCTGGAAAGGATCCTACGGATCCAGCGGCGTATCAACCATTATCCATGCTCACTATGAATTATAAGATCCTGAGCCGGGTGCTGGCTACTCGGCTCCTTCCTCTTATGACGCCGTTGGTTCACTCCGATCAAGCTGGTTTTATCCCTACTCGCAACACTGCTGGCAGTATACGTAGGCTCATACGCGTGTTGGGTGGCGATTACGGCGACGATGACCAGGCAGTGGTCCTCTCTGTAGACATCGCGAAAGCGTTCCACAGTTTAGAATGGCCCTATTTGTTTTCAGTTATGAGAGCCTTTGGACTTGGGGAGGGGTATGTCCGTTGGACGGAAATATTGTACTCCTCGGCGAGTGCTAGAGTAAAGGTTGGTAGGGTCATTTCCTCTTCATACCCGGTGGGGCGAGGCACTAGGCAGGGCTGCCCACACTCTCCGTTGTTATTTGCCCTTGCTATAGAGCTGCTGGCGAGGTGTGCTAGGTTGGGGAGGGCGTATCAGGGCCTGCGGCTTCGCGGCCGGACGCATTATATTTTGTTGTATGCGGACGACCTGTTGCTCTTCCTGAATGATGCAGGAGAGGCATTGGAGGGATCGCGGGACCTGCTCGGTCGCTTCGGAGACATCTCTGGCCTGCGAGTCAACTGGGCAAAGACCTATATGTTCCCTGTAACCAGGGCTCGTGACCCGCCTGCGCACTTGTCTGATGTAACGTGGGAGCCCAGGTGCCTCCCCTATTTGGGGACGCATATATATCATTCCCAGGACGACCTGCTTGAGGGGAACATAGGCAGGGCAATTAGGGGGCTCAAGGGCAGCATGCAGTTCTGGGAACTTTACCATTGTCGGTGGCGGGCAGGGTGGCACTGTTGAAGATGGTGGCGCATCCTGCCTATAAAAATACCTGTTGCATTGTTTCGACAACTCCGATCAGCGGTAGGTGGCTTCATCTGAGGAGCGGGTAGGCGCCGAGTAGCACTGGATATGCGGATGCGGCCTAGAGCGGAGGGGGGCCTTGAGGTCCCTGACTTCGAACTGTATTATCTGGCGGCGCAGTTCCAGGGCCTCACCTAGGCAGTGGCGCAGGAATTTCGTGGAGCGGGAATTCGGACCGGATGTGCTGCAGCATGTCTTGTCAATAGTGGAGTGGTGTGGCTCACTGGTTAGAGGCGGCAGACCCGGAAGCAGAGAACGGCCCGGGACCAGGGTTCAATTCCCGACGCGGCTGGGTCGTGGACCAGGGTCAGCGGACTCGATAATTCTCGCCTCGGTGCCTACTCTAACCAGGGATCACACTCGGCAACTCTGGGCATTAGCTTGCCTCATCTCTACAACGGCCCCCCACATTCACGGGGATGCCTGGTTTCACCTTGGAGATACCCAGTAGGGACCATCTCACAGGGATAGCCAGGACTGGTTCCCCAGCGGTCTACAGTGCCACGACGCCTCAGGGCAGCAGTGCGCTTTACAAGACACATACATTACATTACATTACATTTGTGGTGTTACAGCAAAAATTACGAGCTGACGGACTGTCGGTCGAAGGAAGTGCACTAAGACACTGTTGGAGACATTACCACACCAGAATTGGGGTGCAGCGGCCCTATGCCCCGGAGATACCACTGGGCCCTACCGCATGGGGGGATTGGTCAGCTCTTGCGGAATGGGAGATGTTGGGCTTACAGATGGTAGGGGACCTATTCGGAGATGGTGAACTATTGTCCTATAGAGCATTACAGTAGAGTTTCTGGCTCCCACTGGGCCATTTCTTAATACATGCGGCCCTCGTCGCTGCAATTCAAAAACATTGGGGCGCTGGCCTCTTAGAACCACCGGTAAATGCAGCATGTCAATACGTAGTGATGGCGGCGAGCAAGTATAAGGCGGTCACTTGTTTGTATAGGCGCATGCTTGAAGATGGGTCGACTCCATTGCAGAGGCTACAGGCGCAGTGGGAGGCGGATATAGGTAGAGAGATTCCTGACTCAGCCTGGTCGCACATTCTTAGGAGGGCATGGAAGGGTACTAGAAATGCCAGATTCCAGCTAATTCAATTTTTTATTTTGCACTGAGCGTATCTTACACCAGCAAAGATCAACCAGTACTTTCATGTAGACACTGCACAATGCCCCCGATGCAGATCGGTGTCGGATGAGCTAAGAGGCATGGCTGACTCCAAGAAACCGAGCGCCCTGATTTTGCTGGACCTATCAGCGGCGTTCGATACTGTCAGCCATGCCTTGCTTTTGGACAGACTGAGGGACTTTGGGATTAAGGGCCAGGCCTTTCAATGGTTGCAATCATTCCTTACAGGAAGGACCCAAAAGATACAACTGGGGGACGAAACATCTGAGGTGGGGATTTTAGAGTGCGGGGTGCCACAGGGGTCCGCCCTGTCCCCGCTTCTATTTAACCTCTACCTGCAACCATTGATTGCTTCTCTGGCCACTATGGGCTGTAAAGTCTATAACTACGCGGACGACACGCAACTGCTGCTAAGTGTCGATGACACCACGGCCGCGCAACTCCAAACTCAGAACATCTTGCGGTTCACAGTGCAATGGATGACAGATAATCTGTTAAAAATCAACCCTGACAAGACCAAGGTACTAGTGATTCCATCTACTGCCTCACCTTGGGGTGATTTCTATTGGCCTACAGAGCTGGGCCCGGCCCCAAAACCAAGCTTGTCTGTAAAGAGCTTGGGGATCAAACTGGATGACGATCTGTCAATGGCCCCTCAGATCTCTGTGGTTGTGGGAAGTTGCACGAACATCATTAGGCAACTGCGGAAGTTAACTCCTGTCCTCTCACAATCCATGATGCGATCAATAGTAACAGCCACCATCATCTCCAGAATTGATTACGGGAATGCCCTGTACCTTGGCTTACCGAAAACTCTGACCAGTAGACTCCAGGTCATAATGAATGACGCTGCCCGGTTGATTTTCAGATTACCAAGGAGATCTAAAGCTACTCCCCTACTACAAAGCTTGCACTGGCTCCCCATCAAAGAAAGAGTGGAATTTAAGAACTTATGCACGGCCCATAGGGCAATCTATGGGAAAGCCCCATCTTACATCAAAGATCGTCTGCAACTTTATTGCCCCACGAGAACACTTCGATCCTCAGACTCCCAACTACTGGTCTGCCCCCGCTACAGGCTAGTGACCAAGGGAGGGAGAGCCTTCTCAGTGCTAGTCCCTCAGTTATGGAACAGGTTGCCGGAGGCACTGCGTCGGGAAGGGAACCTACTACGATTCAGGAAGAGCCTAAAAACATTCTTGTTCAGACAAAGCATGAGCACAGTATAATCCAGCTCCCATCTTGCTAAGTTATTGTTACTACCATCTTTCCTGGCGCTTAGAGGCCTGCAGGTGATTAGGCGCGCTATAAAATCCCATTAACAATAACAATAACAATAACAATTGAGGAACGCAGATTTAGTACACATGCTATGGGATTGCCCACAACTAGGTATATATTGGGAGGAGATAATCACTTTACTCTGCAAGGTAACGGGGTGACAGATTAATCCGGAAAAGGAGGCCTGTCTATTGCATTGGTTTCCGCACACTAGCAGAACAAAGGTGACAAGCAAGTTCTTGGATTTGGGGTTGCTGCTTGCCAAAAGGGAAATTACATCTCACTGGAAAGCTGTGGTGGGGCCCAGCTACCTCAGATGGAGCGCTGAGTTACTTAGGTGGGCCAGTAGTGAGGGCATAGTTCGTCTGCAACAGACTCATAGGTCTTACAATGACAAGGTGTGAGAAGTTGGCCTGATATATGCTATCTACTATTCTAGTGGGCACCTTGTATCAGTCCAAACAACCCTTATGGTGATTGGTTGTAAGCCAACCTTATAGACCAGCTATCCTAGAGGTAGCATGGACAGAGCAGTCTTAGGCTAAAAGACTCTTGAGGGTGCGTAAAGTCAGCTGTTTTACAATATGTAACCCCTTGAATACCAAATCAAAGGACATCACACAGGATATATATCAAATATATATGTATTTATTTCTAACACAACCCCTCTGAACTCTTTATGAGGTCAGAGGTGCAAGCACATAACAATACACCATGGGCCAGATGTAGGTAAATCCCATTTACCGATTTTGAAATACCGAATTTTACCGATTCGGTATTTCAAAATCGGTAAATGGGATGTAGGTACCAACATCTGGATTTATTACTGATACCTTGAAATTCGGTATTTACCGATTCGGTAAATACCGAATCAGTATTTGCTATTGAATCCTATGGGCCTTGAAGTCCATAGGATTCAATTCAAATACCGATTCGGTATTTACCGAATCGGTAAATACCGAATTCGTCAAGGGTGCAGGGGGTGTCACTTTGACACCCTCTAGCACCCCCAAAATGGGCATGTGTGCAATGTGGCACACAGACATGCCCTAAGGGCACGTCTGTCTGTCACATGGCACATGTGTACATGCACAGATGTGCATGTACACAGGAATCGGTATTTTACCATGGATTTGTATTCCATGGTAAAATACCGATTCTGAAAGACATGTGCCAATGGAAATTTGGCTACCCACATTGCATTTTCGGTAATTTTACCGAATCGGTTAATATTACTGAATCGGTAAATTTACCGATTCGGTAATAATAACGATTCGGTAAAATTACCAAATATGTGCCCCTACATCTCCATAGCCCTTTACCGATCGAAAACGGCCGAAAATCGGTATTTTCGGCCGATTCCGATCGGTAAAGGGCTACCTACATCTGGCCCTTAGTTATCATACGTTAAGTTGAACAAAATACAGTCAGGCCCTAGGGGCGAAGCAAACCATATATTAAGAAAGTGGTATAAGTACCACGTCACGAAGTAAGAGAAGGCCTAGGTCCTTGTGAATCGTTGGGGCTACACTAAACTACCAGTTGTTAGGAAGTAGGAGGTCCATGGGAGGGCCGTGCAGTGTCTTTACACACACGCAGGTTCCAATGCAAAGTCAATGGGAACTTAGAAGTTAGATTAAAGAAGATTTAGGACACTTCCGGTTTAGCTAGGAGGAAACAACTAAAGACGTATGATAGGTGTAGGATGTAGGAGCCCAAATACCGGTCGGTAACGGACGAATTCGGCCGTTACCGACCGGTATTTGGTGATTGGGATGTAGGGGCATCATTTTACAGAATCATTAAATTTGCCGAATCGGTAAATTTACCGATTCTGTAAAATACCGAATCAGTAATTTTACCGATTCGGTAAAACCCAGATGTAGGTGGGACTCTTCTGAGTCCCAAAGGCCTTTCAGATTCGGTATTTTACCACCCAATCCAGGATTCGGTATTTACCGATTCGGTAAATACCGATTCGGTATTGCCCATTGATTCCTATGGGCTTCATGGCCCATAGGAATCAATTGGCAAAACCGATTTGGTATTTACCGAATCGGTAAATACCGAATCCTACCGATTCGGTAATTCTCAATTTGGAATTACCTACATCTCGCCCCTTCATATTTACCGACTCTTAAATACTGAATCAGTAAAATTCGGTATTTAAGAGTCGGTAAATATGAATTACCTACATCTGGCCCTTAGACACTTGGATAGTCAATACCCTTGGGAGCACCGAAGTACTCGCATTACCTCACCCACGGATGGCAGGTGCATAGGTGTCAAGATGTGTCGGGTTTCGTCGTTGAATCCTATGGAGACCTGAAGAAAGATGCTGCAGGCGACCAGGATGAAGATGTCCGGGTGGATCCAAGGGTGGATCGAGGATGAAGAGGACCTGAAAGCAGAGGGGACAGAGTCTGGGTCACTAGCCAGTGACCGGGTGGAACCAGGAAGGAACCAGACGACGTCGAGGAGCAATCAGGTGCTGTCGTGAAGCGTGTCTCTGCAGCCACGTGGACCAGGAGGCGTCAACGACGACCAGGAGCTGGATACGGACTGTCCCACAAAGGATCTCGCTGATGAAGGAGTCGACTTTCGGATTGGAATCAACAAGCCTTGGCAAAGGCAACCTACGCAGGATTCAAAGATGTCTTCTGTTGCAGACCAGCAAGGTCTGAGGTGCTTCACCTGTGCAGGGAAGCAGGGGCCAGTATGGAGCAACCAGACCAGCAGTGTAGATAAAAAGGATTGTCGTCACAGAGGCTACTAGCCAGTGGACCAGCAACCTGACAACGCGTCGAGCAGAACAAAAGCAGAAGGACCCCACGCAGAACTCGTGGAGTGTGGAGGGCTGATCTTCGGTGCAGATGGTGCTCGGGGTTGGGGCTTCTCAATCCCTAGTGCACAACTTCGAGGATGCCTCAGAAGCTGCACAGGTAGCAAGTTGCAAGCTTTTCAAGATGTCCGGTCCCACGTGTCTCGTCGCCTCCACGGATCTCAGCTTTGCTGCAGACGTGAAGAGAGGTTCAGAGAAGTCTGGAAGTCTGGGTCTTGTCAGGCTCTGTGCTCGGGTTCCGGCCGGAACGTCGACAAAGCAAGCCGTTGATTTGCTAAATGATGCCTGGTTGCCCAGGGTGGTCACTCCTTGGCCACAAGGGAGATTCTTAAGTCTTCAGCTTCAGCAGAATGTCGAAGGTCCAGAGTTTTGTTTCAAGTTTCAGTTCAGGATAAATCTAAAGTCCTAAGACTCAGCTCCTATCTTTATACGAATTAAAAGGGTTGGATTACCTACTAGGTCCCTCCTATAGGTGGGACCAGGAAGGGGGGTGGTTACACCCCCTTTCCTTTGTCCAGTTTCGTGCCGGAGCTGGGGCTGGAGTGCATGGAACACCTTGTGTGCTCCAGGCAGTGTCTCATTCTATTCAGCCCTCCCTGTCCCAATACACCAAGTCCTGTCTGGGGTGCCTCCCCAGGCAGGAAACCTATTGTCCAAGCCTCCGTGACTGGGAGGACTCCCAGCAGCAGGAGGTCAGACTTGTGTCGGTGGTAGCAGCGTCCATTTTGTGACGCTTGGGCTCTGGTTAACTTTAACCGGGATTGTCAGGAACAACTACCCCAAATACCAACTACCCCAAATACTACCCCTCGCCAGAATTGGCGAGGGGTAGTATTCCAAAGCATATGACACCTTACACGACATGTTTGGATAAAGCTAAACCAAAGTTAGCATTAACTACAAGGATTATAATGCACTTAAATGTAAATGTAGGATACTTGTAAAGCGCACAGCTGCCTATCACCAGGGCGTCCCAGCGCTGTATAACGCTGTGAAACACTTCCTGGCTCTCCCTGTGAGATGCCCCTCCTGGGCACCCCCAAGGTGAAGCCAGGCCTCCCAGTGTTGTAGGGGCCGATGTGGAGATTAAGCAAGTTATTGCCCAGAGTTGCACCGTGGGACCCCATGACTAGAGCAGGCGCAGAGGCGAGAATTATCGTCGAGTCCGCAGACAAATGAGCCCAAGACCCTGCCGCGTCGGAAATTGAACCCTGGTCCCGGGCCAGACGACCTCTGCATCTGGGTCTGCTGCTCTAACCATTGAGCCACACTCCTCCAGAGTATATGGTATGGCAATATCATAGAACAGCTATAAGGACATGGTTCCGAAAGCTGAAGACAGGCTCAGCTCATGCTAGAGCACCATCTCACACATAACCAAGCATTCTGCCTCCAGGATTGTTAAGGCCTGCCATAGGAGTGACGTATAGGTTACTATGTGTCTATATATAAGTAGGTATAGGGATACTATACCTAAGTAAGGGGTGATTACACGACCTTGCCCCAGCTGAGTGATCAACCAGTTGTGTCAACTTGAGTGGCCAGCCAGGGGTGGCATAATACATGCTGCAGCCCGTGGTAGGTCTTGGATGCACCTATGCCCTGGGTACCTAGGGTACACTATACAGGGGCTGATAAGGTGAACCAATTCCCAATTGTGTATGTACCTAGAGTACATGGTGTAAATTTAGAGAGTGCATCTGGGCTGTGGGTCTGATTAGCAGGCCCCCAGCCACATCTAAGTCGAAAACCAGTAAAGCAAAGCAAAAAGTGGGGTGACCATAGGAAGCAGACCCTACTCTCTACACAAGGCACTAGAGGCAGCGCGGGCATGGGAGGCCCTGGTTGCGGAACTGAAAAAAGCAGATGTAGAATCTGAGTCGGAGATGAGTGGCCTAACTGAGGATGGGGATTAGTGGGCTACTTAACTAGCTGGCGAAGATGAAGAGTATGAAGTGTTTCCCCACTTCTACAACTGGTGTCAGCAATGGAGCCCATGGTAGAATAGATTTGCCATATTGATCTATTCAACCTCTTAGTTACGCGCCGGCAGGAGGGAGGGTACGGGGTGGGATCCTGAGGGTGGGAAGTGGATGGTATGATGCGTGGAGTACTATGACAAAGATGTAAGTTTTATCTTTATATCCCGTAACTGTCCGAGTGGATACCTAATAGGAGAATTGGGACAATTGGATGTTTATATTTAGCGAACACTCCTTGACACTGGGTACGAAGGTCCAGTAATTCATTCCATGTGTAAGTGAATTATGTCTTATGTGATCATGCTCAACCATTCCATGTTTGTTGGGGATGTTGAAAATAATAAAAAGATTTTCACAAAGAAAAAAAATCGGGTTCACCCTAACTCCTGAAGGTTAGGGTGGGCTCAACCGTATTTCAGAGAGCCCTTAAGAGATGTAGGCCAGGGGGACTTGAAGATAAAAATCCTACTCCGTTCCACAGGTATCCCTTTTATTCACGGGGACATAGTGAATATTAAAATAAAATAAAAATGGGTCTTTTTGGACTTTATGGTCCTATGACCCGAATAAATTTCCAACATGTTTCAGGGAATTGCTTCCTTTCTGCATTTAGCGACGTATGCCACATAATTCAAAATGCTTACTTTGGCCCAAGTTCTATCTGCCCTGAATCCAGGATACTGTATGTTGCCCTGGACCTGTACAAAGCCCTGCAGTTCCATGAACTCCACCTGTGGTTTAAGGTAGGCTAGGAGCATTTCTGTTTTCTGTGTACCTCTACAGCCTTACCAGTGCCGCTCCTGTCTTCACAAAAGTGATGTTTGTGGTTGCAGTGCACCTTCGGAGGTTGAGTATACCAGTTTTCCCCTACCTCAATGACTGGCTGCTGAAGGCAGGCTCACCAGTTGTGGACCACCTCCAGATGATGCTGGGGTCCTCACTCAACAAATCGTAATTTTTGACTCTAATGGAAGGGCTCCCCTTTCTTGGGGACATTCTGGATACGGTGCTGTTCAGCACTTCTTCTCCATAACAATGAGTCCAAAGCATTTGGACCCTTATGTTTCAGCCTCAATCCTGGATCTCAATGAGAGAAGCCCTGAGACTCCTTAGCCAGTTGGACTCATGCATTCTGATTGCCTCCTTCGCCAAGTGGAATATGTAGGCTCTGCAGTGAGAACTAAAGTCTCATTGGGTCTAGCACCAAGCAGACCTTTCAGTTGTCATCCTGGTTACAGAGGAGACCAGACCTGCAATGGTTGATTGCAATCTGACCAGAGGCAGACCCTTCTCTCCACCCCATCCAAAGTTGACAGTGGCGTTGGATGCATCCCTGCTGGACTGGAGCGGTCACCTCCTAGAGGAGAAGATCAAAGTTCTCTGGTAGAAACCCGCCCCCACATAAATATGTTGCCATCCATTAAGGGTAGGCTTGTGCACGTTCTCACAGACAGCACCACCGTCATTTGGTATTGAAAATAGCAGGGTGGATTGGGGTCCTAGGTCCAGTGCCAGGAGGTGCTACACATTTGGAGTTAGCTGGAGTGTCAGAGTAGACAAGCTATCCCGGTGGCGCCTGGCAGATCACAAACTGTTGCTGGCCCCCACGGTGGCACAGAGCATCTTCGAACAGTGTGGGAAACCTGGCTATATCTGTTCTCCATTATCGAGAACACGCAGTGCCACAACTTTTGTGCATTGAAGTTAGTTCCCAAGAATGCTTCCCATGGAGAAACATTCAGGCTACAGTGAATCACAGAACTCCAGCACGCCTTTCTGCCACTGCCTCTCCTGCCCCCAGTTCTGAAGGATCAGACATGACCAGGCCCAAGTCATCCTAGTCACTCCGGAATGGGCCAGGAGAGTGTTACATCTGGAACTTCTGGGCATGAGCATTTGTCCTCCCATCAGGGTCCCAATGCAGGAAGATCTTCTGTTGCAGCAGCATTTCAGGGTTCTGCACTAGAGTCAATGCAATGTACATCCCCATGCATGGAGATTGAGCAGCTGCAGTTGACTGTGTCTGATCTACCACAGGAGTTAGTGGATGTCATCCTTATGTCCACACATCCTTCTATAAAGTCCATCTATACAAGCCGCTGGGACAAGTTTGAAGCTTGATGTGGAATGCACAGCACAGACCCCTACAAGCCAAACTGTCAGAAGAGTTACTCCTTGTTGTCTCTCGAGCCCAGCATTGCAAGGTCTGTTGATGAAGCCGACTGACTCCCAAAACTGTCTTTCTCATTCTGATCAATTCATTTCATTGCATGAGTAAACGCCAAAGACCATCAAGTGGATGATCAGTTATTTGTGGGGTTCTCCGGGGGCAAGAAAGGTAAAACAGTACGGGAAAATATTCTGCCATATTGCATAGTCCTCTGCATCAAGTCCTGCTATGTTTTAGCCAGGAAGCAGCCTCCAGAAGGACTGATAGCGCATTTCACCAGGACTGAGGCTGCTACCACTGCGTTGACATGTGCAGTGCCTATTCTAGACATCTGTCAGGCTGCAAAGTTTATGTCTGTGAACATGTTCATTAAGCCTATTGCCTTGACAGCCAGGTCCGACATGAAGGGCATTTTACTCATTCAGTCCTGCAGAACTTTCTAGTCTGAGTCCATTCTACAAACCCTTCTCCTTGCGCGGGTACTGCGTTGTTATCCATTCTAAAGGTGAGGTATCGGCCTCCTCTGACTTCCATCTATCTGAGATTCCAACTGTCCTCTGGTTCCCTAAGCATTCCATAAATGTAGGCTGTAAAGCCACAGTTCTATCCATTTGCACTATGTCCCATTTAGGTTTCCTGATGGGTATGTACATTGTAAGGACTGATTTCTGGACACTTAGCAGCTGCCTCAAGCAAGACAAGATTTTTTGGAGGATATTTTCTGTGGGGACTCTTTGGCCAACATTCAAGTGCCTCGTGGTATAGGGGACTTTTCCAGAGATCTACTTGTGTGCATTAATACACCCCAGATCAGCACTGTTGGTTTATGCACCAGCCCCTTCAAAGTCACTATATGATCCAAAGTTCACCCTTTTCAACTCACCTATCACACCTCTGGATGACTTTGATTTGGGGGCATTGGAGCCAGTGATGACCTGGAAGTGTACTTTGTGCCAGGCAACATCATTAAATGACATTTTAGATGATATGATCATTCAGTTAGCGATGAAGGCTGCTGAGATTTAGAGAAGCACATGCTTCTGTGGGAGTCAATAACCAAATTGACTCTAAACAGCCCAATTTCGTAGGAAGCACCAATAGCAGACAATTCAGAGCTTGTATAGTTAGGCATTCTCATCTGCTCCAACACTTTGGTGCAAAATCAACAAAATCATCAGCTGATAGCTGAAAATAAGGATGACAAGGAACACCAGTTATAAATGGCCAGACAGTTGTGCTTCAATGTGATTTTGTTCAGGGAGCCCCCAGCTTTGTACTTTTTGGGAGTTGTTGCTTCAAACAGAGAAACAGTCCTGTATTCTATTGCTTCTTCTCCCTAGCTAAGAAGGCACGATTTGAAAACATCATGGCGAGAAACACTTATCCTTTCACCTCCACCAGCCTAGTTGTTCAACATCTATGCTTTCTGTAGGGTTGCCACAGATTGTAGTGCTTTTTTGACTGAACCCTATTTTTGCATGTTGTAGAGCTCTGTGCCCTTTTCCTTTGCTAATCAGTGGTAAATGTGCCTGTGCTTCCCCTTTCAACATGATGTAATTGGTATATCCCTAATTGCTATATTCGGCTTACCTATCAGTCTCTAGTAAAGGGTACAAAGTGTACCCAGGGTCTGTAAGTTAAATATCAGTTATGGACTGCATCACCCATTGTATTATCCACTTCAGTGACAATGCAAACATGACTGCAGGTCAACCATATGTGACATAGCTGTGCAGTTCTCAAACTGCAGGATCACTCTGTAAAATGAAGCCGTTTTGACATGTTGAAACCTTCCATTTAAATATTCATAAGCCACTCCTAAGCCGGTCTTATTGCTTATAAGGCAGGGTGTGCAGCATCTAAAAGGAGGTCATGTAAATGCTTACTATTCTACGTGCCCTTAATGTGAAAATAGCCAAAAAGCTGGCTGCCTCATAGGAAAGCACTTAGTTATATCATTACATATGATAATGCTAATATATGAAAGAAGTTACAAAAATAATTTTGGCACTCTTTTTAATAGTTATTCACAATTCAATTTTGTATAACTATTAAGGAAATGGTATTTTTTTAAAGTTAACTTTTCCCTATCTGATTTCCCTGAAAGCTAATCTGAATATTGCTCTCCAGCTTCTGCCAGCCAGAAATTATCAGTTTAATAGATGTGAATGAGGTGTGAACCTGTTCCCAGGACAGGGGAAAAAGGCCTTGGATGTAGAAAGTGTTGATTTGCTCTTGCCATGATGACCTGTGGCTAGGCCCAGAAACTTAATTAACTTCAAAGAGGCTTACTTTATTAGAAGCAGGTGCAGCTAACATCCAAAGGTGCACCCATCTTTTGTCACCTGATCTAGATCTGATTAAATCAGTGGGCCTTTTGCTCACAGTGTCAAATCCTGCTAGAGTGTCACAACCTGCTTGACAAGTCTTCTAGGCATTTACATATTTTAGTATTAGATGTGGGATGATACTAGGATTATCATAGTATGCACGCCACACACATCCAACCCTCATAGCCTAGTTGTGTGTGACAAAGACGTTTAGCATCTTGATAATGGTCAAAGGTTAGTCCCGGGAACCTTTACCCTATTAGTTAGGGAGTTCTCAGGGGTCCTTTCCATCCACTAGCTTGTGCCAAGCATACATATAGTATCTGCAGGCACCCACTTCAGAAAACTCCAGGACCTGTGGAAGATCAGAAGAGGTCTGAACCTGCTTTCTGAGACCAGAGAAGAGCCTAGAACACTGGGCCTGCTCTCTCTCTTATACCCAGGACATAAAAGCGGACTCCAAGGGCTATAAGGCTGATATCCTTTTAAAGCTACTGGGACACAACAAGCTAGAACAGGCCTTTTGCTGCAACTGCCCTGGTGACCAGTGGTCACTGAACATGGTCTGAACTCATTAGTTGGCCTCTGCCTGCTAAGTCTCTAAGTCTCTTCCTTCAGGTTCTTGGGGGCTTAAGTGTACTCCTGTGGTGCACTGTGAATTAAAGGACTAAAAACAGAATGTAAGGCCTTTGACTGGGACAAACCATATTAATGTATTCATCACGCACTCCATTGCGGTCATTGTCAGATTGCGCCTTGGCTCTATTCTTTTATGACAATTAACTTTGTGCTTTTGGTGCTACTTCTCGCTTAAAACCTTTTTTTAAATCATATTTCCAGTTCCCTTTTTTGCATTTTTGTCATTTTGGTGTAATTTTGTTTATTTAAATTTTACTCAGTTTTCTAATTAGTTTTGTGATTTTTATTGTTTTGCATTTCAACTTCATTACTGTTTTATTGTTACATAAACACTTTACACATTGTCACAAGCCTGTCAGCTCTGTTGCAGCTCTGGTTAATTTAGTGACTTTATTGATTCAGCCTAGCAAGGATTGTCGTTATTACCTGAGGTCAGTACCTACTCATCAGCATCTAATACTGATTTCTGCCCTGCACTGCATGAATAAAGAGGTAAGAGGATGCGTACTACAGGCTCTATTTAATCTACCTTTTCCTGAGTCTTTGGTCGCCAGATGCATGGCAAAGAGATCTCTCTGATGGCCACCATCTATCAGCTTCCTTTATGAATTTCCACCAGGGCCAATCATAATATTGATATGCGGCCTGCAAATTACAGAAGCAGGACTGACACCCCAGCAGAGATTTCAGGGCATCTTACTCGGTATGGGTGAATTATTTTGTTCCACTTACCTGCATTTAGGGCTCTATTATAGAGCCATTGACCTATTTGTGGTGGTTCAATTGTTTCCCTTTCCTTTATCCTCTTCTACATCCCTCCCATCTTATCTTTCCAGAGTTCTTGAAAGAAGTGCTGGAATTATTGGTTTTGGGGCTATTAAGCCAGTTACTCCTGAGATGAGAAAATCGTTTTTGACACTAATTATTAAGTGTTGGGAAGGCAACACAATGTCTATGTTCTACGTAAATAAAAATCAGTCTCAGTCTCTTAAGTTTTGCCTCCTGGCCTTCAGATCATGGCTCAAGAAGATTGACTTGTAAGCACTTCATGTGTCTTATACCTACTAAGTATTGATAGACTTCCACAGCAGACAGGAAACATGTTCCCATTAGTATGATTCCAGCAGCTCTATAGTTGCAGCTCTATATAACCAGTGTGCTATATAACAATGGCACAGCGATCCCAGTGGTCGGAGTCTGCACAGCGATCCCAGTGGTCGGAGGAGCAAGGCGCAAGGAGCTGTGCGTGCAGAGGAGCAACGACGAGAAAGCTACCGCTGCAACCCGCCGCGGACCCAAGTCAGCTGACCAGCCGATTAGCCGCGACTCAGCCGTGACTCTGCCTCCTCCCAGCCGTCCCAAGAAGGCAGGCGGCAGGTGGCGGGCAGCGATTTTCCGGCACTAGCGTCGGCACCGGCAGTTGCTCCGGAGATAGCATGGAAGCGTGGAGCCCCCCCCCCCTGCAGAAGCAGCTTCCACCCCAAACGCCGGCACCAGGCCCCGGAGCTCAAGGAGTACAAGGAGGTGAGGCCGGTTTTGACTGAGGGGCAAGGATCAAGACGCGAGCGCGGCTGCTGATAGAGGCAGCTGCAAAGTAAGAGCCCGGGGGGTAGTCTAGGCAGACCTGACTAGGTCCGATCTTGCCCGCGGCTCCCCCTGAGTGCTCCGCTCGCGTCCAGCCGCTAGCCCTCTTGTGTGCCCACCTGTTGCCCATTAGTACCCCCCTCACAGCCCTTTTGTCAGCAGCTGCAGGGGAGTGGGCGGGGTCTTAGTTAACACCTATTGCCATTATTCAAACCCTCCAAGGAAGCCTAAAGGAATACCACAAGAAGTTAGCAACTTGTTAATAGCTCTGCCAACAGCCCAGCGGGGGGTATAGGCAGCCAAATAGCCCCACAGGTTCCGCAGAACACTATCGAATTAACTAAATTGACATCAAGGGTCACATCCGACCCGCAGCAACACAGAACATAAAGAAATCCAATTTAAAATAAGTATTTTAATAAGAACTGTCAAGGGCAGCAAGGTTGACCAAGGCCCAACAATTGTAACAAGCCTGACAAGCCCGACAAATCACAAGCCATAAATCACCAACCTAACGGTATTTCTTTAGCCGTTAACCGACCGAGTACAAATGTAATTTATAATCCTACAACGAGACCAACGAGAATGCGTTCAGGAACAAAACGGCATGCACCACCGAATAAATCTCCCCGCAGTAAAAAAATTAAAAAATCTAACCTAGACAAGCCCCTTCAAGAAACTTCCCCCCTAGTTGTAGTCCCGAAGGGGGAGCGAGACCTCGAGGGGGCAAGCGAGATGGAAAGACTGCCTCAGACCCCTTACAGACCCGGACCAACTACAGGAAAACAGCAAAAGATTAACAACTTTTTTTTTCTGAAAGACCCGGTATCTGCATTTTTTGCAACAACAAGAGAGGCAATGAACCTACGGAGCCCCATTCGGCCCGACAAGTCAAAACTATTTAGCCAACTAGGAACTCCACTACACTCCAACTTGCCTTACCATCCGATCAACTGAACAACCTACACATAAAAAAAAATGGAAATCGTGCAGACTTTGATTCATAAATCCAACCAATCATTGACTGAAATCGAGCCGAAACAGTCCCGATTCGAGGGAGAGAAACAACAACCAAGGAAGCCAGACATGAAGAGCGGACAACAAACTTCACCGACCTCCTCAATATCCCCAGGACAAGACTCTCTGGAGAATATTTTTAACAACTCTAAAAACAAGACCTGTCTGGGGGACAGCTATGACAACCCCTGTAACAAACCACAAAACGAGACATCCCCAGGAGGAACCAAAGGCCAAACAAAACAGAGGGTTGAGGGGCCGGACGACTGGCTACACCCCCTCCCAGTGCCCAGCGATCTAAATTCGGACAAAACCATAACAAAACCAGCCCTCAGCTCATCCCCGCAAGGGCCCAACCCAGTACAAGATCTAACCTTTAAGGAGCCAAGGCTGAGCCCAGTGGCGTGCACGCCACACAACTTAATGGAAAACAGTGTCAACCATAGAATTCTGATAGACGATAGTTCTAATTGCAGTGGTAAACTAACCAAAGGAACCATGCAGAAACCTATTTCCATTTCGTCAACAAGCACGACTACACATTTGGACGACCCAAAAGGGAGTCTAGGCAGTCAAGAACCTATTGGGCTCTGGGGGAATGCACTAATCAGCACCTTGGACCAGGCCATAAAGGCGCTCAATTACCAATCTGACAAAATGGAGGTCCAAATCGACCTCATAAATGTCATTGCAGAGCACATCGCACAAATCAGCTCCAAGACCGATACAATAATAACTTTATTGACAAACAAAGAAAACTTGGACGATCTCTCAATTAAAGTCTTAACCGATAAAGGAACCATCAGCCAGTTTCCCAGAAAATTCAAACAAAGTACTTGTGACTGTGGAAGCATTATCGAGAAACTCGCATACCTCCCCGAAATACTAAAAGACATTCTCGGAGCAGTCATAGTAGGGAACAAGCGGACGGTAAACCAAGACCTATCAGGAAAAAAACATAATACGGTCAAATTAAACGCCCCAACTGTCCAAACCAAAGCAAATAAGAGTAGAGTGGGAGATGGGGAACTCGACCTAGCGTACCACACAAAGGACCAGCTAAAGGAATCCGTAAATCCGGAAACCCAACCAACCAAATGACCGGGCAACCTTGGCCTTCAGCCCCAAGGCAAACTAACAAAAAGGCAAAGGAAACGCGCAAGAAAGGCAAGGCCCAAATCAAAAGGTAACCAACCGTTTACTATAGAGAATTTCTTTACAAAACCCAAGAATGACCCGAGTAAAGATCAAGCATCACTAAACAACTCATTAAACATTTCCACTAACAAGTTGAAAGATCAAGAATTCGACCGGGCAAGCACTTCGTTTGAAAAATCGATAACGTGGGAACAGTTCCACGAATCAGATTTAACAACTCCCGAAGGACCAATTCAGTGCCTGCTACCACCCACCGCTCGAACAAACCCAAAGAAGTTAAACAAGCAAG
Source organism: Lissotriton vulgaris (assembly GCF_964263255.1). Classification (NCBI taxonomy): domain Eukaryota; kingdom Metazoa; phylum Chordata; class Amphibia; order Caudata; family Salamandridae; genus Lissotriton; species Lissotriton vulgaris. The sequence continues at coordinate 1,940,374,001 of NC_141693.1, forward strand.
CACCAATACCAACAACAACGGTGGAACACCAACTAACCAATCCTAATGGATACCCCCTCCCTCATTAGGAGCCTCAATTACAGCCACAGAGGGCAGCTTGCCCCAGAAGAACCGTACAAAAGAGTCACCATTAGAAAGTGCCTGCGGAACCCCGAATAACAACTGGAAACAACGATACCAGGAAGCGAATCCCGTTCAGTCAGTGAAAGACTTGACCCCAATTAAGATCATAAAAAAAGGAAACGACAGGCAATGTATAAAACTAAGCAAAACTTGTGAACAGGTGGGAATTAACCAAAACATAATAGGAAGACACGAGCCGACCAGGAATACCACCCCTATTAAAATCATAAAAAACGGACAAACCCGGCAATGCATAGCCCTAAGTAAAACTCAAGATCAAGCAAAAAATAATCAAACCCTAAGAAGAGGACATCCACTCATAAGGGACACTAGGGATGAGTGCCGCACAGGACATGTGGCATCAAAAACCAAACCTAGCCCTGCAAGTGAAATTAAACCTTCCGAACCTGCCTCCCAAGGAATACAAAATACCCCCATAGACGAAATCGAACCAATTCTGCCATTTATTCCAGAATACGCAACTAAGGGCAAGCAGGACATACTAAATAGAGGGAACTTATTAAAACTAATCAATCTAATTCCAGAGCTAAGAGGAATAGCTACTCAAGACTTGGTAGCAGTTGAGTTCCGCCAAAACAAAGATAATCCAGACATCGAAGACTCAGTGATCGCCTGGGCCTCTAAGGAGACAGCCGCCAAGATCTTTGCCAACAGAGGATCATTCGAGTGCTGGGGGATTACCCTTACACAACATATGCGGCCAAGATACCCATACCCACTTTCAAAAAGCATACTCAACTCAAGTGGGGAGGATCCAACCAGTTGTAAGCAGTCATCATGCCTCCAGGGTGCCCTATCAGCCTCACAGGAGAAACCTCTTGGAACAACAAACACCAGTTCACTTCAGGCACATTCAGGAGGGCCTCCTAGCACCAACCAGGACTGGTCATGGATCCTGATGACCCTTAATCAAAAGAATACCTAAAACAGACGAGACATTAACCCCAGACACATACATTCAAGACATAAGCACGGGCAGGAAACACTTGGCTAAAATCAACATGTGCACCTGGAACACCCACGGATTTAGTAGCATGGACCAGGACCACGAGACACAATCCTTTTTTCAAAACCACAACATCATCTTGCTACAAAAGACCTGGAACTTGGTACCCCCTGCTATCCCGGGTTTCTCAGAACATCACATACTTGAATAGAGATCGTCCAACTATGGTCACCCTCGTGGAGGGCTATTGACGTATGTCTCACAGAAATTTAATTGGGAATCTGAGAATCAGGACGTGGGGCTGAGTTGGGTCCAAGTAACAAAAATTAACAGAAAACCTCAGCATCAACTGCTATTAATAAATGTATACATTCACCCTGATCGTTCAACTAAAAATGAGAAAATGGCCACACTTGTCAAGCTCATCAAAGCTCTCCAGAAATCAAACTCCCAAAGCCCATTGATAATATCAGGAGATTTCAATTCTAACCTAACGAGCAAAGGGACACTCTCTCACAATTCGAAGTCAAAAATACGAGACAGGAACAATCCGCTCTCCTTGAGAAAACTATAAACACTGGGCCTAACAATACTAAAAACTAAGAAAACGGGTACTCTATTTTCAGTACCAACATAGATGAGTGGCAACGTCATGTCAACCATTGACTTTACAATAATCAGTGACAATTTATTAGACGCCATCGAAGACTACGAGATAGTCCAACGTACCGAAAGTGACCACTATCCCCAAATCACACGAATAAACATCGGGGTCACCTGGTCCGAAAAGTTAACCTCCCTGTCCCAACAACCCGAGAAGTTCAACCTATGAAGACTAAGATGGAGAGGCCGTGAAATGAAAGCCATCCAAGAAACAGCGAGCAATTTTATGTCAAAACACGAACACCAGCAAGACGGAAACAACGTAAAGAATTGGGAAAAAATGTTAGAGACCTTGACCCTCAAACACTCCGCCCCTCCCGCTTCACAAAACGGGACAAAAGATCTGAGAGAACCCTGGTTTAACCAAGAATTAAGGCAAGAAAAGAGCAAAATTGCCCGGGAGCAACGGAAAGAGCTAAGGAACAAGAACCAGGGAATTAAATCAAATTACTTCCTCATCAGGAGTATGAGAAGAAAATACCGCAAATTGGTGTGGATGGCAAAGTCCAAACACAAAGAAGAGGTGTGGGTAAAATTGTTACTCGCAAGCAAAAAGCAAAATACTCGGGACTTCTGGGGCATCATTAACAAATTAAATAACGGCGAAGTAATGTCACAGGACACCGGAATTAGCGACAGAGGTTGGGAAGACCATGAAAGAACCTCTATCTAAAAAGGGAACTTCCCCCCACCGAAAAGACTCAATGCTTAAAAACAGAAACGGAAGCGAGAAACCCAGTAGGAACATTGCATATGGTAACAATCCCCACTGACTTAGACAGGGAAAAAACGTCGATTAACCAGCTAACGTTAACCTCCTGCGAAAGCGTTAAAAGGCTTATTCAAAAACTTAAACCCAAAGGTGCCGGGACCAAATGGACTTCCCACCACCGTATTCAAACATAACGAGGATTTATATGCTAAACACCTAACGGCTCTGTTTAACCAAGTCTTCACCCGAAACCAGATGCCATCATTGTGGAAAGGAAACATCATTCACCCGATTTTTAAAAAGGGTGATAGATGACTACCAGGGAACTACAGGTTGATCTCCCTAATAGATGTGGAAGCAAAACTCTACGGCTCATGCATTTTGGAGGAGATCCAAGAATGGGTGGATAACAACAACTTAATCCCCAGCTACCAAATGGGATTCAGAAAAGGGATGGGGACAACAACCAACCTGACCGCCCTTGCCCTGTTGATGGAAAGAGCCAAAACAAAGAACCATCGGCTATACGGGTGCTTTATTGACATAAGAGCTGCATTCGATCGAGTGAGCAGGTCGAGACTTTGGGCAAAGCTCAAAGAGTGGGGGCTGCCAAACAACCTACTAAATGCAGTCATGCTTCTTTATACGGACACATGGGCAAGGGCAAAACAAGGCAAAGGAACAAGCCTAACGCCCAAAATAGAAACCCAGGACGGTTTAAAACAGGGCTGTGTCCTGGCCCCGTGCCTATTTAATTTATACCTTGCTGACTTAGGTAGAAATCTAGGACAAATCGAAAGCCACGCTCCCAAACTTGCCGAAAATTCAATTCCAATTCTGCAGTTTGCGGACAATATCGTCCTTTTAAGTAAAACACCAATAGGGCTGCAAAGATCAATAAACAAGTTACTATCCTCGTTAGACCAAGAAAACCTGGATTTAAACAGGGAAAAAACAAAAGTAGTGCGGATAATGGAGCACAAGAGCATTACATTTAGATGGACATCTAACAACCTAGTGTTAGAAGAACAGCAATCTTATCGGTATCTGGGAGTGACTCTCGGCCAAGGTAATGCAAAAAAAGAACATACATCGGCATTAAAAGCAAAGTCACAAACGCTAATTTATGCCTACTGGCACTCTAACTAAAAATTGGTGGCCCAAACCACACCCACCTCCTAAAAGTAATGGCCACTCAGATCCTACCCACATTATCATACGGATTGGCGACCTGGCTTGGAGGAGAGGCCGGTATACTAAACGACCTACAAAACAAAATATACAAGGCTGTATTCAAACAACCCAAATCTGCATCAGCGGCTCAAGTGCGTCTTGAATTTGGACTACAAAATCAAACATTTCGGTCCATGTCAAGATTTGTAAAACTATGCCATAAACTTCGTTCTGCTCAACCAGAGTCAATAAACAACATCTGCTGGAAAGAAATAAACATTGACGCCACCCAGACCTCGAGAAACTCGTTGGCAACCTATTTGAGAACCTGCCTCTCCGAGCTTGAATTACAAGAAGTTTGGAATAAAAAAACAGATCAAGCACACTTTAGCAAAATTGCCAACACAATCGCTAAAAGGAAGTCACTATTAGAAGACAAAAAAATATTCACCCACCGACGTCACGCCTGGACAGTAATTTCCTCCTATAACTTTCAAAAACCACAGGCTTATCTGGCCACCCACTTTAGTCTCTATTTAAAAAAAATCTACACAGACTACCGAATGGGTCTTCACGAATCAAAGGACCTAAGACCGTCCTGGAAACACCAAGAAGAAAGCCCACAATCCAGACTATGCGGATACTATACCAAAACCCTAACTCACTTAATTTGTGCGTGCCCAGCTCTTATGGTATCAAGAAGACTGTTTTTACGGGGCATTATGATCCAATTGAACATAAGAACATGTCGGCAGGCGGTCATAACCTGGCTGGGAGGATCTTCTTCAATCTTGACCTGTTGGGGCCTCAAATTCATGATTGAAGTAAGAAAACAGCTTCAGGACAGTTAGCGAATAAGCAAAAAATCATTTAGTGTGGTCTTAAATACCACATCGGTACCGAGGAAAAGTTTTAAAATCACTTTTTATGAAGCTTTTTAATGATAACCCGTTTTGTAAATGTGGACCATTTCTAATTTTATATTGTAATGATTTTTACTAATCCTACAATAAAACGATTGACTTGAAAAAGGCAGTGTGCTCTCTTGTAACATGCATCACTGTTGTACCTCACAACAGTGAACGAAGGTGACTGAGTTTGATGCTATTCACCATAACAATAAAATAAACAGATATGTACAAATAGCAACAACAAGCATAAATATTCTCTTTCGTCACTGAGGGCTCCCAAGCAAAGACCTGTCTCTGTCTAGTGTGAGTAGTATGCATGCTGTTTGTGTGCCCTGGTTAGGCATAGATAATTTGAGCAGGCAAAATCTGTTACTCTTAGGTTAGCATTGGGCCCTCAATCCCCTCTATATTCTTTTATTGTTTCTTACTCATTTCAATAATATGGCTATTGGCCTATAAGATATACCATGATCCTAGGGGCATCATGTTGGCTGAACCAACCTTGATTCCTAGAACTGTGACTTCTGGTGGTGGGGGCCCTTGTTTGTTCCTGTCCTGAGTTGATGTATTATCATATATAATCACATGAGGGCCTACTTCCATACCTGAGCTCCTTGGTCACTGAAACTTGACACCGGACCACCCAAGTTTGTCAAAGTCCAACATGAATCTGGATGTTCCAGGAGAAAAAGATCTACCAGGGCACAGTGTCAAACCAAATGGCAGAGGCTCTGCCGTTGGCTTTTGCTAAATATGTTAATCTTCTTTCCCTTATTGTGGATAACTTGTTAACCTTTGTTTCCCAATTTGCTAGGTTGGGCCTTACAGTAGAATTCAGAAGTTTCTGTCTGGTTCCAATAGAGTTTTAAAGATATCATTACAGACCTTTCAGGGGAAACCACAATGGTCACACTTCATTTCATGGATTACTTAAATAACCCGCAGGTCAAGAGCCAACCTATTTGTGATTCTTTATAGGCCCTAAGAAGTCCTGACTTCAAGTGATAGTAGAAAAGAGACCTAGAAAAATGCTTTTTATTGGCTGTCACATTGGCTTAGTGCAATGGTAAATGAGTTACAAGCTCTGGCATGGTATGAATTTTATAGTGTTGTGTTGTTGTTGTCCATTAGCTTATTATAAGGTAGTGCTTTACCCCTTTTTTACAAATCTTTGCTAATGAAGGATGGAGTCATAGTGGATGCTCTGAGATGTTTCAACATGTACCAAGAGGGAACAGAGATTTGATGCTACTCCTACAGGTTCTTTCACAGGCACCAAGGCTTCTCTACTCTCTTCTGGTGACTGATGAATGGCATCCTGTAGCCCTCAATGTATATTTTCATCTCGTGGCATGCATCCACATGCAGAAAATGAATGAGAGACGAGATGCCATTGGCCATGTGCTCCATGCTGTTTACCTCTAGCAGTCTAGAGGGATATCTGTGCGTGTCATGCAAACTAGTAATGTGAACTTCAGGGCTGATACTCATTTTAGCCAGGTTTTTCTGAAGAACATTTTTGTCTTTGTTAGTGATCATAAGTTTACCTGCCTCTTCATACACTGTGTTCTTCCCATGACTCTAAAAGAATGGGGACTGTACATACCTGTAAGTAACTCGTCTTTGGGCGACAGCGGGGTACATGCTGAAGCAGAACTTGGAGGCGTGTAGCAGCCCGACCCCACAACAAATGCAAGCATTTACTGTCCTAGAAGTGTTTTGGAAAAATGACCTGGGCAACCTCTAAGACTGATAGAAGAGAGGACAATGATTACTTGTACAGATTCGTTAGGGTGAGTGCGTATTACTAACCAGATGCCTTGTTCTAACTGCATGACTTGCTGTGGCAGGATGACTAGGGGGAATGTAATTGGGAACAGGGTCTTTATTTTCGAGGAGTGATCTGGTTCATTAGAATGAAACTTGAAGGGGAAACCTGCTTGATCTTTGTGGTAATGGCGGTGGCGCGTATGTGTGTAGCCTCAGGGGGGATCAGCCCGGGCCACCGACATTTTCAGAGTGGAGCGCACGTTTCCTGGCTATGTATAATATGGAAAAGGGTTTATATGAGTACAAGGAGATAAGGGCGCGGAAACGGGGTCATTTAATTTGGTGTCCTCCATCTCTGAATGGATGGAGACCCTGGAACAGGATTTTGGTGGGTAGTCTAAGAGGTTTCTATAGTTGGGAGGGGGCTCCATCCACGCTATAGGCTCTCCCCTTTTTTACTATGACTAAAGTACTATTAACCTGTGGTTGGAAAGGAGTTTTATGTATGGACTGTAGTATTATGTGCGATTTTTATAGATACATTTGGGTTTAACATGTATGTACTTTACTGAACTTAACGCATATCTTGGGCATATAGTATAGTTGGAAAAAATCTACATATTGCGTAAAAATGTTGAAGCTGATGTTTCCTGTGAGTTACATATGTGATACTGCTATATTGGTTAGGTACTGTATATATGTTTTAGTCCCTACTTTTTTTAGCTATTTATTCTGTTGCTACAAAATCTGGTTGATTCTCATTATGTATTGCTTCTCCTACCATAAGAATTTTTTATTTGTTTTAACCCCTTAAGTGCTGCTGACGGCCAACGGTCGTCAGCAGCGCTACCTCCCCAGTGCTGCGCACGACCATTGGACGTCCATTCAGCACTGGTTCCAATGGACAGCGCAGCACTGGGCAGGGATGTTTACACGCAGCTAAGGTGTTAAGGAAAGGGAATTAAACTTTTATAAAGAGACTTCCATGTCCTGGGGAAGATTATTGTTATTATTATGGTATAATTATCATGAAAAGATTGGTAATCAATGCAAAAGAAGACATGATGTCATACACATACATTAATCCATGCTAAAGTTTCAGTACAAGTAAATAAACATCAGACTGATATGATAACCAGAAATTAAAACATATTCTAGAGCATGTGTTAGAAAATGCAAGTAAAGGAACCATAGTAAAAAGGATACATCATCTCCATTTATCCTTCCATTTAGGCAAGGGCAGTTACCAAACAAGAAAAAACATTGTCAAAGATTATGCATCATATTGCCTATGTACTCAAAAAAATACAATCAGCAAAGCGGGCGACTGCGGGACACCAAATCACCCTTATGTGTGACTGGGAATGCAAAAAAGTGGAGGAAGGCCACTAATGAGGAAAACCAAAATGGCCATCCACATGACAGTGCTTGTACTGAGGATGGTTCAGTCACCTCTGTGTGCTTCGGCAGGGCATGAGGAGTCTCCAAAACAGTTAGTATACAGAGAGTCAACTTACGTTATGGGGGTCCAGTGGATCCATCAGGTGTGAGACGGAGTCACATTCTGTTGCTAAGGGGAAGAAGAAATGGAGAGATGTTACTGTGGGTCCAAGATACATATGCATGCCTGCCCTCAAAGTGCAAGTTTTAGGTACACATGCCAGCTTGCCCTTTTATTGGTCATAGTTATATGCTAGCCCACCTTCTTAGTAAGGGTCCTTGGTTTGCATGTCAATCTTGTCTTTTAGTACAGGTCCTGGGTATATATGCCAACCTGCCATGTTAGGTAAGTCCTTAGTATACCCTCTGGCTGTCCTTGTGTAGTTCTTGAATCTGAAGGCTAACCTGCCCTCTTGTGGAAGTCCCAAGTATTAATGAGGGTACGTGGTGTATATATGGTCTAGCGTAGACATGCTAATCTCCCTTTAAAGGACCACATATATCATTATTTCAAATAGCAATAACTTAATTGCAATTCTCTGTGAATCATAATTAGGTAATCCCTATTTGAATTTATGAAACTCAATGAGTTTTATTTAACGTTTCCTAACGGGTCGCAAATCGACCTACCTCATTAATATTAATGAAGCAGGTCGCAATTTGCGACCCATTAGGAATCGCCAAAATTGCAAGGATGGTGGCCTGCTGGTGTCAGCAGACCACCATGTCTATGTTTGCTCTCATTTAAATAAGCAATTTTTTTTTATGCAGCCCATTTTACTTAAAGGAAAACGGGATGCGTTTATAAAAGAAAACATTTAAGTTTTAACTTTTTTTTCAAGAACAGGCAGTGGTCCATGGGACCACTGTCTGCTCTTAAAAACTTTTTTACAAACATTCACAAAGGGGAAGGAGTCCCTTGTGGACCCCTTGCTGTTTGCGAATGGGTTACCACCTACATGAAGTAGGTGGTAAAATGAGAATGTTTTGCAACCGCATTTCAGCTAAACAGTCTTACATACCACTGCGGTTCAGTATTAAGAAGGGACGTCCTAAACACGCCTCTTCCTCATATTAAATCGGTATGTATTCGCAATTCTAAATTGGAATTTGGTAACATTTTACCAAATCATGAATAGGAATTCATACATACCAAAATGCATTTTGCCGGTCGCCAATGGCCGTGACCTGTAAAATGCATGATACTTGTTGCCCTTAGTGAGGTTCTTGGAGTATGAATACCAACCTGCTAACTTAGGGGCCCATTATGATGTCGGGCGGATTGCCCCCGCCAGGCTGGCGGTGGCAATCCGCCCGACATCCACTCTTGATTTCCCCCCGGCATATTAGTATGGCAGGGGGGACCGCGGCGGACGGAAAGACCGTCTGCCGCTTTTCTGCCCCGGTCGCCTTGCATGTCACAATGCTTAACATGCAGGATGCGCCACTGTGGCGGGCACATCCTAATATCCCCCACGGGACCCCCGCCCTTATGGCGGGCGGTCCTTATTACCACGAGGATGGCGGGCGGGAAAAGTCCACCCGCCATCCTAATGACCCCCTTAGTGTGGTACTAGGAATGAATTTAAAACTGGCCTCTTGAGCATAAACATGCACAAGTTCTTTTTGTAACACTGTTGATAATTGTACACATATTATATCCCTTTACTGAGAACCCAAGAATAAAAAGCCCATTTGGTAAAGAAACACATTTATAGAAATATAATCTGTACAAAAATAATAGCAAAGAAATCCCATTAGCAGTCACAAAATAGTATTAAGACGGTAAAAAAAACTATTTTCAAGAGAATATAATTGTGGAAACCATAATATAACCCTTGGAGGGATTATAGGCCCTCCTTTAGAAATGGTACAGCAGGTGAACCGAAATACATCAGCAGTTCACCCTCACTGCCAAACTTGGGGTTCAACCACCCCCCCCATTTAGGAAAACAGCAAGGTTTTTGCTGGCGGACCACTAGCTGGCTGTGCCTATTGAAACCCTTGATCTGATGGCCTGTCTCCACTGGGTTGCCATGTCCTAGTGGCTATCACCCCTAGTTATTAAGAGTGTGTTGACTGTCACTAGATTACCCTAACTGGCATTTCATTGAGGCTAAAGTACAGCTGCTGCCGGGAGGCTCCACGATCAGCTTTCAGAACCACACCAGGCAGGCGGGATCCCTAAATAGACAGGCGGTCTTCCATCATGAGAACAGAGACAACAGCTTTCACTGACCTGTCAGCCTCTTGGGCTGCCTCACCTTACTGCAACTGAAAGCCATAGTTTTAAATTTTAAACAGATATGGACACAAGGGTAGGGGAAAGCAGGTATAAGGAAGGGTTCAGAGGAATGAAGGTTCCCCCTAAAAAAGAAAAGAATAACGGAAGAGTATGGGCTATGGAGGAACAAATGTGTGCTTAAGAGATTGAGGGGGATGAAAAAGTAAGGAGGGAGGAAAAGATGTAAGAATGAATGTGCAAGGAGAAAAACAGTGGAAAGAGGGAAAGATGGCGTTTTAAGAACTATACAAAAAAAATTAAACATCACACAATAACAGGACCTTAGAGTGGCAGGTGCAGCAAACTTTGTAGGAAAACAGAGAGGCCAATTAAACCTTTAACAAATCATATAAAAGACAATCTCCACCCCCAAAAAAATTACTTTTTCTATTTACTAAATCCAAGTTTGTGACTCTAACATAGTACCCAATGGCAGAAAAGGTTTTGAAACCTATAACAAATCCCTCATTGGTTCCACATGGTAGCCTCACTTCTTTACAATTACTCTGAGCAACACACTTATCTTACTGGTCCCGGTGACCCCCCCTGGCATACGGGGTCACAGTATTCTCATTGAGCAGGTGCTCTGGGTCTATCGGGTCAGCAAAGTCCTCAGCGGTATCCCCTCTAACATATGTGGTTGTAGGTCACTCCGGCACAATGACTACGGCCAACACAACTTCTAGGAGTTGCCCCCTCTGGCATACAAGGTCACCGGCCCTCACTGTGCATGGGCTCTGACCCAGCTGGCACAGCGAAACACACGGTTCACTCTACAGCATCTCTCCTCTGGCATGCAAGGGTCGCTGACTTCATCTGGCACATAAGCAACAACCCTATTGGTGTTGCAGTCATCTCTTCACTCCTCGCAAACTGAGTCCACTCAACTGTAGTCCCACTGGATCTTCCTCCCTCCAACACGATCCTTTTCCTCACAGGGAAAACTGGTCTTGGCAAACTTGCAGCTGCTGGTGCTCCAGGGTAGGATCTTAGAATGTGTGGGTAAAGTCCACTTACACAGCAGAGGGACTAGCAGGGGACAGAAAGAACATAAGTTACTTACCTGTAAACTGTGGTTCTCCAGTATTGGTGTCTTTCATAGATTCACATGCTTGAATATTCCCGTCCTCGAAGTGGGAGTCCCACGGTACATAAAATAGCAGTAATATATGTATATATAAATAAAAAATTACCATAATTATGTATACATATACATACATAAAATACAGTAAAGTATCCAAAAAACTCACAAGTACCATAGAACAGAATAGGCCCATAGAAAGCCTAAGGGAGAAACTCAACTTAGTAACATATTAATGTCATTATGTTTTGGTCCACATTCCAGCCAATCAGGCTGTAGTTCCCTCTAGAACCTTCTCCTCAGAAGTCCAAGTCCTCAGATTTTCGTAGCACCAAGTAATCAAAAGTGCCTGAGAAGAAGAGAGCCTCTGAGGGGAGGAAGGGAGGGTCGCATGTGAATCTATGAAAGACACCAATACTGGAGAACCACAGTTTACAGGTAAGTAACTTATGTTCTTCTCCAGTATTAGGGGTGCCTTTCATAGTTTCACATGCTTGAATAAGAGTAGAAAGCAGTAAATCATCATATAAGTCATAAAGGTAACAGTAAACTTCAAGCATACAAGAACATATCATAAATATGTAATATATCAATATTCAAGAGAAATAACCTTTATGACTGGAGGCGGGTAGCAACAGAGGCTCACCTTTAATGGAAAAGATTCCGCAGCACCGCTTGTCCCACTGCTGCATCTGCGGCGTCTGTTGATTGCAGACAGTAGTGCTTCGTAAAAGTATGGCTGCTCGACCACGTAGCAGCTCTGCAAATGTGCCGCAGAGGTACCCCCGCAAAGAGGGCAGTAGAAGCTGACACAGCTCTAGTTGAATGAGCACGTACTGGAGCCGGAAGAGGCTTGCCCGCCCGTTGATGACAAAAAGTAATGGTAGAAGAAATCCACCTAGTAATAGTCTGTTTGGTAACAGGTTGTCCTTTGCAGATCGGGCCATAGGCCACGAATAATTGATCCGATTTCCTGACGGATGCAGTGCGCTGAATGTAAAACTTGAGACAACGTTTCAAATCCAAGGAATGTAATGAACGTTCCGCAGGGGTTTGTGGATCAGGAAAGAAAGTCTTTAAAATGACTGGTTCATTGAGATGGAAATCACTAGGGACTTTCGGAATAAATGTAGGATTAGTACGTAGCGTAACAGCCTCCTTGGAGAACTGGAGAAAAGGAGGCTGACTTGTGAATGCCTGAATGTCACTGACACGCCTAGATGACGTCAAGGCGAGCAATAGAGCAACTTTCCACGTGAGGAATTTTAAGCTTGCTCAGTGGATGGGCTCGAAAGGAGGTAGGAGGAGCTGAGACAAAACCAGATTTAGGCGCCAAGCAGGTGGAGGACGACGAATGGGTGGAAACATACGGAAGAGGCCTTTGAAAAACTGTTGGATGATTCTAGATGAATACAGCGAGGTGGAACCATCATGACGGAAGCGGGAAAGTGCTGCCAAAAACACCTTAAGAGTGGAGTGGGAAAGTCCTGACTTTGCAAGGCATAGGAAAAAAGGCAGGATCTGTTCTGGTTTGGATGTCATTGGATCCAAGGTTTTGGTGTGGCACCAGACACAGAAACGCTTCCACTTCAACTGATAGGTTTTAATGGTGGAAGGAGCGCGAGCGTGCGCTAACACTTCTCTGCAATCTACGTCGATGGCTAGACGAGCAAATTCATTGTTTTCAAGTTCCAGGCATGGAGCTGGAGGTACGCCGGATCTGGGTGGCAAATCTGCCCTTGCTGCATCGTGAGGAGGTGAGGCAGAGGATGAAGCGATATTGGCTCGTTCTGGGAAAACAAGAGCAGGTCCGAGAACCATGGGCGTCGCGGCCACTTGGGTGCGATCAGGATGACATGACAGGGTTGAAGTCTCATCCTGTGCAACAGGCGCGGAATCAGAGGAAGCAGAGGGAAAGCGTAGATGAATTCGTTCAACCAGCTGATCGAAAATGCATTTCCGCTCGACTGTCTGTGGGGATGAAGACTTGCAAAGTGTTGGCATTTCCTGTTGGTGGCAGTCGCAAAGAGATCCATCTGCGGCTGGCCCCACTGACGGAAAATGAACTTGAGAGTTGGTTGGTTGAGTTCCCACTCGTGATTGTCCTAGAGAGACCTGCTGAGTGGATCCGACAGAGCATTGGAAACACCCGGCACATGGATGGCTGTAAGATGAATTTGATGACGAATCGCCCATTTCCATATCTCCTGTGCTTGTTGGGAAAGCAGAAGGGACCTTGTGCCGCCCTGTTTGTTTAGGTAATGCATGCTGGTGGTGTTGTCTGTCCTCACCAGCAGAGATTGGCCTTGTACTATCCGTTGAAAAGAATTCAGGGCAAGGAAGATCGCAAGAAGCTCTAGGTGGTTTATATGCCAAGTGCGTTGGATTGCAGTCCACTTTCCTTTTACTGACAGTCCTTCGAGATGCGCTTCCCAGCCCTCCAGAGACGCATCAGTTGAAAGCGTCAGAGTCGGAGTAGCGTTTTGAAAAGACCGACCCATGGATATGTTCGGAGGGCGAGCCCACCACTCCAGTGCCACCTGAATGCGGGGCGTGAGAAGGATCCTGTCGTTGAATGATCCTGAGATCTGTTTCCACTGCTTGTCTAATTCCTCTTGCACGACTCTCATATGCAGCCTGCAGTGGGGGATCAACTGTATGGCCGAGGAAGCCATGCCTAGGAATGATTTCAACATCCAGACTGAAACGTACAGTTTTGACTGCAGGAATCGTACCATCTTGAGCATGCGGTCTTGTCTCTCCTGGGAGACAAAAACCTTTGCCAGCTGAGAATCTAGTGAGGCTCCTAGAAAATCTTGCCGCTGTGACGGGCGAAAGTGTGACTTCTGGCAATTGATGGAAAGGCCCAAGTTTCAAAAAAGGGAGATGCAAGACTGAGTGTGCTGGATTTCCAGTTGGAGGTTCGGAGCCTTTATAAGACAATCGTCCAGGTATGGATAAAATTGGATGCCTTGTAGGTGCAGAAAATCAGCTACCGGGGCCATGATCTTGGTAAAGACCATCGGTGCTGAACGGTGGCCGAACGGCAGGACTCTGAATTGGAAGTGTAGGTGTCCGACTGTAAAACAAAGATACTTTCTGTGCCTGGGGTGAATCGGCACATGAAAGTATGCGTCCTGGAGGTCGATCGTGGAGAAGAACTCTCCGAGATTGAGGTAATTTAAAATCTGGAGCAAGGTCAACATTTCAAATGTTTTTGACGTGATGAATTTGTTCAGGGCCCTTAGATCCAAAATGGGGCGCCATTCCCCGACTTTTTCTTGACTAGATAAAAGCGGGAGTAAAACCCCTTGCCCTGCTGGCCTTGTGGTACGACCTCGATAGCACCTTTTCTGATCATTAATTTGACTTGAGCCAATAGTTCTTTGAAATGGGGAGAAGGCAGGGCAGTAGGAGGGCGATTGGGAGGAAATTTTGTTAACTCCAATGTATGTCCTTTTGAAATCACATCTAGGACCCATTGATCGGAAGTAATGTTGGACCAATTCAAGATGTAATTTGAGATTCGACCTCCAATTCTTACAGTCGGTGGAAAATTGACGCTGGGACTGTCACTGTTTCTTTGTATTTGAACCACCTCTGTAAGTGGTTTTTCTCTGGTATGGTCTGGAGGAGGTCTGTCGATTCTGGGACTGGTAAGTTTGTCTTTGCCGGTTGTCATTGTAGGAGCGATATTGGTTTGATCCACGAAAAGTGGAAGAGTTGCCACCTCTACCACGTGCTCCTCGAAAGGGCCGTTTTTCTATATTCGAGAGATCCTAATGCCTTGGCTGTATCTGTATCTTTTTTGATCGATTCGAGGACCTCATCAACATGTTTGCCGAAGAGCGATTCATCATCATAAGGTAGATCGAGGACTTTAACTTGAACTTCAGGGCGAAATGCTGTTGATTTTAACCAGCCTTGATGCCTCAAAACATCAGCTCCCTCCAACTGTCTAAACCCCGTAGAGGAGATATCAATGGCGCAGTCAATGATCTCTGAGGAGATCTTTTCACCCTCCTGAATGATGGCTTGTGCTTCTGCGCGGATGGCATCCAGACATTTTGGGAGCAATGCTGCAATCTCGGACCACATTTGGCGGTCATACCGCCCAAGAATAGCCAAGGAATTAGCTGCCCTGACAGTGGTGGCTGCCATGGTGGTAAACTTTTTTCCTATGGAATCCAGCTTTCGGCCTTCCTGATCTGGAGGAGAAGTGAGGGGTGTGGAAGGATTGCGAGACCTTTGTTGGGCTGCTTGAGTAATGACGGAATCCGCCTTAGGTTGTGACACTAAGCATGTCGGAGAATCTGCTGGCGCCTTATATTTTTTATCGAGTCTTGGCAAGACAGCCGGGATCGAATTCGGTCGCTCCATCAATTTGAGACCTTCATTCCAAATGTGGTCGAATATTGGAATAGTGTGAGCTTGCCTTTGAGGTAGGTCTTTAAAATCATAAAGAAAACAGTCGGTCTGTTGGACGTCTAGAGTGAGATGAAATCTCTTAGCAGCGCGGACCATCAAGTAGTGGAAGCTGCCAATGTCCACAGGAGGCAAAGCTAATGGTGACACTGGTGGGGTTGAAGGTGTGTGAGCCCTGTAATCATCCCACTCTTGAAGGCCATTGTCATCATCATCATTTGGATCCGTCTTGTGAGGGTCTGGATCCTCATTGTCCGTATCATGCTGGGTATGCACCGGTGACCTTGACGGAACTGGTGCAGAGGCTTGTGGTTGCGGAGGAGGTTGCGGCACTGGAGAAACAGGCGGTGGAAATCTGCGGTTATAATCGTCTAGCATGTGCTGCAGATTCATTACCAAAGACAGTGGTATCTGTGTCGTTTGTTCTGACATAGGTGCTTCTGACCTATCTACAGGAAATAGATCTGTCCCATCTTCGATGTTCTCTTCCTCCTCCTCATCATAATCCTGGCACTTGATGTGTAGCTCGGATGGACTCGTCGCTTGTCCAAAGGCATTATCCAGCTCTGAATCATCATTGGAGTCCTCCTCCACAGACTGAAATAATTTGTCAGGAAGAGTAGAACCACTCTTTATAGGACTCAATTCATTACCAAAGACAGTGGTATCTGTGTCGTTTGTTCTGACATAGGTGCTTCTGACCTATCTACAGGAAATAGATCTGTCCCATCTTCGATGTTCTCTTCCTCCTCCTCATCATAATCCTGGCACTTGATGTGTAGCTCGGATGGACTAGTCGCTTGTCCAAAGGCATTATCCAGCTCTGAATAATCATTGGAGTCCTCCTCCACAGACTGAAATAATTTGTCAGGAAGAGTAGAACCACTCTTTATAGGAATCAATTGTATTAGAGGTACTCGTTTCAGCGTGGAAGCAGTGACCACTGTGAAGGTGGTAGCCGTGGCAAAAGAATGTTGCAGCGTCGACGAGCCCGTCGACATGGTTGTGGAAGAGTCAAAAGCCGGTTGAGGCGTCTGCACTGTGTCCACAGGCAAAGAATCCGTTGACGGATGTGATTTAGTCTTCATCGACGAAGATTTTTTCATCGTCGACGAAGGAATAGACTTGCTCGTCGACGAAGATGGTCCCGTCGACGAAGGGTGGACCGTCGACGAGGTGGCAACCGTCAACGAAGTCGTCGTCGACGGTAAAGCAGTCGTCGACGAAGTAGTCGTCGACGAGGCAGGTCCTGTCGATGGGCCACGGCCCGTCGACGATGCTGTAATCTTGGTCGACGACGAGGAGTGCGTCGACGAATGGCGCGTTGACGGTTGTTTCTTCGTCGACGAGGTGAATTTGATAGCCGTCGACGAGATCTTTAAGACAGAGGTAATGGACCTCACCTCGTGGGATGTCGTCGTTGACGTAGTTCTCGAAGATATTGAACATGTCGTCATCGACGTGAAAACAGCATCCACGGATTTCGTCGTCGTCGATGTCGTCAACGGACGCGTCAACGAGCCCGTCGACGAGCCAGTGCCCGTTTTTGAGGAAGAAGGCATGGCTTAGGACAATGACGCCAGAGAGCCAGGTCTCGTAGGCGCAATTGGAGGTAAATCCTGTGGGGAGACAACTTTAGAGATTTCAACAAGTCTCTTTTTCTTAAGAAAAGGAGAAGGCATCTCTGACTCCGACCCACGCTTTTGAGAGGTCTTTGACTGGAAAGAAGAGACACTCTCATCCTCCGAGACCACAGTGTCCGTTGTCTTCAACTTCTGAAGCCACAGAAGGAGACCTCTCTGTCCCTTAAAGTTTTAGGTGGAAAAGTACGGCAGTACTTACAGGTCTTCACTTCATGGTCCGGGTAGAGGCAGTAAATACATTTACTGTGTGGATCTTCATGAAAGAGACGCAATTTTCCACAGGATGGACAAGGTCTGAACAAAGATTTCCTTGAAGAAGACATTTGAGAAGAAAAAACAGCTAAGTAAGATGAAAAACTGAGCCGAGCTCAGGGAGTCTCCCTTCACACGACGTGCGGTAGAAAATCTAAATGTGAGGACTTGGGCTTCTGAGGAGAAGGTTCTAGAGGAAACTACAGCCTGATTGGCTGGAATGTGGACCAAAACATAATGACACTGATATGTTACTAAGTTGAGTTTCTCCCTTAGGCTTTCTATGGGCCTATTCTGTTCTATGGTACTTTTGAGTTTTTTGGATACTTTACTGTATTTTATGTATGTATATGTATATATAATTATGGTACTTTTTTATTTATATATGCATATATTACTGCTATTTTATGTACCGTGGGACTCCCACTTCGACGACGGGGAATATTCAAGCATGTGAATCTATGAAAGACACTCCTAATACTGGAGAATAAAGGTGTCTGTAAATGTGGAAATGTCTTCTCTAGGTTCTCTGGATTTGCTGCTAATTAATTTTCATTACAATATTTTTGACCAAAGGACCACTAACGTGGTTGATGAGCTTGATGATTTTTTTATTGGTTTTATATGATTGGTCTCTGCTTTAAAAATGAAGCACCTGGTACAGATTCTATGGATCAAGTTCAGTGCACAGCCAGGTTGTGGCCTGACCAATGCCAAAGGAGAATATGTTTCCCACTTTAGGTATAGCCCCTAAGGTAATGCCCTAAATGGGATTCTATGTCAGGACAGGAGGCGAGGATTATGCATTTTCTTTCTTCACTTTATTATACAGCAGCCATTTTAAAGTCAAACAAATCAACATTCCCATAAACTTTAGGGAATAAACAGTCAAGACAGTAGAGCATCCATAGCTAGAGTGTCCCTTCCTCTGAGCCAATCAGGGATATCCTTAGTGCTTATAGCCCTCTGTCTCTGTCCATGCTTCCTCTTTCTTCGCTGCTTGGAGCCAAGATAAGTCATGCTTTGAATTTCTTGTTCTTTGCTAAGAGTGTAGCATTGCATAATTATGTATATTTCTTGACATGAATGCTTATTTGTATTGGTAGCGCTACTATATTGTTATTTTCCGAGTCATTCTCGCTGTTTAGCTTGTTTAGATCGCTATCGACCATTTCCCTCATGGCGCAGCGGTGATTGTTGAGATGTGCGCGGCCCTCGTCAATTTGTCTTCTTTGGCAGTTCGCCTTTCTTTATTGTTGTGCTGTCAGGTCGCGGGCCGCCGCTACTCGGCGACTCGCAACCGGCCGTGGGAGCATCTCGGTTCCCTAGCGGCCGCTCTGTTGGTGCTGGCGTGCGGTGGCCGCGGACCACTGCTAGAGGGTGTCTGAGGGCGTTCCTGACGTGGCGAGCGTTCCTGGGATTACGCACATTCCTGAGCGCGTCGGAACCCAGAGAAGCTTCTCCGCGAGCACCTGGTCCCTGTGCCTGCCCTTACGCCCCTGACCCGGGTCTGTACTATTGCTATTTGGCATCCGCTTTTCTTCCTGACAACCCCTCTTATTGAACGCCCGTTTTTAGGGTCTGTAACTGCCATTAGGAAGTTGATGACAGTCCTTGTGACTGATGGAGTTCTGTTGCTCATTAGGCCTATAACGCTCTTGCTTTAGTGAGTCAGTAATGTAGACAGTGTCTGCGGGGACCTGTGTGGGCAGGCTGCCCTAGTATATTTTTGGCACCAGGGCTGTTGGGGTCCCGGGCTCCGCCCTTATTATTGTGAGCGATGCCCGCCTATACCATCGGCTGACACTCAGCCCTGTTTAATTGGAGGCACACCACCTCCGCGTTTCTCTTACATGGTACACATACCTACCTCCTACTTACCTCATCCATGGAGGAACTTCAAGATGACGTCTTCCAAGACGATCAATGGGAGGAAGATCCGCTTGCCACGGGACGACAATTTCTACGACGCAGTAGATGTGTCCAGTAGACGTGTCCATCCACATGGTAATGGAGCATGCCATAACTCCCCTAGAGGAAAGGCTGATCCGAAAAATGTCCAAATGTGGACTTCAATCACGGGGGATGCTTGGGTCCTTCAGACAATAAAAGGTTTTCACATAGTTTCTGGGGTCACCCTACCAGAGCCCTCCCTCACGTCCCTTTTGTTTTTCCGAGGTAGGAGCAGGGTTGATCGATCAGGAGGTCCAATCGCTCCTGGACAAGGGAACGATCGTAGAAACTCTACCACATCCCAGAGGTTTCCTCAGCAACCTCTTTCTCGTCGACAAAGTGGACGGAGGTAGCGTCCAGTCATCAATTTACGCAAATTCAACGAGTGGCTGGTATACCGCCATTTAAAGATGGAGGGTATCCATCTGCTTCACGACATTCTGCGTCCTGGCGACTGGATGGCTCTTCTCAATCTCAAGGACGCATACCTGGCAATTCCCATCTTTGCCCCACACCGCCGGTTTCTTCAGTTTCCTTGGTAGAACAGGACCTACGAATTCACCATCCTTCCTTTCGGCCTGTCATCCGCCCCTTGGTGTTTTACCAAGGTTCTTCGCCCAGTAATCGAATGCTTACGAGCGCCAGGCATGAGGCGTATTGTCTATTTAAATGACATCCTGATAATGGCGCAAGACCCCGGAATCCTTGCTCGTCAGCTGCAGACCATGGTGGATCTCCTTCAGAATCTCTGGTTTATCAGAAACGAAACCATATCCTCTTTGACTCCGTGTCGAAGGGTGGTTCTCCTGGAATCCACCCTCAGCCTTCCCTCTTGCAAGATGACAAAGATCCAGCACGCGATTCGGAGGGCCCTGGTTCAGACTCAGATCTTTCTCCGCCAGGTGGCTCGAATTGTGGGCATTATTTCGGCCTCCATTCAGGCTATTTTTCCCGGCCCGCTCTACTACAGAGCACTACAATGCCTCAAGGCGGCACACCTGCACAGGGGCCGCCCTTATTCTCACAGGGTGTGCCTGCCACCGGAAGCCAGGGAAGAGTTACAGTGGTGGCTCTCCAACATTGAGGCTAAGGAATGGTTGGCCATTTTCGAAAGCACCACATGGGATGTGTGGTCTCCTTCGGAACAACAATTACACATCAACTGACTAGAACTTTTGGCAGGATCATTCGCGATCAAATGCTGGACCAAGGACTCCATCCACTCTTGCGTCCTCCTCAAGAGGGACAAGATATCGGCGGTCTGATATATCAACCATCTGGGAGGCACACACTCAAGGATCTTGTGGCGAATCTTTGGCAGTACTGCCTGGAACATCAAATCTCCGTCACAGCAGAGTATTTGCCCGGACTGGACAACCAGGTGGCAGATTTCCACTCACGTCATTTTCACGATCAGAGCCTCTGGCAATTGCATCCAGGAGTGTTGCGGATCTCTGGGGGTCCTTTTTAATAGACCTCTTTGCCTCCCACCTGGATCACCATCTTCCCCGATTTTTCAGCTGGAGGCCAGATCCTTTGGCGGAACAGACGGACACATTCCTTCAGAATTGGCAGGGGGAAGTGGGCTGTGCCTTTCCCCCGTTCACATGATAACTCCAGTCTCGGCCCAGGTGCGGCACCAGAGAGTAGAGATAGAGCTCATTTTGCCGATCTGGAGGTCTCAAGTAAGGTTTATGGTTTATGGTTCTACTGGAACTTCCTTGGGATTCTCCAATCCCACTCCCCCATCTTCCGAATCTTCTCCTCAGTCCGGACTGGTGTCCCCATCCATTTATCGAACAGGGCTCCCTGATGCTCATGGCTTGGTGGATTACAGGGGACAATGGGCGGTCCCAGGCCTTTCAGGAGCGGCTGAAAAGTTCATGTCCAAGGCCTGGGCGGACAGCACTGTCAAACACTACCGATCCACCTGGAGACGGAGGTGTCATTGGTGTCTGCGACGGAGTACCGATCCCATGGCAGCGGATGTACCCTCAATCTGGAATTTTCTGGCCTCCCTGGCAGAGGATGGATTGGCTTATAGGACCATTAATACCTTCCGTTTAGCAATCTCGGCGAGGCATTCCATGGTTGATGGTTCCCCAGTCGGAGAGCACCCTTTCGCTGCCCTCAGAGCCACGCTATTCCCAGCTATGGGATGTCAATTAGGTTCTGAATTTGTTCTTATTGTGGCAACCAAACAGATTCCTCTCTAGGAAGGAACTGGCTGCGAAGCTTGCCACGCTGTTATGTCTTATATATTGCAGACGTGTTTCAGATGTCAGAGCCCTGGATGTGTCTGGTAGGATTTTTTCTCCCACTGGAGTGACGGTCAATATCCGTTGACGCACCAAATGTGGAACAACGTTTATTTCTTACCCCGCTTTCCCGGATTCTCTGAAACTATGTGTGGTTTCCTGCCTCAAGGCGTACTAGGAAATGACTGAGGATTTCAGACCTCCAGGGCAGCGCCAATTGCTCATCGCTCTCAAAAAGCCCCATAAGGCTGTGTCCTCGCCCACAATTGCTTGTTGGGTTCGGTGAATAATGCAAGAAGCAGGCATCGATATGAATGCATTTGGGGCGCACTCTACCAGAGGGGCGATGGCCTCCAAAGAATTTACCCTGGGAGCTCGTCTAGAAGACATTCTGAATGCTGCAGACTGGTCTTCAGACTCCACCTTTAAGCGGTTTTACTTCAAACCGGTGGTTGATATGGCTCATTTGGTGGTGAGCAAGCTTTAAATGTGCATAATTCTCGCCTCCGGTCCTGACATAGAATGAAAAATTTCCTAACTAATATAACAGAAAGTTTCGACTCTATTAAGGACTCTGAGGCGAGGATTATCCCACCCAGGGTACACATTTGTTTGTCTACCTTCCCTCCCTCGTATTGGAGTAAGTAACTTCTACCTTTATTTGATATACTGTATATTGGTCAGCATGTGGATGTTTGACATGTTCTCTCCTCAGGGTTGATCCTTAAATATTTCTGTTGCTTACGCTTTATCTTGCTCTTTGCAGGCGATTCGAATAAACATGAATCCTGATGTGGATTTACTAGCTGACTGAGCGACAAAAGAGGAAGCATGAACCAAGACAGAGGGCTATCAGCACCAAGGGGATCCCTCATTGGCTCAGATGAAGGGACACTCTAGCTATGGATGCTCTGCTGTCTTGACTGTTTATTTCCTATGGTTTATGGGAATGTTGATTTGTTTGACTTTGAAATGGCTGCTGGATAATAAAGTGAAGAAGGAAAAATGCATATTCCTCGCCTCCGAGTCCTTATTAGAATTGAAACTTTCCGTTACATCAGATAGGAAATTTTTCATTCTTACTAAAAATCAGATGCAGTTTATTACTGACACAAACCTTACACCCAATCCATTACCCCCAATAGTTATGGTAATTGAAACTGTAGGATTATTGATTTTGTTCTGATTTCAGAACACTTGGCGGCATTAATCTCTGATTCTAATGTAAATATTAATTGTGTGAGTGACCACAACTCATTATCTTTGGGACCTAATCTGAATATGGGGTAGAATGTCATTTCTACTGGATTACGGAATATAAACTATTCAGAGAATACGGACATAAAAGGAAAATGGGGCAAAATCAATCTGGATAACATTGTTATAGGAATTAATCCGGTCTGAAGAGAACACTCTACAGCTCTGTTTATCCCCTGAAACTAAACCAGTTTCAGTTTTAAAGGGATATACCTCCTCACAAATCCTACTCAAGGATAGATATGAGGGTCTAATTAGAACAACAGATATGGAAATCTGCCCCCGCGTCACATCAGACCATAATCCTATTATTTTAGTGTATAGGGTCGATATCGTAAAGAGGGAGATAAGACCGTTCTCTTTTCCGAGATACTTGTTGACAGATGGTGAATATTTAGATAATATGGCTTGAGAATTAGAAGAATTTCTTAGAGTTAATACAGGGACAGCATCACCAATAATTGTGTGGGATACAATGAAAGCATTTGCCCGGGGTACTACACAAAAATATATATTTTTCCAGAGTAAGAAACGCAAAAATGAAACAACCAAGGAGGGCGATTGAGCTGCTCAAAGCTGGATTTGATCAAGGTGGACTGGGTCTCCCAGATTTTACACTCTACTTCTGGGCTTCTTTCACGGGCCGGTTTCGAAATTTGCTCGGTTTAGGCCAGAATGATTCTATATTTACATTTATGCTAGGAAAAGAGAGATAAGTTCATATACGGAATCAGAGATCCAAATTTCTACAAAAGGGTAAAATTCAAGACCATCAAAGATATTGCACATATCTGGCAAGCAAAGTCTACATGGTGCAATTTACCGACATTTCTTAAAAATTATCCAATATGGGGAAATCCCATTTTTCCTGTTGTGTTTCACGATCGAGCAGGTAAATCTTGGGCGACCTTTGGAATAACTAGTCTGGCGATTTATATAATGATAGAGGGGTCAAGTCATTTGAAGATTTACAGCTAGTCTATAAACTCCCGGATCACTTTTTGTTTAAATATTTGCAGATCAAAGACTATCTTGCGTCCAATGTGGAAGCAAAGGAAATTAAACAATCAGTTATATGGGATTTCATTTATGGGGAGAAGTCTAAATCTATTATCGGCTTAATGTACGCTCATTTATATAGTTTTAGACCAGATGGTAGCGAAAAACTGGCGGAACACTGGACACAAACACTGGGAATAATAGTTACACCGAGAATGATTGAACAGGTTTTATGTGATGTTAAGGACTCGGTTCATTCTGTTAGTTTGCAGCTCCAGCAATTACGCACTACCTGTATGTTATATTATACCCCGGCAAGAATAGCTAAATGGGCCCAGGGAAACAAGACTGGGATAAGGTAAATTGCCCAAAATGTGGGCTATGTGCGGCCAATTTGAAACATATGATTATGGATTGCCCAAAATTAAGGGGATACTGGAATAAAATTGAACAAATACTTTACTCTAAATTAGGACTGGATCAACCACTTACAGATTTCGAAATTATGCTGGGATACAAAGATAATGCTCCAGCAATAGCACGCCTCTTTACAATCTTGATGGCTTCCACTAGACTGGCTATTGCCAGGCTATGGGACTCTGATACACCACGTACGGCAGAAGATTGGCGGGCGATGATTAGGGATATCTATGGTTTAGAAGAAGCCCTAGCAAAGGCAAGGGGAACCAGATCACTAGATAAGTTAGAGGCGCTATGGGGACCATTGGTTCTGGATGGAATATTGTAGGCAGACTTGTCTAAAATGTAATAAGATGCCTTTCCTAAAACTTCTCTGTACACATTATGTTACTATGAGGTTCTCTATTTTGGTCATTGTTCAATGTATTTATAATTTTACATTCTTTACATCTTTCTTTATTTTTACTTTATGGTAATATGACCTCCTTCCTGATGTTCAAAATTATACTAATGTCCAGATTATGCTTATTGTACAAATATGCCCTTTCTGATGATGAATAAAAATAAAAATTAAAAAAAGAAAGTAAAATTACCTAGGCCAGTTGCAGTTGGTTCAGTATGGATGCTCATTCACATTTGTCTTTTGGGCAAATTTCCACAACTACTGTTTGGCGGCATTCTAGCTGTAAGAGCGGTCAAAACCTGAACCCTATTATCTCAATTCAAAAATCAATTTTATTGTCAAAAAATTATCTCCCTGAGAGGATGAAGGAATATATATTTATTTTCTCACCGTAATTGAAATGGCTCCGCCTTTCTACTGTGAAGTCTAGATTCTTGCAATGCGAGTGTTTTTTGAAAACCTCCGCGTCGGCATTGTTCCCATTATGAGACCGACCTAGAAAAGCAAAAGACCAAGTTCATATGACTGCACCATTAGGAGGACCACTGAGCTGGTCCAGGGCCAAATCATATATATATTTTTTTGATTTAATATTTTATTGCAAAAAATAAAAGCAGAGTCATCATCCAGTAATCAAACAATACAATACAGAATCAGATATAATGGGCAGTACAGAAAGAAAATTACATCAAGGATCCATACAACGTCTAGGTCCAGCCTTAGCCATAGCCATATCCACAGTGGGGGAAGTACAGATCTCACCTCTATATACATTCCAGTGTCCCCACTTTTTGTCCCATTTCTTGGTGCATCCCCTAATCTTAAATACAGATTTTTCAGCTAGCATACATCTGTCTATTTCAGCCACCCAACCCACCAGGAGAGGCCTCTGGGGGGCACCCCATTGCATTGCCACTGCACGTTTCACCAGCCGGAAACCCAAGGCTACCCACTGGAGCTCCACCTCTGTGAGGTCCGTGGCACCCCATATGTTAAGAATCCCCTCTTTAGGGGAAAGAGGGATGGGTTTCCCTACTGCCTCTGTCATTTTGCGGGCCGCCCTGCGCCAAAACTGCTGAATTATAGGACATTCTCCCAGAACATGGTAAAAGGAACCAGGGAGGCTGCAGCCTCAGCGACACCTATCGTCAGGGCGCCTACCTATTTTGGCCAGGAGAGGAGCGGACATATAGGCTCTATGTAGGACTTTCAATTGAATCAACCTGAAACGGTGACTCATCGTCGTTTCCCTGGGGGACATCAGTGCCGATCTCCATTCGTCATCCTCCAGGCTTCCTATGTCACCCTGCCACTTGTCTCGTAGGGACTGGAAGGAGTCGGGCATATTGTTGCATAATTTACGGTATGTGCAAGATATTGCCTTTGTCAGGAGAGGTTCCGAGAGTAACCTATCCTCAAGAGGTGAGGCCTCCGGAAGGGAGGAAAGGTCAGACACATTCGTAGTGATAGCATGCGTAATTTGGAGGTACCTGAAGGTCTCGATCTGGGCAAGAGCGTGTCGCTGTTGGAGATCGGTAAAAGTCAATAGCTTCCCCTTGTGGACCAAGTCACCCAGCCAAATCATATTTTTAAAGAGTGACTGGAAAAACCAATGTATTCATTCAACAGCAAAGTTCAAATCAAGATCAATTGGGAAATTGATGAAATATGAGAAAAGAATTAGTCTTAGGCGAGCCTAAATGATTCTGAGCACTATGAATGAATGACTGATGTATCCATCGGCGTCCTTTACCCGCCACCGTATTTTAGAAGTGCAATTTAGCTAAGGTTCTGCCTCCTAGGAGGTAGCGATCAGCCATGGTCTGCGGCTTGGTCTGTAGGCAGGGCAATGGACAGTCTACATAGAGTGGATGCTTTACACTGCAAACTTAAGAGTGGTGTCAGAGAGCCGGTAACGTTTGGTACTTTGTTATCCAGGGCATTTCCTGTGGGTGGTGAAAATCCATCCTAAGGGATCCTCTTCTAAACCTGCATTGTCACCTGTCACTCTACAGTATCCGATGATACAGATGCCCTACTTCAGCCCTACTGTGCACTTCACCTTACTAGAATTGTACAAAAGCTTTAGTTGCACTAATGCCCCATATCAATAGAGGCTAGAAGTAGACACCATGTTAGCTGCCTGCACTTGCCACATCCTCTTTGTTATCACCCCTGGGCTGTCCAGAGGTTTACATCTATGCTGTGGCTGACAACCACCGTATATATCCTCTACCTGCTCATCTTTTGTATTGATGCTACCTACTCTCACTTGCCTCCTTACCGTACATACTATACCACCTCAAATGGTATGTAAATCTGCCTATTCTCTCACGAAACAATTTTTCGAAAGTATCTAGTATTCTTCAAGGTCAAGGAGTGCGATATCAAAACAATAAATACATGCGATATATCATGTTTTTAATGGCGACATTAGCTTTTGTTAAATTGAGGAAGAACATTACTAGAGTAAAAATATGAAAAGAAACAAAAACAATACTGACCAAGAGTAACTAGCTCACTAATCAAAATTCAAGCAAGAAATTTTGAAACCAACATTATCTAATTGTATTCCCCCATTAGGTATAGCTACTAAAACACACAAAGGTGCTTTCGGGTCATAACCAATGTATCTATGGAGGACCTCTCCCAACGATTAGATTTTAGGCGTTGAGACAAAATATGTTTGTAGCAGGGAGCTATGTTGTTCAGGAAAGTAGCATCGGGGTAAGAGTGGAAATGGTATGCCTGGGTGAAGGGTAAATAGGATAGTGTGCAGCATTTTAAAATTATAGAACGGTAGAAGGTCAGGGAGACATCACCGCCCTAATGTGGTAAGAATATGTTTAACTGCATCAGGGCATTACAAATGGTGAAAGGAGTGACATTTTTGTGGAATTAATTCACTATTTGATTTCTCTTAATTCCTCTTTTCTATTGAAACCTGACTTATGTTGTAATTCAGTTTATCATTTAATTTTTCAATTTACAGGTCCCATATGTGATGTTGGCGTGGTGAAATATTACCCGAGGGTACTTCGAGCTGCAGTTCTAATATTGCCTGTCCTCATATCTAGTTTCAAGGCCTTTTATCCGTATGGTTTAGAGATCCATGTGGCTCACCACTGATCACTCATCAACACACAAAGGTGGGCCTGGAGATCTGGTTGGGGCTCTGTTCATGCAACCTCAACATATAAACAAGACATCCTCGTGGAAAGCTTTGACTGTTGCATACTTACAAAACATGATGTCGCCAATATTATGATGCGTCTCAGCGTGGTGGTTGATTGTCCACATCATGCAATCATCAGACATCTTGTGTACTTCTGAGGTCAAATTGTGCACGTGATCTGAAAGGTGAACAAACAGAGTAAACATGGAAGGTCCCTTTTGCAGTGAAGAAAGGCCAGTGCCTTAACACAACAGTATCAAGCAAATGCTAGAACACAACACACAGGTTTGCATAGACTGTGGAGTAGCAATGGCACAATCCATGCAGAGGCAAGAGAGGTGATGCAGTGGAAATTTACCTGTTATTGGTGAGATATAATCATGTGCAGCCTGCACCCGCATATTATTCATTGTGCAGCGATGCTTGATGTTAGAAAAAGTGTTAACCAATAACAAGTACTGGTGAAAACTAACTCGATCCAATGTGAAGCTTGACAAGTGACACATTGGGATGTAGTGACAACGTATAAGTAGATGTAACGCACTCACATAAAGCATTAATGATGTGATGCACTAAGACACTAAATGTTTTTTGAATGCCAATTATGTTAATTATGTAAGTGAAATAATGTATTAATAGAGTTATCGGATCTGGTAACTAAAACGTTAATTAATTTGTAAACTATTGCTATGTATAATGTAGTGAACTTGCAATTTTAGCCTAGGCCGTAGGCCTGAAGTCGCAGCACATTCAGATGTTCTCATTTCTGAAACAAATGCTTTGATTCTCATGTGAATTGTAGGATGCTGTTTCTTTCTCACGTGTTTCATTGCAGGTGGACAAGTGTTTGTTAGCAAAGAGAAGGGCCTTTTCTTTTCTTTAGCGAGCCGTGGAACGAAGAAAGTGGCAGTTCGCATGCCCTGGAGTCAATAAGGTGGACGGAGGGGCTTTCACAGGGGAACAGGAGAAGGAACCAAGGACGAATTGTTGCAAGGAGAGTACATGGAGAAACGTTTCGGCATCATGGAAATGTTGTGGCTGTACCCATCGTAGAGCATGTGCGAGAAAGGCATTATAGGGAACTTTGCCGAATATGATTTTGAGAATATGATGCATTCTGACAGGGACAGTGCCCACCTCTCCACTTTGCCTCCTGGACGGAGAACACCTGAGCACTAGTGTCCTCTTTCTTTCAGATTGGCTTTATGCTGCTTGACCCATCACTTGATGGAAAGTTTTCCAAGGAAGACTCCATCACTGACTCCTTTTCTATTTCAACTTATTGTGCAAAGATAAACTAAAGATGTGACTCACAGTGTTAGAGTAGGGATAGAGAATAACAAATGCTTTTCTCCTATGAAGCACCAATGCAGGAAAACTTGGATTCCTGCTTTTTGATATTGATCATGGAACTTATTGTTCTTTTCCTGCTGCATCAGGTAAACTTGTTCAGATGCTTCGTCTTTCTGTTATTGCCGCTGTACTTATATAGCCTCATGCTGAGATGCGTATATGTCCAATCATTTTTGAAATTGTAATAAACTTGACTAACCTTCATCTAGTTGTTGCTCTGAGTTATTGTGTGGCTACAATGAGTAACACTGTATACTGAATTGATTACCCGACAGTTGTTCTCCCCTTCACACTTTTATGCTGCTTAAAAGAACAGTCATAGAATTGACATTGAAGGATTTCAGAATAAATGGGCTCAGGCCCTTTCGGAGGCATGGCTGCTTCACTAGCAGTGTCTTGGTTTTGGACAATGGCTGTAGAGAAGCACATAACTGAATAAGCATTCTGAATCACAAGGGAAATAATCGCCTCAAAGCGCTGCTGGACAGAAGGAATGAGCAATCAACAGAAATCGAATAAACAAAGAGTTTTTAAATCAAAATAATATGCCTCTCAAGTATAATTCCATACTGTCTGGTGGAGAAGATGTGCATTATGGGTATACAACTTATGCAGTACAGGAATGAAGGAGCAGAGAAGGCGAGGCAGGGCAGGAAAGGGTAGCAGATAGAAATGAAGAATACAGGAAGTGCTTGTAAAAGGGAGCATGGAGACAGACAGGCAAAGAATGGAGAGAGGGATAGGGAATGTGTGCGCGAGTGCACGTAATCCCCATGCAGACATCTGTGCATACCTTCCTGCCAGCGGTGTCCAGCACGGATCCAGGGGCGTAACAAACACCACCGCAGCCCCCGCGGTGCGGGGGGGCCCCTCATCCTTGAGTAGGTGAAGGGGGTGGAGATCAGATCTGTGAGGCTCTGAAGCAGGTGCAGGCTGTCGGCTGTCTGCAGTCTGCTCGTAGCCCCTCGCCCCCTCCCTCTGCCTGAAGAGAAACAATGTTTCAACGGACATTGTTTCTCTTCAGTCAGAGCCAGGCCCGGAAGGAGGAAGGGGGTGGGGGCCCCAGAATGAGCTTTCATCACAGGCACGGCCTCTGAGACCTGTTATTATCTCAGAGCATTTAGACAGGAAGTGGGGGCTGTCTCGGTGCCTCTCCGGGCTAGTTGTGTGTAAAGTGAACCTTTGCTGCTTGGTGCACTACAGCAGACCCGGCTGCCTGCTCTTGCTAAAGGAGCATGAAGTATGGAAGCCAAGGCCAGGGACGAGAAACTCAACCCCCTACAGACGCCAACTTCTGCTCCAAGCTGTTCTTTTGGTGAGTGACTGAAACACGCTCTGCCCTTATCCTCTCGGTCAACAGTGGTGAACTGCCACATGCTGCTGCCACGAGGTGTTTAGATTTTGTCAGAACTGATGAGCTTTTGTGAGGCCAGGGGATCCGACTAAGGCCCCACCACATGGTTTCATGTACAGTGCAGTTAAGGCGCCTTCATTCATACACCAGACCCATTGTCAATTCCAATGTTTGTTATATTTCAAAATTTGGAACATTTTTTATAATTGTTAAGAGTTCTTGCAGGGATTGAAATATTGAGACATCAACTGAAAGGTGACAAAAGAAGAAACAGTGAATACAAATAATTTAGAAAAAATGAAAGCTGTGGAAGTGCACTAAGGCACTGTGATTGGTGGCTACCTTTTGTGGCGGGAAACACGTGCCTACGTAAGAATTATCTGCAGACAGATCTATTGTCTGTTAATCTATTTACTCTCAGTTGGAACAGGCTAGGGTACCATCTCCTCCCAAACTAGAAAACTATCTTGATCAACCCCAGATGTCCATTTTGGTATCATATCACGACAGCATTTCAGATACTTCAAAAGTCTTGTGAAATGTAACTTGTCTTTTGCACTGACTGCTTGCTTCAAATGGGGCATCACGGGAAAGCATACTGCAGAACTAACAAAAATACCTGCTGTCCCAGTGGCTCTCTCATTCCAAATGTCAAGCAAAGAGACATCAGGGAATCCTTATCCTTGTTTATTCAATGGATTGATTTATTCCCTTGATGGCTTCAATAAACGTACATACATCAATAGGACAATACAGTTATCCTGTATCAATGCTAAATACAGTTATCCTGTATCAATGCTTATGAGTTTATGAGCTTATGATCAACTGGTTTTTATGTAAAGAGCTCTGACACCTTCGGGTAATGTTTCCGCTATATAAAATCGCATTAAATAAATAAATAAATAAAGTTAACAGGCTCACGGGATGGGAGGGTGTTTCCAGACCTTAAAATGATGTTTCTATGCCTGTGGATGATGTGTGTTAGAGCCAGTGGGTCCATCTTCGGCGTTCTAGAGTCTTAGTAGAGGTGGGCAGTGGCACACCAACAAATTAAGTGGGAAGAGTCCAAGGGGCAAATTTACAAGCCCCCTGCGCCACCACTACGTCACTTTTCGTGACGTACTGGTGGCACAGGGGGCTCCTCCATATTTACAAGGAGAGGAAAAGCCACTCTGCGTGACTTTTCCTCTCCTTGTAAATACGGCCCCTTCACACGCAGCACTTTGCGTTGAATGGGCGTTCCATGGGTGTTGCTGTGGGTGTTCCCAAGCAACACCCATGGAACAAGACACCTCTCCAGATTTACGAGAAATCGTAAATATGGAGATGCGTCTGAATGCTACGCCACCCTAGAGGAGGCGTAGGGAGGCGCAACGAGGAGAAATGTTTTATTTTCTCCTCATTCTTTCCTCTTTCAATGCATGCTGCATTCTACAGCACGCATTGAAAGAGGAAAACGCCTTTTGTGATTGTTTTTGTGCAGGAAGGGGTCCCTTCCTGCACAAAAACAATCTCCCCATGACGCAGGCATCCTTGCACCATGGTGCAAGGGTGCATGTGCCGGCGCATGGCATCTGTTTGTGTGCCAGCGCAGGGGAGAGCACAGGAATGCGACAGATTCTTGTAAATATGTCACATTCCTGTGTTCTGAAAGTGCTGGAGCGTGGCGCAGCCAAAGGTCTTGCGGTGCCCGCTGCAACACTTTCTTGTAGATCTGCAACCAAGGGTCTGGGTTGGCTCTTAGAGCCCTTGCACCAGCCGAGCCCTGGAAATGTTACCGTCATTCAAAATATAGTACATTCTCTTCAAAATTAAAATAGTACACTCCTTTGACATGCAACAGGTTTGACCTTAATAAGTTACAGTATAGGTTTATATTGAGAGGTAATGAAGAAAGGGGGCTGATTCAAAATATTTGCCTGAGAATACAGTGTGGTTAAGTGGGGAAGTTGAGATTCCTCCTGGGTTTTCTAGTTTCACTTTGTACAAGTCAACCACTAAAGGGATATCTGTCTTTTTTTAACCCCTTGGGCGCGGGCGCCTTTGCGGCACTTCTAATGAGTGGGCGGGTTCATGACAGCCCCCAGCCGTCATCAGCACACGAGCACTGTGATGCATGATGGCCGGGGGCCGTCATCAGCATGGAAGGGGTTAACACAACTGTTAGTGCTTTGTTTTTAACTTTGTGAGCTATAGTAGAGCGCAGGTGGCACAGAACCACGTGAAAACTTGGCTTGTTTGGGCTCGAGGGTCCATGAGAACCTGGAGCGGACCCAGAGCCCGGCTCGAGCTATAAGTGGCCCGCCCAACTCTAGGTCTAAGTGCCTTAGTGTGTGACGCTCCAACCGTGAGGAGTACCAAGTGCCTAAGTAACAACTGTGAAAACAGCTCCTCGGCTATCAGCCTCTTGAGTCTTTACCAGTTGATTTGGAAGGAGCTCTGGTATTAATTGCTCTTCTTCGTATGTATTAATTTTTCAGTAGCGGTCAACGCAGCATCTTGCATAGCTAAATAAATAATTCTATTGTATTTGTTCTTTTTTTACATCTTACTCATACCCGCTCAGCTTTGTATAGATAACAGTGTTGTTTAGGTATTGCATCACCTCAGGTGTAATTCGTATGGCTAATGAATGACCGACCACACGCATGTATGTCCCGTTTTCGGGAAATCTGTCTACCCAGTTAAAGTTGCTTTCTACACCATATTCCCCCAGTTTAACCTTTTTAAACTTACCTGCCATGTGAATGGCACAAAAGGGGCAACTCATTTCCTGACGGTGTTCATTCAAATCTGGATTAAAACCAGGTTTGTTTGTTATGCAATCTGTTTTGAGACCCAAACTTTTCCATCTCTTTCTCATAAAAGAATAGTCACTGTAATTGGACACTACATAGCTCACGCATGACATGGTTTTCTCTGTTTTGTCTTCACTTGCATAATAAGGTACTCGTAGTGGTCGCTGGAAGTAGGAGCAGTGGTACAACCATATTTGTTTTAACTTTCCACTATCAATGATTTGAGCGCTAAGAATGGAAGCATTTCAATTTTGAGTAGAGTGAGTTTACTTCCTTATCTCTGGAAAAAGAAACATGCCACTGAGATAAAGTTCTCTTAGAGATGGAACATACATAATATTAAAAGTCGTCGGTCTTATTTGGGCGATGATCTTTGTCGCCAGCTCTGTAAAAAGTAAGTCAAGCCTCCATTGAGTTCCAACTGAAAGTTGTAAAACATCTGTTCGCCATGCACGACGAATTCCAGTCGGATATGGAAGGTTTGTTGGAAGTGTGCACCCTGAAGTAATGTGTGCCCTCATGTAAAGTAACTGGTGCTATGTAAAGCGCTCAGATACTTGATTCGGTTCGGGTCTAGTTCGCGCTATATAAAACCCTACAAAAAAAAGAAAAAAATATATATGTATGATGGTACTGTATTTTTGTGTTTGCATTTAAATTACACTTACTACCCCTGAACGAGGCATAGAAATGCTTTGTGTTGAGTATAGATAGTCTAGAGGAGAGTAAGTATTTTTAGGTTTTAGGGATATGATTTTAAAGAACGAGAGTGTGAGCTGTGAAATGAGATGTGACAATTGGCATAGATAGAGTAGTAGAAAATGTGTCAGGCAGACATGAACCGTAAGGGAAGATGAGGGTGGACAGTAAGGAGAGGTAAATAACTTTAACTGAAGGTCAGTTGTTGATGCAGGCTTTTGGGAATATATTGGGAGGAGTCTTTTCGAGATAGTTTATGATCTGAGAATATAAAACAGTAGAAGGAACCAAGCCTATTTGCATGTTTTTGTAGAGTATTGCTTTGCATTGTGTTATGGGATGATGCGCCTCCGACGAGGCAGCAAAATGCTGACAGGGCCAGGGGAATGTTTGCAGCTCCTGGAACAGGATCTGCTGGGACACATTGGAAGGTAAGTAAGCATTTTCAATGCCATTGGTCTCGCATTTGTGAGAGTTAGAGCTATTGACGTTGTAAAGGACAATGTATTTTACCTATGCATTTTCTGTTTGGGATTGTGTGTCTTGGAGTGGGTGGGAGTAGTGGAGTTTACTTATGTGGTGTGCTATTCAATATTGTAGCATGATGTGGAATTTTGTGGAGTAGTTTGGATGCATGTGGTATGTTGAGAAATTGTGTTGTTGGTTTGAATTATGTAGTTTGTTGTTAAATTATATGGTATGGAATGGAAACTTGTAGAGTTGAATTGTGACGAGGTGGAAGTGTGCGGTGTTGAGTGGAAATTATGTTGAGTGGTATTATGAGGCATGGTGTGAACTGTAGTTATGTGGATTGTTGCTACGTGGCATAGACTGGATTTATGTGGACTGTATTTATCCAGTATGAAGTAGAGCTTAATTATGTGGAGGTTAATTATGTGGTGCTAAGTGGTATTATGTGGCGTGTAATTATGTTCTGTGATGTGTGGGTATGAATTGTGGAATTGTGTGATGTGTGGAATTATGTAGTATGTTGTGGTGTATAATTGTGCATAGTGGCATTATGCAGCATGTTGCAGAGTTGAATTTTGTGGAGGGTAATTATGTGTTTTGGAGTCGAGTGTAAATATGTTGTGTGGAGTGTAATTATGTGGTTTGGAGTGGTGTTAAGTTGTGTGGGATGTTATTATGTGACGTGGTATTATGTGGTATGGAGAGAAGTGGAAATATGAGTTTTATTGAGATGTTTAAATGTGCTCTGTGTGGTAGATTTAGGTGGCATGGATTTGGACCAACTGTGCACGCTATGGCTTTTATATCATGGGGTATAAAGTTGAAGATTGTCCATTTTTCTTTGTAAAAATAATATAGGCTGTTTCTTTACCTTCTGGTACATTTCTGAGCAATTTGTTAAGCTAAATTGTATTGTTTAATTGTGTGCCCATGCAGGGAAGAACAAGTGTCTGGCAGACATGCAAAAAAATAATCCTAGGTCTCAGTATTAACTTAAACACTTCTAAGCAGTAATTCCATTCTGAGAATGGGATCCCGAAAACCTGCTCCACTTCTGCTGCCATCCACCTGCTACATTGGCTGCCAGTGGCCAGACCTGTGGAGTTCAAGTCCCTGTGCCTCGCGTTTAAAATCTTGAATTCATCTTCACCTGGCATTCTAGCTACCTTCATCGCCCCCTACATTCCCTCCCTCCGACTCCGTTCTATGGACCAACATTTGGCGGTAGTTCCGAGGGTGAGGAGAGTACAGGGCGGTGGGTGCGCTTTCCGCACTCGGACAGCCAAATTATGGAATTCTCTCCCTTTGCCTATTCGCAGTTTGAAAAACTACTTGGCGTTCCGTAAGGCATTAAAAACGTATCTTTTCCCGTCACCTTATCTTCTCGTGCCCTTTTTAGTGGTCTTTCCATTTGAGCGTCCGAATGCCCCTCTGCTGGGGTAGCTGCGCGTTCTACAATCTATTTAATATAACAATGAGTTACCTGTTTGCTTTACGATAGTTAGTAAAACAAGTAAGTTCTTTGCAAACCTGTATATGTAGCAAGGGTTTTAAAGGGACTAGTTTCCGTGCACGGTATTGCTTTTTCCAGTTCACCAAAGGGATAAAAACATCTCCAGATAATAATAGGGTTGACAGGATGATGCGATAATAGACTATTGATATGTATGGATCTGGTGAGGGCTGCGGGCAGCAAATGCTTGATACGCTATTTGCATAAGAAAATACTATATATTTTTTTCGTTATCCTCCATTAGTTATTAGTAAGGAAGGGGGAAGAGAAGTGTTCACCGACAGCATTCGGTTAGTCTTAGGGAGACAAAGAATGCTGTGGTCTGTGGTAGATGCCGCCCAGAAGTCATAGGTATATGTATCAGGAGCTGCCATTGAAAGGAAGTGGAAATGCGCTTTAGATGTTGCTGGTATTGATGGCTGCTGTGCAGTTGCAGACTTTACTGGGCTGACAGTGGGTGGGGAAATGCTACATTGTCACTGGACATTTAATTACATGAATCGCACATTCTCTCTGGTGTTTGTCCGTGGGGTAGTTGCTGACTGGTGCTACACATGGGATCAGGTTTGCCTTTGACAGGAGGTACGGTTTAGTGGAGTGCATAGTGTAAATTAATGTTGGCGTGTGGAAACAAAAATCGGACCCTTTGTACATTTAATATTATTGTGTGCATCATGCAGAGGATGAAAAGTAGCAGGAACGTCTTTGATGCTGTAGAGGCTAGCAGCAAGAACTGTTTTGGAGTGGTCAGTTGAAGAGATTGTTTAACATGTTTTAAACTTCCACAGTGGCATTGAGAAGGACGGCAGTTAGATGGGGACCTGTCATCAGTCTTCCTGTCTTTGCCATTGGTGGTAGACAGGGGAGCAGTAAACGCCAGTCACGGGATCATAGGGATATACGAGGGGTCATATTAAAGGTGGGCAGAAAGCATAATTGCCTGTTTCGTAGGGGTGAGAGTAGACTGTAATGGATGCGTTAGTAGCAGGCATGACAGAAGTGGTAAACGTTTGGATGTGGTTACCTGAGCGGGCTTCGCTTGAAGGTGGGTCATCAAGTAGGAGGATGTGTTTGGTGGGCCGGCTGGATGCAGTGTTATGTAACTTTGCTGAGGGAGCAGCAGCAGTATTTACTGATGTGTGTAAATAGCCCGATGAGAGGGCGGATGTGACCAATGGAGAAACCAGAATCCTTTTTTTATGGCTCGGGTGAGCCCCTGCAGTATGGCAGGTCGCTGGCCTGAGAACTCTTGACTGGCGCGGACAATGGGGGGCCCCCTCCATGTACTTTGCAGGGGGGCCCCCTCAAGTTTCGTTACGTCACTGCACGGATCGTCGATAAGGATTCACGGGTGGGAGGGGGAGCATGCAGGGGAAGCGGGTATTAATAAAATAGAAACACAAAACTGACCTTCTTGCTGCTTCCAGGCCTCTCCTCCGTAGTCCTCCCTCACTGGCCTGAACAGGAAGCACACACTCAGGCTCTCAGTAGGCCAATCAAAACGCTGCCTTAGCCGTGTTGTGATCGGTCTGAGCGCTGTGTATCGGCGCTCAGACGCTGACTGGGAGCCTGGAGATGTTCTCCACACAGACTGTAATGCAGCCTGCATGGAGAGCATGCGAAGTGCGCAAGACTGTTTGGCCGGCCCGATAGGGTTGGCCAAGCAGTCATTGCGGACTTAGGAGGGTGCTACAACTGGTCTCCTGTCCCGCTCCCCTACGCAAAGCTGCCAGAAGTAGGACAAAATAAAATGATAACACGAGCTAATATTTAATTTTCCCTTTATTTCACTGCCAAACGTATTGGTGCAACACTCCTCCGCCTTAGCAGAAGAACCGCCACTGCTTCCTGCTTTTCTGCATTTGGAAACATGTCTGTCTGTAAGTTCAGAAATATGTCAGCATTTGGAGGTCTTTTTTACCTTCAGAAATCTATTTAAGCTTAGGACTTCAGAGAGGCATGGCAGACTGTAGGAGAACCAGAAGCCTCAAACTAACCCACCATGCCCTAATAACCTTTTCTCAAACGTGGCTCTTCCAATTTTCCTTCGCATTCGTTCTGCTTAGTCAGATTTCATCTTGGCCAGCAAGTCATGTAAAAGGAAATCTGAAATGCTTTTTACATATTAACATTTGGAATGTTCATAATATCGTACAATTTCTTTTGCAGTCCATCTTCTGTGTCCATAATTTCATGCTGCCGCAGCCTGATGCATTAAATAGCTTTGCAATCTGCCCTTGGAAGCATTTTAAGATTTGGAAACGGTGGGCGGACTATCGGGGCCTGGAGCTGGACCCACCACCAGGAGACGCTGCCTCACTGCCCTCCATTTGAACTGTCGGGTAGGATGGTTGGACTGTGTTTAATGTACATGGCTGATACTGTCGGTGTTTTACACTCTGTGTGGGTTGAGCAAGCTGCAGCACTTAGGGGGGTGGGTAGGGTGGGTGGGGGGTAAAGATGTTCCTTTACAGTTTAAGTGTTCACGTATGTAAACTACTGAAGTAGACAATGATACTATGATTCTGGCATTGGCTTCTGGCTTACAGAGTAGTGCATATGTTTTCCTGTGCCTTCAGTCAATAAAATCTGTTTAAAAAAAAAAAAAAGCTTTGCAATGGATGAAAGATAAAAGTATACCTTTTATTGTAACGCAGCCATCATCCTCCGAAAAAGTTACGTTTAAGTTCATAATAATCGAAAGTCTTCCTCGGCTGAAAAAGAATCAAGATCAATGTATTACAAATCATGGTAATTTTCACCTTTCTAACTATCTTTTCGACATGTAGCAATGTTGGGGGAGGACGAAACATAGGGGCCTATTTACAAGATGTGTTGTGTCAATCTTCCATCACGCTGAGTGGTGCACGATAGACGCTAAACATGAATGCGATTTATGAAACAACGCCAGGCCACTTTGCGTGGTCCGGAGAGGCTCCATAAATCTGGAGAAAAGAAACGGAGCGCAAATTGCTGCATTGCCTTACTCCGCGCAACGGAGGCATTTTTTTTACCCAAATCTAGATTTACCAGAACTGGTAAACCTGGGACTGTGCTAAAAAGATACACTTCCCCTGGAGAGGCGTATCGAGGAGAAATATCTTTATTTCTCCTTGTTACTTCCTCTTTCAATGCTTGCTGCATTATGCAGCACGCATGGAAAGAGGAAAATGCCTTTCAGGATTATTTTTGTGCATTAAGAGGCCCCTTCCTGCACAAAACAATACTGCATGTAATGCATGCACCCATGCACCAAAGGTGCAAGGGTGCCGGCATTGGCACTAAGGCAGTCCATTGTGCAAAGGAAAGGAACGTGCCATATCGCAATAAATACAGTGCATTCTTGTCCTTTCCCTGTATTGCCCTGCAGCACAGCAAGGTGACTACCTATGCTGTATTCTGTTACGATCTCATAAAAAGGCCTCTTAGTGTTCATATCATTCATACAACTACCTTCAGGATAAAAAGAAAGAACAAATGAAGTGCACATATCTGTCTGTGATCACAAATTTGTTTCGGTCAAAAGTGGGCATCCTTCCAAAGCTTCATCACTTTCTGATCTTTGAAATAAGTTAATCTGTATCACCCACAATGCCTATCATATTATCTGTGAATGTTTTTTCACCCTCTGCAAAAAAGTTGAAAACACTAAAAACCACTTATTCATGACACTGTATATTGGGTGAGATTTCCATATAGATTGATACATGTTTTTACTCATTACATTTGTTGTTTTTCATGAATCACTCTGTGTTTTAAAGAATCCATTTTATATTTAGAATTGCATTTCAGTTACAATCCTTCAAAGGTGAAATCTGGTGTGAATCAGAGCTGATTCCAATTCTCAGCAAAATACATTTTGGGTCCAAATTGAACAATTTGGTGAACTACCCTACCAACCTCTATATAGTGCTTTAATCAAAGCTCCTCTTACCGTGAAACTAAGCGAAATCAGTGCACACCATTTCACTGTTCACCCAAAAGAAAGGCACTCCCTTGTCAGAATATTTCCCCTCTTTATAACATATTATCCAACTTCCTTTTGACAAAGATTGATCAGACCATTTTGTTATCCTTTATTCACTTTACAGATAGAAACTCGGAAAAAGGCCAACCAAAACCTCGCAAAATGTGGAAAAGACTATGTATTAACATTCTGATTCAGTAACTTTCAGAAGATCACAGAGCCAATGTTCTCACTATGAATATTCCAAACAGCACCAAATCAGTCGCCAACTACTTCAATGAATCAACTCAAACCATACTTCACAAATCTGATCCCCCAACACTAAAAACAAAAAGAGACAAACCATGTGTGTGTTGGTTCTCTAAACAACTCAACATCAGTAAAAGAATCACAAGGAAACCTGGAAACTTTGGGGACAAGCATTGGCATAGCCAATAGGTCTCGCTTTTGGGACCATATAAGTATTTCGTTTTGCAACACAATATCCTTGGTGCAACAACATCAGCTGTTGCATGGCTAAACCTTGTACCTTATAAGTGTTTAGCCATGCAACAGTTGATGTTGTTGCACCAAGGATATTGTGTTGCATAACTAAATACTTAGAAGGTCCCAAAAGCGAGACCTATTGGCAATGCCAATGCTTGTTTCAGGGTTTTTTCAGAAACACTCTACAATCTGAGAAGCCTTTAGAATGTTGCAAAACGTTTCACAACGTCCAATACCCAGTAAGCATTTGCAAGAGCATGATATGCAGGCAAACCCCGTTCGAAGAGTTTCCCAGCCTGCCTAGACATGTCTTGACCTGCCTCACACAGCTGAGGACGGGACTGCCTTAATATTATCTGTGGCATGCTTAGACCTTTATCATGAGAGCTGCCCTGCTGTTACAATAACAAGCAGCAGCATGGGTGGCGGCGGCGCAGAAGGTTTCCCGCAGGGCAAGAGGGGAGACGGCCTAAATAAAAATAATAATGCGCATAGAATGCTTAGAGCTTTCCCAAGTGAGTGGGTGGAAGCAACGACACAGAGGGGAGTCCACGGGGCAGAAGGGGAGACAGCATGTAAACAGATGCACTCTTAAAGAGTGCCTGAATGTAAAGTCCAGCCAGAAGGGCGCGACCAGTGGAAGGGTGCCGGTTGCCCTCAGGAAGTTGTACTTGGTCCATGCATTTCAGCGCCGGGACACCTCCGTTGGAGGTAGCTGTGCACTCTACAAACTACTAGATAAATAAATGAATGCATCACCGAAAGAACAAACACATGAAGCCATAGGAACCCAAAGAGAAACTGGGAAGCCCTAACCAATCTAGAAGCAATGAAATAAGAGTGACTCCAGAGCCAAACAATTGTAAATAACAGTATGTATTAGGTGAGCTTGAAACCTGTTTTAAGCTTATTTTTTATTTACAAGAGATTTTAAAAGGACAGCGCAGTATTGCTCAATTACCATTTTAAGACTGTTTACAATGGATTCGTACTTCCTGGCATGGTGACCTGAAACACTGAAAAGCCCCAAAAACAAAAAGTCAATAAGAAAAAATAACATTTCTCACGTCACAATACCCAACGCTAAAGATATGATGATACCGTAATAAACACCCGTCTAATATCCTTGTAAATCAAAATAGCAGCCACTAAATTTATCCTCAAAGTACTTTGGGACCTGAACATGAAGAAGGAAAGAGCTATAGAAAAGAAGAGACAGTGAAACCTATTGCCCTGCAAGGTGTAAAGTACTGTGGGGCTGCACTATATAAATGATTCTCCAGCCCCTTACCCCCAAATCCCTTCCAACCCACCCTTCCCCCCAAAACACACCACATTAGATGGTCTGCTATCCTGTTATAATCCATATTCATACATAAGTGACAAATGGACAATGAACATTTGTGATCTCAACTGCAATTCCCACTAGGGTTATCACTTATTATATATTGAAAATTATGCTTTTGGCACCTTTACCCTCGCTGGGCCCACTAGAAAGTGTATCAAATGTAATTACACACTAATAGTATTTCCTAATGTACTCTTTCCTCTTCTCTGTCCGCAATTGTATTGTGGTATAGAGTTTGAAAATAACTTTGAAAAGTGGCATTAAAAAAGCCAGAATGGTAGCAACTGACACAAGAGATCGTCTACAAAATGTTCGGAAAGAAAACAATTATCTGGGGGGCGTGGCTTAGCGCCCGGAGGAGATGGCGGTGCTTGTGTGAGTGCTCCGTCCCGGCTGGGGCACACTAGGGGACCGCGTTGGTTTCCTCTTCCATGGACGGGAGATTCGGCATTGAAAGGTCTCCAGAGGATGTTGTGACCTTTTGCGGGAGCCTTTCTGGCCGCTTGCTGTCTTTTTCGAGCGACGCTCTACAGAACGCGGCTTCATGACGGCCGCGGCCGCCATTTTGTGCAGCTCCTCCGTGTGACGATCCTCACAGGTGAAACATCGTCGATCTCATCTACCCTTCAGAATGCCTAATGCCTTCTTCTTTCCTCATGGTGGGCCACTATACTACTGCTAAATGACTTTCTTGTCCCGCATAGCCTTCTACTTGTGTTTTAATGCTGCCTTTTTTTCCTTTTTCATATGAGCTGCCATTTTGTGATTTCAACACCTTCTGGTCATATTATGCTTACGCAGTTTCACCTAGTTGGCTCCTTTGTTTTGTCTAAGCACTAAAAGACTGATTGTGACTCTGCTACATAGATTTTTTGGTTGCTCCCTCGCATGGCAGCTAATTTCTTCGTGCTCATTTACAGCACAATATATCATTTGCGGTTTCCAGGTCTCGCCTGTCAGGGGTTCGCACCTTGTTGCTGCTTTTTTCTTCCTCAGTCCTCACCAGCCCTTGCTTCTGATTATTGATTTTGCTATGTTTGCTCTGCATGTGATACCTGGATCTACGTCTTCACTGCAGTGATATTTATTTCTTTTTCCAACGCTGACTATTTCATTCTGGAAGATAAGAGGCCGTTTTCTTTACTTCCGCATGTTGCCTAGTCGTGCTCTTGGTAACGATTGATCACCCTATGGGCAGACTTATAACAAGTTGCGCTAGCAAGACCTCAAAGCGCACTTTCATCAAAAATTCAAAGTTTTTTTCAGCACTGGCCCAGTTGGAAGCTTCACAAGAACCTCCTGTTCATATGTCGGAGCCGGCCATGGAGCCCCTTACTCAGTCCAACGGGAAGACCACGGTTAAACGACTGAAAAAGGACGCCCCTCACCATCTGCTTCCGCTCCATCTGCGTCTCTTGATTTATTATTGGAGGAGATAAGGGCACTTTTATGTAAGAGACTAATGCTAAATTGCAGGTTCTAACTGACAACTGGACACAAATGGAAGCAAGAGTCACGTTAGTGGAACAAAGTGTTTCCTCTCTTAAGGAGTCCTCAGCTAAGACGTCACATATGCACTCCCAGATCTCTTCTCTTCAAAAGCAGGTTGAGGACCTTGAGAACAGAAATCGACGCAATAATCTGCGCATCTACGGCCTGGCAGAGGGCTGTGAGGGGAGTGACCCCATTACTTTCTTTAAGTCCTTCCTTCATAAACTTCTACATCTTCCAGAGGACACTGTGCTCAACATTCAAAGAGCCCACAGGCTTGGTCGAGTTCCCTCGTCTACTTCTGCCTCGACGAAACCCAGAGGTGTGATCATGTATTTCTTGCAATATACTGACCTTTTAAAGGTCCTATCAGCAGGTAGAGCCTCTCCACATCATACATGGTCTGGATCCTCCTTGTTTTTTGCGCAGGATTATGCTAGAGCCACGGCCAGTCGTCGCAAAGCCTTTCTGGACATGAGACCTGAACTTCGATCCATTGGTGCTCGATATGGGCTTTTTCATCCCTGTCTTTTTAGGGTTACATATAACAATAAGACGACGACCTACGAAGAACCTGTGCGACTCCAGAGCTTTCTGAATTCCTGTCGAGGAGCTAACATGGATACTTCTGGCCCCTCTTCTTCATTCCCTCCTTGACTCTTCTGACTAATGTT
Organism: Lissotriton vulgaris; assembly: GCF_964263255.1. Classification (NCBI taxonomy): domain Eukaryota; kingdom Metazoa; phylum Chordata; class Amphibia; order Caudata; family Salamandridae; genus Lissotriton; species Lissotriton vulgaris. Next base: position 1,940,418,064 of record NC_141693.1, read on the forward strand.
GGCTTTTCCTTTTTGAAATCTCGTGCTTTACGCATTGTTCTCATAGTTTCACATGCATCGTGTTACAGTTCTATGTTGATCCTGTTGTTCATAATGTTCATTGTTTACTCTCCCCTCTACTTGTTGCTTTTGTTGATTTGACCTCCTCGTGGTTTTTTGATTCTCTTCCTATCTTTTCTCCTAGTGCTTTCCTCTTATTTCCACAGATCATACACCATGTTCCGTGTTTTCCCAGCCGGGCGGTTCGCAAGCCCTGACCGTCTTGTCTCCTCTCGTTGGTTCTACCCCCCCCTCCTCATACGTTTGGCTTCCTTCCCTGCGTGTGATCCCTCACCTCCCCTACCTGTTAGTACATTTCTTTTCCTTATTGGAATGTTAACTTCTGTTTCTGTCCTTATTTCCTCTTCCCTATTACCCTTTCTATTTGTTCTCTTCTTAAAGGTGTCACTTTTTATATTCCATTTTCAATTTCTCTCTGTTCATCCAATTCCTATTTCACCATCTTCTCTGATTCTCCTTCATTCATCTTTACGTGTTCTTCTTTGCTTTGAGGTTTTCTCTCATTGTAGTTGCTTTCCTTTTTTCATCTCTTTTTAATGTCAGTACGTATTGTTTCATGGAACGTTAAAGGTCTTAATTCTCCTATTAAGAGACAACAAATTCTTTCTCACCTTGCTAAATTGAAAGTGGATTTTGCCTTCTTGCAAGAGACTCATTTATCCGAAGCAGAATCTATTAAGCTTAAAAGAGGTTGGGTGGGAGAGGTGTGTTTTGCTCCCGGAGATGGTAAGCGAAATGGTGTAGTTATTCTTATCCGTAAATCTCTTGCTTACTCCATCTTGGATACTGAGTCAGATTCTGATGGTAGATGGTCATATGTCAAGCTTTCCTTGAGGGGTGTTCCCCTCTCCCTACTTAATGTTTATGCCCCCACCGGTGGCCATCCTACTTTTTGGCACGAGATGGCTACTCGCATTACCAGTTTCGTTGATGATAATTTCATTATGTCAGGGGACTGTAATCAACCTCTTGATCCATTTTTAGACCGAAACTCCAAAACCTCCTTCATTCCAAACAAGCCTCATAAACTCTTTACTCACGCAATCTCACAGCATAAACTTATTGATGCTTGGCGCATATGCAACCCAACGGCCAAAGAGTTTACCTTTTATTCTCCCTCCCATCAATTCCCAGTCACGTATCGATTATATTTTTGTATCCCATCATCTTGCACAGTCCCTTACTCATGCAGAAATTGGCCCCATTCTATTGTCTGACCACGCTCCAGTCTCTATTGATATTGACATCCTACCCAAAGTTACTGGACCAAAGAGATGGCGTTTCAATAATTCCTTATTGTTAGATCCCAAATTTACCACCTCTTTTACTGAATTTTTTAATGAATATTTTACGTTCAATGACACCACTTCTATTCCCACTCACACTGTTTGGGATGCATTCAAGGCCACAGCTAGGGATTTTATCATCCGTTATGTGGCTAAGAAGCGGACGTTTGCACGTAAACACACTAGTGACCTTCTCTGCGAAATCAAGGGTCTGGAGCACTCCTATTATACCTCTCACTCAAAGGAAAGCTTAACAGCGCTTATTGACGCCAAGTTGAAGTTTAACAAAAAATCTACAGAGGATGCTTCTCTCTACTTATTGAAATCTAGTTCGAAATTTTATGGTGGGAAAAACAAGGCAGGAAAAATTCTAGCTAATTATTTGAAAATCAAACAGAATAAATTAAATATTGAATCTGTACTTGATGACAATGCTGTCCTTAGACATAATGACACTGATATCCTTGCTGAATTTTCACGCTTCTACTCTACCCTTTATTCCTCTGAAACTTGTCCTACCCCTCAATCTCTCTCTGATTTTTTCTCTACCATTCGTCAACCAGACCATTTTCCCACTTACTTAACTTCTTTGGAATTGGACATCTCCCAGCAAGAATTACTCTCTGCCCTTAATTCTCTAAAAAAAGATAAAGCTCCAGGGCCTGATGGTTTTACTGTTGAGTTTTATCTTCATTTTTCCAAATTGTTAATGCCCAAATTACATTCTCTTATAGATTCTTTTGTTACCCTTGGCAGCTCTCCTGGTACCTTTGCTGATGCTCATATCTGTATAATCCCTAAGGAAGGGAAAGATTCTCGATATTGTAAAAACTGTAGACCAATTTCCCTTGTCAATATTGATTATAAGATGTATGCCAAATCCCTTGCAGCTCGATTAGACCCCTTTTTACCTGAATTACTTGGCCCCGAGCAATCTGGTTTTGTTAAGGGACGTTTTATTACCGATAATACTAGGCTTCTTTTTAATGTTTTATCTAAATCTCTGCGCTTTCAAGATTCTCTGGCGGCTATTGCCCTAGATGCAGAGAAGGCGTTTAATAGGGTAGAGTGGACCTATCTTTTCTCTACCCTCAAATGGTTCGGTTTTAGCCCCAAATTTGTATCCTTAATTTCCTTTCTTTATTCCAATCCCAGAGCAGCGATTTGTGCAAATGGTCTGGTTTCCTCATTTTTTGAGTTGGGTAGAGGTGTTCAGCAAGGTTGCCCTTTATCCCCTTTTCTCTTTAATTTAGCTTTGGAGCCCTTCCTCTCCAAACTCAGGCAAAACCCTGACATACACGGCTTTCAGACATCCCACTCTCACATTAAACTTGCTGCTTACGCAGATGACATTTTGCTTTTTATCTCCAATCTTACTGTCTCTTTTCCTGCCTTCCTTGCTGAAGTTCGTGAGTATTCACAGATTTCTGGATATAAGTTGAACAATGACAAGTGCGAAATGTTACCCCTTACGAAATATACCTTCAAACCTGATTTTGCTGATTCTAATTTCACCTGGAGCTCCTCTCACATCAAATACTTAGGTTTACATGCCACTCCCTCCATCACAGATATGGTCTCACTTTGTCTCAACAAATGTATCCAGAAACTATCCGATCTCACTTCTAAATGGCATCCACTCTATCTTTCTTGGTGGGGACACCTTGATACTATTAAAATGATATTATCTCCCATCGTTCTTTACTCTGTTCCTATTTCCACAAAGTTCTTTAAGAAGATCAACACCATTCTTTCCTCTTTTCTCTGGTTAGGCAAAAAATTTGTTATGTCTCTCCTCAGACTGACACGTCCTAAATCTGAGGGAGGTGTCAATTTTCCTGACTTTCCGACTTATCACAAGGCTTTCCTTATGCGCCAAGCCTCCTTTTGGCTGCGGGACCCTGATGAACCCTGTCCTTTGTGGGTCACTGTAGAACGTCTCTCTCTCTCTCTCCCTTTACTTTTGCTGAATTTCTATCTTTCTCTCGTAAACCACAATTACCATCCATCCCCATACATAAATTCACAGCCAAGCTCCTCCTAGCCTCCTCCCCGACCCCTCCCTCCTCTGTTGCTGATTTTTTATCTACTACCATTTGGCACAATAGAAATCACCTTATCAATAACAAACCTTTTTATTGGAAATCTTGGAGGCAGAAGGGTTTAATTTGGGTTTCTCAACTTTTTTCTCAATCCACTTTTTTTATCTTTCTCAACATTACGCCACTCTTTTGATTTTCCTGCTTCCTTTGCTCGCAAATATATTATACTCAAGGAAGTGGTCATGTCTACTTACACTCAGATCCAGCATTCTCACAATCATTATTCGTCTCCTAGCCGCACCTCACAACTTCACTCTTTTTTGGCTGTTTCTTCTAAGGCTTCTCTCATCTATGCATTTCTTCGTTCCACACCCTCTCCTCGTCCAAAGTCTAAGGTAGAGGAGCAATGGGAATGTGACTTTGCTACTTCTTGGCCTATTTCTCTGTGGGATAGGTTGTGGGTCAAGATTCGCAAATCCTCTAGATCTGCCACTTTAACACAGACATTATTTTTCATTTATAACAGACTTCTTTTTACACCACACTTGCTTAGTAAGAGATTTTCCTCTGTCCCTGACTTCTGTTGGTCTTGTTCTACACCCACTGCCACTCTCTTCCACATGCTTTTCTCTTGCACAATCGTTCATGATTTCTGGAAACAAATTTGGACCCAAATTAATGATATTTTCCACACTCAAATCCCTTTTTCTTTTGTTCACATTTTTTTCGGTAGTCTTTCCCCTTGTTGGGATCATGTTACTTTTGATGTACATATCATTGATTTACTTATAGTAGTTGCATTCCAACAAATTACTGTTAACTGGAAGAATTTTGCCAATATATTGGTTAAAGCATAGTGGTATAATGTTTGTCACAATCATAGGTTAGATACTGCCTTTGTCTTTCCTCCTCATATGGCAATGAACGACCTAATTTATGGCTCCCTATAACATTGTACCTTGATGCTTCTGCTAAAAATTCATTTTGTTTATCACCCATTCAACAAGAAATCCCCAAACCTCCTTCGTTGACCTTATTGTTCCTAAGTATTTTCCTGTCTAACAGATTTTACTACTGTTTTTTTTCTTTATTGTATAACCTCATCCTATCTCCATAACTAGTGTACTTTTTCTTATTGATGCAATGTTTCTCTAGCTTGTTTTGCTTCTTTCTTGTATCATTTATGTATATTATATTGATACCTCTTATTGCTTAATAAACTCTTTTTTGAACTTGAAAAAGAAAACAATTATCTCAATTATTTTTAGACTGTGAGGCTTGAGCTGGGAGGCTGAGTGACCAGTTAAGGAAGAGGAAGCAAATAAATAGGACAGTCTTTAAGACGTATGCCTGGACTCATTTATGCATCGCCATAAAAAAAGATAGGTCTCTGGTCAAACCAAGCCATGGCCACCATATTTTTCAGAAGGCCGAGGCCAGAAAGTTTCTTGTAATTCATGAAAACACAGAGGGCGCAGCAGAAAGCTAGAGGCGCCTAGAGCGCTGTAACCTGCATCGTGATTAACTGCTGACAGTTTTCATTTTCAGTATTTCAATAACAGGAAAAGCCTTTCTGTGAGGAACTCTCCAGCCGATATGATATGCAAAACTTTTAGGCTGGCATGCAATTCCTGGATTTCCTGTCTCACAAACTGCATTTGTCACCTTCCGCTCTGTCGACGAGTAACAGGCGAGGCAAGGCTGCGTATACATGGCCGTCAGAAATCCCAACCGTCTCCGTTTCTTTGCACGAACTCTCACTTCATTTTAGCAATGGTTTGCAGACTTTTTTTTGAGAAATTAGATTGTGTGCTTGAGCACAATCCTTTGCCTTATTGTTTATAAGCTGCTGAATGGCGTGAGGTCAGGAAGGACCACAGCGTTTTGCTATTCTAGACCAAAACAAGCATTGGCCGTGCGGCCATTAAAAAAAAGAATGCGAGTGGTGCGCATGAGCCACAAGACAAAAGTTCAGTGCACGTCGTGCGCACTTGTGCGCGTTCTGGCAAACTGGTGGCCGGCAAGGTAGCGCTTTTTGAAGCAGCTACTAAATGTATCGCAAGAGCAGCGCAGGCGCTGACTCTAGCGAGACCTAAAAAATGAAAAATGAAGTACTCCAAATCTTTAAAGAGCAGAGGAAGGATCAAAGAGCTTTCATGCTTAACATCCAAACAAATTGCTGCAAAAACAAGGGTAAAGATGTCTGCTACTATTTTAAGAACCTCGTCCAAACCATAAAACATCTTGTACAACAAAAATTATTTGGGGAGCTAGATGTGGCCTCCGTATTGACTGTGGATGGGTTCCATCTATGTGCTGTAAATGTTTCTACCTTCAGTTTTCCTTGAGAGTTGGTGGGTGGCTGGATAGCAGACAGGGCAAACATCCCACCTTCCACCCTGCACCTACATCACTCCACACCACGAGTTCCACTGCCTCTAAATCCAAAAATGAGGACAGTTCGAACTCCTCGCAGACATCCGAAGCCTTACACTTTATTGGCCCCATGTAGCCCCAACAGGCGCATACACTTCTGCAGAGCTACCAGACTCATCTGCTCAGCTGGACAACTACTCGCACAGTATTCTCCAACCCCCACCCTGTATATGCAGAACCAGATCTGTTGTTTGTGTCTTTGTCGACTTCGCTCCTAAAGCCAGGAACGTCCTGCCCCTGGATATCAGAGCCTCCTCCTCAGTTCTTAAATTCTGCAAGAAACTGAAAATCTGACTCTTCACCTAACCTTGACCCTGGCTCAGCCATTAAAGCTCCTGCTTCCGTAAAAGAATACCCTGTCTGTGAGTTGTGTACTATACAAAAACACACAAAATAATATTATACAAAGCGTTGGTGTGGGCATATAACCAGAGGGTGCCGTGTTTGACGAGTGACTTCTATTTTACAGGCCCAAATCTACTATGGTCTTTCTTTATTTCTTTGGGGTTTGCCCTGTCCAATATTGATCCTGGTACTTCAGAGAAGTGTTGAGAAAGAACCCAGTTTATAGTTTTCTAGGTGAGAGATTCCAAAAAAGGAATACTGCTGCAGAAACGGGCAACAAAAACAGCTGTAAAAAGCATCTAAGAGGGCGATGAACCTGACCAAAATACATCATTTTCTAACCAACTCCTCCTAATATATGTATTAGATAGGAAAGGACATCACAAAAGGCTGAAAACATTTTGGACTTAAAAAGTCTGACAACAAGCACATGGAAAGTGACTATCATGGAGAATGGAGTTAAGGATAGCCACAGCTACTTCTTCCAGATAACCGTGTTTCCTAGAAAGGGATGGTGCAGGGAGAGCCTTGTATTCAACATTCCTCCTTTCCTAAATGCTCCTCCACTTCACTAGCTGAATCTCCAGCTCAACGCTCTGCACTGTGCATGGACAAGCCAGCTGCCATTGAGGAATACTACAAGCAGCAGCAGGCATAATGATGCTGATTGGGTAGTTGAGCAGAGTAGGAGTAAAATCCTCAGCATGCAGGACAGGAGTCTAAGATGCAATGCCTTATCCTGTACAGATGCAAGGATAAATGCGTACGCTGTTGACTTTAAAAGTGAATATCGAACCCTAGAATATCATTGTATAAGAATATTGAGGACAGAATATAAAGGAACCAAATATTAAAAGGTAATAGCAAATAGGGAGGTATACATGATATGTAACTCATAGGTACATATATGTGGGGTGAAGTATAGAACATTTAGAAATACTTAAGTGTTGATATTTTCTTTTACATATCCTGTCCCCTCAACATTAAGGGATTGACATTCAGGGAGCAAACCCACCCCGTCACATCTGATGAGTTTTGTTCCCAGATGCAACATTACTTTTTGTCTGGTGTGATCTCTGTCCTTTTCTCCTTGACATTTTGCCACAGTGATTTTTATCTTCTTTTTGCATGTTTTCTCTCAGATGCTAATTCACAATTTTAGCATTGCCCATTAAATCCTTTTCACCTACTTCAGGATTATCATCTGTATTACTATTTGCCTCTACCTTGCATCTTGCCACTCAACGTTCCTGATATGTGGTTGTTAAATATCTTCCACTGTTTGCTGGATGCTGTTGCATAGGTTGAAAATGATTTAGGTCTCTGGCTTTTCCCTTCAATTTGGCTGTATGTTTTAAGTGGACACTCAAATGTTTTGTATAACTATCACTTCCTGACAAAGTAGTTACTGGAGGAGATTGCCCTTTCTTCCAATAAAAAACCCTTCAAATATCCTCAAATAAAAAAAATCTTCAAATTTTAATTTTTCATTTTTTCAGAATTCTCATTTAAGTTAACTTAAACTTACATTCAATTTAAATAAAATATTCTATTATTTTTACATTTTAAATTACATTTTAATCTTAAAATAACAAAATCGATAAGAGTCCAGGAAAGATCTTTGCGTCGCGAGCTAGAGAAATAGTCATATAGCAAAAAATCTTTATCTACTAAAAATCATGAAAATCGTTGCATTGACCTCTCCTTTTTTATCATCCCTATCTGACTCTACCTTACATCTTGCCACTCAACATTACTTTGATGTGGTTGGTTAGTATCTTCCTCAGTGTGCTGCGGTGTTGGTTGAAAATTATTTATGCCACTGGCTATTTCCTTCAACGTGGCAAGGGCCCACATGCATCATCCCGGGATTTTGCGAGTTCTAAAGTACGAAAAATAGCGATTCGCATTTTAGAATTCGCAAAACGGGATGCATGAATATTTTCGCAAATTATTTGCGATTCGGTAGAAATCACAATTTCTACCAAATCGCAAATATTATGCGATTTTCAAAGTGCGAATTCGCAATTCACATTGATCCTATGGGCCAAAAGGCCCATAGGGATCAATGGGAATTGCGAATTCGCACTTTGAAAATCGCAAATCCTGATTGCATTTCAAGGGTGGTGAGGGGGGTTCAAATGAACCCCCCTGCACCCATGAAATGTTGTTTTCGCATCATGTTGCACACACACATGTCCTAAGGACATGTGTGTCCGTAACATGAATGTTTAAAAAATACATTTGCTGCATTTTTAACACTTTTTGCGAATTTACCGAGTGGTTCAACCACTCGGTAAATTTGACACCCTAATTGCGAATTCGCAATTTTAAAACTAATCATGCATTGCTTTTAAGAAATCGCAAATTTGCGATTTCTTGAAAGCAATCGCATTTTTAGAAATCGCAAAAATGTTGCGATTTCTGAAAATGTATGATGCATTCCAAAAATGGATTTTGCAATCGCAAACGGACGATTTTAAGGAATCGCACCGTTTGCGACTCCAAAAACCCTTGATGCATGTGGGCCAAGATGTATTTGGTGGATTCTCCAATTTTTTGTTATACAATCACTTACTGACAAAGTAGCTACTGGAGGAGATTGTCCTATCTTCAAACAAAAATAACCTTCAAACAGCTTCAAATAAAAACATTTTTGAATTTTATTTTACATTTTTAAATTTAAGTTCAATTGAAATCAAGTTTACATTCACTTTTAAATTATTTTTACATTTTATCTTCAAATTAAAAAAATTAAGGTTCAGGAAAAGACCTTTTTCTCCAATGTTTGAGAAATGGTCATATATTAAAATATCTTCATCTGCAAAAAAGCATGAAAATGATTGCATTGACCTTCCATTCATTTTACAGTCCCTCTTCCATCCTCGCCACTAAATAGAAAAGGTTACTCGCCTTATGAAGAAACACAATATCAATGGCAAAAAAACTTTGGAGTCCTAGAGTAGTATAGAAGGTGTCATTTCCAGGTAAATTAATCAAGAAAGCAGATCCTTTCCCATATTTCTATCAACCACCTCCTAATTTTCTTTCAGCCCACGTTCCACTCCAAATATAGCACAGAGACTGACATCATTCATGTGCTAGACAATGCTCTGGAAATCCTGGGTGAAGTAGATGCCTGCCTGTTGGGTTTTCTGTTCCACTCAGCATCATCTGACATAATCTGTGTCACCTGTCACTTTTTTTGCATCATCTCTTGAAGAATTGGAAATATCAAATGGTTTTAAACTGGTTTAAATTGTTCCTCACCACAGAATTTCAGTTTGTGAAATTGAGCTACTTCGGCTCGTCTATGCTCCCTGTTAAATGTGACATTCTACAATTCTTCCACCTCTTGCATGCCTTTCCAATGGTTATATCTAACCTCTAGTCACAATATTACAAGACAAAGTGCTCTCATACACCAATATGCTGACAATTCGGTCTGAAAGATAAACCACAACTCAAAGGTGGTGGAAGGAACACAAGAATCCATAACCATCTAATTCAGAAAATTGCTAAAATTAGAAAGGTAAAAACGTCTAAACATGATTTAACATACCTAGGGCCACATGCATCAAGCTTTTTCCGGTCGCAAACCAGCCGATTCTGTGAATCGGCCCCTTTGCGAATGGATAAAGGACTTTTCTGATGCATGAACCCATTTCCATTCGCAATGTAGGTAATCACAATTGTTTGCGATTACCTAAATTGCAAATGTATTTAGGGAATCACAATTTGCAATTCCCTAAAAGCGATGCAACAAGCCATTCCTAAATGCAAACTGTGCATTTAGGAAACGCTAATTACCATCAACTACAAGTTTATGGTAATTTGCGTATTCTTTGAAAAATGCACAAAAGTGCATTTTTCAAAGTGGCGTGCAGCACACACATGCCCTTAACTTTTTGCGGGGGTGCATGATGGGGTCCTTAGACCCCCGGGCACCTTTGGAATTTCATTTGCAATTTGCAATTACCAAGGCCCATAGGAATGAATGGAGTAATATAACCTAATAGCGAGTTGCAATTTGCGAATCGCTAGTAGGTAATGTTAAGGAATCGCAAATGATTTTGCAATTTCCACATGTATAAGGATTTGCGATTCCCCAATATTGATTCCTTAAAAATCGCTATTAAGGAATCGCAAATCCAAATGTTGATGCATGTGGCAGCTAGTCTTTAGATTATGGAAATCCATTCCAAAACAAACTAACCCGAATCATGATCTCCTGGCCATCAGATTTCTTTCCGAAGATTTACTAATTTAGAAAGTATCTACCTGTTTTACTATCTGTCCATTGCTCTTCCCTCGTCTATCTGTACCCTCCCACATGTGTTTCTTGTTACCAGTATTATCTGGAAAATGCACAACTGCCTTATGGTTGCATCTGTAATAAAGAAATACTGAAAGTAAAAAACGAAATTAAAAAAAACTGTTTCCTAACCCCCAGGCTCTTCTTATCTGTTGATAAGGAGCTGTCATTTGGTCAACTCTGATAAAGAACATCTTACCACAATTCTTGCTTTTCCTTCACTGTGGAGATACGTCAGTTTGTACATTTCACCAACCCAAAGTGGTTGAACCTTACATAGGCAATTTCCTTTGTAAAAAGAAGCTTCCCTGCTCAATATATATTCCTAACAGCCAGCCAGCACAGCTTTTGCTGCATTTGTATTTCATTTCCTGTATGACATTATCTTGTATACTCCGTTTAAAGAAAGTAGTAATAAACTTAAATATGTCTCACCTAAATTCCAAGATTTTTGAAAGCATTTTCCTTCACAGGACAGTTCTATTGTTTTCACTTTCTATGCACTTCCTGTCCTCCTCTTAAGTCACTTCCTCTTGCATGAAGTAATTGTAGCTTCAATATAGGGGACAGCATATGTAAGTAGAACAAATGTTTAATAAGCTTGAGTTAAACAATTGACTTTTGGGCCCATCTTCCAGAAGTTTTTTTTTGTTTGTTTTTAAATGCACGAATGCATTCATTTAGACGTAATCATAATATTGGAGTAATTTTAAGATCTTTTGGTATTCACAGTGAATGTTACGAGTTCTCCTGGGATGATGTGGCCATTGTACATTACCTAGAGTACATCTGGAATTCTGCTGATATTCCCAGTAATGCATCAGTGCCTATTTTCTCCACTGGGGAAAATTTCTGTTCCTAAGGACCAATGTCTTGCCCTACATCTCTACCTCTTAGAGGGTGTTAAATCTTCATTTCCTCACTAGATTCAGATTTATACTTGCTCTTCACTGGAGTAAATCTCTGACTGCATCCTAAGTAGGAATGTGCACTGCAAAGTATTTTCAATATGCACAAAGTTGTAAGTTAGTGGGTAGGTATTCCTGTCCTGGAAATCCCGCAAGCCGCCCCTTAAAGCTGATTTGCTAACACGCATTATTACTCACATCCCAACGACATGTTTCATTTTTGTCACGCCATCGACTGTGGCTATCTCCATCCAGGCAAACGTTGCTTGCTTGTCCTCTTTCAGTTTATCCTCTTTCTGATAAGCGCTTGAGATCAGGTGCCATGTTCCTTGGATCTGAAGAAAATATTTGGAACATAATGGAGTCAGCAGATCAATGAAAGCCCCTGTGATTGTGTACACAGAGCCATTACTAATTAAACATAGCAGATAGACTAAAGGAAACCCTTTACTCAGTTTGAAGATTATTGTGGCAGAAGCATATGATAAGCAAGGGTTAAGATCATCTTGAAACTCTCACTGTGAGAATTATTAACTGCTCCACCTACTTGTAGTCTCAAACAGCTGTTAAACAGACATCTCCACTGTTGTGGTGCCATTGTAAAGAGATCTGTAGGTGGAATGGTTAAAGATGGAGCCTGCAGATGGTGGGGGTTCTTCACTGTCAGCTGGATTTTGTGTGGAAGGGACACAACCGTTTGATGGGCTCTTTGGAAATTATTTAGCTTAATGCAGAGGAGCTTCCTCACCTTGCACCTCGTGGTGTACAAGCACCATCTTCGGAAGCAACACCATCAGGCTGCAAGATGGTGTGAGGCCTACAGGGTAATGAGTATTTTCACTCACAATAATGGTAGAGGGGGGAAAAGAGTGAGTTGCATAAAGAATTGCTAGAACTATCTTGTTCCAATAGCATTAGGGGAGAGAGTGAGAGAGTGTGTGTATGTGTGTGTACATGTGTTTGCGTGTGTGTGCTCTATTCTCTATTGCAATGTCTAGAGGTGAAGATGCAACATGGCAGCAAAGCATCACAGACGGTAGATAGGGAATTTGATGATACCGGTTAGCCCACTGACCCACAAGGACACTTTGTACATTAGATGTTCCGGAGAAGCGAGTGCCTACACGTTCCATTGAGGTGAGAGGAGAGCTACTATTCTCAATAGTGAATGGCAACTGAGAGCCATTGCAAAGTGAGCTATTAACTGCCATCAATGCAGGCCCAGTAAGGTTCAGACTGGAGACATGTTGTATCTGTGAGATGAGTACTGCCCAAGTGCTGAGTACAGGGTGCGTAGAGCGTGTTGATCACTAGAAGGGGGTAACATAATTTTGTAAATTGTGAAATAAATAAAAACTATAAATTTCTTCCAAATACTCGAGGAGTGAAATTTGGCTTCACAAAAGACCCAAGCAAGCATCCAATGAGCTCTGCAGTCAAACCTGAAAAGTCGGAGGATTTCCAGAGTTTCATGTGGTTCTTACAATTTTTGAGGTTCTTTCTGGCAAAACGAGGTCCAAAGAGAAGTGTTGTAAATAGAATTAAGTAGGCAGCAAGACACGTCTTCCAGTAGTTAAGTTGGATTTATTAAGTTACAAAGAATAAGTTAAGACAGCAGAGCACAAAGCCTCACAGCTGACCAGACCAACTGCCAACACACCAGATAGAACACAGCTAGCTAAGAAGATAGAAACACAAAGAATGGACTAAAGACACCAAGAAGCCATATAGAGCTAAGTATGAATTTACAACAAGAAGCACAAGATCCACCCAACTCTGCCAATGAGCCGGACACTGAAGAAGTTTATTTGGCTGCGCATGGACCTCATTTTGCCAGGGAGGATCCCATGAACTACCCACGAAGTGGCCAATATGCAGGTGGTTCATTTCATGAAAATTAGCTGCTGTTTGCCTCCTAGTTCTTCCATGGCAGGTAAAATCAATTTGTCAAACATTTTGACGACTTACATTGCAAATGTGTTTCTGTATCCGTCTGAATGAAACAAAGTGCAGGCCTAGGAGTGTACAGACCCCCACTTTCAGCCCTGCAACAGGCATGGTGTTCACATGTCTCTCGTCACTTTCTTTTCATTTTATATCCTGCTTGTGCAGGACAGTAACAGGTGTGGTGTGCACGAGTGTCTACAAGAACAGAGAAACATTGAGCCAGGCAGTAGCAATTTTAGCTGCTGAAAAGAGCAAATCGCATTGTAACAAACAATACCTCGACCTGACTGGCAGACCAGCGTTACAGTTTTTGCAATCTATACCCCCGCAGCTGTGTGTTTTTATCGATCATGGTTTCTATTCGGGGTTTTACGTTTTAATGTTTGAGGTGTATCAGAAATTTTCTATCTGTGATTTTTATATCGTTGTTTTATGATGCGTATATTCATGCACTTTTATGATATGCATTGATCAAATCTAATAAAGATATACTTACTATATCTGACTGGCATACCATTGAGTGTAGACATAAATGGAACAATAGTAATTACCTTAGTTATTTTAGTTTCTTTTATGGTATTCATTGAGCGATTGTGGCTGTGTTTACTATTTTGGATAATTGTTTTATTCAGTGCTGTTTCTACTTGTTTTGTTGAAGCCATGTTGGAGAACATTCCTGCTGCAAATTGCTAATATATTGTGTTGTGTTGAGTTTTTGGTATGTGTCAAACAATGGCTCCACCAATTCTTGTTGGTTCTGCATTGTAGCACACCGGTACACAACTTCAAAGTGTACCTAGTGCTGGCAGGAAAGCAAATACATTTCAAGTAATGAAAGCAACCTTTTTCTAGTGTCTTTGATTGAACAGATTTGATATTTTCTGAAACTTATTAGAACTGAAAGAAGGAGATCTTAAGGAGAGCATGTACAGAATGTACAGACAAGTTCTGAAGCACCTAAAATAAAACTCTGGACATCGGGGAAATGTTGTATTACAATATTAAGAGTTTTTCTTGTTAACACAAGTGTAGCGTCTTCCCAGCCCAGGTTCCCACTGATGACCCCGCCACAGACAGAGCTTAGTGTTGCACATCTTATTCTGCTGAGTGTAACTGTTGAACTCAACATTCTAAAACAAGTTTTCATGGCATTGTGCTCCTACACCTACGTCACAGCTCTACGGAGTCGGTTAGGAACCAAAAGGGTTCAGTCATAAAATATTGTAAGACAGTACATCTCCTCCTTTGTTAAATAAAAAAAATGATTTTTTATTTTTACAAATCAACACTATATATATATGACAGCTCCAAAGGTTCCAATGGGTAATCGTATCCAACAAATGAGAAGCACTCGTGGGGTGAATTCTCTATTTTACTGTTTGAACTCGTGCAAAACAGACACGTTTCAGCTGACGCCTTCCTCAATGTTAATCGGGCACGCCAGAAACCACAATTCTTTTAACACCCTTGCATGCATTGACACTGAAAAACGTCAAAATAATAATTTAGCATAGTTCCGCCATCTTAACATGATGTTTTGAGCTATTTCTGTAATTTACATAGTATGAATAAAACAGTCAAGTTTATGCCATATACATATTAGAATCCTGTGTCATTCATTTTGTGAATGATATCTCGCCCTCGATGGGCCTTGTATGCGATCATATCAAAGAGATACAAGTAAAACAATTAAACAATCATGCCCTGGATGGGCTACCTCTCCTATGCTTGAACTGTTAGGCAATCAAGTCATCCCCACCTTTATTTATATAACAACTTTTAGGAAACCGCTTCAGCGTCCTCCTTGAAAATGCATTAAAAATGCAATAAAAGGTGACAATTAGAGAGCAAAATTCATGCATTACAGGAAAAGTTAACCATCTTTAAATGTGTGGAAGAAAAATAGCAAACAGAAAAAGAAGAAATACAGAAAATTACAATTGAGAAAATAAAAAAGAAGAAAAAAATTAGAGAGTGTATGGAAGTCAAAAGGTCCCTGTTTTTGGTATGCTCTTTATTGAAGTGCCTGGCCACCGGGTATGACCCGTCCTCATTCGCAATGGCCCTCGTGTTTTCTATTATGTGGACTTTTGTGGGGTGTATTGTACTACCAATGTATATTAGTCCACATGGACAACTCAGGCAGTAGACCGAGTATAGCGTTGTGCAGGTCATAAATTTGTTTATGCCATAAGGTTTGTCCAATCCTGGAATTTTAAAGGAGAGGACTCTCTTGCTCTTACAGCAAGCATTGCATTTACCGCAAGGGAAGAAATTGTTTCATGGTGTCAATAATGGCCTCACAGCTTCTTTCACCTGATGGCTATGAACCCAGTTGTTCTTTGGGGAACGGGCTTTCCCAAAAGTGACCAGAGGGCTGGGTGGTATATCCAGGCCTATGACAGAATCTGTTTGTAGTGTATGCCAGTTCTTAAGATTTTCTTTAACTTGCTCGCATCCTCTTAATAGGTAGTGATTATTCTGAACTTAACAACATCCTTGCTAGCTTTAGATGTATCTTTTAATAGCACAGCCCTTGATAAGGAGTTAACCCTTTTAAGTGCTTGTGTCAAAATCTGACTACTGTACCCTCTGGAACTAAACTTCTCCATGCTTTCCTTGTCAGCAAGTTGAAGAGGCAGTTACATAGATGACAGGCCTTGAGTTCCTTTTCTACCTCTCATGTAAATATTTAAATCAAACTCAATCTCAGAAAGCTCTCTTGGCGGCAACCATACCACGATGTCCTTTGTGAACCACTTCACTCATTTTCTGTCCTGAACTCTCCGGAATTAGGATTCTCAAACTTTGCAGTATTACTCATTCATGAGTTATAGACAGTTCCTCTTTAAAGTTTTTGTATTTGTGACCCAAACACCAACATCAGGGACGCCTTCAAAAACGCCACCCCCATACACCACCAACTAATCCGGTGTGCCAAGAAAGCCGCTTTCAAAGACCGACTAGATAACAACGCCCACAACAGCAAGGAATTATTCAACATCGTCAAAGAATTTACCAACCCATCAGCCAACTCCAATGACATCACCCCCTCTCAAGCCCTCTGCGACTCACTAGCTTCATTCTTCCACAACAAAATCGCAGACATCCACAACAGCTTCGACAACCTACCCGGAGACCAACCCACCCAACCTTCTGCAGGACCTTCACCCCCCTTGAACATCCTTAATGGCTGGAACCCAATCTCCACCGAGGACACTATCCCCCTGATGAACTCCATCCACTCAGGATCCCCTACAGACCCATGCCCTCATCACATCTTCAACAAAGCAGACTCCATCATAGCACCACACCTCTGAGACGTCATCAACTGCTCCCTCAACTCCGCCACTTCCCGGAAAGCTGGAAACACGCCGAACTCAGCGCCCTCCTGAAAAAACCCACTGCTGACCCCACCGAACTCAAAAACTACCGCCCCATCTCGCTCCTTCCATTCCCGGCCAAAGTCATCGAGAACGCTGTCAACAACCAGCTAGCCGCCTTCCTCGAAACCAACAAATCCCTCGACTCCTCACAGTCCGGCTTCCGAGCCAAACACAGCACTGAGACCGCCCTCATCGCAGCAACAGACGACACTCGAACCCTACTGGACAATGGCGACACAGTCGCCCTCATCCTCCTCGACCTCTCCGCAGCCTTCGACACAGTCTTTCATAACACCCTTTTACAGCGCCTCAGAAACATCGGAATCCAAGGTAAAGCACTGGAATGGATCACCTCGTTCCTCTCCGGAAGAACCCAGAGAGTCCGCCTCCCACCATTCAAGTCTGAGGCCACTGAAGTCATCTGCGGCGTACCACAAGGATCTTCACTCAGCCCCACCCTCTTCAACGTATACATGAGCCCCCTCGCGGCCATCGCACGCCAACACAACCTCAACATCATCTCCTACGCTGATGACACTCAACCGATCCTATCACTCACCAGGGACCCTAACACTGCCAAAACCAACCTACATGAAGGAATGAAAGAAGTAGCCGAATGGATGAAGCACAGCCGTCTGAAACTGAACTCAGACAAAACAGAAGTCCTTATCTTAGGTACCTCCCCCTCCGCCTGGGATGACTCTTGGTGGCCAGAGGCCCCTGGAAAAGCACCCATCCCGACGGACCACGCACGGAACCTGGGCGTCATCCTGGACTCCTCACTCTCTATGAACAGACAAGTCAACGCCGTCTCATCATCTTGTTTCAACATTCTTCGCATGCTCAAAAAAACATTTTGCTGGATCCCCACCGAAACTAGGAAAACAGTCACCCACGCACTGGTCACGAGCCGCCTGGACTACGGAAACACCCTATACGCCGGCACCACCGCAAAACTCCAGAAAAAACTCCAACGCATCCAGAACGCTTCAGCCAGAATCATACTAGACATCCCGCGTAAAGACCACATCTCTGGTCACCTGAAAAACCTCCACTGGCTCCCCGTCAATAAGAGGATTACTTTCCGCCTCCTAACCCACGCACACAAAGCACTTTACGAACTTGGACCCGAATGCCTCAACGCACGACTTTCCTTCTACACCCCCTCCCGCCAGCTACGATCCACCAACCAAGCCCTTGATACTGTACCTCGCATCAACAAAACCACTATGGGAGGTAGATCCTTCTCCTACCTGGCAGCTAAAACCTGGAACTCACTTCCCTCTCACCTTCGCCTCACTCAGAACCACCTAGCATTCAGAAAGCAACTTAAAACTTGGATATTCGACAATTAATTCCCCACCCTTCTTCAAGCGCCTTGAGACCCTCTGGGTATGTAGCGCGCTATATAAATCTTTGACTTGACTTGACTTGAATTCACCATCACTGGTGAGAGGTCGAGCATGTTATTTCCACAACTGATATGGAATTATATCTTTCAACTTCATCATGCCACTATCATGGCTTGTGGAAGTGATGATCTGGGTTAACAATATGGTAGCTGGAGTATTTGACTTTACAATGAAATTAATGTAGATTTCAGCCATCTTGAATGGAGTACCCTGGCTTCTAGAAAAGTAGTCATCAGGGTTTAGATCCTTCCCTGGATGTTGTACAATGGTGTAATGATACTCGTGTGATATGAGTCCCCACCGTTTAATGCAAGGAGGCATCTTGGCTTTTGGATTGCCAAAGATAGTCAATGAATCTTAATGATCAATTACCAGTGTAAAAGGCTTTCCATACAGGAATACATGGAAATGTTCACAAGCCTATACCACAGTCAAACTTTCTTTCTTGGGTTGGGAGTAAGCTTTTCTGTTATTATTATTATTATTTAAGAAGCTTATAAAGCGCGCAGCTACCCCCGTCGGGGGTGTCCCGGCGCTGAGAGAGCAAGAATATCACCAGAGGAGGCAACCCGGGTCCTACCCTGCAGCCCAGTGTAGCAGAAGCCCTCCTACTCAAGGTTGGGTGAACAGCCAAGTTTTTAATTTGCGTCTGAAGATCTGCTCAGACTCGATAAACCTAAGGTCCAGAGGGAGGTCGTTCCAGAATTTAGCCGCCGTCACACCGAACGTTCTGCCACCGCTCCGGGCTAGCCTGAATCTGGGAACAACCAGAAGACGTAGGTTATTGGACCTTAGGTTTCTATCAGACTTCGATAGTTTGAGTCTTTGGCTCAGGTAGGATGGGCCAATTCCGTGAATGGCTCGAAAGGCAAGGGTAAGGATTTTAAACTGAACTCTACGAGCAATAGGGAGCCAGTGTAAATCTTTCCGATATGCTTTGACTGAGTTGCGGGCAGGGATGTTTCCAATAAGCCGGGCAGCCGCATTTTGAACGATTTGTAATCGGTCAATGAGATAGAGGGGGGCTCCAGCATATAGGCTGTTGGCGTAGTCCAGATGTGCCGTAATGAGAGCATGGACAATTGTTTTACGGGAAGTCTGGGGAAGGTAAGGGAAGATCTTCCTGATCATGCGCAATTTGCCAAAGCAAGCTGCGGTGACTTTGTTAACCTGGGCTTTGCAGGACAAGGTGTTATCGAAAAGGAAGCCGAGATTACGGGCTGACTCTACTGGAGTTGGAGGGGGGTTCAGCACCGTAGGCCACCACAGGTTGGCTGGGGGGGCTGGTTTCTGACTAAAGAAAAGCACCTCGGTTCTGTCTGTATTAAGGGCCAGATGATTGGAAGCCATCCAGGTGCAGATGTTGCCAAGGCAGTTTCGAAAGTTGGAAAAATGCGAGTCAGAATGGTCTCTAAAAGAAAAAATGAGCTGGGTATCATCAGCATAAGAGACCACGCTGACTCCCCACGATTCGACTACCCTGGCAAGAGGGCCCACATACGCGTTAAA
This sequence comes from Lissotriton vulgaris, assembly GCF_964263255.1. Lineage (NCBI taxonomy): Eukaryota > Metazoa > Chordata > Amphibia > Caudata > Salamandridae > Lissotriton > Lissotriton vulgaris. The sequence continues at coordinate 1,940,437,710 of NC_141693.1, forward strand.
CAAAAGAGGGCTCAAGGCAGAGCCCTGAGGCACCCCGCAAAGAAGGGGTTTGTCTTATGACTCAAAAGGACGGAGAAGTACCCTTTGAGATCTCCCTGTGAGAAATGATTTGATCCAGGCCAGGGCTGTGCCTCCGATCCCCAACTGCTGCAACCTAGTCACCAGGATATCATGAGACACAGTATCGAATGCGGCGGACATGTCCAGGAGGACTAGCATGGCCTCCTCGCCTCTGTCCACCGATTCCCTAATCGTCTCCGATACCTCTAGCAAAGCAGTCTCAGTACTGTATCCCGTTCTAAAACCGGACTGTGAATCATGCAGCAGCTGGTTAGTTTCTAGATAAAGGGCCAGTTGTTTCTGGACCACTTTCTCCAGAATTTTGGCAGGTTTAGGTAAAAGGGAGATGGGACGGTAATTGCTAAATTGGGAAGGATCTCCATCTGGTTTCTTTAGAATAGGAAGCAGCCTGGCTTGTTTCCAAACTGAAGGGAAATGGCCATGATTCAAAGAAGAGTTCCATATAGCGAGGAGAGGGTTGATTAAAACAGGGGCTAGATTGACCATCACTTTCGCCGAAACTGGGTCCAAAGGAGATCCAGTCTTCACCTGGTTTAAAAGTGACAGGGCTGAATCTGAGGTCAGATCAGCAAAGGAATTAAAAGAGCAGAGCTGGGTGTCTGATGGACCCAGCTGGGGGCTGGAAGGTACGGGCTCAAAGGAAGACGATAGTTTGATGATTTTTTCCTGGAAAAAATCGGATAGTCCGTTGCAGAGACCCTGTGTGGGAGTAGATTGGGCTTTCAGGGCAGGCGGATTCACAAAATCCTTAACGATAGTGAAGAGGGTTTTTGAGGAATTCTCCGCCTGTTGGATAAGTTTAGAAAAGTAAGCTCTCATTATGGACCTCTTAAGTTTTTGAAATTTATTTAATGCTGTTTTATAGGCTGATTTGCTGATAGGGTCGTAGGACTTGTGCCATTTTCGTTCCAACTTTTGCATCTGCTCTTTTCCTCTCTCAGTGTGGAGGAGAACCAGGGAGCAGATGGGCGAGATCTGAAGGAAGTCAAAGGGACCAGGGGGGAAATACTATCTAATGCAGAAGAGAGGGCAGAGTTAAATCTCGCTGTTTCCTTGTCCAGGTCTTCCAATGGATTAAAATCATAGTCCAAACAGGTCTTAATGGCCTCACTGGTAACTTTGGACCATTTGCGTCCTATTTCTCTGTTTTGGACTAACTTCCACTGGCATATGCCACAATATGCCTTTGAGCATGGGGGTGTCTGCTGTGCTATGCTTGGATATCGCCTAACCCAACGGGGCTAGGGTCAACAATAATCTCCATGAAGCTCTGGATTGAAATAGGTTATTTCAGTAGCAGTTTAAATGGCTTATTTGATTTCTTGACACTTCTATCACATTCTTGTGACCACTTGAATAAAACGTTCTTCTTGGGTAACTCTCATAAGGGAATTCTTGTGGAAGCAAAGTCTTGTATGTATCTTGAACAGTAACAGGCCATGCTAAGAAATGAATGTATCATAGAAACATCTTGTGGATGATCAGCCTCGTACTTTAGCAGGATCAGGTGTCATACCCCCATCAGAAAAACTATGGTCAAAGAACTTTAACTTTGTCTTGCGGCACTCATACTTGTCTGCAATCAAAGTTAGGCCTGCATCAGTCAGTAAGGGATAGCTCCGAAATTCAATATGTCATTGCCATCGTTGAATGCATTTACAACTGGCTGTATGATACGTCCAATGATGTTTTGGAAAACTTCTGCAGCCAATGACACACCAAAACTGAGTCTTTTATATTGAAACAGACTGCCAAGTATAGAAAAGGTTGTAATATACCTGCAATCTTCATTGAGTTCCAACTGATTATAACCTTTATTTAAATCTAAATGAGAGAATACCTTTGCACCATTAAATTGCGTTATCATGTCAGCAATATGTGAACCTGGATGTTGTTCTCATTCAGTTGCCTCGTTTGCTTGGCACATATCAATGTATATGCATACAGCTCCTTCAGTGTCTTTTTTTAGGACACTACTACTATGGGAGAAGCATTTAAGTTATTTTTCAACAGCTTCTTGTAAATAAAAAGCAACTAGGCTATGTCTCTTATCAACAAGACGGACATCGTCAATAATGTGTAACTTTGCTTTCATAGTCTTTATATTTCCCAAACCATAAAACGATGAAGGAAAATGATTAACTATTTTGTGGTGAGCATTCATGATGAAATCAGTCCCATATCTGTAGTGGTACTGAAACTGGGCATGAGCAAAGAAGCGCTTGCCGCTGAACCTTGAAGCACATAGATAGGTACTTGCACCTTTGTTTTCTTGTGTTTCAATGCCGCTATAAAGGTACCTTGTGTTTTTATGGTCATCAATGCAGCCCAAGTATACACTTTGGTTTTTGATGGCGCAGGTCGAGGCAAGGGAGACAATTTATTATATTTCTCTTCAGGCATTAAGTTTATTGATGTGCAATTGTTGATGATGAAAGGTATCAAGTAGTCAATAATTTTTATTGTCATTTTTGGACAATGTTTATATGACTGTGGTGCCTTAGCATGTCGACTTTTCTTTGACTGACATTTTTCTTCTCATTCAGATAGTCTGACATAGCCATGTTTCTCTGAGGTAAACACTGACATGGCACAAGCGTCTTAACATAAAAGGGGCTTTATTTCATCACTTCGAGTGGCTGCAGGGGAGAGGCCAGAGGCCGGGGCGCGAGCCGGAGCAGACGGGCCTCAAACAATTCTGCACTTTTTCGTAAAGACAGCCGAAGCGCGGCCTTATACGACGTACGAGCAGACGGGCCTCCAGCAACAGTGGCAAGGTGGGAAGAGGGGCTTTGGGAAGTTGAGGGGGGGGACAGGCCATCAACTATACAATATGGTAAAAAAAGGGATGGGGGCGGCATTTTTCAATTCTCGCCTAGGGCGGCACAACACCTAGAAACGGCCCTGGGATCGCTCAAGATATAGATGGGTCTGTAAGCACAAAGCTGAACACTTCTTCTTGAACCACCTTCAACGAGTGTGGTATTATGATGACTCTCTTCAGAGCATTCAGTAAGTAATTTATTTCTCTTCGTCTAAATACCAATTTGCATTTTGTAACACCTGGTTGTTTTCCACCTTGCATCGCTTTTGCTGGCAGCATTATTTTGCAAGTTTTGATTATCAGCAGCTGCTCTTCATAAACCAGATTGATTCTGCTTTCAACGTTAACCCTTCATGGATTCTACAATTTTTCCTTCCGTGGCAGCAAGGTACCTTTATGTATGGCTTGAGCAGCAGATTTCCGACCATCAACTTGTAAATTCTTTGCAACGCTTCTGTTGTCTTCATTTGCCTTACAGTGGCTGGAGTTGCACTTTGACTCCACATGCATGAAGCGGTGATTCAATTTGTCTACAGTGACACACATGGCACAAACGAGCAGTTTGCTTTGACCACAGCAAACTCTCTGGGAGAGCACGGTCGTTCTTCAGGTTACTTATCCCCTATCTTGTTGTCATTTGTGGCATAGTCCCAGCCCGGGTGCCTGCCAATGACCACGCCACAGACGGAGCTTCGTGTTACATCTCTTTATTCTGTTGTGTGTACCTGCAAAAAACAACATTCTAAAACAAGCTTTCATGGCATTGCACTCTAACACCTACCTCACAGCTCTATGGAGTCCATTAGACACCAAAACGGTTGCGTCATAAAATATCGCAAGACACTGCAGGAAGCGTGTACTGCAAACTCTTGTAACTCTGCATGAGTTTCAAGCAAGAAATACATTTAGTCTGAGTCTTAACTAATATTTTGAGGGATCAGTTAATGGTGCACACATCTAATAAAACTGAACTCCGGAAAAACTGTGGGAAGTTATTTTTCAGGTAATTGGCAAGCAATGTGAAGTGATGTTAGTGGATTCTGTTATCCACTATTACGTAACATTACACTATTATCACATAATTGATTGATCAAGAAATTCAAAACGCACATGGTTTTTCTGAACCCAGGTGTCCGGGCAGTAAAGACTAGTCATAAATGGAGCAGATCTTAGGGTAATGGCAGTGGATTTCAAGCTTTGGCAATAGTATAAAAAAAGAATAAACTGTTCATTATAGCATGGTAAATTTTAGGTATACAAAGAGGATGAGCAGATTCGTAACACTGATATGTGACAGTCTGTTAACAAGTCAATAGGTGTTTTAAGATAGAGTAGAGCAGTGTGATAGGAGGTCATGTACAAAAGGTAGTTAGTAGACACTGTGGTGATGGATAGAGATGCTGGCGTGTCTACTCAAACAAAGGATCAAACTGGATGCAGGATTCTTGATGAAGTGGAGTTAAGTCAAGCAAGATTGACAAAGAACTAGAAAGAGTGAGTTACAATAATCCAGCCATTCAAAAATTAGAGAATGGAATCTCTAACAATGGATTGCCACTTTTAGAATGTGATCTTCACACCAAGTTAGACATATAAATGAGGGTAGGAACAGATGATCTGCAAAGGTTAATGACCTGAAATAGAGACAGCCTAGAATTTAGCACTAATATTGATTCTTAAATCACATTGGAAAGTCTAAATCTGTATTAATTTGGGGAACTTAAATAGAACGTTGTGCGTTGACTTGTACCCATGTCCAATATAAACGTTTTTGGATTACACCTTTTGTAACATCATTCAAGGATATTATTTTTGAAAATATTCTTTTACTTTACAGTCTGGATTGGCAGTTTTCCAACGTGTGCTGAAAAAAAGGAATGGGAATGTATGATAGAACAAGAGACTTCAACTAAGGTGGAAAATGTCCCATATTTGTGGTGAAAATGGACATGGAATTTCACAAATGGAAACAAAATTGTGACATTGGGGGCCTTTGTTGAAGCAGCACACCAGCCGTGACGGGAACGGCTTTGGAAGCATAATTCCCTACCTCCTGACTCCTGTATCTCCCGTTTTCCGCCGAGAGGGGAACGGCTTGCACTTTCACCGCCGTCCACCCGGTGCAGCAGCAGCTGGGGAACTACATCACCCTGCTGCCCCGGGGGTGGACGTGGCTGCTCTGACGCCTCACACGCGCCCAGAGGCGCCTTATCAACCGGGAGCGCCTCTCGCACCACAAGTCGCGCGCGGGAGCGCCCCGGGAGAAGCCCGGGACAAGGGCGGGACAGTCTGTGATAGTCCGGGAGAGACAGGGGCAGGTCTGGGCCGCCCCCCTGACAACTGGTACACCCCTATTGAAGAGCTCGAGTGACACCAAGGTACTGTCTGTAGTAACGTTATTAACTGGGTGCAGAACATTACGGAAGTGTCAAGGTACTATTCCAAGAAATGGGCAAAAGGAAAACAACTGTGGGGGGGCAATGACACTGCTATCCAAAAAATGGGGAAAAAGGCAAAAAAATCTAAAGCCCAACACGCTGCTTCAAACTGTGTACTTTCCAGTATTGAATCACTGGTAGAGGAGTGCGAGGGGATATTGAAGGGGGCACCGAACCCAGAAGCGTTGGGCTGTTTAGATAGTTTAACTAATGGCGCGACCCTGAAAAATAATAAAGTAATTCCTGGTATTTTTCTAAAAAAAACACTGTCCAAAAGCCCCGTGGCGGAAATTCACCCCCCTCCCCAAACACCTCCGTTCCCTATCGCCCAAACACCCCAGGGCTGCGACAAGCTAAGAACAGGGGAGAGCCCGCCGGAAACCATTGAGGGACCCGATCTGGGTGGGGAGAAGTTGGTGGGAGAAGATGGGGTTTTATGTACCAATAGTTTTGCTGTACTTGAAGGGGATTCTATAGAGTTGTGCGAAGTGATAAAACAAACCACCAGCCCAAGGAAACAAACTTCAGGGGGCATTGTCGACTGCCTGAGTTGCCAGAACTTTAAAGGAAGCATCCTAAAGAAATTGGGGTCCTTGGGAGCAGAATTAGCTCTAATTAAGAAAATGTTGCTAGATCTAACTAAACAGGGGGGCAAGGATGCTGAAAGAACCAGACAGTCACTATCTCCAGAGGTAACCTTAAAAAACGCTGATCTAGAAATAACAAAATCCGTTGGTTGCCGCAAAGCAACAGGGCTGTCGGGTACCCAAATCCCCCAGTCATCAGGGGGGAGTCTTAATCCGACAAAATCTACCACCAAGCAAGTAGCCCCTTCAATGGGCCTTAGGCCAACAGAAGGCGCTGTGGCAAAACAAGCCTCTTTAAACGAGAATATTAGGTCAGCCTCGGGATGTTATATGAATAAACCTACCACCGATCTAGAGGCTGCAAGGCAGCAAGGCTTGCCAAATGGAGCCAAGGACCATCTGGGGATGAGAAAAAATGAAAGCGATCTAAGGGGGCGATATGATCTGGCTACGAGAGGATCCAAAGTCATCAATGGCCAGAGCATGTCATTATATAAACCATCTATATGACAGGGGTACCGAGGTTAAAACCTAATCTCCATGAGAGTAGAGATTCTGTGTGCAATAAAGCCATTCCCTGGCTGCGCCATGTGAGAGGGTGCAGATCAGTGATTAGGGAGGACCAGATTAAAGTTTCAAGACTGTCCCTGTTTAGTTCAACAACTGATTGCATTGAAATACAATTGGACAACATGGCATTAGCAGAAAGCGTAGTATCCCTTGAATATAGATCCTCACCCCCTGCACATTCAAACATACAAATTAGGCAGTCTCCTTCATGGCCCAAAGTCAGTATTAGCGATGACTCAAACCTTAACAACAACGACTGACTAGGGAATAGTATGCAATCTCTCAACATACCATATATCCACCAACTAGGAGCCATTAAGCACGAATATAAGATCAATGTGAATGGCTTTGCAGCAGGGGAGGAAGATTTAAATGAAGCTGCTCCAGGCTTGGGTAGAAAATGTAGGGACACAGAGATAAACGAGATAAATCTACTGGAGGAAAACCTAGAGTCCCAAGCTCCCACTAAAAGTACAGATGAGAACACAAGAACAATGAATCTCATCTCTTGGACCATAGCGGGCCTCACTAAAAAACTGGATACCCCCGAATGGAACAAACTTATCAATAGGTTTGAGATTTGCTTGTTCCAAGAAACATGGAGCATGATCCCTCTTCACAGAAATGGCTACGCTACCTACTTTATACCAGCAGCGACGGTAGGGAGAGGCCGCCCCTCTGGCCGCCTCCATATATGGAGCAGTGTGGCCCTAAATTGGGCCGTAAGGGTAAATAGGCTACCGTCAGATGATATACTCCTTCTTTTCCTTAAAGACCCACATGTAGCAACTCCAGTAGAACTGTTCTGTGTATATGCCAGGGGTACCCCGGGTGGTCATATCTCCCCAACAATAGCAGTTCTTGAGACAGCTCTAGCAGGCATTCACCCCCTGGCCACTATCATCATAGGTGGAGATATGAACTGTAGATATGAACCCCTAGCTGAAGAAGATCTGGCGGGAGCCAGCGATGAGGACATAAGGCACTCCATCCCTCCACTAAATCTGCCCCCCATTAAGAAATGGTCTGCTAGAGCCATACAACTGAATGCCTTAACGCTAGAACACAAATTACGTGCTCTAAATGGGAGGACACCCTCAGACCCCAATGGGGCGATGACATATAACAGACTATCTTGTCCGTCGCGCATTGATTATATCATGCTCGACATTAGTTCCTGGGGGAACCTAATAGATATGGAGGTTTTGGAAATGCAGGATAGTGACGACAATCCACTTTGCATGAAAATTAAAGGGCTAAACAAAGTGGTAGCGAGGAACGGCCCACCAATGCTCTCTAAAGAAGTAACCGTCACGCACTGCAATCGAAAGCTAAAATGGAATAAAGTCCGGTGTAATGAAGATACACTCTCTAGCATTAAGGAGTTAGTTCAAGCTGGAACAATTGATCTAGCGGCCTCTGAGACCATGAAGACAATCGTTCCAGGTTGTAAAGGCTGACCCCTATAAAAATCTAACAGAGAAGATCGGGCCTTCTTTATGATGGGTGCGAAGAGAGGGCTTACTAAGAGTAATTCTGGTAAGAAGGGAACCCCGTGGTACACTGCAGTTTGCAGGGCTAAGAGAAGGGCGATTGCATTTGCAATTAGGAAGAAAGACCCACTAGCTGTAAGAGAAGCCCAAAAAGACTACCAGAGAACCATTAAACTGGCTAAAAAGGAGTGGGAGGAAGACTACTGGCAAGAACTCAAAAAAGCGGCCTGCTTGAAAGACTCCACTATATTTTGGAATCTAATAAATAGTTATGAGAAAGGAGGTGCAGGACCTATGCCAATCCATATCACTGAAGACTAATGGTACTTGCACTTCGCAAAATTGTACTGTGAGGCAGAACCCTTAGGGCAAGGCACACTGCCAACAAACACCCTTACACTAGAGCCCTCTGGTATATCCGAAACCTTTCTCGTTAGGGAAGTACAAGAGGCCATCTTAAACATTTCCCCGGGCAAAGCAGCTGGCCCGGATGGGCTACCTGGCGACCTACTCCTGCATGCACCTGAATTATGGTCGGACTTCATCGCCAACCTAATGAATTTGTTAGTCCAGGGAGATCCTATCCCGGAGTCGTGGAAGGGCGCGGAGGTAGTGACCATATTCAAGAAGGGCAATAGGGAGGACCCTGCCAACTATAGACCAATAAGTCTAATCGTTGTAATTCAGAAAGTAGTTGGCAGGGTCATTGTCACAAGAATAGGAGCCTGGGCCGAAGAAGGCAGGACACTCTCCCATTTTCAGGCCGGTTTTAGACAGAACATGGGAACAATTGACCAGGTCTTTAGGTTTTGTGCTGTACATTGGAAGACAGTGTTTGTTGCCAAGGGCAGCCTATACCTGGCTTTCATCGATTTAAAAACAGCATTTGACCTAGTCACACGTGAAAAGCTGTGGAAGGTGCTTGTTGACATGGGGTTCCCCACCTACCTCTTGGACTTGATTGTAAGGATGCACCAGGGAAATTATGTCAGGATCAGATGGGGGGACCAAGGGCAATTAACAGGGAGGGTGCCTGTGCAGAGGGGGGTCCGCCAGGGTTGTGTGATGGCTCCGACACTGTTCTCCCTCTTTATTAATGGGGTGGTGGACCATTTGAGGGAGGACCCTGCGGATGCCCCAGTCCTGGCGGGGGTGAAAACACCAACCCTACTCTTTGCAGATGACACCCTCCTCCTGTCCAAAACCCCCTCGGGACTGCAGAAGCTACTGGATAGATTTACCATGTTTTGCGACGAGAGGGGCTCACTGTCAACACATCTAAAACGAAATTGATGGTGTTGTCTGCTCAAAAGAAGGCAAGGAAAGTGCACATAACAGTAAATGGGTACCCATTTGAGGTGGTGGAGGAGTTTGACTACTTGGACGTTAGGATTAACAACCAAATGAAATGGGACACCCATGTGGCCAAAATGCTCCTAAACCTCAAAAGAGCCTCAGGAGCGATCCTAAGAAACCAGCACCTATCTACTAGCAGGCCTGTAACCCCTGCTCTGGTAGCATACGAGGGCAAGGCTGTTGCCTCCGCTGTCTATGGTTCAGAGCTGTGGGGAGGTGAGAACACCACTGAACTGGTAAGGGCAGAAACCAAGTTTGTGAGGGACCTGGTTGCTCTCCCCCTCTCCACGCTGCTAAAATCTCTCTTTTTAGATATGGGAAAACATTCCATTGCTGATGTGCTGTGCCTTCGCCCTTTGCTGTTCTGGGTGCGTCTGCGAAGGACGCCAGAACTGGCAAATTATGCGTTGGTCTTGGACGAGCTTTTCACACTGAGCAGTGCGAACAAGATACCGTGGCTAACCAAACTTAAGCAGCTTGTTTTGAAGCTAGGTTTGGGAGAATTCTGGACCACCCAGTCCCCTCCCCACAAGCATATAATCAAAAAAATATATTGGGATTGGGTCCAGGAGGAGGAAATAAAACATGCTAAGTGGGGGGCATTTTAACAACCGACTTCATGGAATTCAAACCCAGTAAAAAACTTGAGCCCTTCCTAGATTTTATCCAAAACCCTAGGGACAGGTCTCTCTTCCTGAAAATGAGATACGGGACCCTACCCCTGAAAAACTTTACTGAGGGATGGAAAGGAATGGGGCACATGCCCATTCTCCCAGCAGCCCAGGATGCCCATGTACAAGCGAATCACTTCCACACTTTCTATTCGCTTGTAGGGCTTATAAAAGACCTAGAACAAAATGGTTAAAACCGGTATGTAGAGAGCTGGGTGTGAGAGAGACCAGAACTGCCCTGCGTATGCTCTTGTCAGATGTCACATCTATGCTAGTTGTATGTGGGGTCGCTAAATATCTAGCCAGTGCGTGGTTCATCCGCGCCAGACTGCTGGCTTAAGACAAGAGAAAGGATGAGCTGCAAAACTGATGTATACACCGATTCCTGCTAATGTATTATTGAACCCATTGTTTTAAATGTAAATATTTTGATTTTTATCTTTTTAGATCATGGTATGAAATGCATTGAATAGTAAATTTTTAATATGTGTTTTTATGTTTGTATTGTTTGTACTTTTATGATATGTAAATATCGAATAAAGTAGTACAACAACAATTGTGACATTAAATGTATTATTGGAGCACTGCAAAACTAAGGCCGACTGGCTGTTTTTGGACTAATGCAATGTACAGAAAACCAAGACAATGAAGAGTCTGATGTAGGGGACATTCAAGTATAACAAATGCTGGCAAAGTCAATAGGTCTTGTCTATGCATGAGCTATTTCCTTTGCCAATGTCTTTTAGCCATGTTGTACAAAGGCAACTCAGATAGTAGCGATGTGTGAGGGGTAGAAGCAACACGGACAATGGGGGTGGGAAGGAAGAAACAAGACAGGGAAAGAAGAAAGGAAAAATAGTATCTCAATCACAGAGCAAGCAATAAAGGACATTAATCAAAATTAAGCAATCAGTACCTGGTCAGTGCTCCACCGAAAGAAAAGCAAGTGAAACTGGCATGCACTGGCTAATTAGTATGCAGCAAATAAGGGTGACAATTAAGCCAACAAATGGTAAGCAGTGGGCAGACTCCAAGCCACTTGCAGTAAACAAAATCTCTTGCAAGCAACAGAGCATGCGAGTTGTCTTAGGAAAGACCAAAAACAGGGATATATGTATGCTCTAAGTACATACACAAATTATGTAGGATTGTAGAGCCCATGCCATTGGAAAAGTGTTATGCTGGAAAACAATAATAATAAGATGTGTATTTTCGACTAGGAGAGTGGGGAAGCCAAAATGGGCTGTCCTATCACTGAACTTGTTTGTTTTCAGGGTGTTTTATGGTGTGTTTGCTATGAAACAGAAGCATGCAGGCTGATGCACAGGATCATGATAGATCACAAACAATTAACGCATTTGTTTATGAACAGAGGAAATGGGCTGGCAACGTCAACAATTGCTGTGCAGAGTTTAAACCTTACGGATTCGAGTTTCAAAGAGGCATTTGCAGCAAGGAAGGGTACCATGGGGTGAATGCTTGCTATGTGTAAAGGCACAGCAGGAAGGTGGCTATTGACGACAAAGTTCAGTGCGGTGGAAGGAAGAGGGAAGATGCTGTGCAAATGTTAAGCAATAGTTTTGTAGTAGTTGGGAGATGGGAAAAGAGAGTGAGCCCCGTGGGAACTTGGGCCAGGAGATGAGGTATTTAAGAGCGGGATAATATGAAACATGTCTATATGTGTACAAAGCTTTTTGTGAAGAAGGGAGTATGGGAGAGCAGGTAATATGAGGGGAGAGAGTCACATTGGTGGCGCATGTAGCTTTGAAATATGAGGCTCGCAGCAGATGTGATAAGGCCCAGGAATTGATGGCTCTGCCTCTGAGTTCAGAAAGGTTTGCTCATAGGTCGTGGTGGCATCGTACGTTCTCGACCCATGGTCTTGGAATAGGATTATATATATTTAAAGTTGCTCATTGCCCGCATTTACTAGGTGGATAAAAACAGTGATTAATTTGAGCAGTTGATTGTATGTGGTGGCCACCAGAACTCACTCATTTTTGGGGTCCGACGCTTATTTTTCCTCTTCAGACACTTATTGAGAGCGAGAGATGGAAAGAGACACAAAGGGGAAAGAAGGCGGAAGAGAAAGACACAAAAGAGTCGCAAAGGGAGAAAGAAGAGACCGGCAATAATGAGATAAAGGGGCAGCAGGGAGTGTCTGGAAGTTTCTTAAAAAGGCATGAGCTGAAGCCAAGTATGCAGCTTTGGTATTCGGCAGGATGACAGTTAAAAGCACCAGACATGGGCTTCTGAACAGCACTTTGGTCGCTGGTACTCATTCATTTAAAAATTAAGCACTGGGTAGCAACAGGATTTAAGACAGAACTGATGGCTAAGAAAGTGTAGGGGTTCATATGGGAAAGGTCAATTGAAGAAATGGTAAAAGATAATATTGTACAATGTTTATACAATCAAAATACAATCAAAATGCCAATATACACAGCAGCTGCTTTGTACAAACCCAAGGCAAGTTGTGTAGAATTAAAGATGGTAAACAGCTTGTTAAAGCTGATGGTCTATTGCGTAAGAAGGATGTGGATATATGGGCTTCTGGCACTTTGGCATGCTCTACTTCCAGGGTTAGTCTTTTTGAATTGATGAGGAGAGAAACAATGCAACCCCAGATGGTTTGGCATGGAAGGGGAGGTATAAATAGATAGGGAAAAGACAACAAGCTTTGTTGACGAGAAACGTCAAACAGATAAGGAGAATGGTATTAAGTTGGAGGTGGGTGCAAACAAGTGGAATGCACAAGTGGGTGATCCCGTAAGAGTGATTAAGTCGGAGGGAGGCGTTTTTATTTAAAAAATGTAAAGTGGGCTTTGGCTTGGTTTTGTTGGAAAACTGGTTCTTAATAACTGGGTTTTGTGGTGGAGGCGACTTGGGAAGGAATGGGGAGGTAACAGAAGTGAAGCTAAGGTTTCTAATATTCTTTGAAGTGTGCGACTAATGGAAACTTGGATGCAATTGTATACTGTTGTGCTATTTGTATATCTATTAACCTGGCATTGCACATAGGTAGCAAGTGAAAAGGAGATGTGTGCAAGCTATGTCCAAAAGGGCTTTGATTAAGTGAGTGTTTATTGCTTGATTAATTGAAATCGTTACAATGTAAATAATTACAAATATTATAACCCACAGTAGAGGAAAATGACAGTCAGGTCCAAAAAGGGAATGTGCTGTAGCATAAAAAATGTGCAGTGTTTGGATTCATGCTCTTCCCTCATAATAGACAAGCTAAAATACTTTGGGTTGAGCTCATTTAGTCACTAGTGCAAACATAATTAAAACTAACCATAAAGGCCATGTAAGGAGTTGACCAGCAGGCTTCATCTGTGTGCAACCGCGGGAGGAATAATCTTCATAAAGTGCATGTGCGTAAAAAACAGATGTTAAAACCAACGTGTGAACATTTTGTAAACATAAGGTAGGTACCTGCAAACCAACTGAGCCATAAAAGTGCCAGTTCTTGGGCCCCCATCATCAGGCCAATCCTAGTAAGAGGCCCACCCCCACTCGGCGAAGAGTCGTCAGTGCTCTTCCAGCTGTTTGGATACCTGGGTGAGGAACCTCACTACCTGGCAAGGTAACAAGACTGACTTGTACAGCTCTTAAAGGTGGCGGTAGAATCATCGCTTGCTTTTGGAATAGGAGGACCGGGCCGGGCACCAAGAAAGCAGATGCAATAAGCTTTCTTTTTTGAATCTGCATAAGCGACAATCGTTGTTAGACCAAGACTGCTTCCAAGTGAGGACCAAGTATATATTGGATTTCATGGGCGAAATGTTTGATGCAAAAGTGGCTCATGGGTTGGGGGTTGAGTGCAGGTAAGTTAGATATTGGGATGAGGGAGGCAACAGCTTGCAGCAGTGTTTGTTCATTGCAGCTTAGTATCTACAACTTGCAACTTGTTGCACATGAGCTCTGTTTACTGGGGGGGAGAGCAACAGACAACCTTCTTATTACTGCTTAATTGTCAGCCTCAGTGGCGGCTGGAATGAAAGGAATATAAGGAGGGCAGGGAGAAGAGGGAGGGGCAAAATGAATGTGAAAAACAAGTTTAAAAAAATAATCCCACCTACCTTCTTGGTGCGACTTACTCCTCCTTGCTTGGACCTTCTCCAGGCAGGCAGGCTCCAGGAAACTACAGTAACCAATCCTGACGCTGCTCTCATGTTGCATGAGAACAGAGCCAATATTGGAGGGAGCGGAGCGGCCTCTCTTGCCACTCCCAAGGACATTGGAGCCCTATGTTGTCTCTAACTTAGCCGTCTTAGACAGTTGGCTTAGAGAAGTTTAAAATGCGCATGTCTGGCTAGCCGTCGCAAGACAGCTGGCCAAAAAGACATGCACACTTTAAACCTAAGTGCCCTGCCCATCACTGATTTCTGCTTCTGCCTGACTGGCAGCTGCAGACAGCCCCGCCACCCGTCCTGATGCTCGGCTCAGGATGGGGTTTGGAAAAATAAAATGGAATTAAATGAACATTTATTACTTTTTTATTTTTCCATCTCTGGGGGCAATGTTTTAGTGGGGCGACGCAACTCCACCTTAATAGAGGAGCCACCCTCAGCCTCCTCTTTCCCTCCCACATCTGTGCTTGGCACATGCACTGGAAGGCGTGATGCAGAGACTCAAAGCAGCCGAGTGGCCATGCCAACAAGGGTGCAGAAGGTTACTCCCATGTGGGCGACCCCGAAAGAATGCAAAAATGGGCAGGAACTGCAAATTATGTTGGTTAGTGTTTCCATAAGTATGAGTCTGGCACAGAGCCAGTCTATTTCATTCACTTGCAGCACCACAGCTGTAGAGAGAGGACGGCAGGAGAGGATCTTCAGGCAGGGCGTGATTGCAAATGTTGTAGAAGAAATGGTTCACAAGCTCTTAACCCCTTCCACGCTGATGACGAGCTGGGCTCGTCATGGCGTAGCCTCCTCGTACGCTGATGACGAGCCCAGCTCGTCACGTAACATGCGATTTAAAAAATCTCAGCATGCGAGCGGAATTCCGCTAGCGCGCATGAGGTTAATATCAGTTTCCCTTTCCTTGGCCCACCCTGGGATTTTCCCTACAGTGCAGTTGACGATCAGTGAGCCCTGTGGGTTCCGTGTTTCAGTGTTGTTTACCAAGTCAGAACACCAGTTCTCTGCTATGTTTTGTCCTTGGCCAGGCACTAACTCTCCCAGACGGGGTGGAGGCAATATCGCAACCCTCACCCGAAGCATAGTAAGGTACTTAGTACACATTGCAATCAATAATCACGCCATACACATTTTGTTGACAAACAGTTTGCTGCAGATTTATGTCATACATGAAGTATGCCAATGTGGTAAGTTAAATGACGGGCGATCCAAGGGCAGGCAGCAATGAGTAACCAGAGCTGCCCGCCAGCCTGATTAGCCAAACGGCAGTGTGGCCAACCCAATTGCTGCAACTATTTATGTTGGGATTATCCCCCTTAAATACCGTGGACCACTACTCCATGACTTTACTCACACCTTTCTAGGGTTGGGACATTGCAAGGCAAACTCCTGCTTGCTCAGGCTTACAACTGCCCGAAGGACTAGCAGGGCGCCAATGTTTCCATCCAGGGTCCTGCCGTAAAGACTCCTGGTGTTTTGCATAAAGCACCCTTGCTGTAGCCCTCAGTACAAATTAGCCTCTGGATCATCCTGTTTCAATGTCGGCAACACAAAGTAACATATTAACACATTCAGTATATTGCCCCGCTATCCCGCCAGCACGCTGGGTTTGCGGTAGGGAGGGGGACTGAGTATCCAGGACGGCCAGTGGGTCTGCAGGTATAAATAACTGGCTCCTGCCCCTTGTGCACCGGAAAATTACCCAGAAGACATCAGACATGGGAGACTCCTGTAGTGGGTCCCAGAGAGTGGAGCAAGGGGATGTGCCGGAATGCGACACTAAGGTGGCCACCCTCACAATCGGCACACTCACCAGTGACAGGTTTTCCACCAGGTCTTAAGAAAAGATTAGGGAGGCCAGCTATATGGGCACTAACAGTGCACCTCACTTTTGGAGGGTGGATTTCCAGCACCCATATTTGCTGCCAGACATCCCACCACTGGCATCGGACAATGGTGGATTTTGTCTCAGAGTGTTTCTCCACCAAAGTGGCCTCTGCCGTGTGGACACTGGTGAATCAAGCTCGGCTCCCTGGTCAGATGCACTTTTTTGGAATGATGAGTGTGGCTGATTTCAAAACCTTGTGGAAAGTCCCCCAGACTGGCAAATGGAAACGCAGGTAGTTCGAAAGGTCAACTCAGCCCTCCTGGTAATTAAATCCCCGGGCTGCAGGTTGGCCAGGGGCCATACACCCAATTCGAAGCTCGCAGAGTTGTCTGGCAGGCTGTTGGTATCCATTTGAGAGCCTTGAGCCTTGAGCCTTGAGTGACAGACAGCCAGTACAATGAGGGAGACTCGGTGTGGCTGTGAGCGTATCACCCATACAACTGAGTGGAGAGAGGCTGGTGTGGAGATAGCATGAAGCTGGCTCACATGAGAGTGGGCAAATGGGTCAGTAGCCAATCACTGGTAAAGGCCTTTGTGGAATCCTGACGGCATTAGGGAAGGACTAGACTCTTCATGGCATGTGAGACGAGTAGGAGATGTCTCTCCAATTCCGGCACAGCAAGTGCCATAGCTGGGGGCACTGTTTTTGGGGGCGGAAGTTGTGAGCAAGTCGTGTCTGTCGACTACTAAAAATCCCCCTCCGCCCCTCGCGCCCCTCCGTGAGAGCAAGCTATCTGTCAGCCATAAGACAACCCCTCCTTCCCCGGGACAAGTCAGCCGCCACCGCCCAGTGCTTTTGCCAGTCCCGAGTGCCAAACTTAGGGTCCGCCCCAGATGGCAGTAGGTATAGCTACACCACTGGGCACAGCCACTTAGCTGCCTGCTGTAGAGTGTTGTTTGACTGGTGAGGGTTCTGGGGCACTGCTAGACTGTATAGTTCCAGTGATCCACAGTCAGAGAAGAAGTTTAATGTATCAGCTAAGTATGTAGTTGCACAACATATTTTACATTTGGTTATTTTTAGATGAGCGTCCTAGAAACATAAGGATGGTTTGCTGTATAGCCACATCATTGACCCCGCCTCCACACTTGACCCCACCACTATTGACCCCAATTACACTCAAGATCACAGTCTTGTTACTTTTTATACGCTTCGATTACTGACAGTGCCAAACTAGCAACCCCAATGATGAAGCCTGCCACTGAGGGTCAATCCTCGTGGGTGAGGGGTCTCTGGAAAAAAAAGTATTTTTTCTAGACAAGCTAGTGCAGCGGCCCCTCGCTGTATCCTATCAGCTTCCCCGGGGGAGGTTTTCTTCGAATTACTCGATTTTAGTTTTGCTACATAACTGTCAGGAGGATAAACCTAGCCTCTGCCTCCTTCTCTTCTTTATTTGTAACTATTTAGACAGCGCACAGCTGTGGGAGTTCTTCTTCCCTTTCTCCTTTTTTGTTTTAACCCCACAAGACAACACAAGTATGGCCGAAATCACAGGCCTCAGCTTCTTAGAAGAGGAGGTAGAAATGATTCTATCTACGATATCTCCATTTAATGAGACACTGACCTCGGAAACAAGTGCAACAGGTCCCAGCTGGGATGAACCAACAGAATTGAAAAGAAATCAAATCAAGACCATGACCCATGGCATCATGATGATGGAGTACCTGAGGGTGAATGGGGCACCCATGGTTTAATTGTACGCAACTAGCCATTTATTTTCCAACAGGATAAAGCCTTTAAAAAGGAATGGTCCCATATTTCTTGGCACTGCACCAGGGATTGGCTGGTCCTGATTATAGGAACGGCCGCCCAGCTATCACAGGAAATGAAGGAAGAGATTTCATACAATTGAAGTACGTCTAAAGTTGTACCAATCTGTCACGGAATTGAAGAAAAGACTAGAGAAGCTGAACAAAACGATGCGTAGCTTAAGATGATTTTAAAGGATACCAAATTCCAGAAATTCAAGAAGGACTCAAAGAATGTAATGCCTAAGAAAGTCTACCCCTACATAAGGGAAGACTATAATCCATCAGTCAGGAATCCAGGATATAGTACATATACTGATGGGTCAGACAGAGGTTCTGTAGCTCGGACTCCAGTAACAACAGGAGAGGCAATTACAGGAACATGCAAAATCGTGAGAAATTGATGGGACATCAAAGTGGTCAAGGACGAGGATAGCCATGTTTCCAAGGCCCCCCACCCTATCCAGGCCCCTTTTTATGTGCCACAACAATTCCAACAACAGCTGTATGCATGCCGACCGATTGCATCTGGTATGCTTTCGATATTGGAAACCCTTTCCAAGTTTGCTAATGCCTTTTGGTGACCACTGGTCCAAGGTACAAACACATATCTACAAGACACAAAAGCAGTCCTATGTCTTCTCAAGGATCTACAGTTCAACCCTGTAACCAGCATTCTAATAGGTTTGGACGTTGAGAGCTTGTATATAAGCCTCCCACACAAAGAAACATTGGACATCATCAAATAAGTCCTGTATGAAGGGAACTGGACATATCACACCCCAAGATACCTGGTGCTAGAATGCTGCAAGTGGGCATGGACGGAAAATGTATTTTGTTTTGAAGACACCCTGTTCCGCCAACAACACAGGAGCAGCATGGGGAGTACTTTTGCCACTAGTGTCACAGGATTATATGTACACCACTTAGAAACACACAAAATCTTGGCAGAAACCAACCCATTCCTCCAACACATAACACTTTGAAAAAGGCATATAGACAATATACTTTTGATATGGCAGGGTGCAGAGTCAGCAGCTGATAATTTCATAGCTTGGCTCAATCTTCAACACACGTTCCTCAAATTCACAGACACTATGAGCAGATCCAAGTTGGTATTCCTCAATCTCAACATCATCGCAGCAGGAGGTGCCCTCAAGACAACCACACACGCGAAAACCACTGCCAAGAATTGCTTATTATTGTATGATAGCTTTCACCCAAGGCATCTGAAAGAAAATCTCCTCTTTGGTCAGTTCCTTAGTTTAAGGAGGAATTTCACAGAAATGAAGGATTTCAGGACACAGGCTGAGAAATTGTCTGACAAACTACTGGCGAGGATTTATCCAAAAGAGTTAGGGCCCCATTACATACCCTCGGGAACCGGGACCACAGTGCCTGCCACGTTGTTCATTGAAATGCAGGGGGGTACCATAGGTACCCCCATGTGCACCCCACATCCCCCCGGAGTCCTTGGGGGCCCGTAATGGGCCCCCCAAGCAGACTCCACATGCTTTTCAGTGGCGGCGAAAGGCTTGTTCAAGGTCAAATTGTAATATGGCTGGCGGTGTCTGACAGACACTGCCCCCATATTGAAGCCTTTTCCGCCCAGTCGACATGTTGACTGGGTGGAAAAGCGGCGGACGGTATTTCTGTCCGCAGTGGACCCACAGCCATTGTGATATGGGGGGGGGGGGGGTCTTTTCTGCGGGGATGGCGGGCAGATTGCCCCCGCCGGGCCAGCGGTGACTTCCGCCGGCCCGGCGGGGGCAATCTGCCTGCCATCCTAATGGGGTCCTTAGTGTCAAGAGCTAAGAAACGAGCAACCAACAACCACAGAGATTCTCTGTTAGAGACGCCACAGAAACTGAAAACCGAAAAAAACAAGAGACCAGTCTGCATCACTACCTTTAACAGATCAAGATGCTAAAATCATTGGAAAACACTGGCGGATTCTGAGTAGCGGACAACTCAACATCCAGAAACTGATGTTCTCCCACAGGAGGGGGGGAATTTGAGGTATATCCTTGTCCATACCCACCCAAAATCGAAAGTCACCAGGGAAAGGAACCAGACTATGTTAAGCACACCACCTACTAGCCACTATCTCTGTGGAAATTGCAGTGTCTGCCACCTTACAACCATCACTAAAACTGTGTCCTTCCACAACGGTATGAGTTGGGAACTGCAGAAATTAACAAACTGTAACACAACAGGAGTAGTGTATCTTATAACTTGCCCCTGCAACCTTCACTGCGTAGGAATGACCACGAGGAAAGCAATAAGCAGAATGTGCTAACACCACAGCAATGTCCGTTGTCAAAGTATCACCACAAAAATATCATCCCATTACATGGGACATGTATTACAGTGCCTACTGCAATGCTTTTTAAACTAGCTCTCATTTTATTATTTTTCCTTTAATCTGTTTTGCGCACAGTGTTAGCCTGCATTTGCCTGCTTTTAACTCATAGTAGGGGGGCTATTCACGGAGAGCAGGTTTGTTCTGGGTGCACCGTGGATACTCTCGCCCTGGTCCGTCACGGCTGGTGTCGATTGTACAGAGGGCGCTGCGAGTAATTCCTAGGTGCTCGGTCCTCACTTCCGGCCTCTTACTTCCGCCTCCGAGTGTGTGGTGCTGCGGGAGCGGTCTAGTGCTCTCAGCACACACACTTTTTAGCCGATGATCAAACGGGTGCACAGCGGACGCTTGCAGCGGGCGCGTGCAGCAGGCGCGACGCCAGCTCGCCAAAGGGCTGCCAAAGGCAAGCCCGTCTGCGCCCTGACGGCGCCAGGGGCCAGGACCCCTGCATCTTTTTCTGAGCAGTCTAGTTTTTATAACTATACTTCTATGGAATTGTTGGACTTCAGAAGGGCCGCTGACTCTAAGTGCTGCCAGTTCATAGCAGTTGATGACTGTGTAGGGAGCTGTACGCACTGTGACTTCCGCTTTTCTTTGGTCAGGGGTGGCACAGAAAGAGGGAAGGTAACGCATATTGCTTCTGACCCCATGCTTTGCCTTTCCCTTAACTGTAGGTCTCTGATCAAACACAGCTTAGAAATCTACGACCTACTTACTGACCAGAAACCACTTGGGCTCTTTCTGGTGGAAATATGGTTAAATGAGCAATCTGCTCCAGATGTTTTGGGAGCTCTGCCTGACGGGTATGCAATTCTTAGGGTTGACAAATCTGTACAGAGGGGGGAGGTCTTGCCGTGATATTTAGGAAGAAATTTCAGTTGAAGCTTTCTAAGATAGCGCTGCCCAGCAATGAAGCAGCTTTTTTCATCTGGCGATGAATAATACTAGCTCAGTTGCAGATTTTCCCCCTGGGCTGCCGAGCGCCTTTCTTGATAGGCTAGCTGAGAGTGTGCCCCCATATATTATTCGCTATCCTAACTTTATTCTGTTGGGGGACGTGAATTTGCATCTGGAAGAGTCAGATAATAGAGATGCCAAGGAGATGATTCAAGGGTTAAAGGCGATGGGGCTAACTTATCTGATTAACTCCCCGACACACATTAAATGTCATATGCTTGATAACATCTTTACTAATAGTACCCTGGTAGCAGCTCTGCCACAGGTGCCCATAGTATGGTCTGATCACTTTGTCCTTCCTTTTACACTCACCCCCACTAGTCAGTCCCTCTGCAATACAGTAAAGTGTTCTATGCCCTATATGGTTAGGAAATGGGAGGCACTAAGCCCTGAGGCTTTTGGGAATAAGCTGTCGTCAAGCACCCCAGTTTTAGGGACTGAAGTACATGTAGCTGAGGGGCAAGTCTCGCTGTGGATTAAGGAGGCAGTGGATTTTATTATCCCCTGAAACCAGGTAGAAGTTCCCGCAGAACACCCTCTGCTAAATAGTTTTCGGTGGAATTGGCTCTCTTAAAAACAGATTGTAAATTCCTTGAACGCCAATGGAGGGTGAACTACCTTAAGGAGCACAGGGTGCTATACCTGGCTGCTCTTAAGCTGTATCATCAAAATGTGAGGAGAGTATGGAGGGAGTTCTACATTGAGCACATTGAAGCAGCTAAAAATTCCACCAAGAGTATCTTGAATGTAGTGAAAGGACTGTCCTCGTTAGATCGTGCGACAACTTAAATGCCAGTCTCGTCGACTATTGCAATCAGGTTGCAGACTTTTTTATGAGCAAAATTGATAAAATCTATGCTGCCTTCCCTGAAAGTAGCAGAAATCACATCCCGACTCCTGTAATAGATGGTGTAGGAATTGAGAACAGTTTTATTTTCTGTCCGCCTGGAGTAAGCGAGGTTCTGAAACTTATGGAGGCAGTGAAATCTGGGTCACCTTTAGACACGATCCCCCCTAGATATGTGAGGCTAGGGAAATGAGTAATTGCCCCAGTTCTTACTTCACTTCTGAACCTCTCTTTTAGCTCAGGTGAGGTTCCCAGTAATTGGAAGCACGCCATGGTGATTCCTCTGTTAAAGAAACCCTCCCTTGTTCCTGCTCTCCCAGAAAATCTTAGACCTATATCTTTACTTCCTTATGTGGCTAAGATTGCAGAGAAGTTTCTTAATAGTCAATTGTCTCTTTTTCTGGAAGAGAGACAAGTACTCCATGAAACTCAGTCAGGATTTAGACTCCGACATAGTACTGAGTCGGCTCTTTTTTTTGCTTCAGAGGCTTTGAAGATGGCTGCTGATGAGGGAAGAACTACTGCTCTGATCCTCCTAGACCTGAGTGCCACTTTCGACACGGTCTCCCACGGCCTTCTTTTAGCAGGTTGGGGGAGGCCAGAGTCAGGGGAGTGATGTGGATTTGGATAAAACACTATTTGGAGAATAGATCCTTCCAGGTCCTACAGCATCCTTTTGAATCCAGAGTCTGTTAATTTTTGTCACAAGGAGTGCCGCAGGGTTCTGCTCTCATCCCTACCCTGTTCAATGTTTATATGCGCCCCTTGGCAAACATTGTGATGAGACATGGGGTAAAACTGGTATCTTATGCTGAGGATACACAGCTGATAGTTACCCTGGATCAAGAGAAGGTAGGAACAGCTGCCAAGTTCAAGACCTGCTTGGGGGAGCTTGCCAATTGGATGAAGTTCAGCTATATGCAGCTGAACGCGGGAAAGACGGGGGTGAAGGTAGTTGGCAAGCAGCCCTCCCTTTGGTCACACTTGTGGTGGCCTGAGGAGCTCGGTCCATCCCCGACCCCCAAGGCCAAGGTTAAGAATCTTGGAGTGTGGTTTAATGACTCCCTTTCATTCTCTGAACAGATATCAGCAGTGGCGGGTGCCTGTTTTGGTACCCTGAGGATGTTACAGAAAATTCTGGATCTTCTCCCAGTTGAGGTTAGACAGACCGTTATACAGGCTCTAGTCACGTCACGTCTAGACTATTGTAACATCTTGTACCTAGGGGTGACCCAAAGATATCTGCACATACTGCAGAAGGTGCAGAATGCTGCGGCCTGCCTTATTCTGAACATTCTGTGACGGGCCTCAGTAGGAGAAGCTCTGAGGAAATTACACTGGCTCCCCATACAAGCCAGTGTTATCTTTAAGGTCTTATGTTTTACTCACCGGATTTTCAATAAGAAAGGTCCTGGCATTTTGCTCCCCCTTCTTACAGTCTATAGACCAGCACGTTGCCTAAGGTCCATGGGCACGGCTAAGTTGATTGTGCCTAAGGTGCGGAAGGCAAGGGCGGGTGGGAGTTCCTTTGGCTTCCTTGTAGCGAAAGCCTAGAATAATCTCCCTGCTGACCTCAGGATGTGCCAGTCGGAGACGGTGTTTCGGAAAAAACTTAAGACATGGCTAGTCCGCTTTCCCTTGGATGGCAGGAAATAGGCCCTATGTTAGCTGTTCTTAGGGGGTTCTGGTTCCAGGGTGTGGGAGTGGGCTTGGCCCAGCTGCTGGGTACAAATCTTGTGTTATAGCGCGGGGACACTCCGCTTGAGTAACTAGGCGCTCTATAAGCTGTATAATAATAATAATAAACCACACCCCCAGTGACTTGAAGTGGGTAGTTCTTGAACACCTATACAATGGGGACAATTTGCAACATAGACTCCTAGAAAAAAGCAGCAGTGGGTGTTTAAGCTCCACACAGGCACCATGGGACTGAATGACAAAATCCCTTGGGGCCACTTAACTTAAAACAATCACCTTGCATCAAGAGGCTCGAGGGCACTAGATGAAAATGCAATGGAGCACAATGCCGCTAATAAGCATATGCCAACATCATCAAAAACATAAGAAGATTTCCAAAGAGCAAATTGAGAACCACTACTATAATTTTTGTACTATTTAACATATAATTAGGTCATACAAAACGAGTTAATATTCGTTTTGGACAAGTACTCCTTATCATCACCCTAGATCAGATCAGACCAGAGTAGGTCTACAACAGTATTATTTTCCTCCAATGAGGAACACTGAGCACGACCTATATCAATCACTTTTGCACCATCAAGACCATGAGTGCAGCCTTCTTAAGTTGTAATAAGGTACACTCTTAATATAGAGCCACTTGACATAGGCATCAGGGCACGGTGCGGTGTAGACAGGCTACACGACTTTGCTATCTCTCTCCCCAACCGCACATACACGAACGGATCGAGATACGGGGCCAGAGGGAAGCGCATAACAATACATTTTATACCTCCCGTTTGTAGTCCTTTGAGTACATAAGAGTAGCTCCACATCTGTACATTTTTTTTTATTTCTCAGAAGAATATGCATGAACATTATCAATTTCATTACAAGACCGGAGGCTACCATTATGCATTATTCTTTTAATGCAACTTCAAGCAGCCATTTTAAAGTTAATACATCACAAAGCAAAGCTCTAGACTAGAATGCTGGTAAATTACAATTGCAACGAGGCAAAATAGATCTGCCTCTTTTAAATGCTGCTTCAAGCAGATAAGTTCTATTTCTATTACTCTCTACAAGCATTTTTGTTTTGTAATGATCCTTTGATTACCTGTATTGCTGTTGTTAGCATTTTTTTGTAGTACACTGTTTTCTATCTTTCTTGTGCTGTTTCTTAGCTTTTCATCTCCATCTGGAAAGCTTTCATTCAAACATGGGCACTTCTGTGGCCTTTCCGAAGAGAGTCTCTGCTCCCCCTTGCCCGCTTTCATTCTTCGATTCGGGCTTTCCTCCCTCTCTTCCACTGCAAGACCTTCTCTTACAAAGGTGCGGCCCTCCCTCGAAACTCCAATTTACGGAGTGCGGGTCGCACCAAGCTGCCATTATCCCCGGGAACCCTCCGGTTCTTTCCACTTTCTCCCTTCCGTCTCCTCGAGCAATACATTTTTTTTAAAAAGACTGGTTTGGCCTTACAGCTAAGGGACTCTCCCGCTTTAGGGGAGAGACCCTTGGCAGGCATTACATGACGCGCTTCGCACGTTGGGCAGATTACCACGAGCCCAGTCACTGCAATGCCTCTCAGCGTTGCCTAGCAACGTGTAATTAAGTAACTGATCGCTTGCGCTCCCGGTTCAACCTCTTCCTGTCGGTTGGGACGCGGGCGATCAGCTGGCTAACTTCTGTTCTGATTTCTCAGATACTTAACCCTTTACTTGCACCTATTGCTAAAAAAAATATATATATATATATATATCTATATATATATATATATATATATATATATATATATATATATATATATATATATATATATATATATATATATATATATATATATATATTATATATATATATATACAGGCAAAGCACGAAGACTGGAATCTGGAGCCCCAGACTCAGAAAACGACACGAGTCCCAAAATTAAGGCAAATTCTTATTTATTTAGGCAAAGGCAGCATACGAGACTGACGCGTTTCGGGCGATAGCCCTTGTTCACAGTCACACATTTACCCTACATGCCTGTTTTTTTTTAAATTGCTAGTGCACACCATGTGATAATAGTAAACATAGACGAAATACTATTACGGTTTGGGTTATATATCATCGAAAGTTTGACTGCCATTGTGAAAATCCTCTTCATATGAATACACAAAATAAATATGGTAATTCATTTACATTTAAGATGGTTTAGCACAGGATTGTATCTGCATAAATGCATGATTATGGTCTAAAACAGTCTATCATATAAAGTGCAAAGTGCAAAGTGCCATGTCATGCAGATTGTAAATCTTTACATTATGTGCAAAATAGGCATTTCTGGTTACAAAAGTATAAATACTTAAAAACTTTCAATACAAAATTAATTGTTATATCTTAAAAATGTTTTACCCTATATACGCATTAAAAGAAGCAAGATCTGTAAACATATACACTCTGTGCAAAGTTGCAATATAAATACAAGAACCGTAAAGACCAAAATAAGTACTGTTATCAATCCTGCAGGGACATCTTTAGATGATGGCAACCCTGTTCATCCTAATTAAATAGTAAGGGACATCAAATAACGATGGCAGCCCTATTGCTCTCCTTGATTAACACCCCGTCTGGTAGATCCCTATGTCTATTGTTCTAAATGTGCTGATAACACCATAGTGCCATGTGTTAAACTCAGGATGGAACATAAACTAATCCATTTAATTTGAGTGAACCCCAGTGCAAAATATCTATAAAAAAGGGAGGGAAAGAAAAATAGACTGGAATTGACAAGTAAAGGAGGGAGGCAAGGGCCTAGGGAAGGGAGAAGAGCAAAGGAATGTGATAGTACGCCCACAGGGTAAGGGACTACAGCTGGGTCGGAAATGGGTGTGAGTTAAGCAAATGACCAAAAACTCAAAAATCAGTTAAAGAAAATGATAGAGATCCTCCGTGGTATTGAGCCCATTTGGAGCCTTAGTGTCAAGCTCTAGTATCATTCTAGACTCCATCTGGCGCAAAAGTTTGTCTCTATCTCCCCCTCTTCTTGGTTGTGCAACCAATACTAACACAAAATAGTTCAAGCATTCCAAGTTGTTATTATGCACTTTTCTGAAATGCCTGGCAACAGGGTAAGCGTTGTCGTTGTTAACAATTGCACGCAGGTGTTGTAATATCCTGGCATGTACTGCTGGCCGGGTACTTCCAATGTACCTCAGGCCGCAAGTACAGGTCAGGACATATACTGCATATTCAGTCCTACAGTTGTAATTCCCCTTGATCTGCAGGGGAGTTGGACTGAATGGAGTAGTATATGAACATGTATTTATCCCGAACTTACATGCCCGGCAGCTGTTACACTTGAAAAACCCATTTCTGGGAGATAGCCGGGCTGGTTGTGTAGTACGTTCTGGGAAGGGGTTGGAGACATGACTACCTAAGGAGGGCCCCCTCCTAAACGTAACTATTGGATTGGCTGGAAGATCTCCTGCTAGAACTCCATCTGTTTGCAGAATGGGCCAGTTTCTTGTAAGGATAGATCTTATTTTTCTGTCCTGATGACTGAAAGCTGTAAGGAACCTGATATCAGAGTTTTCGAAATGTTCCTTTTCGTTCAGGATCTTATTGTTTTGGGACAGAGGGGATTCTCTGGTTACTTGTTGGATTTTTGTAACCGCTGTTTTAAGAATTTTATCATGGTACCCCCTGGACCTGAATCTGCTGATGGATTCTTCTATACATTTATCCCTTTCTTCTCCCACACTACAGATTCTCTTAATCCTGAGTAACTCACCATATGGGATGTTATCAATGGTGTGTTTCGGATGGGCACTGCTCGCGTGGAAACGTAGAGTTGCCCGCAGTTTCTTTTCTGTAGAGGGTGGTTGCCAAACACTTATTCTTGGGGTAAACTCTAACATCCAAGAAATTAACAGATATTTTGCTAATGTGGTGCGTGAATTTTAGATTAAAATCATTGATATTTAACATCTTTATGAAATCTAACACACTGGCTTCATCACCTCTCCAGATTAAAAACACGTCGTCAATAAATCTGACCCACTGTTTCACATGTTCAGAAAAGATGGCCTGGTGTTCCCCCATGAGGACCTGCTTCTCCCAATAGCCTACGTGCAAGCACGCATAGCTAGGGGAAAAGCAGGCTCCCATGGCCACCCCCCTCCGTTGCAAAAAGACATCCCTCCTGAACATAAAAAAGTTGTGATGAAGACTCCACTTAACCAAATCCACCAACATTTTGTTGTGGTTATAACAATTGGCTGGTCAGGTATTTAATAAAATATTCTAGAGCTTTTAGACCAGTGGAGTGCTCAATGCTCGTATAAAGAGCTTCTATGTCCAATGTTATTAGAAGGGAGTCTTCTGTCCATGCGGCGTTTTTAATCTTCTGTAGGAAATGTCCCGTATCCTTGATATATGTTGGCAGACTAGATACCAGAGGTTGTAGGAAATAATCTACATATTGGGCGAGATGCTCACCAATGCTATCTATTGCCGAGATGATGGGCCGTCCTGGGACTGGGAATGTCCCCTTGTGCACCTTTGGGATTAAGTAAAATCTAGGCATAATAGGTAGCTCGGTGTGCAAAAATTTGAACTCTTGCATAGAGATAAGGCCCTCCCTTCTGTATTTGAAGAGCATTTTGCGTATCTTCTCTCTAGCTAGGTCATATTCTTTCAAATTAGTCTTCATGTAACAGTTGGGATCTGATAATTGTCTGTTGGCTTCTGTTATATACTGATCTTGAGGCCATATAACAACGTTTCCTCCTTTATCAGAGCCACAGACTATATTCCGATGATCATTTTTCAACTTGTTCATGAGTTGCCAATATTGGTTTTCATGCTCTCGCTTTACTCTCCTCCGATGTTTAACCTGATGGTAAAGTTTTTTCAAATCTGCTGTTACCACATCATGGAATGCATCGATTGCATCTTTGGGCATGGTGGGTGTGAATGTCGACGTTGGTTTGAATGGACTTGCGCCCGCTCCGATCTGGGAGATATTGGTTCCCTGAGCTCTTCTTGTGTGGATGTACTGGTACTGGGTTCATTACTATCTTCACTTAGGTGGTGAAGGGTAAGCATGCAATATATATATATATTAAGCCTGGGCGTAGTTCGCGTAGCCGCACTCCGCGAGCTACGCGAAGATGCACTTGCACTCCGCGAACTACGCATAGCTCCGCGAGCATGCGTAGTAGCTTGCTTGACCCGTTTGCAAGCCATTTTTCATCTTCGGGAGCGCCGTGGAACTCTGGAACCTGCTCGACACTACATCTCCAGACGTCGCCTTCCTCACGGAAACATGGATGAACGCCTCCTCAGCGCCCGACATCGCCGTCGCCTTCCCGGACGGATACAAGATCACCTGGAGAGACCGCGTCAACGAGACAGGAGGAGGCATCGCCATCGTCCACAAGAACACCATCCGCATCACGACCAACTCAGACGACACCCTCACAGCCGCTTAACATCTTCACTTCCAGATACACACCGACCCCAAGACCACACTCAGAGGCACCCTCATCTACAGACCCCCAGGACCTCGCACACAATTCAGCAAAGACATCGCAAACTTCATCAGCCCGCACGCCCTCGCCTCCGCTGACTACATCCTCCTAGGGGACCTCAACTTCCACCTGGAGAATAACAACGACAACACCACCACCACCCTGCTGGACAACCTCGCCAACCTCGGACTCATGCAACTGGTGAACACCCCCACCCACTACGCCGGACACACGCTTGACCCAGTCTTCTCCTCCAGCAAGTACATCTCCTTCAGCCACTCCACCGGGCTCCACTGGACAGACCACAGCTGCGTCCACTTCAGCTTCAGAAAGACCACAACTCACCACCACCCGCAACAGGTTCCCCGCAGGAACTGGAACAAGATCACCACCGACCAGCTCACCACTTCACTGAGCCAGAACCCGCCCGCCAGCTCAACGGACCCCAACCAAGCAGCCAAC
Organism: Lissotriton vulgaris; assembly: GCF_964263255.1. NCBI lineage: Eukaryota > Metazoa > Chordata > Amphibia > Caudata > Salamandridae > Lissotriton > Lissotriton vulgaris. Next base: position 1,940,467,330 of record NC_141693.1, read on the forward strand.
AACCTCACACAGTGGATCACCAATTGCGCTCGCCCAACCAGCCTCGACCACTCGCAGTCCGGCTTCCGCACCAACCACAGCACCGAGACCGCCCTCATCGCAGCCACTGACGACATCCGAGCCCTGCTCGACAACTGGGAAACAGCGGCCCTCATCCTCCTGGACCTCTCCGCAGCATTCAATACGGTCTGCCACCGCAACCTAGTGCAGCGCCTCAGCAACATCGGAATCTAAGAGAAGGCACTGGAGTGGATCATCTCGTTCCTCACGGGAAGAACCCAGAGAGTCCGCCTCCCCCCGTACAGATCCAAGGCCACCGAAGTCATATGCGGCGTACCACAAGGATCATCACACAGCCCCACCCTCTTCAACGTCTACATGAGCCCCCTCGCAGCCATCGTACGCCAACACAACCTCAACATCATCTCCTACGCCGACGACACCCAGCTGATCCTCTCCCTCACCAACGACCCAGGAACCGCCAGAACCAACCTACACGAAGGGATGAAAGACGTAGTCGAGTGGATGAGGAACAGCCGCCTGAAAATAAACTCAGACAAGACAGAAGTCCTCATCCTTGGATCATCACCCTCCGCCTGGGACGACTCCTAGTGGCCCCCTGCCCTGGGCAGCGCACCCAAACCAACGGACCATGCACGCAACCTGGGATTCATCCTGGACTCCTCCCTCTCGATGACCAGACAAGTCAACGCCGTCTCATCATCATGCTTCAACATCCTACGCATGCTCCGAAAGATCTTCCCATGGCTCGCCACCGAAACCAGGAAGACGGTCACACAGGCACTCTTCACTAGCCGACTGGACTACGGAAACACCCTCTATACCGGAACCACAGCTAAACTCCAGAAAAGACTCTAACACATCCAGAACGCCTCCGCACGACTCATCTTGGACATCCCCCGACACAGCCACATCTCCGGACACCTGAGAGACCTTCACTGGCTCCCCGTCAGCAAGAGAATCACGTTCCAACTCCTCACCCACGCACACAAGGCCCTCCACGACCTGGGCCCCAGGTACCTCAACAACCGCCTGACATTCTACACTCCCACCCACCAGCTACGATCGACCAGCCACGCCCTCGCCGCCGTGCCACGCATCCGAAGATCCACCATGGGAGGAAGATCCTTCTCCTACCTGGCAGCCAAGACTTGGAACTCCCTCCCCATCCACCTCCGCCTGACCCAAGACCACCTCTGCTTCAGGAAGCAACTCAAGACTTGGCTGTTCGAGCAGTAGCGGACCCCCCTCCCCCAAGTGCCTTGAGACCTTCTGGGTGAGTAGCGCGCTATAGAAATATCCTGATTGATTGATTGATTGATTGCCTGCATGCTCGGGATATGTAGCGCGCGAAGTTACCCATGAGGTTTGTCCCGCCCGCTCGCGTCCCCTTATTTCCGGTCACTACTAACGTGTTCGCGAGTTATTCTGTGCCAGATTGCAGTTTCTGCGTGTTCGGCAACTCGATCTTACCGACAAGCATCCTCGCGCACGCGAAAATGCTATTGAGCGCGCGAGAACTACGCTACGCAGCAGTTTGCGGAGTATTTAACAACTTCGCGTTCTCCGCGGAGCGCGGAGTTGCTGAAACTCCGCAAACTCCGCGAACGGAGCGTAGTTCTTCGCCCAGGGTTAATATATATATATACATATCTGAAGCATAGGACGTCTTCAAGGAACGTAGAACAAGACGAGGCAAACCCAAAACACCAACACCGCCATTACGTGTTGCAGCCCGCGAAGGGCCTTCATCACATGACAACACTGAGAAGGCGGAGTGCTTTTTTTTAAAGTAAAAGCATGCATGATGTAATTGATTTAGACATAGAAAGTATACTATCGCCTTTCTCAATGTTGGAAAACAGGTATCCACAATGTACAGACAGAATAAATAACTGTAAAATACAATATTAACAGAGCATATTATAAACACAATTAATTTGAATATTTTAGCAGCATAATGAATAAATATAAAAGACCATAAATAAATATATAGACTTTAAAATTCATATAAATATCCAACTCAATGCCAATAAAAGATTCTTTAAAGTTCTGTTCATAATTGCTCACTATGAAAATTACCTGGTTCGAATCGGAACTTATAGGGGTCAAGCTAACGACATCCATTCTCCCTTCGAGCCTGCCTTAACATTTCCAATCCATCTGATCAATGTATGAAAGACACCCAAAATACAGCCCAAGTGGGCAAGTATCGAACTCAAATATAGTAGATAAATGCATTTTATGTGCAAAATTCCGCAAATAAATACTATCATGACATGCTGTGCAAACCAAGTGTTAATAAATATATATTAAAGTGCAAAAAATACTGCATAAATATATAAAAAACGAAATTTGGTCAGAAGAGCAGATAGCAGCAGATGTGTACATACAATATTTGATGAACGCCCAAAGATAAGTAAAACAGTCCTCGCTAGCATTAATTCCATTAGGTACTTTGCAAACGAGTAATACGATATGTCTTGTTTCAAGTTTGCGTACTAGTGCCTCACGGTCACCACCTCTCCTAAGTGGAGGAACTGTATCGATTACAAAGTATTTAAGATCAGCAGGATTTTTGTTGTGGGTTTCCTCAAAGTGCCTTGCTACTGGGTACGCACTGTCGCCGTCAGTAATGGCTCGTAAGTGCTGGAGCATCTTCTTATGTACTTGCAGCTTCGTGTTTCCCACGTAACGCAGGCCGCACGGACACTCAAGCACATACACCGCATACTCAGTCTTGCAAGTCAACTTTGATTGGATGCGGACAGGTCTCTCACTAAAAGGTGTAAGATACTCAGTTTTGCTTACTCCGTTTTTACAGGCCTTGCATACCGAGCACTTAAGAAACCCTTTACTGCTAGTGAGACAAGAACCTGAAGGCCTGACTTCTGGACTACTGGATACCAGACAATTGCTCATTGATCTAGCCTTTCTGTAAGTAATACTGGGAGATCGTATTAGCTGTTTGCCCAATATAGGATCGCTAACAATCAGCGCCCAGTTCTTTTTTCCAATTTTACGGATAGCTAGGTGTTGGCAGCTATACGTGAGGATCAACCTAGTCTGACTTTCTGTATTGTTAGGCTGATGTTTGATACCCGTTGAGAGCTGTTGCCTACCCAAAGCATTAGCTCTACGTATGGCCTTATCCCAAATTTCTGGTTGGTGCCCTCTCCTCAAAAATCTAGCCCTGCAATCATTTTGTGCTAATCTACAGTCAAGATCGGTACTGCAGATCCTCTAATACGAAGCATCTCCCCATACGAGATGCTCCGTATTAGGTGAGCAAGGTGATGGCTAGATGCATGAAGCACGGCATTGCCGGCTGTAGGCTTCCTAAAAAGTCTGGTTTCCAGCTTGTTACCTTGAATAAAAAATTTCCACATCCAAGAAGCAAATTGACTTCAGACTAATTTGACTAGTGAAACCCAGATTCAACGTGTTGTTATTCAGATTGCTAATAAAGTGGACGGCTTCACTTTCAGACCCATTCCAAATAATCAGGAGGTTGTCGATATATCTCAACCATTTCACAACCTTGGTGGACATTATTGCTGGGTAACATGGCATGAGGACCTGTTCCTCCTGTATCCCATGTGAAGACAGGCATAACTGGGAGAAAAACAGGCCCCCATAGCCACACCACGCACCTGATGAAATACCTGATAAATGATTGTGCAAGCAGAGATCAATCATTGACAGAACCATTCTATTGTGCTCACTAAGACAAGTAGGTCTAGAATTCAAGTAGTGTTGCACAGCTTTCAGTCCATCCCTATGATGAATCGAAGTATAAAGGGAGGAGACATCCAGGGAAATTAAAAGATAACCAGATTGCCATTGTATATCTGCTAATTTGTTCAATAGATTTCCTGTATCAAGAACAAATGATCTGGAGAAAGAAATCCACATATTTGCTTACATTTTCTAAAATGCTGTTCAGGCCGAAATAATTGGGCGGCCAGGAGGCTTGGTATTGTTTTTATGGATTTTGGGAATGAAGTATGATACGGGATTGTCTTTTTTGGGAAATTTGAATTCGTCCATAGTTATTATCCCAAATTTCTCCATGCCATAAGTTTACTATACACCAAACTCCAAGCTTGTTTCACATCATTCATTGTTGTCCTCTTGTAGCAATCTCTGTCATTTAGTTGGCCAAGAGCCTCTTCCATATAGAGATGTCTCGGCCAAAGCACCACATTTATGCCTTTATACGACTGGCGGATAATGATGTTAGTATTGCCCTGCAATTTTTTAACTAATTGATGGTACGCAGAGTTACGATAGTGGTGTCTTTTACTGATTTTGATTTGCTTTACATATAGATCTTTAAGCTCAAGAGAAACCTTTTCATGGAACAAGTCGATGTTATCCTTTAACATAATAGGGCAAAATGTGGATTTTGGTTTAAATGTTGTAGAAGCTGTAACAACATTGAGTCCCGTGTCAGAACATAAAACTGGTACTGCACTCTCATTCGGCATTTGTAATACAACCTGCGATAAATCAGAATTACCCACTGTTAATGGAGGTGAATTAGAATTAGGTACAGGAGGGGGAATGACTTTGGATAATGTGTGGGTTGAATGATATTTCCGAAGTTTGAGCTTCCTAGTATACTTGTAAAAATCAATTTTAGTACTGGCATAGTCAAAATTAGTTTTCGTGCAGTATGAAAGCCCTAGAGCCAAGATATTGGATTCCTTGTCACTCAGCTTCGTATAAGTTAAATTAATCACAGTTTGGCCATCGATTTGCAATGCATTTACTTGCGCTTCCATTGTTTCTTTTTCCTGATGAAAGGCTTGGCACCGCTATTACCGCTGTCTATTGCAACGCCTCCTTGTGCTGCGTTTCCAGCTGGCGTTCTGCTTACATTTGCATTTCGTGCACTCGAACGTAGGCTTTGTTTTCGGTCCTGGCGCACAACATCGAGTTCTTGGGCCATGGTAAACTTGCGAAACCCCAATCGCTGTGATCTCACCTGCTCATTATCAGATTCACTATCGACATTCGAACTCGCTTCTGACAGTGAAGCAGTTTCAGGGACTTCACTGTTCGCATGACCCATTGCCATTGTTGGGACCTTTTTGTTTGCGTTAAACTGTCATATTTTTGGGCGAAAGTAAAAATTTGTCCATGCTCATAATCGAGACATTCAAGCTGGAAGTTTTACGTTTTTTAATTATTTCCTCCTCTCGATGTAACGCGCTGCCATATCCTCCCGATATTTGGCAGTTAGGGGAGTACTAGGAAGCTTTTCTATTTCTCCATTTAGGGCGTCAATTTCCTTTAGTAAAGTAGCTCTGTCACTCTCAGCGTACTTTACTAATATTTTCACCAGACGCCTAGAGGACTAGATATTACTTTCTGCCCATTCAGCCAACATCCGGGGTTCTGTGTTCTCGTATGATGGTGCCAACATTATCCTCAGACCCCGCGGAATTCTTCCAACCTCCAAGTATCTTGTAAGGGAGAGGTGCTCCCACCATTTAGCCTGCTCAGACTTGCTGGCTTTTTCCAACGCCTTCAACAGTTCCTTTAACTTAGGCTGCAGTTCTTGCTGATTGACAGACACCACATTAGATACACTTTCCCCAGCAGAGGAATCTGTAAACATATCATTAGCTGCTTCTTCAGGGCTTCTCAGCGTGTCAGTGGACATGGTGTTAATAATTATAAGGGCTTGATCGTACTAACAATAGGATCCGGCTGCGGCGTGGGAACTTGATTTGGGTGGCCCCATCACGGATGCCCAATGGGATGCCTGTTGCCGCTCCACTAAAGAGGTGTCAGTCAACAGTAGGCATAAGCTAATTCATTTTAAATTTTTGAGGCGCCTATACTTCACACCGGCGCTGGCCCACAGAATTGACCCGACCAGACCTCATCACTGCCCTAAATGTAAAGCTCCCCATGCCGATTTTGCACATCTCACATGGACCTGTCCGAAACTGCACACCTACTGGCTGCAGGTGCACCATATCTTGGGCGACATTTTGGAATGCGAATTGCAACATAAGCCAGAGATTGCACTGCTTGGCTATGTCGCTGAGTTCCCCCGGACCACGCGTAAACTTGCTGCCATAGGTTTCTTGCTGGCGAAAAGGGAAATTGCTTTACTTTGGGGTCCAGGCGGATCCCTGATTCCAAGACTTGGATGCGCAGCCTTTCCCAATGCAATACCAATAGTGTGGAGTACTCCACGCAGATCCCCACAGCCTCACGCCCAATCGACATCTGGGGCCCATACCGACAGTATATTAGCAAGATTACACGGGACACACACTCCCAGGCTGCTAGCTCTATTGTCCCAGAGGGGGTGGGCTAGGTGGTTTTGGCCGACCCGCCGTGCGCTGCCTATTGAGTTATGCAGGGCCTAGCGTCCACACACTACTGGAGTGGGATATGCGTGAGCTGCTGATTTGTGGACTGTATGCTGGTTTGGGCCGGGACGTTTCTCTCCTCAGTTCCTTTACACACCTTGCCCCGGCTGGAGTGGTTGCTTCACTCTAGTCTTTACATTAGTCGTTTTACCTGCCCTTGACTGCCTATGCCTCTGGTTATGCCATCTTGCCAGTCAAATAGATGTGTTACTTGCCGCTCTCTCTGTCACGAAGGCTCACTCATTTTTGTTTTGTTTGAAGAAGGTTATATCTCTTTGTGTCATCTTTCCGAGTGTGCATTATTCCTTCAGATATGGAAAAGTGAAAATAAGATTTTAGACTGTGTTACACTGCTTGTAATATCATTGGTCCAGTCCTCCATTTATTTCCTTTGTATAATGATCATTAACGTTTTCATTGTCAACAATTTACTGTGTACTTGTATGCTTGCACGGACCAATCTGATGCTAATAAAGAGATTTAAAAAAAAAAAACAATAGGATCCGGCCGTTGATGAATATCACCGTTCGAATCCTGCACACTCCACACGGGACACTCGGTGGGACTCCTTTGACAAGCGGGTAGTATTGGATTTGCCCCCGTCCTCAGTCAGCTGACCTACGACCTGGAACACCACCGTATTACTTCCCGGTCACACAGGATGTATTTATGCTTTCCCGGGGCATATATATAGATATATATATATATATATATATATATATATATATATATATATATATATATATATTATACCCTTAAAATAACTGGGTTTAGATATGATATATATATATATATATATATATATATATATATATATCTAAACCCAGTTATTTTAAGGGTATAATTCCACCCAAGAACAATTTTAAAAATCAAATTTAACTCCGTCAAGTGCTGGGCAAATATTTTTATCTGTGACTTAGTCGGTATTTAACCCCTCTTAAGCAACTTAACCCCTTGTGGTTTATTTATTTATTTAACTTAACCTCTGTGGGTTATTTATTTATTTATTATGTCTGACGTTTAATCTGACGATTCTTAGACCCAGGCCCCTACTCCCAACCCCAATGAGGAGCTTATTAAGAAAATAATTGAAAAAGTAATGCACACATGCAGGAGGAAGACTATAAGCCAAATTGTTGCTGGTAAGAGACCCCTGTCCGAATCTACCAACCCCACTGCTCTCCATGGAGGGTATATTGAGGATTTTAATAAATGTGGGGATAAAAGATTAAGAAAAAGCAACAATTTAGAAAGTGAGAGCCAACTGGGAGGTCCAAGCACCTCAAACCTATTGGGAGACTTACGCACCTCACATCCTAAAAGAGGACTCAGCGCCTCAATCACTAAGGGAGGCCTACGCATAACGGCACATCCTACCCAGATGCCCTGAGCGGCTCACTTCACCCAAGTGCTCTATCTGACCCCACATAATTGATGATGATCAGGGAACAACTGAGTCATTGGATGAATACATCCTTGACCTCGACGAAGATAAAAATGATCCCAATTTTGCTCTCTCAGAGGAGGAACTCCCAATCTTCCTCTAAGGAAATACTAATTGATCCCTTAGGTGGGGAAATGTTCTTCCCCTATGACATACAACATCCTAGGAGTTCCCAATGATGGCCTCAGAGCCAAGTTTATCAAGAGATGGATAGGGAACCCCCTTGAAAGAGACACAAGGAATATTCTAAAGGCTGAATGCCCAAGACCCATGGTCCAGGATAAAATTGGTCTCACTCCAAACCTGGACCCAGAACTTATTAGGGGGCATATCAGCAACAGACAGCGATAAATATCGCAAAGCACGCTTAGCACTTTTATATTTATCGCCGTCTATTGCTGGAATTTATCACCTGGTTAGCGCGTTATCAACAACGCGTTACTCCAGGGCGATAATATTCCAGCGATATACAGGGAAATGGGCCAACATCCCTGGAAAACCAGCAATGTTGCACTCAAAACGGCGATAGCCTTGGTGATACGACCCTGTGGTCGTATTACCATAATCCACCTCCCATGTTAGGTATGCCTTAGTCAGGAATTTAACAGACGTTAAATTCCTGCGTTAAGGCATAGTTAACGCAATGATTATTATCGCTAAGGCTCTTTGCTGATATTGCAAAGCTGCCTTAGCGATAATTTCCCATGTAGTATTCCCAGCCACGGCTACTTTGCATCTCATTAGCGATGTTTATCGCTGAGTTGCCAGGCGTTGGGAATTCGGTAGCTAACATGCACAAATGCATGTTGATAGGTCGTTAAAATTATTGCCCCAATATTATCTTGATGATATTTCCCAAAGTTCTTATTTAAACAGGGCAGGGACCCTAGGAAGGGGATGGAACGCTACCTCAAAACCTGCCAAGACTGCATGCCCGACATGCTAAATCGCTTATGAAGAATGATCAATTTAATTGAAGAAAGCCACATTTACGGCTCTTCGCCAAACATCGACTTGTTGAGGGGAAGGAGCCAGAGGACACTAATCTTCCTCAGCAATAATTGACCCTAAACTTTGTGACATGGCCATAAAGGAACCCTCTGTAAACCCTATCAGACTTCTTTTTGGGGAGGACATGATCAAGGGACTAGGCAAATCAGTGGTAACATTCACTGCACTGGATAAGGCACAAACAAATATGTGCAGAGTTTTTAACCCAAGAGTTATTGCCAGTGCTGGCAGAAGGGGTCGCTCTGCAGGCCGTCTCTACCAAAGACCCTTCTTCATACAACGGGATTTCGGCCGTCCCTACCAGAGCAATCCCTCCTATCCCCCGAGAGGAAGACCCTTCTGTTCAAGAGGCTTCAGAGCCAGGGGTCAGAACTCCTCCAACACTTCAAGTAAGTACCATTTTACCTCATCCTTCCTTTTCAACGGGAAAAGTGGGGGGTCGCCTAAAACAATATTTACAACCCTGAAAACAAATTACGCAAGATCCTTGGGTTCTGGAGACTGTTCAGGGCTTTAAAATAGATTTTATAGAAAACCCAAAGTGTTAAATCTGACCCAAGAACAACAGTCCATTGCGACAGAGGAAGCCTGTGATGGTGAAGGGAGCAATTGTAGAGGTCCCCTGGGAATGACAGAATTTCCTGAGCAATATTTTCCTGGTGATGAAGGACAAAGGGAGGAGACCTGTAATAAATCTCAGAAAACTGAACAAATCTCTCACCAACAGACATTTCAAGATTGAAGGTATCCATCTCCTCAGGGACATGCTTTTAGAAAAAGGCTGGTTAGTGAAACTAGACCTATAGGACGTCTATTTTACAATTCCAATGGTGCAAGAATCTCAGTCCTTCCTCCAATTTGCCTCGAACAATCACCTACACCAGTTCCAAGCTCCTCCCTTCAGTCTATCCTCTGGCCCCTGGTGCTTCACCAAAGTGATGAGGGCCATTGCTTCAGTCCTGAGGAAAAGAAGTATCCAACTTATAATCTATCTAAACAGCATTCTCCTCATGTCTCAAGACCACTCTCAAATTCGGAAATACTTAAATACTACTGTAAGCCTATTAGAGAGTACAGGTTTTATTATAAACAGAGAAAAATCGATCTTGACTCCCTCAAGGTCTCTGGAGTTCCTGGGCTTCACAGTAGACACTGTGAGGTCTGTGGTGGTACTTACCGCAAAAAAGATATTCAAGATTCAAAAAGAGATACGTTATGTTTTGAAGCTCAATCTGTTAACCATAAAAGAACTAGCCAGACTTCTGGGCATCCTCTCATCATCAGGGGCATAACACAGGGACCCGCAACCCCCGCAGTGCGGGGGGCCCACAAGCTCCAAGGGGCACCCCCGGCACTGCACTTCGGCTGGGAGCTCCTGATAGAGTCTGGAGGGGGCCCCTCCACGTATCTTGCAGGGGGCCCCCCTCAAATATTGTTACGCCACTGCTCATCATCAATCCAAGCTATTTTCCTGGGTCCTTTACACTATCGGGACCCCGAAGGGCTGATGGGCAGAGCCCTTTGATCTGGCCTATGGTACGGAGAAAAAATTTGCCTAGACACAGAAGCCAAAACAGAACTGACCTGGCGGTTAGAAGATCTGAATGCATGGAATGGCAAATACATGTTTGGCATTACCCCAGAATTTGTGTGGGAATCAGATGCCAGCCTTTATGACAGGGTGTTTGCTTTCAGAATCGGAACACGGGAGGCTTATGGTCCTATTCGGAGAGTTTGCTCCACATAAATATCTTGGAGTTAACTGCCGGGCTTTATGCCCTAATGAGTTTCAAGCAATCCCTTCAAGGGTGGTCAGTCATTCCCAAGATGGACAACATGTCAGTCGTAGCCTACATAAATCGTCTAGGGGGCACCAAGTCACTGGACCTCTCCAACCTACCCAAAAAGCTATGGATGTTCCACCTGGAACACAAAATATCCCTAAGAGCAGAATACCTACCAGGACAAAACAATGTCTGTGCAGATTGGAATTCCAGATTCCTAGTAGATCACACAGACTGGAAACGGAACACAAACGTGTTTCGAAGACTAGATTACTTTTGGGGTCCCTTAGAAGTAGACCTCTTCATGAGCAGGCTGAAATCCCAACTATGCAAATACTTCAGCTGGATGCCACACCCAGGTGTTCTGGCAGTGAATACCTTTCTTCAACCTTGGAAAGGAATTTGGGGATATGTATTTCCCCCTTTGCAATGATCCAGCGTGCCCTGCAGGAGTTGAGGAAAGAACAATGTTCAATAATCCTAATAACACCTTTTTGGCCGTCCCAACGTTGGTTTTACAACGATCTTGGAACTAACTTACGAAATAACCTTTCTACTCCCAGCTTCACCAGGCCTCCTAAGAGCGGGACGTTAAACCTTCTTGCCTGTAAAGTGTCAGGCTAGCCAATGAAATCTCTGACCTTTCGGCACAGGTTCCTTCTCTCCTCCAAGAATCATGGGCCCCCAGTGCATACTATAGATACAGCGGGAACTGGAAAAGATGCATTCGTTGGTGATTGGAAAGGAACCTGTATTCCATGGAGGCTCCTATTGTGCACGTAGCCAACTTTCTTGTTGAACAATTTGAAAGAGGTCTGTCCTATAGATCAATTAACTGCTATAGATCAGCTAGTTCCGCGGGTCACTCCTTTTAAATGGTAGATCAATTGGCAAACATTTAATAATTTGCAGAATTATGAAAAGCTTTAGGCTTAAAAGACCACCTAAACACAAAACACTTTGGGACGTGAAATTATTACTTGACCTTTTTTGTAACTGGCTCCAAAATATCCTGCTAGATAATAACAAAATCTCTAATAAACTAGCTTCTCTTCTTACTCTTATATCCTGTCGGAGGGTATCAGACGTTAAAGCACTTCAGCGTCAGATATGAAATTATCAAAAGAACAAAACCATGTCTGATATGATTTTTTAGTCAAGATTCGATGCTTGCACAAAGTTGTGTGTGGTAGATTGTATGAAGGAGTATGATACAAGGATGAACAAACATCGCACCGCTGGTGTAAACCAGCTTCTTATTTCCTTTGTTAAACCCTTAAAACCTGTCTCTTCTCCCTCTATTGCTAGATTCGTTAAACTAGCTATGCAAATGGCAGGTATTGACCTCCAAAGATTTCAAGCACATTCTTTGAGAGGCGCTATGGCCAGCCAATCCTTTTGGAAAGGAAGTAAGTTAGATGATATTCTTAAGGAGGCCGACTGGTCCAGTTCCAATACCTTTGCCTTCGCCTTCCGAGTAACATCAGCTCAGTCTTTCAGCCATTCAGCTTGAGATGGGACTGGTCCATCCATCTTGCAACCGCTTCCAGACAGTTGCACAGGTTCATAGAAGGATGTTCTTCCTGGCTCAAGGAGACCACCAGCTGGGTGTCATCGGCGTAACTTACCAGTTGAATCCCGAAAGGGGCCACTATCTCCGCCAGGGGAGCCATGTACACGTTAAACAGTGTGGGGCTGAGGGAGGGGCCCTGCGGCACCCCACACTGCAACGGAACCGGGTGGGAGCAGCTGTTGTCCGGAAACATCTTGAAAAACCTATCCCTAAGGAAAGATTCAAGCCACCTAAGGGCCTTGCTCGTGACTCCGATGTTGTTAAGGCGAGATAGGAGGATACGGTGATTAACCGTATCAAAGGCGGCGCTGAGGTCCAGGAGGATGATGGCTGCCACCTACGTCCAAAATCCTCCTGGACTCCTCAACCACTTTCTGTTCCCTGACCTCTGCGGAACCCTGTTTGGGATGGATGAAGGAGATTGTGTAATTCTAAGATAGAAGCCAGTTGGTTGTTGATAAACTTTTCAGTCAACTTACTGATACCCGGGAGCAGGGAAATGGGGCGATAGTTAGAAAAATCACCTAGGTCAAGGTTAGGTTTCTTTATCAAGGCCTTGACCATAGCCATTTTCCACTCTCTAGGGACCATACCTGACTCTATAGAGAAGAATTAACCAAGTTGACAATAGGTTTGCTGATGATAGGTACGACTGAGTTTAGGATGTTCATTGGGGCGGGGTCAAGCGGCGAGCCACTCTTTATGGCATTCAGAAGAGGGGGTAGAAGATCTTCCTTGAGAAGAGAAAATGAGGAAAGCTGAGGAGAAGTTGATTTGACCGGGGTAAAAAACAAGGAGTGGGGTTCAACAGAGGATGTGGGAGGAAGAGTGATGAGGATCTTTTGAATTTTAGTGGTGAAAAAGTTCGCCAGTTCTTCACAGCGGGCACCTGTTTCATCTGAGGTGGGCAGCGGATCAGGGGCTTTTAGCAGGGACTTTACAATTCTAAACATCTCTCTAGGGGTGTTAGCGGAGGTCTCAATTTTGTCTGCGTAAAAAGTAGATTTAGCGGTGGTTAGAGCGGACTTATAGTTCTTTATAGTGGCTCTATATTTACTTTTCTTCACAGGATTGAAATCTTTCCGCCATTGCCTCTCCTCCCGTTTACACTCTTGTTTAAGAGTCCTAAGCTCTGAATTAAACCAAGGTTGGTTAATGGAGCCTTTCTTTTTAATAATCGTTTGTTTTGGGAGCACACTGTCTAAAGACTGTTCTATCCACTGGTTAAAATCCCTATTTGCTCTATCTATGTCCAGGTTAGCAGAAGGTTCAGTCTTCTTCAAGATTTCTGACCATTCATGGAGCTCAAGTTTGGGCCAATGTCTAGCTAATGCTCTGTGGGAGGATGTGTTTGGACTGGGACAGGGCACCTTCCAGGTAAAAGGGATTACCATGTGGTCCGACCATGGGATCGGATAAGGATCATCCGTAGTTAAATCTGGGATGTTCGAAAGAATAGGGTCCAAAGGATTTCCTCTAGAGTGGGTAGCATGTTGGACTTTTTGACTAAAATCGTAGATCCCAAAATCTTTAGTCAGGTCTGTAGCAGTGGAATCTAGTGGGCTATTAAAGTGAAGGTTCAAGTCCCCCATCACCATAAACTTGGAGACTGTATTAGCCAGGTCCATTACTATTTCAACCAGTCCTTCATGGAATTGCCCTAGGGGGCCAGGAGGACGATATGACTGAGCTGATGTTATTCGGAAGGCGGGCCACATTTGACAACTCTATGTCCTGGCCCCTCTGTGTGGGTCCTGGCTCCACTCCTAAAACTGAGATTAAGAGCCTTGTATTGTATTGTATTGTATATTGGATTTATATAGCGCTTATCACCCAGGGGTCTCTAAGCGCTTGCCTTGGGAACCCGTCCTGGCTTTTCCCTGTGAGATAGCCCCTACAGGGCATCCCCAAGGTGGAAGCCAGGCATCCCGCCGCGGGGGCCGTTGTGGAGATTAAGCAAGCTTAATGCCTAGAGTTGCAGAGTCTGAACCCATGATTAGGTCAGGCACCGAAGCGAGAATTATCGAGTCCGTGGACATTTGAGCTCAAGACCCTGCCGCGTCGAGAATTGAACCCTGGTCCCGGGTCTGACCTCTGCTTCAGGGTCTGCCTGCTCTAACCAGTGAGCCACACTTCTCCATGACTTTTGGCTTGATGCGGAACTGTCTTTCAGGCCCCAGGCAAGAAAAACAGCGGCCACTTGCTTCGGGCTATTAAAGACAATCCGCAAAATCCTCCCTCAATTGCCAGAAAAAGCCAAAAAAATTCTAATCCAGTCATTAATTCTTTCTAGGATAGATTATGGCAACGCAATCTACTTAGGAGCTCCAGCATCGGTGACCCAGCAACTTCAGATCGTTCAGAAAATCGGCGGCAAGATTACCAACGGGTACTAGTCATCGCTCCTCAGCTAGACCCGCGCTGAACGCCCTTCACTGGCTTCCGGTGAAGGAGCTGATCCATTTTAAGACACTCTGCATGGCACATAAAGCTTTTTATGGGAAAGGCCCTCCTATTTTAGATAGGATGGTCAGACCATACACAGCTCTCAGAAACCTTCGTTCCAATGATCTGAATCTTGCAGTGATCCCTAGAATTAACAGGTCCCGCACTGGTGGCCGTCTTTTCTCATATAATGCAGCAAAATTGTGGAACTCCCTTCCTCCATCTCTTCGCCAGGAGCCCAATTTGCTTGCATTTCGGAAAAAGTTAAAAACCTGGCTCTTTCCTAGGACTTAGAGCCTCTGGCCCTGGCCCTCTGCACTTTAATTCCCCTTTGGGCCTTTCCCAAGCGCTGGGATGCTCCCGAGTAGCCATGCGCTATAGAAGAGCCTTTTTCATTTCATTTTTCATTTGCGAAACACTACTGCAAACCTGTTGAACACATGTCTGATGTAGATTTACTTGACTACTAATATCCATAATGGTAGCCTTCGGTCTTGTAATGAAATTGGGATTCTCCTATTGCCATGACCAGAGAATCCGGATTTCATTAAAGACACGGCGGCTAACATTATCCCAACCCTTCCCTCCCGGCAGTGGACTCTAAAGATAACATAATAATAATTTATTGCATTTGTTTGAAGATTGGAACTTAAAAAAATAATTACAAAAAAAATGTTTAATAAGGAAACAACTTTTTGTTATTTTATTGTATTATGCCTTTATTATGCACTATTTAATATCAACAATACTCTCCCCTTTACATAGGGTATATGAGTACACAATTTGAATATTGTATCCTTTTTCAGATAATTCAACCTAATTTGTTCCTCCTCAAGATGCAGTTTTCCTCCTGTTCCCTTCAAGCAAGTCTCGGCATCGCACCTTCCTCTTCCTTTGGAATTCTTTAGTACCTTAAGAAGAAGTTTATAGGCATTGTGCCTCTGTTCCTTTGGAATTCATCAGTTTCTAAAGAAGAAATGTATCTTTCCATAATACTTGAATTTTTTTTATTGCATTTAAAAAAGGCAGATCTATCTTGCCGTTTTGCCATTGTAACTTATTAGCATTCTATTCTAAAGCTTTGCTTTGTGATGAATTAACTTTAAAATGGCTGCTAGAAGTTGCAATAAAAGAATAATGCATAATGTTAGCCTCCGTGTCTTTAATGAAATCCACATTCTCTGTTCATGGTAATAAGAGATTCGTAATTCCTTCACATCAGTACTAGCATAAGAGTAGCCTGATTAGTAGCACAAAGGAATACTCCCAACGTGGCGCCACACAAATGCGAGCAGGATTTTAAATACTGAGTCGGAGCAAGCACTCCCTAGTATGCGGTCTCCAGGGCAAGAAGTAGGTTATTTGACCCGAGGCGGCTTTGACAAAGTAAGTGGCTGGGGGTCCTTCCTTTTTGGATTTAGGATGCTCAAGAACAGGTGGTAATCGACACCTAGGAAGCTGCATCACTAGTGGCAGTTTTCTGATCATTATTTTTTTCCTTAAATAGGGTTTACCTACAGGCCCCTCGATCCCTGGGTATTGACCATGACGTATTAGCATAGCGTTTCTAGAAGCACGTTAAGTAGTTTACTTCTTATATGTTGTGTGGCAAATATCTGACACGCAAATGAGTGTACACTGGCTAGACCTTACAAGCACCAACCATATACAGGTGTTACATTTACATGATTAAGTTGAGCATTTGTGACCTGCCAGCCCAACTGACAGGTCATTGTTTTAATGCATTTTCCTTTCAAATTACAGATACAGATTATTTCATTTAAAAACTTATGTATCCATAGTGCTTGTGCATTAAGTGTGCACATTTTGCATCCTTAGTATAGGATTGAATAGGAGTGGCACACATGGGGCTGAACCCTGTGTAGTCCTGATGAAGAGCCAATAGAGAAATGGCTCGCAACATGTTGACTATACATCTCTGAGACAACCAGACTCATCACAGTCCGGTTTTCTCTCAGTAACAACCCCTGATTTTTACCAATACCAACTAGTGGCGGGAATAAAAGCGTGGCCCACTAGTTAGGTATTTTTAATCTTCTTTTGCCACTCCACTTCACTTCACATAGTCTACACCAGTAAGTGCACCTGCGTATTTTGCAAGTCGCAGCACGCCTCAATCCGTAGACGATTGAGAGGAACCCCAATGATGAAGCATGCCACAGTGGAGCAACGCTGGTGGGTGAGGGGTCTCAAAAAAAAAAAAGAACAGCAGGGCGCTAAATCACCCACAAGCCCCAGCATGGCCCTATTGAGGGTGGGACTATGTACAAATTAATGGGGGAGATGCCCGCCGCATCACACTCTTTCCACAGAGCCCCAGATGAAGAGGAAACTCAAAACGCGTCGGTGTTTGGAAAGCTGTTTAATTTACCGCAAACAAAGCAAGCCCATACCTCAATGAAATAAAGGCTGGTAAACCTGGTGTCAGCTCGAGGGCTGTTCATGTGAGTTTTTACCATGTGTCTACAATCAGTATAGCGGAGGCTCATCCGCTGAACCAGCACCACCCCATGATCCCCAGGGGGCCACTTAGGACGGATTCACCATCCTTACTGTGGAGCTGCCACCGAGGATTGAGGACTTGCACGTGGCCCACTCCGGGCTTTACATAGCAGTGATTAGTGCATTGGATATCAAGGAACAGCAGGGCACTACATCTCCCACAAGCCCCAGTATGGCCCTATTGAGGGCGGGACTATGTATAAATTAATGGGAGAGACACCCGCCGCAGCACGCTCTTTCCACAAAGCCCCAGATGAAGAGGAAACTTGAAATGCGTTGGCGTTTGGAAAGCTGTTTAATTTCCCGCAAACGAAGCAAGCCCATACCTCAATGAAATAAAGGCTGGTAAACCTGGTGTCAGCTCGAGTGATGTTCGTGTGCGTTTTTACCATGCATCTACAATATATATATATATACAAAATCCAAGGAGGGTCTTTCTGAGATTAATCCCTTTGTCAGGTGGCGCGTGGTGGTGCCAGCAAACCCAGACCGGCCATCATAATCCAAACAAAAGTGAGTAAGTGTGCACTCTCAGAGGTCCAAATACAGATACCATACATTTTTGTTTTCAACCGCTACGCGTTTCGACACACCAAGTGTCTAGATCGGTGCCTAGCGGTTGAAAATAAAAACTAATGGTATCTGTATTTGGACCTCTGAGAGTGCGCGATTACTGACTTTCATTTCGAGACATATATATATATACATATATATGTCAAGTCAAGTCAAGTCATGAAATTTGTATAGCGCACTACATACCCAGAGGGTTTCAAGGCGCTTATGGAGGGGAGGAGGATTATTTGTCAAATATCCATGTTTTAAGCTGCTTTCTGAACGCTAGGTGGTTCTGGGTGAGGCGAAGGTAAGCGGGGAGTGAGTTCCATGTTTTAGCAGCCAGGTAAGAAAAGGATCTGCCTCCCATGGTGGTCTTGTTGATGCGAGGTACAGTGGCGAAGGCTTGGCTGGAAGAACGTAGTTGGCGGGAGGGGGTGTAGAAGGATAGTCGAGAGTTGAGGCAATCTGGTCCGATGTCGTAGAGTGATTTGTGTGCGTGGGTAAGCAGTCGGAAAGTGATCCTTTTATTGATGGGTAGCCAGTGGAGGTCTTTAAGGTGACCCGAGATGTGTTCGTTGCGTGGGATGTCTAATATGAGCCTGGCTGAGGCGTTTTGGATTCGTTGGAGTTTCTTCTGGAGTTTAGCGGTGGTACCTGCGTAGAGGGTGTTTCCGTAGTCCAGTCGGCTCGTGACCAGAGCGTGGGTGACTGTTTTCCTTGTATCTGAGGGGATCCAGCGAAATGTTTTTCTGAGCATGCGAAGAATGTTGAAGCAGGAAGAGGATACGGCGCTGACTTGTCTGTTCATTGAGAGTGAAGAGTCCAGGATGACGCCAAGGTTCCGTGCGTGGTCTGTCGGGATGGGTGCTTTTCCGAGGGCTTCCGGCCACCAGGAGTCGTCCCAAGCAGAGGGGGATGTACCTAAGATGAGGACTTCTGTTTTGTCTGAGTTCAGTTTCAGACGGCTTTGTTTCATCCATTCGGCAACTTCTTTCATTCCTTCGTGTAGGTTAGTTTTGGCGGTGCTGGGGTCTTTGGTGAGAGAAAGGATCAGTTGAGTGTCGTCCGCGTAAGAGATGATGTTGAGGTTGTGTTGGCGTGCGATGGCCGCGAGGGGGCTCATGTATACGTTGAAAAGGGTGGGGCTGAGTGAGGATCCTCGAGGTACGCCGCAGATGAGTTCAGATGCCTCGGACTTGAATGGAGGAAGGCGGACTCTCTGGGTTCTTCCGGTGAGGAACGAGGTGATCCATTCAAGTGCTTTTCCTTGGATTCCGATGTTATTGAGGCGTTGTAGAAGGGTGCTGTGGCAGACTGTATCGAATGCTGCAGAGAGGTCGAGGAGGATGAGGGCGACTGTGTCTCCATTGTCCAGTAGAGTTCGAATGTCGTCTGTTGCTGCGATGAGGGCGGTCTCAGTGCTGTGTTTTGCTCGGAAGCCAGATTGTGAGGGGTCGAGGGATTTGTTGGCTTCGAGGAAGGCGGCGAGCTGGTTGTTGACGGCTTTCTCGATGACTTTGGCCGGGAATGGAAGTAGCGAGATGGGGCGGTAATTTTTGAGTTCGGTGGGGTCAGCTGTTGGTTTTTTCAGAAGGGCGGTGAGTTCAGCGTGTTTCCAGTCTTCTGGGAAGGTAGCGGAGTTGAGGGAACCGTTAATGACGTCTCGGAGGTGCGGTGCTATGACGGAGTCTGCTTTGTTGAAGATGTGGTGAGGGCATGGGTCTGTGGGGGATCCTGAGTGGATGGAGTTCATCAGGCGGATGGTGTCCTCAGTAGAGATTGGGTTCCAGGCGTTGAGGGTGTTCACGGGGGGAAGATGGTCAGCAGATGGTAGGGTGGGTTGGTTTCCGGGATGGTTGTCAAAGCTGTTGTGGATGTCTGCAATCTTGTTGTGGAAGAATGAAGCTAGGGAGTCGCAGAGGGCTTGAGAGGGGGTGATGTCGTTGGAGTTGGCCGAGGGGTTGGAAAATTCTTTGACGATGTTGAAAAGTTCCTTGCTGTTGTGGGCGTTGTTGTCAAGTCGATCCTTGAATGCTGTTTTCTTGGCTTTTCGGATCAGTTGGTGGTGAGTGCGGGTGGCGCTTTTGAAGGCGTCCTTGGTGCTGGTGGTTGGGTCTTTTTTCCAGGCCTTTTCAAGGGAGCGGCAGAGTTTCTTGGACTTCTTGAGATCCTCGTTGAACCATGAGGCTTTCTTGCTGCCAGGTTTGCTTTGACGTTTTTTCAGTGGGGCTAATGAGTCGGCGGTGTTGGATAACCATAGGGTGAGGTTGGCGGCGGCTTCGTTGGCGTTAGAAGAAAGGGCTGGGGAGTTTCGAAGGAGCGATGCGGAGATTTGGTCCGTGGTGATTTTGTTCCAGTTTCTTTGGAAGGTAGGTTGGGAGTGGTTGATGGGTTTCGGCTTGTTGTAGGTGAAGTGAACGCAGCTGTGGTCGGTCCATAGGAGATCCGTAGTGTGGCTGAAGGAGACATGATTGCTGGATGTGAAGCTGCCTGTTGAAAGAGGACCACACTCAGGTGAGTATCTGTGTTGCTTTATTTCGTTGATAAGGAAGCAAAACACAATTAAAGTAAAACAGTCCATCCCGACGCGTTTTGTGTCTCGTGGGCACTTCATCTTGGGGCTGTGGGCTGATGGCAGTGATGAACGCAGTAATTTACAACACCCATTTTGAAGCCCATGTGGGCGTGGCCACCCGCGTGGCCTGATGGTACACGTAGTGTTCTGTTATTCCTCAAGTGAGTTGCTGATGTTCACCAACGGCATATTTCCACAGTAAAAACCAAGTGGGTTTGTGATAACAGTTCAGGCGCTGGAATGCCGCTCACGCCCCACAACTGCGCTCTCCTGTTCCAGTGCAAAAACGTCATGTGGCGCTTCTGCAGGACTGCGCAGCGCGCAGTGGGGTCCTCTCGTGACTCAGGCGGGGCCACAACAAATCCAACACAAACCTGCCTGTTGAAAGAGGCCCACACTCAGGTGAGTATCTGTGTCGGTTTATTTCGTTGATAAGGAGGCAAAACACAGCGGCTTACTGCACCACAATTAAAGTAAAACAGTCCATCCCGACGGTGTTGTAAATTGCTGCGTTCATCACTGCCATCAGCCCACAGCCCCAAGATGAAGTGCCCACGAGACACGAAACGCGTAAACTCAGAGACTTTGCTATATAAATGGCAAAAGACTTTGTCATTTTCTATCTCGGCGTGGATAGCACTGCGCTAATCCTATGCTTAAAAACTTTGATAGAAAAACAGAAATTTGAGGTGAGCAGATCTAGAGTGTTGCTGGTGTTGAGAGTGCTCTAACAGGAGCTGGTTTCCACCTAAACTTGAGAACTACCCAGAGTTCTCTCCTTCTTTTTTGCATAATTTATGCGTCACTCTATGCCTGAAAGGGCTTTGTTTTGACTTAATACTGGGTGCTCCCTTGTGCCTGGACAAAGCTATACCTCTCTGAAGAGCTCTAATTAGAGCGAAACACTGTGTCAGGGGTTGCTTTTACTCATTTCAGATTGGCTTGAGTTGGTATTTTACCAATTCAAAGCTTTAATATTGTGCCTGGAGTGATAAATGGCTTTTGTTATTTTACAGCTTGGCAAGGACAGCACTGTACTAGTCCTATGCTTAAAGACCTTGCTGTATAAATGGCAAAAGACTTTGTCATTTTCTATCTCAGCGTGGATAGCACTGTGCTAATCCTATGCTTAAAAACTTTGATAGACAAACAGACATTTGAGGTGAGCAGATCTAGAGTGTCGCTGGTGGTGAGAGTGCTCTAACAGGAGCTGCTTTCCACCTAAACTTGAGAACTACCCAGAGTTCTCTCCTTCTTTTTTGCATAATTTATGTGTCACTCTATGCCTGAAAGGGTTTTGTTTTGACTTAATACCGGGTGCTCCCTTGTGTCTGGACAAAGCTATACCTCTCTGAAGAGCTTTAATTAGAGCGAAACACTGTGCCAGGGGTTGCTTTTACTCATTTCAGGTTGGCTTGAGTTGGTATTTTACCAATTCAAAGCTGTAATAATGTGCCTGAAGTGATAAATGGCTTTTGTTATTTTACAGCTCGGCAAGGACAGCACTGTACTAGTCCTATGCTTAAAGACCTTGCTGTATAAATGGCAAAAGACTTTGTCATTTTCTATCTTGGCGTGGATAGCATTGTGCTTAATCCTATGCTTAAAAACTTTGATAGAAAAACAGAAATTTGAGGTGAGCAGATCTAGAGTGTCGCTGGTGTTGAGAGTGCTCTAACAGGAGCTGCTTTCCACCTAAACTTGAGAACTACCCAGAGTTCTCTCCTTCTTTTTTGCATAATTTATGCGTCACTCTATGCCTGAAAGGGTTTTGTTTTGATATATATATATATATATATATATATATATATATATATATATATATATATATATATATCCATACTAATATAATAAAGAGAGAGCCCAAACCTTTGAGGTGGGTAATCTCAGGAACCACAGCACCAATCACAACACCCAATACAGCGTTGGAAAGGGCAGTTGCAGCAGAAGGACATATGCTATGCAGACGCCCACTATATACATTTAAAAGGTAAAAGATCGGTGCCAGCAAAGTAGTCCCTAATGGGCGTGTCTGCGATGTGGTGTGGGCGTGTGCTGGGGGCGTGACAAACGCTGGGGGCGTGTGGTACGTTCCGCCCTTCATGTCATGTCTCATATTGTGTGCTGTGGGCGTGTGCTGGGGGCGTGAGCGGGGCGCGGGATTACGGAAAAAAAAGTGAGCTTTGTGCCCAATATTTCATTGTTTTTTCTTCCCATGCTCTGTACATTCCAGCTCCGGGTGTCCACCCTGCTCCCTTTAAATACCCCTGCACTCCATAATCATAATCCACCCTTACTCCTTAAAATACCCCAACACCCTTAAACACTAACCCATCTTAACCCTATGAATATACCCTGCACCCAAAAACCCAAACCTATCCCTAAACCCTAAAAATACCCCTGTAATCCAAAACCCAACCGAGCCCTGAACCCTATCAATACCCCTGTACCTCAAAACCCAAATCTAGCCCGGAACCCTAAAAATACCCCTGTTCCCCAAAACCCAAACCTACCCCTGAATCCTAAAATACCCCTATACCCCAAAACTCAAACCTAGCCCTGAACCCTAAAAATACCCCTGTACCCCAAAATCCATACCTATCCCTAAACCCTAAAACTACCCCTGTACCCATAACCCAAAACTATATCTGAACCCTTAAAATACCAAAACACCCCAAAACATATACCTTAGTACCCCAAAACATATACCCCTATACCCATACTTACCTCCAAACATAAAAAAACATGCTTTTACCATTCATGCATTTACAACGAATTTCGTTGTAAATGTATACGTGGTAAAAGCATATAAAATGTAATGCAATGCGTTGCATTGCGGAGTCATGGTACTTTCGTAATGAAAGTATGCGGAGTAATGGTATGCGGAAAGAAAGTTGTGGAATAATGGGTGTTTACCCTCCCCTGGTAAGTACATTGGTGGCACATATTTTTTCACCACCGATTCTAAAAATGCACAGGTCTCTCTCATTGATGGCCAGCACCGACATACACTTTTAGACACACCTCCCACCACAAGTTCTAGAATTGCGAACTTTAGAGCTGGGGAGCTACGTTCGAATCTCGGCATCAGCTCAACATCCTGTGATTCCAGGCAAATCGCTTTGGCCCAGATGTAGGTAAAATAGATTTACCGAATTTTAATTACCGAATTCTACCGATTCGGTAATTAAAAATCGGTAAATCTAAGGGGTGGATATGTAGGAACATCCAGATGTTCCTTTTACCGAATCGGTAAATATCTGTATTTACCGATTCGGTAAATACCGACCGGTAATGCCCCATTCATTCCTATGGGCTTTGAAGCCCATAGGAATGAATGGGGCATTACCGGTCGGTATTTACCGAATCGGTAAATACCGATTTTGACAAGGGTGCAGGGGGTGTCACTTTGACACCCTCTAGCACCCCCAAAAAAGATTCGGGGGCCATGTGGCAGGCATACCTGCCCTAAGGGCAGGTCTGCCTGTCATATGGCACAGGTGTGCATGCACACATGTGCATGCACACCGGAATCGGTATTTTACCATGAAGTTGGATTTCATGGTAAAATACCGATTCTGTAAGGCTTGTGGGACTCAGAAGAGTCCCACCTACATCTCATTGTTACCGAATCGGTAAAAATACCGATTCGGTATTTTACAGATTCGGTAAATTTACCGATCGGTAAATTTACCGAATCTGTAAAATATGTGGCCCTACATACCATTTTGTGAATCTCGGTCGCTAACGGCCGAAAATACCGATTTTCGGCCGTTACCGACCGACCTACATCCGGCCCTTTGTCTCCCCGTGCCTAACACAAATGAATGTGTTCTTCTGTAATGTAAATTGTGCTCATGCCATGTTGTCGAGTTCGCGCTATATAATGTTGCAAGGAAAAATAAAGTGGGGACACTTGAGTTCACACACTACTGAACGCGTACTCTTAAGTGCATCAGCAGTGCACTGTGAATCGGAGCATTTCACAAGCCTGTCACAGATAAGAAATGCTATATATATATATATATATATATATATATATATATATATATATATATATATATATATATATATTGTGATTTAATTATGGCACAGTAGGAAAGGAACACAGGAGCCTTATCTCAATTTTTGTAATGTTGCAATCTGGGAGATGTCCGCATTATCATTCAGATGTGTACATTGAACAAAACCAGAATAAATGTATAAACAACACTGAAACAGTGGGGATAAAGAAATGCACTGAATGAAGAAAAGATAGGTTATAAGTAGAAGTGAAAACTGAAAGCTTTAGGAGACACAGGGCGAGTGAATTACATTAGGAACAAACACGAAACATATAGTCAGTGCTTCATTGTTCTTTTATAAGAGTCCCATTGCTAACAAACATTGGCAAATCCTGCAGGTTTCACCTTTGAAAGGCATTAGTCGACCTTTACGCCTTTGTCAATATTTGTTGCAAATGATGAACATCAGCAGCAAAAAACTTCAAAAAGAAGCCGCAGTTTGATGACTTACGCTTGGAGTGGTGTTGCTGCTTCTTTACATTGTAAAAACATAACTGTGTTGATTTATGACTATCAACCTGCATGGAATTCTCATTTCACACATTGACTTGATGCCTGATGTGGAACACAGCTTAGTTTTCATTAGGAAAGGTATATAAAAAGGATCATTCAGCATTTGTACTACAGATATGGAACATAAAAACAGCATGCCTAGCTGGCTCCTGTGTGACTGAGAGATTGCGAAAAGGCGAGTTGGTGTGAGTGAGAAACAGAAGGTGATCAAGAGAAGGGTTTGATAGAGACAGAGCAGTGGCTAAGGCAACCTACGGTGTATCAGAGATGCCATGGAAAGCCAGGGGGAAAGAAGGCCAAGTAAGAGGGGGGGTGATGGAAAGGAGAATTTGAAAGGGGAAGTGTGATGGGACACTTTTAATGAGAGAAGTGGGTGTGAGGGTATGTGTTTGAGTATATGAAAGAGTGGGTTGGTAAGACAGGGTTAGAGGTACGCAGAGCAGTATCTTAGAGCTAAAGGTGTAGGAAAATGTAAGATTAGAAGATTTGTGAAAATATATTGTGAAAAAGGATGGTGAGATGACGCCAGGAAGACAGTAAGATACTTATTTGATGTGAGCTAGAAGAAAGTGAGAGAGAAGGCTTAGACAGACTGAATGTGCATTTAAGAAAAGGAAAGGTGATGAATGATAGAAAAGACATACTGTAGTGTCCTCTTTCTGCCTCAGAATGTAGCTCACCGTTCCAAGGCTATATGGGCTAAAACGTGAGACTAAGATTCCAGGAGAATGTAAGCAACTGGTCAGTTGGCAGTTGTAGGGCTAGTATGCTGGATGGGGTTATTTGTACTCCACTTAATAAAACTACATCCTAATCTATTCAACGCTACCAATCTCTCTTTTACATTTGGCGATGACTGGAACTACCTGCGCGTGCTTCTTGACCCAACACATCAAGCCTACCTTTTCTTCATTCAGACTGCGTGGAGTGCTTCGTTTTCACTGATATGCCTTTTCATATCATCAGGATTGACTGAGCAGCTGTTCCATTTTCCACTCTGATCCAAGGAAGTGTTCTTCGTCTTTAACCATACGCTGCTCAATCAGCGTCAAGGGTTATATTCCAGCAGTACTGCTGTCTCGCCTTCTTTTGAGTTTGCCATTTCAGCTGTGGTAAGGAAGGCTGCGCACACTAGCACACATGTGTTTCTTGTCTTGCTGCGAGTAAGCCTGGGCGCATTATTATCCGCGATCCTCTTTGACCATGCACGAGCCTGGAGCACGCAAGTTCAACGTCTCCGCGTGAGTGAAGTCATCGAGTGCGCTTCACTCTTGTGTTACGGGGACGTTTTGGCAGCCATCTATGCGTGGGCTCAACGTCGCTGATGCGCACATCTTTCTATTTTACTTTGATGTGCACAGCTGTATTGAGTCTGGCCTTTCACGTTACGGAGAACGTTTTGGTAGCCACCTTGGTGTAGGCTCAACATCGCTGATGCGCACAGCTTTCTACTTTAATATTTGCATTGGTGTTAGTGAAGTACACAAGTGAATCGCTAGACTCAATGTAAGGTATACATTGCTGATGCGCACAGCTTAGAACTAACATCTACGTGCATCATTACGTTGATTCCTGCACCATTGATGTGCACAGCTCTCAAGACAATGTTAAAGCACATGTGCTGATGCACACAGCTTTCCAGAATAATTCTAGCAATGTTGTATTACCACTTTGCGTTTTGGTGGCCTTTCGCTGATGCGCACAGCCTTGCTTCAATTATTTGACATGTTGATGTCTAAAATACACCACTTCACTTTATTTATATGAAGGATTTGTATGTTTCACTTTTACAATGTGTGTTTGAGACTGGTACATACATCTCTTGTTTTATGATGATTTGCAGGTCATATATATATACTGCACATACTGCACTTTGTGATAAATTGCATTTGTGAATTTTAATACAAGGAGTACATTCTTTATTACAAAGTTGCTTTAATCTCCTAAGCATGCAGAATGTTTCTGCTCCAACTTTCTTTTATCCTCTCCCGGTGAGCCTAATCTACCCTGGTTGAAAATGAAAAAAGGTTTTTACTTGCTATGCTCGTGTTTGTGGGACATTACTTAGCGCAGAAAGTTAACTTTGTTGTAAAATCATTGTTTGGGAGCAGAAGGACAAGAAGTTTTTGAGCATCTTCCTGACCTTACAAATAACAAAACGTCTGGTCTTAATGAGTTTAAGATTGCAATTAAAAAATTAGATTTACTTCGGTAGACGAATGCAAAAAAAGAGAGAAATCTGTTGAACAGTATATTACAGAACTTCGAAAATTGCTTCAGCGTGCAATTTTGGTGCATCTTTAGAAGAGCGTCTTACGGATCAGATGATGTTGGGTTGTAGTGTCACCAAAGCAAGAGACAGTATGTGGCAGAAGGATAATCACTCTTTGCATGAGGTGGTCACTATCGCACAAACGTATGCACATTCAAAAGTATGTTTGAAAACTATCCAGAAAAGGCCTCCATCTGACAAAGACCAGGGTGTGGTCATGAAAGTTGATAAAGACAAAGAAAAGAACAGATATGAAGGAGCAAGGGGGGAAATTCTGAATAAGACTGAGTCTCAAACTGGCAGTTCAAAGAATTTTCAGGGTAGATGTTTCAGATGTGGAAACTCTGGCAAACTTCAAAGACTGTCCGGAGTGGAAAGCTTCCTGCAGTACATGTGGTCATAAAGGTCATTTTACGAGATGTTGTAGGTCTGGTAGAGATTAGAAAAAAATTAGAGAAGTAGATTTATTTGAGGAAGTGATAGAGGAAGTCAACATCTGTCAGGTCAAAAGATCTGGTTGTGAAGGTCCCATAGATACTGTATTAATTAACGATGCACCTGTGAAAATGTTATTTGATTCTGGGAACAAGGTGACCTTGATTCCAAAGAAGTACTTTGACCAATACCTTTTGAAGAAAGTCACCTTGTGGAAGCCAGATATAAGACCAAGAGGGTATGGGGAGAAATTATTGATCTCTTAGGATGGTTTTGGGGACAATTGATTCCCGGCAAGTTATATGTTTCTATGAAAGGTGATCACTTTCACCAACATGATTCACATGTCTTTTTAGATCCCAATGAGAGCCCCTCTGTGTGTGTGAAAGACATACCATCAATTAGTCAAATTGGGAGAGAATACAAAACTTCGGGCAATCAGTTTCCTGAAGTGTTTGAAAACAAACTGGGGTGTCTTAAGAACTATATGCATCAGATCAAAATAAAACTTGGTTCTATTCCAAAGGTAGCAAAGGTTCGAGGTGTTCCCCTTATGGTGAAAGTTAGTAGAAAAATTGAGCTAGACAAATTGAAAGCCAATGGGATCATAGAGGAAGTTGAAGCTACTGAATAGCTTTCTCCCATTATTATAGCCCGCAAGACCAATGGTGAGGCCAGGCTTTATGTGTACCTGACAGAGTTCAACAAAGCAGTTGTGGTAGATCACTATCCTCTACCCAACAACAGCGAAATGTTGTGTTCTCTCGGTGGGGCGAAGTATTTTTCATCCCTTGACTTGCCCTCGGCGTACCATCAGGTCAAATTACACCCTGCTTCTCAAAATCTTACGGCCTTTGGTACCTTCAGATTTTTGAGAATGCCTTTTGGCCTAATCTCTCCAGCTTCAGTGTTCGAGACAGTCATGGAACACGTTCTCAAGGGTTATGAAGCGGTCAAAAATAAACTGGTGTTTGGTGTGGACTCCAAAGAACATGATCGGAGGCTGAGATTGGTCTTGAGGCAGTTCTGTGATGCTGGATTGACTCTACGTGCTGATAAGTGTAAATTTGATGTGGCTGAAACTGAATATTTGGGTTACCAAGTGTCTGCAAATGGTACTAAGCCCAGAGCGGTGTTGATTAAGACCATCTGCAAACTCAGGACTCCACTGAACAAAGAAGAACCTGTGAAATTCTTGGGAATGGCAGAATTTTACCACAAGTTTGTCCCCCAATTTTGCTGGTGTGACTGGACATTTAAGGGATCTTTCAAAAAAAAGTTTGTGAGTTTGTTTTTACTTGGGGACCAGGCAGTGAACCACGGCCTGCTCCCGCCTTGGTCTTCCCAAACAAGAAGCATGTCTTTTAAAGCAGCACCTATCTCTCTAATGGAAATATTCTGCTCTAAAAACTGTTTTCTGTTTAGAATACAGATGCAAGGATTGAGCTCTGCTGATCATGATTGACAACAGAGTCATGAAACCGAGTGATAGCACCAAGCAAGCTAGTGGTAGCACAAGCATATTCACACACTCATCCATTTTTATACTCATCTTAGTGGATTTAAAATCTACTCCAGAGGTCTTTGTAGAGCTCACATATCACTTGCCTTTCTGTGAGATAAAAGGGATTGCTTTACATCCACTGTGCTGTTTCTGTTATTCAAAGGAGGGAATTTTACACTGCTGCGTTGTAGCTCTTATGCATGCAAGAACATCTTACCCTGCTGTGCTGCTTCTGTTATGCATGGGAGGGAATCTTACACTGCTGTGCTGTATCTGTTATGCATGGGAGGGAATCTTACACTGCTGTGCTGTATCTGTTATGCATGGGAGGGAATCTTACACTGCTGTTCTGTATCTGTTATGCATGGGAGGGAATCTTACACTGCTGTGCTGTATCTATTATGCATGGGAAGGAATCTTATCCCACTGTACTGTATCTGTTATGCATGGGAGGGAATCTTACCCTGCTGTGCTGTTTCTGTTATGCATGGGAGGGAATCTTACACTGCTGTGCTGTATCTGTTATGCATGGGAGGGAATCTTACACTGCTGTGCTGTATCTGTTATGCATGGGAGGGAATCTTATCCCACTGTACTGTATCTGTTATGCATGGGAGGGAATCTTACTCTGCCGTGCTGTTTCTGTTATGCATGGGAGGGAATCTTACACTGCTGTGCTGTATCTGTTATGCATGGGAGGGAATCTTATCCCACTGTACTGTATCTGTTATGCATGGGAGGGAATCTTACCCTGCTGTGCTGTTTCTGTTATGCATGGGAGGGAATCTTACACTGCTGTGCTGTATCTGTTATGCATGGGAGGGAATCTTACACTGCTGCGGTGTATCTGTTATGCATGGAAAGGAATCTTATCCCACTGTACTGTATCTGTTATGCATGGGAGGGAATCTTACCCTGCTGTGCTGTATCTGTTGTGCATGGGAGTGAATCTTACCCTGACGTGCTGTATCTGTTAGGCATGGGAGGGAATCTTACACTGGTGCATTGAGTCTGGTATGCATGAGGGAATCTGATACTGCCATGCTTTATCTGTTATGCATGGGAGGGAATCCTATCCTGCTGTGCTGTATCTGTTATGCATGGGAGGGAAGTTTATCCTGCTGTGATGTATCTGTTATGCCTGGGAGTGAATCTTACCCTGACATGCTGTATCTGTTATGCATGGGAGGGAATCTTACACTGGAGCATTGTATCAGTTATGCATGAGAGGGAATCGTATCCTGCCATGCTGTATCTATTATGCATGGGAGGGAATCTTATCCTCCTGTGCGGTATATGTTATGCATGGGAGGGAATCTTACCCTGCAGTGTAGTATCTGGTATGCATAGGAGGGAGTAATCTTACCCTGCTGTGCTGTATCTGTTATGCATGGGAGGGAGTAATCCTACCCTGCTGTGCTGTATCTGTTATGCATGGGAGGGAATCTTACCTGTAGTGCTGTGTCTGCTATTCATTGGAGGGATTCTTACTCTGCCCTGTTGTATCTGTTATACATGGCGGGAATCTTACCCTCCTGTGCTGTGTATGTTATGCATAGGAGGGAATATTACACAGCCCTGATGTATCTGTTATGCATGGGAAGGAATATTCTTACCCTGCCGTGCTGTATCTGTTATCCATGGGAGGGAATCTTGCACTGCTCTGCTGCATTTGTTATGTATAAGAAAGAATCTTACCCTGTTGTGGTGTATCTGTTATGCATGGGAGGGAATCTTACACTGCTGTGCTGTATCTGTTATGCATGGGAGTTAGTCTTACCCTGATGTGCTGTACCTGCTATGCATGAGAGTGAATCTTACCCTGAAGTGCTGTATTTGTTAGGCATGGGAGGGAATCTTACCCTGCAGTGCAGTATCTGTTATGCATATCAGGTAATCTTACCCTGCTCTGCTGCATCTGTTATGCATGGGAAGGGAATACTTTTACCCTGCCGTTCTGCATCTGTTATGCATGGGAGGGAATCTTACCCTGCCGTGCTGTATCTGTTATGCATGGGAGGGAATCTTACCCTGCCATGCTGTATCTGTTATGCATGGGAGGGAATCTTACACTGCTGTGCTGTATCTGTTGTGCATGGGAGTTAGTCTTACCCTGATGTGCTGTACCTGCTATGCATGAGAGTGAATCTTACCCTGAAGTGCTGTATTTGTTAGGCATGGGAGGGAATCTTACCCTGCAGTGCAGTATCTGTTATGCATATCAGGTAATCTTACACTGCCCTGCTGTATCTGTTATGCATGGGAAGGGAATACTTTTACCCTGCCGTTCTGCATCTGTTATGCATGGGAGGGAATCTTACCCTGCCGTGCTGTATCTGTTATGCATGGGAGGGAATCTTACCCTGCGGTGCTGTATCTGTTATGCATGGGAGGGAATCTTACTCTGCCGTGCTGTATCTGTTATGCATTGATGGGAGTCTTACTCTGCTGTGCTGCATTTGTTATGTATGAGAAAGAATCTTGCACTGCTGTGCTGCATTTGTTATGTATGAGAAAGAATCTTGCACTGCTGTGCTGTATCTATTATGCATGTGAGGGAATCATACCCTGCAGTACAGTATCATTTATGCATGGATGTGAAGAGGGAGCCCCGCTGTACCCTGCTGCTCTGCCTGTTATTTTCTTTGCACCACCAGTGATGGGCTGCAAGGGCAGTGCAGGGGTACCAGAGAGTGAGCATCCATGAAATGCCATGGCCCACTCTCTCATCTTTTGAAGACAATAAATGTGATATAAGCACTACTTGCCAAATGAACAACATAGAACATGGGTAAATGTGATATTGTGCCAAGACATAAGTATTTGTCATGAGTTTAGTGGAAACTCTGTTAACGAGTTGATACAACTGGCGTTTTGTATACCCCACATTCTTGGCCATCGTACCCCCACAGGCATTTTAAGGCATGGGCTGGGTGGGCCCTTTGCCAGGGCCCCACCCAGCCTTTCAGCCCCGCCCTCCCCCTAGAACCAGCTCTGTTCTGCAGAGTCTTGTTCTGATGGCCTCGAATGATTCTTAAACAGATTGTTTCAAATAGTTTCCCATTCATTTCTTTGTGTGTGATGTGTGAGAATCTATTACAGACATTTGCAGAGGAATGTTGTGTCTATGTTTCATGCAACAGACATTAACACGTTTCTGTTAGATCAAAATAGGAGCTGACATATGAAGGTGTCACTGAGATTATTTGCAGGTATATTAATGAGCCACTGTTCTGTTAAAGCATTGAAAACGTCTCTATCCCTGAATAGTATGTGTAAACAATGCTAGAATTTGGACCAGTGTGCCGGTGCACTGTCAAAGACGGCATGAAAGAGTTGAAACTGGACCATAAATCCAAAGCTGTTAGGAACAGGCCCCCAAAAAATATGTTTGGCCCATTGCCCCCATAGTCCTTAAGATGTCCCTGCGTACCCCCCGGTTGTGTGGGGAAGCGCATGCGGGGCTCAGACACTTACCTCACTTAGCTTGAAAGGGAGCAGGTGAGTTTTCTCATCCGGACAGTGTGGGTGCGAGTGGACAAAGGGGGCGAAGGCAGCGAGGAAGAGAGTCGCGCAGGACAGGAGCATCATCTTGGAGCTTGTATGTTCCCCTCAGTGATGGCAGAATATGTTAAAATGTACCCAACATCCCTCTTAAATATGCTGACGAACCATACTCTGTGAACCCAGATGACAGGATTTGGGAGTATCTGTTTGCACAGACAGTTATCCGAGGACACAGATGGGGGGAGGGGAGGTCAATGTTAAATATTAAATCGGATCTAACTGGTGGCAGAAAACAATTTGGATGAAACCAGAGGGCTGAAAGTGAATATTGAAACAAAGTTATGCAATGTTTGGAGTTGCAAAAGGTGTTAGGAAATATCACATGAAATGTGGACATCATGAGTAGAACGATCTACAGACCCACATGACTTTTTGTGCCTCTATGTTCTATTTCTGAATCTGGAGTCCTACTTCCAAGAGACACCAGCACAGACAGACAGATGGACACTCTGCCAGACACTAAGGCTGGACTGAAATATACCCAAGGCATTGTGACCTGTTGTTCTGGAGGTGGATTTGTGGAGAGGGGGTAGACAGTTTATGTACTGAAACTGGCCAAAACATTAACTACACTGGTGGGCCTTGGAGACCACTTCTAGAAATTGAATTAAATTAGGCCATAATTGCATATATGGAGTTGTACAAGGCCTCATTACGAGTGGCCGATAAATCCTGATGAGGCAGCTAACCATAGTTGCAGCAATGAGATCCAGCAAAGTGTCTGACACAGGCCACCTCAGGGTGGTCTAGAGTGAGACCCTCCATGTCTCACAGAGGGGTCCAAAGATCTAGCAAAGTGAGAATGCCTATTTTTCTCATGGGGGACCAGAGATTGAATTTTGCATTATGTGAAATGCACAAATTTTCCTGAAAATTTGCAGTATTTGATTCTGTGTAATTTTTGCTCACATTAGTCTGGCTTGCACAGAAGATGCCTCCCAAAGATACATTTTCTTCTTGAGCTAGCCTCTTTCTGGTATCCCATTTAAAAAAAAATATAGTTTTTATTGCAGATTTATGATTCACCCATTGTTTTTATGCATGTATTACAACCTTGGCCTTCTCTCGCATCTATCATTATTCAGTTCCTTACACAGCCTTGGAGCCCACAACCCTGAGGGCGGGCGGCGTTAAACAAGAAAGTGTCATAATCAAGTTTCCAAAATATAGTTGCTTCGATTTCGCAAGGAGTTCACATGTCTGCATTTAGTTTTATTCCCTTGCTATTTCCCGCGAACTATCCCCAACTTCCCCCCCCTTAACTTCCACCACCGATGCATGGAGCTTGTTCAGTCTATACCTGTTGGTGTTATCAGGAGTTACTAGTTGTCTAGGTCTCCTTCTGGTATCTCATGTGGCTTTTTGTGCTCTGCTGCATGAAAAACGTCATGCAAGAACCTTGTAAACCAGAGTTCTAGTAAAGTGTCTGATGATACATTCCTATTTCTCGAGAGAGTCCAGAGACCCACCAATTGTTTTAGTGACTCCCCCCACATTTGTCACAAGAATCCTAAGATCTACAATGTTTTGGGTGAGTCCCTCAAAATTTCTTGAAAGAAACGACCGAACCAACATGGTGTTTGGCGAGGTCCTTTAAATTTCTCAGGATAATCCAGAGATCCAGCAATGTATTTGCTGAGACCCTTCAGAATTCTCAAGGGGACCCGAGATTCAGTAAAGCGTTAGAATCCCCACATTTCTCATGGAGTCCAGAATTCTAGTAAAGTGTATGGAGGGGCCCTCAATATTTCTCAGAGGGGTCTAGAGATCCAGCATTAAACCTGCTGATACCCTCCACATTTCTCATAGTGGCCCATAGATACGCCTGGTGAGAGCCTCCATTTTTTCTACATGGGTTTGCAGATTAGTCATATGTTCTTCAGAGATGTATTTGACAATCTCCTTAACAACTTATGATTGTCTGATGAGATCTAAGGACCCCTACCCCCTTGTATCAGGGCATTCAGAGGTGTCTCTGGTATTCCACCTCACCACACATAATTTGTGTCAGTACAGTGATGCATCAGGTGAGTCCACCCATATTTCAGTTGTGGTCCAGAGATGTATCTTATAATTCCTCTTCCCTGTTTAGGGTCAGAACTCCAGGCATGGTTTGCGAAAGCTGTGACCCTATGCTGAGCTAATGTTCTATGTTTGGCCTTATTTTGTCTAGTGTGCGGACTCAAGTGTGTGGCAGTCCATTGGAGGTACACCATATTTTTCCTTCATATTCTGTAGTACAGCCTATCATCTACTGGTTGTGGTTGCACCAGTTGTGTAACCCCAGAAATAGTTGTAGGCGTCCAATGCTCACTAATATTACATTATGTCGTGACAGGACAGGAACTCATGCCTGT
Source organism: Lissotriton vulgaris (assembly GCF_964263255.1). NCBI lineage: Eukaryota > Metazoa > Chordata > Amphibia > Caudata > Salamandridae > Lissotriton > Lissotriton vulgaris. The sequence goes on from NC_141693.1 coordinate 1,940,502,365, forward strand.
TTACACACCTTCGTGGTCCGAATTAGCTAATCTATTAGTTTTCCTCAGGGTGTACACAGGGCAGTGTGCTGTGATAATTGTTTTGGGTGTGGTGGGGCCAAGGTGAAGGGTGTCTATATAAAACACAGCATGTGAACCAGTAAATTATGCTGGGATTGTGACAATGTCCTTTGTCCCTGGGCTCATTCTCTGAAACTATAATTGGAACTGATATTTTGCACTCAGTGGGACATCACAGGTGCCATGGACCAAAATGTAAGTAAGGAACATGACTGCCACAACCTTGTTTGATTTTAGAACCACAAGCACCTTGAGCTGGAATTGCAGTGGGTCCTCAGATACCTGTACCGCGGTGACACTACATCTGCTTCTCTGTTGATATCTACACCTCTGTTTGTGCTGCAATTGTGTCATACAACTGATGCAGTGCAAAATTAATTAAGCCAGGTGCGTCACACCTCTGTGGGTGCCAAACCCACAATTGCACCCTGACGCCTTTCTGAAAGTGGGAGCAAGTTGGGTCCCTTGCTAGCCTTTACTTCCGGTGTTAATGTGCACCATTACTCAAGCCATAGGATCACAGTTTTCTCAGGTAACTGGACACTGAAAGCACTGTAGGAAAGTGTTCTAGTCAGCCTGAATAGCAGAAACCTGTCTTGGACCCTGCTCGAGACGTGGGGGATGGCTCTTAATAGTTTGGGCTATTTTGGGGGTCCACAGTAAGCTCTCCTTTTGTATGTTCCTCTGGCGCCCCTGTCCCCGGTCTTTTTAACTGTGCTGGGGTTTTCTCGCAGTTTTTGTATTATTGTTTCTCAGCGCCGGGACGCCCAGTTGCTGGGGCAGCTGTGCGCTTTATAAACTATCTTAACATTTGTGAGATACTCGGGCATTGTGGAATAGAGAGAATTAGATCTCTGTGAGAAGGTGGTTCTGACCACCTGAGCTGCCCAGATTTTTCGCTTTTGGAAACCCTGATTTTTTAGCTTTTACTGTGGGAGAGCCTCATAAGCTCGGACTCACCCACAGTGAACTCATGATGAAATAGGCTGTATGTGAATTTCACCGTTAAGCCTTGTGAGATAAGGTCGCTGCGCTGCAGCCAGGGTAAGGGGTACCGGCTGGTTACTTGTGGGCACATGTGTGCATTTGTGTAAGTGCTGCGCAGGGGAGATTCCTTTCGTGCACAGCCCATGAGCAGGTACAGCTAGAATGGTGTGGTAGGGATTCAATCAATCAATCAGGGGATTTGTAAAGCACACTACTTACCCGTTAGGGTCTCAAGGCTCTTGGGGTGGAGGGGAGAGGAGCTGCAGCTAGTGGTCAAAGAGCCAGGACTTGAGCAGTCTTCTGAAGGCCGGGAGGTCTGCAGTCTGTCATAGGTGGAGGGGAGGGCGTTCCAGGTCTTAGCGGCGCGGTAGGCGAAGTATCTGCCCTTGGAAGTGGTTCTGTGGATGCGTGGGACGGCGGCCAGGGAAAGGTCGGTGCAGCGGAGTTTCCTGTTGGGTATGTAGAAGGCGAGTCTGTTGTTGAGATAAGCTGGGCCGGTCTTGTGGAGTGCTTTTTGTGCGTGGATCATGAGTTTGAATGTGATTATTTTGTCGACGGGGAGCCAGTGCAGGTCTCTCAGGTGCGGGGTGATGTGGTCCCGGCGTGGGACGTCATGGATCAGGCGTGCTGAGGCATTCTGGATTCTTTAGAGTCTGTTGATGAGTTTGGACGGGGGTCCGGCGTAGAGGGCGTTTCCGTAGTCGAGTCGACTGCTGACGAGAACATGGGTGACGGTTTTTCGTGAGTCCGCCAGGATCCATCTGTAGATCTTGCGGAGCATACGGAGGGTGTGGAAGCAGGAGGAGAAGACTGCGTTGACTTGGTTGGTCACGCTGTGCTTGGAGTCGAGGATGACCCCTAGGTTGCGTGCGTGGTTGGTTGGTGCCGGGGGGGGTTCCCAGTGATGCTGGCCACCAGGAGTCGTCCCACGCTGAGGGGTTGGGCCCAAGGATGAGGATCTCCGTCTTGTCCGTGTTCAGCTTGAGCCGGCTTGCCTCCATCCAATCGGCGACGGCCTTCATACCCTGGTGCAGGTTGGATTTGGCGGTGAGGGAGTCCTTGGTGAGGGAGAGGATCAGCTGGGTGTCGTCGGCATAGGAGATTATGTTGAGGTTGTGTAGTCTGGTGATGCGAGCGAGGGGAGCCATGTAGACATTGAACAGCGTCGGGCTGAGGGAGGATCCCTGCGGGACACCGCAGATGGTTTCGGTGGTTCCGGATTGGAACGGGAGAGGAGCACTCTCTGGGTTCTGTCGGTGAGGAAGGAGGTGGTCCAATCCAGGGCCTTGTCTAGGATCCCTGCGTCGTGGAGGCGAGTGCGAAGTGTGTGGTGGCAGACGGTGTCGAAGGCAGCTGAGAGGACCAAGACAATGAGGGCTTCTGTCTCGCCGTTGTCGAGTAGGATTCTGATGTCGTTTGTGGCGGCGATGAGGGCGGTTTCGGTGCTGTGGTTGTTGTCTTCTAGGTAGCGGGTGAGCTGGGTGATGACTTTTGCTGGGAACGGGAGCAGAGAGATGGGCCGGAAGTTCTTGAGGTCGCTCGGGTCCGCCTTGGGTTTTTTCGGGAGGGCGTTGATCTCAGAGTGCTTCCAGCTCTCCGGGAAGGTAGCGGTTTCGAAGGCAAGGTTGATGATGTTACGCAGGTGGGGTGCGATGAGGCTGTCGGCTTTGTTTGCGATGTGGTGGGGAAGAGGATCAGATGGGGAGCCTGAGTGGATGGTGCTCATGGTCTTGATTATGTTTTCGATGCACACGTTGGTCCATGTGGTCAGAGGGTCGTGGACGGTGGGGCTTGGAGTGTTCGAGCAGGATGTAGTTGGTGGAGGTCAGTACGTGCGTGCTGATGAAGTCGGTGATGGAGTTGCAGAATTGGGGACGTGGGCCGGGTGGTCTGTAGCCTCTGAGGGTGGTCTTGGGGTCCGTGTGGATCTTTAAGTGCATGTGTTCGGCGGTGGTGAGGGTGTCGTCGGTGTTTGTGGAGACCTTGATGGTGTTATTGTGGATTATGGCGATACCTCCACTGACTCCATTGGTGCGGTCTCTGCGCGAGATCTTGTATCCGTCGGAGATGGCCACTGCGATGTCTGGGGCGGAGGCTTCGTTCATACAGGTTTCGGTCAAGAAGGCGACGTCAAGTGATGTGGTGGTGCGTAGGTCCCAGAGCTCGACTGCGTGCTTGCGTGCGGAGCGGGTGTTGAGCAGGATGCATCGCAGTAGGTTGGGTTCCGCTGCTGTGGGTGCCTCGGCGTCGCTGTTGCAGGAGAAGATGCAGTTCTGGCAGGTGAAGGGGCCGTGGGTGTGCTTTGGGGTGGCCTTGTAGCAGTTGGTGATGCGTCTGTGGTTGAGAGCGATGAGGGTGTTGGCGTCGTAGCGGTAGCTGGCATCACAGGTTGCGTGTGGGCCAGGGGTTTGGCGCGGAGCGCAGTCCAGGCGCAGACGGGCTTGCCTTAGGCACGCCTTCGGTGCGTGAGCGGCGCGGCTGCGCAGCAGCCGCCATATAAGGGGAGGTGGGGAGGGAGGATCAGCTGGGAGGCGGGAGGTGGGTTGCCAGGGCAGCGAATGGGCACGGGGGAAAATGAGCTAACACCTAGACTGGGAGAAGCCACAGAACAGACTCACAGCAGCAGGGCACCGAATAAAAAACGGGCAGGGCCACAGGCACACAGGGTACAGAAAACAGACGGGGGCACAGGTACACAGGGTACAGAAAGGAGAGAATGGGCAGGGGCACAGGTCCACAGCAGCAGGAAGCAGCAGCAACGGCGATCAGGTGCGGGGCACCAGGAGCACGAGTCTGCAGGCAGGAGGCAGCAGAAGGATGGCACTAGCACTGGTGGCTCTGCAGCGGAGGGGGAGCGGCCTACCAGGAAGGTCAAGGGATTATGCAGAGTTGGGTGTTATGTTATGTTAAAAATTCTTATAAAGCGCTTGTATACGTAGTGTTTTCTTGGCACAGGACTTAAGAATTTTTTGCTGGGGCCTCAAGTGGGTGGTGACATGCAATAGGCTTTATATTGTGGGGAGACACATGTGAGGGAAAGTCGATTTGTGTTTTACTGTTTCACTGTAGGAACACTCCATTAATCTCCTTTGGAGACAGAGACCACATGGGGTACTTTCAGTTCCCTAGGGCCTACACATTCCAGCCATGCACTAAATTACAATGTAAGTTGTGTAAAAAGAGGTATTCTGCGGAGTCCAAAGTCATATCTGTACTGCCCATGGGTCATCCAGAAATGTCATATTCCTCTGACTCCTCTCATAGCTGGAGCCTGGTCAGGCATGATCCTGCCAGGCTGGATTAATTACCTTCTTCCCCAAGCTGTAGCATCAGAGGCCTAGCCCTTCACTGCAAGCTTTCCCAAGGGCGAAGGTCTTCTCTCCAGGAGGGAGAGATGGGGTGAAGCAGCAGGTTATCCATCAGTAGCTGTCACCCGGTGCCAGACACCAGGCCTGCTCCGGCCCGGGCCTTGAAGTCAGCAAGGAGGTTTTTCAGAGACCATTTGGTATGAGACCCCCCTGGACAACGCCACCTTGAAGTATCCCAGAGGCCTGTGCAGGAAGGAGGGAGAAGGGGCAGAGAGGTGATGTGTCGCTACAGGATAGGGCAGAAGTGCCTTCCTGCCAGCCCTCTCCAATTTCTTTTAAAAGGTCTGTCACAGGAAGAGGAGCTCTCTCTGGGGTTTGGTCATGCTGAGGAAGACAGGTTCTGGAGCCCAGCGCCATGGGCAGTTGGAAGGAGGAACCACCCTGACTTACCTAGGACTCTTGGAGTTCAGGGCCAGTGAGGAGAAGTCTGGGCATCTGCGCAAGGAGAAGAGAGGCCCACAAGGCGAGCCAGGTGAAAGGCTGGTGCAGGGAGCCAGTGAAGATAGCTCCTTACTGAGTTCACCCTCTTGGTGGCCAGGAGGGGGGAGCAAATGTGCTACAGGTGCCTAGTGCTGTCCACCAGGAGCAAGAAGAGGCCAAGATTGTGAAAAGTGGTCCAACGGAAGCTGAGTTATGCCTCCCAGAAGGTAGGCGACCTTTGACCTATGATCAGACCGATGACGAAGCACTTGGGACTCCGCCGCCAGCCTTGGATGTGCCCCCGGGTTGGGTCAGGTCCTGGGACTGCCCCAGAAGAAGGAGAGAAGACGGTGAAATGGCACCCCGAAAAAATTCCTGGGGCATGGGACCCCCAACTCCAGGCCCGGTGTGAGCGTAGAGGAGGGGGGAGTGCCGTCACGCCGCAGCAGGAAGAAAGAAGGCAGAGGGTTGTAGCACTCCCGGAGACCCTCTGACCATTAGCTTCATCCGTGACAGCCCGCAGGAGTGGGCAGACCAGAATGAAGAGCTGGCTTCCACAGCAGCACACGAGGATGCTGGCCAGTTGGGGAGCCAGCGAGAGCAGCTTGGAGTGGGCTCCCTGAGCTGCTCTCAAACTCACCTTAATGCGGGGTGCCCAGGTGGGACTGGGCCCAGAGAAGTCATAAAATGGCGAGAGGGCACCACCGTAGACTGTGTGGCTCTCCCTAGAGCAGTGGGGGAGACACTGCTCAGATATTCACACGTTGAGTGCTAAGAGCTCCATAATGCCTTGCAGGGCATGATAAGCCTGCAGAAAAACCCTGTTTGCTTTTGTGAGTGGTGACCCCAGGAAGTCGGGGTCACCACCATTTGTTGGCAAAAGTTGCAGGGGGAGCTACAGGGGCAACGCAGACTCCCCCAGTAAAAAAGACCTGGAGACTCCACCACTCTACGTCACCGGAGGCTTGAAGAAAATACCCCCAATGATTCAGCTATGTTTTGAAGCTAACCCAATGCTTGAACTTTAGTTTTATAGCTTGGTGCTGCTTTATAAGACTGCATGGAGATGTGAAAGGCTGAAGAAGGATTATCTTTGTGAAGACATTTCCTAGAGGTGGGAAGGTGCAATTGCACAAGTAAATTGGAAATATGTTGCTAGGCATTCCTGCTAGGATGCCTGGTTGTAATTGCACATTCATGTGATTATGAATGTGATGCCTTTTCGGTTCTGCTATTGACTTGCATTATACCTGTTATAAAATATGATCGGAACCTATCATTCTAAGTAATTCCTAGACATCTATTCTTACTACTGCGTTAGTTGAACAACCAGACTGTCAGCCACTGAGGTTAAAGTGTTTATACTGTATGGTCAATATGAGATGCTCAGTCAGGGTTATGTGTCACTATGGCAGGTGTTCCCATTATAAATGCTTATTCAGATAATGGGGTGGGCTACCCTCTGAGAGTCAAGCGCTACAATGGGGTGTTTGGTACTCAGTGAGGACAAATGTAGACATATTGTTTGTGCAGGCCGCACAAATTATGCCTTGTTTTTCAACTATATCACTCAACCTGATACAATGTAGTATACTGGAAACTTTTATCCCATAGAAAAAGCATTGGAACTAGGGCCCATGTTATAAAAAGCACAAGTTCCTAGTACATAATTTGGCCTGCACTTGCACCTTGGCCCTAGGAGGAAATATGAAGCCTTATTAAAATTAAAATTCAAAATCTTTATTCGAATTCTTAAGAATCCATAAAAGCACATATATAGTTATACAATTCATAAACTCCATGACAATAATAAAAATACAGATATTTACAATAAGTCACTAGCAGTTCTAATTTAGGCATTTTCCATCATATTTCGAGAACGACTGCAATTTTCAGGAAAGTGCAAGTGCGACAGATTATTTCCTCATTATCCAATGAAAGCAGCAACTGATAGGATTCATTCAGAGTGATTGGTCTACATTTTTTTAAAACGAGGAATTAAAAGACATTTAGGATATTTCAAATAGTAATTACAAGAGAAGTAAAAATGTAAATCATTTTGGTTGCTTAGCCCATCACAGGGGCAACTTATTTTGTTCGTACTTGGTTGGTGCCCCAAGGGCAAATGTAACAGATGTCTAATAGAACCAGCCCTAAATCGGAACAAAGACTCTTTCCCAATGTGTCATCGGTAGGGTTAGGTACAGTGCTAAGGGGTATCTATGTAGTCCCATATCCATGTACCTTGCCACTGTAGGTTTTCCTAATTCTATCCCAGTTCTACCCGTTGTATAAAGTGCATAAAGTGCTTCCTTCAGTTCAGTTTTGTTCACCGTGTTAGCATCGCTTGGATTGGCAAAGATATTATCTTTGCCTATCTTGCACAAGCTTTTGTGAACGAACGAAAGCCATGGGATCTCCATCCCTTTCGCATTTTAGGCAGTCAGGTATTATATCTTGGGTCAAAGTGGCTGAGTTATTTCTCCATACCGAATGCCAAAATAGCACTGGTAGGGCACTAATAAAGTCCGACACAAAGGATAAGTTTAGTTCGCTGTGCATAATATAAGTAGATGAAGAAATTGGTATGCTTAACAGCTTCCTGCTGAACCGGTTTTCTTCCTGCTGGATGCAACAATTGTCTCCAATGCCCCATAATGGCACACATTGTAGTTTAAAAAGGTTAGCAATTGCTTTAATGGCGCCTGATCTTTTAGGTCTGGGGATTCTTAAAATTGAATTAGTGGCCTTTGAGAATTTGTTCGTGGCCTGGGTCAAATGCCCAGTCCACGAACCATTTGCAGCAAAGGACACTCCCTGATATGGGAAAATATGAGTATCAGTAAGTCTTTCATCCCCTACCTGTATAGATGTCAGTTGACTTTTCCCTGGGCCACATGACATTATAAAAGATTTTTTAAAATTTACACGTAGATCTAGATCATCCATAAATTCCTTTAAACATTTTACTAAAGTACGCAACGAATTAAGTGTGCGGCCCATTAGGACCGCATCGTCTGCGTAAAGGAGGGCAGGTAACGATTTACCATTTATTTTGGGAACGTCCGGGGTAGATTTTTCAAGGCAGTTACTAAGACCGTTTATATAAATAATAAAAAGCAGAGGTGCTAAAACGCACCCCTGCCTGACTCCCCTTCCTATCTTGATTGACCCAGATAATTCCCCTCCCATTCCTATCCTCACTCGTGATTTCAGATCTGTGTGTAAAAAAGCTAAAAAATAAACCAAGGTGTCATCTAATCCGTAACCCAATAAAATAGACGAAAGCTTGGACCTGTTAACTAAATCAAAAGCAGATGACAGGTCCATAAAAGCTAAATAAATAGGGGCAGAGCGAGCAATGTTATATTTATCAATAATTAATTTAAGATTTAAGCATTGTTCCACTGTGCCGACCCTGCTTCTGTATCCCATTTGACATGGTGACAAAATGCCGCTTTCCTCTGTCCATTCAATGATCCTATTGTAAATAACGCGGCCCAAAATCTTTAGGGTATTATCTAGAGTGAGATTGGTCTGAAGCCTTATTAGACTTTGTTATTGTTATTTATACTTGTAAAGTGCACTGTCCCCCTACGGGCATCCTGGCGCTAAGATACACAGACACTTTCAACAAGATGTGCTGCAGAAAAGTCAGACTGTATTAAAAATACTTATGCTCTGGGATAGAGCCAAGTTTTTATTTTCTTACAGAACAGCAACAGATGCTGCACCTGTCTCAGTTCAGTAGGAAGACCATTCCATAGGCGTCCAGCTGCGATACTGAAAGCTCTTCCCCCTGATTTAGCTCTTTTAATCCTCGGTATTTTTACTAGGTTGGCTGAAAAAGAATAGAGACTACGTGCAGGAGTATACCAGCCAATTCTACTCTGCAACGGTTTAGGCTCAAACCAGTGGTGCAATGCCTTAAAAACAATACAGAGTGACTTCAATTCAAAATAAGCTTTATTCGGTTGGGACATACAACCATCAAAGCACAATATATATGCAAATAACATGTTAAGAACAGTTGATAAAAGGAACGGCATCCGTATCAAAAAAGAGTGTTTTCGTTAAACATCGTGCATTGCGTCAGTCCTCTTAGTGTAAACTGTAAGCTCAAAACACAGGGCTTCACAATGTACAGTATAAAGTGCAAAGATTACAGGGTTAATCCTAATGTAAACAATGAACTCAAAGCAGCATTACAAGATCGTACAAGTGGATGACCAATGTAAACAGTACACACATAGCAGCTTTACACAAATTCTTTCATGACATGCAAAAGCACAAGACTTCAGAGGGTACAATATAAAGTGCGTGATTTACAGCATAAATCCTATTGTAAACAATTGACTTATAGCAGCATTACAAGATCACAATAATGAGGGACCAAGTCGCATAGGTTTCAGAAATACAATATGAAAAGTGCATGGTGCTTAATAAAAAGTTCCAACCCCAAACATTATGGGGTTGATAGTATACGTTAGAACAGCATACTCGTTCTAGCCTTAATTGAGCTTAAAATATATGTAACAGTATAAAAACAGATCTCAGGGTCTTTAAGTGCAAAAAGTAGGGTCATAGCAGCATTAGTGGTTTTGGCTTCGTTTTTTATGAACAATGGTTTGCCATAAGCAATTCTAAAAGACCAAAACAAATCACATAGGAGTAAAAAGTGCAGAGTGCTCTGTTTAGTAATTCCATCGCAGGGGCATGGGTGCTGTTTCATCATGGTGAAAGCAACCAGGTGGTGCATAAAGCCTAACCTCATTCTAGTTAATACATAGCATAGCGATGGGAAGGTCTAGTGACAAATGAAAGATACAACTTAAATTGTATCCTCTGTAATACCGGGAGCCAGTGCAGCTCTGCCAAGGCCCGACACAGAGATCACCATTGTGGTCTCATGAACACAAGCTTTGCTGCCGAAGACTGAATTCTCTGGAGTTTCCCGATCAAATACTTAGGGGACTCCAGTAGCAAAGCATTGCAGTAATCCAGACGGCTCAGAATGACACTCCTTACCTGTAAAGCTCTGGCCTGAATTGGTAACATCGGAAGAATCTTCCGAAGTACTCTGATAAGAGAGAAGCTACTCCCCACAAGCTTGTTGACTTGAGTCTCTAGGTTCAGCTTACCATTGAGGCTGATTCCCAGGTTATATACCGTCTCAACGGGTACCAGAGGAGCATCAATGGGGATTGGCCAAAAACCAGTTGGAAGTGCTGTAGGCACATTACCTACCCCACAATACAGAATCTCAGTTTTATCACTATAAAATTGCAGGGAGTTATCTCTCAGCCAGTTTGCCGTTTCTTTCAATACAGACGTGAACATTTTCGAAAGAAACATCATTATCCCCTTCCAGAGACAAAATAAGCTGAGTATCATCAGCATAATTCACAAGACCAATGTTATGTGACTTGATAATAGCTTTCAACGGACTCATATAGGCATTAAATAATATTGGGCTAATTGCTGAACCCCTGCGGTAAACCATGCCCGATGTCAACAAAATCTGATTGATAGGGGGGAGAGCCACTGCCTGCCATCTATTGGCCAGATAAGATTGAAACCATCTCAGGGCCACATCCACCACCCCCATTTCCTCCAGCCTCGCTAGAAGGACCGCACGGTTAACCATATCGAACACGGCAGACAGGTCAACAAAATTAATATAGCTGATTGTCCCCTGTCTGCACGCATTCGAAGATCATCTAAAACAGTTATCAAGGCAGTCTCCGTCCCATGTCCTGGGCGGAAACCAAATTGCGCATCCTCCAGCTTGTTGTTAGCCTCCCGAAACTGTGAGAGCGTCCTACTCACTAGGCTCTCTGTGATCTTCACTGGAACGGTAAGAGGGAAATGGGCCTATAGCTTTTAGGGCATGTAGAATCTAGAGTAAGCTTCTTCAGGAGAGGTGTTATTATCGCCTGCTTCCAGCAGGGTGGTACCAATCCACTACTCAAGGATTGGCCACACAACTGGCGGAGAATCGGGAAGTGTTCGGGTCCTAGCTCTTTCCAGATTTTGTGAGTAAGGGGGTCCATAGGCGATCCTGAGGAGACACCGAATGCCACTTTAATTGGCCCCTGGATCCAATGGCATAGTCCTACCGGCCCGGGTCCATTGATTGTTTGATGATGGCCTGTCACCCACCCCCCACCTCCCCTCCCACCCCGGTGCCAGCCGAATCTCCTACTTTCATCCCTTTTATGATCTTCCTTATTTTTCTCCTCAAAGAAGTGTGCCAGACTATCACATAACAACTCCTCTGTGGGGAGGATCTTATTTTTTGTGCATTCAGGACTAGCCATGTCTTTCACTATTCTAAAAATTCTCTTGGTGCTGTTGGGTGCCTTCAGAATAACGTCTGCAAAGTATTCTGCTTTTACAATAGCAATATCTTTTTTATAGCTAGCTATTTTCTCCTTTCATATAGCTCTTTTATTTTCCGCATACCCCTTTCTCAATTGCCTCCCTGTCAGTTTACAACCCTTTTTTTGGTTACTCAGTTTTTCATTATACCAAGGGGCAGAGGATCTCCCCGTGTTTCCTAATGTTTTTTAATGAGGCAATCTGATCTAGTTTACCATTTATAAGTCTGCAGAAGGCTGCGTAGTTCTCATCCACCTGCTTCCTGGGGTCAAAAAGCTCATTTATATGGAAAATAGGAGACGTTTTTGCCCTCTTCAGTAATCCATTCCAGTCCCTACCTAGAAAACTCCTTCCCACCTTAGAGGTAAAGGCATTCATCCTGGGAATAACCACCCTAAACTTGACCAGGTGGTGATCAGACCAACCCACTGGTAGGATTTTTTCCACTCCGATCGATTCTTTCCCAGCAAAGATCAGTTTCAATACATGCCCTCCCTTGTGAGTGGGTTCTGTGACCCATCGTAACAGGGTCAAATTCTCACAGGATTGTATGATGTTCTTATAGTCTGAGTCCATATTCCCATTAGTCTACAAATTAAAATCTCCTAAGATTAGCAGTCTAGCATGGGCGAGTGCCTTTTGCTAAAAACATCATCCAGATCCTGTTGATGTCGCAAACTAAATGCCCCCGGAGGTCTAATCAATCAATCAAAGACATTTATAGAGCGCACTACTTACCCGTAGGGTCTCAAGGCGCTGGGGGGAGAGGGGGTGCCGTTACTGCTCGAACAGCCAGGTCTTCAGCTTCTTCCTGAAGGAGAGGTGGTCTTGGGTCAGGCGCAGGTCGGTCGGGAGGGTGTTCCAGGTCTTGGCGGCCAGGTAGGAGAAGGACCTTCCTCCTGTTGTCGCTCTTCGGATGCGGGGGACGGCGGCGAGGGCGTGGTTGGCTGATCGGAGGTGGCGTTTGGGAGCGTAGAAGTTGATTCGCTTGTTGAGGTAGCTCGGGCCTTGGTCGTGTAGGGCTTTGTGTGCGTGGGTGAGGAGGCGGAAGGTGATTCTTTTGTTGACGGGGAGCCAGTGCAGGTCTCTCAGATGTCCGGAGATGTGGCAGTTTCGTGGGATGTCGAGGATGAGTCTGGCTGAGGCGTTCTGGATCCGCTGGAGTCTCTTCTGAAGCTTGGCGGTGGTGCCGGCGTAGAGGGCGTTGCCGTAGTCCAGTCGACTGGTGACGAGGGCCTGGGTGACGGTCTTCCTGGTCTCGGTGGGGATCCACCAGAAGATCTTCCGTAGCATGCGTAGGATGTTGAAGCACGCCGAGGAGATGGCGTTGACTTGCTTGGTCATGGAGAGGGAGGAGTCCAGGATGAAGCCCAGGTTGCGTGCGTGGTCTGTTGGTTTGGGTGCGGTGCCCAGGGCGGGAGGCCACCAGGAGTCGTCCCAGGCGGTGGGCGAGGAGCCTAGGATGAGGACCTCCGTCTTGTCTGAGTTCAGTTTCAGGCGGCTGGTCGTCATCCACTCGGCTACCTCTTTCATCCCTTCGTGCAGATTGGCTCTGGCGGCGGCGGGGTCGTTGGTCAGGGAGAGGATCAACTGGGTGTCGTCGGCGTAGGAGATTATGTTGAGGTTGTGTTGGCGTGCGATGGCCGCGAGGGGGCTCATGTAGACGTTGAAGAGGGTGGGGCTCAGCGAGGATCCTTGAGGGACGCCGCAGATGACTTCGGTGGCCTCTGACTTGTACGGTGGTAGGCGGACTCTCTGTGTTCTTCCGTCGAGGAAGGAGATGATCCATTCCAGAGCCTTCTCCTGGATTCCGACGTTGCTGAGGCGCTGTACTAGTGTGCGGTGGCAGACAGTGTCGAATGCCGCAGAGAGGTCTAGGAGGATGAGGGCCGCTGTTTCTCCGTTGTCCATCAGGGCTCGGATGTCATCGGTGGCGGCGATGAGGGCGGTCTCGGTGCTGTGGTTGGCTCGGAAGCCAGACTGTGAGGGGTCGAGGGATCCATTCGTCTCGAGGAAGGCGGCCAGCTGCTTGTTGACGGTCTTCTCGATGACTTTGGCTGGAAACGGGAGGAGCGAGATGGGGCGGTAATTCTTGAGTTCGGTGGGGTCCGCTGTGGGTTTCTTGAGTAGAGCGCTGAGTTCGGCGTGCTTCCAGCTCTCAGGGAAGGTGGCGGTGTTGAAGGAGGTGTTGATGATGTCTCGCAGGTGGGGTGCGATGACAGCGTCGGCCTTGTTGAAGACGTGGTGGGGGCAGGGGTCGGTCGGAGATCCTGAGTGGATGGAGTTCATCGTGCGGACTGTGTCTTCGGTGCTGATTGGGGTCCAGGCGCGGAGGGTGGTGGTGGGGGGTGGTGGTTCGGTCGTGGTGTGCGTTGGTTGGTTGTTGAAGCTGTTGTGTATGTCCGCGATCTTGTTGTGGAAGTATGAGGCGAGGGAGTTGCAGAGGTCTTGTGATGGGGTGATGTCGTTGTTCCCTGCGCTGGGGTTGGAAAGCTCTTTCACGATGTTGAAGAGTTCCTTGCAGTTGTGCGCGTTGTTGTCCAGCCGGTCCTTGAATGCAGTTTTCTTGGCGGCGCGGATCAGCTGGTGGTGCTTCCGGGTGGCAAGCTTGAAGGTGGTCCTGTTGTCCGGTGTTGGTTCCCTTCTCCAGACTTTCTCGAGGGCTCGGCAGTTCTTCTTGGAGCTCTTGAGTTCGTCGGTGAACCATGGGGATTTCTTGCTGCCGGGTCTGCTGGGCGGGGTCCTCAGCGGGGCGAGTTTGTCCGCGCAGTTGATGATCCACTTCGTGAGGTTGTCGGTGGCCTGGCTGGGGTTTGCTGAGCTGGCAGGAGGGTGCTGGCTCAAGGAGGTGGTGAGCTGGTCGGCTGTGATCTTGTTCCAGCTTCTGCGGGCAACCTGTTGCTAGTGGTGGTGGGTCGTCGTTCTTTTGAAGGTGAAGTGGACGCATCTGTGGTCCGTCCAATGAAGCTCTGTGGAGTGGCTGAAGGCGATGTCTGTGCTGGATGAGAAGACTGCGTCGAGTGTGTGTCCGGCGAGGTGGGTGGGGGTGGACACCAGCTGCTTGAGTCCAAGATTGGCGAGGTTGTCGAGCAGGGTGCTGGTGTTGCGGTCGTTGTTGTTCTCCAGGTGGAAGTTGAGGTCCCCCAGGAGGATGTAGTCAGCGGAGGTGAGGGCATGCGGGCTGACGAAGTCGGCGATGTCCTCGCTGAATTGGGTGCGTGGTCCCGGAGGTCGGTAGATCAGGGTGCCTCTGAGGGTGGTCTTCGGGTTGGTGTGGATCTGGAAATGCAGGTGTTCGGCGGTGGTGAGGGTGTTGTCGGTGCTGGTCGTGATGCGGATGGTGTTCCTGTGGATGATGGCGATGCCTCCTCCCGTCTGGTTGGCGGTGCGATCCCTCCGGGTGATCTTGTAGCCCTCTGGGATGGCGATGGCGATGTCGGGTGCTGAAGAGGCGTTCATCCAGGTCTCCGTGAGGAAGGCAACGTTAGGGGCTGTGGTGTCGAGGAGGTTCCAGAGTTCGATGGCGTGTCTGTGGACGGAGCGGGTGTTGAGCAGGATGCACTTGAGGTGGGTGTTGCTGGTGTTCGACTTGGCGGGTGCTGGTGCGAGGCAGGTCCGGATGCAGGTGAACTTGCAGGCGTGGCAGCTGAAGGGTCCGTGGGAGCGTCGAGGTGTGGCTTGGTAGCATCCTGGGAGTCGACCGGTGTTGAGTGCGATGAGGGTGGCGGCGGTGTACGTCAGACGGGTCGGTCGGGGTCTTCGAGGGCCAGGGGTCCTGGCACTGGGCGCGGTCCAGGTGCGGACGGGCGTAGACGGGCTTACCTTTGGCGCGCCTTCGGCGCACAATCGGCGCGCCCGCTGCGCGTGACCGCTGCGCGTTCGCACAGTCGCCATATAAGGCGAAGTGCGCGGGTGGGCGGGGCAGCTGGGAGGCGGGAGCGGGGAGGGTACAGAAGGGAAAAGGGGCGTGGTAAGCGGCGGTGGCGGGAAGCGGGGAGGGAGAGCGGAGGTCGGCGAGGTAGGCGGGCAAACAGGAAGGAAAACGCAAAAACGGGCACAAATTTACAAAATTACAATAACAGCAGGCACAAAGGGGAGAAAAACAAGACCAAGGCAGAAATAAACAAACAGTAAGCGCAACACCGGCAGGCGAGCACGGACCACGCCGCTCGGCGGAGGGGGCGTGGTCAGCGGCAGCGAGGCAGGCAGCGAGGCAGTTAGGCAGGGCAGAGGAGCACACGCAGCAGCTGGTGGCCGTGCGGCGCGGGGGTGTCCCACAAGTGGGTCACACTCACCTGCGTCGCACGGTCGCCATATAAGGCCAAGTGCGCGGGTGGGCGGGGCAGCTGGGAGGCGGGAGCGGGAGGGTACAGAAGGGAAAAGGGGCGTGGTAAGCGGCGGTGGCGGGAAGCGGGGAGGGAGAGCGGAGGTCGGCGAGGTAGGCGGGCAAACAGGAAGGAAAACGCAAAAACGGGCACAAATTTACAAAATTACAATAACAGCAGGCACAAAGGGGAGAAAAACAAGACCAAGGCAGAAATAAACAAACAGTAAGCGCAACACCGGCAGGCGAGCACGGACCACGCCGCTCGGCGGAGGGGGCGTGGTCAGCGGCAGCGAGGCAGTTAGGCAGGGCAGAGGAGCACACGCAGCAGCTGGTGGCCGTGCGGTGCGGGGGTGTCCCACAAGTCTAAAGCAGACCATACCGGTCAATACATGTCCTGTACGATCTTTTACAGAAAAGCCCAACATTTCAATGCCCGCCACCTCATCTATGTCCTTTGGTGAAACATTCCATGATTCTTTAACAATGATCCCGACCCGTCCACCTCTGCCACTGGACCTAGGTTTATAAAATGCTTTGTACCCCGATGGGCAAGTCAAGTCCAACTCCAAATCTGACCCAGAATACGTCCAGGTCTCTGTCACAAACAGATCATCCAAATTGTGTGTTTCCAACAGGACTTGAATTTCCATGTAATGCTTTGGTAGTGACCTCACATTGAGTAGGCCACATCTCGGACTATGCTTTCTAACAAAAGCTGAATCTGGCCCCGCTGTGCTCGCCAATGTAACATCCCCAACTCCACTCCCACGCTCACCTGTGTATCTGTACCCAGGCTTGCTCGCAAGAGTCTCTCCGATAGCATGGCTGGCGCTGTGCGCGCTCGGTGTGCGGACGCGCACAGACAGGCTTGCTTTTGGCGCTCATCCGGTGCGCCGGCGGCGCCCACTGTGCGTGTCCTCTTTGCTGTCGCTCCAGCATGAAGTTTTATCGGCGAGATCGCGCAACAACTAGAGCGCTGACATACAAACACAATGGGCCAACTCTAACAGGTGGAGACCGCCAGGGTTCAAGTGCACTAACGAAGAAACTTCCAAATTTCTAAAAAAACTATTAAAACAGTTCCTAATCCATTCATTTGAAAAAATACAGTGCAAATTCATCAAGTTCAAATTAGCAGGGTAAAAGGTGCTGACCGCTACAACTTTGAAGATGTAAAGTTGCCCGTATATTGATTGTTGATTTATTGAGTATTCTGTGGTGTGTTTTACTGTATCTAACCCCCTAACTCGTGTCACCTCCTACAGTAAGCCTTGACTGCTTGACTTTGCTGCCTCTCGATATCAAGCACCTTAAGAGTTTGAATTGATTATCTTTTTGGAGTGCAACTGAAAGTGTGATCCTCCGACACGGATACTGACCACTAATTGAGAATTTCCCAGAGTCCAAATGATTGGCTTTTAAGACCCACAAGGTGTGCAGAGAGCTCCCACATTTCTTATGGGAGACCAGAGGGGTGTCAGGTGAGTCCACCCATGCCATAACTTGTCCAGGCATGTGTGGATCACGTGACCCACCCAGTGTGGTCAAGGTTAAAAGCTGGAATTAAACATCTCGCTCGCTCTCTAGGTTGCTTAGGTGCCTTACTTGCTGTGCAATGGACTCAAGCTGTGTTTCCCCGATGAAGCCAATGAGGCCGACATCAGTCTGTATTGCTTCTGTCCCATTCTAGAGAGACGTGGTCTTGCAGTTTAGGAATACAGCTGGTCTCTGTAGTACCACAGTGAATCAAAAACAATGGGTTGGAACACATCCTAGAGTAATTAACAGTGGATAAATTAATGTAAGGATTTCACCCAAAACGTGTGTTTTTCTCAGTGAAACACCTTTAGTGTTAGACTCGATTTGTTTTCTAAATAAACCCTCATGTCCTTAGCGAAACTTGCTTTCATGGGCCAGTGGAGTTTTGACATATTCAGGAGTAAACTTCTACATACTACAGAAGTCTCTTTTTGGGACAAGCCTAATGTTCTTACACAAAACAAAGTCATATATTGGAAAATGTGGATAGAAAGTGAAATGAATATGTTCCAGCAAATCAGGCTCAAAGACAATATACTATACTATATACAAAGACAATATACTTTTATCCTTAACAGAATTAAAAAGGAAAGACATGTGTCTCACTCAATAAATTTAAAATATGGGAGGAAGAGAAATATGATGCACTGTTAATCCGAATAGGTTTCTCCAAGCTCTAAACCTTGGAGTCTGCCAGAAATGTGAACTCTCCTTCAAGACCCAACATGACAAGTTGAAAAAGGAGGGTTTGGAAGAAAGGGTAAGATGTTGGAGGAGGCAAAAGATACAAGCAGACTATTTACACATGTTCATTTAAATCTAATATCAACAGAATGGTGTTTAGATGTCAATGTGAGGATAATTATGATTCTAAGTATAAATATAGCCCTGGTACCCAAGTTAATCCTTTCTAAAGCGAAAAATGGAAAGGAAAATTTGTTATAGATTCTTTTGGGCATATAGTGGCGAAGAAAATTATTTACGGGCACTGAAATTCATCCTGCAAGTTACAAATGTGTACTTTGGGCCTGATTTAGATCTTGACAGTAGTACCATCGTCCAGTACTAAAGATTCTGTCAAGCTGACGGCGGATAGTCAGCAGGATTTAGATGTATGAGGGCTGACTCGCAGCCTCCATCAATGAAGTGGTTCCCGTCATGGCTGTGACTTACTGAAACTCACCACAGCCAATGCATGGGACTCCAATGTTGGCGAATAGTACTCCGTCACTGTCAGGGCGGTGGGATTGTCGCTGAGCCTATTTAGAAAATACAGTTGAGCTGGCAGTCTCATTGCAGCGTTCTGCCAATGGAGTGGGACACGGTTAGCATTGCATTGCTTCTATGACTGTAGGGTGATGCTAGCATCACACACCTGATGTCAATTGCACAATTGTGAACACCTGGTTACTATGCTAAACAACTCACGCAATTTCAGACCATGTACCTTTGCCATTCCACAGCACCATGACACTAAAGCTGATTCCAAGACATCAAGCAGGTTTTTTTTTGTTCTCCCTGTTTGTACTCACTCCTTTTTAAATTTAATTTGTTCTCTTGTGTTCATTTAAGTGTCTAATTTTCTCCATAACTCCTGGCCCTAAAAATCCCTGTTTCACAGAGGGAGAATTGTCAGTCATGGTGGGTGAAATCATAAGAGTAGAGCCGCATTTGTTTGGAGCCCAGGCCCAAAATACACCCCGGTCTCAGAAAAGGATAATGTGGAGCAGAATAGTTGACACCTAACAATATGTGCACACAGGATGAAATTAGGAAGTGGTGGAATGACTTGCTGAGGAGAGGGCGTTCCTTGGCCTGCAAGCAGCACATGCTGCCCCAGAGAACTAGTGGTGGTTGACCCAGCCCCCCATTACATCTCATGCCCAGGGAGGAGAAGGTCTTGTCCTGCCTACAACCTTAAGTCTTTGCAGGAATCAATGGTGGAGTGGAGTCTGGTAGTTCTACCTAAACACAAATCTCATAGTTGCTGTCACGATCAATCAATCAATCAGTCAGGGAATTGTAAGCACACTACTCACCCATAAGGGTCTCAAGGCGCTAAGGGGGAGGGGGCGGGTCTGCAGATCTGTTTAGCCAAAGAGCCAGGTCTTGAGGGTCTACCTGAAGGTGTTTAGGGAGGGGGCGCGTCTGATGTCTGTTGGTAGTTCGTTCCAAGTCTTGGCTGCTATGTGAGAGAAGGATCTTCCGCCTGCTCTGGCTCTGTGGATGCGGGGGGTTTCAGCCAGTACGAGGTTGGAAGATCGGAGGTTTCTTTTGGGTATGTGGAAGTTGATTCTGTCATTGAGGTATTTGGGTCCGTTGCTGTGTAGGCATTTGTAGGCATGAGTGAGAATTTTGAAAGTGACACTTTTCTCCATGGGGAGCCAGTGGAGACTTGGTGGTAGGTGTTGGCTGATGTGCTCGTGCCGGGGGATGCAGAGGACGAGTCTGGCGGCGGTGTTCTGTATAGTCTGGAGTTTGCAGAGTAGGGATTTGTTGAAGCCGGCGTGGAGTGCGTTTCCGTAGTCTAATCTACTGGTGATCAGCGCGTGGGTGCCTGTCTTCCTTGACTCAGGGGGGATGCATTTGAAGGTCTTGCAAAGAATGCGGAGTGTGTTGAAGCAGCTGGATGTGACGGCGTTGACTTGTCAGTTCATGGTGAGTGATGAGTAGAGTATGATGCTGAGGTTCTTGGCGCAGTCTGAGGGGGTATGCGGGCATGCGAGGGCGGTTGGCCACCATGTGTTGTCCCATGCTGATGGGGTGGTTCCAAGGATGAGGACTTCAGTCTTCTCGGCGTTGAGTTTAAGGCAGCTGTTGGTCATCCAGACTGCTATGTCTTGCATTCCTTTCCGAAAATTGAGTTTGGCGGTGGTGAAGTCTCGGGTGACCGAGAGGATGAGCTGGGTGTCGTTGGCGTAGGATACAATGTGAGGCCGTGTTGTCAGACGATGGCTGCGAGGGGGGCCATGTAGATGTTGAAGAGGTTCGGCTCAGTGATGACTGATGTGGGACTCCGCAGGTGATTACCATAGAATCGGAGAAAATTGTACAAACTCCTGGCAGTACTCACATTTGTGGACACAGGATGAACCCAACACACTCTTGCAGTCTCTGGTGGAATGTCACAACCTACTTTAAGTGGTGTGCAACTACAAGTTTGTTCTACAATGACGAGACACATCAAATAATTCATGCCCTATTCACAAAATGAGCATTTTTCTAATGTGAAGGGGGATGACTTCTTTTGGTTGACTACCACATTTGGTTATAGCAAATCAAGCATCACTTATTGGTGTGGTACCACCATTCTACAAAAAACTAGTCCAATGCAATTCTCAAGACTTCCAATCAATCACTGTGAAAGTTGTCTCAGTACAAGGGGTGTACTCCCAACATTTGTGTGTGTGTTCCACAGGATTAACACATGTTCCCATTGTACTTTGCAACAGCAGCATGTACTGCAAATGTTCCAACGCTGAAATGTCCAAATGAAAATGGCATGATGAGGATCCTAAAACAAATCAAAATGAAAAGAAATCATGATGACACATTTCAAATCTTATCTTTGGGGATACATTTTCTAAACAAAATAAAAATTAAAAGCTTGTAATGAACCCAGTAGTCAATGCGTCAATGCTTTCAGCAACAAAACATCTTGGGCCTTGATTTAATAAATGTGCCCTCTCTGAAAAATGCCCACCACAGACTGTTCTTCTTATTAGGTTAAAAGTCGGTTGAAGCTTAATGTCATGAAATGTAGATATATACTTATGCTCAGATGAAGAAGTTGGCAATAACATATTGATGTACGTCAACTTCTTCCTCTTGACCACTATCATCTTCATTTGCCATTTCAACATCCTCACCGGGTGACTCTTCATGCTATTCATCCTCTACGATGTATGGGATGTTCTGTCACAAGGTGATGTTTTGCAACATGCAGCAGTCCATGGCGATTTGGCACACTTTATCAGGTGAGTAAAGGAGGGCTTCACTAGTCTTGTCCACATAGCGAAATCTGTCCTTCAGGAGCCCAAAAGCCTGCTCAACTAGCCTCTGTGTTCTTCCATAGGCCTCATTGAAGCGAACTTCCCCAGGCGTTGTTAGATTCCTCAGAAGTGCCAACAATCATGGCCCATTAGGATAAACTTAAGTCACCAAAATAGAAAAGTAATAAGTAGGCCCAATAAGTAACACAATTACAGAGGATTCACCATGGTGTTACACAAACAATATCATGTCTGATTGTACTTAACAACAAGCCAGGTCTCTCAGGTCCAAGTTAGGACATTTTCTGGGGTATGCCGCTGTTCTGTAGTACATAGAAATCTTGGGCAGATCCGGGGAAATGGGCAAAGGCACTTGAGATGTAAAAAACAGGTAAGCAGTCAACTTGCACATTGAGTGAATGGAAGTGCTTCTAATTGGGGTATACTTGCCCACTGGTGTTTGGTGTCCCTAAGTCAATATGTGTGCCATCAGTTGCTTCATCCACATGAGGCATTTGACCCAAGGCGTAGAAGCCCTCCTTCACATTCGCCAAATCCTCAGGTTGTGAAACTTGGATGAAGCTGTTGATGTGTCTCATCATTGACTCAAGAACGTCATGTAGCACATGACTGAAAGTTGGTTGTGACATTCCACCAGATACTGTCACAGTGTGTTGGAATGATCCTGTGGCCACAAAATGAAGTACTGCCATGACGTTTAATAATTGGTGTTATAGCTGGGTGATTTCTGACGCGTAGCAGAAGATCAGGCTCTAGCTGATTACATAAATCCTGTATAGTTTGCCTATTCAATCTGAACTTTTTTTTATAACAACCCTTTCCTCTGTGGTGACAAGGTCTGGAAATGGGCTGTGCACTTGAGGCTGTGGTCTCCTCACTCTCCAAGGGTTCAAATGTCTGCATTTGATAAGTGATAACATTTTCAAAACCTTTCCCACATATACATTTATGCTAATTCACACAAATGTCATGGAGTGCGCAACTTATATAGGTTTTCACTATATTTGTTTAAAGTAAAAATTGTGTTTGTCACTTTTTATCATCTATATGCCCTTTTTTGGCTTTCAAAATTAAATAAAAAATACATTTGAAAATATTACATAAGTAATTAATTATTTAAACATCCTTTTAAAAATAATTTTTTTTCCCTAAAATAGTGCCAAGAGAAGTCTTAACACTGCTCTACTATTGCATGTCACAACATTAACAAATTACAAATAAATACAGTTTTTAAACAAATAGGAGTGTTCTCCAATTTTTAAATGAGCAAAGAAAATAGCCTCTTTTTTGAGTGGTGGTGACACACTTAACAGTTACTAAAGGATTATTTAAACACCTACAATGGCTGCTACCTGACCTCGCCGTCAGGACATTTGTACGCTTGCGTCCGCTGCGGAACTTGAGCGCCTATTGAGTGTTGTACTCCACGACAGATACAGCCATAGGCGAACGTGTGTGTGAAAGCAACCAATGGCTGTGTTGGTCTCTGCTAATGTTCATGTCAGTCACGTACATGTACCCGGCAGTTTGCACAAAATTGACTTGCCTCCTAATACTGCAGCCATCAAGACCTCCTCTAATTTTACTGCTGTTTCTTACCTCTGGGGCTATGATGGCATGAGTTTCTGGGGAAGGGCCTCAAGCCTGAAGAGCTGGAGAAGCTGGCAGGGAAGGTCCTTTCCCTGTATGACCAACTCTATGGCTCACTTGAAACAGGTACATGTTTGAAATGTTAACTCCGTCCTGTCGAGTGTTGATAATCCGCTTGTACTGGTGCTCACTGGTTAACGGGTGTAAATATATTATGTGTATCTTAATGATGCTACTCCGAAGGAAGGGGAAATCATGAACCCCCTGAAGTGAGACCACAAGGATCCCTCCGTAATCAAAAAACAACGCCTGAGCACTCACTTCACTCAGTAAAAGCCAAAATATTTTAACACAGTTATTATATCTTTAATTTTTTTTTTTTTTGGTTGCCCAACCAGCCAACACATATTTTGTTGTTCACGTTGTTCCTCATGACTTCATCAGGGCTGTGTTCCTGGGAATCTTTTGTAAGACTCTCCAATCTGGTTCTACCTCCGTCCCAGCATGATCGCAAGGAAATTTCCCTCTGTACCTCGATTCGGTGTAACCCTAAGAATTTGTAAACCATCCACTTCACTCGTATCTCCTCATATATGAAATCCTCCATTTTCCAAATAGTCACCATGTAATTGATAATCCAAGTATATATTGCCCCAGTAACTGCCACCTTTAGAAAGGACGCAAATATTCATCCAGCCCAACCCTCATTCGGAAGCTGTATGCAGCAGAATATATGGTTTGGAATGGATGAAGATTTGCCTCCTTTCTAAAGGTGGCTGATACTGGAGGGTTTGCAAGCACTTTTCCATAAAAATCAAAAGTCCCTAATAATTAGTATGTGTTGAGTGTTCAAAGCCTGTTTACTGTATATATAGAGATATACCCATGAATGGTTTTAAAATACATGTGAAATGCATTAACGGCTCAACATACACATTTGCAAGTACATTCTAATGTAATTACAACCGTACATGTACATTTTTTCTATAGCTACCAAATGAAATGGATGTTTGCTATGTGTATATTGCCACAAGACCCTCAGCCTAGATCTAGCGTCTCTATACAGCAGTTTGGGAGCTACCAGTAGCTCTCAGACTGCTCAACAGTGGTGCACAGCCTTGACTTAAGTCATTAGATGGGAACTAGGGGCCAGATTTACGATAATAGCATTTCACGACTCACAAATTGCGACAAATTACAAGTTGCAATTTGCAAGTCGTAAAATGCTATGTACAAAAGTGTCTCAGAAACTGTTTGCAATTAATTCCCAATGGAGTTGCAGATTGCATGCCTCATGAATAATAATGAGGCTTTTATAATTTGCGACCCCATTGAGAATGGCTAGCACTCCCAGCGATGGTGGCCTGCTGGGGTCAGCAGACCACCATGTCTGGGACTGCTTTGTCAATAAAGCAGTTTTTAAAAAAAATGCAGCCCGTTTTCCCTGTAGGAAAACAGGCTGCATTTAAAAAATAAAAATGAACCTTTTCAGTTTCATTTTTTAGGGGCAGGGACTACTGCTTTCTCTTAAAAAATATTACACATTCACGCCCCGAAAGACGACCCGGCCTACCGGGCGGATTGGTCGCAACTTGGGACGGACTGTATGTTGTCTGTGCTCTACAACAAGTCACAACTGAAGACCCTGTATGGCCCGACCAAGCACACGGCGACCCTCTGGCACATGGCACAGGCCCGTCTAGGATGGGCAGGTCGAATCACAAAAATGACCCCCTTGTGGGACACAAAGACACTGGGAAACCTGAGGGGCTGTAAGGGGTTTGAGCGATGGGATTCCATTGGCATCTCTACAGTAGGAGACCTCTGGGACAATGACACAGTAATACCGTTTCCGCACCTACAACAACAGTACAATCTTGGCCCCACCGAGACATTTCGATATGTCCAAATTAGGCATGCACTACTGCAAGCAATCCCTACAGGCACCACTCTACCGGAATCCTCCCCGTTGGAGGACAGACTGCTAACGGAATTCATGCTCCAAAGCGCCACCTCCCTCACTTATAAAAAACTGCTTAACAATCTCAAAGACCCAACGCTAAAACTTAAAGAAAAATGGGAAAGGGAACTAGGTGAGACAGACGAATTCGAATGGAATGAGGCGCTGGCCTCCCCGAAAGAGGTCGGAATTTCTAGTAGGCTCAGATTGGTACAACTTAAAATCCTGCACCGCATATACTACACCAGGACACTGCTGCACACAATACAGAGAGCACCACACCCCTTTTGTTTGAGAGGCTGTGGGGAGGAGGGTACACTAATACACACACTATGGGAATGCCCGCGAATACGCGAATTCTGGAGGCAGATACTCCGTTCAATCTCCCAGGCCCTTAAACTCTCCATATTACCTGAACCGCGCAAATGCCTTCTAAACATCTGGGACCCCAACGACTTGGGTAGATACGACCTGATTTGGGCATCATTGGCTATGACAGTGGCTAAGCGGGATATAGCGCAGAAATGGGGAGCGCCAGACGTACCCACTGCAAGTAGATGGGCCAAGAACATGGACGTCCTGATGGTGACAGAAAGAGCAGTTTACGTGCTTCGAGCAGCGCCACGGAAGTGGAACAAGGTCTGGGCGGCATGGAACAGATACAGAGGGGAGATATGTGAACCCCTGCCAGAGGGTGAGGACTCAGACTCGGAGGGGGAGGAGGAGTAACTGAATGCAGGCGTGGCAGGTGCCTCAATAGCGGGACAATGTAACATGAGTGGCACTGACCTGGCAGTATTCCACAGAGCGAATGGAGATACAGGAAACTAAGAGATGTGGGTGAACAAGGGGAGACGACGACTCGTGGGGGGGGGGTTAGTTGGGAAGTTTGTTGATAATGTTTTGCAGAAAAAGAGAAGCTGACATCACTGATACTTGAGGGAAGGGTTATCAGGAAGCTGTGACTTGCACACTGTAGCGAACAATTAATGTGTATGTAAAACTCGAGAGGACATGGGCAGCGCAGTCCGGGCTACCGGAAGGCCGATCGTCAATTGTAGAAATGATGATTTACACATTATGTAACGATTGCCGGAAAACTGTATACAACTGATTGACCACTATTCCTTCCTGTCAATAAAGTTTAAAAAAAAAAAAATATTACACATGCATTCCCAAAAGGGAAGGGGTCCCCTGGGCTCCTTCCCGTTTGCGAGTGCCTTACCTCCCTTCTATGAAGGGTGGTAAACTGTGAGTTCTTTGCGACCGCAATTGCGGTCTCAAAACATTCATACATAGGTTCTGGACTAGCTATAAGGAAAGGACGCCCTTGGCACGCCCCTTCCTAATAGCGAGTTGCTAACCTATTTTGCAAAATCGGGTTGGTACATTGGCCACATGTTTTTGCGGTCACAAACCAGCCTAAACCGCCTTTGCGACTGCAAAAAACGGTTGTACATCTGGCCCTAAGTCAGTTTTTGATATGAAAGTTAAGGGCAGGCTGCGTTCATGTGACATCATGATCAGCAGGCTGCAGAAATCATGGGCCAGGCTGGGGTTGAGTTACTAACCCACAGAGCAGAAGCACTGAGGTATTGGTGTCATAGAAATTGGTTCCTTGACAACAGAAGTTTGGATGTGTGTGCAGAAATATGCCCCTGTATGCTAAGAAATGGAAGACATTTCAAATGGAGAGATACCTCACTTCTTGAAGAAACACTTAATTTCAGTTTGACTCCAATTAAGAAGTGTTTCCTTTCAAAACTGTAGTCCTCTTTCTCCCAGTGGCTAGTATTCACTGTCTCATATATACGAATGCAGGACACAGCCCTTTGTTAGATGTGATATTTTTGAAGTGCAGAGAAATATTCAGTTAAACACTTCTTATCATGGAACATTTTTCTGCACTTTCAAACATGCCACATCTAAAAAAGGAATGTGTCTGACATTAGTACTGATGGCACAGTGAATACTAGCCTCTGAGATGAAGTCGGATGCTGTCAAACAGTGCAGACAGTGAGTCTGTGTGGTGCGACACAAACAAACAATTGTATGTCCATTTCAATTGGGAAATCTTATGGTACAGAGGAAAATTATATCAAGCACATCTTATCATGGAACCATTTTCTGCACCTTCAGATTACCCCAAAACAAACAGACATGCAAATGTATGTTTGTGTCATTCATGTACCACATATAGGAAAAAGTGTGTCCTGTGCGAAAAGATTTTACCACACAGACTGTCATCTGTATAATGTTAGCCCATCCATAAGTACACATGTTCATACACCCCCAAGGAGCACACTCTCGCTGAGCCTCAGGGCAGACCTTTCATAGTGCCCTTAGTCATAGTAAGTTCTTCCAGCCAGAGTATCTGGCTCTATGGACTTCAGGCATCAAGTCAATGAAGCTGGCCATGAGGGAGTCTGCTAACAATGCACAAGTTGCTGCTCAAAAGCTCACAAGGTTTTGCAGTGATCTGAAATAGCTCACAACACTGAAAACATGGGTGACTCTGTCCTACAGGATATCACTGTGCTGGATTTGTGTGTGTAGGAAGTGCCGCTGCTGACTACCGGGGTGAGGGCTGAGCCGAAGGGTGAGGGACTACACCCCCCAGGCCCCCCGCATCGTCCACACTGCTTCCTGCATCACGCTGCTGGTTCCTGCGCCTGGAGGCTCATAAAGTAAAAGCTGTTATCCTGCTTTTTGTGGCACTGCTGACTACCCGGGTGAGAGCTGAGCCGAAGGATGAGGGACTGCACCCCCCAGGATCCCCTGCATCGTCCACGTTACTTCCTGCCTCATGTTGCTGGTTCCTGCGCCGGGAGACGCATGCATTAAAAGCTGTTATCCTGCTTTTTGTGCCGCTGCTGACTACCAGGGTGAGAGCTGAGCCGAAGGGTGAGGGACTACACCCCCCAGGCTCCCCGCATCGTCTACGTTGCTTTCTGCCTCACGCTGCTAGTTCCTGCGCTTGGAGGTGCATAAATTGAAAGCTGTTATCCCGCTGCACCAAGGGCGGACCAGTCCACGCCCATCAGAGCCTGGAGAAGGCTGGTCTGGGCCTACTCCCTTACATTTACAACATAATTACGGTATTGTTATTTTCCTCCCAGTTTACTTCTCTCTACATATATTTACTCTAAGTTACATACATGGCTGAATTCTTAGTAAGAGCGGCCAGCGCCTATTTTAGCCAAACTGACCCAAATTGAACAGCGCCTGGCTGAGTGAGTCCTAAAACTGTTCACTGCTTGCCCAAGCGTTCTTGACAAACAACCCCCCCCCCCCCCCCCCCCCGAAGCATCTCTAACTAGAGGCCCAACACAGTCAAAAGAAGCAGGGGGGGGCGAATGTTCTTCCAATAATCAGGTGCATGATGTCCACGCTTCCGGATGATACCTCTAGTGTTGCAGCACAGCTCCCAAATGCAAAAACAAACTCTAATTTGCCAGTGGGTGCCCAGAACTGTCAAGGGATGAGCGAAGGGAACATAGTGCGCTACCCAACTGCAGCCAATAGAGAAGAAAGTGGAGTCAACAACCCAGCAGGAGTATCTAGGAACATTTTGGGTGAACTCAGCAATTATAAGCACCAAATCCTTCACCTTCCACCTGCTGCTGCTCCACTGGTTCTGGTTTTGGCTAATGCCCCCCCCCCCCCTCCAAGAAGATCAGAGAAAATCCACAGGACAATTAATGGATAAATGTCTCCAATGGTTATTGAATAATGTGATTGTTACAGAGAAGGGTAAGCATCAGCTG
This sequence comes from Lissotriton vulgaris, assembly GCF_964263255.1. Classification (NCBI taxonomy): domain Eukaryota; kingdom Metazoa; phylum Chordata; class Amphibia; order Caudata; family Salamandridae; genus Lissotriton; species Lissotriton vulgaris. Next base: position 1,940,530,777 of record NC_141693.1, read on the forward strand.
ACCAATGAAATCATTATGGCCTGGAGAACTGAATGGGTGGGTGGTTTAAGGAAATCTTTTTCTGGTGATTGTGTAGTTGTGAATTTTTTATAATGCTTACACGGGGCATATGCTCTTAAATTATCTTCATAGTTTCCCCCCAAAGAAGTCCCAGAAAACACTTCTACCACTGGAATACTTTTACAATGGCAACGGTGTACTACCGAGAAGACACTATAGGGCCAGAATAGCGCTACCACTTCCTAGTGAGAGGAAATGTGTGTGTCCTATTATTAATGGTGGGATCAGATTGCACATTAGATTTGATGTCCTTTCGAATATGGAAGCCTGCGACTGACTGACTTCAATCTCCCCGTCACAATGAGTAAAGGTAGCTACTATGGCTTCTGTAGAGGTCACTTCACCGACGAGACTATTTAGCATACCACCTCTTGAGAACGCTTCCATAGCCGTAATTCTGACAGATGAAACTCGTTCGTCACAACTAGAAAAGGCAGCTACCTTTGCCCCAGTAAAGGTCAGTGTACCATTACGTTCATGCACTACACATGCCCACAAGAATGTCCCTGTAGATGTAACTCCTTTGCCTAGGATCCAGGAGCATAGTTCTTTATCCCACATGATTGATCTAGAGGGAGTTGAGGGAGCCAGTACTTCTATGATATCCTGCAATGTGGCAGGCATAGCCTCTAAATAGGGAATTCAAGCTGGCTAAATGAGTGGCAATCTATGTAGATAATAGCCTTCCAGGAGACTTGGTCCAAAGACCCAGTTTCCTTTACGGGGTGTTGTACTTTTCATTCTCTGGCAATTTCAACACCTTCCGGATGGGCGAAGGGGGGCCTCCTAACATTAGTTTCAAATACTATACCTTTTAAAGTTATGCAGGTGGGCCCCAGTTCCAGTTTGATTGTACAAAACAAGACACTTGGTTAATTATCAACTATTATAATAATGATTTTGGGAGGAATATGAAAGATGTGCCGACCGCCTTAGAGACAGAGACTGAGAAACTTATCACTGCTAAAAGCAGGGCTAGTGTTAATCTCATATGGGCGGGGGATTTTACCATACATCTTTGTAAATTTAATGGAAAAAGGGTATGTGGAGGAATAGATATCTATGGTAATCCCCTCCCACACTTCATACATAGTGAGTACGGCAAACCCTAAATAAACTTCTTAATAAATAGAACTTGGGCATATTAAACCATGCGAAAGAGGGCACAAGAAGACAGTGGAGGGCATGGCCCTGTCCAGGAAAAACGGTTATCAGCTGAAATGGTCACAAGTTAATAAGTTAAAATTTAGAACCTGAAATATTAACCCAAGTTAGGGTAGAAATATTATCATGCATTGGAGAGAATCCATCCCATACCTTTTTTGGTTGGTCAGTTTTGTGCCCTCTTGGCGAAAATAAAGGATGCACTTACACTTTTTAAGTCTCTAATACCCCCTATAAATAGAGGGCGGTTTGACGCAGCCTGTTCTGCAACAGAAATAGCCCTTGTAAACGCACTAAACGTTTACCCCAGAGATCCCATTAGAATCTCCATGTTACGTAAAGAATATACATTAGCCAGGTGGGATAGATAGAAGGATCTTAGGGCGCAGGCTTGGGAGGAGCTTGAGCAGGCAGCCATCTCAGGCAGCAGTGGTGATTTCTGGCGAATAGTGAATGCACCTCACTTTAAAGACCTTAGTGATCCAACATTGGATGTACATGTGGACGAAGAGGCATGGGTCAGTTACTTTGGGAAAATATTTGGCGTAGTAAGCACCTTAGATCCCTCGAATTCAAACCCAGAACTAGTAACTCAGACATGGCTAACTTTTTCAATAAGGGAAGTTAGAAAGGCATTGGAGGCCTGGGTCCCCGGTAAAGCGCTGGGGCCTGATGGTGTTCCAATTGACCTTTTCCAGTACAATTACGGCATGTGGGTCCCTCTGCTAACAAACATCTTTAACAAAATCCAGTTAGTGGGTCCCCCTTTGTCCTGAAACCAGAGTATAATAGTCCCTATCTGGGGGAGAGGGGATCCCCAGCAAACTATCGCCCCATTTCACTTCTTGATGCTTCTGCCAAACTAATGGGACAGGTCCTTCTAGCAAGACTAGAAGATTGGGCTGAAACACATAATATCTTTATGAAAGCAAAATATGGATTTCGTAGGGGAATGTGGATGGTCAACCAGTGTTTAAACCTATCCTTATCTATGGGGAAATATACCAAGGCAAAAGGTGGAAAGATCTATATGGCCTTTATGGATCTGACCGCAGCCTTTGATTGTGTTTCACATCAGAGGCTGCGGTCTATGATGAAGGAGAAGGGTATAGATCCGTTGATAATTGGTTTTATCCATCAGTTATATGCCAACGCCACCACCTGCGTCCAGTATGGTAAGAAGGGGAAGTGTACATGTCCTTTTAAAATCGAAAAAGGAGTAAGGCAGGGATGTGTTCTTGCCCCGTTTCTTTTCTCCATCTATACAAATGGGGTAGAGTCCGCCCTGACCATCTTGCCTGCAGACATGTCCAAATGTAATCGTACCCCCCTTCCTATCCTGGCGTACACTGACGATGCAGTACTGATGGCTAGAACAGGGATAGCCCTTCAACATAAAATTTCGTCCTATTCCATCTTTATGACCTCCCTGGGCCTAAAAGTAAACACATCTAAATCCTTCATAATTGTTGAGGCGCACCTAAAGGAGAGAAATATCCCCACTTCCAGCTGGCAGGAAAGAAAATCGAGGAGGTAGACTCTTTTTCATATCTAGGAGTCCCTATCGATAAGAACCTCTCTTGGCCTAATTTGGTTACTGCTAGAGTCCAAAGCATGGAAAGGAGTATTAATGCTATTAAAAGATTTGCTAAAAAGCTAGGAGGTAGTTCCCTGGACACAATCAAAAATATTTACACTGCAAAAACAAAGTCTCCAGCAACATATGGGGCAGGAGTGTGGGAGATGATTGATCCCAAACCATTACAGCAAGTAGAAGACAGGTTTTTTAAAATCGAGTGTCCTTACCCCAATCAGCTCCAAACTATATAGTGCATCTTGAACTGGGGCTCCCTTACCTGACTGACAGTATAAGATTGGCACCAGTTCTGCTGTGGTTGTCAATATGGCAGAAGACCACAGTAGATCTGACCCAAAGTATCATCAGAGATTGCTGCAAATTGGATCATTACAAGAGGATTGGGTGGTTAAACTATGTGGAGAATCAATTGACTGTTTTGGGGTTGCAAGAACTATTCCGAACCACTCTCTACTGTAGAAGGGTTACAAAGGGGAAAATAACAGAATTATTCACTAAGAGAGCAAATAATACTCGAAGGGAAAGCAAGCAATCACAAAACTCCTCTATTGCATAGGACTTGGTTCCGGCTAGAACAGGGGAAGGTTTCCACGATCTCTCTCGTATTAACAAGGCGCAGCATATATTTATTCTACTGCGCTTACGTATGAACATGATCCCGTTACTCTTAGGCTACCCGGAAAAGAGATATAAATTGGAAGATTTGACAGCCGGCCCCTGCAATGACATTGCTTTGCAGTCAGACCTCCACATCTTACTATTTTTCAAAAACTACTCTGATGAACGGAAATTAATTATATAGCCTCCCAATCCGGAGGTACCATAAATTTAAACAGTGTTGGGTGGCTATTTATTTCTTAAAGGCCTTTTTAGACCCATTTGTATGTTTCTCGGGAGCCTCATTTTTATTGGCCTGCCTTAGAAAGAGGAAAATTGCGGCAAGGCACTCCATCAGCATTCGATTAACACAAATGGAGACTCAACAAATTTTGTATTGTATGACTACCTAAAATCCTTTACAAAGCAGAGCAAATAGATACAAGTTTAAAAAAAGGGTAAAATAGGATAGATGAAATATAAAGGGGAGGGGGGTTACATAGCAAAGATGCTATCATGGTCACCAGTACATAAGTATGGTTACTTTGTGCAAGAAAAAATACATTTAGAATTAAAACACATGTAGGATATAACATGCAGAGGGTGTACAAAGCAACGTCACCAAAAAGGGCTAAGAGGCAGGAGTGCATAGGCATACTAGTGGATGTCATAATAATTTACATTTGGATGTTGTATGTTTAAATGTGCCCCTCTCAGACTGTTACATTTCCTGTTACTAATAAAAGTTAGTATAAACAATAAAAATATAAAAAATGGGATGCTGTGCAAATGCGAGTGCTGGTATTCCGTGAATCATACTTTATTTTACTATCAATTCTCGGGCTGATCGTAAAGTCATTCCAGCAACCACATAAAACGTCCCAATTCATGCGAGCTCCATCGGCACTATGGTGGTGTAGATACTCCTTAGGGCCTCCTTGCATGTTCTTACGCCGTTTTGAATGAACATGGTTCTTAAATACAAACGCCTTCGGGACAGTAAAGCTGGGCAACAGCAAATTACATGCTCCGCAGATTCTGAGTGGTATTGGCACAAACACCTTCCAGTCCCACTTAACGACCATTTTTTCCAGTGAGCTCTATAAACTTGTATTGGCAACGGTAAGAGCCTCACCATCATGACATTTTATAGAGCCAGCCTTCCCAGTCCTGCTTTTAGGTAGGGCTGGCATGCAGTTGTTTCATGTGAGTTAATAAGTCCCTCTACACCCCGAACAGTTCTGATCCGTTCTAGGTCTTGTTGCCTCGAGATGTTCTTGCCACATTTGTTTAGCAGATTCTTTGGACTAAGCTTTGTTAATGGTCTGTCTGTTAAAAGATCAGCTGGTAATCCCAATGTTTTTTTGGCCATCAAGAAATACCATGCCCAGCGACTTATTGTCTGTGAAAACCACCTGTAGCACTGCCCAGATTGTGCCCGGACATGCATTAGTCACATTATATTGAAATTTGACTACATCTTTTTTTAATTCAATGTCAATTGCTGTGATGTTAAACTTTAGACGGATCAGTGAACGTCTAGTCGAATATGGGAGCTTGAAAACTTTTCTCTAAGCTTTTGTATATAGGCCCTCCAATGCTTTGGTCAGCAAACCAGGGAAAGCAAGGTACCCATAGCTGAGTGTAGACATTAGCTTGGCTTGCATTACTCGTTGGATCCCCTCCATCGAGTGGCTTAGAAGCTTGTGGTGTAATTTACACAGGCCATATGTGAGCTTGGCTGCTTTTGCCTCCAGTGCTTTAACCTGCTGTGCTGGTCTGCAGGTATCGGAAAATTGTACTCCCAGGTAGGTGTACTTGTTAGTCATGACTATCCTTAGTGGGCCCAGCTGCCAAACCAATGATAATTTTTTTAGCTTGTGGCCAAAGATCAACACTTTTGTTTTTGTTGCATTAACTATGAGTTTATTTTCCATGTTATAGGAGTGTAGCGTCTCTAATGCCCATTTCATACCTATTCTTGTTTGATCCAATAAAACAAGATCATCCGCATACTGCACAGTCGGAAGTCTGAGATGGCCCAATTTTGGAGGAAAGATATTAGTTTTTAAAAGTGCCTCTCCCAGGTCTGCGGTTTATAAGTTGAACAGGGTGGAGGCGAGTACACAGCCCTGTTTTAGCCCCCTAATCGCGAAGTTCTTGGCTGTTGCACATGTGCGTGTAAACTTAACGCGCACCCAGGTGCCAGTGTAGAGTGATAAAATGGCCGCAAGGAGTTACCTCAGTATACCCCACTTAGCCAATTTTGCCTACAGTATGTTTCGATCAACCCCATCAAAGGCAGCACTGTGGTCCACAAAATATGCATATAATGGGGGAGTGATGGCCCTAGTTTGCCTTGGTTGCCAGGTATGAAAGCGCAATGGCGTTATCCATGGTCGACGACTTTGGCCGAAAGCCAGTCTGATATTGCGGAATTATATGTTTTTTTTGTTAACCATGACTCTAGCTCTTTCAAGAGCACTTTAGCGAATGCCTTCCCTTCCACATCCAGTAGTGCAATCAATCTATAGTTCCCCGGGTCGGAGGAGTCCTCTTTTTTATGGATGGGTTGTAGGATGGAACCTTTTCATGAATCCGGTACTGCGGAGATGTTATAGCAGTGATTGAATAAGCCCTGGATGTGGGGTGCCCAGTAATCACGGTCTTCCTTGAAGATATAACCAGGCAGCCCATTGGGCCCTGGCGCTCCATCCTTTCTTATTCCCTCCCTGGAGGATAGATAGAATTTCCCTTTCTGTTTGAAAGGGGTCCGCCAAGTCACTCTCTTCACATTGGTAGTCTTCTACCGCCACAATGTTTGCCATAGGTGTTTTTTGATCAACATATAGGCTAGTTGCATGAACAACCCATTTATTAGCAGGTACAACATTATGGGTGTGGTGACCACGATTTAGGCCATTGACATGTCTCCAGAATTCCGTACTCTTGTTGGGTGCTAGTAGTGCATAAATATTTCTCCATTTTCCTCCATGCTAGTTTGTTTCAACTGCCAAGCATTAATCTTATGCATTTTTCTTACCGTCTTCAAGAGTATTTCTGTCCAAATGGAATTTTCCCTCCTATGCTGTGACACTGCCAAACGGCACCTCCTTTTGCTCTCATTGTAGACAAGGCATTGGATAACAAAGCCGTAATTTGTAACAACTACTCTGTGGATTAGTTATGCAAATATTCTGTTTCCATTTATTATACCTTGCCCGGCTTATGGGGACCCATTTGATTCGTTTTATTGAAGCTGTTTCGTTATGTAGTTTGAGAATTTTGCCTGCAGTTAGATGTTCCTCAGGCATCATATTGCTAGTATTAACAAGAACAGAGATTGGATGGTGATCCCTTCCAGCAGTGTGCAGTACCTTATACTCTTCACATCTCCTCAATAAGTTCTTACTCAGGTAGATATAATCAAGCGTAGAGATGTTTTTAGATGTAGGTTGAGGAGTTATTGTCAGCTGCCCCAAGTTATTCGCGGATTCCAGATTAAATTCATTAGTACAGGCTTCCATATGTTTTCGAACGCGATCCTCTTGATTTTGTTCCGGACCGCATAGAGCTCTTATGTTAAAGTCCCCAGTGATGATACATTCGTGTCCTGGTTTCTCATGGAGATATTCTCTAATCAACCTAATGATCAATCTGATATTTATGTTTTTATCCTTTTTTTTGGGTTGACAAAAAGATGAATTATTCCAATTGTGAACGGGATGCCTTCTTGTCCAAACCCGTTTATGGTTATGATCTGGTGAGTATATGGGCCATTCCTCAATTTGTAATTGCAGATATAATTTTACAAATATCGAGATCCCGCCGCTCGGTCTTCCAAAGATGTTTTTTTTGCTGGCCATTGTATGAATAGCCTGGTAGCCTTTGATGTAATTGGCTGTTTCCATCCAAATTTCCTGCAAAAATAAAATGTTTCCTGTCTTGAGGAATTCCATTGCTTCTTTATTGGCCAGGATCGACTTAAGCCCTGCCACATTCCAACTTATTAGCCTGTACTTAGTACTTATTTTTGCCACTTTGGTGCATCTGTGTTTGTTTGTTTGAGCTCTCCCTGGTAGGCCAAGCTGTTGCAGTCCATGCGAAGTTAGTATTTTTCTTTTACTAGGAATTTCCCCAATACTTGATGTGCAATGCTGTAGTAAGAAAACCTCTGGACCAGAGATCAGGAGCCTAGCTATATTTGTGTAATGATATTCACAATACTCATTGGAGTTGGAATATTGCTGTGTTTTTTGAGAAAAAGAAGGTACATTTTTCTTTTTTTTTGCGCCCCTTCAATCACCAGGGTTGCCCCACGGTGACATGCTTCATCATTGGGGCCATCCCAGCCCTCTACGGACTGGGACGTGCTGCGACTTGCGAAATACATAGGAGCACTTTAAGTGATAGACTATGTGTGGTGCGTGGACTGTGATGGGGCGGAGTGGATTATGTGTAAGTGAGTTAAAACTACCTTCCTAGTAAGCTACAAATGATTTATTCTTGCTCCTAGGGGGTAAATTAAAAACGGGGTTGAATACTAAGGTGCCTAAAGAATAATGAGTTTAGGTGTACCTATAGATTCCTGTCAACATGTTTCAAGCATTCCCCAAGCATTTCCTCAGGACTACACAAGGACCAGTCCTGTGTTCGCCACTCCTAATAGTGCTCAAGTGAGCATATTGAAAGAAAAATAAATAATAAATAAGGCTGCAAGATTAAGCATACATTAGTACCTACGTAAGGAAATAATCACGTGGTATCTGTAAGAGAAAACACAAACATTGTTGTTATGGGGGTAGCATGACCCCTTTATATATATATATACACATGCTTTGTTACACACACAACACAACATGTATTACATATAGTGTAAACGGCTTTGTTCTTGAAAGCCCGATGGCGTGAAGGTATAAAAACGCTTTTTGAGGAAAAACGTGGTTAGCAACTCGTGACACATCATGCATACTTCACACATACAAAAAACTGTAGTGCTATTTACATACATGTCAAGGGACCTAACTGTGCCCCATGGACGCGAGGGTATGTTGGTATCCCTTCTATCTGGTGGTTAAAGAGAATAAATGGCAGAAATGCCGAGCTAGTGGTCGGTCATGCCATCAAATGGCACACGGTGGCTGCAGCGGTCCGCTGTCTATCTGCACCTGTAGGCTTAAAAAGCGCACTTACTTAGAATCAGGATACTCAGGCCGAATCACCTACACTCGTACCTCCGGACCGAATGTTAAAGACCCGGGGTCCGGTGGTTGCTTAAGTTTTCCCATTTCAGCGTTGTCGTTGCGGGATCATTGCAAGACACTAAACCTTTTCTGAGTTTTCTTCGGCTCCGGCTCTGTGGCGGCCATCTTAGGTGTACCGCCTCTGTTTTAAAGAGTAGTGGTCACGTGTTGAGATATAATATTTACTTTGAAGTAGTAATTTAGAGACATAATGCAAAACTAGCCTTACTGTGATAATTAGAAGATGTTATTTCGAAGTTTTTAGATCGGCATATTAACATGATATGAAAAAGGTGCTCAATGGTGGCGGCCATGTTTGTAGTTTTTTGTTTTTTGGACTCCGCGAAACCCAAAATATAGATTGGAATATGAATATGATTCGTGGGCATATCCCACGAAACCACTGTTATACTTTTGAAAGGTGCCACATAGTGGTGTGTGTTTACAATTATTGATAAAGGACCACTCATTACACGATCCGTTTTTTGGATTGTGGTACTGCCAAATATCGTCATCCATTTTAGTAGTTTATTTTAGTAGTTTTTGTGGGCAGAGTTCTATGACGACTTTTAAATGCACATAAACATTCAATAAAGATGCATAAAAAACATACAAATGCTGGTTTTAAATATTCTTTAAACTCCTTTTATATGAACCAAGGTAAATACCCATGATTCTTGATCAGTGTGTGGAATCACTGATCCTGTGAATGAGTGGTTATATAATCTAATTACAGGAAAAACATTAGAGTGAAAGGAGATTCATTAAGAAAGTTATGAAAACTGCCCCCACGGAATTTCATCATTCAGGCCATGGGTATCTGAACGCAATTTAAAAACCCAGCGTTGTTCTCTTTCAAACAATTTTTTCTCCATATGTGTGTGGTTTTGCATGGTTTCAAATACCACCCACCGCATGTCATTAGGGGTATGGCATTTTTCCAGAAAATGTGTGGTCATTTTTGTGTTACACCTAATGCTGCTTCTGTGCTCCACTATCCGTGTGCTGACCTTCCTTGTGGTCATCCCCACATAGTGTAGATTGCATGTGCAGGTTATCATGTAGACCACACCTGTCGTATTGCAGTTCGAAAAAGTTCTCAGGTCCCAGGTAACCCCATTGTTACAGATTACTTGTTTTGTTGCTGTAGTTAAATGACAGACACTACAGTTCGTGCAGGGGTAGTGGCCTGCTGGGAGGGGGTAAATCAGACGTACAGGTCCCACAGAACCCACTACGTTTGGTAGTGTGTGGACCACAAAATCCTTGAGGTTTTTACCTTTTTGGTAGCTGAACATGGGTTGTTCAGAATTCAGGCCACCCCTGGTGAGTGTTCGTCAATGTTTTTTTTACAATCTTGACTACTTGGTCTGAGGTTACATTGTAGGTAGTTATACAGATTGGTCTCTTGTTCTTAGTAGTTAGGTCTGTAGTTTTGTGTTCCAACAGGGAATCTCTGTTTTTATTTGTTGCCCTTTTTTTGGCTTTTGATACAATGTATTGAGGATAGTTTCTCTGTAGTAGTTTGATACTCAGATCTTTGGCTTGGGTGTTGAAATCTTGCTTCTCTGAACAGTTGCGTCTGAGACGTAAAAACTGCCCAAAGGGCAGGTTTTCCCTCAGTTGTCTGGGGTGGAAACTGTCGAATCTAAGTAAGCAGTTCCTAGCTGTGGGCTTAAAGTGCGTGGTTGTGGTTAGTCTGCCCTCCTTAGCTGTGATGTTAAGGTCAAAAAATACAAGCTGGGATCTGCTCATTGTGGATGTGAATTTCAGAAATGGATCCTGCAGGTTAAGCCATTGGAGGAATTGGGTGACTTTGTTTTCATCTCCTTCCCAAATGAGCAGCACGTCATCTATGTAACGTTTCCATAAGAGGATGCTGCCCAGATGGTGGTTATCAGGGTGTAGAATTTTTTGTTTCTCGAGGTGGTGGATGTACAGCGAAAGTACTCCCCATGCTCGTCCCATGTTCTTGATGATACAGGGTGTTATGGAATTGGAAAAAATTCTCAGTTAATGCCAGCCGACAACACTCTAATACCACATGCCTGGAGGTGTGATATTGCCATGTCTCTTGGAACAGGACTTCTTATAAGATTTCTAGGGTCTCTTGGTGGGGGAGACTTGTGTATAGGCTGTCTACATCAAGTCCCACCAGTATTTGGGTCATGGGGTTGAAGTTTAGGTCTTTAATAAGGCATAGGACTGCCTTAGTGTCCTGGAGGTATGTGGCCGTCTGCTGAATTAGTGGTCTCAAAAAAGCATCAGCAGATTTTGACAGTGGCTCAAGGATAGAACCTATCCCTGAGACAATTGGTCTGTCTGGGGTTTTTTCCATGGTTTTATGGATCTTGGGAATCGTGTAGAAGAAAGGGGTGACGGGATAATTGTCTTCAAGGAAATTCACCCCTTTTTTTAGACATCCAATCATTGGTTAGTGATTCTGCCACCAAACTTGCGATCTCAATCCTTAAACGTTTAGCAGAGTCGTCCTCAATGACTTCATGGTTCCGTTGATCAGCTAGAATGCGGAGGCATTCGGTATTGTAGTCTTCTGTATTTTGTAACACGATGGCGCCACCTTTGTCTGCTAGTTTTATTGTTAGGGTTGTATTTTTTGATAGTTGCTGTAGTGTTTCCTTCTCACTTTTGCTTGTGTTCTGAAAAGTCTTGATCAATCTTGGGTCTATTTCCGCCACTTTTTTAAGAACAGCTTTTTCAAAAGCCAGGAGTTGGACTGGTATGCTGGCACTTGGTGGTGTGAATGTTGACTTTTTCTTCAAGCCTGTGTCATTGTTGGCAATTCCTGTTTGGATTTTGTCTTTAAAGTATACTTCCAATTTTATTCTGCAAATGAATTCCTTTAATTCGCAACATAATTTGAATTTGTCTAGGGTGGCAGTTGGTACAAAACCTAGGCCTTTTTCAAGTACGTTGGTTTGGTCAGGTGTCAAGGTGATGTCTGAAAGATTCACTACCAGGCTCAATGGTTGCTGGTTGTAGGTGTATTCACAGGGCCCATACTGCGTGTGTGGCTCCTGGCGGTTTCCAGTCACTGTGCCCATTGCACCTGTTGGCCTCTTCTTGTTCTTCCTCGTTGCGGCATCTTGCCTCTCCCTAAAAAAGGCAGTTGTAGCTGTCCTCTGGCTTCTGTGTTATCCCAAAATGCATAGGGATGCTGCTGGTAAGGTTGGGTTGGTAAAAAGGTGGTGGTCCTTAGAAGTATTGGGGTAGAGGACCGTGTGGTGGTCCACCTTGGTAAGGGGGCCATTGAAAAACTCCTCTATTACTCATTCGGCCTCCTAGTGATCTCCTATTTCTTGGCTGGTTGTGGTTATGGCCGGAGTCCGAGGTGTCGGATCAAGTATCGGACCCCTCACTATCCGTGTTATAGCCTAGGTTTCTCCCTGTGGGGGTGTAGTCATCCTTTGTATACGGGTAGACTTTCTCATGAGAAAAAGATTTTTTATCCTTGTGGAATTTCACATACTTTCTGTCTTTCAAAGTGATCTCGAATTCACTCATTGTTTTATTCAGTTCCTCCAGTCTTTTTTGAATTCAGCTGGTGTCTGATATGTTTTGAGCTTTATTTCTAAATCATGTATTTCTATCTTCATCTCCTCCGACAGGCATGCGGCTGTTTTCACAATTAGTACCAGCCAATCCCTGGTACAGTGCCAGCAGATAAGGGACCAATCTTTCTTAAAAGCCATGTCGTGTTGGAAGATGACTATTAATCCACTGGGTGCCGCACTGGCCCTTAAGTATTCACTCATCATAATCCATGGACTATTGTTTTTATTTGGTTCCGCTTCAGTTCAGTAAGTTCATCCCAGCATTGGCTAGCCTTGTTGGTGTCTCTACTTGATGTTCCTGTCAAAGGGATCATAGATTCTATGATCCTGTCTACTTCTTCTGTAAACGTAAGACCCGTTATCTCTGCGATTTTGTTTGTTTTCTTTGTCCGTTATTCCCTGGAAGTATGTCTTATGCGTTTCACAAGTGCTTTTTATATCTATTTTAGAAGTCTCCCACAGCTGCGTGCTGTATAGGACGTATTCAAAACAAAAGGGAGACAGAGGGAAAAAACTGTTTATGGTCATTTAAAAGTCTTCATAGAATTCTGCCCACAAAAACTACTAAAATAAACTACTAAAATGGATGAGGATATTTGGCAGTACCACAATCCAAAAAACGGATCGTGTAAGGAGTGGTCCTTTATCAATAACTAGCTGCCAGCCCCGGCGTTGCCCGGGGCAGAAGGGGGCTGGGGGAAGCATTTCAGGCTTGCGGCAGCATTGCCCGGGGCAGAAGGGGGCTGGGGGCAGCATTTCAGGCTTGCGTGCACCCATGGCTCCCGCCTGTCCCTCCGCCCGTCCCTCGTTACGCATCCGCGGCTCTTGGACGGTTCACTTACCGTGGCTCTTGGATGGTTCACTTACCTTACTCGCCGCTCCTCCTCGCGCTGCTGATTTTACTGCTCCACTGCTCCTCCGCTTCTCGCTGGTCATTACCGCTTGCTCGCCGCTCCTCCACGCAGCTCCACCCCGCGATCATGTCCTCCGCTCTTCCTGTTGCTCCTGAACGCCACTCCTCCCCGCGCTCCCGATGTCATGACGCAGACGTCGCGTCCGGCACTTCTTTCAGGGGGCTACTTTGTTTTTAAAGTAAATTTTTAAAATTTACGTTTATTTTTTATTTTATGTAGCCTATGTCCTTCTACACACCCTGACAATTTCAAGGATGTATTGGGTGTGTGGATTGGCGCTGTGGTTTCTGAGTTTACCTGGCTCAAAGGGTTGTGTTCTCTCTTCATAATAGTAGTATAGATTGTAAACAAACACCAGTATGTGGCACCTTCCAAAAGTATAACAGTGGTTTCCATATTCATATTCTGATCTATATTTTGGGTTTCGCGGAGTCCAAAAAGCTAAGAACTACAAACATGGCCGCCACCATTAAGCACCTTTTTTCTATCATGTTAATATGCCGATCTAAAAACTTGGAAATAACATCTTCTAATTATCACAGTAAGGCTAGTTTTGCATGTCTCTAAATTACTACTTCAAAGTAAATATAATATCTCAACACGTGACCGCTACTCTTTAAAACAGAGGCGGTACACCTTAGATGGCCGCCCCGGAGCCGAAGAAAACCCAGAAACGGTTTAGTGTCTCGCAATGATCCCGCAATGACAACGCGGAAATCGGAATACTTAAGCAACCACCGGACCCCGGGTCTTTAACATTCGCTCCGGAGGTACGAGTGTAGGTGATTCGGCCTGAGTATCCTGATTCTAAGTAAGTGCGCTTTTTAAACCTACAGGTGCAGATTGACAGCGGACCGCTGCAGCCACCGTGTGCCATTTCATGGCATGACCGACCACTAACTCTGCATTTCTGCCATTTATTCTCTTTAACCACGAGATAGAAGGGATACCAACATACCCTCCGCGTCCATGGGGCACAGTTAGGTCCCTTGACATGTATGTAAATAGAACTACAGTTTTTTGTATGTGTGAAGTATGCATGATGTGTCACGAGTTGCTAACCACGTTTTTCTTCTAAAAGCGCTTTTATACCTTCACGCCATCGGGCTTTCAAGAACAAAGACGTTTACACTATATGTATTACATATTGTGTTGTGTGTGTAACAAAGCATGTGTATATATATATAAAGGGGTCACGCTACCCCATAACAACAATGTTGTGTTTTCTCTTACAGATACCACTTGATTATTTCCTTACGTAGGTACTAATGTATGCTTAATCTTGCAGCATTATTTATTATTTATTTTTCTTTCAATAAGCTCACTTGAGCACTATTAGGAGTGGCGAACACAGGGCTGGTCCCTGTGTAGTCCTGAGGAAGAGCTTGGGGAATGCTCGAAACATGTTGACACATAAACTCATTATTCTTTAGGCACCTTAGTATTCAACCCCGTTTTTAATTTACCCCCTAGGAGCAAGAATAAATCATGTGTAGCTTACTAGGAAGGTAGTTTCAACTCACTTACACATAATCCACTCCACCCAATCACAGTCCACGCACCACACATAGGCTATCACTTAAAGTGCTCCTACGCATTTCGCAAGTCGCAGCTCGCCCCAGTACATAGAGGGCTGAAATGGCCCCAATGATGAAGCATGTCACCGTGGGGCAACCCTGGTGAGTGAGGGGACACTAAGAAAAAGAAAATGTTTCCTTCTTTTTCTCAAAAAGCACAGCAATATTCCAACTCCAATGAGAATTGTGAATATCTTTACACGAATACAGCTAGGCTCCTGATCTCTGGTCCAGAGGTTTTCTTGTTGTAATTCATTTTTGGAGGGTGAGCCTTAGTTTTTTTCCCTCTATCTCCCTTTTGTTTTGAATACAATGCCGTAGTAAGCCAGGCCCAATCTTCTTGTATGTTGACCTGAGGAGCTCTCGCCTCAATGTAGTATCTGGTAGCAGTGCCCTTATATAGCTCAATTTTAATATCATTGTTTAATGTTTGGCTCAAATTTGATTTTGTACCCCTTAGTATGCTGCTCTATGGAAAAAGCACCTCTTGATTTTGTAGCCTCTGATTATGTAGCCTGTAAAGTCGTACTTAGGGGATACTTTTCGGTTGGGCAGTTGTCTATCCGGATACCCCATTCCTTAAGTGTATCTGTTTCTGTCATAATGTTTTGAATGTCTGACTTGTTGAGCCACTTTGTTAGGGTCGACTACCTATGGCTTAACCATGTATATTTTTTAAAGTGCACTGCTTCAAGCTGGGCGGTTGTTAAATAGGCCAGTGAGGGTACACTTGTTAGAAGATACAGAATTTTTGAATGTCTGACTTGTTGAGCCACTTTGCTAGGGTCGACTCCCTATGGCTTAACCATGTATATTTTTTTAAAGTGCACTGCTTCAAGCTGGGCGGTTGTTAAATAGGCCAGTGAGGGTACACTTGTTAAAAGATACAGAATATTTGAGCTATTTAGGATATCACCCGGGCCCCTTGTCTCAAATTCAGGGGTGAAAATCAGCATGTGTTCTGTGTCTGCCAGGAGATCTTTGGCCAAGTCATTTTCCAAACCCTCATAGCTCGGCCCATGAGTTATTTGACCTGTGGACCTTGTTAGGCCATTATTTCCGCCAGACACAGCATTTACTTCCTTATCTGTTTTAGTGTTAGGATAACAAGGTTGCTCATACGTCTGGATAACACAAATTGGTTCCATAAATTTATTTTAGTTCTAAACCTTGCCCCTAACAGATATTAGTATTTTTTTTACCCAATTTTAACTGATTTTACATGGTTTTATTCGAATTGTTCACTATGATCATGGCAAATTTGTTTAATCGTTTTTTAAATCTTGTATATACGACTATATATTTGTGATGAAATTTGTATGATGTTTTATGATTTTATGGTCTGTTTTATAAAAGATCGAATAAAGCTGTGTGAACTGAACTTAGTGTAAGAAGTGACAAGGAATAAAGGTAGTCAACAGGCCACTACAAAAGTGCGCATTTAGATATTTGTTTTCGTCAGCATATGAAGATGCACATGTGGTATGTTAACTTATAAGTCATGCTTGGGACAGTGTAAAGAAATTGTGTGACATCACTTTAGAAAATCGAAAAGTCACAAATCCTTTCTTGTATCCATACAGGTCAATGCCCATCAGAAGCGGGGCATTTGGAAGGCCATCACCAGGAAGCTGTGGTCCGTGAGAGTCTACAAACGGCACAGTATACACTGCAGGAAGAGGTGGGAGGTCTTACAATGCTAGACTCGAAAGTCTGCTTAAGTCCAGCTCGGCGAGTCCTCCCAACGTGTGAAGGTCGTGCACTGCACACTGACCCCCACCCCCCTCCCCATAGGCACTGCATTCTTGCGGTGGCTTATCTGGTGCTTGATGGGCAGTTGACAGCCCACCAGCAGCAGCAACGAGGTAAGTTGTAGTGTGCGTTGAACATTTTAAGTAACCATTTTTTTTTACAGTAACTATTTTTGACATCTACATAAAGGTTGACACATATCCAAATCCAACGCAGAAGAGTTTTTGAAGGTGCAAGTTTGGCTCAGGGTGTATGATGAAGTGTTTAGTGCATGAATTTGTGGAAAAGGATTCCACCTACTTTGTGTTCACTACCAATGAACTGGTTTCAGCAGACACATACCTGCCTACACAACAGTTTCTCATGAGGGTTTTTTTGGATGTAAGAGAGACAATTGCACGTAACAGGCCACTGGTTCTTAATGTGTCAGGTGTGATAATCCTTTCCTATTGTGAATGATGTAGGCTTGGCCCTAATTCAGGTGACATTGTATACAATGCAATCCTGACACATTGGATGTTCCAGGCGTCACCCTGGTAAGTTAGTTTCATACACACGAGTGTGCAAGTGAGCTACATTTTCTAATGCCAATAGATTCAATGACTAGATTTTAGGCTCTATAATATTCAAAAAGTGCTGAGAATTACAAATAGATGTTAATTCCTGTTGCAAGTGCCAGTTTTTCATGATGACTACCTTTATTCCTTGCATGATGTCTTACTCCTTCACAAGTGTGAAAGTAAGCCAGTCTGGTTTCTCATGAAAATCTGTGAGAGGCATAAACTTTTAAGAACAATACAGACAGAAATGTGTACACATTGGTGACATAGTATCAGGTCAAAATAGCCATTGATAATTGTCCTTTCTTGTGTCCAGAAGGTAAATCTATGATGGAGTCAAAGGGAATATTTACAATGCCTTTTAGTGATGGAATGTACCCTTACATGTACAAAGTGGTTTCCCATCTTGAAAACAAAGAATCAGGCCTAATTTATGACTCATTAGTCAAAAGTAGAAATCTATCAAGGTGTAATATGCTGCATATTGTGAGTTACCTTTGCTCTTAGAAATGATCAATGATACATGTATCAGTGTATGTACTATTACTGAGATGTTGTACCAATTTCCACTTAGAGTGCAAGCCACCATATTTTGTGACAACAGTTTTTACACTAGTAAAGGTTTTACCACTTGTGACTAGAGAGATGCCCGAGTCAAAAGTGAAATGTTCATATTATGTAGAGTCAAAAGTGAAATGTTCATATTATGTACTGGAGTGTATTAACAGTGTATCAAAGCCTATTCATTTCCTTACGCTGTGGAATTAAAATCGATCCAGCCTACAGAGTGTTAACAATTAATCTTCTCCAGCATAGGTATCAACATGGTGCATGAGACATTGATAAACTATTTCAGTGCAAGATGCATATAGTCATTTGGACATTTGAGTCTGACATACACATGAGTAACTTGGAGTAAGTGCTAGCATTGTAAAAGACCAACACAAAGCAAACAGGCTTTCAGTGCATACACATTCTGGTTCAACATTGCAGTATTTGATGACACACATTCATACATGTATTACTTTTTGTGAATGCAAAAGATGCTGGACTTTTGGGCTTCTAAATAAACTGTTCAAAGGGGTTTTAGGTTGATATATTAATGCTGACCTAAGTTCATTATTCTATGCAACAAAGGCCAAACATTCAGACAGTTCCTGTAGAAATATAATGGACAATATCATCCATGATATTGGTGCTATCATGTGTAATGACCAACCTGTGGCTAAATAGTTTCAAGAAATATTACCACTATTATAAGGTCGTAAAAAAAAGTGGGAGAGCCTGAAGCAGGTGTATGTGAAATCTTGTTAAATGTATTGTGATCTAAGTTTGTGATCACTTCCATTTACACAGATACAAAGATCTATTGTATATGCATCTTCGGCAGAAGGAGAAAGAGAGTGTGACCAAGAAGGCGGGGGAGCAGCTACGTGGAGAAGTGTGGCTCACTGGTTAGAGGAGGCAGACCTGGAAGCAGAGGTCAGCCCGGGGCCAGGGTTCAATTCCCGGCTCGGCGGGGTCTTGAGTCCTAAAATGTCTATGGACTCGACAATTCTCGCTCCGGTGCCTACTCGATTCACGGGTTCACACTCTGCGACTCTGGGCAATAGCTTGCTTAATCTCCACAACGGCCCCTCGCGGCGGGATGCCTGGTTTTCACCTTGCGGATACCCTGCCGGGGTTACCTCACAGGGGAATACCAGGACGGGTTCCCTAAGCAAGCGCTTAGAGACCGGTTGGTGATTTGCGCTATATAAATTCCTGTACATTTACATTTACATGTACATTTACCTATTGTGGTTTTGGTGCTGCCAACACCAGTGACAGCAGAGGACCCAGTCTCACGGAGGATGGTTGGAGTGCTGTGGAGGTGTCTAGCTCTAGTTCATCTTCTTTGGAGGCCTCCACCAGTGAGCATTCCTTAGTGGTGGCGGACCCACAAAGAAGTGTTACACCTGCATCCTTGTCTGCCAGTCCCATTTCCACCCTCCCTGTTGCTCCCCACCCCCCAGGTGACTGACCACCCCAGCACTCCTAAAAAGAGTACGATCTCCTTTGCCCCAGGCACCTAAGGCCCTGCCTCTGTCCTCCTGGCTGCGCTCAGTGAGGAGGCTGTTGGGCTCCTATGCACGATCAATGTAGGGCAGACGGCCCTGCTGAATGCCATCCAGATGCAGCAAATATCAGCTTTCCTGGAAGGCAATCACATTGGTATTTCTACCCTACAGCGGCGTTTCTGGCTCTGTACTTCTCCCTGACCTTGGCCATGCAACCTGCCCAACCTCCTGTCCTACCTCTAATTCCCTCCCACCCACCCTCAAATCAAAGAAACCCTCCCGAACCCCCTCCAGAGAATATCCCTAAAACAAAGAAACATACTCTTCAGAATACAAAACCCACCCCAAACCCAAACGTTCTGCTAAAAAAAAAAAGAATAAAAGCTCCCCTGCCAAAACCCTACCCCCCTCCCAAACGTGCAAGAGACTCATTGACTTTGGACAGGCAGTTTGCCGATTTAGTTTTCAGAGAATTGTCTCAGTTACCCGAATGAATATTTTATTTTATTTTCACCAAGTTTGTTGTGTCAGTATTGTTAATCTGCAATTGTTTGATTCCTAGCAATGTTTTTAACTCAAATGTGAAGAACTTCTTTTTCTTTACCATGGTGGCATGTACTCTTGCTGGATTAGTTAATGTGTGGTTGCATACACTGGTTAACATAGTATGTGATGGCCATTTGATGTAGGTCAGGCTTTTATCCTAGTAAGGGTCACTTGCACCAACAAATTTATGTTGAACATTTTTTTTATCATTGTGTTGCTTAGGTGTGTTTGTTTGACCTTGATTCCAGCTCAGTCTGAGCACATACGCCTTACACCTTATCAGGTATTGCAAATATTGGATTTGGATATGGAATAAGACTTGCAGTAGACAAAAGGTAAAGTTTCATGGAGGTATACGTTGGTAACTTCCAGATTGAAACTGACATTGATTTTAGTGCTAATGAATAAGGTAAAGGTTTTAGCTTGTGTAGTGCAATTTGTATATCATGTTTCATTATACTAATCATAATGTGTGTTGCATGTGTTTTTGATGTTACAGTTTTCAAACTTTTTCAAACACATTTGTAGTGTTTTTGGTTTGTTATACTTTGTTGTGCAAGTGTTCATTTATTTCAAGGCAGCTTGCTCCGAATATTTATTTCCATTATGCTGAATTAGGTGTGTTTCTTGAAATTTCTTAAATGCCAACAATTCAGACATAGGCGTTGCACATTGGCATACTACTGCTTGTAAGTACGATTTTCTAAAGCAAGGTTACAGAACTTAAGGTAAAGGTGTTGCTTACCGTCAATTCCGTCCATGATGTTGTTTATTTTCTTCGTCATCGATCAGCAGGATCAGGTCCACAAACTTGTAAATTGAGGTCGTGGCTGTGAAGGAGAGTAGACATGAGTAAAGGTGAGTTTGTGCCCGATATCCATCCCAAACTGCCAACTCAGGAGTGGCGGCTAGGGCTGTGAACGTGGTGGTCTGTTCTCTGACAGCTGCTTTGGCCTATTGTGTGGTTGACGCAGGCAAACATCCCTGGTGGTGTCAGCAGGACCGCAACGGTCTTTACTCTGTCAAACCACCTGCATTGTGATAGATTGGGCAGACCACCAGGTAGGCGGGCGGGAAGACCGCCTAAAATGCCCACTCCATCGTGGTCCGCCAACATCGAATTGAGGCCCTTTGGTACAGAACATGGGTAATCTTGCACGGATGTAGAAGGTTTTGTTCAAACTATAAGATCAAGTGTATAGCTTTAACTCAATATGAGTACAATTCCTAAAAATGTATGTGTGTTAGGCAATGTGATTTAAGTTAAAACTTAATTACTTAAAATGTTTGGTACAACATAGAACTAGATTTTCTTGTATCTTTCATACTCATGATAGGTGAAATCTAGTTATCATTGTTAAATGTTAAAGTTGTACTTTGTAAAAGATATATCCACAGATGCTCAGCCACGTCATACGGTGTCAAAATTAAAATGCCTTAAATTTAAATTAATGTTATTATTCTCTCTAGCTTAATGAATTGAAGCTGTACTTGGTGTTTAGATTTGTATTCAAATTTGTGTTGCATCTTACTATTCAAAATAATATTTCCTGACAATAAAAAGTGAATTTCCAGCCACTGAGACAAATATAGCCATTTCACTAATCACTTTTTTATGCACAGCGAGCTACTAGTGCACACATTCAATAACAAGAAAATGGTTCCTCTACAAGTACTTCAGGAGCCCTTAGGAAAATTCCCTGACTCTGCTGGCCAGGGAAACTTAGCCTTTTGAAATAGCTATGCTGGCGGCTGGGTGTCAGTTAGTTGCCAACCCCATGGTCACTGAACTTGAGAACATGCAATGTTCTCTTCATTGCCCTTCACCCAGGCTCTATGTTCACTGGATTGTGTTTCAAAGTCAGCCCACAGGGCATACAGAAGCGTGTGTTAGAGTTCTTTGCTTGGGGTGAAGGTAGTTTAGGAGGGTTGCCTTTACTGTTTGGTAGTAGGCAGATTCAAGCTATACCTCCAACCTTACCACTGGTTAAAGTATCATTATTCCCCTTTGCTACTTAAAAAAGGGGAGCAGGGGGTGTCAACCAGAAATTCTGTTGCATATTCTGGAGACAAAGGGACATATGTATGAGGGGATTGACCACCGGAACATTGCTTTTTTCGATGTTCTGGTGGCGCAATTCTCCCGCACCACTTTTACAAAGTGGGATTAAACCCCTTTCATTGCTTAACGCCGCTTTGTAAATATGGTACCCTTTCACGCAGGCATCTGCGTGAAAGGGGCGTGCAATGGGCGTTGCTGTGGGTGTACCATCGCAACACCCATTGCTTTTTGACGCTGCTCCAGATTTACAAGGATGTGTAAATCTGAGGCAGCGCCAAACACTAATGCCATGCAAAAGCTGGCATTAGACTGGCACAATGAGAAGAAATACATTTATTTCTCGTCTTTTTTGATTTTTCTATGTGTGATACATTCCGCAGCACACATAGAAAGAGCAAAGCGCAATTAATGATTATTTTTGTGCAAAAAGTGCCCCTTCCTGCACAAAACTAATCATTAACTAATGGCGATTTTACTTCTATGTGTGATACAGAATTAAGCACACATAGAAGTAGCAAATCACCATTATTGATTGTTTATGTGCAGAAAGGTACACCTACCTGCACATAAACAATAATCCCTGCAATGCAGGAACCATTGCACTATGGCGCAAGGGTGTCTGTGTTGGTGATAGGCAACTTTTTCTAGTGCCAGGGCTAGGGAAAATACAGATGCGCGTCGTATTCTTGTAAATACAGTGCATCCCCGCATTTTGAAAATGAAGCAGCACTGCTAAATTGATCTCAGTGCCAACCTGCGATATTTCCTTATACACAGGCCCCAACGTTTTAAAATTAGATGGCTACAATTTTGGAAATCACTCCATCATTTTGGAACGTAAATACTTCCATACCAAAAACTATCATACCAACAAATTAGAAGTTAATAATTAACTGAGATGCCAGGAAGAATGTACTACTATGTCTATATAAAATACACAAACGTCAAAGCAGACAATTTTCTAGTGAGCACAAGAAGTGAAGGGACATACTATTGAAGATACTAAATGGAAAGGAACTGGACATCCTATCTCAACTCAAAATACAACCACAATACAATGCTCCACACATCTTTGGAATTATTTTAGACTTTTTATGAACATAAAATATCCAAAAAGAGGTTCATCGCAGCAATAAATTACGAGAGACAATGGTGGATGGCCTACCCAACACCTAAAACATACATTAGTAAAATGATTATGTTCACTGCTTTTTAGGGTTGGAGCTTAAACAATTGATATTTGGATTCCTCAACAGTAGGGTAGCTGGGAGAGTATTACTAAAGGATCATAGTTGAGACATGAGTTGAACTGCAGAGTTGTTTCTGGACCCAATCTCTGTCTCACACCGATTTACTCCCTACCTCTTTGTTTGTGGCGGATGGTTACGCCAGCCGGCTCTATTACCATTAACCTTCGTCAGGAGTCGTTCGGCAACACTTAGATCGTTCCTGGATCGTGGAAGCTAAGTTACTTCATGGTCATGGAAGGCAACATTGAGGTGTGCATGTTATGTTATATAATGGGCTGTTTTTGACAACCTGGACATGAGGATACAAAGGTGACAATATGGCAGTTTTACTAGAACAGATAAAACTGGGCAGGAAAGGAAAAGGGGATTAGGAAGTTCAGGGTTCTCGTGCAGGAGTGACACAAATGATGGGGCTGAAAGATCATGGCAGCACTTACATGACGAATTGCTTCACTCCACTGCGGCAAAAGGTCAGACAACAACTTTCTTTTTTACTAATCTTCATGGACCCTGAGTTATTAGAGCTCTTGTGTATGTATTTATAAAACCTGACCTAGCTGCAAAGCAAATGGAGCAATATACAGAGGAAGGGAAATAGATAATGTAGTTCTTTTAATAAAAGCACAGGCTTGTTTCTTTGTACGTGGGGATGCTGTTCATAAGGCATCTGTGAAGAGGATTAATTCATAATTACTACAAGTGAATCCTATAGTCCTTAAAGATGGGTGTCTTCAGCTGCTTCCTGGAACGGAGGAGTGATGTTGATTGACCTGCCATTGAGCAGCCTGAAGTCTGGTTTCAGCTTCAGGCAGTCTCTGCCTTAGGGGGAATGTTTTTGCCTATTCAATTCTCTTTCTATTGTGTGGGCTCCCCGCATGCTCATGGGCCACTGAACAAAGGGAAAGAAAGCTGGATAGATCATGAGAGCCATGTCTCTGTAGACAGGTGGAGTGATGGGTTCAAGCACAGCAGAATGTTTACATAACATTATGCTGCTGGGCAGTTTATACTTGCTGGGTGTCAGGTTGTGGCATTTAAGGAACTGCTTAGATGTTTGTGTGTCTCATGCGTGGGGAAATGGTACCCCACATCTGCTCATACTAGGGTCTTTTCAGAAGAGGAAGGACTGATGGTCATGATGGAGTGCCGGTGCTGTCTGGATTGAAGCTGTGTGGCTGTGGAGAATGTGCAGCACAACAGTAAGCTAGCGATAAACTACAATTCCCAGCAGACAGCAAAATTGTGACTTCTATAGAGAGCCATCTTGGATTATCGGGTATAACTTCTGTGTTGTTGTTAATAAATATTTTGAACTATTCCTGGAACATTTATCTGAACACTTAATACTTGAGTTACATATTCTGCTAAGGCTTGCTTGTGAAGAAACAGGAAGGATTCTTATGTTATGCATATAATGTATTTGTATACATAAATAATTTGAGTTCTAGAATGCACGTAGAGTTGCTAAGAATGGGGAACAACAAATAAAAACAGAATTGGTTGGTTTACAGTTCTACAGAAGTAGAAAGTAACTCATCATCCTCAAGAGAGTAGTCACTCAAAACAAAAGTGGTAGTGCACTGTATAATTGGGATACTTATTTTTCAAATGCTTGGCTTTCAGGAATAAACAGTTCTACATCAAAATACAGAGAGTTGGTGTTGGACCTAGCCCTTTTTGAAGGATCACCATCAGCATTTTGCCTTCTGTCGCTGAACCCGTTTTGGTTGGCATTAGGACTGTGTGCACTATTTTTTTGCGAACCAGTGGTAAAGTGATTGTGCTCTCTCCATAAAACATGGTACGATTGGCATCTAATTGATTGGTGCATTTAATTTACATATAAGTCCTAAATAATTGGTACTACATGTACTAGAGGCCTGTATATTTAATGTTACTAGTGGACAGCCTTAGAAAAAACCTTAGATAAAACCACAGGAGTATGATTAATAAGCAAATTGAGGTCTGGGTAAGTATACAACAAAAAACAACGAGCCCGATTCACAGAACTAACTTAAGACAAAATCCTAAACTTACATCCAATTTGGTATTCACAGAAGGCACTTACTCATTTCGGTATTCACAGAAGTTAGGAGTCCTAACTTTACCAGTATGTAAAATACATTATGAGGAAGGAAGGAGGGAGACTCACGACAAGTTGGCCAAATGCTTTGTATTTAAAAAGTAGGACATGTGTTCATACGTTTTATATGTCATGGCATTTAAAAACTCCTAAAGTTGTTTTTCGCCTGCTGTAAGGCCTATCCCATTGACTAACATGTGGTTACCTTATTACATTTAATTAGTGCTGACGTTAGATTGGAAGCTGATATAACTATATTGTTTACATTCAATTCAATTGTAATTTAAAATCCTCTTTAATGGTGAAGTCGGATCTTGAGTTACAATTCCGAAAATGCCAAATTTAGACAGTTGCCATTTTCTTGTTCCATCCAACTGTGCCTTCTGTCGGTTTTCTTGGTTACATGACTGTGAATGGCTCTGCTTTTGCGGTAAGTGCATTGCTTCCCGACAGTAACATATAGAGGGCGTAGGTGTGGACAGGTTGGGGCATCCTGACAGGATGACTGGCGAGGGGTTATACTCAGCCCTAATTACACTTAAAAGGGATTTGCCTTCTCACACAAAGGAACCTTCCACCAAGTTTGCCCTACCTTTTGTCACCCCCAGAGAGTTTGGAGCCTTGACAGAGGAAGGGGAAGACCTTTCCAGAACCAGATGTGTGGGTAGCATACACAAAGGCTGGCACCAGGTATAAATACTGGACCTTCAGAGCCACTCATCAGAATACTCCTGGACCTGTGGAAGTTACAGAAGACGGACTGCCCATCTGCTTGAAGGACTACCTTGCTGTTTGAGAAGGAAGACGGAATCTGCTTGCCTTCATCCCAGGCACGCCAGAGTAAATCCAAGGGTCCGGTTGCTGCCCTCCTTTGTGAGCTACAGAAACACAACAAGCTTCAGAGGTCTTCCTGCAACTGCCCAGATGACCTGCTGCAACTGGACCTGCCTGACCTCCGCTAGAGTGAATCGAGAACCCTAGGAGGTACTTTCCGAGGTCCTATACCCTTGGCTAGCATCAGAATGTATGTCTCCTGAAGAATAGTTGAAAATCCTGATGTTTGGGCTCCTCACGACTGCAAACTGGCCCGCGTGCGCTAAGCTTCAGCCGCCCACAATGACTGCCAATGTGAAGTTCCGGTGAGACAGCTCTTCGCTATGACAAAGAAAGTCCACAGAGACAGGCAACATAAGAGCTGCACTTTACCCAACAGCCACGATAGCCTGCAACGTTTGCCAGTGTGAAGCTACAGTACCAACCATCCGACCCTCTTTTCGCACTACATCGATGAACATCTGCGATGCCCAACCTGCTCTTCACACTACAGTGACGATATCCGTGATGCTAAGACATCTCCTTGTGGTGTCCTCCAACATGAACCAAACTATTTGGCGTGGCTTGGATGCCGAGGAGGTAGGCAGCGTGAGCTCGGAGCTCCGTGCCCGATCCCGGAAAATATCCTGAAAATCTGATCGGACCCCGATGTAACCGATATCATCCGGTACTGGAAGGTACTGCGGAGGGCCCGGTGCCCACGGAGGACGACGCCGAGCCATTCCACAGCAGTATTTCGACTTTGAAAGTTGGACCCAGGCGAGAAGTCGCAGACCCTAAAATGGCGGCGGTGGCATGAGACTCGGAGACGACGGAGACATCTGCCCGGAGACCCACTAAGGACTGCTCCCTGGCAGATCAGAGGTGCTGGCGGTTGTATCGCGCCTCCCCCTAGGTGCCGGAGTGGACCTTGGGCGCACCCTCGGGCGGTGGCTGGGGACCACCCCCTGGTAGTGGCGACGATAGTGCGGCAGTGACCCAGTGACGAAAGCCCCGGGCCCCTGGCACGACTGGCGCCAGCCGGGCTGACGGTCGTTCGGAGTTCCTGCTTCTTGGAGATAACTTTGGATCCGGGGACCCTGCCGGAGGGTGAAACCCGGCGACGCTCGGAGAACGACCAGGAACATACTCGGAGGCCACCGCTCAGGCCGGCCCAGATGGGGAAGACGAAGGGGAAGGGAGATGGCGCGACCGATACTGAGGCTGCGGAGGGAGCGGAGCGAGACCAAGCGGCATTGCAGCGGATGCAAGATCGTATCCTAGAGGCCATCGCCACCACAAAGGACGCCCTACAACAAGACATAGCTCAGGTGGCGACGGGCTTGGGCCTCCTGAAGGCCGACCATGATAAACTTAAGGACAGGGTGAAGTCCGTGGAGATCACGGTTAAGAAATTAGCCCCGGGCCAAGCAACGATGAAGGCCCAGATGACGGAAGTGATGGACCGCTTGAAGGTGCTGGAACGGAGGGCCGAGGATGCGGAAAACCGGAACAGGCGCAACAACGTACGCCTAGTGGGCCTGCCGGAAAAAATCGAAGGCGACGACATGGTGGGCTACCTTGATAACTGGCTGCGGACGGAGGTGGCACCGGAAGGATTGTCCCCCTTCTTCTCCCTGGAACGGGCACATAGAGTTCCAGCGCGCCCGCCAGCCTTGGGCCTTCCTCCTCGCCCAGTGGTGTTCAAGTTGCTCCATTACCGGGACAGAGACTGGCTTTTACAGAGGGCGAGAGAGGCAGGGCCCTTTCAAGTGGACAACAACAGAGTCACCATGTTCCCGGACTATACATTTGAGACACAGCGGCTCCGGGCAAACTTTCTGTCCCTCAAGCGGGAGCTCCGCAAGGAAGGCATCAAGTACTCCCTGTTGTTCCCCGCCAAGCTGAGAGTGGTGGTGGATGAGCAATCACTATTCTTCACGACATCCGCGGACGCTTGGGACTGGTGGGACACTTATAAAGCGGGAACGGACGGTGCTAAGGCCAGGGAGGAGGAGGCTAAGGTGGCGCAACCGGTCAGGCAATCCCAACGGATCAGGAGGAACCGCAGGAGGACCGGAAAACCATCGGTGTCGCAGACGGAGGCGGAGAGGCAGGCGGCGCTACAGGCGGTAGCGGACTTATCCAGGGCCGCCAGAAGTCAGTCCGGGAAGGGCACAGAATCAGAGGACCCGGGCACGGGCTCGGAGACGGGACAATCGGAATTTGGTGGAGCCCGGGGCCCTATTGTGACACCGCAGACTTCGGAGGAGATACTAGAGGCGTGTTGAACTGAACTGGTGGAGTGAACTCGTTGGCTGGACACCGGGGCACTGGGCCCGTGGCAGCGGAACGCTATTACTTGAGGTTTTGGGGAGCTGTAATGTGGGGATTGCGGGGTGGAGTGCGCGGGGCTGATTTTCTTTGAGGTTCTATCGCATCGAGCCACGCCTTACTGGCCCCTAAGGTCACCGCAGTGGGGACTGCGACTATTACCACCTTTCCTTGAGGGGTGGTCGGGAGTGTTGGTTTGGATGGGGGTACTTCCAGTTGCGGGGGGGCCTGTCCTGGGGGGGTGGGAGTTACGAGCAGTTGGGGTTGCTCGGGGGGTAGTTGTTGTTGGAGGGGTTCGGCTTCCTGTTTGGAGAGGGTGGGTGGGTGGGCCCGTGGTCGCGGGACTTGTAAGGACATTGCTCTTTGTTGTCTGGTCCGGTTGTGTAGGGGGGGATGGCTAGTACCGGGGCGTTGAAATGTGTGACCTGGAATGTGCGGGGTATGCAGTCCATGACGCGCAGACATAAAGTTCAGGCGTACCTCAAGCGTAGGGGGGTTCATATAGCGTTCCTGCAGGAGACACATCTTAATAAGCAAGAAGGGGCTGCTCTGCAAAGGCGCTGGAGGGGGCAGCTATTTTACACGACATTCTCAGCTTTTGCAAGGGGGACACTGATTTGGATACGGGCGGGGGTCCCCTTCCAGGTCACAAAGTCATTGGTGGACCCGGAGGGCAGATATGTGGCGGTGGAGGGGAGGCTGAGAGGCAGGGTGATATCTCTCTGTAATGTGTATGCTCCTAATGTAGACCTGCCCGCCTTCTTGTCTACCATCTCGGGCAAATTGGCGGGTTATTTGGCAGGGCCGGTCCTCTTGGGGGGGGACTTCAACTCGGTTGAGGATGTGTTACTAGATAGGTCCCATCCCCCGCTGCGCGCGTCCCCAGTGCATAGGGTCGCCAAGCGTAGGTTGGAATGGCAGGAGAGCTGGGCCCTCACGGATCCATGGAGGGCGTTGCACCCCACCACTAGGGACTACTCCTTTCACTCGCACCTACATGACCTGCATGTGAGGCTGGATGCGTTTCTTTGTTCGGCGTGTGTGCTCCCCGCGGTGGGAGGGGCGGAATACTTGGCCAGGACGCTTTCGGACCACAACCCTTTGTTGATGTCTCTGGACTGGATGGTGACTGTTAACTGCGTGCCAACATGGCGCCTGCAACCCGACACCCTAGATGACTTGTTGTTCAGGGAGGCCCTGGGTGAGCGCATTGAGAGGTACTTTGAGGAGAACAGTGGCTCGGCCTCCACGAGGGCGGTAGAATGGGATGCGTTTAAGGTGGTGGTGCGGGGACACTGTATTGGGCACACGGCTGGGGCTCGGAAAACTCTGTTGGATGACTTAGATAAGGCTGAGGCACGGCTGAGGGACTTAGAGAAGAGGCGCCCGAATCACCCTGAGTTGCAGGAGGGGCTTAGCGGGGCACGGGAGGGGCTGGCGGTAGAGCTGGAGCGGCTGCGTAGCTTCGATCACAAGGCGTACATGACGAGGGCGCATGCGGAAGGTGATAAGGCGGGGTCGATGCTGGCTTGGCTCGCTAACCCAGTTCGGAGGGGAGTGCCGATCATGGGGATCCAGGAGACAGGGGAGGAGCCCTGCCACACTCAACCCGGGATCCTGAATAAGTTTCGTGCTTATTATGAGGGGCTCTATGCGAGTGGTGGAACGGGAGGGGCGGAGGAGCTTGAAGAGTTCTTGGACGGGTTACAGTTCCCATGAGTGGAGGACTCGGAGGCGGAAGAGCTAGGTCGGCCCATCTCTCTTGGAGAAATAGGTTGTGCAGTAAAACAGATGGCCAGAAATAAGACCCCGGGACTTGACGGGCTACCGATCGAATTTTATAGTAAATACCTAGAATACCTTGCCCCACGGCTGCGCGAGGTGTACAATGAGGCACAGGCGAGGGGTCGACTCCCGGGCTCCATGTGCGAGGCCCTCATGATCCCGCTCTTGAAACCGGGCAGAGAGGGTGCGGCTCTGTCCTCGTACCGCCCGTTGTCTATGTTGACGACGGACTACAAGATCCTCAGCAAAATTCTGGCCAACAGATTGCTGGTGCACATGACAAGCCTTGTTCACGGTGACCAGTGTGGTTTCATACCGACACGCAACACCACTCATAACATTCGTAGACTTACGAGACTGATGGGTGCGGACTGGCCGGGTGCCGTCTCCCCATTTGTCCTCTCCATTGATATTGAGAAGGCATTTGACAGCCTTGAATGGGGATACTTGTATGAGGTGATGCGCCGCTTCGGGCTGGGGGACGGATACATAAATTGGACCAAGGTCCTGTACACCGAGGCGGTAGCGAGGGTTCGGGTGGGCACACTGATCTCGAGACAATACCCGATCAGGCGTGGCACTAGACAGGGTTGTTCCCTATCCCCGCTCCTATTCGCATTGGCGATGGAACCCTTCGCTGCGGAGGCCAGACTGGGCCGCCACTACGCAGGCTTATCATTTAGGGGAAGGCCGCACTTCATCTCCCTGTATGCAGATGACCTGCTGATGTTTCTGGCCGATGCGGGCCCCGAGCTCCAGGGGGCGCGGCAGCTACTGGGGCAGTTCGGCCGGTTGTCGGGCCTGAGGGTCAACTGGCCTAAATCCTGCCTGTTCCCCCTGAGGCCGGGAGAACCGTGCCCACTCACTGCTCAGGAACTCCGGTGGGAGCCGCGTTGTCTGCATTATTTGGGGGTCTATGTTTATCATACCCCGACCGACTTACTGGACGGCAACATCACTCGCTGTATTAATGCCCTGCGGGGGTCCATGGACTTCTGGGCGACTCTGCCGCTATCCCTGGCTGGTAGAATCTCCCTGCTTAAAATGGTAGCCCTGCCCAGGCTTTTGTACTATTTTAGGACACTCCCGGTATGGATCCCGAGCTCTGTTTTCAAACGCCTGAGGTCGTTGGTCATAGCTTTCTTATGGGGCACGGGAAGGAGGCGCATAGCGCTCGACACTCTGTTGCGCCCCAAAGATGAAGGAGGTATGGCGGTGCCGGATTTTGAAGGGTATTACCTAGCCGCGCAGATGCAGATTTTTACTCAGGAGCTGGCGAGAGTATATAGAGGCCCCGAGGACGCGAGAGTGGAAGGCACCCCGCGGCACGTTCTGGCGTACATTACGCTGCACCAGAAGCTCCGGGTGGGAGACCTGACGGTCGAGGAGCGGACGTTCCGGCTCTGCTGGGACCGGGCCCGTAAGCGGGCGGGTGTCCGCCTTATGTATGCCCCCGAAATTCCGCTGGGGATGGTCACCGCCCTCCCACATGGAGGCGACTGGTCGCGCTTGCTAGGATGGGAGGAGGCGGGAATACAAATGCTGGGTGATCTCTACGAAGATGGGGTGTTGCTGCCGTTCCAGGACCTGCAGGAGCGATTTGACCTCCCGAGGGGCGACTACTTGCTGCACGCAGCAGTCACGGGCGCTATGCAAACCCACTGGGGGGAAGGGCTGCAGGAACCGGGCACCTCGATGGCCTGCCAGTACACTATGATGGCGGCGGGAACTTTTAAGGCTGTCACGTGCTTGTACTCTAGGATGCAGCGGGAGGCCTTGCAGCCTTTGGCAGCCCTGAAGGCCAAGTGGGAGCTGGACCTTCAAGTGGAGATACCTGACACGACCTGGGGCCAGTTGCTAAGGCGGGCACGGAAGAGCTCGAGGAATGCCAGGTTTCAATTAATTCACTTCTATGTCATTCACAGGGCATACCTCACCCCGGGAAAATCCAACAGTATTTTGGGGTGGCCGACGCTGCTTGCCCCAGATGTAACACAATTGGGGCGGATTTGGGCCATATGCTGTGGGATTGCCCCTCTCTGGGAGACTATTGGCGGGAAGTTGGGCGGGCCCTTAACGGCGCGACAGATAGGGATATCCAGTTCACTAAAGCGGTTGGCGTCCTTCATTGGTTCCCTCACACGCCTAGGAACAAGACGACTAGTAAATTTATAGATTTAGGGCTTATTCTGGCCAAGCGGGAGATCACGAGAAACTGGAAGTCCAGAGTGGGACCCACGTATAAAAGATGGTATGGGGAATGCCTGAGATGGGCCGCGTGTGAAAGTACTCTACGGTACCAGATGGCCTGGAGGTTGAATGACGAGAAAGCTCTGGAAAGGGCGACTGCATGGGAAGTGATGGTGCAGGCGCTCCGTGATATGGATGATGAGGGGCAGGAGGGCGAGAGCGAACTGGACCGGGCAGACCCTATCACTACACAGGAGACCACACCTTAGCGAATGACTACTTCCTCCTGTCGCACACCGGACACTTTTACACTGTTAACCCAGCGCAGAGCGACCACGGGGGAGGGTGGGTAGGAGGCTGGTTTGGAGAGGTGTTGGGGTACCGAAATTTGGGGAGGGGGAGGGGTGAAAATCGCAAAAGCAACCCAGAGATATTTGCCTAATGTAGCGATCAGACGCTGTAAGGAGTTACGAGAAGTGATCAGGGATGAGGTCACCCACACCGAGGACGAGGTGAACCCCCCGGATGGAGAAGGACTGGACCATACTAATCTTGTACATGCTGTGTATTTACTGATGATTATACTGTCTGTACATTTCTATTGGTGATGCAATAAAAATGATGTTAAAAAAAAAAAATGAACCAAACTATTTGAACCAGACTTAGAATGTAACGTTTCCGCGGGGCTAACCTGGTCCCTGTACCCAACCCATGCTCCATCATCGTTGGCCTGAACTTGTGACTTTCCCCCAGTCTAGCTCGACCCATTGACTGTCAGTGGTGCTTTGTACTTTTAGGTGCTATTGTAACAAAAAACATTCAAATTGAATATCACTGGTTATACTGATTGGAGTTTTGTTGTTCTGGTATCACTTTATTTATTACAACTTACTCTATTTTTCAAAATTGCTTTGGTATTTTTCTTGTGTTGTTTTTCTCACTTTATTGATGCTTGCATGCTGCATAAATACTTTACACATTGCCTATAAGTTAAGCCTAACTGTTTTTGTGCCAGGCTACCAGAGGGTTAAGCACAGGTTAATTTAGTGACTGAGAAGGATTGTGGTTGTTATCTGAGTGGGGCCTACCACCTCCACATACCCAATTTCTTGCAGTTGGTTACAAATATATTGCTAAGTTCTATCAATTACAGTTAATCATAGCACCCTTAATGACAAGTTACTTAAGACATCTCTTTGTCTTGTTGGTATACATTATGTCCTGCACATCTCCTTTGCCAGCAGAAGTGACAACATAGAGTGGTGGAATTCTGCATCTTCTCATTCCCCTTTGCATGCTTCTTCCACTGGCCCTCATATCTCTGTCCATGTGAGCGAGGGAAAAGAGAATTGCTTTAATTCAATTCTTCAGAAAAAGTGCAAAGGACACAGGGGTATCGTTTTTGTAAAAATGTTTATTAGAAACTTTCATAATTGAGCTAATTACTGTATTTGTTTGGGAGAAGCTAGTCAATCACCTTCAAAGGCAGTGTGGAAATTTGTAGGTGTGTATGTGGGTGGGAAGTGGAGTTACTCTCTATATTACCATTGTGCATACATGTTACTATGAATGCACAGCTGGCTCCAGAATGGAAGAGACTGCATGCCCTATCTGAGTTTTATCCAGGAGTATACCCACTTACCGTAGACTTTCAGTCATGCTCGTTTCCCAAACTTGCCCATCATTTAAGGCTACAAAAGCTTCATCAGGAGATGAAATGAAGGCCAGAGTTGATAAGATGTGCGTGACTAGACTGTTATGGGGTGGCTGCATCCAGTCTCATCAGTGCTCTGGGAGTCAATAATAGGGTTCCACGATTTGCCTTGCTGTGAACTGGGAGCCAGTCACAGCATTCCAGTGCTATCCAATGGATTGAGCAGTTACCTCACCAAAATGGAAACTATCCATGTACTTCATCAAGGGTTCAAAGGCCTTGTGGTAGGGCCTTGCTGCATATTTGGAGTGTGTGCAGGACCCTGACATGAGGAGAGAGCTCGTGGCTCAGGGATGGCAGGACCAGTTCCATTATACTGTTTTAGAAACCTCTAGCACAGAGTTAGAGCTACAAGAGTATATGTATTAAAAATTGCCTGTCACCAAATCTTAGAGACCACTTACATGCAACAAAAGTAAGTGATATTTCAATCCAAACCAGCCTCTCCAATTCCATTCCCTCTCTTGATACAGTACTATCAATTAGTTTGCTGCAATAAGTAAAATTAGACATATGATAAGGATTACTGAACTCCATGTTTTAAAGATTTTTCCTAAGCTTTTGGGAGAGGAATACAGAATTTTCAAGAGCAAATGGAACTTGCCATTATCAATCAATCAATCATTTGTAGAGCATGCTACTCACCCGTGAGGGTCTCAAGGAGCTAAGGGGGTGGGGGAAGCAGCTACTGATCGAACAGCCAGGTCTTGAGAAGTCTCCTAGAGGTCAGCAGGACCTGGGTCTGACGCAGGTGGGCGGGGAGGGTGTTCCATGTCTTGGCGGCAAGGTGGGAGAATGATCTGCCGCCGGTGGTCGTTCGGCGGATGCGTGGGACGGTGGCGAGGTTGGCGGAGCGAAGCTGGCGGTTGGGGGTGTAGAAGGACATTCATTCGTTGAGGTACGCAGGTCCGGCGTTGTGAAGTGCTTTGTGAGCGTGGGTGAGGAGCTCGAAGGTGAGCCTCTTGTTGACTGGGAGCCATTGCAGATCTCTCAGGGGGATGGTGATGTGGCTGGGGTGAGTGAGTCCGAGGATGAAGCATGCGGAGGTGTTTTGTATGCGTTAGAGTCTCTTCTGGAGTGTAGCCTTGGTTCCTGCGTGAAGGGCGTTGCCGTAATCCAGCCTGCTGCTGACGAGTGCTTGAGTGACCGTCCATCTGGATTCGGTGGGGATCCATCGGTAGATCTTGCGGAGCATGCTAGGATGTTGAAGCAGGAGGAGGAGGAAACAGTGCTGACTTGCTGGGTCATAGAGAGCGTTGATTCCAGAATGAAACCCAGATTGCAAGCGTGGTTGGTGGGTGTCGGGATAGCTCCCAGCGTGGCCAGCCACCAGGAGTCGTCCCATGCAGAGGGGTGGAGCGGAGGATAAGGACCTTCGTCTTGTCCAAGTTCAGTTTCAGCCGTCTAGTTTTGATCCAGTTCTGCAAGGGCCTTCTTTCCCTCGTGGAGGTTGGATTTGTCGGTGGCCGGGTCCTTGGTGAGGGAGAGGATCAGATGGGTGTCGTCAGCGTACGAGACGATGTTGAGGGGGTGTGCTCGGACAAGGTTTGTGAGAGGTGCCATGTAGATGTTGAAAAGGGTCGGACTGAGGGATTATCCTTGGGTACGCCGCAGGTGATTGTGGTCACTTTGGATCGGAAAGGGGCGAGGCAGAATCTCTGGGTTCTGCTGGTGAGCAAGGAGGTGATCCAGTTCAGGGTTTTGTCTCAGATCCCTGCGTCGTGGAGGTGTTTGCGCAGGGTGTGGTGGCAGACGGTGTCGAAGGCGGCCGAGAGGTCCAGGAGGATGAGGGCCGCGGTTTCGCCGTTGTCCAGTAGGGTCCTGATGTCGTCAGTGGCAGCGATGAGGGCAGATTTGGTGCTGTGATTGGTGCGGAAGCCGGATTGGGAGGAGTCCAGGACATTGTTCTCCTCCAGGAAGTGGGTCTTCTCAATGACTTTCGCCGGGAACGGGAGTAGGGAGATCAAAATGTCTTGAGGTCCTTTGGGTCAGCCTTGGGTTTCTTGTGCAGGGTGTTGATCTCGGCGTGTTTCCAGCTCTCTGGGAAGGTGGCGGTCTCGCAGGAGCTGTTGATGTGCTTTTGGAGCTTGGGTGCGACGATGGAGCTTGCCTTGTTGAAGATGTGGTGGGGGCAGAGGTCGGAAGGTGAGCCAGAGTGGATGGTGTTCATGATTTTGATGGTGTCTTCGTCAGTGACGTTGTGCCAGGGGAGCAGCAGGTCGGTCTGTTTGGTGGGTGTTGAGTTGGCAGTGTAGGCATCTGTCGGCGGCGTCTGGCTGTTGAAGCTGTTGTGGATGTCTGCGATCTTGCGGTGGAAGAAGCTGGCCAGGGAGTTGCAGAGTTCTTGTGATGGCGTGACATAATTGTAGCTGGGGGTGGCAAGTTCTTTGACGATGTTGAAGAGCTCTTTGCTGTTGTGTGCGTTATTGTCGATGTGTTCCTTGAAGGCGGCTCTTTTGGCAGATGGGATGAGTTGGTGGTGTTTGCGTCTGGCGTTCCTGAGGGCTGCATGGTTGTCTGGTCATTACGCCACTAACTTGAGTCTTCAGCAGAAGTGCTTGGAGTTCTGGAGGTCTACGTTGAACCAGATGGCTCTCGTGTCGGTGCGCTGTTGGAGGGTTTCCTGATCTGGGTGAGGGTGTTGACGCAGGCGTCGATCCATTGTTTAAAGTTGTGGGCTGCTGCATGGGTCTCGGATGTAGGGTCTCGGGCGAGTGTGGTGATGAGCTGGTCTTCGGTGACTTTTTTTCCAGCTGCAGTGTGAGATACGTTGTGGTTGGTTGTGTGTGGTGTATTTCTCGAAGGAGAAGTGGATGCAGTGGTGGTCGGTCCAGTGGAGTTCGGTGGTGTGGCTGAAGGTTACGTGGTCGCTTGCGGAGAAGATGGGGTTGAGCGTGTGTCCGGCGGAGTGGGTGGGTGTTGTGACGAGTTGTTTGAGTCTGAGGTTGGCGATCAGTGTTGTGGAGTTGCTGTTGTTGGCGTTCTCAAGGTGGAAGTTCAGATTTCCGAGGAGGATGTAGTCTGTGGAGGCGAGGGCGTGTATGCTGAAGAGGTCAGCGGTGGATTGGCTGAACTGTGGTTGGATTCCCGGGGATCTGCAGATGAGGGTTCCTCGGAGGGTGGTGTTGTGATCGACGTGGATCTGGAAGTGTAGGTGTTCGGACATGCTGAGGGAGTCCTCGGTGTTGGGTGAAATTCTGATGGTGTTCCTCTGGAAGATGGCGATTCCTTCTCCTGGTTTGTGGTTTCGTTCCCTGCGGATGATCCGGTAGCCATCCGGGATGGCTATGGCTATGTCAGGCACTGAGGAGGTGTTCATCCAGGTCTCAGTCAGGAAGGCGACGTCCGGGGCGGAGGAGTCGAGCAGGTCCCAGAGTAGTATACATCTGAGATAGTTGTGGCCTGCAGTGTTGCGATGGGTAGGACGTGTAGGTGTTTGCTGGCTGGTGAAGCTGCAATTTCGGCAGGTGAAGGGTCGCTGGGTGAGCTTTGGGGTGGCCTGGAAGCAGGTGGAATTTCGGCCGGCGTTGAGTGCATGGAGGGTGTTGGCGTTGTAGCTGTGTCAGGACCTGTGGGGATCGCGGGGCCAGGAGGTCTGGCGCTGGGCGCAGTCGGGCTTTCCTTAGGCACAACCACACAGCGGTCGCCATAAGATGGGGAGGGGGGCAGGAGCAGAGGTAGGGGGCGGGAGCAGGGGCATCATCGGCGGGAAAAACAAGGCACAACACAGGCAGAATGCGCAGTGAAATAAAACAGTGAGCAATAATCAGGAATGAGGAAGAAAAACAACAGGAGCACAAAGAGGGCACGGGGCAACAGGAGGGACAGGGGTAGCACCTACAATGGACAAACTGCAGGGGTTTGAGCAGCAGCGTTGAAACGGGCTGCTGGCTTGAACCTTGGTACGACACTGGAGGCCAAGCTGAACTGCGAGGCTGCAAGGGGGAAGGGGGGGTGCTGACCTTGAACCAGGTCAAGGTTTCACAAGCACTCCCCCGCAGCAGTCGCCATAAGATGGCGAGGGGGGCAGGAGCAGAGGTAGGGGGCGGGAGCGGGCAGGATCGGGGGCGGGCTGCAGGGGCATCATCGGCAGGAAAAACAAGGCACAACACAGGCAGAATGCGCAGTGAAATAAAACAGTGAACAATAATCAGAAATGAGGAAGAAAAACAACAGGAGCCACAAAGAGGGTACGAGGTAACAGGAGGGACAGGGGGAGTACCTACAATGGAAAAACTGCAGGGGTTTGAGCAGCGGCGTTGAGACGGGCTGCTGGCTTGAACCTTGGTACGACACTGGAGGCCAGGCTGAACGGCGAGGCTGCAGGGGGGGGAAGGGAGTGCTAGCCTTGAACCAGGTCAAGGTTTCACCTTGACCTTTAAGATGCTTAGAGTAACAGAAATTGATATTGTGTCGTATTCTGTAATTCTATGCACCTGATTGTCCTAGACCACCATTTTGGGCAATTTACCTGTGGCATGTTACCTTGCTTCCTTCCCACTCTGTATGCAGCTTAAAGGTCCACCATTGAATGTCACCATTTTTTATTCATACAGCACTGTATCTGAATTCTGTCCTGGTCCTGATAATGGCCTGACATTGTATATAGGCTGAAATGCCGTCGACCCCCACAGTGTAATTCAAGGCGCTTTCTCTGTGATTGGCCATAATGATTAATTTGTCCCAAAAATTGTCAAACCATATGGGCATCATAGATGATTTCATGGTATATATAACCCTTCCTGTGCCTCCCTTCCAGCTGTATATATTCCTCTAAGTGTCACTAGCGCCGTTCACCTTTCACGAGCACTTGTGCACAGCATCACAGGTTACATGACATTTTATGTAACACAGTGCAATTTTGATGATTTGTTGAAGTATTTATGCTTTTGCTTTTGACTGTACAATATAATTAAATATATGTGTAAAGCATTTCCTTAACCCTTTTTCACTTTATGGTTCTTTCCCTGTGTCCCCTCTCCCCTTTCTCAGCAATTTATTGTGCATTTAAAATAATTTTTCCCCACCAAATGATACCTCTCGAGACATTGTTTATGTTATACAATATTTACACTAGTCTCAATTGAGTTTAAGGGTAACCTCCTGTAGTCTGTTACCATATGCTTTGAGAAACCGCAGGGTTGCGAGAGGTGGTCCCCAACAGGACGTAATACGTGTAATTCACGTACACATTATGGTATCCAGGGAAACCCCCAACTACTCAGACAACTACATTTAGAAAATCTTATGTGGACCTTCTCTCCTCTCATTCACACCTACTCCTCCCCAAGCCTCAGCCAACTCTTCTCACATTCTTATGGATAGACTGGAAAAACTCAGGAAGAAACAAATCTGAACCACCCTCCTTGCCCGCATGCAAACTGATTACTTGACATATAACATCATCTCCCTTGGACTACAAATTCGAAATACACCAGCCATCTTCACGCAGGACCCTAAGTTTAGATCAGACTTTAGCCACCTGGCAACTACCTTCTTGAGACACTGGATGGTCCTGGAGATTGACACAGCTATAGACCACAGCCGGAAAGAACTAGGAGAGATAGCTGAACTAGAGAAGCTCATTCTGGAAGACAGTACCCTTACAGATGCCAAAAGTCTCCTTGAAAAAAATCAATATAACCATTTCAACCTTCAGTAACTTTGAACAAAATAAAAAGATCAACAAAATCCAAAAAGATATAAAAAATTACAACAACAAAAGGACCCATCCCTACCTACGCAACCAAGTTTATGACACCATGTACCAACCTCCAGGACAAAAGATTGGGGAAGATTCCAAAACAATCAGAGGATAACTTTTTCAGAGAACACCTCTGCTGAGGACTCAAGCCCTGGTGAGGGCCCCAGCACAGCAAGACCACAGAGACCACAACCGGTCCTTTCCGGCTGTTTTTTTTAGGTACAAACCGTAGTTGAGGCAGAGGACGCACCAGGCACAACTACCAATACCAATACCCCGGAGAAAGACAGACTTGCTGCAAATTCTATCAATGAGGACCCCCACAATAAACGGCCTTGTACCAACCACTGAACAAACGCTACCTATTTTCAACCTTCCTAAACATGTCCTCTAATCTCAGAAATCACCCTTTTGAGCAAAGGGCTCCCTTTTGTCCCAACTGACAGAAGCAACTTCTTTGAACTATGAGAGAACCTCCTGCAAATGTTTAGAAGGATCAGACTAAAACAATTCCTTGTAGACAAGCCATCTCAAGAGAATATTAATTAATTACGCTTCTGACCGCTCTCTACATTTCAACCCGCCACAGCTCCTATGCCTCCGGAAATTCTTACCTTTGAAAGACTGGTTCTCCACGAAATCGAGACCATTCAGGCAGACCACGAGTTCGTACCAGACAACCTGACCATAACTGAGAAACAGGCATTGATAACACTCTCATCCAATCACAATATAATCATCAAACCGGCGCACAAGGGTGGTGGTACAGTCATCATGGATTGTGATACTTATGATACCGAGATAGTGCGAAAACTACGGAATGCCACTCATTATAGTGCCCTTCCCTCTGACCCGCTTCCTGACATAAGAATCAAGATCCAACAAGTCACCAACGACGCAGGTGCAGTTGACATCATCACAGATAAGAAATTACTTTTCCTCAACAATCTCCATCCACGAACGCCTGTGATCTATGTTCTACCAAAATTACACAAAAATGCAACTTCCCCCCTAGCAGACCGATTTTCGAAGGCTGTGGAAAAATTCTTGAACCCATTGGAAAATACATTGACATCATAATCAAGAATGTGTCCCTCTAACTGATACTTACGTCAGGGACAGTATGGATCTAATCAACCTCATAGAAGACACTCCACTGGCACGACCTGCTAGTTGGCCTAGATATTGAGTCACTTTACACCAATATTCCGCACCACAAGGGACTTTCTGTCATAAGGGACCTGGTTGACTCCAGATATGTGGATATTCCGAAACACTTTATCATGGACCTTCTGGAAATTGCCCTTAGCAGTAACTACTTTCTCTACAAGGATACATTTTGTGTACAAATCAAAGAAATCTCCATGGGTGCATGCTTCGCGCCAAACGTTGTGATACTTTATGTACATAACCTTGAAAAAAACAAGATTCTTAAACCCTGCAACCCCTTTCATGACCACATCACATCAGGCATTGTTATATCGATGATATACTGCTAATTTGGAAAGGGGACAAAGTAACTCTTCAACGCTTTCTTGATTGACTCCATTCATGCCAACCCCAACTCTAATTTACAGCAGATCCCAGAGAAAATAAACTCCCCTTCCTGGATCTCACTCTTCAGGTCGAGGATGAAAAAATAGGAACTAGTCTCTTCAGGAAACTCACGGTACGCAACACTCTCCTACTCTATACAAGTTACCATCCACGTGATCTACAAGATGACCTGCCTTTCTAAAAATTCCTTCGCATTTGCAGGAACTGCAAATGGCGTAAAGACTACTCCAGCGAAGCCGCAATTCTGACGGACAAACACATCCTACGCAGTTACCCTAACAAACTGGTTAACAGAGCACGCAAACACACTTTGTACAACCATTGGGAAACCCTACTCACACCAATACGAAAACATAGGAATACACGTATTCCATTTGTCTCAAACTTTTCTCCATCCAGTAATAAGGTCTGCAAAATCATCAGAGGGAACTGGGATATCCTAAGGACTCTTGAAATATTCCGGATCCCCTACTATTCTCTTATCGCAGGGGTCACAACCTGGCAGACCCTCTGATCTTTATTATTATTATTATTATATTTATTTTTGTAGAGCGCAACGGCTACCCTAAGGTTTCCCGGCTCTAGGAATGAAACTGAAACAGAGTAACAAAGGGGAAAATCGAGTTATTGGTTAAACAACCATGTTTTCAGGTTCTTACGGAATTGCAGATAGCATTCATTTGTGCGAAGCTGAATTGGGAGGGAGTTCCACAGTGAGGGGGCCAGATAGGAAAAAGAGCGACCACCCTGTCTAACTCAATTGATCCTAGGTACCTGGAACTTATGTTGAGTCGAGGAACGTAGGATTCTAGGGGGGGCGTATTGCTTAACCAGAGAGCTCAGATAGGCAGGGGCCTTACCAGCCTTGATTCTATGCATGAAACATAGAGCTTTAAATTTTGCTCGTTGTTCAATACGGAGCCAATGGAGACTCCGAAGACCAGATGACGTAGAGGATCTTTTTGGTAACATGCATATCAGTCTCACAGCTTCATTTTGCACTGTTTGCAGTTTCTTAGTAACATCTTTGCATGCTCCCAGGTATAAGATGTTGCTGTAGTCCAGCCTAGATGTAATTAGAGCTTGGACTACGGTTTTTAGTGTATTCTGGGGGAGCATCCACCTGATTTTCGTAAGCCACTTGAGTATGGTAAAACACGTGGCTGCCACTCTAACCGCTTGTTGTTTCATGGACAGGTTTTCATCAAAAATTATGCCCAGGTTGCGAGCGGTTTTAGAGGGGGTGGGTGTGGGCCCCATCTGAGAGGGCGAATGTTGTGGGCCCCACAAGGAGGTTTGTTTTCCAAAAAGAAGTAGTTCCGTCTTTCCTCCATTGAGTTTTAGCTTATTCTCAAACATCCAATTGGCAATGTTGTTAAGTCCCGAATGGAGGGAGGACGGGTTAGAATGTGCATTAGCCGAGAGTGAGTTAACAATCTGGGTGTCGTCAGCATATGAGTAGATCGTCAACCCAGATTGTTCGGCTAAGATGGCAAGGGGACTGATGTATAAATTGAATAGCAAGGGGCTGAGTATCGAGCCCTGGGGAACTCCATAAGGTTGATTGTGGGGTTTAGAAGAGGATGTGGCGGAGAAGACTTGAAAAGTTCTATCAGAGAAAAAACTTTTAAGCCATGCCAGTGCCGGTCCTGTAATGCCACAGGTTTGCAAGGTGTTAAGGAGGATGGTGTGGGAGACCGTGTCAAATGCTGCACTTAGGTCAAGTAATATAAGTGCCACGGTCTCCCCATCATCAACTTGCCGGCGTATGGTTTCAGAAACCCCAAGTAGGGTGGATTCCGTTGAAAATCCTGTCCTAAATCCCGATTGGGATGTGTGAAGGAGGTGATTGGATATCTTTTCCATATCTTGTCGTAACAAACCCAACAATGATCCCTCAGTTGCCTCTGCCTAGGGCCTTAGTCCCATCAAAGGCCACTACAAATGTCAGAGATGTGTTACTTGCTCCCCAACACTTAACACCAAGGAATTAAAATTCTATGATCGTACATATCCACTAAGACAGTTCACAAATTGTAATTCAAGCAACGTCATATACGCCATTCGATGCCCCTACTCGAGCTCGGCGGGGACGGGTAGGTCAAGGTTCCTGGATACAGGCAGGATGAGCCTCATCTAAAGGCCCTCCCTGATATCTTTTCCCGCCGACCCTCATGTGGCTAGTAGTCCCCAACCTAATGGCATAGGATACTCCACAGAGGTAACACACACTACATACATGACATGAGCATGTTCCCTCTTTTTGACACTCCTTTCACTTGTTATATGGTCCTGAAGAATCGCGGGTAATTTTTCCCACTGCGAGAAACATGTCGACCACTTATGACCTCTAGTCTCTACCAGCGTCACTCAACCTAATTGTGTTGACACCTAGTAAGCTAGTTCCACGTTTTAATTGTAGCTAGGGGACCCCCAGAATAAAGTAAATTCCGGTACCCCCAGTTACATTTTAGCTCTCAGCTTATCACTTTACACCTTCTTGCCCACACACCCCCACTTCACCATAAGGCTGTTGGAAAAAAGATCTCCGCCAAAGAGCCCCTCTTGAGGTGAGCCCGTCGGGGATTGCACCGCCTCCCCGACGAGGAGCAAACGCCGATGATGAAGCATGACATCCCTCGGGGTGTGTGAGGCAAATACATCCAACACAATGGATGCCCCAAGGTGCCACGTGTACACCTTTGGTCATGCCAGCTAAACCTCCCTCGATTCTACATAGGAACAGTACAGCATTCCCCCTCTTGCATTCCTTGTACCAGATACGGACACAAGCTGATACTGGACCTTCCACCACCCTGAGTGGTAATTGGTGTCCGTTTGATCAAACGATCAGCCTTTCTCCCTGTTTCTTGATAAATACCTCTTCTACATCGGGTAAACTACCCAGATGATTAACTACAGAATAAATCAACATAGAAGCCACATCAGGTGCGGAGTACTGAATGCCCCTCTTGTACTCCACTTCCAAGAACAAAACCACAAGGAGACGGACTTCACCTGGCAAGTCATAGACAAACCCACCTTAACACTAAGGGTTGGTAACCTACAACAGTTACAGAACAGGTGCAAATGCAGGTGGATATCCCATTGCCATACTGCAGAACATGGCCTCCACACTGTGGACGAGTGGAATAACACCATAACCTGCTAGGACTCTGCCTCAATCCCCTTCCTTGGGCTATTCTCTACAATTGCACACTGTTGGCAACACTTGACCTAAAGAACAAGTTACTTACCTTCGGCAACGCTTTTTCTGGTAGATACTATATCTGCCTGTGGATTCCTCACCTTGTGAATATACCCCTTGCGCCAGCAACATTCGGAAATTCTTTTTCGTAGCCTCGCGCCGACGTGGATTGGACGTCACAGAGACACGGCTCCGCTCGCGACTCCGCTGATGTCACCGACGCCTATAATAGGCCCACGCCAGCGTGATGACATCAGTTCCGCCTTTTTTCCGTGCCATCGAGGCACACGGACGGACCAATGACAGTAGATATATACAAAGTATACACAGTATACAATAGTCAAGGCAAAACACACAGTGCAAAGTAAATGCAGGAAAGCAAATGAAACATTTCCTTGACATCAAAATAAATATACATTACAGTACAAT
Organism: Lissotriton vulgaris; assembly: GCF_964263255.1. Classification (NCBI taxonomy): domain Eukaryota; kingdom Metazoa; phylum Chordata; class Amphibia; order Caudata; family Salamandridae; genus Lissotriton; species Lissotriton vulgaris. Next base: position 1,940,575,551 of record NC_141693.1, read on the forward strand.
AACTCTGGCATAGAAGAGTGGACAACGGGGAGGCGGGTGGGTCAGTGAGGAATCCACAGGCAGATATAGTATCTACCACATAAAGCGTTACCGAAGGTAAGTAACTTGTTCTTCTGATAGATACATCTGCCGTGTGGATTCCTCACCTTGTGAATAGAGTCCCACAGCAGTCCCCACTCCCGGAGGAGGGTGTCCACTCTTCTAAACCAGGAAATCCTGAAGGACAGAGCGCGCAAAGTGGCCGTCCCTCCTGACTTCGGTATCCAAGCAGTAATGCTTCGCGAAAGTGTGGAGGGAAGACCAGGTTGCCGCCCTACAAATGTCCTCCACAGGAACACCTCTAGCTAAAGCAGAGGATGTCGACCTAGCTCTAGTGGAATGAGCCCTAATACCCTCTGGAGGTTCCTTACCGGCCAAAGAGTAGCAGATCTTTATACACAGAACGATCCATCTTGATAAAGTTCTTTTATGGACCGCTCTTCCCTTCTTGCAGCTAGCAAAGCCAATGAAGAGTTGATCATCCAAGCGACAGTCTTTAGTTCTGTCCAAATAAAAAGACACCGCCCTCTTAGGGTCCAGACGGTGCAACCTCTCCTCCTCCTTGGAAGGGTGTGGGGGAGGAAAAAAGGTAGGGAGGGTAATGGATTGACCAAGATGGAAAGGAGTCACCACCTTAGGAAGAAAAGCAACCCTGGTCCCTAGAACCATCCGATCAGCATGTATGGTCAGGAACGGGGGCTTGGAACTTAGAGCTTGAAGCTCACTCACCCTCCTTGCCGAGGTAATAGCAACTAGGAAAACTGCCTTAAAGGTTAAAAGCCTCATAGGACATTTATGAAGAGGCTCAAAGGGAGAGCCCATCAGAAAAGTCAGAACAAGATTCAAGTCCCACTGAGGTACAATAAAAGGAGTAGGAGGAAACTTGTTTACAAGACCCTTCAAAAACCTCAAGACTACAGGAGACTTAAAAAGAGAGGGCTGATCAGGCAAACAAATAAAATCCGACAGCGCCGAAAGATAGCCCTTAACTGTGGCAACTGCCAGCCCCTGTTGCGCCAAAGAAAGAGCAAACCAGAGCACATCTGATAAATGGGCTCTCAACGGGTCAATATCATTCTCACCACACCAAATAACAAACCTAGACCATCTATAAGAATAGACAGTCTTAGTGGAGTCACGTCTGGCAGACAAAATGACATCCACCACATCAGGTGTGAGAGAATAGGAAATCAGGTTGCCCCGTTCAATCTCCAGGCATGAAGGTGCAATGTCTGGAGGTGGGGGTGTAGAACCTGCCCCTCCATCTGAGAGAGGAGGTCTGCCCTGAGAGGGAGACGGAGCGGCGGGTGAGAAGAGAGGTGGAGTAGATCTGTATACCACACCCTTCTTGGCCAATCCGGGGCGACCAATATAACTTGGGCCCGGTCCTGGCGAATTTTCCTCAGAACCCGAGGAATCAAGGGTATGGGAGGAAACGCGTAAAGGAGTTGATTTCCCCAACTCAACTGAACCGCGTCCCCCAAGGCTCCTTGCATCGGATACTGGAGACTGCAGAATGACGGGCAGTGAGCATTCTCGCGAGTGGCAAACAGGTCCACCCGAGGAGTCCCCCACGTCCGAAAGACGTGACGAACCACCTCCGGATGAAGCCTCCACTCGTGGTCGGCAGAGAACTGCCGGCTGAGACTGTCTGCACGCACGTTCAGAACCCCGGCCAGATGATTTGCCATCAGACAAATCTGGTGGTCCTGAACCCAGGACCAGAGACGCAGAGCCTCCCTGCAGAGACACTGCAACCCCACTCCTCCCTGCTTGTTGATGTACCACATCGCGGTCGTGTTGTCCGTCAGGACTTGGATCGACTGACCGCGAAGGGAAGGGAGGAAGGCCTTGAGCGCCAAACGTATCGCCGGCAACTCTAGAAGGTTGATGTGAAGCAACCTTTCCTCTGGAGACCAAAGACCCTTGACCTCCAGATCCCCCAGATGAGCACCCCACCGTAGAGTGGATGCATCCGTTATCACCGTGGCCACCGATGGAGGTAGATGGAAAGGCTTCCCTTGCGACAGGTTGCCTTCCACGCTCCACCAAGACAGAACCGCTGCAGTTTCTCTGGAGATCTTCACCGACTCCCCGAGATCTCCGTTGTGCTGATACCACTGCCTGCGGAGACACCACTGGAGTGCCCTCATGTGCCAGCGTGCATGGTTGACCAGGAGAATGCAAGAAGCCATCAGACCGAGCAGGCGAAGGACCTTCAGGACTGGAACGACCGCTCCAGGGAAAAACAAAGGAATCATTTCCTGTATGTCGCGAATCCTTTGAGGTGGAGGAAATGCACGACAAACAGTAGTGTCCAGTACGGCACCTATGAACAGGTTGCGCTGGGAGGGCACCAGGTGAGACTTGGGTACATTTATCGAAAAACCCAACCTGAACAACAACTGAGTTGTCTCTTGCAGATGATGGAGCACCTTCTCTAACGACTCCGCCTTGATGAGCCAGTCGTCCAAATAAGGGAACACAGGTATCCCCGACCTCCTGAGATGAGCTGCCACCACCGCCATCACCTTGGTGAAGACTCGAGGCGCAGTAGTAAGACCAAACGGAAGGACCGCAAACTGGTAGTGCTGCGACCCAACCGTAAAACGGAGATACTTCCTGTGCGACTTCAGGATGGGTATATGGAAATACGCGTCCTGCAAGTCGAGCGACACCATCCAGTCTCCTTCCATCAACGCTTGAAGAACCTGAACAAGGGTGAGCATCTTGAATTTCTCCTGCTTCAGATAGAGATTCAAGATCCTGAGATCCAGGATTGGACGAAGCCTGCCATCCTTTTTGGGGATCAGGAAATACCGGGAGTAGCATCCCTGACCCCTTTCCTGCTCTGGGACCACCTCTATCGCACCCTTTCGTAACAGAGTAAAACCTCCTCCTGCAGAAGAGACAGATGTTCCTCCAAGCAAAAACCTTGACAAGGAGGGTAAACAGGGGGAAATTCCCGAAAGGGAAGGGCATACCCATTTTCTACAAGATTGAGAACCCAAAGATCTGTCGTAACCGATTCCCAATCCTGTAGAAAATGGGTAAGCCGACCCCCAACCGGACCCACATGATCCTGTATGGCAGATCTAGGGCTGCTTTTCTGCGGCAGGGGGGTTGGAAGAGGTGGAGGAAGAGGAGGGCTGACGTCCACGAGGACGCGCACTTTGCTTTCCCCTGTACGATCTGTACACTGAATTCTGCTGCTGCTGCTGTTGCTGCTGCTGCTGTTGGCCTTGCCGGAAATTCCGAAAGGAGCGACCAAAGCCCCTGAACCTTCTGCTGGAAGAAGCGCCCCAGATCTGGAGGCCCAAAGACTTCGCTGTTGCTCTGCAATCCTTGAATCTCTCAAGAGCCGCATCCGCCTTCTTCCCAAAGAGACCTGAGCCATCAAAAGGAAGATCAAGCAGAGTCGCCTGAACATCAGCCGAAAAGTCTGATGACTTCAACCAGGCTGACCTCCTAGTGGCAACAGCGGTGCCCATAATACGAGCCACAGAGTCAGCAGTGTCCAGACCACTTTGAATTACCTGGTGGGCTGCCGCCTGAGTGTCAGAAATCACCTCCTCAAAATCCTTCCGGTTGGCGTCAGGAATTTTTGGGGCCAGTATACGCAAGGAGTCCATTAAAGCATGCACATACCTTCCCATTAGACATGTGGAATTAGTTGACTTCATGGCCATACTAGCCGATGAAAAGGTCTTTTTTGCCACCTGATCCTGTTTCTTTGCTTCCTTCTCACAAGGAACCTGAGGAAAGGCACTAAGACTCTTCTTTGAACAGGCAGCCTGAATGACCAGGCTCTCTGGCGAAGGATGTGAAGACAGAAAAGCCGGGTCCTCAGGAGCGGCCCTGTACCTCCTCGCAACACTCTTTGAAACCGCAGGAGCCGACAAAGGTTTCTTCCACACTTCCATAATAGGATCAGTCAAGGCATCATTGAATGGAAGTAAAGGCTCAACCACAGAATTCGGTGAATGCAAGACTTCTGTGAGGATATTAGACTTGAACTCCACTGTAGGCAGAGTCAATTGAAGAAGCGCAGCAGCCTTCCTCATAACCAGATGGTAAGGCTGGATATCCTTAGAGGGAGCACCTGAGCCTGAGGGCAACTCCCACTCTGGAGAGAAATCAAGGGTCCCTGAATCCGCCAATTCCTCAAAACAGCTCTACTCTAGTTCACCTTGTTCAACATCAGACTGTGAGTCCATGTATCTCTGCTCCTCCAAAAGGCGTTGTGCTTCCCTTCTTGACCTCTCCTTTACACGCCTCGCAGCCGGATCCACCTGCGGCTTCGACGGATTCGGGGCCGGCGCCGGTATCGAATCCGACGGCACAGAAGAATGCCCTCGAGGATGATCAGGAGCAGGCGACGCCGGAATCGGCGTCGACGACTTCGGCGGAGCCGGGAACTGCCAATGCGGCGTCGGAGCCGGCATGTAAGGCATAAACGGAGCCGGAGGATAGGAGTGAGGAACTCCCAGGCTGAATGCCAAAGGACCCATGGGACCCGAAGGTGCACCAGAGGGGTACCACGCCCTTGAGAAGACACCATACATTGCGTTAAGAAACGCTGAAGGGTCCTGGCCTGGAGCAAGAAAGGGCGGCTGAAAACCATCAGGCCGGTCCTGAGGAGGGATCGAATTCGGCTCTTCGACCGGCGCAGAATCCACATCCTCCCGGGCCTCTTCCTCTTCTCGGGCCGGGGACGGCGCCGGAGACGGATTCGGAACCGGTGAAGCATTCGGAGCCGGAGATGGAGACCGCCCACGCGACTCAGATGGCGAGGCCTCACCTTCATGCTCAGAGACTTCGAGGGTAACCACCTTCGAACGTACCTTCTTCGGTGACCTCGACCTCGAGCCCGACTCCTTACCAGACCGACGTCAGGACTCATGTCTCCTCTTCTTGTGGTTCTTCTTCGACTTCGAAACATGATCCGACGCCGACTTCGAAGACGACCTCTCTCGAGAAGCAGATCTCGACCTCGCCCTGGACTTCGACCTCGCCCTTCGAGAACGAGACCTCAACGACTTCTCCTTTCCAGCCTTCACCTTAGCAACCAGAAGTTTGGCTTCTCTCTCCCTCAGGGCCTTCGGATTCATCTTCCGACATGAAGAACAATCCTCCACATCATGGTCGGAACTTAAACACCAGATGCAGTCTTCATGGGGGTCGGTAATGGACATCATTTTACCGCACTCCCTGCAGGGCTTGAAGCCAGTCTTCTTGGATGACATCTTCGAAGAGACAGGATACAGAGAAGCAGAATTAAGTAACAAAACGGCAACAATGTACCAGTAGGCTACAGAGATTCCCGATAACCGTTAGCGTCGACGACGTGGAAAAAAGGGAACTGATGTCATCACGCCGGCGTGGGCCTATTATAGGCATCGGTGACGTCAGCGGAGTCGCGAGCGGAGCCGTGTCTCTGTGACGTCCAATCCACGTCGGCGCGAGGCTACGAAAAAGAATTTCCGAATGTTGCTGGCGCAAGGGGGATATTCAAAAGGTGAGGAATCCACACGGCAGATGTATCTATCAGAAAACCCAATAACTCTGTGAGCCCTATGTAGCCATCCTCCTCACATTGAATGCAAACATTTGATATACAAATATAGAGATAGACTCAATATAATGACTCTTCTTACCAGTGCATCTCCTTTGGCGTTTCTCAAATTACTGTCAACTAATTGTTTGACTATCGAGTAATCAACTTTCCTTTTTCGTTCAACATTCTAATGAGAACCTTTTTGTGACATTCATATTTAATTGTTGTTTTTCGTCTAATAATTGTGATTATTTGTACACCAACAGCTGTCTCCCAAATTCTGTATATGCCATTATTTTCATCCAGTGTTCTTTTGCTCTACATATCAATATCAAGTTCTGTTTTGAAATTTGGGTTCTGATATGTAATTTTACATCTACCCAGCAAACAAATGTATTTGTCTTCCTTGGATCTACTTTCCTTCCTGTACATGACCCGCCTCGGGTCTTTCTCCCTTTTCTATTATCTTCCCTGACGTACCTACGTCATAGCAGGCACGCCCCCGCTGCTTCCCTTAAGTACACCCTATTCTAGCGTCTGGCAATCCAAATCCTCTGGAACCATGCCAGAACAGCAGACCGTTTCTGGCTGTTTCTGCTACCGGTGATTTATTCCGGCTGGCCTGCATCTTAATACGTACGTTTCCTGACACACCTTCCTTTGTCCTTTCCCCGCACTGTTTTTGTACCCACAGCCCCCTTCCTTCCTTCTTTCAGCTGGAAGCTCCTCCGTATTAATTCATGGCAATTGAGAAACCCGCCTGGTCTCATTTTGACTTCATCCCGCAATCTACTTGGTTTACAAGGCTGTGCTTATAAGTAAGTATCACTGCGTTCCGCTTCCCCCTCCCTTCATGCTCCTTTACATCCCTCTACTGATCCTTGACCATTCCCCTTGTTGACCCTGGAACCACTACGCATTGCCGCCAATCCTGCCCATGCGCCTCCGATCGGATTAATTACCATGATTAGGGACATCCCCAGTAAGTGAACCTCCTACCGGTGTCTCGCGCTTTTCACTCACAAGTTACTGTATCCTGCGCTCTCTAATCACAATTTACTTTCTCCACTGGGCTCACACGGCTTGTATCTTCTCACTATTGTTACCCCTTCTTGACTTTTTGAGCCTTGACACAAAATCAATTCCTGTAATTCTATGCACTTGATTGTCCTAGACTACCGGTTTGGGCAACTAATGGCCCAACATTACCACGGTCTTTTACCTGAGGCTCATTAACTTGCTTCCTTCCCAATCTTTATGCATCTTAAAGGTCCACCATTCAATGTTGCCATTTTTTATTCATACAGCACCGTATCCGAATTCTGTAACCTGGTCCTGATGATGGCCTGACATTGTATATAGGCCGAAACGCCGTCGACCCCCACAGCGTAATTCACAGCCCTTTTGTCTGTATTTACCCAGAATAATGAATTTGTCCAAAAAACCGTCAAACTGTATGGGCATCATAGATGACTTCATTATATATATAACCTTGTTTGCGCCTCCTTTCCGGCTGTATATATATATTCCTCCACGTGTCACTAGTGCCGTTCACCTCTCACAAGCACTTGTGCACAGCATCACAGGTTACATGACAATTAATGAAACACAGTGCAATTTTGATAAGTTTTTGAAGCATTTATGCTTTTGACCGTACAATATAATTAAAAATATGCGTAAAGCATTTCCTTGAACCCTTTTCACTTTACTGTCTTTTATTTTCCTGTGTCCCCTTGCCCCTTTCTCAGCAACTTATTGTGTATTTAAAATAATTTCCCCCCACCAAATGATACCCCTTGAGACATTGCATCCAAAGTCACAATCGCGAGGGAAGCCTCTTTTGCTGTAGCTAGGTCTGTACAACCTATCAAGGTAGGGTTATGCTCTTTCATATTCCTCCCTGGTAGAAAGAAAACCCCTTTGATCTTGATGTATCAGCTGCCCCACCACCTTGTTCAGACGGGCCACAAGGATACTAGTAAAGATCTCATAATCACAATTGAGTAAGAAGTTGGGAGGTATGATTGACAATGTACAGGGTTCTTGTCTGACTTCGGAATTTGGGAAATTACTGCCTCATTCCATGATGAGGGAATTGACGTATCTGCTATCAGTATAAAATAAAATAACAACCCAAATGGGGATGATCTCTTCACGTAATACAGAAAACAGATTACTGGGAATCCCATTTGGGTCTGCGGCTTTCCCTTCTTTTGCTTTTTCAGAAAATCCAAAATCTCACTGCCACTAATTTCTTGACCTAAATATTGAGATTGAATGTCTGTAATTTTGGGGAGCTGTTTTTCTTGGAGCCAATTTTTTTATTTTTTCCTCTATGGCCTCTTAATCTCCTGTATATAACTCCGGAAAGAAGTTGGTAAATATGGCTCTAATTTTGTTATTCTCTTCAACCATCATCCCTGTCTTCCCATCTATAATTTTCCCTACTTGGTTTTGGTCCCCTTCCAACCTTGACTTCCCGGCCAAAAGTTTCGCACAACATTCCCCTTGTAAAATGTCCCTAGCTTTACTAACCTCCCATTGCTGTATGCCTTTCTCCATTTTGGTTCTAAACTTCAATTCCATATTCTCCAGCTTATATGACCACTCCTTTCTTTCTGATTCCTGTCCTATATTTGCCTTTAATGAACCCTCCGTTTTAAGTATCTCCTCCTCTAGACTAATAAGCTCTTTCTCTTCTCTTGCCCAGTTCACTGTAAAATTTGCAATAATACCCCGTAACCAGGCCTTGTATGCATTCCATACCTGTCACGTTGTGCATACTAATGCACAACATGCCCTTTTAACATTGTTGCAGGTGCTGAATACAGCACCGCCCGCCACAATGGTAAATATACGGGATGCGACTGCCATGGTGGCGGTGGCATCCTATTTGGCGGTGCGGGTCCGCTACACTACTGGCGGCCGGTCCCAGCACCACTAGGGTGGCGGTCGGACTCCAGTCCACCCACCATCCTAATAGACCCCTAAATGGTTAGGGCACATGTTAACAAAACATGCTGCTGGGAAAAGATAGTATTTTCCCCAGGAGATGCGCACTCTAAGTTAAGCGTGTTTCCTGCAATACATCCGGAGGAGGGGACTTTTTTGGAGAGAGGGTTATTTGCACTTTCCAATTTCCTTAAAACTCCGGCACGCGCGGCATTCATGCATTTGGAGTCAGAAGTGTTCAAGTTCCCAAGAACCAAGTGCACAGTTCACGGCCACTGGCATTTTTTTTTCACAACCAAAAAACTGCCACTGGCATTTTGAATACACCAGCTCGCTCCTGGTGTTAACTTACTACCTTTCCGGTGCGCAGGAAGTGGCGGTCTCTAATGTTGTCACTTTACAACGGGCAACCACGAGGGTTTGTAACACTATCTAGCCAGGACGCTGAAAGGTTACTCCTTGTGCCCTGTATTCCAGTGTGCCACAGAGAGCTGTTCTATTTGCTGACTCAGGACAATTGAAATGTGGTCAGAAGAAATCTTCAAGCATTTCAGTCGAGCAGCAGAGGGCAAATGCTGGCTGGGCTGAGGTATGGTCTAGACTCCAGGGGAAACGCTGATTTTGGAAGCATAATTCTTGGAGTTGGAATTCTCTTTGTGTCAATTGCATGATCTTCATTCAGCAACCCGCTGTAAAAGTTTGTACTTGAATTCACATTTTGCATACCCGAAGACAATTAAAAAGATAAGGGCACAAAACAACGTGGTAAACACCAAGTGAGGAACTCTCTTTTAAACATTGTGGTGACGGTCTAGTGTGCCATGTAGGCGGAGACCAGAACCAGAAGTGCGGCCATTTTAGTTAGCGGCCGGACCCCGAGATAGCAAGAGCGTTTCCCCGGCGCTCCAAGGATTGAACAGATACTTACCCACAACTCAGGCTACTGTGTGTTTATTTAAGGTGGAAGGGCCCTTCTACAAATGGCGACGTGGCGGGATCCAGGAAACAACGAGGACCCACGAACAGCACACAGTTAAAACGGAAAATAAATAAAGAAATAAATCGAACGTATACCTCGGAGCGTGGCAGAGGGCGAGAGTCATAAGGGGCCACAGGACACAGTACGGAGGGCTGGAGCAGATACCGCGCAGCGGCAAAACACCGAGCTGGGCACAATCGGAGCCGGTGAGAGAAAAAAAAAAAGGGAGGAAACAAGCCCAAGCAGGGAGCACGCGCAGGACGCAAGGGCAGCACCAGAGGCAAGGAGTCATAGTACTAGGCCAAGCTCCACACAAGGCGTCCCGAGGGCTTGGGGGGCACAGCCATAACGCAACCCTTGCAGTAAGGGCTCGAGAGCACAGAAGATAGACCGCTCAAAGAGGGAGTGGACATCTCAGCCCGGAGGGGGGGGGGAACAGGAAGCAAACCTGGAACCCCGAGGGGCAACAGGCGGCGACGACGACAGCCAGAACCAGGAGAGAAGAACAGAAGAAAGGCAAGCACCGGGCATCCCGCCTAGTGTCAACGGTCAAGCCCAAGCTAATCCAAGGGGCAACGAAAAGATGGCTACACCTTCCACATCACTCACCAGCATGGTACCTTTCCTGCCAAAAAGAGGAGAACCCACGATGCCGTGAGAAGACTGGAAGAGGTACTTTCTCAATTATTTGTCGGCACTGGAGGAAGGGGGCGCAGAATACTCCAGCCCAAGGAGGAAGAAGATTCTCCTGCACAATTTAGGGCCGGAAGGTATAAGAGTCTACGACAACAGAGTGGAGATAACAAGGCAAGCGACGGACACAGACGTATTCCAACACGCGATAGAAGATCTAGATGCGCACTATAGACCAGTCGTGTGTGTGGCCATAGATCAGGGCAATTTCTTCCAGAGGAAGCAGGAGAGCGGCGAGACTATTGACGAATACGTCGCAGCGCTACAAAAATTCACCTTAACATGCAAGTTCAGTGACCTACATGATGAACTGGTGAGAGATCAAATCATCATGCATACGTCAAACACAGCAGTACAAGAAAAGTTGTGGGTAAATGGAGATGTGCCCCTCAAGGATGTATGGGCCTTGGTGAAGAAAGCTGAATTGTCCAAAAGGTGCGCGGAGGCAGCCAGGAAGGACATGGGGAGCAAACACAGTATGCAGAGTGATGGTGAATAACAAAGGAGACAAATCCAAACAATTGACCCCCCAGAACCCAATAAGCGAAAAGAAACCAGCAGAATGTGGGAGCGCCGCAGAAGACGAGAGGGGAAAAGAGGGCTACTTGTTACCGGTGTGGGAACACATCACATGTGGGCAATGACAAAGTGTGTCCAGCATTCAGAGCGAAGTGTGCGTTCTGCAGCATATTTGGCCATTATGAAAAAGTCTGTAGACAAAAACCCAGAGGAGCAGCAGTCAAGTACATTGACCAAGGCAGCCCCGACGAAGAAGAGGCGCAAGGAGAAGAGTACCTTGAAGAAGTTCTCTACATAGCGGACCAAGTGTTGGACGTGGACTGCAAAGGTTTCAGCAAATCGGTACTAAAAATTAACATAGGAGGAGTGATGATCGACATAGTGGCAGACTCAGGATCTCCCATCACGATCGTGCAGAGAGACAGGTATGGGAAGAAGAATTCCAAGAGGTAATAAAGAAGGAGCTACATCCCATGGATTTGAGACCAGTCACCTACACAAGACAAAGGATACCTATGTTAGGATATTGTCCTTTATTGTTTGAATTCAAAGGACGCCAAGCCGACTGTAAGCTGTATGTGTCGGAAAAGGGGCCTTCGATACTCGGATGGAAAGACCAAGTTGCCCTGGGCATTCAACTCAATCCGGGAGGAGTGGAGAAGGTGATGCTTACGGATACGGAACAAGGATAAGAGGGAGAGGCATGGAAGAGAGAGTATCCTGAAGTGTTCAGCGGGCAGATAGGAAAATTAACAAAATTCACACACATGATACACTTGAAGGCAGGAGCCAAACCCGTGACCCACAAGGCCAGAAACATACAGTTCCGATGCCGAGAAGCAGTACAAGAAGAACTAGAAAGGTTGGAGAAAGGATGCATAATAAAGGCCATTGAAAGTGCGGAATGGCTATCGCCCTTAGTGGTGGCACAAAAACCCAATGGGAAGGTGAGGTTGTGCGTGATGTGCAGATGTATCGAAACACCTCTTCAAAAAAGAACAGAAGTGGGCGTACAGATTGAACACTGATAAGGCAGGCCTTAATGAGGATATACCTTGGATGTCTTTATAATTTGAAACATTTTTGCACAGTATTAATGTCCAGTGACCAACAACCCTCCAGTATAATATACCATCTTGTGAGGTATTATGATAAATAAGATACCCTTCTCAATAACTGATGTTCTTTAAACGATATCCAAGTTTACAACCTCACTTGTTATTGATGAATATCAATATTACATACACCAGGGTTATCTTTATTCCACTATCAAGTGATGCTGCCTATCTTCTATGGTAAATAATTGCCTTATAGTATCCATCCACACAATGCTATGGTTATGGACTACCAAATAACGTCTAAGTAGAGGGTAATAATATATCTACCCTCAAATTATTCCAATGAAAATTGCTGTCTGCTGATATGCACAACTCGTAATATGTATTATTAATAACAGTAACAATTGAGGTTTTGTTTAAAAAAAAAAAATATCTTGACTCAGACACAAGTAATAAACAACTTGATAATACAAGAGGGCCACCATTTTTCTAACATTGCATGGGCCTGATGCGCATAAGCCTCTGTTCCAACCAGCAATAAACAACTTGACAATACGAGAGGGACCCCATTCTTCTAACAGCGCATGGCTCTGATGCGCAATAGCCTACAGTGCATTTTTCATTATACATATGTCCGTTATAACATCGAGCCGAACATGTGACCAGCATAAATTATATACAGCATCTGATAGAGATACTGGTACCACATTACCCCCTTGATCGGAACGAATGCTTTGTGATAAATGTACATACCAGATTGTTGTAAGTCATATAGACTACAATTCACATGGAAGGTAGCGATAAGGAATTGCATCGCGTTCAACCTATTTCACAATTTGGGCTATAAACATTTTCCCTGACATTATTTCATTATCATAGAGGTTACTTGTGATGAACCGCATCATCGTAATTGTGCAATCATCTACAAACAGGCATTATTTCCAATAGCGCGTTTAAACACGACACGAGCCAGGGATTAACTACAATTCCCATGATGCTCAACGTGCTGAATCGAAACCAAGGTGTACCAATCTGAAGCCGCGATGTAGCAAACATATTACGTCTGCTTACGCGGCCGGGGCACCTCCCCATGCAGCACAGATGCCTGCAAGGTGTACCAACAGAAAGGTATGCGGACGCCATGAGAATACATTTATGCACGATATTAATATAGCAGGCTATAAAATTTGAAACTCGAGATAACGGGCTCATTTTACTTGAACGATACATAACTCCTCTGGCATTTGTATCCTTGAGACAAAACGGGCTCCCCAAACAAATCGGCCATTGACGATTTTTGCTTTGTGCACTTAAAAGACCAGGGATATCTGTTTGTGCCCGTAACATCAAGCATGACAGCATTTGTCACTATTTTTACACCGCGAGCGAAACTAAGCGATTGAATCACTAAAATATACACACTAGGCGACATCAGCAGAGTTAGCTACCTTGACTAGAGACAGGATTGCTAACGCACTACAATATAACTACCACCAAGTACCCACAATGCCGACATCTGCTCGTTTCTAAAAGACCAAGCGAGATAGCATTTTTCACTATTGCATACCGCGAGTCAAGCCATGCGGTAATATTATTATTATTTAAATATACACTAGGCAACAATAGAGTAGTATTGGACACCGCGAGTCATGTAATGCGGTTGTATTATTTAAATACACATTAGGCAATAATAGAGCAGTTAGCAACCATGATTCGAAACAGGATTGCTAACGCATCATAACATCACCTTCGATAAAGTACCAAGAATGTCGATTTTCTTACTTAAACTGTACAAGGCAGATAGGAGCATTACTTGTAAATAATGCGCAACTGAATTCAACCAATGATAACAGTTATAGTGACAACATGATGACATGGGAGAGGAGGATACATTTGTTAGAATCACCAATGAAAGATCCATAGACCCACACAAATGTGTATCATTTGGACTGCTTTCCTGTGTGGCTCTCGCGAGGGTATGATAATATGACTATGTATACCTACTTTGTCTACATTTTAGGGTGGTGCACTACCTTCCTGAGCTGTTGCCAGGTGAGGAGTAGCATGTTCCTCTTGAACCTTAGGTGAGCTAGAGGACATGGTACATGGATAAATTGACTCCATAATTTGAGCCATTAATTCGAATGCAGCTCATGATAATAGATGACTTATACTAATTATAGTAATGTTATTCTATCTTTGTTTTGTCTATGCTGTCTGATGACTTACGCACCTGGGTATTTCCCATACATATAGGAGGACAACCAGTAAGTGAACAGGTGATATCTGTATCAACTTTATTATATTTTCTGTTGAAGCAGTAGCAAAATATATAGGGCCTGATGAAGCGGCAGATACCTTGGTGATCTATAATCCTCTGCAGAAACATGTCGACCATTACAACTGGTCAGTAGCTATTTGCTAAACCCTCCCGACTTTTTTGCACTGATTTGTTTTTAACATTGGAAGTGTACGGCACCAGAATAAAGTTTTTTTAGTCCACTCTCCAAATTTGAAAAGAGCACTTTTTCTTTTTTCACATTTTTCTTGCACTGCTTTCAGTTACCAAACATCATTCCTTGTTGCCCGACAATTAAAAGCATAAACCCACTTCCATTTACAACAACTGAGGTGGCAACAACAAAGATTCTCCACTTCAAGAAGTGGTTCAAATAATGAACAGGGCAGCAAAGGAAGAGTAACTGATGGATATCTTCCCAAATAGTGCGATATCCTGTTGTATGCTCTACTAACACATCTCTAGTAGACATCAAGTCATCCTTGGACACATAGACTCATCATAGACCCTCAGTTATTCTTGTTGTATTTTGAGGTTGTGCGTGGACCTCAGAGAGCTCAACAAGAACATACTGGTTGATAAATTCCCCCTGCCACGCATTAACGAAATGCTCACGAAAACCAAAGGAATAAAGTGGTTTTCTACTGTGGACCTATCCTCGGCATACGATCAAGTAGCATTGCACCCCACATGCAGCCATCTCACATCCTTCATAACACCGTTCGGGTGTTACAAATTCGTGAGGATGCCATTTGGACTAGCGTCAGCGGCAGCAGTCTTTCAAAAACGGATGCATAAAATGTTCCAAAAGGTGGAAGGAGTACAGTACTTCCAAGACGATATACTCGTAATGGGGAGGTCCAAACCTGAGAACAAAGACAAGCTACATGCAGTACTGGTGATACTAAAGAACAACGGAATCACAGCTGAGTGGGGAAAATGCAAGTTTGGTGTACCATCTGTGACATACCTAGGACGTGAAATCAGTGAGAAAGGTATTGAGCCAAAGAGGGCCAACCTGGCGGCGATAAAAGACGCACGCGCCCCCTCTAGAAAAGAAGATGTCAGGTCATTCCTAGGGATGGCTGAATTCTACAGGAAGTCCATCCCACACTTTGCTACAAAAAGACACCATCTACGACAACTACTGAAGGAGAAAAACGGGTTCAAGTAGGACAAGGAAGAACAAGAAGAGTTTGAGGCTTTGAAAAAGGAGATGAGCGAGGCCATACCTCTCAAGGGTTTTGATCAGTCTGCTGCATCCATACTAACCACAGACGCCAGCGACAGAGGGCTGGGGGCGGTGCTGATGCAAAAATCAAGTACTGGAGAGTTCTCTACGGTCTGCTTCGCGCCCAGATCCCTGGCCCCAAATGAAGAAAAGTTTAGTGTAATAGAAAAGGAGATGTTGGCCGTAGTGTGGGGGATGGAACGTTTCAGGCAATTCCTATGGGGGGCTACGTTCTTGGTGCGCACGGACCACAAACCCCTGATAAAACTGCTAACCTTGAATGGACACGCACATGCTACACCGCGGATAGCGAAGATGACGCTAAGGCTGCTGGATTATGTATACGAGGTGGAGTACATACCAGGCCCCAGGAATAGAGTCGCTGACTTCATAAGCAGAGCGGCAGCTAAGGAAGGAGCAGCCGAACAGGAACCCCCCGGATGGGAAGGATACATAGTGGTGACCATGCATGACCTGGAACAAGTAATCAGCGAACAAGAATGGCTGGAAGCATACAGCCAAGATGAAACCCTGGAGGCAATCAAAGGGTATGTGACTCATGGATGGCCGGAAAAAAGACATCTAGACAGCCTGATGAGGAAGTATTGGGAGGTGAGAGAAGAACTGTCGATAGGGGAGAATCCCACGTTCTTGCTGAGGGGGGACAAAGTCATTCCTCTCCAGAAGTTGGTGGAACACCTGTTGGCGATTCTGCATGAAGGACAACAAGGAATCACGAAGACCAAGGCGTTGGCAAAGCAGGCATACTGGTGGCCTGCGATTGACGCCCAAGTGGAGAAGTACGTGAGGATGTGCGAATCATGCTCCAGGGCAGACAAATCTCAAACCTTGATAAGGCCGCAGTTGGGAAAATTTCCTGTGCCCCGCAGCCCCTGGGAAATGGTATCCATTGACATCATAGGGCCTATCCTCAACATCAAAGGAGTGCAGAAATACGCCATTGTGATGGTAGACAGGTACTCAAAGTGGCCGGAGGTGGAAGTAACAGAAACTGTGGACACAGAAGCGGTGCTGTCACACCTGAATGCGATATTTGTGAAGGAAGGGATCCCCAAAGTGATAACCTGCGACAATGGCCCGCAGTTTGTGTCAACCAAATGGGAGGCGTTCATGGCCCGGAACGGGATAAAGGTGAAACACACCCCCTTCTACCACCCGGCAGGGAATGGGTTGGCCGAACGGTTCAACAGAGTGATAATGGGAATCCAAGCAGCAATCAGCGGAGGTCAAGATTGGGAGAAGGAACTACCCAAAATGCTATGGGCATACCGCAGCACTTCTGGAAGCACAGGATACAGTCCATTCAAAGTGTTGAAAGGAAGAGAACCGTTCACCAAGGACAACCTGGCGTGGAAACACATGGTAGTACAAAGCAAATGGTCCCCTGCAGTGGTGAAAAGAAACCTGGAGAGAGCACAGGAAGAATACACAGAACATTACAACAAAAGGCGCAACGTGCAAGAAGCGACCTTAGAGAAAGGAGACTGGGTGAGGGTGAAAATGGCGACGTTGAAAAAGAAGGGAGAAAGTAAGTTCACGCCACCCCTCAAAGTCATTGAACCATACGCCCGATCAGCACTGCTAAGCATTGGCAAAGTATGGTCACAAGACCGGATGGCTAAATGTAACAAGATCCTGAAATGGGAGACGGCTACGGAAGGAGGACTGGACCCTGAAAAAGATGTGCAAGGGCATGGAAGTGGAAGAAGAGAAGAAGAGCAAAGAGAGGAGAGTGAGAATGGCAACATCTGGGAAGGAGAAGACAAAGGAACAGGAGAAGAGACGACTCAGAAGGAAAGTAGGAAGGAACTAGAAAAGACTAAACGTGAAATGGAGCAAGGAAGCAACAGCGAGAGATATGGGCAGAACACCACCCATAGATCAAACGGAGGTGCAAGTGAGATGGAAGCGGGGAGAACTAAAGCCAGCAGAGTCGTAAGAGTTCCTAAGAAGTTCGATGACTTTACAATGAGCATCAAGTAAGACTGTTCAGTTGAACTGTTTACATTTTGTTGAGGGTGCTAAAGGGGGGAGATATGTGATGAGGGTCTAGTGTGCCATGTAGGCGGAGACCGGAACCGGAAGGGCGGCCATTTTAGGCCGCCCTTCCGGCCTAAAATGGCTTTTAGATAGCGAGAGCGTTTCCCCGGCGCTCCGAGGATTAAACAGATACTTACCCACAACTCAGGCTACTGTGTGTTTATTTAAGGTGGAAGGGCCCTTCTACAAACATAAATGTAATTAAGGCCCACTGTTAGAGTGCACATGTCCACTTTCCTCGGTTGAAGGGAGTGATCCACCAGCAAAGCTTCCCGAGTGGGACTGATAGCAGAGCAAACAGATCATTCAACAACAACAATATCACAGAGCCAAGACTTGAAAGCATTAAGCGACGAGAACAGTGAAATGCAGTTTTCAGTTTCAGACCAGGAGCAGAGCACTTTTGCACTATCGAACAACACGTCGATCGAAGAAGATGCCTTTCATTCAAGAGTCTGTGTTTATTTAAGGGTGTAATGGTTTCAGACGTCTTTTCTTTATTTGCATTTATTGCCCGTTGTTCAACACATACAGCTCCAGAGTATCTAATCTATGTGCGCATTGCAAAAACCGTGCATATATGTGTGCTTGATGGTTTCTGCTTTACTCTCATTTTAAGCCGTGTTTGCGATTGCAAAACTCTTCTGATGTGAAAGAGTCATTGCATGCAAAGCATCGCTTCCCTACTTTCTGCTACTTTTTCCATATTCTTCCATGCTTGCATTTTAAAATTAGACAAGTCTCAGAAGCAAAAGCCCTTGAGTTGTAGCAGCAGTCATAGCACAACGGTATGCCCAGCTACCAATAACAACACAAGATCAAGACTTCGTCAACAAAAACAAAACGCCTGCAGAAAACAAACGAACTGAAGAGAACAACCGATTTCTTGACTTGTTGAAGTTTAAATACCTTAAACATGGTTACATTAAAGGCCCTGATAAGGCGATGGACAAAGTCATGTGCTTCAAGGGAAGGTCAGGGGTGGGCAAAACTCACAAAGTTTTACCCTGCTGAATTCCTCTCAGTTATAACAAGCATTTACAATGCAATGGTTTCGCCTTTGGAAAAGTTTGAGCTATTAGCATTGTAAATGTTAAAATTTGTATTTATGGTTTGGTTTTGAATACAGATAAATAGATGTCATTGTCATTTACATTGTCATTAGCTTAATCTTTCGCAACTGTGAGACCTATTGTACCCTAGGGACGAGCTCAGCAGACAGCAATTACTACTACACACACACACACCCAGAGCCACACACACACACACAGACGTCCTGGATCTTTTGTATCCCCATGATAGTGAGACATCTGGCAGCCTGGGCATGACCCCGCAAGTCTGATATTCCTCTCAGTTCAGGTGTCACGGTAACTAAATTCCTGACCCGGGAAACAGGGTGGGGGTGGTATTTCTAATTCCAGCATTGCCACTGCACTGCAAAATGTGTTTTCTGGGCAAATTCATTTAGTACAATATGGCTGAAATTGAAAATATGTAGGTTTATGTAGCTCGGTCCCCAATACCCCATTGCATCATAAGCCACATCAAATAAACCGTTTTGTGTCAGCGCTATTTAAATATGTCACTTGTGCTAGCCAAATAATAGAAACAGATTTGCGTTTGTAGTATGTGTGTTTGTGGCAATGTATGTTGGCGGCAGTGGTGTAGCAAGGACTTTGTGGGCCCTATTGCTAGAAAGAAAATGACCCTTTTCTTTGGTTGGGCAATAAAAGACAGCGTAAATGGGATGCTGTTGATTCATAAACTTCTTGAGCCCCTGTGGTAAATAAAATTACCGTGCAATTTTTCCGTATAATTAATGACAAGTAAAATAATAGCTCAATCAAATGAGAGGCAGAGTCCGTGGTATCTGAGTCATACGGGCTTTAATAAAATGGCTCGAGCCATGGAAATCAGATCCATCAATGATATGCAATGATGGCAAAGATGTCCACGTTTTATTAACAGTACATAATATATATAGTAAAACTGTACAATGGTGATGGATACAGTAGGCGTGACAAGTGAAAGGAATAAGATAAGAACACATGTGCATAGCAAAAAGGCGTGTACAAGGGTGTGCACGGAGGCGTGTGCTGGAAACGTCACAGAAAGTGTCATGAGTGGGTGGGTGCATAGAGGATTCTGCAGAGTCAGCAGAAACCTTTGACCTGGGTGCGCGCGCAATTAGTATGACGTGTGATTGACGTGAAACTAGGGAAAGCTGGGGGCTTGACTTTAGCACTAGTAGAGGAGACAGAAGTCGGGCATGTCAGATCGACCTGTTCCTATCCCATATCTAATATCTTGTGTTTGGAGGATATTATATCTGAAGTAAAAGGTCTCTCTGGCAGAGGCTATTCTATACTGAATGCATATGTGTCTAAGTGTAATGCACGGGCCATGGGCCTACCATGGTAACGGGAGCAATGAATTACATGAAGGAGACAGGAAGGCTTGGCCCTTTGCTTTGCAGCCGGGAATATGTTTACCTATATCACTAAACTGGAATGTGTTTTCGAGGAGGCTGAACTGATAACTTGAAGGCAAAATACTGTTTTGGCAGGCAGGCCAGGCTGAGCTAGGCACCGCTTCGCTTGGCAGGAAGTAAGGCAGAGGTCAGGGATGCATCTCCATGCTGCAGCTTTCAGAGGCAGAGACAGAAATGGTTCGAAGTCAGAAATCAGGGCCTAGCTCGGCAGAGCCAGGAAAACGTAAAAGTGTACCATGTAAAGACATTGGCATGGCATGTTTAGAGACTGAATTATCGATCCATTCATGGCGGATCTGGTAGAGGACATGTTAACGTTGGACGCAAATGCATTTGCGTCTTCATATTCGGTCATGGAAGGAAATTACATGTACTTTAAGCACGTACATGGAGACGTTGGGGTACACGTTAGGGGACATACTTGACCATAAAAATTTCAATTACCTCATTCCCTCCTTGTCCCCTACGTTCCCTTCAGGATATATCTATTTTCATGAGACCATCTATCTGTTCATATAACGTCATCTGCTCATTTTTTCTCATACCGGAACTGGAACGTGAACTTGGATGTGGAACGCAGGCTGTGGCACACAAGCCGCAAATCGCTGGCCCACATTGTAGGCATAGACAACAACTGAATACTATGAGCAGTATGATTCCTAGGAATGACAGTACTTCCATCCCCAGGCTGATATCACACTCCAGAGCCAACCGGACCAAGTCCAGGTGCCTGGATTCTGGTGTAGCTGATGAGCTATTTCGTGAAGCCTGGTTATAGCTTTGTATACTGTTGGTGCGTTATTAGGAATAAACACACAACAACTGGATCCGATCACTCTACAAGCTCCGCCCCTATCGGCCAGGATGACGTCAAGGACAAGGCGGTTCTGAAGAACAACAAGTCTCATAGCAGACTGCTCCTCTGTTAAGTTACCTAGGGCAGAAGTAGTCTCATTCACTACTGCTTCGAGGGTTCTGGTTAACTTGCGTATTAGTTTACTATTGGAAACAGTACCTGAGGAAATATAAATTTTTGGTCAAATTGTGTTCCCTATCGTGTACCCCACCGTCTCCATGTACCAGCTTAAAGTGCATGTAACTTCCCTCCTGTGCCAGCTATGAAGACGCAAATACATTTGCGTCCAACGTTAACATGTCCTCTTTTAGATCCACCCTGAATGGGTTGAATAGTCCGTTCCTAAGTATGCTATGCCAACGTCTTTTTGTAGTGTACTTTACACGTTTTTCAGCTCTGGCGAAGTAGGCCCTGAATTCTGCCATCGAGCCTTTTTCCTGGCTTCTGACTCTGAAAGCCTCAGCCCAGGCTGCCTCTGTACTCGTGACCTCTGACTTACTTCCAGCGCGGCCCACCGTGCTCAGCTCAGCCTGCTGCCTGCCAAGACTGACTTCAACCTTCGAATTATCTGTTCCGCTCCTCGAAAATGCATTCCTGCCTACTAGTTTAAGTAAACATTCCCCCAGCTGCAGAGCAGAAGGGCCGGCCTCACTGTCTCCTTGCAAGTAATTAATAGCCCCTGTTACCATGGAAGGCCCATGCCCCCTCGCATTCTCATGTAGACACTTAGGCGCTTATACACGCACTCACAGTCAGTATAGAATAGCTTCTGCCCCAGAGACCTTTTCCGTTTAGATAATATGGTTCCCAAACACCAGATATCAGATATGATAGAAGTACGAGTTGATCTGACATGCCAGACTTCTGTCTCTTTCCGCCAGTGTAAATGTCAAGTCCCCTGCACCCTCCAGTTTCCACGTCAATCACACGTCATGCAGCTGCGCGCGCATCCAAGCCTCAGATTTCTGCTGACATTGCAACATTTCTGCTTTGTGCCACCCACTCGTGACACTTACATGTGACGTTTCTAGCACACACCTCTAGTTCACGCCTTCTGATTACGTATCACTACCACGTGAATGCTGTTATCTTGTCTTCTCTCAGCTGTTACGCCTACTATATTGGTTTCTATGATGTGATTTAAGTATATAAGCTATGTATTGTCAATAAAATACTGCTCGATCCCTTCCTGAACCCTCGTGGTTGCAGGAACATGATATCCAGTTCTAGAACGATTCCTTTTTAAGGAATAAAACCCCTAAGAACTCTAACACCACGGACTCTGTTTTTTTCTTTCCGATTGAGTTATTATTGATTAAGTACTTACCTGCATAGAAATTAAGACGGTAAATCAAATATTTACGACATTTTGGCGCCCGAATAGGGACCCCTCCCCCACCCCACGCGCCGGTTGGTGCGTTGCAAGCTCTGTCCCCTGCCATCAGTTAGACGGAAACTACGCGTACCGGCAGGATTTCCTGTATCTCCCTCTGGCCCACGGAGGTGACGAAGACTGCAATCAGCACCCAGACGAGGCGGTGAGGAGTGCGGAGGATCCCGACCAGAGCCTAGCCGAAAGAAGCAAGGTCCGAGGTGTCAAGAGGCCCACCAGTTTCCAAAGTATCCACGTGTCGAGTCGAGTCGAGTCCGGTCCAGTCCAGTCGAGTTTTCCGAGGCCTTCTGTTTCCGTGCTTCCCGGTGAGTACCATTGCTGGGACGTATCTAGACGGGTTTGGGTACACAAGTCCGGTCTGCACTGTTTTAGACAGTGTATCTGTACATCAGTTATTCAAGTTTTTGCATTGTCTCTGACAGTGTATCTGTGCTGTTTAGCAGTACATCCGGTATAGGGGGTAGTCATATATGTCTCAAATGTCTTTTCATGTGATTAATGTCGTGGTATGAGTGTGACTGTTTTTAATGTGCATTATCGTGTTCTTGTGTAACTAGCTGTATTCAGTATTAAGTAGCAAGGATTGAGCATTCAGTATTAAGTAAACAAGATGCCGTTTTTCAACAAGTTAAAGCAGATAGGAACTAGGAAAGGGATCCTAGAGGAAGAAATTCCTATCCCCCCTAGGGACACTCCTGGAAATGTTATGTACCACAAGCATGGCTTAGATGCCATATTGTATCTAGATTTATGGGCCGATTATACTAAGCATCTAGACGAAAGACACAGATGGCCTGTTACCGGAACATGGGATGCCGAGTGCATCATGAAGGTAGAGGAAGCACTATGGAAAAAGAAAGCCAGACAATCTCAGAAGGACGCCATAGAGTTTTGGCGTAAGGAATCACATAAGCGTGCTGAAAAAGCACTACGTAGAGAAGACAGACTTAAAGAATCAGATAAAGCCCAAGAAAACGAATTAGTTACTGAAGGGATCCGAGTAAAATCAGAGCAAATAGACCGCGCACGAAACAATCTCGTAAACGGTATGTATCTCGTGGCCGAGGGTTCGCCTGAGGCCACTTCAGAAATACCGAAAAATCTGCCGCCACCATTGGTTCCAACTAAAGTAACTCACAGGACCACTAAAGACATATTCCTGAATTCCTATCTAGAGGATGTAGCACCCGCTTACACCAATCTGCCTGTCCACGTCCCGCCTACTGACGGTGACGGAGGTGGCAATCCGCCACAACTGCAACCAGGTTTCCCCGTTCGACAGCCCATCATTCCTCCACCTCCACCACTTCCCGCACCTAAAGTTGATCTACCGAAACCGCTTCTACCTGACCCTACTAAAAGACAAATTCAAGTACAGATACAGACTCCACAGAGAGATAATGTCCAAGCTTCCGCCTCAGGAGGTGCGATAGGGGGTCTTCGGACCCCGCCATTAACACACAGATTACACCTTAGGGATATGCAGAGTCCTTTCACGTTCAAATCACCCCGTCTCGACATACTCAAAGAACCACTTGCAGTTTGCAGATATGATCCAGTACCCGGCAAAGACGATAGAATGATGATGGCATCACTACGGTTACGACATGCTGCAGATTACCTACTGTTATTTTCAGGAATGAAAGAGCACCTAGATAGAATATATCACTTTGTTCAGACTGGGAAAGACCCTGAAAGTATTAAGGATGCCATGGAGCATCAGAAAGTTGACACTCAAGCATATATACTACGTTTTTTTATAAATTGCCTAATAAGAGAACGAGACAGGCCTGAAACAGAACAGGATGAATTAGATGCACTCAACAAGTGGGGCCAAAATATATCTGAAGGAAAACATGATAAGGGGAGTTGCATAGCCAGTATGTACAAGAGAATAAGAAAAGCAGTGATAGAAATACACGAAAAAGAGAAAGAAAACGCTTCCTCCAAGGAGGAAGAAGAACTTGAAGAACCAGAAAAGACTACAGATACGATAGCGTATGTAGGTAAGGGAACTTACCTTAGGAAAGGCATTCGTCCAGAAAGCAAGAGAGTTTTTCTCTCTGGCATAACCAAACCGAATTCCCCTGAACATCAGTTCCAAGAGACTGATAAAAGGCTTCGAGACCGAATAGGGTACCACGTACTCAATTCTATGGATGAACAAGAACTAGCTCGGTCAGCAGTATTATGGGCTGACAATCCGAACATATACAATGATGACACAGTAGCGCAGACATTTCTGAACCTTTCCCCAGACGAGCAGAAATTAGCAGGTGTATACATGATTCAGCACCTTCTCACGTTATACAGAAACCAACATTCTGATCCAGGTCCCTTACACGATACATTAGAAGCACTACTTATGGATAGATGGAGAGGTCTAAGTACCAAGTTAATACAAATAATTCTAGAACAACGACATAGATACAACACTTTCGTAAGCTCCGAATATGTTCCCGCTCAGCCCCCAGAAAGAAAAATGTATCATATGGAGCGTCTGCATGGTATTGAAAGTCAGAACCCCTTACGAGAAGTGCATCCAGTTATGGGTGCCGATCATAACTTGAAACGTGTGTATGTACACACGCCTCTGACCAAGTTAGAACTGTTAGAAATGAAGAAACTAGTACCGTGTCATGACAAAGACCCTGCAGGTTTTCACAGAGAACTTAAAGACATGTTACTGATGGGGGATTACACATATGAAGATATCATGAAAATGTTAAAGGTACTGCTGCCCACGGGCATCTACGAGAAACTCAAGGAAAAAGAATGGGAGGTGGGAGAGAAAAAGATTGTATGGGCAGAAATAGAAGACGAGGAGAACAAACGTACCCCAGGGGTAGGCCTCGGGGAGAAAACTAAAGCATTACCAGGTTTGATAGTACAGGTCCTGCCAAGATTACTGACAACTAGAAAGGAAGATTGGGATGCAATTTCGGCCTGTAAACAGAAACCAGATGAAGATACTAGTGACTTCTATTCAAGATTCGAGAAATGTTTTATTATTAATAGTGGTCTTAAACCAAGTAGCGAGTCGTACCCGCATCTTTTTGTATCAAAATTAGTGGAAAATTCCCTGTTAGCAGTTAAAAACCGTGTATACAAGGTCGAGAGTACATGGCAAGCAAATACGCCATCACAGATGTTACAAATGTTACAATACCATCAGAACAGAATTAGAGAAGAACAGGATCATGAACAAAAACGCATGAAAGACACGAAAATGAAAATGTTAGTGGCCCAATCAGTTCCAGCCGACAGCCAGAGAAAGGGTACGACCCAGACAAGTCACGCCACAGCTCCCGTTAAAGGGACATGCAATTATTGCAAGCAGCCAGGTCACTACGTACATGAATGTCCAGTTCTGAAACATAACATAGCAACAGGTAAAACTAAAGAGAGACCGCATCCACCGAGACAAGACCAGGTCCAGCAACAGACTTCACAGAACTTACAGCCCATGCAGAATACGCAGCCTATGCATGCTTCATCTCATACAGCACAGACAGTAGCGGTATCACAGCCACAGCCCATTGCCGCGACTCAACAAGTTTCCCAACAGATGTACCAGTATGCCCAATCTGCTTACCCCGATTACCAGCGATACACATGAAACAGCCTAGAGAGGGAGTTGGGCTTGCCTCTTATTGAAATTCCTGTAGATCAAGAGGGTCCTTATGTACACAGTCAAGTATTGGGAAAAGACAGAAAGTTTTTAATTGACACAGGGGCAAGCCGCACTACAATCAGCCATGACGAAGTCCCAGGGGCACCCCTCTCAGGCTCACAGAATGTTTCCCTTGGTTTTTCAGGACAGCCTATTGTAAACGAGGTATCAGAACCCGTTCCCCTGGCTGTGGGTCCACTATCACGTGTTACAGACCTGTTACTTACGAAATCATGTCCAGAAAATCTGTTAGGAATAAAGACATTGAAGGCTCTAGGAGCCGTAATATGTTGTTCTCCGGAGGGAGTTAGACTCTTTCTGCGGGATTTCAAGGGTCACTATGTATTACGAGAGTTTGATGTCAGATTGAAAAATGTACCAAATCACTTGTGGGCACAAGGCCCAACTGATGTAGGTTGTATGCATATCACACCATACCGTGTTACACTCAAACCAGGTGTTGTTCTAGCCCGAATCAGACAATACAAGTTACCACCCGATGCCGTAGTGGCTTTACTGGAAATCATTGAAGAGCTCATTGCCCAAGGAGTGGTCGTAGAGACCGACTCCAATATCTGTAATTCACCCATCATTCCGATTCTTAAACGTACTGATCCCAATGCACCGCCAGTATATAGGCTGGTGATTGATTTAAGAGAACTGAATAAATGCATTGTTCCACAGTATCCTGTGGTCCCCGATATCTCTTCCCTATTGACTGCTATTGATTCTGAAGCAACGTTCTTTACTGTAATTGACCTCAAGAACGCCTTCTTTAGTGTACCCATTGATCCAGAGAGCCAATACCTCTTCGGATTCAGTTTAAATGGACGAAGTTTCAAATTTTCCCGCGCACCTCAAGGATTCACAGAAAGCCCCAGCATCTATAGTCAAGCACTGAAAAGACAACTAGATTGTATTCAAATGCCAGTTAACACCGCTTTACTGCAATACGTCGATGATCTGCTGATCACCGCACGAAGTGAGCCCGAATGTGAACAAGCATCACTGACAGTTTTACATTTTTTGGCCGACAAGGGACACAAGGTGTCTCCTTCGAAGCTACAATTCTGTGTTCAGCAAGTTGTGTACTTGGGTCACTTGCTGTCCAAAGTGGGGAGACAGCTCACTCCCGATCGCATTCAGTTAATTGTAAATATGCCACAACCCCAGACACAAAAGGAAGTGCGGGCCTTTATAGGCCTCACCTCGTACTGCAGACAATGGATCCCTCAGTATGCATTTCTAGCCAAACCACTCATTCAGTTAACAACGCAGGAGGCAGCGACTTCGACTGTCCTCCCTTGGACTCAGGAACACACACAAGCCTTTGAAAAATTAAAGAAAGCTTTATGCCAAGCACCAGTTTTAGCAACACCATGTTACAGCAAACCTTTTACACTTTTTGTTACAGAACGTGATGGTACAGCGTTGTCTGTCCTCACCCAAGATCAAGCAGGTTCACATAAGCCTTGCGCTTATTTTTCAAGTACATTGGATCCAGTAGCCCAGGCACTCCCTGCGTGCTTGAAATCCGTAGCAGCGACAGCATTAGCGATCAGACAGAGCGACTCAATTGTTTTAGGACATCAGTTAACAGTACAAGTTCCACATTCTGTAGAGGTTCTTTTAAACAGAACTCAGACTCAACACTTGACTATAGCACGACTGACAGGTTATGAATTAACGCTATTCCAGCCACACATAGAAATCAGACGCTGCAGCATTCTAAATCCCGCAACATTGTTACCTTCGATTATGACAGATCCAGCCCCGCATGATTGTATAGAGATCATTAATGCAGTAACAAAGCCCCGACGAGACTTAACAGATGTTCCATTGACAAATCCAGACCTGACACTTTACGTGGATGGTTCATGCATGAGAACAAGTACAGGAGAATTAGTGGCCGCGTATGCAGTGACCACTGAAACTGAAGTAAAAGAAACATATCGTATTGATACACTGTCTGCTCAAGCAGCAGAGCTCATCGCTCTGACCCGAGCCTGTATACTAGCCAAGAACAGAAATGTTAACATATACACTGATTCCCGTT
The DNA here is from genome assembly GCF_964263255.1 of Lissotriton vulgaris. NCBI lineage: Eukaryota > Metazoa > Chordata > Amphibia > Caudata > Salamandridae > Lissotriton > Lissotriton vulgaris. The sequence goes on from NC_141693.1 coordinate 1,940,603,408, forward strand.
ATGCTTTCGGAGTCATACACGACTTCGGAGTGTTATGGCAAGAACGAGGTTTTTTGACCTCTCACGGTGCCAAGATCCAACACGGTCCCCTCATTCAAGCACTGTTAGAAGCAATACATCTGCCTTCAGGCATATCCGTCATGAAGTGTAAAGCACATACTAAAGTTACAGATTCTGTTTCCCAGGGTAACGACCTGGCAGACCAGACAGCAAAACATACAGCACTGACTCACACCCAGACAACTGACGTGACAAAGACAATAGTACCGACACATTGTATGACAGTCAGGGATCCCGCACTAGATGTAATCGATATTCAGACACATGCTACCCCAGATGAAATAAAGAGATGGACTGAACTAGGAGGGATCCAGACAGATCAAGGTTGGATGACGAAGGGAAAATCTATATGGTTTCTCCCTGACTCTATGGTTCAAGTCATAATCAATACAGCACATAGTCCTGCACATCTAGGAGAGAAAGCGATGTTAGACAGTTTACAGAATCTCTGGCACAATAAACACTTACGAGCAGCAGCAAAACAGAAAGTGCGTACTTGCATGATCTGTTGTCAGTTCAATCCAGGAAAAAGTGTCCCCGTAGAGCAAGGTGGATTTCATCCTCCCGATCACCCTTTTGAAGTCCTCCAGATGGATTATATCCAGATGGACCGTTGTCGAGGATCCAAATATGTCCTCGTAATTGTTTGTGCACTTTCCCGTTGGACCGAAGCATATCCAGTCCCAGATTACACTGCTCCGACCACTGCCAGGCAGCTGGTTCGAGAATTCTTCCCACGGTACGGCTTGCCTCGTGTCGTGTACTCAGATAACGGACAGCCATTCTCATCCGAATTAATGAAACAAGTTTCCTTGCTGCTAGGATATCAGTGGAAATTCCATTGTGTCCGACATCCCAAAGCCGCAGGCCTTGTAGAGAGGCATAACCAGACACTAAAGACCCGCCTTAGCAAAATATGTAAAGAGAAAGGGGTCGACTGGATAGTCGCCCTGCCAGTTGCATTGTTCTATATGAGGATGGTCGCCCACTCGAGATCAGGACTATCCCCGTATGAAGTGGTCTTTGGCAGACCACCGAATATGTGGGGGACACCCATTCCTAAGAAAATTACCGATGTCGATTGTAATATGCTGACCGATTACCTTGCCTCCTTGATGTCTGCACTCCAATCATGTCGTTCACAGGTTGCTGCAGCTTTCCCTGACAACACTGATGTAAAGCCGCATGATGTCCGTCCCGGAGATCTGGTCTTGATTAGGAACTTCGACAGGAAAAGTCCGCTGGAGCCCCGCTTTAAAGAGCCGAAGACCGTCCTTCTTACTACGAGGACAGCAGTAAAGGTGGAAGGCAGAAAGGGGTGGATACATACGAGTCATATTAAACAATGCAATGAACTGAAACCAGACCCAGACTCGTCCACCCCTTCCAAAGACTGTATTGAGCCAAGTGACTTTAAAGTTCCCGAACGAGAGAAAACTCCCCAAGAGGAGTATAAACTGAAACTTCGATCTAGCAAGTCAGACAGTTTAATTGTTTAAGTCCTCCCCTAGGTGAATCGGTTAAATAGTTTCTGACATGTATCCCCTAGATCGAGATAGAGAGAGAGAGAGACAACTCAAGAAACGTACATATTGCAAATCACTCCGCAGTCACTGTATAGTGACATTATTGATTATGTTTTTTCTAAGTATTCTGATTATTGTTGCAAGTATACTGATTCCTATCTACTACCCTATTTTCAAGCGTGAACAATCTGCTTACAATATTTCTGCTGAACATTCTTTTAGTGAATTACCTCCACACGAACTTTCTTACAGACTTGCGCTGCGCAACAACACATTCATTAGTATGTTACATCACTCCCATCAGACTAACAATGCTACAAACTGCTGGATATGTGGCCGACTCCCTCCTTACCAGAAATACAAGGGAGCTCTGCCCCTCTTTCCGTACCCGTTCACTCACAATGGCTCCTGTGGTGCATGGTTTAGAATAATTAATTCCTTAGATCCTGATATTGCTGTTTTCAAAGGGAGCTGGGTTTGGGGAAACTTGAACTTAGTTCTGCTTAATGTCTGTTACCCTGATAAGAAGGGACTCCCCACTAGAATAGGAACTGATCTAGAAAATGAAGTATATGGATTAGGTAATTACACAATTAACCTTATGATTCTTACTGTTGAATCCGAAGCTGCACCAGTTCTCCCTGCTATGTCAGTATTACCAGTCACTGGTGAATTATGTGTCAGTAAGAAAGGTTCAGTACACTTAGGTCATAGTAAATGTACTACTGTGGTCGAATTCAGTGATCAAGGCAAATCGACCTTTAGAGCTACCCGTCATTCCTATTTTGTTTGTGGTCATACCGCATACATACGCTTACCTCCAGATTGGGATGGTACCTGTTACATTGCATTCCTTCTGCCACCTGTTTTTCTAGCCCCTCCTGATTATCACAGAAATACAAATCTAGTAAAGAATAGACTCCGAAGAGATCTCCCGATTGTCGACTACACAGAAACGGCATGGTAACGATATACAGATTTTAATAAAGGATTCTTTTTCTTCTTAGGCCCCGTCCAGAATAGTAAACTAATACGCAGATTAACTAGAACACTTGAAGCAGTAGTAAATGAAACTGCCTCCGCCCTAGGTAACTTAACAGAAGAGCAGTCCGCCATGCGGGTTGTTGTTCTTCAGAATCGTCTTGTTATTGACGTCATCTTGGCAGATAGAGGCGGAGCTTGTAAGGTCATCGGGTCAAGTTGCTGTGTTTTCATTCCAGAAAACGCGCCATCTGTATACAAAGCTATTACACGTCTTCATAAAATTGCAAATCTGATACATCAGAATCCAGGCACCTGGACTTGGTCCGGTTGGTTCTGGACAACGTTAACTGCTTGGGGATGGAAGATCCTATCCTTCCTAGGCATTGGCCTAGTCCTAGTATTCAGTTGCTGCCTGTGCCTACAGTGTGGGCCAGCGATTTGTGGACTGTGTGCCACATCATGCATTGAACATTCCAGTTTTCTCTCAAAACGTGAAAGAAAGAAAGAAGAGCAAATGATATTACAAGAACAAACTGATCGATTCATGAGGATCGATATATCATGAAGGGTCCGTAGGGAACAAGGAGGGAATGAGGAAATATAAATTTTTGGTCAAATTGTGTTCCCTATCGTGTACCCCACCGTCTCCATGTACCAGCTTAAAGTGCATGTAACTTCCCTCCTGTGCCAGCTATGAAGACGCAAATACATTTGCGTCCAACGTTAACATGTCCTCTTTTAGACCCACCCTGAATGGGTTGAATAGTCCGTTCCTAAGTATGCTATGCCAACGTCTTTTTGTAGTGTACTTTACACGTTTTTCAGCTCTGGCGAAGTAGGCCCTGAATTCTGCCATCGAGCCTTTTTCCTGGCTTCTGACTCTGAAAGCCTCAGCCCAGGCTGCCTCTGTACTCGTGACCTCTGACTTACTTCCAGCGCGGCCCACCGTGCTCAGCTCAGCCTTCTGCCTGCCAAGACTGACTTCAACCTTCGAATTATCTGTTCCGCTCCTCGAAAATGCATTCCTGCCTACTAGTTTAAGTAAACATTCCCCCAGCTGCAGAGCAGAAGGGCCGGCCTCACTGTCTCCTTGCAAGTAATTCATAGCCCCTGTTACCATGGAAGGCCCATGCCCCCTCGCATTCTCATGTAGACACTTAGGCGCTTATACACGCACTCACAGTCAGTATAGAATAGCTTCTGCCCCAGAGACCTTTTCCGTTTAGATAATATGGTTCCCAAACACCAGATATCAGATATGATAGAAGTACGAGTTGATCTGACATGCCAGACTTCTGTCTCTTTCCGCCAGTGTAAATGTCAAGTCCCCTGCACCCTCCAGTTTCCACATCAATCACACGTCATGCAGCTGCGCGCGCATCCAAGCCTCAGATTTCTGCTGACATTGCAACATTTCTGCTTTGTGCCACCCACTCGTGACACTTACATGTGACGTTTCTAGCACACACCTCTAGTTCACGCCTTCTGATTACGTATCACTACCACGTGAATGCTGTTATCTTGTCTTCTCTCAGCTGTTACGCCTACTATATTGGTTTCTATGATGTGATTTAAGTATATAAGCTATGTATTGTCAATAAAATACTGCTCGATCCCTTCCTGAACCCTCGTGGTTGCAGGAACATGATATCCAGTTCTAGAACGATTCCTTTTTAAGGAATAAAACCCCTAAGAACTCTAACACCACGGACTCTGTTTTTTTCTTTCCGATTGAGTTATTATTGATTAAGTACTTACCTGCATAGAAATTAAGACGGTAAATCAAATATTTACGACATACCTATGTATGGAAAGAATCCTTTATTGAAATCTATATATTGTTCTAATGTAGTTTCAGTCTGATCGACAATTGGGAGATCTCTCTTCTGTCTAACGTGAGTGAGGCGGGAATTCCTGTGATAATCAGATGGGGCTAGAAAAACAGGTGGCAATAGGAATGCAATAAAACAAGTACCATCCCAGTCTAGAGGTAAAAGTATATAGGCTGTCTGACCACAAATGAAATAGGAATGTCGGGAAGCTTTGAAAGTAGACTTGCCTTTATCACTGAATTCGACCACAGTAGTACAATCACTGTGTCCTAGATGTACTGAACCACTCTTTCTGACGCATAATTCACCTTTTACTGGTAAGACTGATATTGATGGCAAGCCTGGATTAGTCTCGGACTGAACATTTAGAATCATGAGGTTAAGTGTAAAATTACCTAATCCATACACTTCATTTTCTAGATCGGTCCCTGTCATTTGTGGAAGACCTTCCTCGTCTGGGAAACATGCTTTGTTCATAACTGTGTTCAGGTTTCCCCATATCCAATTGCCCTGGGAAACCCTGGATTCAGTGTCTAAAGAGGATATTAAACTAAACCATGCACCACAGGAACCATTATGTGTAAACGGATAAGGAAAGAGGGGCAGAGCTCCCTTGTAGTTCTGATAGGGAGGGAGTCGGCCACATATCCAACAATTAGTAGCATTGCTGGTCTGGTGAGAATGGTGTAACATACGGATGAATGTATTGTTGCGCAGCGCAAGTCGATAAGACAGTGCATGTGGGGGCAGATCACTAAACGTGTGCTCTGCAGTGTCATTAGAAAAAGAATGTGCAATGGGAAAAAATATATGTAACATCCAACTTATGCAGATTATCGTAAGACTCAGAAAAAACATAATAAGTAACGTTAGAATGCAACGACTTCGGAGACTTTTACAATACTTTCGTTTCTTGATCTCCTGTCTATCTCTCTCTTTATTGGGGTCTATCTTATACATGTCAGGAACCTGTCTAACCGCTTCACCCGAGGGGACTTAAACAATTAAACTGTCTGACTTACTAGACCTCAATTTTAATCTGTACTCCTGGTGTGGAGTTTTCTCTAACAGGGGGAGTTTAGTATCAGTGTCTGGAATGCGGCAGTCCTGGGAAACAGTCTTTGGCGGAAGGCCATAAAACTTCTTCACGTGGCTCGAATGCAGCCACCCTTTCCTTCCTTCGACTTTAACTGCAGTCCTTGTGGTCATCAAAACGATTTTAGGCTCCTTCCAGCGGGGCTCCAGAGGGCTTGATCTGTCAAAATTGCGCACCACGACGATGTCGCCAGGAACAAGTTCATGTGGTTTCACCTCGGTGTTGTCTGGGAAGGCTGCCGCGACCTGTGAACGACATGATAGTAGTGCAGACATCAAGGAAGCAAGGTAATCTGTCAGCATAGAACTGTCAACATCTGTAATTTTACGGGGCATAGGCGTCCCCCACATATTAGGAGGCCTACCAAAGACCACCTCATACGGGGATAGCCCTGTCCTAGAATGGGCTACCATTCGCATATAAAAGAGGGCAACTGGTAAAGCTACCATCCAATCTACACCTTTCTCTGCACATATTTTAGCAAGACGTGTTTTCAGAGTCTGATTGTGTCTCTCCACGAGACCAGCTGCCTCGGGATGTCGAACACAGTGGAATTTCCATTGATAGCCTAACAAGAGTGAAACCTGCTTCATGAGCTCGGACGAGAATGGCTGTCCATTATCTGAATACACGACACGGGGCAAACCGTACCGTGGGAAAAATTCACGAACCAACTGCTTGGCAGTGGTTACGGCAGTGTAATCTGGGACTGGATATGCTTCTGTCCATCTGGATAGGGCACATACAACTACGAGGACATACTTGAATCCTCGGCATCTGTCCATCTGGATATAATCCATCTGGAGGACTTCAAAAGGATGGTCAGGAGGATGGAATCCACCTCGTTCCACGGGAATGCCCTTGCCTGGATTGAACTGACAACAGATCATGCAGGTACGTACTTTCTGTTTTGCTGCTGCTCGTAAATGCTTGTTGAACCAGAGGTTCTGTAAACTGTCTAACATGGCTTTCTCTCCTAAATGTGCTGGACTATGTGCTGTGTTAATGATAACTTGAACCATAGAGTCGGGGAGAAACCATGTGGTCTTTCCCTTCGTCATCCATCCCTGTTCTGTCTGGACCCCTCCTTGTTCAGTCCATTTCTTGATTGCGTCTGGAGTAGCATGTGTCTGTATATCGATTACATCTTGTGTGGGATCCCTGACTGTCATGCAATGTGTCAGTGAAGTCACGTCAGTCTTTGTCATATCAGTCGTATGAGTATGAGTCTGAGCTGTATGTTTCGCTGTCCGATCTGCCAGGTCGTTACCCTGGGAAATAGTGTCTGTGACTTTAGTATGTGCTTTGCACTTCATGATGGCTATGGTTGTAGGCAAATGTATTGCTTCTAACAGAGCTTGAATGAGGGGACCATGCTGGATCTTGGCTCCGTGAGAGGTCAAGAAACCTCTCTCTTGCCAGAGGACACCGAAGTCGTGTACGACTCCAAATGCATAACGTGAATCTGTGTATATGTTTACTTTAAGGTTCTTGGCTCGTATACAGGCTTGGGTCAGAGCAATGAGCTCTGCTGCATGAGCTGACAGGGTGTCAATGCGATGTGCTTCTATGACTTCAGTTCCAGTGGTCACTGCATATGCGGCCACTAACTCTCCTGTGCTTGTTCTCATACATGAACCATCCACATAAAGTGTCAGGTCTGGATCGGGTAATGCAACATCTGTCAAGTCTTGTCTGGGTTTCGTGATTGTGTTAATTATTTCTACGCAGTCATGTGGAGTAGGGTCTGTTGTGCTTGACGGTAAAAGTGTAGCAGGATTTAGTGTATTGCAGCGTCTGATCTCTATGTGTGGTTGAAACAATGTCAATTCATAACCTGTCAGTCGTGCTATAGTCAAATGCTGAGTCTGTGTCCTATTTAGGAGAACTTCCACGGAGTGTGGAACCTGCACTGTCAGTTGGTGTCCTAATGCTATGGAATCACTTTGTCTTATTGCTAGAGCTGTTGCTGCAACTGATTTTAAGCACGCAGGCAAAGCCTGGGCTACTGGATCTAATGTACTCGAAAAATAAGCACATGGTCTGTGTCTGTCTGCCTGAACCTGAGTGAGAACCGATAACGCTGTGCCATCGCGTTCTGTGACAAAAAGTGTAAAAGGTTTGCTGTAACATGGTGTTGCTAAAACAGGTGCTTGACATAAGGCTTTCTTTAATTCGTCAAAAGCTTGTGTATGTTCCTGAGTCCAAGGGAGGACAGTCGAAGACGCTGCCTCCTGTGTTGTCAACTGTATGAGTGGCTTAGCTAGATATGCGTATTGAGGAATCCATTGTCTGCAGTAAGAAGTGAGTCCAATAAAGGCTCGTACTTCCTTCTGTGTCTTGGGTTGTGGAAGATGTGCAATTAACTGGATACGATCAGGTGTTAGCTGCCTACCCCACTTGGACAGCAAGTGCCCAAGGTATACCACTTGCTGGGCACAGAATTGCAGCTTCGTAGGAGACACTTTGTGTCCCTTGTCTGCCAGAAAATATAGGACTGTCAGTGATGCATGTTCACAATCTTGTTCACTTCGGGCGGTGATCAATAGATCATCGACGTACTGGAGTAGGGCAGTGTTAGTAGGCATGTGAATACTGTCAAGTTGTCGTTTCAATGCTTGACTATAGATGCTAGGGCTTTCTGTGAATCCTTGAGGGGCGCGTGCAAATTTGAAGCTACGGCCATTTAAACAGAATCCGAAAAGGTACTGGCTTTCCGGATCAATGGGGACACTAAAGAAGGCGTTCTTGAGATCGATTACAGTAAAGAACGTTGCCTCTGAATCAATAGCTGTCAATAATGACGAAATGTCTGGGACCACTGGGTACTGTGGTACAATACATTTATTTAATTCTCGAAGATCAATCACCAACCGATAGACTGGAGGTGCATTCGGGTCAGTACGTTTAAGAATCGGAATGATAGGGGAATTACAAACATTCGAGTCGGTTTCTACAACCACTCCTTGTGCAATGAGCTCGTCAATGATTTTCAGTAAAGCCACTACAGCATCAGGTGGTAACTTGTATTGTCGGATTCGGGGAAGTACAACTCCTGGCTTGAGTGTAACACGGTATGGTGTAATGTGCATACAACCTACATCAGTTGGGCCTTGTGCCCACAAATGTGCAGGAACACTCTGTAACCTGGGATCAAAATCTCTCAACACATAATGACCCTTAAAGTCACGTAGGAACAACCTCACTCCTTCCGGAGAACAACAAATTACAGCTCCTAGAGCTTTCAGCGTTTTAATACCAAGCAAGTTTTCTGGACATGATTTCGTAAGTAACAAATCTGTAGTACGGGACAATGGACCAACTGCAAGGGGAACTGGTTTCGATACTTCATTAACAATAGGTTTTCCTGAAAATCCAAGGGAAACATTCTGTGAGCCTGAGAGGGGTGCCCCTGGAACCTCGTCATGACTAATGGTAGTCCTGCTTGCCCCTGTATCAATCAAAAATTTTCTATCCTTTCCTAATACCTGACGATGTACATAAGGACCCTCTTGATCCACAGGAACCTCAATAAGAGGCAAGCCAACCTCCCTCTCTAGGCTGTTTCATGTATACTGCTGATAATCGGGGTAATCGGACTGTGCATACTGGTACATCTGCTGTGTGACATGTTGTGTTGCGGCAATGGGTTGGGGCTGTGGTACCGCTACGGTCTGTTGTGGAATCTGCATAGGCTGCACATTCTGCGGAATATGTTGCTGGACCTGATCCTGTCTAGGTGGACGCGGTCTTTCTTTCGTTTTACCTGTAGCTATATTGTGCTTCAGAACTGTACATTCATTTATATAGTGACCTGGCTGTTTACAATAGTTGCAGGTCCCTTTAACAGGAGCTGTCGGATTATTGGACTGTGTCGTACCCCTTTTCTGACCATCAGCTGGAACTGACTGAGCCACTAAAACTTTCATTTTCGTGTCTTTTATACGTCTATGTTCATGATCATGTTCCTCTCTAATTCTGTTCTGGTGATACTGTAACATTTGTAACATTTGGGAAGGCGTATTTGCTTGCCATGTACTTTCAACTTTCAATACACGGTTCTTGACCTGGGGCAAGGAATTCTCGACTAATTTGGTCACAAAAAGGTGTGGGTATGACTCGCTACTTGTTTTCAGGCCAGTATTAATAAAAAAACATTTCTCGAATCTAGAATAAAAATCACTAGTGTCTTCGTCTTGTTTCTGCTTACAGGCTGAGATTGCATCCCAGTCCTCTTTTTTAACTGTCAATAATCTAGGCAAAACTTGTACTAATAATCCTGGTAATGCTTTAGTTTTGTCCCCGAGACCTAAACCTGGGGTACGTCCCTTGTCTTCGTCTTCTAATTCAGTCCAGACAATCTTTTTATCTCCCACATCCCATTCTTTCTCTTTCAGTTTTTCATAAATACCAGCCGGCAACAATACCTTTAACATTTTAAGAATGTCTGAATATGTGTAATCTCCCATCAGTAACATGTCTTTTAGTTCACGGTGGAACCCTGCAGGATCCTTATCGTGACTAGGTACTAGTTTCTTCATTTCCAATAATTCCATTTTGGTCAAAGGAGTGTATACGAATACGCGTTCAAACGTATTATCTGACTTTCGGATTGGATGTACTTCTCGTAAGGGATTCTGTCTGTCTAGGTGATATGGCTGTCTTACTGGGGGTGGGACAGGAACAAAATGTGGAGTCAGGAAAGTTCTGTATTTGTGACGCTGTTCTAAAATGGTATTAATCAAATCGGTACCTAGGCCTCTCCATCTTTTCAAAAGTAAGTCTTCTAATATATTATATAAGGGACCTGGATCAGAATGCTGATTTTCATACAGTGTAATGAGATGTTGGATCATGTACATACCAGTTAGTCGCTGTTCGTCTGGGGAAAGGCTCAAAAATGTCTGCGCTACTGAATCATCATTATATACGTTGTTATTATCGGCCCACTGTACTGCGGACCGTGCTAGTTCTTGTTCATGCATTGTATGAAGTTCGTTGTAACCTATTCTGTCTCTCAGTATTTTATCAGTATGTTGAAATACATGTTCAAGAGAACATTGTTCTGGAATGGGGGAAAGGAAACATTTCTTGTTTTCTAGACGAATGGGTCTGTCAAAAGGTCTGTCTAAAGGATACTGTTTAGGAAGCTTCGCTCTACCTACGTACGCTATTGTATCTTGATTCTCTACTGGACTCTCTATTTCTTCCTCCTCTGAGGAATCATTTTTGTCTGACTCGGCTGTCCTTTCAGCCTTCTGTCGGATATGCATTGCTACTATTTCTTTACGGATCTTTCTGGACATGGCATCTATACAATTCTGTTTATCATGTTTACAATCTGCAATATTCTTACTCCATTTTGTCAGTACCTCCATCTCTTCTTGAACAATACCTGGCCGATCTTGTTCCCTTATCAAACAATTAATCAAGAATCGTAATATTAACCCTTGTGTCTCAGCTTTCTGATATGCCATGGCCTCACGAATACATTCTGGTCTCTTCCCAGTTCTAATAAAATGATATATTTTGTCTAGATGGTCTGGCATTTCTGGTAATGTCATCAAATAATCTGTAACACGTCGTAGACGTAACGAGGCTAGCATCATGTCCCCTTTCTTGCCAGGTACTGGATCATATCTACAATCTGTAATATACTGTCTAAGCTTTTCAGATGTGACCGCTTTCGGAGTACGCTGCGTTGCTAATTCTCTGATTGTCATTCGTTGTACTTGTGGCGGGGTGTGGAGGTGGCCTCTTACGGCACCTCCTGAAGCGGAAGCGTGGGCATAACCTGACTGAGTTGTAGCTGTTGAGGTCATGGCAGGTAGAAGAGGTACATGTAATGGGGGTGGACTCTGGGTTGCAGTTGTCGCAAAAGGATTATGAGGACCAATAGTAGGGGGAACAGTAGCAGGGGGGCCTGTAGTAGTAACAACAGCAGTAGGGGAAGTGACAACATGCACGGGAAGTTGGTGACGTGGAGGGGTCGTGGCTTGAACAGCCGAAGCAGGCTGTTGTACATTATTAACGGGTGGTACGGGTACATAGGTATATGCTGGAGCTACGCCATCTAAATAGGAAGAAAGGAATATGTCTGCTGCGGTCTGACGGAGCTTAGTCGGAACCAATGGTGGCGGTAGATTACTTGGCATTTCCGGAGTGGCCTTAGGTAGGCCTTCGGTCAGAAGAGGATACATGCCATTCATAAGTGCATTTCGTTGTCGATCTATTTGTTCTGCTTTAACTCGTTCACCTTCTTCTATCAGTTCTTTTTCTCGGTCTTTTTCTGAATCCTCCCTATGTTTTTCAGCTTTTCTGAATTCTTTCTCTGTTCTTCTATGCGATTCTTTACGCCACAATTCTATGGCATCTTTCTGAGATTGTCTGGCTTTCTTTTTCCACAATGCTTCTTCTACTCTCATGATGCACTCGGCATCCCATGTCCCTGTAACGGGCCATCTATGTTTCTCTTCTAGATCCTTTGTATAGTCCACCCATAAATCTAAGTACAGTATGGCATCTAAGCCATGCTTGTGGTACATAAAATGTCCTGGAGTGTCCCTAGGTGGGACAGGAACTGCTTCCTCGAGTATCCCTTTCCTAGTTCCTATCTGACGTAATTTTGAGAACAGAGGCATGATTACCTCTACCTGAACGCAAACACGATAAAAACAGTAATAAAATGCAAACAATCATTCATACCACGACATTAAACACATTGAAACATTTCGAACAGATACTGTCTAGTACATCTAAAACAAAATACTGGAAAACCTCGAGAGAGATAATGCTAGAAGACTAGAATACTGAATCACTGAATTACTGAATTACTAGATGCACTGCTAAACAGTACAGATGCACTGCTAAAACAGTACAGACCGGATCTGTGTACCCAAACCCGTCTTGACCGGACACAAATTAATGCACCCGTCTAGATGCGTCCCCTAGCAACGGTACTCACCGGGAAGCAAAAACGGAAGGCCTCGGAAACTCGACTGGACCGGACTGCTACGACGTCTGGTTACTGCTACGCACTACGCATGCGCCTCGACGCTTCGGAACAGGTGGGCCTCTGGACACCTCGGACACTGCTCTCTCGGCTGGGCTCTGGTCGGGATCCTCCGCACTCCTCACCGCCTCGTCTGGATGCTGAACCGCAGTCTCCGTCACCTCCGTGGGCCTGAGGGAGATACAGGAAAACCTGCAGATGCGCATAGGAGTCCGTCACGGCTGCGGTAGGGGGCAAGGCCTGCGACGCATCGCCGGCGCGTGGGGTGGGGGAGGGGCCCCTGTTCGGGCGCCAAATTATGTGGTAAATAAAATTACCGTGCAATTTTTCCGTATAATTTATGACAGGTAAAATAATAGCTCAATCAAATAAGAGGCAGAGTCCGTGGTATCTGAGTCATACGGGCTTTAATAAAATGGCTCGAGCCATGGAAATCAGATCCATCAATGATATGCAATGATGGCAAAGATGTCCACGTTTTATTAACAGTACATAATATATATAGTAAAACTGTACAATGGTGATGGATACAGTAGGCGTGACAAGTGAAAGGAATAAGATAAGAACACATGTGCGTAGCAAAAAGGCGTGTACAAGGGTGTGCACGTAGGCGTGTGCTGGAAACGTCACAGAAAGTGTCATGAGTGGGTGGGTGCATAGAGGATTCTGCAGAGTCAGCAGAAACCTTTGACCTGGGTGCGCGCGCAATTAGTATGAGGTGATGAACTGATAACTTGAAGGCAAAATACCGTTTTGGCGGGCAGGCCAGGCTGAGCTAGGCACCGCTTCGCTTGGCAGGAAGTAAGGCAGAGGTCAGGGATGCATCTCCATGCTGCAGCTTTCAGAGGCAGAGACAGAAATGGTTCGAAGTCAGAAATCAGGGCCTAGCTCGGCAGAGCCAGGAAAACGTAAAAGTGTACCATGTAAAGACATTGGCATGGCATGTTTAGAGACTGAATTATCGATCCATTCATGGCGGATCTGGTAGAGGACATGTTAACGTTGGACGCAAATGCATTTGCGTCTTCATATTCGGTCATGGAAGGAAATTACATGTACTTTAAGCACGTACATGGAGACGTTGGGGTACACGTTAGGGGACATACTTGACCATAAAAATTTCAATTACCTCATTCCCTCCTTGTCCCCTACGTTCCCTTCAGGATATATCTATTTTCATGAGACCATCTATCTGTTCATATAACATCATCTGCTCATTTTTTCTCATACGGGAACTGGAACGTGAACTTGGATGTGGAACGCAGGCTGTGGCACACAAGCCGCAAATCGCTGGCCCACATTGTAGGCATAGACAACAACTGAATACTATGAGCAGTATGATTCCTAGGAATGACAGTACTTCCATCCCCAGGCTGATATCACACTCCAGAGCCAACCGGACCAAGTCCAGGTGCCTGGATTCTGGTGTAGCTGATGAGCTATTTCGTGAAGCCTGGTTATAGCTTTGTATACTGTTGGTGCGTTATTAGGAATAAACACACAACAACTGGATCCGATCACTCTACAAGCTCCGCCCCTATCGGCCAGGATGACGTCAAGGACAAGGCGGTTCTGAAGAACAACAAGTCTCATAGCAGACTGCTCCTCTGTTAAGTTACCTAGGGCAGAAGTAGTCTCATTCACTACTGCTTCGAGCGTTCTGGTTAACTTGCGTATTAGTTTACTATTGGAAAAAGCTTGGAAAAAAGACCCAACCACCAGCACCAAGGACGCCTTCAAAAACGCCACCCGCACTCACCACCAACTAATCCGAAAGGCCAAGAAAACAGCTTTCAAGGATCGACTTGACAACAACGCCCACAACAGCAAGGAACTTTTCAACATCGTCAAGGAGTTTTCCAATCCCTCGGCCAACTCCAACGACATCACCCCCTCTCAAGCCCTCTGCGACTCCCTAGCCTCATTCTTCCACAACAAGATTGCAGACATCCACAACAGCTTCAACAACCAACCCGGAGCCCAACCCACCCAACCACACGCTGAACACTCTCCCCCCGCGATCACCCTTAACGACTGGAACCCAATCTCCACTGAGGACACCATCCGCCTGATGAACTCCATCCACTCAGGATCCCCCACAGACCCATGCCCTCACCACATCTTCAACAAAGCAGACTCCGTCATAGCACCGCACCTCCGAGATGTCATCAACTGCTCCTTTAACTCCGCCACCTTTCCGGAAAACTGGAAACACGCTGAACTCACCGCCCTTCTGAAAAAACCCACAGCGGACCCCACCGAACTCAAAAATTACCGCCCCATCTTGCTCCTTCCATTCCCGGCCAAAGTAATCAAAAAAGCTGTCAACAACCAGCACGCCGCTTTCCTCGAAGCCAACAAATCCCTCGACTCCTCACAATCCGGCTTCCGAGCCAAGCACAGCACTGAAACCGCCCTCATCGCAGCAACAGACGATATCCGATCTCTACTGGACAATGGAGATACAGTCGCCCTCATCCTCCTCGACCTCTCTGCAGCATTCGACACAGTCTGTCACAGCACCCTTTTACAACGCCTCAGCAACATCGGAATTAATGGAAAAGCACTTGAATGGATCACCTCGTTCCTCACCGGAAGAACCCAGAGAGTCCGCCTTCCACCATTCAAGTCCGATGCCACCGAAGTCATCTGTGGCGTACCACAAGGATCCTCTCTCAGCCCCACCCTCTTCAACGTATACATGAGCCCCCTCGCGACCATCGCCCGCCAACACAACCTCAACATCATCTCTTACGCGGATGACACTCAACTGATCCTTTCTCTCACCAAGGACCCCAGCACCGCCAAAACTAACCTACACGAAGGAATGAAAGAAGTTGCTGAATGGATGAAACACAGCCGTCTGAAACTGAACTCAGACAAAACAGAAGTCCTCATCCTAGGTACATCCCCCTCTGCATGGGACGACTCTTGGTGGCCGGAAGCCCTTGGAAAAGCACCCATCCCGACAGACCACGCACGGAACCTAGGCGTTATCCTGGATTCTTCACTTTCAATGAACAGACAAGTCAGCGCCGTATCCTCATCCTGCTTTAACATCCTTCGCATGCTCAAAAAAACATTTCGCTGGATCCCCACAGATACCAGGAAAACAGTCACCCATGCTCTGGTCACGAGCCGACTGGACTACGGAAACACCCTCTACGCAGGCACTACCGCTAAACTCCAAAAGAAACTCCAACGAATCCAAAACGCCTCAGCCAGAATCATATTAGACATCCCACGCAACGAACACATCTCTGATCACCTGAAAGACCTCCACTGGCTACCCGTCAATAAGAGAATCACTTTCCGACTGCTAACCCACGCACACAAATCACTCTACGACATCGGACCAGAATGCCTCAACTCAAGACTGTCCTTCTACACCCCCTCCCGCCAACTACGTTCCTCCAGCCAAGCCTTCGCCACTGTACCTCGCATCAACAAGACCACCATGGGAGGCAGATCCTTCTCTTACCTGGCTGCTAAAACATGGAACTCACTCCCCACTTACCTTCGCCTTACCCAGAACCACCTAGCTTTCAGAAAGCAACTTAAAACGTGGATATTTGACAAGTAATCCTCCTCCCCCTCCTTAGCGCCTTGAGACCCTCTGGGTATGTAGTGCGCTATATAAATTATCTGACTTGACTTGACTTGACTATGTATGGAAAGAATCCTTTATTGAAATCTATATATTGTTCTAATGTAGTTTCAGTCTGATCGACAATTGGGAGATCTCTCTTCTGTCTAACGTGAGTGAGGCGGGAATTCCTGTGATAATCAGATGGGGCTAGAAAAACAGGTGGCAATAGGAATGCAATAAAACAAGTACCATCCCAGTCTAGAGGTAAACGTATATAGGCTGTCTGACCACAAATGAAATAGGAATGTCAGGAAGCTTTGAAAGTAGACTTGCCTTTATCACTGAATTCGACCACAGTAGTACAATCACTGTGTCCTAGATGTACTGAACCACTCTTTCTGACGCATAATTCACCTTTTACTGATAAGACTGATATTGATGGCAAGCCTGGATTAGTCTCGGACTGAACATTTAGAATCATGAGGTTAAGTGTAAAATTACCTAATCCATACACTTCATTTTCTAGATCGGTCCCTGTCATTTGTGGAAGACCTTCCTCGTCTGGGAAACATGCTTTGTTCATAACTGTGTTCAGGTTTCCCCATATCCAATTGCCCTGGGAAACCCTGGATTCAGTGTCTAAAGAGGATATTAAACTAAACCATGCACCACAGGAACCATTATGTGTAAACGGATAAGGAAAGAGGGGCAGAGCTCCCTTGTAGTTCTGATAGGGATGGAGTCGGCCACATATCCAACAATTAGTAGCATTGCTGGTCTGGTGAGAATGGTGTAACATACGGATGAATGTATTGTTGCGCAGCGCAAGTCGATAAGACAGTTCATGTGGGGGCAGATCACTAAACGTGTGCTCTGCAGTGTCATTAGAAAAAGAATGTGCAATGGGAAAAAATATATGTAACATCCAACTTATGCAGATTATCGTAAGACTCAGAAAAAACATAATAAGTAACGTTAGAATGCAACGACTTCGGAGACTTTTACAATACTTTCGTTTCTTGATCTACTGTCTATCCCTCTCTCTATTGGGGTCTATCTTATACATGTCAGGAACCTGTCTAACCGCTTCACCCGAGGGGGACTTAAACAATTAAACTGTCTGACTTACTAGACCTCAATTTTAATCTGTACTTCTGGTGTGGAGTTTTCTCTAACAGGGGGAGTTTAGTATCAGTGTCTGGAATGCGGCAGTCCTGGGAAACAGTCTTTGGCGGAAGGCCATAAAACTTCTTCACGTGGCTCGAATGCAGCCACCCTTTCCTTCCTTCGACTTTAACTGCAGTCCTTGTGGTCATCAAAACGATTTTAGGCTCCTTCCAGCGGGGCTCCAGAGGGCTTGATCTGTCAAAATTGCGCACCACGACGATGTCGCCAGGAACAAGTTCATGTGGTTTCACCTCGGTGTTGTCTGGGAAGGCTGCCGCGACCTGTGAACGACATGATAGTAGTGCAGACATCAAGGAAGCAAGGTAATCTGTCAGCATAGAACTGTCAACATCTGTAATTTTACGGGGCATAGGCGTCCCCCACATATTAGGAGGCCTACCAAAGACCACCTCATACGGGGATAGCCCTGTCCTAGAATGGGCTACCATTCGCATATAAAAGAGGGCAACTGGTAAAGCTACCATCCAATCTACACCTTTCTCTGCACATATTTTAGCAAGACGTGTTTTCAGAGTCTGATTGTGTCTCTCCACGAGACCAGCTGCCTCGGGATGTCGAACACAGTGGAATTTCCATTGATAGCCTAACAAGAGTGAAACCTGCTTCATGAGCTCGGACGAGAATGGCTGTCCATTATCTGAATACACGACACGGGGCAAACCGTACCGTGGGAAAAATTCACGAACCAACTGCTTGGCAGTGGTTACGGCAGTGTAATCTGGGACTGGATATGCTTCTGTCCATCTGGATAGGGCACATACAACTACGAGGACATACTTGAATCCTCGGCATCTGTCCATCTGGATATAATCCATCTGGAGGACTTCAAAAGGATGGTCAGGAGGATGGAATCCACCTCGTTCCACGGGAATGCCCTTGCCTGGATTGAACTGACAACAGATCATGCAGGTACGTACTTTCTGTTTTGCTGCTGCTCGTAAATGCTTGTTGAACCAGAGGTTCTGTAAACTGTCAAACATGGCTTTCTCTCCTAAATGTGCTGGACTATGTGCTGTGTTAATGATAACTTGAACCATAGAGTCGGGGAGAAACCATGTGGTCTTTCCCTTCGTCATCCATCCCTGTTCTGTCTGGACCCCTCCTTGTTCAGTCCATTTCTTGATTTCGCCTGGAGTAGCATGTGTCTGTATATCGATTACATCTTGTGTGGGATCCCTGACTGTCATGCAATGTGTCAGTGAAGTCACGTCAGTCTTTGTCATATCAGTCGTATGAGTATGAGTCTGAGCTGTATGTTTCGCTGTCCGATCTGCCAGGTCGTTACCCTGGGAAATAGTGTCTGTGACTTTAGTATGTGCTTTGCACTTCATGATGGCTATGGTTGTAGGCAAATGTATTGCTTCTAACGGAGCTTGAATGAGGGGACCATGCTGGATCTTGGCTCCGTGAGAGGTCAAGAAACCTCTCTCTTGCCAGAGGACACCGAAGTCGTGTACGGCTCCAAATGCATAACGTGAATCTGTGTATATGTTTACTTTAAGGTTCTTGGCTCGTATACAGGCTTGGGTCAGAGCAATGAACTCTGCTGTTTGAGCTGACAGGGTGTCAATGCGATGTGCTTCTATGACTTCAGTTCCAGTGGTCACTGCATATGCGGCCACTAACTCTCCTGTGCTTGTTCTCATACATGAACCATCCACATAAAGGTCTGGATCGGGTAATGCAACATCTGTCAAGTCTTGTCTGGGTTTCGTGATTGTGTTAATTATTTCTACGCAGTCATGTGCAGTAGGGTCTGTTGTGCTTGACGGTAAAAGTGTAGCAGGATTTAGTGTATTGCAGCGTCTGATCTCTATGTGTGGTTGAAACAATGTCAATTCATAACCTGTCAGTCGTGCTATAGTCAAATGCTGAGTCTGTGTCCTATTTAGGAGAACTTCCACGGAGTGTGGAACCTGCACTGTCAGTTGGTGTCCTAATGCTATGGAATCACTTTGTCTTATTGCTAGAGCTGTTGCTGCAACTGATTTTAAGCACGCAGGCAAAGCCTGGGCTACTGGATCTAATGTACTCGAAAAATAAGCACACGGTCTGTGTCTGTCTGCCTGAACCTGAGTGAGAACCGATAACGCTGTGCCATCGCGTTCTGTGACAAAAAGTGTAAAATGTTTGCTGTAACATGGTGTTGCTAAAACAGGTGCTTGACATAAGGCTTTCTTTAATTCGTCAAAAGCTTGTGTATGTTCCTGAGTCCAAGGGAGGACAGTCGAAGACGCTGCCTCCTGTGTTGTCAACTGTATGAGTGGCTTAGCTAGATATGCGTATTGAGGAATCCATTGTCTGCAGTAAGAAGTGAGTCCAATAAAGGCTCGTACTTCCTTCTGTGTCTTGGGTTGTGGAAGATGTGCAATTAACTGGATACGATCAGGTGTTAGCTGCCTACCCCACTTGGACAGCAAGTGCCCAAGGTATACCACTTGCTGGGCACAGAATTGCAGCTTCGTAGGAGACACTTTGTGTCCCTTGTCTGCCAGAAAATATAGGACTGTCAGTGATGCATGTTCACATTCTTGTTCACTTCGGGCGGTGATCAATAGATCATCGACGTACTGGAGTAGGGCAGTGTTAGTAGGCATGTGAATACTGTCAAGTTGTCGTTTCAATGCTTGACTATAGATGCTAGGGCTTTCTGTGAATCCTTGAGGGGCGCGTGCAAATTTGAAGCTACGGCCATTTAAACAGAATCCGAAAAGGTACTGGCTTTCCGGATCAATGGGGACACTAAAGAAGGCGTTCTTGAGATCGATTACAGTAAAGAACGTTGCCTCTGAATCAATAGCTGTCAATAATGACGAAATGTCTGGGACCACTGGGTACTGTGGTACAATACATTTATTTAATTCTCGAAGATCAATCACCAACCGATAGACTGGAGGTGCATTCGGGTCAGTACGTTTAAGAATCGGAATGATAGGGGAATTACAAACATTCGAGTCGGTTTCTACAACCACTCCTTGTGCAATGAGCTCGTCAATGATTTTCAGTAAAGCCACTACAGCATCAGGTGGTAACTTGTATTGTCGGATTCGGGGAAGTACAACTCCTGGCTTGAGTGTAACACGGTATGGTGTAATGTGCATACAACCTACATCAGTTGGGCCTTGTGCCCACAAATGTGCAGGAACACTCTGTAACCTGGGATCAAAATCTCTCAACACATAATGACCCTTAAAGTCACGTAGGAACAACCTCACTCCTTCCGGAGAACAACAAATTACAGCTCCTAGAGCTTTCAGCGTTTTAATACCAAGCAAGTTTTCTGGACATGATTTCGTAAGTAACAAATCTGTAGTACGGGACAATGGACCAACTGCAAGGGGAACTGGTTTCGATACTTCATTAACAATAGGTTTTCCTGAAAATCCAAGGGAAACATTCTGTGAGCCTGAGAGGGGTGCCCCTGGAACCTCGTCATGACTAATGGTAGTCCTGCTTGCCCCTGTATCAATCAAAATTTTTCTATCCTTTCCTAATACCTGACTATGTACATAAGGACCCTCTTGATCCACAGGAACCTCAATAAGAGGCAAGCCAACCTCCCTCTCTAGGCTGTTTTATGTATACTGCTGATAATCGGGGTAATCGGACTGTGCATACTGGTACATCTGCTGTGTGACATGTTGTGTTGCGGCAATGGGTTGGGGCTGTGGTACCGCTACGGTCTGTTGTGGAATCTGCATAGGCTGCACATTCTGCGGAATATGTTGCTGGACCTGATCCTGTCTAGGTGGACGCGGTCTTTCTTTCGTTTTACCTGTAGCTATATTGTGCTTCAGAACTGTACATTCATTTATATAGTGACCTGGCTGTTTACAATAGTTGCAGGTCCCTTTAACAGGAGCTGTCGGATTATTGGACTGTGTCGTACCCCTTTTCTGACCATCAGCTGGAACTGACTGAGCCACTAAAACTTTCATTTTCGTGTCTTTTATACGTCTCTGTTCATGATCATGTTCCTCTCTAATTCTGTTCTGGTGATACTGTAACATTTGTAACATTTGGGAAGGCGTATTTGCTTGCCATGTACTTTCAACTTTCAATACACGGTTCTTGACCTGGGGCAAGGAATTCTCGACTAATTTGGTCACAAAAAGGTGTGGGTATGACTCGCTACTTGTTTTCAGGCCACTATTAATAATAAAACATTTCTCGAATCTAGAATAAAAATCACTAGTGTCTTCGTCTTGTTTCTGCTTACAGGCTGAGATTGCATCCCAGTCCTCTTTTTTAACTGTCAATAATCTAGGCAAAACTTGTACTAATAATCCTGGTAATGCTTTAGTTTTGTCCCCGAGACCTAAACCTGGGGTACGTCCCTTGTCTTCGTCTTCTAATTCAGTCCAGACAATCTTTTTATCTCCCACATCCCATTCTTTCTCTTTCAGTTTTTCATAAATACCAGCCGGCAACAATACCTTTAACATTTTAAGAATGTCTGAATATGTGTAATCTCCCATCAGTAACATGTCTTTTAGTTCACGGTGGAACCCTGCAGGATCCTTATCGTGACTAGGTACTAGTTTCTTCATTTCCAATAATTCCATTTTGGTCAAAGGAGTGTATACGAATACGCGTTCAAACGTATTATCTGACTTTCGGATTGGATGTACTTCTCGTAAGGGATTCTGTCTGTCTAGGTGATATGGCTGTCTTACTGGGGGTGGGACAGGAACAAAATGTGGAGTCAGGAAAGTTCTGTATTTGTGACGCTGTTCTAAAATGGTATTAATCAAATCGGTACCTAGGCCTCTCCATCTTTTCAAAAGTAAGTCGTCTAATATATTATATAAGGGACCTGGATCAGAATGCTGATTTTCATACAGTGTAATGAGATGTTGGATCATGTACATACCAGTTAGTCGCTGTTCGTCTGGGGAAAGGCTCAAAAATGTCTGCGCTACTGAATCATCATTATATACGTTGTTATTATCGGCCCACTGTACTGCGGACCGTGCTAGTTCTTGTTCATGCATTGTATGAAGTTCGTTGTAACCTATTCTGTCTCTCAGTATTTTATCAGTATGTTGAAATACATGTTCAAGAGAACATTGTTCTGGAATGGGGGAAAGGAAACATTTCTTGTTTTCTAGACGAATGGGTCTGTCAAAAGGTCTGTCTAAAGGATACTGTTTAGAAAGCTTCGCTCTACCTACGTACGCTATTGTATCTTGATTCTCTACTGGACTCTCTATTTCTTCCTCCTCTGAGGAATCATTTTTGTCTGACTCGGCTGTCCTTTCAGCCTTCTGTCGGATATGCATTGCTACTATTTCTTTACGGATCTTTCTGGACATGGCATCTATACAATTCTGTTTATCATGTTTACAATCTGCAATATTCTGACTCCATTTTGTCAGTACCTCCATCTCTTCTTGAACAATACCTGGCCGATCTTGTTCCCTTATCAAACAATTAATCAAGAATCGTAATATTAACCCTTGTGTCTCAGCTTTCTGATATGCCATGGCCTCACAAATACATTCTGGTCTCTCCCCAGTTCTAATAAAATGATATATTTTGTCTAGATGGTCTGGCATTTCTGGTAATGTCATCAAATAATCTGTAACACGTCGTAGACGTAACGAGGCTAACATCATGTCCCCTTTCTTGCCAGGTACTGGATCATATCTACAATCTGTAATATACTGTCTAAGCTTTTCAGATGTGACCGCTTTCGGAGTACGCTGCGTTGCTAATTCTCTGATTGTCATTCGTTGTACTTGTGGCGGAGTGTGGAGGTGGCCTCTTACGGCACCTCCTGAAGCGGAAGCGTGGGCATAACCTGACTGAGTTGTAGCTGTTGAGGTCATGGCAGGTAGAAGAGGTACATGTAATGGGGGTGGACTCTGGGTTGCAGTTGTCGCAAAAGGATTATGAGGACCAATAGTAGGGGGAACAGTAGCAGGGGGGCCTGTAGTAGTAACAACAGCAGTAGGGGAAGTGACAACATGCACGGGAAGTTGGTGACGTGGAGGGGTCGTGGCTTGAACAGCCGAAGCAGGCTGTTGTACATTATTAACGGGTGGTACGGGTACATAGGTATATGCTGGAGCTACGCCATCTAAATAGGAAGAAAGGAATATGTCTGCTGCGGTCTGACGGAGCTTAGTCGGAACCAATGGTGGCGGTAGATTACTTGGCATTTCCGGAGTGGCCTTAGGTAGGCCTTCGGTCAGAAGAGGATACATGCCATTCATAAGTGCATTTCGTTGTCGATCTATTTGTTCTGCTTTAACTCGCTCACCTTCTTCTATCAGTTCTTTTTCTCGGTCTTTTTCTGAATCCTCCCTATGTTTTTCAGCTTTTCTGAATTCTTTCTCTGTTCTTCTATGCGATTCTTTACGCCACAATTCTATGGCATCTTTCTGAGATTGTCTGGCTTTCTTTTTCCACAATGCTTCTTCTACTCTCATGATGCACTCGGCATCCCATGTCCCTGTAACGGGCCATCTATGTTTCTCTTCTAGATCCTTTGTATAGTCCACCCATAAATCTAAGTACAGTATGGCATCTAAGCCATGCTTGTGGTACATAAAATGTCCTGGAGTGTCCCTAGGTGGGACGGGAACTGCTTCCTCGAGTATCCCTTTCCTAGTTCCTATCTGACGTAATTTTGAGAACAGAGGCATGATTACCTCTACCTGAACGCAAACACGATAAACACAGTAATAAAATGCATACAATCTTTCATACCACGACATTAAACACATTGAAACATTTCGAACAGATACTGTCTAGTACATCTAAAACAAAATACTGGAAAACCTCGAGAGAGAGATAATGCTAGAAGACTAGAATACTGAATCACTGAATTACTGAATTACTAGATGCACTGCTAAACAGTACAGATGCACTGCTAAAACATTACAGACCGGATCTGTGTACCCAAACCCGTCTTGACCGGACACAAATTAATGCACCCGTCTAGATGCGTCCCCTAGCAACGGTACTCACCGGGAAGCAAAAACGGAAGGCCTCGGAAACTCGACTGGACCGGACTGCTACGACGTCTGGTTACTGCTACGCACTACGCATGCGCCTCGACGCTTCGGAACAGGTGGGCCTCTGGACACCTCGGACACTGCTCTCTCGGCTGGGCTCTGGTCGGGATCCTCCGCACTCCTCACCGCCTCGTCTGGATGCTGAACCGCAGTCTCCGTCACCTCCGTGGGCCTGAGGGAGATACAGGAAAACCTGCAGATGCGCATAGGAGTCCGTCACGGCTGCGGTAGGGGGCAAGGCCTGCGACGCATCGCCGGCGCGTGGGGTGGGGGATGGGCCCCTGTTCGGGCGCCAAATTATGTGGTAAATAAAATTACCGTGCAATTTTTCCGTATAATGTATGACAGGTAAAATAATAGCTCAATCAAATAAGAGGCAGAGTCTGTGGTATCTGAGTCATACGGGCTTTAATAAAATGGCTCGAGCCATGGAAATCAGATCCATCAATGATATGCAATGATGGCAAAGATGTCCACGTTTTATTAACAGTACATAATATATATAGTAAAACTGTACAATGGTGATGGATACAGTAGGCGTGACAAGTGAAAGGAATAAGATAAGAACACATGTGCGTAGCAAAAAGGCGTGTACAAGGGTGTGCACGGAGGCGTGTGCTGGAAACGTCACAGAAAGTGTCATGAGTGGGTGGGTGCATAGAGGATTCTGCAGAGTCAGCAGAAACCTTTGACCTGGGTGCGCGCGCAATTAGTATGAGGTGTGATTGACGTGAAACTAGGGAAAGCTGGGGACTTGACTTTAGCACTAGTAGAGGAGACAGAAGTCTGGCATGTCAGATCGACCTGTTCCTATCCCATATCTAATATCTTGTGTTTGGAGGATATTATATCTGAAGTAAAAGGTCTCTCGGGCAGAGGCTATTCTATACTGAATGCATATGTGTCTAAGTGTAATGCGCGGGGCCATGGGCCTACCATGGTAACGGGAGCAATGAATTACATGAAGGAGACAGGAAGGCTTGGCCCTTTGCTCTGCAGCCGGGAATATGTTTACCTATATCACTAGACTGGAATGTGTTTTCGAGGAGGCTGAACTGATAACTTGAAGGCAAAATACTGTTTTGGCTGGCAGGGCAGGCTGAGCTAGGCACCGCTTCGCTTGGCAGGAAGTAAGGCAGAGGTCAGGGATGCATCTCCATGCTGCAGCTTTCAGAGGCAGAGACAGAAATGGTTCGAAGTCAGAAATCAGGGCCTAGCTCGGCAGAGCCAGGAAAACGTAAAAGTGTACCATGTAAAGACATTGGCATGGCATGTTTAGAGACTGAATTATCGATCCATTCATGGCGGATCTGGTAGAGGACATGTTAACGTTGGACGCAAATGCATTTGTGTCTTCATATTCGGTCATGGAAGGAAATTACATGTACTTTAAGCACGTACATGGAGACGTTGGGGTACACGTTACTGGACATACTTGACCATAAAAATTTCAATTACCTCACCCCGGTGCCACTTAACCTGCTGCACTACTGATAGCTTAGCTCCTGGTTTGCGGTATTTACATTTTTCAGCAGTATATTTCTCTGTGCTTAATGCTGGCATCTCGTTGCACCATGTGTTGTGTTTTGGTTTGCTGAAGGAAGGCTTAAATACATACAATTTAACAACAAAGTCAAATACCGCTGCCATCTTTACTACGTTCAAATACTGCTGACACACACGTGCCTAAATGGGCCGCTCAATACCCCCAACAACTTGACATACCACCAAAACAAACCTGCTTCTAACGTTGAGAATAAATACAGGTTTGCTGTAAAGTGCTTTGACGCTTCTTAGAAATAGGCCCACGTTTTATTAAATATCATAAAAGAGATTGTGAAGAAGAAAAGGCTGTGTGAGTTTTCAAATGGCCAGATAATGAAAATCTGTCTGCATCGATTTGTTTGCTCCTTCGCTGGTTTGCGAGTATTCGAGAAATCGCGCGCGCAGCCAGTGCTGGGAAAGCTGGATAATGGAAACATAGCTGGGATTTATTAAGCCCCGCTGGGAATTACCTAGGATAGAGGGCACGGTTGCACTACCTCGGAACAAAAAAATGCTCCAACCTGGCATCCATACATGCATCTGTCGCTTGCTCTAATGCCAGTTCATGGTATACATACAAACATCTGCTTCTGTGCACAAAGGGATACAGAGCGCTTGACAGGTCTGTGTTAGCAGGGTTCGCCATGCCAGTTCTTTATGCAAAAACCCCTAATGCTTCCCGTCATGCCATTAGAAGTGATACAATCAGCCCAGGCCCCATTAAGCCATCAGTGTCCACCTGTGATAAAGATGGCCATTTGTTTTCTTAAAGCCCACTTAATGTCTGCTTAACTCAATTTGTCAGGAAATGTAGAACAATTTCCTCACAGCCTGAAATTTGGTTCTGGTTCAAAGTCAAAAGGCCAGGTCTTGTCTTATTCAGATGCTGTAATAAACAACCTTCACGTCGAATTCTCCCCCAAAGTAGATTCTGTTTGCCCGATAATATCATTACCTGAAGTAGAACAAAACCATGTTTATTTGCGGTTTTATTATCTCATGAACTTTTGCATATTAAAAGCTTGTGTGGCTTGCTTATGTGATTACAATGATACAGTCTGGAATCCAGCCCGCCTCTTTGCTTTGGATAATAACAACCCAGAAAAGCGAGATTATGCCGATTATTATTTTCCAGAATCGTTGTGAAAATATAACATTTAAAGTGTGCATTACCTGTATAACTTTACAAACCGCTTTTGTTTCCAGAGGCACATGCCCAGGTAAAAGATAGAATCATAGATAGATAGATAGATCGATAGATAGATAGATAGCATTGTGAACAATACAGATCAATATACAGATACTGGCGGTTGTTATGCAAGTGGCCGATAGGCAGACATACACAGGCAGACAAATAGGCAGACATAAATATATGTAGACAGAGAGACAGACCGATGAGCAATAGATAGTTTGAATTTTGATAAAGCAGTTCAAAGACAGCGTTTAATGCCAACTCATTAAACAGAAGTGACATGAAGTTAAAGCAAGCTGTTAAAAATGTGCATGCAGCCTAATTGCGGCGATCGTTCTGTGCATGTAGACATATTTGTTTTTGTAAACAAATAATGTCCCTCTACGTCTTTTGCTTTGTTCAAGAAATTTGCAAAATGTCAATGATAGAATAAATTGAGGTTAAAACTCCAGACCTTGACTTGTAAAACTGCTGATTGAGAGCAGGAATCTAAACCTTGTTTGACGTGATACCAGCAGCGCTGTCTTCACTATCTGCTGGTACTTTTGAAAGTAGGGCTGTCTGTGACTTCTATGACCTCGCGTCAACATGACTGTGTCAACCCCACACTCAGTTGGCACACTCTCACAGTACTGCATCCTGATTCTATAATATGGAGTCAACAATTGGACCCTAGCTTTCTTTCTTGTGACAGCCTGAAATGCCTTAAACCGTAACCTGCAGCCAATGCACTGCATCCATCTTCTCGCTGAGCGGCCACTCTGACGTATGCAGGAAATAGTTGTGTCTGAAGCACCAGGTGCGCGAGCGCGAGGTTCCACAGCATCGACATGTAGGTGCTTAGGCATGCGGCACCGGAGCAGATGCAGCCGGCTGCTGTAATGAGCACAAGCCTCCATGTTGAGGTCGGATCCCCAAGTGCACGGAGCATGTAATGGACTGTGTGGCACCGTTAAGGAGAAGGGAAAAAACCCAGCTTAAGTGGTTGGAAAGTTAGGCCTACTCTGTAGCGCTGTGAGATTGTTGACATCTGCTGGGGTGGGAGAGCTCAGTAAGCAGGAAATGGGGTGTCACTCTGAGTGGTAGTTTACCATTATCCTGGCATCCTAATGAAGTGTCTGCGGTGCACAGAGCTTCTGGATGGCATCTTAACGCACGGCTAAGCAGAAGCACTTCTCTCCTTGTCACTGTCATCCATCTTTCTGCACCCTACTGCAGCCAATGGGATGGAACCATGCTACAATGTGCTACACACCGTTTAGAGTCTCGCATTGCATAATCAGCCCCCATCAAATATGTAAAAGAATTACTATTATTGGTTATGTCTCTAAAACTCTGGCACCTGGAGTTTTGCACATTAAGTTCAACTTTTCTAAGTGTCATGTTCCCCATTAATTCTTCAAATATTATTGTTACATGTGATTTAGGGACGTAGCGAATCTTGTCTTTCAAATTGCTAATGGATTCTGGGATTTCTATGCATATTCATTGCATTCTCTCCTCAATATCACATTTAGTAAATTCATCCGATTTAAAACAAGGTCGGGAAGGGTGGCAACCAAAACAATAACAAGTCAGGTCCTGGGCCGGCAGCCAATCACAGAGCGGCCCGGGGAATGACGTCACAGGGGTGTCCCGGGCCGGCAGCCAATCAAAGTATGTTTGGATGCTTATCTGTAATTTATGAAAAGTAAGGTTTTTTTATGTGATTCTCTAAGATACGATAAAGCGATTAAATAGTTCAATTTATGTACGAATGTTAATTAGGTGACAAAGTTTGGAGCTCTGAGGTTCTGTAAAAATACTGTGGTGTTTTTAAAAAAAAGAATGGAATATATAAAGATGTATCTTATTGTATGTACTGTTTTTTTTATATATTTCAGATATTCTATATTGTTGTGGGATTCATACATTTTATCCTGAAGAAGGTGTTAGCTTTAATATATGCCCACCGAAACGCGTTTATGCAATTTCTGAGTAGCGATACGCTAAGTCCGTGAAGCAACGACTCTAACCAAGATAGTAATACATGTGCTAGAGCTGGATTTTGGTTTGTACTATTGTATCTACCTCAATTTAATAGGAATTATATCTTCCTTTTTTTTGTCTCCCACTGATGTATAATTTTGTGTACTATTGTTTTATTTTTATCAAATTGTACTGTGTAGTATGTTTTTAACTTGTATCTGAATAAATTGTATACTTTTTATGAAGCCATTATAATTTTTATATTTTCCTCTTTGCTCCTCTTTGAAGTGAATGGAGTGTATGTGAATGTGTATTTTGTAGAATATTTACCCAAAGGGGAAATCTCGCTTTGGCAGTGGGAAAGATACTACATCCTCTGAAGAACTACATGAAACAATACTCCCACTTGAAATCCAAACCGATGGACACAAACCTTTATCATACAAAAAACTGTTGTTTTTATCTGCTGCGAAATATTATTCTGTGGGCATTTCTTGCCCTTAAAACCCTTCCACAACGGTGATGGGTTATTGTCACTTTAGATATCCTTTGCACAAATCTGTTCTGTATTGTTGAAATCAAATGAATGATAATTTGATATGATGGAATGTCCCTAGTTGTTCATGAGGCGCTCCAGCATTGTGATTGTAAACTATGTTCTTTTGGATCACAAAGTAAGAAAAAATCATTGTGATGACTGATCCATCCTGTACATTCAGACTCATACGGTCTGCAAACATAGACTGACTTGATTTATAGCAGAGGCCGTTTTAGTATATGTTTAAATCAGTGACGTAACAATAGCCCCACAGCCCCTGTGGTACGGGGGGCCCGAGCTCCTAGGGGGACAGACCGCCCTTGGCCTGAGAGCTCCTGATTGGGTCCGGATGGTGGGGGCCCCCTCTTTTTACCTTGCAGGGGGGCCCCCCCTCAAGTTTTGTTACACCACTGGTTTAAATATGGGATAACCAGTGCACACCTTTGGTAAGTTTTTATCAGTCTGAATAGAACTGTCACAAACTCTGAGCACTGACACTTTATAAAGCCAACAATAAAAGGACGACCACGGTGCAGTGCGTCTTGGCAATTCTGCCTACTTATTGGCAATCATGTAAAGGTAGTCAAGCGCAGTCTATCTGGGCAGACCTCTGATCCCCCTCATTCTTTCTCCCCACCTGCAACCCAACCCACCCAGGATCCATATAATGGAGAGGAGAACATCCTGCTACTGCTAGCATAGGAAACTGGACTGAGAACAAAAACTATAAATTACTGATATAAAAAATGGAATTGGAGCACGAATCAGAGCTGCCAGCATACCACAAAGTAAACATTTCTCTCTCAGATTTCCTGATCCTTCACATCACCAAGCACTACAGGCCAGAGCCGCACCTCAGTGATCCTTGTGCGGGACATAGAAACACTTCCTACATAGGCTCAACGGAGAGACAACTCTCTTCCAACCACGCAGACCCCATGCAGGGTAGCGTGCTATCCGTGTGGATAAGTGCTTCAGCGACCCAGATAGGGACAGGAAGTGCTATACAAATGACACTATACCATATAATGTGTCCTCCACGGCCACAAAATTCCAGAGACCCTGGTTTTAGAGAAGCTGCCCGGCCAGAGTCACTTACTCAACCAGTGAGGGCTCTCTCCTAGCTCCACAACTGAATGTGGTAAGTATCAAATGGAGGGAGGATTGCCAGTGTGGTGTTTATCTGAGACAAGAAAATCTTGCCACAGAGAACCCCCTAAACCCCCCCCCCCCCTCCCGCCTGCAGGATTTCGTAAGCTTCAGGGACGGCTTTGTGCTGGTGCCCCTCCCTTACCTCCTCCTCAGATTCCCTCACTATCACACAGAAAAAGGGCCCCTCATCTCTCCATAGCCCTTCTCTCTCATACATTTCATTTTTTTTAAAGTGCTGGTAAAGTCTGGCTTTACTAATCAACTCAACTATCCACTTTAAATACAGATCTGTTCTTTGCAGCAGGCATATTAACCCTCTGTGCTACTTTATGGCAATTCGAAACTGCCACTAAACAAAACTCTGAATCCCTCTTTTTAGCAGGAACATTAATCACGAGTCATCTTGACATTTTTATTGCTGCCTGAAATCTGGCATAAGGAACTCCGCATCCACTGATTTTAATTCTTCAGGTCAACTGACCGCTCTATGGCCGACCCTAGCTACCTTTGTGCCAACTACACTGTACTCTGCTGGGGAGAAGGCCCTTTGCTGCCAGGGTATAGCCCGTTCAAAATCATAAACACATTTTTTAAATCGCAAACACCTCTCTTCACTTTTTACACCATCATCTAAAAATGCTTTCCTTTGTGCCAAATCGAGTCTTTTCCCTATATCTCTTTGCCAGCAGACATTTGAGCGAGAGTACATAGTAGCATGCAATGTACCCTTTTTTAAGCTGTGTTTAAGTTAGTGTTGCAGTTTTTCTTTCTGATTTATGTAAAAGTGCTAACAGTTCCGTCCGTACTTTGTGACATACACAGACCAACATAAAAACACTGCATATTCGCATCAGCCTGAACAGAAAAACATTGTCTCCTAAGATCTACTCGCTAATATGTAGTCTTATCCGGCAAAAGATATATATCAAAAGCGTAGGACGCGTGGGGGTCAATGCAGAGGCACAGGGTCAGAGCGGATTTGCATATCGCCATTGTCTAACCCAGGGTGGTGTGGAGTGCAAAAAAACGATGGATTAGGACCCAGATCTTTTGACTGGGTTGAATGTGTGACATTGATCCTCATTCGGTCCATCACCTGTTGTTTTTGCAAACTCGCTATAAGTGTACTGGGGATGCCCAGACGTGGGTCCCAGGCACTCCACACCACTGGAGTCAAGCTAGCCGGGCTGATGAGAGGTGTTACCTCAAAACCGGTCCGGTCCTCGGATGCTTGATTCCGTTCTGGGAAGGACATGGCTTTTGTAGTTCGGACTGGACTGTTCCCATGGGGCACAGGGTCAGAGCTGATTTGCATATCGCCATTGTCTAACCCAGGGTGGTGTGGAGTGCAAAAAAACGATGGATTAGGACCCAGATCTTTTGACTGGGTTGAATGTGTGACATTGATCCTCATTCGGTCCATCACCTGTTGTTTTTGCAAACTCGCTATAAGTGTACTGGGGATGCCCAGACGTGGGTCCCAGGCACTCCACACCACTGGAGTCAAGCTAGCCGGGCTGATGAGAGGTGTTACCTCGAAACCGGTCCGGTCCTCGGATGCTTGATTCCGTTCTGGGAAGGACATGGCTTTTGTAGTTCGGACTGGACTGTTCCCATGGGGCACAGGGTCAGAGCTGATTTGCATATCGCCATTGTCTAACCCTGGGTGGTGTGGAGTGCAAAAAAACGATGGATTAGGACCCAGATCTTTTGACTGGGTTGAATGTGTGACATTGATCCTCATTCGGTCCATCACCTGTTGTTTTTGCAAACTCGCTATAAGTGTACTGGGGATGGCCAGACGTGGGTCCCAGGCACTCCACACCACTGGAGTCAAGCTAGCCGGGCTGATGAGAGGTGTTACCTCGAAACCGGTCCGGTCCTCGGATGCTTGATTCCGTTCTGGGAAGGACATGGCTTTTGTAGTTCGGACTACTGTTCCCATGGGGCACAGGGTCAGAGCGGATTTGCATATCGCCATTGTCTAACCCAGGGTGGTGTGGAGTGCAAAAAAACGATGGATTAGGACCCAGATCTTTTGACTGGGTTGAATGTGTGACATTGATCCTCATTCGGTCCATCACCTGTTGTTTTTGCAAACTCGCAATCATAGCCCAGCAGCAAATGCAGTGAAGACAGCATGCAGTGATGCACAACAGCCCAGAGGCTACGCATTGTGTTCGGTGATATCCTTACTGAATTAGCCCGACACAGTGATGCATATCAAAATATAAATAGCAGCAACAATATTAGAACACGATATGAAACATGCTATGTCGGGAACCGAACCCTGCTATGCAAAGCGCCGGAGCACATCGTCCCAGACCCCGAGGCTACGGGAGGGGGGCGGGAACGGGGACACGAACAAGGGGGGGGGGGGGCAGGAACGGGAAGACGGACAGCGGGAGGGGGGTGCAGGAACACACGGAAAGCACTCACCTGGACCTGGACTTCATCCGTTGGCGGTCGGCCGCGGAATGGCAAAAACAAACCTGGACAACAACAAAAAATAAACCCCGCCCACGGCCGCGATGACGACATCGCAGAGGCGGAGAGGAAAAAAAATCTCGGGAACGCCCACGAATCTGGTCCGGCCATGACGGACAGATCTCTGTTCCAATGGCTAGCCTCCATTTATGGAGCTAGCCAATGGAACAGAGGGCGTATTCCAAAGCCACATATTATTCTCATTAGGTTTTCACCTTCGTGAAAAGCCTGCTGCGCAGGCTTTCACTTAGGCGAAACCTAAAAAGTACTGCACAAGATTCCGTGGAGTTCCACAAGCATCAGAATTCTGGTTTGTTGCGTTGCTCACATAGTTATTTTAACACCAGGAGCTTGTCCCGCGCTATAAAACCTGCGCAAATTGCACCACGCGGCGGGCCAGACGGTGTTACTTCTTTCTACCACTCAAATTGATTTTCTACCCAAGCGGCAGCTTTCGCAATGCGAGCAGTAACTTTCTCAAGGCAAGGGGTAGGGACCTGCCGCGACCACTCAATAGGAGAAATCTTACTAAGAGGCGGTCTAGCACTTGCATTCACCAACTTAACTTTGGCAAGCCGCACGCGAGAAAATTCTGCCACTCAGCAGTTGCTAGAGTTTTTGCCGAACTCATGGGTAAAACTCTGCGACCTCCTTACCTGTGCACCTCAAGGGACCCCACTGGTAAACCTGAACGCCGATCATGACTAAATTATGTTATATGGACACAGAGGCTACGTTGAATAAAAATAAATTAGGCTTAAAGGTGAGGGATAGACAAAAAGTGCCTGAATTAATGTTTGCTTAGAAGGGTGCAGTGGCCCCAGTGAAGAAAGTTGTTTTAGGACCTGAACAGACAGGTAACTAAGTCAAATTCCAAACTTTGGAGGATCTGTTTATGTGAGCCACACTGAGTATAGCCCCCCTTCTTAAGCAGTTCAAAGTGGCCTTGTTTTCCGCCACCATGTCATGTTTCCACAGTCACCCATTTTGCACAAGTTCACAGCTCAAATCCAAAGAGATTTGTCCAATATATGGAGGGCTAGAACCTTCTCCAGAGAATTTAAAAACGACATTCTTTCACCCAATGTTGAATTCAGATCTGATATTCACCTCCATTCACTTTTTCAATGCTTTTGATCTTAGTTTTTCTGTACCTCAGTATCAGATCAGCCCAATTCCCAGTGATTGATACAATTACTAGGTACATCTATTGGTCCCTGCTTCACTCTCATGTCCAGGGTTCTGGTCGTCTCATTGATACTTAGACATGCTGAGTTTTCAGATATGTGCTGTTATGATGTGTATTTACTTGGAATTTCTCCTCTGGCTCCACGCTAGAATGTTAGACTGACGGCACTCGAGGTTTGTCAGTTGCAGCTGATTTCCTGAGGTGGTCGGACGTCAGGTGGTGCTTTTAACTAAATACTTTCTTCAAGTTATCTCTCCTGTGTTTACTTGGGCGATTCACCTCAACATTTTGGTAACGATCTTCTCTGAAAAAATTGGATCCAGGAAGCACAACCTGGAAGTGTTTGCAGTCCGTTATCTGCACTGTGCCTGTTTTCTACTGAAAATGTGAACTTTTTCTTCATCCCAGTATGTGTTCGTGTGTGCGGCATCCAGGCACGGAGGTGCTGTTCCTTGCTGTGTAGAGAAAAGTCAGCTCTGTGATTGTGGTGACAGTTGGACCTCGCGCAAGAGCTTGCGGTGGAACTCCAATCACCCGTCCCTGACGTCTGGAGGCATTGTCATTGGAGCGCATCGTCATTGGAGCTCACAGTAACGGCGTGCATATGTCATTTCGTTACGCCATCTAAGGGCCTCCATCTTTGATTAACTCAAGCTCTATGATTGTTATGCCTACGCATTCATGCTGCGTCATTCACGGCCTCCATATTGGATGTGATCATGTACGCTCATGTCTCCGAGGCTTCTCGCACGTAAGGCTGTGTTCATGCCTGTTAGTAACCGGTGATCGGCACACCTAACACAAGGTATTATATTTTTTCTATTTTAATCTTTGGCAAACACGGACATGGGGATTTGCACACCTTGACATTAACGATTTTGGAAGTTTAAAGCTGGTAAAACGAACATTCACGTACTACTTGCATTTCTCCAGGTTTATTTATATATCCGGTTGTAATAAGTCCAATGGGCTACAGGTGTACTTTAAAGATGTATGCTTTATTGATACGTTTCTTTGATGGAGGTAAGTATCAAGCATAAGTAATACAGGAAAGTAAGCCCAAAGGTGGAGCCCCACCAGGAGCAGCCTCCTTGCCGCTCAGCCCATCCTCTCAACTGCCACTCCACACACAGGCATACCAGCATTCCATTCACTCATCACACATACCAACATTCCAAGCACACTCACACTGGCTGAGCAGCAAGGCAGATAACTAGGAAAGGTACAATACCAGTAAATACTAGCATACTACATACCTTCCCCCTTATAAACAACAACAAAAGAATTATGTATGTCGAAAGCATAAAACATCAGAACATCAGTAAACATAGGAAAAATAATGCATTACATAAATGAACTTCCCTTTTTTTTTTTACGGAGAAAAAAATTGCAAATGCAAGACGTTAGATAAATACAATCAAAGACACAACTCGCAAGAAATGTTTGAGGGAGAAACAGAATAAATCAAGAAAATGCAAAAATAAGAAGGAGAATGTGGAAAATAAGTAGCAAGACTAAAATAAATCAAGAACTTGAGATCAGAGTTACCATCAAGACAAACCAGTTGGCCAGACTAGGAAGCAGATGACAAACAGTGAACATCAACTAATGAAGAAAATAGTAAAACAATAAAAAGAACAAGAAAAAGTACTCCCACATACAAAATCCAAGAAAGAGAGACTAGAGATAATGACAAGAAATGAGGATTACACCCAGTTGAATTTTAAAAATATTCCAACAAGACAGAAGATAAGTGTGAAATCACGCACGCACCTAAGTGAGAAAGTGAAAAACACACACCCTGTCAGAAACTTATAAAAGTATATTCTACACACAGTGAATTAAACAATCCAGCACTAAACTAAAAAACTAGTAGAACCACTCTAGGTGATATTTCAATATCACATAGCATATAAGCTATAAAAATGTAGACATAAAGTAAGATATCCCCGTGGAATATCGCATAGCTTGTAGGCCATCTAAACTTATGTATGCATACCTTCCAGTGACATATCCACGCAACAGTGGAATAACACATATAGCCAGTAGGCTATTAAAAACATATACTTTAAACCATGGCACTGCCCTAACCAAACTTGCCAATATATGGTGCAAGGAAATCATTTAAAATAAAATAGGTGACCAGTCCACTTAACAGTTTAAGGCCTCATAGCCAAGAAGCTATTACAATGCATATTTAGTATCCTTACTAAAACCTGTGAGGAAAATGTTGTAAGGAAATAATTTTTTTTTTTTTAAATAGGTGACAAATCCACTTGACGGTGGCATGTCACATAGCCAGGAGGCTATTACAATGCATAACTAAAGGAAATCCTTTAAAATAGAATAGGTGACAAATCCACTTGACAGTGGAATGTCACATAGCCATGAAGCTATTACCAAACCAAACATTTAACCAATCTACGCACATTAAATGTGTATTAAATATGCATAACTGCACAGGTGGAAACAAAAAATAATTAATGTTGCCCCCGTAACTCTAAATATAAACAGTAACAAAATTCTACTTACAAATATTTATATAAAGGAATGAATGCAAACCATTACATTACATTTAAAAAGATGTGCATTATGACTGTAGATTACATAAAATACATTCAAAAAGAAAATCTGTAAAGAAAATTACAATCCTGTGAAAATAAATGCTCGTTAGAAATACAACTAGGCAAATAATTAACATGCCCCGAAGACGGCGCTCTATCCATATTATAAAGCACAAGTGATAGTCACTATATAGATTGCAGTCACTTAGTAGAACGTTTTTAAATAAACATATTCTTGACTGCACTGCATAGAAGACGGAATAACCTGATGATTTATTACCAGTCCGAAAGTACTTTCTTCAGTTTTGCCGCTTTTTCCTTTCAAAGTTCCACACTTGCTTACTTCATTCACTGGCTACCTTGTGAAGGAAACTTGTAACGCAGTCGTGTCTAACGATCGAATGACACATCATGCCAGAAAAATTCAAGGTAGACTCACCGAAAGTTCTGTAAACGGTGACCTCAACATCGAGGCTATTGTATAGGAAAATGAACACTTACTCTTCTAAACGTCAGAGAAGTGTTGACAAATATGCTGGCAAATGACGTAAAGAAGGGACAGGGTGACTCCAGAGAAGACATCATGCCTGAAACCGCAAGATGGCGGTACGTAACGTTGCGTCCTCCCGGATAGCTCTAGGCACGTAGAAGCTTGCAGGCATCCAGAGAAGGCAATGTAGAAAGATAGACGTCACAAAGACATGAAGGCAGCATGACGACAAGAAGCACACGCAGGATCTAAATGCACGTGCAGGTAAATGAACTGACAATCGTATCTGCCGGAGACTTAGAAAACTCTGAAGTGCTAATAAATAGTCTCCAGTAGGTGGTAGCAAACCATTCAACGGAATATGCCCTTCAGCTTGGATCATGGGGTTCTCGATCAGCCCCTCTGTCATAATAAAGCTTGAAACAGATCAAGTTCACTTTCAAGGGTTTTAACTCACAAACGCTGACCATGGGCTTCGGTTCTGGTTTTCTCCATTCTTTTATTTTCAGGTCTGGTTACCAATTTTTCTTCCCCTATTCACGATTCAGTTGTGATATTTTAGGGACTGGGACATCTCAGATGCCAGGCAACAGGCAGCCAGGTAATACCGTTATCGATAAGCAGTGGCACACTTCAATTGTGTGCAGCAAAAAGCAAGGCCGCAGGCTGTAGCCACTTAAATATCAGAAACAGCTGCAAATAGGAACAGCAAATAGAAACTGGCACCTTACCGTTGTGGGCGACCAATGGAAGTCACTGGTGGGGCTCTTGTCGGGGTGCTAGTAATCTTGGGTTGCTATTTTAAAACGTCTTTTACCTTGCTTGATGATCTTCATCTTCAAATTACATGGGGTTACTTGAGGTGCAGGTTCTTTCCCAGTGGTACAATAACAGTAAATACTAGCATACTACACCAGTAAAGTTGTACTTTTATAGGCAAAATTTGTGCAGGCAGATTGATGGTGACTTCCACACCAATACTTACTAGTAGTTTGGTGCAGATACACTCACGGTGATTTGTACACCTGGAAGTACTTTTATATTCTTTACAACACAGCAATAATTGTTTCTTTGTATATTACATCGGTACAAAGCATTATATCATAAATATGGAAGTACAATCCAATGTCATTATGCCGCCTAGGTTTCTTCCTCATCCAGGCACACCCATCATAGTCTGGGAGGATTGGGTGGAAATTACATTATTGCCTTAGATGGTCACAGTTTTTCACCTGTGAGAAAGAAAGCTTTATTACTTTTTGCCCTTGGCAGTGAATGTCAACGTATTTTCAAGTACCTGCCTGTGGCCATGGGTCCCAATGGTCAACCAATGGATGATGTGTATGGAGAGGCCATCAAGAGACTAGCATCTAGGCTTTCCAAAGAATCCAATCTCGTTATGGCTAGATATAAATTCTACACACAACCTCAATCTGACAATGAATCTATCGACAATTTCAATGCAAGATTGTGCAAACTTTCAGTGAAGTGTCGTTTTAGGGTAATGACTGAAGAACTAATTTGTGATCAGTTAATTGTTCAGTGTCGTGAAATGAAAATTCAAGAAAGATTGTGGGCTGCAAAAGACCCCTCTTTGAAAGAAGCTGTGGAGATGGCCAAAGTAAATGAAGAATCTCAGAAGTGTATTAAGGAGTTGGGGAAGGACAGAAGGATGAATGATGTAGCCAGTCTTGATACTAGTTTTAAAGATGATGATACTGAGAATAATGCTATTTCAAAGAAAGAAATCTAAGAGTATTTCCTCTTTTAGTTCATCTACTAAGGGTAAAGGGAGAGAATGCTTGCGGTGTGGAAGTCAATATCACTTAGCCAATGTCAAGAAGTGTTTTGCCATTGACAAAGTGTGCAAGAAATGTGGTTGTAAAGAACATTATGCACTGGTATATAGATGAGGTTATGGTAATGACAAATACAAACCCAAAGTAAATGTGGTACAATTGGGTTCTGAAGTTAGGAAAAGTAGAAATAGAAGAATAGTAGTTAAAGAAACTCTTGAGAGCACTATTTCACACGTATGTGATGACCCGAAGAGACTGACCAGGCCTAAGGCTGTGTTTGACGTTTGCGGTCAAGAAGTTAGTCTCATAGTTGATTCAGGATCAATGTTCACGATTATTCCAGAAGCATGGTTTGGTCATTATGGGGAAATGTTTTGTAATATGGTAAAGACAAAAACCCTGTAGGTTACCAAGGTCAAACCATCGACATTCTGAGATACATGTTTGGTGCCATTTGTTTTGGTACCAGGAGTACTGAGGGCAAAGTTTATATTGCAAGAAAAGGTCCTCCTATTCTTGGTTGGATGCCCCAGTATGACCTGCATATTGTTATAGATCCTAGGTCTCCAAATTTAGTTATGGAGGCGGATGATGGAGTGCAGACTGAAGATATACTACATGAGGCACGCAAAGTATTTGAAGATAGGTTAGGATGTGTTAAAGGTTACTCTCACAAAATCATACTGAAACGTGATGCTTGCCCTGTTCAGCATAAACTTAGGAGAGCACCGTTATAAGTTAGACATGGGCTCAAAGAACTGCACAAAGACATGTTGAAAGGAGGAGTTATTGAGCCAGTTGAAGCGTCTTTGTGGATTTCTCCAGTCGTCATAATTCAGAAAGCTGATGGCCATTTGAGATTCTACATAGACTTGAGATCCCTCAACAGAGATATTGTCACGGACACGATCCCATTTCCTAATATTAGTGAGTTGTTACAGACTACAGGTGGTGGTAAGTACTTTTTAAAGATCGATTTGAGAAGTGCTTAACATCAGATCAGACTGCTTCCTGAACCCAAATCTCTAACTGCCTTCATCACCACGGAGGGCACCTTCCAATTCACTCGCTCGCCATTCGGTCTAGAGTCGGCAGCGAGTGTTTTTTCAGAGAATGATGAACAGCATCTTTGAAGACGCGAGTAGTGTAGTTTATTTTCAGGAGGATATATTGATTTCTGGTAAAACAGTGGAGCAACACAATGCTGTTTTGAGACAGGTTTTGTGGAAATTGGAGGAGATGGGTATGATGGTAATCAAAGACAAGTGTACATTTTTAACAAAACAGGTAGAATATCTGGGATATACCATTTCCAGTGGAGGCATTGCTTCTAAACGTAATCTTTTGGAAGCAATACAACTTGCACCCTGTCCTAAGGGTAAAGATCAGCTAAGGTCCTTTTTAGGGCTAGCTAAATATTATTCTAAAATTGTTAAGGGGGTTGCTAACCTAACTAAATCTTCTGAATCTGTCTTCTTCGGAAGAGCAGCAAATACATCTGGGGAGAAAAACAACAAAAGTCTTTCGAAAAGGTTAAGAGTGCAATTTGTAATGCTGGTACTTTGGCCTCATTTAGAATGATGTGTAAATCTTTTCTCACTGTTGATGCCAGCATAACTGGTATTGGTGTGGTGCTTTCCCAATTTCAAAATGGTACTGAAAAAACAATAGCCTTCGGATCTCCTACTCTCACACAGGCTGAAAAGAATTATTCAGTATTCGAACGGGAAGCTTTGGCTGCTGCGCGGGGCACAAAGTACTTCAGAGTGTATTTGTGGGTTTACCAGATTTGTATTGAGAACTGATCAAACTTGTATCTGCTGGTGGTACTGGAAAAGGGTCTGCACATTTGGCCAGGTTTGCAGCCAGATTACAGGAATATTTGTATGATGTGGAATTCATTCAGGGCTGGAAAAACTCTTAGGCGGTTTGCTTATCTTGCATGTCAGTGGATTAGAAATATGTTGATAAGAATGTTGTGAAGAGGCTTGAGTCTGAAGAAACTGTAGCCCCTGTTTGTGATGTACATGACTGTAATCTTGGTGCATTTTCCAGGTTGCAGTGGGAGGACGGTATGCGGTCCGACACCACTCATAAGGAGGTGATTGATATGATTAAGTTGGGTGCACGTAGAGAGTATGGTGTCTGTGTCTGCTAGACCTTTTTGTAAAATCATTGATGAGCTGTCCTTGAGTGGTTCGGATGTGGTTATGAGAGGGGATCATTTTGTTCCACCTGTTAAATTAAGATTTCATATTTTCAGACTTGCTCACGAAGGACATCTGGGTCAAGGTAGAACTATCAGCACCGGAGTCAAGGAAGACTTCTGGTGGCCTGGGATGGATGACCAAATTAGAGGGTAGGTGGCAGAATGCGGTCTATGCAAGGAGAGTGAGAAGAGATTGAGGGTCAGTAGTCAGAGCAGTATGGGGCAGATTAGTGATCCTGGCAGGCCATGGAGCACAATCTGTCTGGATTTCATAGTTCCACTTTCCGATTTGACTGCCGATATGCGGTTTGCTGCGGTGATTGTGGATGTTCATTCCAGGTGGTTAATTGCTAAATTTTTGTGAGACATCACCACTTCTCCCACCATCAAGGTTTTGTAGAAGATTTTCTTGGAGGAAGGAGTACCACATACTTTGCTTACATACAATTAGACACAGTTGGTGTCTTGTGAGATGCGTTGTTTTTTCGAGAAATGTGGAGTTAAGCATTTGTGTACTTCTCTTTATAACCCCATGAGTAATGGTATGGTTGAATGGGCAAACAGATTGGTAAAAGGGACTATTCATTGGCATTATCTAGTGGTCAGTCTCCTAGTCCGCTATTGGAGGAAATGTGGGCTTATCGTTCAACTGTTCACAGTGTCAC
This sequence comes from Lissotriton vulgaris, assembly GCF_964263255.1. Classification (NCBI taxonomy): domain Eukaryota; kingdom Metazoa; phylum Chordata; class Amphibia; order Caudata; family Salamandridae; genus Lissotriton; species Lissotriton vulgaris. The sequence continues at coordinate 1,940,645,515 of NC_141693.1, forward strand.
TCCCAAATATCATTTTGTACTTATGAGAGGGCATTTGCCTGGTTCTAGGTTAGTTCCCTCTTGGGTAAAATATTGTATTGTTGGTGGTGGTGAGCAGGTTCACAAGGAGGTTTCTTCCAAGTTCAAGGTTGGAGACTGGGTCAAGGTGAGGTCTGGCAGGTTGAGAGCTGGTTTGCCAAAGTTTACAGGACCTTTTCGTGTTACCCTTGGTAGAATTTTTTGTGGTCATTGTAGGAGGTGACAGATGGAATTTCCATAAAGTGGCGTTGAATCAGAGAGGTGGCACGTGCCCAGGACAAGGTCATGATGATGCAGGTGGTTCTGGAGCCATGTTCATGCCGGATCTTGTTGATTCTTCAAATTCACAAAGAAATTATTCCAGTGATGTGTTTGAATCTTCGTTGAATGAGCCTGGTGATAGTTTACATTCCGCAAGTGGTTCTGTGGTAAAGGGTGATGTGGGGGTTAGAGTTCGAAGATCACCTTCTTATTTACATGACTATGTTAGAATGTAATGTTATTTTCTTATTTATTTATTTACAGGACTAAGTTAGAATGTATTGTGTTCTTATTATCCTCTTTTTTACAGGATTGCGTTAGAATTTTATTTGTTTTTTTTTGTTCTCATGCTCTTTTTTTCTCTTATATTGTTGTTGTTTCCTTGCAAAGGAGAAGGATGTGTAATGATGTGTGTTATATTGGCATCTTTTGGCGTGTTTCCCCTGAGTTTTTGCTTTCTGCCCAGCCACGTTTTGACTCTTTTTTTGCTGGTATAAAGTTCTGCGTGCTTTTCGGACTGCTGATCAGTGGTAAAGCGCTGGTGCTCCTGTGGTAAATTGTCTTAATGTGTGACTTACTTGTCAGTCCCCAGTAACGAGCACTGCGGGTGCTAGGGCTTGTGAGTTCACCGCTACTCGTGGGCCTGCAGCCCGGATTGGGCCACCCACGTACCTAGCCCAAGAAAGGTATAAAAGTGAAGGAAGTTTGGTAGATCTGAACTCAGAGTCTAAAGACGCAGCCTTTAACGAGGGTTTTCATTCTGAGTTCATAAAGGCCACTTTTAGAAAGTGGGTATTATTTAGCTCGGTCATCCCGTGTGCCTCTGCTGGAATGCGGATTGCCTGTCTGGTTTTTGGACGACAGATGGCTAGGGAGCAGGGTGGCTCCCGATAGTCTAGGTAGGTCAGGAAAGGGCTAAATAGACCTGGGTTACGATGGGGAAAGAGGGAGGAGATTTCCTGGCACCTCAAAGGGCCTGGTCTGCCTCTGACAAAGCTGTCTCCACCTCCTAGTTTAAAGAAAAGGGGTGACCCCGTGTCCCTCAGAACCTGGGTAATAAATGGTTTACAAGAACTTGGTTCTGTTGGGTAAAACAAAATAATTTAACCATGCTAATAATGCGGTTCGAGATTAACGCTCTCTGATAAGCACAGCTCTAGAGACTAAACACCAAAGTCATAAGATCAATTGGTTGTATTATTTATTTATAACAGAATTGCTTCATTCAATATTCACATACATAGCACAAATAGACTGCCAGAATCAATAGTAAAGAGTAATTCAGTGACGTTTGTGAAAAAGTGCTCAATAGGTGAATAATATATTCAGTGCAAATAAACTCCTATGTACAGATATATACACAATTGTTTTGATGATGGCCAGACTCTAGTTTGAAGCAGAGGGTTCCTTTTATCTGTCGGCATCCTGGTGGTACTGGACCTATGGATTGTGTCAACGTTTCGACCCTTATGTGCCCCAGTGGGTGGTCACGGCAGGTCTTTCTCAAGACAGAAAAGCGAAGAGGTTGGCAGTCTGAAATACATAATGAGCTGTGTATCGGGTCAACTGTTAGGGGGCGCAAGCCTGTCGCCCAAATGTGAAGGGAGCATGGATACTCACTTAGTGAAGGCCGGAAACCTCAGCCTATGTCAGGATTCTTGCTCTTGCCGATGCTTGTTGTTACAAATGTGCCAATGCTTGGTGTGCCAATGCTTGTTGTTACCAATGTGCCAATGCTTGTTGTTACTAATGCTTGTCAAAACGCCTTGCCAATGCTTGTTGCTGAATCCCTTTGCCAATACTTGTTGTTGAATCGTTTTGCCAATGCTTGTTCCCGCACATCCTGTTGGCATGATCTTCTTTGCCAGTGCTTGTTGCCTTGTGCCTCAGAAGTTCCTATTTCGAGTTTTGCTGCCGAGGTCTTTTTTCCCTCTGCAGCCTCCGTACTTCAGTTTGGGACTATAAAAGCGGCCACGCCCAAAACACCGCGCGGATTATTCCTTTCTGGTTCCTGTGATCGGAGGTCTCCTGCTTTTGGTCCGGTCTTCGCTTCCAACGCTGGAGGATTTCACTGGTGTGCCTAGCAGCCCTGTTTCCTGTTAAATGGTAGTAAACTACCACGAAAATCCGCTTGCAGAAAACGCAGGTAGGATTTAACCTATTTCTATTTGCCGGCTGGAGGAACTTTCAAGAGGCTCGTAGGAAGAAACGCGAGGGGCGTTTCCTTTGTTTGTTTTCTGGACTTGGTTATCGGACTTGGTTTCTGGACCTTTGCTCCTAGTAGTGAGCCTTCTAAACACTTCTTCTGCCTTTGTTGGTTCTTTTTAAAACCGCTTTATCGAAGGTCCTCGGTGGAGGGCTTAGGTCATTGATTCTGTTCGAAGTTCTTTTGGTCTAATCTTGGCTCTATTGTATTTGAAACGTTTGCAATGAACAAATGCTGTGAATTGAACAGTAGTTAGTTCTTGAGACCTATTCATACTGTTGTGAATCAATCTAAGGTTTATGAGAGGTGACCTAATTTGTGTGTACAACTGTGAGACAATTTCTATGCATTAAGTATTGAATAACACTTGTGCTAGTGTTGAAACTATTATGAGTCTTGACTAAACCTGTGATGCATGTTGATATTTTATATCTATGCCGATTTGCGCCAACTTGCTTACTGAATATTGCTTACTGAATATAAAGATTACATGGTGGAAAGTTACTCTTGTTTTCCTTCTATAGACAGTGTTATTTGTAAACGCCATAGCGCTTCAGCACATAGTAGGCTTCAGGGTAATGCTCCTGAGAAACTCTAGGGGGGCTTAAGAAACCAAGGCCCTGACAGAATAATCCGCCCACGAATTTTGTTTCTCCCGAGCAAAACCAAATGAATGCCACCATGGATGATCTGTGTGCAATGATTGGGAATTTACAAACTGAATTAACTGTTAGTAGAACTGAAACAGCAGCTTTAGCCAATAAAGTTATTCATTTGCAATCACGTTTGGACTCAGCACCATCTGCAGGTCAACATCAAACAAATGTATCAGGTTCATCGCCCACTGTTTCAGTTACTGTTCCTACTACTGTTCCGTTGGCCCAGCCTGAGAGGTTTAGTGGGGAACCGAACAAGTTCCAAACCTTTCTAACGCAGGTGCAGTTGCATTTCATGGTTAAACCAGCTTCATTCCCGAATCCTCAGTCACGAACCGCCTTTCTGATTTCCTTCTTGAGTGGTGACGCAGCTATGTGGGCGGTTCCCCTGGTTCAATCTGATGATCCAATATTATATAACTGGGTGCAGTTTAAACGAGAGTTTGAGAGGATTTTCGATAGACGAACAATAACAGGATCAGCCGATAGAGAACTATTAGAATTAAGACAGGGAAACAAGGAACTAGTACATTACCTTACCCAATTCAACCGTCTTATTGCAGAGACTGACTGGCCTGAAGCCAAGAGGGCAGCTCTTTATTACCAAGGGCTAAGAGATGAGCTGAAAGACCTTATTGCACCAATAGATCCTCAACCTCAAACATGTGCAGATCTTATTGCACTCAGTCTACGTCTGGACCATCGAGTTGCTGACCGCAAAGGAGATAGAAAAAGAACAGATGTCAGAATCTTTTCCAGAGCTAAGGATAGATCACTTCCCAGTGCCCAGGAATCTGCAGAGCCTATGGAAATAGGAAGTTTGAGGAAACCCTTAACTTCTGAAGAAAAAGAAAACCGGCGTAAGAATGGTCTATGTCTTTATTGTGGAAAGAAGGGACATTTCGTTAGAGAATGTTCACTCAAACCTAAGAACTCTTGGTCTCGAGACAGAAAGGAAATTAAGTCGGAAAACTAGAGAACTCGAAATTGGATCAGGAGACTTTTTCGAGTTGGCAATCCCCTCCTGAACAAACCATCGCAAACACCTTGCAGTTAACAGTGCCTCATCTCACTTTGAATGTTTCTTTTAGAATACCTAATCTAAACCAAATCTTGGTGGCAGCTATGATTGACTCTGGTGCCACCGGAAATTTCATAGATTCCAAGTTCATTGCAAAAACAAGTATACCCATTGTTGTGAAGGAGAAACCTGAAAAAGTCTACGCAGTCGACGGAACCCAATTAACTTCTGGAATGATCACTCACTGTACCTCTCCCATAGTAATGGTTTGTAATATGGGTTCCGAACAACACCAAGAAACAATATCTTTTGATGTAATTGATGCACCCCAATTCGGAGTTATCTTGGGCATCCCCTGGTTAACAATGCATAATCCTACTATCAATTGGACCGAACGTACAATTGACTTCACTTCCTCTTGGTGTAAACAGGGATGCTGTGGGGGACCGGTAAAAGACTCTAAGAACTCCCCAAGTTCCTTTCTACACACTGCATCTGCCCTTTATGTCTCCACAGCCGCTGAGCAAGACATAGTTCTTCCTCCCATCTATGAAGAGTATACAGATGTTTTCTGTGAACAAAAGGCAGAAACCCTACCACCACACAGAGACTATGATTGTGCCATAGATCTAGTGCCTGGGGCCAAGATACCCTGTAGTAGAATCTACGCCTTGACTGATCTAGAGAATAACCACCTTCGGGAATATCTTGATAAATTTTTGAAAAAAGGTTTCATCCGGCCCTCCAAGTCTCCCGCAGCTTCTCCGCTCTTTTTTGTACCTAAAAGCAATGGAGAATTGCGCATCTGTATCGATTACAGAGCACTTAATAACATCACAATCAAGAATAGATATCCTCTACCATTGATTCCGGTGCTTCTTGATCAAGTGCGCTCAGCCACAATTTTTACGAAGCTTGACTTGCGAGGCGCCTACCACTTGGTCCGTATTAGACCAGGTGATGAGTGGAAAACCGCCTTCCGAACTCGCTTTGGCTTGTTTGAGTATTGTGTAATGCCCAATGCCCTTTGGCTTATGCAACGCTCCGGCTGCCTTCCAATTTTTTATTAATGACGTCCTTCGGGACTTCTTAGATAGGTTCGTCATAGCCTATATTGACGACCTTTTAATTTTTTCATCTTCAACGGAGGAACACATTCGACATGTGAAGATCATCTTAAATACCTTAAGATCTCATGGTTTGTTCTGTAAGCTGTCTAAGTGTGAGTTCCATACCACCAAAGTTGAATTTCTTGGCTTTATTCTTTCTCCATCTGGAATTACTACAGTGATGGAAGCCCTGCGTGTGCCCGGTGAGCGGGGTTGGGAGTGTGTGTGCGCGTTTGTGTGTGTATGTAAGCGGGGGGGTGTGGGCGAGCTTGCATGTGCCTGCGTGTGTTGTACCTGTGTGTGTGCCTCAGGGGCGCAACTAGGTCTTAATTTCGGGGGGGGGGGCTAACATGGCAGATGAAGGGGCGTGGCTAATGTAAATCAATGGGGCGGAGCTAAAATGGTAGATAATCAGGATCGGTTAATGCTCAGGTCAAGCTGAGAAAAAAATGTGGTGAATTCTGCATTTGAAACTGGACAACAAACAAAGCACACATTTTTGTTAGCTTGATGCATTGCCCCCCAAAACCCATACTCACCCTGAATCTTAAAATTCCCCCGGCACACCAAAACACATACCCACGCTGAACCCTAAAATTAACCCCCTCACACCCTAAAACCCATACCCGCCCTGAAATCTATAATTACCCCTGGCACCCCAAAACCCATACCCATCCTATCCCTAAAATTTTCCCTCCCCGGCACCCCAAAACCCATACCCACCCCACACCCTAAAATTACCCCCTGGCACCCCAAAACCCAATACCACCCTGAACCCTAAAATCACCCCCCTGGAGCCCCAAAACCCATACCCGCCCTGAACCTTAAATTACCCCTGGCACCCCAGAAACCATACCCATGCTGAACCATAAATTCCCCCTTGCCCCCCAAAACCCAAACCCACCCTGAACCTTAAAATTACCCCAGGCACCCCAAAACCCATACCCATACCCATGCTGAACCATAAATTCCCATCTGGCACCCCATAACCCATACCCACCATGAACCCTAAAATAGCCCCCTGACATCCCAAACCCACACCTGCCCTAAACCCTAAAATTACCCCTGGCACTATAAAACACATACCCACACTGAACCCTAAAATTAATCCCATGGCACCCCAAAACCCACACCTACCCTGTACCTTAAAATTACCCCTGGCACCCCAAACCCCATACCCATGCTGAACCATAAATTCCCCCCCGGCACCCCATAACCCATACCCACCCTAAACCATAAATTCCCCGCTGGCACCCCATAACCCATACCCACCCTGAACCCTAAAATTGCCCCCTGACACCCCAATACCCACACCTGCCCTGAACCCTAAAATTACCCCAGGCACACCAAAACACATACCCACGCTGAACCCTAAAATGTCCCCTGGCACCCCAAAACCATACCTACCCTGAACCCTAAAATTGCCCCCTGGAATCCCAAAACCCATACCCGCTCAGAACCCTAAAATTACCCCCTGGCACCCCAATCCGTAACCCACCCTGAACCATAAAATTACTCACTGGCACCCTAAAACCCACACCCACCCTGAACTCTAAAATTACCCACTAGCACCCCAAAAAAAATAAACACTACAAACTTACACTACATTTGCATATTTGGAGGGGACTGTCCTCTTTGGCGTTTCTATGTGTGTAAGTCAAGAACAACATTCACAGTAACCTAGATATGCAGGCAGTAGGTAATGCTGTGCTGAAAAATGCATTAAAGTTAGTAGAACTTACACAAAAAAAACTGCTGCCTGCTCTTCTGATACTATACTGTGGAGTCTGGCTGATCAGCAGCACTGTGTCCTGGCATCCAGCTCCTCCCGAAGGTCTCACTGTGTAGATCAATGTGGGTCAAATGCACAGACAGCAGGGGGAAAGGGATGGCCAGTGCAGGTGAAGCTTTTCCTTTGTAAATTAATTCCTGCTGGCGCCATAGCCCAGGGTTTGCTGTCTGTGCACTTGTATGGAATACACATCTATACAAGTGCACAGACAGCACACCCTGTGCTAAGATGCCAGCAGAAATTCCTTTACAAAGGAAAAGCATCACCTTAACTGGCCATGCCTTCCCCCTGCTGTGCACATCTTCACACCCCATGCTCACATCCCATCAAGTGCTTAGGAGAAGTGTGGCTCAGGGGTTAGAGGCGGCAGACCTGGAAGCTGAGATCGGCCCTGGACCAGGGTTCAATTCCCCGCCTCGGCGGGTCTTGGGCTAAAAATTCCACGGACTCGATAATTCTCGCTCCGGTGCCTTCTCGACTCACGGGTTCACACTCTGCGACTCTGGGCAATAGCTTGCTTAATCTCCACAACGGCCCCTCGCGGCGGGATGCCTGGCTTTCACCTTGTGGATACCCTGCTGGGATATCTCACAGGGGAATGCCAGGACGGGTTCCCTAAGCAAGCGCCGGGAAACCCACTGCGGGTAGCTGAGCGCTATATAAGCTCAAATACATTTACATTTTTAGGTGAAATCCCTGCCTTCAGGCAAGGATTTCACCTCTGCGCCACTCTAAAGGAAACACAAGAGGTCAGGGCAGGGGGGTCGGTTCACTCGCTGAAACTTTTCAGAGGCTCGCTGTCTGGCTCGGGCTGCTGGGCCTCTCAGAAATCATTAAAACAATCACATTCTCGGATCGGATGCGCAGCCTTCCTGCACCATTTCAGTGCGTGTCATCTTAGCCGGGCAGAGGAGGCGACGGGGGGGGCTGAAGCCCGGTGAGCCCAATGGGTGTTGCGCGCCTGGTGTGCCTGTCTGTGTGTACGTGTGGCGTGTGTGCAGGGGTGTGGGGGCTGGCTCTGTGCGCACGGGAATGTGAGGCACGAGAGGGGCACGCACTGTGCGCGCCCACGAGGTCAAATCTGCGCTCGTGCACCTCTCGTGTACACATTCCCAAATACGGGTAACAATAGTTGTCTTGCTGACAGCATTCAATGCTTTCGCATTGAATACTAGGTCAGCTCGACCTAAAAAACCAGGGGCATAAGTCTGGAAGTGTGCCCTGCGTTCGAGATGGGATGCTCATGTGTTATTAGCTAGAATGTAGTGCATATGGAGGGGACAATGAGGAGTGTGCAGGTCAGAGGATGGTTTTCATAGCAGACCCATTTGTTTGGCTATCTCCTCATGTTCATTTAGTCCATTTGATACCGAGTTGAGAGTGTGTATCCACTTGCATTCTTTTCGGTTTAGGACTGAAGTTGTTGATCCACCTCTTTGGTTTGCATTGATTTTCTCTAGAACTCTCCATCTTAGGCTGTTTGGAGTGTGCTTGGACGCCCCCGGGCAGCAATCGCGCTCAATACATTTATTTTCATTTTCATTTCATTCATTTCATTTCATTTCATTTCATTTAGACTTGAGAAATGTTCCACCAGGGGTGCTCCTTGGACTTTACACCTGATCTTGCTCATGTGTTGCAACACTCGCACTTTGACTTTTTGGGTAGTCTGACCAACATATGGTTTGTTGCACAGGCATAGGATGATGTATATGACGTTTGTCGTATTGCAGTTTGTCAATGAGGGTATTTTGTAAGCTTTGTTCTGGTGCACCATGGGTTGGCTCTCAATGCATTGTGAGCAGGCTTTACATGTGCCACATTTGAAGTGTCCCAGAATAGGTGGCAGTCCCAACTGGTCATGTAGATCTGGCGGTTTTGGGGGTTCAAGATAGGCTTTGACAACGCTGTCTTTTATATTTCGTCCTTGTTTGAAAGCGAAGAGGGGTTTTTCCTCTGTATTCAACTCTGACGTGAACAGACCCCAATACTTCATGATAGTTTTCTTTATGCTGTTGCTCTTGCAGTGAAAGGTGGTCACACACACCAAGTTTTCAGTGGCAGGTTTCTTTTCCTTGGGTGTCAGAAGATGTTCTCTGGGGCAATACCAGGCCCTCTTTTTGGTACGTTTCAGAAGACCCAAAGGGTAACCCCGTTCACGTAAACGTTTAGTCAGTATGTCTGCTTCTTTAAAGAAATCTTCCCTTTTGGTGCAGTTTCTTCTCATTCTCAAATACTGCCCGTAGGGCAAGTTGTCACGTAGATTTCTGGGGTGATGGGACTCGTATTTAAGCAGAGTGTTTCTCTCTGTTGGTTTTCTGAAAAGGTCACAGTAGATCCGGCCATTGTCTATATGGAATGGTTGATCAAGGAAATCTATGGTGTGCCTGTTGTAGTTGATTGATTGTGAATTTTATATCAGTGCTTCTTTCGTTGAGCCACTTGAAGAAAGTTTGTAGATGAGATTCTGGGCCTGACCAAATCATGATCACGTCATCTATATATCGCTTCCAGACAGCTATGGAACTACCCAAAAAGTCAAAGTGCGAGTGTTGCAACACATGAGCAAGATCAGGTGTAAAGTCCAAGGAGCACCCCTGGAGGAACATTTCTCAAGTCTCAGTCACACTCCAGACAGCCTAAGATGGAGAGTGCTAGAGAGAATCAATGCAAACCCAAAAGGTGGATCACCAACGTCAGCCCTAAACCGAAAAGAATGCAAGTGGATACACACTCTCAACTCTGTATCAAATGGACTAAATGAACATGAGGAGATAGCCAAATAAATGGTCTGCTATGAGAACCATCCTCTGACCTGCACACTCCCCATTGTCCCCTCCATATGCACTACATTCTGGCTAATAACACATGAGCATCACATCTCCAACGCAGGGCACACGTGCAGACTTATGCCCCTGGTTTTTCTAACCGTGCGGGGTGTTCAAATATGGCTAGGACAGTACTAACCATTCGTGAATTAAGTAGTCCTTCTCGCCGGTTCAGTCACTATCTTCTGAATGGTCTGCACATGTGTAAATAACTTTTATTCTCCCATGAATCGTGCAATGGACATTTCCTTTTAAATTGCCAATGCTCAGGGTATGATCAAACCATATGTAAATCACACGAGGGGCTTGTTAATCAGAAAATGTTACCATTACGTTTCAAACAGTTTGTATTTTTCTTGCAACCCTTATAATATTGTGTATATTGGTAAACAGCACACTCCAGCTGCAATTGAATATTTTATCTCCGCCTAAACTGTTTACATATGTTTAAATAACCTACACATGCTCATGGTATGTACAAATCTTGTATGTGAATGACATTTAACCGAAACTACATCCCAGAGTTCCGGACACTGCTGGTTATTTACCCTCGCAGCCCGCCAGCCCCCAATTAGAGCAAGCCCTACACTGCACAGAAGCCATCCCACGCGCTCTGCGTGATACAGTCCACCACGCGACGCGGTTGCCTAGCAACCGCACCTGCCCCGGGACGTGCACGCCTCCACGCGGCAACGCCTCGGCAGTTGATTTATACAGTACAGCAGTGATGAGTCAGGGACCACCACCATTAACAGCAGGACGGGCGGGACTTTGCACCAACCGCCTTCTCCTTCGATCGGAATCACACCGTTACGGGTAAGCCTCAGGACCCTTTCCGATGCGGATAAAATACTTAAACTTCACCAGTTAGGGTCCCCTTCCCCAATCCAATCCGGGACAGTAGGTAAAAGGACTTGTGTGGTGATGTCTTCTTTAAGAGAGAACTTTCTGATGTATGTGTGACATCATGAAAGATTCTTGTGCAAGCAGTTTATGTTTATTAAAACTTTTGTAGCGCGCTCTGTTACCACGGGGTATCCTGGCGCGGTGAGTGAATTTTGAGAACAGAAGAACTGAAACAAAGTCTGGAAGAACTACAAGAGAGGGGCATTGAACAAGTGGGTCTTGAGATCTTTTTTAAACACAGCAATGGTTGGCGAGGCTCTGAGAGAAAGGGGGAGAGCATTCCAGGCAGAGGCTGCTTTAACTGAAATGGATTGGCCACCTATACGTGCATATTTGAATTTGGGGGTGGTTAAGAAACAGAGGTTAGCCGATCGAAGGGCACGGTTGGGAGTGTAAAATGAAAACCTTTTCTGCAGGTATGTTGGTCCCTGGCCATGGACTGCTCTGAATGCCAACACAAGAATTTTGAACAAAATTCGATGAGGTACTGGTAGCCAGTGCAAACTGCGTAAGTGGCTACGCACGCTAGATCTCCTTGGGAGGGAGAAAAGCAGACGGACTGCAGCGTTTTGTATCACCTGCAGGCGGTGAACCATGTACGCAGGTAGACCACTAAATAAGGCGTTGGCGTAGTCGAGCCGGGATAAAATCAGAGCTCGAAGGACAGACTCCTTGGCTGCCCTAGGCAGAAGAGGAAAGAATTTCCTCAGGGCACGCAGGGTGCCAAAACAGATGCCGGTCAATTTTTTTATGTGATCAGCAAACTTTAGGTCTTGACCGAACCAGACCCCCAGGTTCTTAGCTGGGCCTCCCGTCACGCTGGGACAAGGCAGGTCCGAGGGCCAGATCTGGTCCTTGAAATTGTCAGGGAAGGGGCCGAAGAATAAGACCTCGGACTTGTCTTCATTGCACTTAAGTTGGACTTGTGCATGCCACCTGAAGACTTCCGACAGACAATGTTGGACTGCTGATGGATCGGACACACCCTTAGGCCATGTGAATAGCAGCTGAGTATCATCAGCATATGCTATTATCTTGGCTCCCAGATGTTCCGCCAGATAGAGTAGCGGGGTCATATAAACGTTAAACAATAACGGGCTTAACGTAGAACCCTGCGGGACTCCAGTTGACAATCTCTTAGGGGCCGAAGAGTAGGGGGGCATCCAGACCTGTTGAGTTCTGTCACTCAGGAATGATGACAGCCAGTCAAGGGCCAGCCCAGAGACGCCAACAGCACGTAGTCTGTCAAGCAGTTGAAGCTGAGGGTCACTGACAGCTGTATTTCAATAAACCAGCTCTTCAATTAAATTGGATTTCAAGTGTGGTTACTACAACTTGCCTCTAAACCCTTAAGATCCCGCGAGTTTCACAGTGACCAGTTGTTAATTTCCTGTGTTAACTTTTTAACCGCCACTCCCAGGGTGTTTTCAATCACGGCCAAATATGTCTTTCACTGTCTTAAAACCACCCGACATCGGACTCTTGATACTTCAGAGTCACTGTTACATATCTGGACAGACACCAGCCAAGAGGATCAAACGATCCAGATCCTGCCAGCCTTACCGAGGCAAGTCGCCATGATATTTTCCTTTTTAGAGTCAATCCGCAATTGCCTTTATTGAGGCTAGTTGCCATGTTAATTTTACCTGCATTTTTGAAATCACAGCGCGATTCAGCCGCCATGGTCGCTTTAAAGCGCGAGCGGCTCCACCGTAGCTAGTGCTCAATCACCCAGCTAGCTAACATGCACGAGCACTGGGTCTAAGCTTTGTACACACATTAGAAGGTATTACTCACTTTGCATGTATCAACTACATTTACATACATGAGGTGCTGACCCAGGCATTATTCTTCCACAGATACCGTGGCCATTGAGCCCTGCAATTTTAGGCTGAGGTTTCCGGCCTTCACTAAGTGAGTATCCATGCTCCCTTCACATTTGGGCGACAGACTTGCGCCCAAACAGTTGACCTGATACATAGCTCATTGTGTATTTCAGACTGCCAACCCCTTCGCTTTCCTGTCTTGAGAAAGACCCGCTGTGACCACCCACTGGGGCACATAAGGGTCGAAACGTCGACACAATCCATAGGTCCAGTACCACCAGGATTCCAACAGATAAAAGGGAACCCTCGGCTTCAAACTAGAGTCTGGCCATCATCAAAACAATTGTGTTTATATCTGTACATAGGAGTTTATTTGCACTGTATATATTATTCACCTATTGAGCACTTTTTCACAAACGTCACTAAATTACACTTTACTATTGATTCTGGCAGTCTATTTGTGATATGTATGTGAATATTTAATGAAGCAATTCTGTTATAAATACATAATACAACCAATTGATCTTATGACTTTGGTGTTTAGACTCTAGAGCTGTGCTTATCAGAAAGCGTTAATCTCGAACCGCATTATTAGCATGGTTAAATTATTTTGTTTTACCCAACAGAACCACTTTCTTGTAAACCTGTCTCCACCTCCTGCCAGGAATGCACACCAGAGAAGGCCTAACTGGTTCTGGCCAGACACCCACACCCTTTGCCTGGCAGATCAAATCATTTTTGGGTACAAAGGCTGGGTCCCAGCAGGAACAGGAAAGACTTCAGGTTCTTCGACCGGCAGCACTAGGGACTGTGTGTTTTGTGCTGCCACCCGACGACGTCTACGACGACCCTGCCGAACCCGTGTCCTAAAGGCACCGCAAAGGGCACTGCCGCAACACAACCCTGGTCTCACAGACGACCCCTGCTGACGCCATCACCGAGCCGCTGCTCGCACCGAGACCTTTGGGTCCGCACTCTGCACCGCCTCGCTACACGACGACGCTGTCGCCTTCCTAACTCCGCCACTTCCTGCCGAAATCGACGCCACTGCGTGCACCATGGTTCGGGGGCACCACTCATAAGTTGCACGACGCACCGCCTTCATCCCACACCACAGCCTTGGCCTACCGACGCCGGTGCCGTCAACTCCAGTTCGTCAGCCGACGACATTGATTCGGCAACGACAACGCCGCTGCTTGCACCGTAACCTGCTAGCACCGTGATGAGCACCGCCTCCACCTAGCACCATGACCCTGGTCTCACCGACGCGCTGCTCGCACCACGAACTGGGGGCACCACACCCGATGCCTGTTGGCGCCAGCGCTCCTCATCAGAAAGGAGCTCAACCTGCAACGCAAGTGACTTCTAGGGCCCCATCGCCCTGCCTGAAAGGGACTGTTTGCGGGTCTTCCCGACACCGTAGTTGGCCTGCGACCCCGCGGTCAGCCAGAACTGTTTTGGGATTTGTTGTTCACGACAACGTGATAGCCCCGGACAGAGCTATCGACATCAAGGAACTATTTTTTAAGCATATTTTGATAAGTGACGATTTTGAAGTATATTATTGTGGATTTTTATCGTATTTGGTCTTGTCTTAAGTATATAAAAATTTGATATTTTTCTACACTGGTTTGGTGTACTTACTCCGAATATCTCCTCTGGCTCCATGCTAGAATCATAGGCTGACGGCACTCGAGGATTGTCAGTTGCAGCGTATTTCCTTAGGAGGTCGGACACCAGGTTCAGCTTCTGACTAAACACTTTCTTCAAGTTATCCTGTCTCCTGTGTTTACTTGGATGATTCACCTAAACATATGCACATTCACATGTGTTAATTTGATAGATTAGAGTACTCAATGAAATCTACAATAGGAATAGATTTAAATAAATTCTCTTGGTATCCTTTGATAATCCCATAGAAGTTTGAAATTTGCTCCAAATATATGAATAATCCTATGGGAGCAATTTCCCCGACTTAGTACTTGGTTGTTGTTAACTGGACTCATTGGATTTTATGCAGCCAAAAATTGTCAGATGCATACATTCTGCCCATTCCTTCTTTACTATTTAAACCAGGATTCTATATGTTTGGTAGCTTAAATGATGCAGTGTCCCATAAAACATTTACGACAATGAATGTCTGATAAAATCTTACCTCCTCTTCAAAATGTTCTATGTTCTGCTTTTCAGACATCTGGTCACACAGTATGCTTTGGTTATAGTAATGTGATAAACACTGTCCCTTCCAAATAGTTACTCAGCAAATTGAAAAACCTCAAAATCAGGCACCCAAGATGCCAAATTGAGAAATATAGGACCACATCAAAGTTGAAATGAAAGCATAGCACGGACTTCTGGTTGATTCATGAATTACACTCAGTGCCCTGACACTTTTGAAACAATGAATATTTGCTGAGCCTTGCCTAAACTCGGCACCTACGGGGTACCCCCAGCACAAAACACCCTGACGATTCATCAGCAAACATTCAAATGGAAACAAGCGTTTGCAATGTAAATAGATCTCGCATATACGCGAGTTTGAGCTATTGGCAGTGTAAATGACAATGCCTTTTATTTATGTTTTGATTTTTAAAACATAAATAAAAATCATTGTCATAACTGAATTGAAAATGCTTGTTTAATCCCACTTATGGCCGGCTCGGACCGCAGTTACAAGAGTTCAATGACCTACTCCTTTATCTCACCTCACCTGGTAACGTCATTGCTCCTCACAGCTATCCACTCCGCAGCACAACAGAAGTTTATTCAGATAAAAGAAATCTGCCAGGTGACGTAAATTAAAAATTTGAACACTATCGCTCAAGTACGGCGGAATGCCCTCAAGCCAGCAAATCAGCAGCGCTCTTTGTCAGCGCGGGCGGTGGCTTGCCATGAAAAGAGCAGTGATTTGCTAGCACTTTCCCGCGCAGCCCTTGGACGACGTCTCTGATGCCCCGCGTCTCCTCGAGCCTCACTTTCACCTCGCCCCGCTAGGCCCCCGTCTGGCGAGAGGTCAGTGAACTGGGCCGACGTACATTTCCTTCCATGATTCAACTGACAGAAATTCACTCAGTTCCTTTTTTCTCTCCGTTCCCCCTTCTCTCTTCCTTTTTTTGTTTTTTTCATCTTACTTCTTTCCTTTCTTCTTTCTGCCCCTCCTTTCTTCCGTCTTCTTTCTTCCTTCTTTCTTTCCTCTCTCTTTTTCTTACCTTACTTATCATACCTTCTCTCCCATCTCTACTTTATTTCTCTCCATCAATTTTTCTCTCTTTCCTTTCCGTCTTTCTTTCCTACTCTTCTCTTTCCTTCTATCGGATCTTTTTTTCCTCTATCATTCCATAATTCCATTCATTCATTCTCGTTCCTTGAGTTCTTTCTTCTTTCCTCCGGTTTACCTCTCCTGTTACTTGTCCACTTTTTTTCCTTCCTCATTTACTTTCCTTTGCTTCTTACTTCTTTACATCCTTCATTGCTTCTTTTCCCCTCTCATTATTTCTTTTCTTTTCTCTTTTGTTCCTTTCTTGTTCTTTATTTTGCTCCTTTGTTCCTTTTTCGTGTATTTCTTTGTTTCATTATTTCCGCCTTTATTTAGTGTTTAGTTTATAAAAGCAATATCCTCATGTATTCGTTTTTCCATTACAATCTGACAGGTACACCCAGGATCTTACAGGGGGCAGAGAATTGATATGTTTACACGGAGCTCTGAATTCTCCACGTATCTTGTAAAATGTATTTCCAGGAATCACCTTAGTAAAGCCTGCAAGGTATGTGTTAAAAATATCTACATGTTTTGTTTTTTCATGGTGGTGTGGGCACATGCCTTTAAGGGAGAGTAGTGAAAGGGGCATACCTTGCTATGTTCCTCTAAAGCTACAAAAAGTGTCCTGAAAAGAACAATAGCATTTTGAGATCTAAACCAGAAGGTGAGTAATTGCTACTTAGTTGGAAACCTCCCGCGAAAAGTACGAGTAGGACTTTACGTGGCATGCCTAATGGTTTAGAAAGACATTGTGCTAATGAGTTACTGAGCAATTTCAAATGGCTTTAGCAGGAGGTAATGCTTCTATTGTAAAGTGTTGATCAGTGTCCTTTTCTTTTTAAGGGATATGCTTAATTGGCTCCATATTTCTAAACTCTGTGTGTTCGGAACATTTGGACTATAGATTATTAGCACAAGACCACATCACTTGAAAAAGTGATGCCAAGGTTAAAACTCAAGTTTCCAACAATTTATAGTAGCTCACATCCTGTCCTGAGTACACAACAAAGCTGGGACTGCCTGCCCAGTGTAATGTCTGAGCTGAGGACAATTGATGAGTATTGTGTCAGAATCAGAATCAGAATCATAAACTTTTATTCGATTATCAAAAATTTACATAATCATAAAAAGTACAGTTTAAAAAGAACCATCGTTTTTGTACTGGGGTTTACATTTTAGAATTTTACATCTTATAAAACAATTTTCGGTCGGATTCTTATTACTATTTTTAAAAAAGTCGCTATCATTTTGGCTTCATGCGGGTTTGCCGGTGACTGTAGATAGGCAAGCGCTGGATATGTGTTTCTATGGCCACTTAGTCGCAGAAGGGGAAGGATCCATTTTTTCCTGGCCACGCTGTAGTATTTACAGAATAGTGTGACATGGACCGTTGACTGCTTGGAGACCCCATCGCAAGGACAACAATTCATGATCCGTGACCAGTTATTCTGTTCTGGAAATGAGACCAGGCGAAAAAAGAGATCAAACCGGAGTCTAGTCAATAAGAACTTTTCGTGATTCGAGAGAAAGAACGTGAGGTAAGGCTGTATCAGCTTCTCTGATTGCAATTTGGAGATTCTTTCATTTTGTGTTTTCACTATCTCTGCTTGATTCCGAAGTTCTCTCAGGTGGCCTATACACAGTTCTTTCAGCTGTTTCTTGGATATATCTTCAATCGAAGATGGATCAGAAAAGTATTGCTCACGGTTAAGATCTTGGAAAAATTTAAAAACGTAATTGAGCCAGGGAATTTTTCTCCAGTGAGTTAGGCTGAGACAGTCTGTGATGAGGGCGCGTGATACATGGCTTTCTGGGTTGCACCATATGCGATGCCATAGGATGAGAGGTTGGCAGCGTATGGTGTCTGTGACGAATTCCATCCCTAGCTCTCGATGAGATGCTAATATCGGGGAGCTTTGGGGGAGGGCCAATACATATTTAATAAAGGCATTCTCCGTAGCCTGTAGTTGCTTGATGCACCCATAACCCCAGATGCCTGCTCCGTAGCTCGCCACACTGTGGCATTTTGCGTAGTATAAAGTTATGAGTTCTGACGGAGCAGGTTTGCCTAGTTTTCTGGAGAAAGCGCAAAGTGCAGATGTTGCTCGGCGAAAGTTAAGGTTTCTGGCTTCTATGGCTTTTCGCCAGGTCATTGAATCGTCAACAAGTATGCCCAAATATGGATATACTGACGTTTTTTCCAGCTTAATGTTGTTTATGTATATGGATTTTGTGTTCCCTGGTTTGGATCCTATGGACATTGTAAATGTTTTCTTTGTATTTACTTTTAGTCCCAATGAGTCCATAAACGTCACATACTTGGCCAGCTGTCGTTGTAGTTGGTTGGCTGTTCGGGCCAGGATGACCGAGTCGTCGGCGTAGAGTAGGATGGGTATTGTGTCATTAAAACATTCATCAATAGGTAAAGGATCTCGCACTCCGTGGGTGATTCAGAATTTGGCTAAGTTTTGCCACCCAAGTATTCCATTTGGTGGGCGTGCAGTGAGGTATGAACCAGGACATGAAAGTGTTGCGCTGCCCCGCTGGGAAGCGTCCCTCAATTACACTACCTTTGTCCACTTGGAATCTCCTTCACAAAAGCTTTATACAAAACTCAACTATAGGTTCTTCAATTGAAGTTAATTATTATTCTTTACATTCACATAGGATATCTCTTGAATTTATGAATTGTCCACATCATTCATGGGAAGAGTAACGGAGCATCAAAATAAAGATCATCCCCTTCCAAACACTTCCCATTAATGAAAAACTATGAACTTGAGTGTTAATTAGTCACCCAGTTCCTCACCCGCCAACTTGATATTCCTCATCTTTGGCTCGTTTTCATGTACTGTAAGAGAATAGGCATGTTTTCTTTCTGTATGTTTGTGCCTTCATTGTGGGGTTCAGAAGTTCTCTAGAAGGTTTCTGCTGGGTTCAAGAACTCAATATACGGTTTCTAACGTGTTCTTGGTGGCAAATTACATTTCACTGCTTGTCCTATACCACATATTTAATGAAAGTGCCTGAGGCCGTTGGTATAAGGCCAAAAAGGGGTGGCAAAAGGAAGCAGGTGTGCCTTGCAAAGAACAATGAATCTGGGGCCTGCGGCCTAGTGGGGGTGGTAGAGAACACCCTGTTTAACCTCCCCCAAAAATGACGCTATTCCATTTAACTGTGAAAGAGTGGCGGGTGGTGTTGCTAAGTATACTTTGAGGCGAGATGGACCATGAGTCACAAAATATTAGACTCACCAGGAGTGACAGATAATCACTGCTGCACAAGCACACACGAAAAATGTTTGTCGGTGAATGTTCCATGATACAGTATCTGCAAATCAAGGAACTTATTATGGCCATCACTGCCCAGAACTCTCAATCAAGAGGATTGGGGGGCGCAGAGAGGCAGGGGCTGGGACAGGCGTTAGCTTGGTGGACCGCCAGCTTGATTTAAAAGAAGGGGACAGGTGTGCACATTTGGTGATGCTACATGAAAAACAAATGATGGAACTGTATTTGTGAAGACAAGATAATGTGTTAAATGAAGAAACCTTGTTTATATTAGGCATTTAGTAGCACAATTATTCATTTGCATTAGTTTTTTGTTACTATTCTAGTTTTAAAAAATACTACAATAGTACCAGACAGATTCACTTTAGTTACAAATATCACAACTTTGTGGATACGTATCAATAATCAGGCTGGGTGGGAATAATGAACTGGCGCGTGATTAATTTTGGACTTCTTTTGTGCCTGTAGCTAATTGGATTATTCATAACTTCCTGAAGCCAAACACTGACAAAACCAAGGTGGTTGTAGAGGGCGCTCCTCCTAGATGCACTCGGGCAATGTCCCACTCCTACCCATCTGCTGACAATGCTACTACATGTTCTCCCATTTGATCATTTTGAATACAATTCTCCCCCTCCAGCCTATACTAATGTTCAGAATATTGAAGCCATTGCTGTCTCTAGTCTGCAGTGTGTTAGTGCTTTATATTTGGAGCTGCCCGCTTTGAGAGTTAAACCTCTTCAGCTAACTCAAAATTAGTCTGTCTACCTGCTGCTCAAACTTCCTCGCAAATTGTCCATCTCTGCTCATCTTTGCAGATCTCATTGGTTCCCTATTCATAAACAATCCATGTCTATACTTTAGCATCACCTGAATGTTGTTTTTCCTTTTTTCCCCTCAATTTCTTTGTCTCTATGCAATCAGCTCTCTGCCTTCTAGTCAAACAAAATTGATTCAATTTGCAAGTCCTTCCCTTCTGCTTCCTCTGGCTCTGCTCGTATGCCTGCTCATTCTGTATCGTCTGACTCTTCTACTTCACCACCTCTGTTTAATCCCATTCCTTTATCCCTATAACTCATTGAAGAACTCCTGTCTTCCACTCAATCAGGTTCTGCGCTTGGCCTTTGCTTCCTGCAGTTTCTTTTATTGGGCAGATCAATTATTGCCACAGCTCTTAAAGACATCTTGGACAAATAGGTGGCCTGACCCATTTCCCTCCTCTTGGAAGTAGTCCCTTCTGATTTCGCTCCTACCTTTTCCAATTAAAGTTCTAGAAGAGGCAATCAACAAACAGTTTATTTTGTTTATAGATTTTTATTGGCATTTCTAATAAACATTACAAACTGTCAGCATATATTCATTATTCACATAATATAAAACTACGGGTCAACACGTACAGCAGTCCGTAGTCTATGGACCGTATAGCTGTACTCGGTTACATCCATTATCTCCAAGGCTTTTCTCGCATGCATGTGCCTCTTCCTTATTAATCCCAAGTACATTGACCGTGGTCCCTGTTCTCCAAGTTTATGAACTACCCTTTATCTGCCCACCCCTACCACTCCCCCACCCTTCCCCCAACTAAACTCCCCCACCTCCCCTCCATGTCTGTTGTATGGTCGCAGGTTACATGACTCTGTCACTTAATCTCCTGTCCCCTATCCAAAACACTGCCCACCCGGACCCCGCTACTCCTACCCTTCCGCCTCCTGATCGCCCTTTGGCTCATCACCAGCTATTACGTATTCTTCAGTCTCCTGTCCATCTTCACAGGTCGTCTCCCCAACTGTCAGCTCCGTCACTGTTGCCCTCCAGGCATGCACGTCCTCTTCTAACTTTTTGTCCCGTCTAGTCTGCTGCATTGAAATCACTTCAGCAGTCACCCATTCTTCAATGTCCCGCCTCCACTGTGCTACTTGGGTGGTCTGCGGCCTAACCAAGAAATGGCAATCCGCCTTTTCGCAAGCACCAGTCCCAAGAGGACAAATGTCCTGTAGAGATTCATATTCTTAGGTTGGGGAAGTAAACCCAACACCACCACCCGGATCTCCTTTACTATATCCCATCCTGTTGCTGGTCAGCACCCCGTCCAATATTCCTGTCGTTCAGGACAAGTCCAGACAATGTGGATAAATGCAGCCTCCCTCTCGCCACATGTAGAACACTGCCCTAAATGCTCTGGTCATATATTATGTAGCACCCTAGGAGTCAGATACGTTTGATGGATATAGTTAAATTGGATTAATTTGAACCTTGTATTCGCACTCACTTGTTTAACCCCCTCATGAATTTTGGTCCATTCCCTTTCCGTATTCTGGTCTCCCATGACTACTTCCCATTTTGCTTGGATTGGTAGCGCCACAACCACCTTGTCGTGCTGTATCGCACGATAGAGATGAGAAATAACCCTTCGGCCTTTGCCAATTTCTATCATAGTCTGCAGCACTTTAGAGACCGGAAGTACGCCTGGGAACATAGGCCATAGTTCCCTCGCCACCTGTGCTATCCTTTAATATTGCAAAAACTGTCCCGGACCCAGCTCAAAGGTTGCCGTTGCCTGCTCACGTGTGATTTATTGTGCGTTATTGTAGAGGTTGCCCATGTTCAAAAACCCACCCTCCTGCCACCTCCTCACCGACATGGATGCGGAAATCTGTTGGAAAGGTTGGACGACCCACAAGGGCATGTCCGGTGCATACGGGGCTCTTTTTAGTACTCTCTGAACCACCAGTTCCCACATTTCCGCCACATGACGAACAATTTATGGGCACGGTGTGGGTACCCTTGTTCCCATCATAAGCAACTCCGATAACTTTCTGTCCCCAAAGGTACCCGCCAGCAGGGCCTTCTCCCAATTGTCGCCCCCATCCAGCCAGTGTATTGCATGTTGTAATTGTGAGGCCGCATAGTAATATTCCAAACATGGAACCTCTAACCCTCCATTTCCTACCGTTCTTTGTAAAGTGACCATACTGACCAGCTTGCATTTGAGTCCTCATATTAGGTCTGTTAGCAGCTTATGCAGGTATTGGCCGGCTGCATCCACTAATCTAACTCCTAGGTATCGGGGAGCCGTCCTCACCCTTGGGAGCCATACCTCTGGTAATCCTTCATCAGAACGCAAGGCTAGTTTCCTCAGCGGGGCCAACTTGGATTTTCCCGGGTTTATCCTCAGGCCTGACACACGGCCAAACCCCTCCAGGATACCCAGCAGGGTCGGAATTGCAGCTACCGGATCCCAAACATACACCAAAGTGTCGTCCGCATACATTCACACCACATGATTAGTCTCCCCCAGCCTGATCCCGAATGTCTCCATCCCCACTTGCAAGTTCCCCACCAGCAGCTTCATTGCCGCCGCAAAGAGTAATGGTGATAACGGACATCCCTGTCTGATGCCCCGTTGTAGGCGAAAGGCCCACAAGACCAGCCGCCCCACTCTGATTCTGGCACAAGGTTTTGAGTATTGAAGCTGCACGCATTATAAAAAAATGAGTCCCGACTCCTGTCGTCCAGAAGATTTCCCAAAGATACACCCACCCCTCTGAATCGAACGCTTGCTCAATATCTAAGAGTGCCAGGGCGCACTCTTCCTAGTGAAGCACAGGTGAATGCAAAACGTGGGACGATTTTCATAAGTTAAGTGTTGTACGCAATCAACAAACAGTCGTCTACATTTCTGAGGACCAATGATATCCTTAAGATAGCTCAGCCTGAGTTTTGTCATTCCGGTAGCACAGATTCAATGCTGATCTCTATACGACCTCCACAAGCTTGTTGACCAGGGAGCTGCACTGCTCTAGTTCTCCTTGATTGATTTTTCTACAGCCTTCTGTACAGTCTCTCTTGATGGTCTCATTGTCATGGCATCATGAATCCAGGGCAAAAGTCCTTGTTCTTTTTCGAGAAGGGATCGGACTGTTCATCTTGCCCCTTTTCGATCTGATTTTGAACAGATGTGGTACCATCGGCTTCTCTCCAAGCCCCACACTTTTCAGTCTCTATGTTCTCACCATATCCCAAGTCTTCCAGTCTGCCAGTTACTCCCTGATGTGCTGCTCAGATGACAGTTCGGTATTGACTATTAATTCCTGCCAGCTTGGAGACTTTTCAAATGTGTATTTGAGGTATATTCGCCTTGATGGGAAACAATTCTATGAAACTCAATACAGACAAAACTGAGTTCCTGATGGTATTAATAACCTCAGGCCTGGCCTTCTGACTTCGGACCCTCTCAACTTGGCCCGTCTCTTCCTTCCTCGTCTGTTCACAATCTCTGAGTACTTTTTTAACAGGACCTCTCTCTCACAATCCTGTCTCCTCTTCTTGTTTTCTCCATATGAAGATCCTTAGATCCAGTCATTTCTTACTTTTGGGTATCACCATCTCATAGCAGAAGCATTAATTTTAGGTTGGCTGGACTACTGGGCCTCTTTATACCTCAATCGCTATTGTTCTTCTGT
This sequence comes from Lissotriton vulgaris, assembly GCF_964263255.1. NCBI lineage: Eukaryota > Metazoa > Chordata > Amphibia > Caudata > Salamandridae > Lissotriton > Lissotriton vulgaris. The sequence goes on from NC_141693.1 coordinate 1,940,669,150, forward strand.
GTATAATCTTCAACATTAATTTCCTTTCCTCTACCTCTATTCACCACAACTCTCTTCACTTATTACTTGTCCCTAAAAGGACCCACTTCAAGTCTTTGCACATGGTTCTCAAGGCCTTTCATCACAGTGGTTCTCTTTATTTCCAACACAGGTTTATACACTCCCCCTCAACATCTCAGCTCCATCAATCATATCCTGCCTTTCAGGAAGGCCTTAGAAGTCTGGCTCTTTTCTTCGTAAACTATTGTCCCCTTTCATGATTCCTTTATAGATAATTATCCACTTTACAAAAACCTGAATTAAATAGATCAATAAATCAACTCCAATATTACAGCATAGTGTCATGGAATGGAGAGGGAAGTCACTAGGCCCCAACTGTTGAGTCGTTGTATTGAAAATTGAGGCAGTAATGATTTTGGTTCAGATAAAGGGTCTGAAAGAGTGACGGTGAGGTTTTGATTTGGAGGAGGGTAGTCTATGTTGTATTTGAAGTCCGATGTTATTGTTATGTGCTTTAGTATTGATAGTTTTGACTTTGTGTAATCCTCTTTGATTTCGTAAAGGTTCTGCAAGCTAAGCTTGACAGTCAACAGTCTGCAAATCTTCCTCTTTTCGATACTCTACCTTTCAATGGCGGCAGGTGTTAATGCCAACATTTCTCTCCATATTTACTCCCTTTGCATCTGCCCCTGTGGGGTTCTTTGATGGGACAGTCTACCTTCCCAGCTTAATGTGATTTTACATCTACAGTCTAGGTGTTTATATACATATATCGGCCTTAATCACAACCCTCTGCCTTCTCTGTTCTTGAGGGTTCACTTGTACATGTTAAGCAAAACACAAAATCTTCCCTGCTATATGAGTCAAAAAGGCATGTGACCTTTTTCCTCCTTCTTGGTTCCAAAGAAGGAACATATTCAAATTATGAAAATGCTCGAGCCTGAACAAAAGCAGTGAAGCAGCTCCCAGGACAATGCGTGATACGATTTTAGAGCTGCTGGTGGCTACCTGAAAGAGACAATGTCAAATTTCAGCTTGTGGACTACAATCCCAGTTCTATAGGTACTTGCAACCCAGAAACGCACTATTCCCCACATACTCAACCCCGAGACAGTCCCAGAGTTTAGTCCCATGGAGGCAAAACTGTTGATTTCTCATCTTCCTCTGCTTGGAAAAGTGTCCCACAAGTATTAAACTCGAGAGATTAATTCACGGTCCTGCCAATTTTAACTAATTGATAGAAGCATGGGAGGCAGCTGTAGGCTCTCTGGACAACGAGGAATGGCTGTTTACACTTACGACTCAATGTGAGGCATCAATCTCAAATTGGCTTTGCCTCAGAACAGTTTACAGGGATCTTTTGCTAAATGAATGTTTATGAAAATCGAATCTCGAAGCATAATGTATTTATTTCTGGGAATATTGATATGCCAAAGCCTCCATCAATTTGAGATAGGATTGCTTTAATATTAATTTCAAGCACAGGTGCTTGCCCAGAATCACTGACAGAATTTCGACTACAAAAATATCGACCTACAAGAATATCGAGTCAACAATATCGAGGGCAAAAATATCGACATCCTATCTACAACATGGTAAGTACAAAAATATCGAAAAAAAAATATCGATGTAAAAAATATCGATGTTAAAAATATCGTTTTTTTTTTAAATATATAAATGTAAAATTAAGTCTATAAGACTAATAAATAAAAGAAACATATTTAAAAGTATCTAATAATATTTAAAAGTAATAAATAATACATATATTAAGAATACATTAATTAAATATATACAGTAAATATGTAATATATATACACTGAACAATAAGTATTAATAATAATTTTACGAATTTATAAATTAATGAAATATATTCTAATTTACTAACACATTTACAAACATAAAAGAGTAACATAAATAAAATGTAAGTAATATAAAAAATAAAATAAATATTTGATATTTTAACAATTAATTAAATAAAACGTTGGATAGCGTAAGGCTAAAAATTTCTATTCCTACTCCAGAGAGTACAACAGTAGGGAAAACTGACCCTGAACTCAAAAAACACCCCTTTACCCAAGAACTGAAACTGACCCTGAACCCTAAAAATACCCCTTTACCCAAAAACTGAAAACTGACCCTGAACCCAAAAAATACCCCTTTACCCAAGAACTGAAAACTGACCTGAACCCAAAAAATACCCCCTTACCCAAAAACTGAAAACTGACCCTGAACCCTAAAAATACCCCTTTACCCAAGAACTGAAAACTGACCCTGAACTCAAAAAATACCCCCTTACCCAAAAACTGAAAACTGACCCTGAACCCTAAAAATACCCCTTTACCCAAGAACTGAAAACTGACCCTGAACCCTAAAAATACACCTTTACCCAAGAACTGAAAACTGACCCTGAACCCAAAAAATACCCCTTTACCCAAAAACTGAAAACGGACCCTGAACCCAAAAAATACCCCTTTACCCAATAACTGAAAACTGACCCTGAACCCAAAAAATACCCCTTTACCCAAAAACTGAAAACTGACCCTGAACCCTAAAAATACCCCTTTACCCAAAAACTGAAAACTGACCCTGAACACAAAAAATACCCCTTTACCCAAGAACTGAAAACTGACCCTGAACCAAAAAATACCCCCTTACCCAAAAACTGAAAACTGACCCTGAACCCTAAAAATACCCCTTTACCCATAAACTGAAAACTGACCCTGAAACCAAAAAATACCCCCTTACCCAAAAACTGAAAACTGACCCTGAACCCTAAAAATACCCCTTTACCCATAAACTGAAAACTGACCCTGAAACCAAAAAATACTCCTTTACCCAAGAACTGAAAACTGACCCTAAACCCTAAAAAAAAAACCTTTACCCAAAAACTCAAAACTGACCCTAAACACTAAAAATACTCCTTTACCCAAAATTAATTAATATTATTTAATTAGCAATTAATTATTAATGAACAATAACAAATAAAGTAAATATATTAGCAAATTAGCTGTAAATATTATAATTTAATAATTAATATTATTTTTCCCCAATTAATTAATTAACAGTAATTAAAAATTATATATCAATGAATTACTCTAATTAATGTAACTAATTAATATTATTTAATTACCAATTAATTAATAATGTTAAATATGTACAAAATAATAATAATTAATTAACTAATTAATATTAATTATTTCCCAATAAATTAAATATAAATTTATAAAAACATATATTAATTAATTAATTATTATTAACTTACTCCCCACCCCATTCCCCTATAAACCCACATCCCGCTACAGAAAATATATATCAATTAATCAATTAATTTTTTTCCCAATTAATCAATATTAATTAGCAATTAATTATAATTAATTAATTAATCCTACTAATTATTAATCAACTTACCATAAGTAAATTACTTCCCACCCTATTCCCCTATAAACCCACAACCCGCTACAGAACATATATATATATCAATTAATAAATTAATTAAAATTGTTTTCCTATTATTTTCACATAATTACCAATTAATTATAATTTATTAATAAATCCTACTAATTACTAAACAATTTACCATAATTAAATTACTTCCCACCCTATTCCCCTATAAACCCAGAACCCGCTCCGGTACAAAAACATAAAATTTACTTATAAAATTATTTATTATTATATAAAATTTATACACATATAATAGTAATTATTTTAAATACTTAAATTAAACATATAACACATACATAATAAAAAACTATACAATAATACAAATATCGATATTAGTGTCATCGAAATTAATACCATCGATATATATGCTATCGATATTACTTACTTCGATATTACTTACATCGATATTAAGTATTTCGATATTACTTACCTTGGGTCGATATTGTGTCCTACGATATTCTTGCCTTCGATATTATGCACCTTCGATATTTCAGACTCGATATTATGGTAGGTCGATATTTACAACTCAATATTTTGACTGTGTACCGCTTGCCCAATGTGGATCTTGCTTACTATATGCCCATCTGTATGGATGGATGCATGTACATGATATTTCCATAGCAGAAACCTATCCAGAATGCAGAGGAGTGCTGTACAGGGTCAAAGACGAAGCATAAAGTCAACAAGTAATAGGAGAGGTAGCAGATTAGTGAAGGTCAAAGCATTGTGACATAGTGTTATTTAAAGAGCTGAGTCTTCAACTTTTTCTTAAATTGGAGCAGCATTAGAGCAGTCCATATGGATACAAGGATGTTGTTCCATATCCTGAGAGCATAGATGCAAATGAACTGCTGTTTTGTTTTTTCTTTCTTACACTTCTTATTCTACAGTCTTATGGTGTCCCGGCTGTGGGTTTGCCAAACACTACCAGAGATGGTGAGCTTACCTGCAAGATAAGCAGGGGTGGTGGGTGTGATAGCTTTGTAAATGATGCAGCAGGTTTTGAAGATGGTGCAGGCTTGGCAAGGGGAGGCAATGGCAGTGATGTGATCATATTTTTTCAGGCTTTGGAAGAGACATGCTGTGGTGTGTGTATGATACCCATAAAGGATGGCATTGTGGAATCTGGGAGCCTCTAGAGCAAGGCATTACCATCCAAATGCGAGAGTACAAGGGTTTGTGCAGCAGTTCTGAAGTCCCTTTCTGGACGAAATGTGTGACTTTCTTTAGACGAGAGAACTGGTACCAGGGTGGTTTTGTTTCTTGGCAGGGGGTTCCTCGAAGGTGACCAAAAGTATGACTTTAGACCTGTAGGCTAAGTTTAGACCTACAGTTTAACTTAGACCAAAAGTATAACTTTGCTACTTTTTGTTATTCACAAAGGTAAGTTACTACGAGTAAGTTTACTACCAGTAAACTTACTATCAGTAAAGTTTTTACTACTAGTAGTAAGTTATCTATTAAAACCAGACCCCTTCAACATTTAAACCACATTTCTGCCTTATTCATGGAATTAGTGTTCCTGGCAGTCCTAGAACATACTTTTGGGTTTCAGGGTGTAGGGATGATTTGTTGAAAAAGATAGCCTCAACTTCTTACCAGTCGTACAACCAGGTTAGGAAATTTTGTTTGCACCGTGGTGCTAACCCATCTGAATACTACTTTCACAGGTTCTCTGGACTGAGTCAGTTAAAAATGAAATGGATACTGGTATAACTCAACAAAACAATTGTCTTGGGCATGCTGTGTTACAACCAGGATGCCCAGCTCTTTGAGTATTAGAGGTGTTACCATTCTGTCCATGAGTGATTGTAATACAAACCACCCATATCTGGAGTGCTTCCGTGTTTCCTCCTAAATGTTCTCAAGTACTGCTCAGACCAAACTTTATTTACAAGGCCTTCTTCCTTCATTTGCGTGCTGTCTTATCTCTTTTCCTGCTCTACCTTTAAGATGACTCCAGCACCTTGTGAAAGATCTCCTCAGTAGACTCACCTCGGACACTCTCCTTTTGGTCCACAGATATACCTAGCTCGTCTTCTGCTGGCATAAATTATTGCTCTTCCAGGGGTAAACTGCGTACAAAATAAGATTCACACAATACAGCCTGGAACAGTATCACCCACTGGATCAGAGTAGCTCCTTCAGAAAGAAGTTGAAAGTGCATCCCTTCATGGTGCCTCCTATTCACAATTGATAAGAGCCACCCAGATCCCTGAGTACCTGAGCTTTATGTAGAGAGAACTACTTCTTTTACATGATCGAATGCTCCCTGTTCAATTCAATTCATTCAACATTATTCTGTATAATCAACAAATATAATAAATAAAATGTTAAAAAAATTAAGTGCAATTAACAATAAGAACAGTCACATCGTATTATAGACAGAAAGTCACCACAATGAGTACATTTAAGGTAACATGTCTTTAAAAACAATCAGTAGGCAAAAAAGTTTGAAACTGATAGTCGACCTCAGAAAACTGAAAACTGCAAAACATGTATAACGATCTAGAAACATCTGCAGATAGATTAGGTCAAGTCTAACCTATTCAAATTTTAGGTTATGGCCTAGGAAAACGTTTCCACAGTTGTTTATAGAAAGCGCAGAACATATCTAAGGGGCTCATTGCGATGGCGTCGTGATCACCAACTCCGAGGCGGCAGTGGAGACAGTTATGCCATCGTAACGAGAAATACCCCGCCATATTATGATGGCGGGTGGGTATCGTGGCGGACGCAATGTCCGTCTGCCTCTTTTCCGCCGGTCGGCAATCGGTGCTGGGCCAGTAATATGGTGGCGGGGCCTAGCAGGCACCATCAGCCATATTACCATGTGGGTAGTATACAGGTCCTTCCATGGCGGGAAGGGCTGGTGGGGACTGGCTTTGAGGGCCCGCTGCGGGCCCCGGTGAGGAATAGGGTAGTGCACTTGGTGGGTTACCCATGGTACCCCCTGTAGTTCCCTTCACCAAGTGGTAGATACCGCGTGGTGCCTGCCACGTGGTGCAGGGAAATGCCTGTCGTGCGATTTTGTTCAAATGCCAAATGCCATCGCCAGGGTGGCGTTTGCATCCTAATTCGCCATGCAGGACCGCCGCATGTCTGGCAGCCAGTCCCAACACCAAGAGGTTGGCCTGTGGACTAAGGTCCGCACGCCATCCTAATAGGCCCCTTAGTGCCTGGTGTCTTGAGGTGACGCCAGATCACACTGATAAGGAATGACAGCAGAACAATTTGACCATTCCTTATGAATACAAAGTAGGCAGTGAATAAACTAGTTGAAAATAAAATAATTGAAAAAGTGGGAGCTACAGAATGGGTTGCACCTGGGGTTATAGCTCGCAAATCCAATGGTGAAGCTCGGTTATGTGTTGATATGAGAGCGTTTATTAAGGCTGTGGTAGTGGATCATTATCCATTTCCCAACATCAGTGAGATGCAAAGCTTTTTGAATAGTGCCAAGTACTTTTCTTCTTTAGATCTCAGTTCAGCGTATCACCAAATAAAATTAACTGATAAATCACAAGATTTGACCACCTTTACCACTCCCATTGGTACCTTCAAGTTTTTAAGACTTTCGTTTGGTCTTATATAAGCGGCCTATGTTTTTCAGGAAGGAAGTGGTGGGAGTGAAAATATATGAAGATGATATACTGGCGGTGGGAACAAATGTAGGCGAGCACAACAAACGATTGCGTGAAGTGTTGGAGAAACTGTTGAAGTGTGGTTTGACACTTAAACGAGGAAAAAGAAAATTCTGTGTTCCTGAGATAGAATATTTAGGGCAAATAATCACTGGTTCTGGAATTTGTCCTAAGATAGCTTTAGTTGACACAATGAAGAATCTTGCTTCTCCAAAGAGAAAAGAAGAATTGGTCAAATTTTTAGGCATGGCTGAGTGCTATAATAAATTTGTCCCTAAATTTGTTGAAAGGACGGTGGCTCTCAGGTCGCTGCTAAAGAAAGTTAACGAGTTCTTGTGGTCTGATTGGTTTCAAACTGAATTTAGAGATGTGAAGTCTGCCTTGGAGAAAGTCTTGAATCTTGGGAGTTTTGATGTTTAGGATGATATTATCTCATGACGGATGCCAGCTCCAAGGGTTTGGAGGCTGTATTGTTACAGTAGTCATATAGTGTATATAGAATTATTGCTTACATCTCACGTGGCATGAGAGGTGCAGAGATCAACTACTCAGGCATTGAGAAAGAGGCTCTGGGATTAATTTGTGCTGTTAGGAAGTTAAGAAAATTTCTTTGGTGAGAAAATTTGAAATAAAAGCAGATCATAAACCACTCAAGGAGGTCTTTGCAAAGGAAGGTGTAGATCAGATCTCAAGTCTTATTCGCAGGTGGGTCATTGCGCTTCAAAAGTCTGAGTATGAATTAATGTATGCACCTGGTGCAGGTAAACTGCAGGCCGACTGTCTCGAGATTATATGTGTTTTTAGAGGATGACGAGTTAATACAAGAAGGAAGCTTTTCTGGGGAAAACTATGTCAATAATGTAAATGCCTGCTTTGGGACTGAAGGTGTCATACAAGAAGAGGAATGGAAGAGGAAGTCAGAAAGTGATGTGTAATTACAAAGCGTGGAATAATTGTGTTATAAGGTTGGTTGATCAAAGGCAAGTGTGAAAAATAAATATATTGTTTTTTTTAGAAGTTCCCAACAAGTTTCTGTGGTGGATGGAATACTTCTAGGAGGGAACAAACTTGTACCTCCTTTAGATTTAAGGAGTATTTTAGTAAAAAAATGCTCATGCGAGTCATATGGGCATATCGAAGACTAAGGAGAGAGTAAAAGAATGCTATTGGTGGCCCTCTATGGACTTAATGATAGAAAGGAAAGCAAGAGAATGCATGGATTGTACACGATGTGACAAAGTGCTAAAGTCCAGGACACAGCCAATGGTCATTGGAGAACGAGCCTCTGGACCATGGGTAGACATGGCTTTAGACTTACTTGGATTGGTGAAAGTAAGTTCCCATGATAAGTATGTTATAGTATGTTTGGGAATGTTTTCGCAGTGGTAGAGATAAAAGTGGTCAACTCTATTGAATCAAAACATGTGATTGGCTTCTCACATAAAATGGAGTTCAATTTACCTCAGCAGTGGTTAAGGAATTTTTGAGGATAAGAGATGTGAAACATAAGAAAGCAGCTCTATATCATCCTGAATCTAATGGTGTCGTAGAGCGCTTTATAAAGGCGTTGAAAGAAAGTTTGGAGCAGTCTCTTATGTGTGAAACAAATTGGGAAGAGAGTATGAGAAAGAAAGTTAGAGAGTACAGGCTGATACCACATTCAACAACCAGAATGTCTCCATATAGTTTGTTCAAAGGGAGGATGTCCATATGTGAGTTCAGCCCTGCTTGGTTTATTGAGAAAAGGGAGAAGGAGGATGAGCATGTTGGTTAAGTAATAGATTGGGAAATGAGAAGAAGAAAATAAATTGTAAGCCAATGTGTTGTATGACAAGAGGAAGGCTGTTAAAGAAAAGAGTGTGCAAGTGGGTTATTGGATTAAAATTAAATCTCCAAGGAATAGTGGGAAAAGTTTCAAATACAGTAAGCCTTGTAGAGGAAGAAAACTACTTCAGAATGCAGTGAAAACTGATGACAATAACATTTGGAATCTTAATAGGATATCCAACTGCAGCTCCGTGGATCTGCAGTTGGATACCTCTTTAGAGAAGATTTTGCCAGAGGAATCTTAAAGCTGACCCCCAACGTGCAAGGAAAAGACCTGTTCGGTTTTATCATTATGTATAGTTTTTCTATTGTTTATAGATACATCATCAGTTTTACATTCTTATATTCATGTTTTTGTAATGTTTTATTTTCTTTAGTTGTTTATGTGGGTAGTAGGGTCACAAGTTTGATGTTAATTCAATATAAATGTGTAGGTGATGCAGATTCCTAGGTTATAAAACCACCTGCATATCTGGTTCTGTAACCTAGCAGTGATGCTTAAGTGGCAACGGAGCTGGAGGGTCTTCAGAGGAGAAACGGAAGGCTTGGTTGAAAGCGGTTGTGATGGATCTGTGCTCCGTTTGTGGATGGGGTCTCTCTTACGTGTTAACTTCAAATAAAAATCTGGAAAAGACTTTGACTGGGCAGATTACCTTTTCACAGATGCTAGACATAATAATAATTGCTTCATAATTTGTCTATGATGATGTATTTATAAATGATGAACTACGAATATTTATGTATCGTGATTGCATTTTTTTGAGACAAGAAAAACAAGAGTTTATTGAGCTAAGTGCATGTGTTTAGCAGAGTTTCCTGGGGTTTAGCAGAGTTTCCTGGGGTTGCTTGAAGATGCTTAAAAACGTAGCCGAACAGCTAGGATACTTTCAGAAATTCAGGTGCAGGGAATGTTTCTGTTTGCTGAGAGTGAGCTCCATGACTTTCCCTCATATACAACAGGCCAGGTTCCACCGGGGCAGGAGTAAATATACAAACTACTAATCTACAGTGGTGTTCTCTCTACCATGAGCATCTGTGGAATTTAGCTTGGATGAGCAACATTTTTTTGCCATGAAGGGCCCAGTAGACAATGCCGAGTGCTGTGAAGGTAGAGTGCTTAGCAGGAGAGACACACTCCGGCATACACACCAACTGCAATATTCTACAACTGACCTAACATAAGTGAAAATGGACTCTAATCTGGAGATATCCTAAGAGAGGAAGATCGGTATTTGCATTGTGGAGGAGGCACTTCCAGCGTATTGCCTCTCTCTCTTGAGGGTTCAGAGAGTGGTTAAATTCGACCATCACACAGAAATGGTTTAACTTCCTTTGATCTTAGTGATGTAAACTATAGTTCATTGGACCCAATAGTTGTGGGACCATAATCTATCCTTCACAGAAGACACACACACAGAAGTTAAGATACACACAAAATATATAACACATCATCATCAGCAGAACAAATACTAATGTGGGTATGGAATATCATCTTTAACACAATATACCAAAGGGCAAGGTACAACACTCAAGCACAAGCTACAACACATCTCCATCCTTAGTTGAACACACAGAAAGGAAAGACAGAACATGTTGTTCCATAACAGAACAAACATTAACGTAAGATGACGGCATCTCTTATCATTAAAATAAAACACATAAGCACAAGGTAGAAGACATGGTAGTCCGTAAGAGAAACCAAATAAAACTAAATATTTTTGCACCAGAACCAACAACAGCACAAGATACAGAACAGACCTGCTTTATAAGCAAACATATCTATTCAATACAAGATTCTGAGAGATTGAGGAAGGGAGGGAATAAGAAGAACTCAGTGTTTGAATGGAGAGAAAGAGCGAGCAAGGGAGAGAGAAATATGTACTTGTCTACCCCAAAGACCCTAGTTGTCGGCAGCTGCTACAGTGCATATGCCAGACACCACATGACTAAATTAGCCCCAACATAGATCCAGCACATCTGTTTAGAATGTTTGTGTGTGCCTTTAACCCACAAGTCCATAAACAAATACACACCAACCCACCCAGGTATCCCAACCACCACAGAGCAATTCCGTTCCCCACTTTATATCCCTCTAACATATTATTCTCAGCTGTAGCAAAGTCTAGAAATGACCAAAAACATGTCAGGATTTTAGATCTTTATTCACACACATCTCTGCATGCATACTGTCTGAGAAACCAGAAGACTCAGGTGTCCTAAGTACGAGAGTTGAGCATTATGGAAAGCAAAGATAGTTCATTGAAGAACTTCTGAGGATCCTTCATAAAGTTCCATCGGACCAGGGCAGCCAGGTGCAAGCCCCACCCCCTACCTAAGTGTGAGATTTCATCTGGTTGAAAAGTGCTTTTAATCTTGTTTGCTTTCCATGGAATTCATAAAGCTCAGGCATAGGTCCCAGACCAGTGTGGTGGGACAAGGAATCAACTCTTCTCTTTTTAAACAAGGAAGTAATTATCAAAATCACTAGTTATCGATATACTATGGAAAGAGTAGCTCGGCTTCCATTCACTGTGAGGTTGATGAGCCATTAGTGGTGATGGTGTTCATCAGAATGTCCTTTGTGGTGAGTTTCTCCTAGAGAAGAGATCATAGAGGATAAACATGTTAATATCTTCCATCCCTTTACCTTTAATACATACCGTAGTGCTTCACACCAGAAAAGTAGTTTCAGAGCCCGAGAAAGAAGCAATTACTCTTCAAGCCATTAGAGTACAATCACTTGTTGTTACAGAAAGAAATGTGACATGTGGACATGACTGAGGTGATAGCTGATGGGTCCTATGAAGGAAGAGTGATTACGAGGGGTCGTCAGCTAGTGCTTGTTACAGCGACTAAGACCTATATAGTACTGAGGAACAAAAGATGGCAAAGGCAGAAGCTAAAATGTTATAGTTGGTCAATTTTCCAGCGCAACAGTTAGGAGAATTCATTTTTCTACCTGATATTTTCATCATGCAATAATTAACCAAAAGGAACTCAGCTATGAAATTAGGCACAGCTCTATAGATGCTCAAAGTACTGGTGTTAGATCACTTATTTAGGATTATTTGAGAAATACACATCTAAATTTACTTATGAATGTTATTTAATTAGAATATATATTGCATTGTAATTTAATTTGAGGTTTGAAGTATTTTTGTGAAAAGAAAGAAAATAAGGTAGAAGGATAAGATGGATGTCTAATTTAAGGGCATTATCCAGGGTGAGGTGGAGTTTAAAACCTAGTCCTATGTGGATTAGGTTAACCTATGTCCAGTCTGGAAAGAAGATGAGAAAACACTTGTGCTTTGTTGTATTTGCTTATCACTTTTTGAGACATTTCAAGTCATTTACTGTGGAAGTACATATATTTTCCCCGTGTCACCTCAGTTTAAGAAGCATTCTGTAATCTACTGGCTAAATAGGCAAGGCATGCATTTAAGTCAAATGGGTATTAAAAATACCCAGGATATTAAAAAGTTTACCAGCAATCTCTCTATGGTTGTATTAAATTATGCGCATGCATACACAGGAACACTCAGAACGCCTCATTTGGGTGAAGGTTGGTTCTTTTCCGATGAGTATTTATCCTGAAATATTATATATTGTGAATTATTTCCCTTTCCCAATGTACAAAAATAAGTTTAAGCTTTTAATGGAGAGTGTGAAAGCTTACCTTCGAGAAATACACAGAGTTCTACTCTACAAGGATATACTTGATTTGTCCATATGTTCAGCTGCTCTCCAAGCCTGGAGGTGGGAAGGTGGTGGGCCCTCAAGTATATCACAGAATACACATTTAACTTTGTGGATCATTTATCATCTGAAACACTACATACCTCTGTTTTCAGATGAATATAAGGGAATACAATAAAGTAATAACTTTCTTACCCTCCTCCTCGTGTAGTGTGGCACTCTTATAAACAATGACATTGGAGAGATGCAAACAATGGGCCTTGTCTTTGAATGTCTTTATCTCAGAGTCTGCCAATTTACCAGACCTTGCTGTAAAGAAAAGTAAATAGGAGAATTAAACATCTGTGAGATAGAAGAACACAATACATTCTTGAAAAAATGCTTTATTGTACAGTCGTGCTGCTTTGTGTCAGCTGGAGATATTCCATTCAGGGATCACTGATCAGAAGTCCAACGGGCACCAACAAGATCCTCGTGCTCGCCTTGTAATGTAGGCTTCCAATGAGAAGGGAAACTCTATTGCTGCAGTCATCCCCTTGGCAATAGGAGCACTGAGAACATCAAACTGCTGTGATCCACTCCTAAGTCTCCTGGAGCATTTATTATTTAGATTTTTTTAAAGCTTTACCACCATATGGTGACCACAAAGTTCTTTGAAGAGGGGACAAGAGATAAGGATAATCAGTGCATGGAGCTCATACCGGAGGCTTAGAGCCCGTCAATCAGCTACAGCACAGTAGTGTCAAGATAGTCCTTGTCAGATTGGGTCCAAAGATAGCAAAGCCGTAATTAGACAGAGTGCAGCGAAGTGGAGGGGGAGGTAGGCGCTCTCAGACATTATTCATGGTAGAGTCCCAGTGGTTTGTCGAAGAGATGTCTAACAATCTTTTACTTTCAGGAATTCACTTTCCACTCCCCTGAAGTTCCATTTCCTACTGATATCTCAATCAGGACACAACCACTGTCGGACCACCGACCCCCCCCCCCCGCGCTGCAGCCAGGTGGGACGGAAATGCTTTAGTTGGGCCTTTTACCGATGAGAGCAGATGTAGGGCTGAGAGCACTGCTGAACCCTATACGCCGCTGAGGGATGACATGCTTCGAAAATGTATCCTCATAACTGTGCATTATATCAGTGATGAGCCACACCATACGTACAGTCCGTGAGTGATTAATAAATAAGGGTTCTTGCTCAAATGGGCAAAAATCACAATAATTTCCCTTATTTGGTATGTGATGCACACGATTGAAGCCTTAAACTCCAAACTCACGTTGTCCGACTGTGGTATCTATGACCTCACAGGGTGGCCCCCACAAGGAGTCTAAGGGTCCAAGGATCCGATACTTAGTTTGTAAGTGCGTTTATTCACTGAATTTATATATCCTTTTGTTAAACACTTTTTCCCCATTCAAGCTGCGCAAGGCCTTCGGTCACAGGCTAGGCCTGAGGCCCAACCTCCATCCATTGCGAAGGGCTTTTATTCATGCTTAGTGCCAGTTGACTGCTGAGCCTGGTCTGTGATCAGGTACTTGGCACAACACCCACTGTGCCAACGCCATGCACAGCAGGGGGTGGCCACATGACGTGGCCCAACCATCCACAGGTAGCCCTTTCCCACTGTGCACACCCTTTGAATATGTGCTACAGGCGTTCCTGTCCTATTTTTCTATTTTACATTTTTTTAAAGGTTTTTTAAATAATTTGTTTTTATTTTTCTGTGTAAACGAAAACTCATTTTGTACATAAAAGTGTAGTTCTTCAGAGGCGTAATTTAATAACTGCTAAATCACATTTTTGAAAGTAACAAAATTACAGTGAACTCAGCTTTTTGAGTGCCCTTTCAAACACCCTGAAGGGTTGGGCACCTCATATATTATCCCCCCCCAACCCCAGTATTACCTGAATTCTATTCAACAGTGTGAAAAGCTGGAGGAAAAATACATCTCTTTCATCATCCAATCACATATGAGAACAAATTCAAATATGATTGACAGAATTTTTGATTTTCTGAATCAGTATTTTAAAGTGCACTGATACTCAAGTTCTACTTTAAAGCTTTGCGTTCTTTTACGTTGGCTGTTCGGTTCAGCTTTTATTGCTGTGGATGCGAGCAAAATATGGCGAACCTTATATTTTCACCCGCCGCCCCCTTTCATATTTTTCTCTGCACAAAACTGCATGAAAATCTGTGTGTCACAACTTAGCTGTCTACTCTCAGTGACTGTCAAAGTTGGTGCAGATCCACCTACTGTTGACAAAGTTATAAATAACTTAAAAAATGGCTTTTCAACAGAAGGTGCGGCTGAACCATAAACCACTGAATAATAAAATATTATACAAATAAGAACCATAAGCCACTATGTAATATAATATAATATAATATAATATAAAATAATATTATATAATATAATATAATACATATATTATATTGCACACATGTCGGTCAGTAGGAGGGGCATGGGTGCATACAGCACATACCAGCACAAGACAGTGGTGCCACAAGTGCAAGGTGAAAAGGGTACTAGACCGTATCCCATTCCTTTTCCTAGGGGGGATCTCACCAATCAGAACAGTTAGGCAGATGTCCAAATATGACCTGGGATGTTATGTTATGTTAAATTATCTTATAGAGCGCACATACACCAATTGGTTTCTTGGCGCTAGTTATAGGATCTGCTGAAGCCCCGTTGATTGACTGTGTGCTTAAATTCAGACATACGCTTGGGTGAATAACCATGTTTTAAGGAGCTTTCTAAATCTGAATAAGTCTGTGCAGGCTCCAATATCAGCTGGAAGCGAGTGCCAGAATCTCCGCGCAAGCACAGCAAACCTGCTTCCACCTTCGCGTTTCAATTTATGAGGAGGTATGGCCAACAGGTTCAAATGGGATGAACGCAGCTTGCGAGTAGGAACATATCTTTGGATAGGGCTGGAGATGAATTTCGGGCATGTGCCGCGCAAGGCCTTAAAAATAAGGCAGCCGACTTTGGCATGGTTTGAGAAAGGCGAGGGACAAAAGTTGAAAGAGGAACTCGAGCTGATGAGCACGCCCCTTTGTTCAGTGACAGCGACAGTGACGATTGTAGGGATTTGTGCATACTTGATCTGAAGCCTTCCTTCACCATAGACGATAACCATGCATCCCCCTCCATGTTCTCAACCTCACTTGCTAATTCCCAAAGTTAAAATCAGTCTTAACGTTCGGTGAACAACTGCAAACTGTTTGAATGTTAGATACAAAAACAGTCTGGGGAGAATCAATTACTGCACCATGCCAGGAGAAGTGGAAGGTCAGTGTGTAGAGAAGGTCAAATGGCAAGCCAGGCTTCAATTGATGAAGCTGATTCTTTATTGAATGCTATTGTTGAAATGTGTCCTATCGAAGCTGATCCAACTAGGATCAATAATTGTAAACACAGCAAAAGAGAACTACTGATTATCCTGATTGTTTGAAACGTGTTGTTGTTTTGGTAAAGCATTCTATTACTTTTTCATACCTTACAACATCTTTAATGCAAAACCCAAACATTTTAATGAGATTCCGACCATGTATACTCATACCTTCAGTCAGTTTTCAAAATAGCAAGCCATTATGCGCTCCTTTGTTCATTTATGCGGCCCTACATAGCTAGTTTGCAAATTAGGTCTTTCTTTTGATAGTATGGAGGTATGATCACTCAGTCTCCATTAATATATTTCTCTCAGCCTCTCACCTCTGATAGATCGTCGAATATTTACATGGACCTCCTCGTCCCTTGTCCCTCTTCCTGTTGTACCCAACCCAGCTAACTTTATGTCTGGTATAAGGCGAGCGCCACATGTTCATGGTTATATTTGCTTTAAGGACATAGGGATTCACATTCCATCTTTTTCACAGGCACTCAATAAACATCTGGACACCCTCAGCTTCCAAAAAGGATCCACATTTGTTGAATATGTTGATAGTCAGGTATGTCACTTGCTTCTTCTGACTCATTGCACCAATACAAGGTTGATTTCCTGCTCAGTATATTGCCTAAGGGGCACTCCTTGTTTGATATTTAGAACAAGACATTTCAGCGCGGGAACAACAATAGTAGCACCTGTCCGTAGACCTCATTGAAGCCATTCGTGAGCTACCCAGATCCATCTCCATCGCACAGACATGCACTCTGCCAGGGATGGCAGCATATTTGGGATTATCTAGACATAATCCCTTCAAGTTGTACAGTCGTGGGAGAGACAGCTGTGATTTGGGGGTATAAATTGTTTAATGGGGACTAAAATAATCTGATTTCTCATGATTCCTTTGCAATTGATGTTGTTGCAGGGTTGGCTCCTTGCTGCAGCTGCTCATCTTGCAGTTTCCTAGAACATTGTGTTAGGGTCCACTCTTACTGTTGTTATGCCACATGCCTCCGCTGCAATATTATTCACTGCTTAAACTCACCATCTTACTATTTCTATGCTATAATGCTATGAAATACTGTTACTATTTGTTTCCCATATCACCCATGCCCTGTGTTCAATCAATCAATCAATCAGGAGTTTGTTAAAGCGTGACTACTCACCCGTGAGGGTCTCAAGGCGCTAGGGGTGGGGGGGAGGGGGGTGCAGGTTCCATTCCATCAAGGAGGGGGTCTGTCGAAGAGCCAGGTTTTGAGGTTTCTTGCGAAGATGGGGAGCGATGTTGTCTGTCTGAGGTGGAGCGGAAGGGCGTTCCATGCTTTGGCCGTGAGGAAGGAGAAGGAACGGCCTCCCGATCTGTTCTTTCTGGTGCGAGGGACCACGGCGTAGGAAAGCTGGGCTGATCGTAGGGTCCTTTGGGGTGCGTGGAATTTGAGTCAGCTGTTCAGGTATGCTGGTCCGGTGCCGTGGAGGGCCTTGTGTGCGTGGGTGAGCATCTTAAAGTTGATTCTCGCCTCGACGGGGAGCCAGTGGAGTGTGCGCAGGTGCTGGGAGATGTGGCAGTGTTTTGGCAGGTTGAGGACCAGTCTTGCGGCGGCGTTCTGGATGTTCTGTAACTTGCGGATTAGGTTTTTGTCTATTCCGGCGTAGAGTGCGTTGCCGTAGTCGAGTCTGCTGGTGACCAGGGAAAGAGTGACTGTCTTTCGGTGTTCGAGGGGTATCCATTTGAAGGTCTTACGAAGGAGGTGGAGGGTGTGGAAGCAGGAAGATGAGACAGAGTTGATCTGGCGGTCCATTTTGAGCTCGGAGTCCAGGATGATTCCCAGGTTGCGTGCATGGTCTGTGGGGGTTGGCGGGTTTCCGAGGGAGGTGGGCCACCAGGTGTCGCTCCAGGCGTCGGGGTTTGGGCCCATGATGAGTACTTCTGTTTTGTTGGTGTGTAGTTGTAGGCAGCTGTTTTTTAAGCCTGGGCGTAGTTCGCGTAGCCGCACTCCGCGAGCTACGCGAAGATGTACTTGCACTCCGCGAACTACGCATAGCTCCGCGAGCATGCGTAGTAGCTTGCTTGACCCGTTTGCAAGCCAATTTTCATCTTCGGGAGCGCCGTGGAACTCTGGAACCTGCTCGACACCACATCTCCAGACGTCGCCTTCCTCACGGAAACATGGATGAATGCCTCCTCAGCGCCCGACATCGCCGTCGCCATCCCGGAGGTATACAAAATCACCCGGAGAGACCACGTCAACGAGACAGGAGGAGGCATCGCCATCGTCCACAAGAACACCATCCGCATCACGACCAACTCAGACGACACCCTCACAGCCGCTTAACATCTTCCCTTCCAGATACACACCGACCCCAAGACCACACTCAGAGGCACCCTCATCTACAGACCCCCAGGACCTCGCAGACAATTCAGCGAAGACATCGCAGACTTCATCAGCCCGCACGCCCTCGCCTCCGCTGACTACATCCTCCTAGGGGACCTCAACTTCCACCTGGAGAACAACAACGACAACTCCACCACCACCCTGCTGGACAACCTCGCCAACCTCGGACTCATGCAACTGGTGAACACCCCCACCCACTACGCCGGACACACGCTTGACCCAGTCTTCTCCTCCAGCAAGTACATCTCCTTCAGCCACTCCACCGGACTCCACTGGACAGACCACAGCTGCGTCCACTTCAGCTTCAGAAAGACCATGACTCACCACCACCCGCAACAGGTTCCCCGCAGGAACTGGAACAAGATCACCACCGACCAGCTCACCACTTCACTGAGCCAGATCCCGCCCGCCAGCTCAACGGACCCCAATCTTCGGATCCCCCCTTGTTACTCACACGTGGAGGAGCAATTGGGGCATTTGCTGGGCTGCGGCAGTCGCTCCTGGCTTGGCGGACGGGTCCGGTCTCCCGAGGAAAAGGAGGAGAGGTGCG
Organism: Lissotriton vulgaris; assembly: GCF_964263255.1. NCBI lineage: Eukaryota > Metazoa > Chordata > Amphibia > Caudata > Salamandridae > Lissotriton > Lissotriton vulgaris. The sequence continues at coordinate 1,940,688,086 of NC_141693.1, forward strand.
GCGGCGCTCAAAATGGCGGGCGGCATCTCGCCGTGGACTCCGCCGTCTGCGGCCGCCGCTGGGAGGTAGGATTGCGACCTGCGCTCCCCCGGCTTGCCCAGTCTCGCACCAATTGTCGCAGCAGCCGACGGGTCCTGGCTCCGTCTAGCCCCAACTCGGCGGTGTCCCCCAGCGAGAGAATCCTCCCAGCGCCTGCCTGACTTCAAGATGGCGGCCGGCGGCGACCCTCGGATGGCGAACGCCGCTTCTTCTGGCTCGCCCCAACTTCCCCCCAGCCTCTTGCCTCTCCTGCGGCCCTCTTCCTGGCTGTCGGGCCTGCCACCCGTCCCGCTGTTGCTTTGGGGGCCTCTGCCACTTCCGTCTTGCCCCGTGGTCCTGCAGCAGGAGCTGGATCTCCTGGATCGCCCACCCCTCCCCCCCTGCAGCATGGCACCAATGGCTCTGGTGCTGAATGGGCTGCTCGTGTCTCCCGGAGGCCACACATCTTCCAGGGCGGTTGTATCCACGCACGGCCCACCAGCTGCCGTGGCAGCGCCTCACGGACAACGCGTGATCGCACCTGCACCTTCGCCACCTTGCGCTCTCTCACGCCCACCGAGCCGGGTGGCTGCAGGCTCTCCAGGATGGCGACGTGCCTGCGGCTGGCCTCCGGCGTCATCCCTCACCTGGGCTCCCACCTTCTCTGCTGGACTTCTTGTCTTTTGCTCTGTTCTGACCGACACTTTGCTGCTGTTCTCGGACAGTGTCTCTGGGCTCTGGCCCCCTACCATGCCCCTGGCCTTAGCCCTTCTCACTGTGGATGACCCTCAAATGTTTCCTCCCTGTTGTGCTCCCCCTTCTCTCCATGCCCTTGCATCCCTCCCAGCCTCCCTTTGTGCTGTGGCTGCATCCACACTTATGGAACTCTGCTTTGTCTTGTGTAGTGACTCTAGTTAATGGTATCTGCTTTAGACCTAGCACCATATACCATGCCTATGTGACTCTTGGAGTTTACCCAGTCATATCCCCTCCCTATGTGTGTAGAGATGACTCTAATCATTAGTGTATGCAGTAGACCTTTGACCGATTACAATAATGTTAAGCTTTGGTATTCGCTGAAGTCCTTACACCATATACCACCCCTATGCGTCTTCTAGAGTCTGGCCAGTCATATCCTATGTGTACGTAATTGACCCTTATCACTAGTGTTTGCAGTGGACCTATGTATTCTCTACCACCCCTATGTGACCCTTAGAGTGTTTCCAGTCCAAGCGCGGAGAGAAACCTGGAGACAGAGAACTCACTTGGTTGCTGCTGGGATTGTGATTTCCGTCATGACTTCAAACAAACTAGTTGTAAAGGGGCAGCTGAAATTCCAGGAGCCTAGTCCCGACAGCTCGACGACTTCGGAGGGCTGGAAGAGGTCCCCCGCTACACGGCGGAGGAGGGCACTGGACATCGAAGGCTGTCCTATGTAAAGCGCTTTGATAACCTAATCGGTTCAAGATCCTGAAATGTGCAACGTAACTGATTCTATGTAAACTGCTGTGATAACATGTAACGGAACTGGTGCTATGTAAAGCGCTCTGATAACCTAATCGGTTCAAGTTCGCGCTATAGAAAACTCTAAAAATAAATAAATAAATAAATAAATAAACCAAGCAGCCAACAACCTCACACAGTGGATCACCAATTGCGCTCGCCCAACCAGCCTCGACCACTCGCAGTCCGGCTTCCGCGCCAACCACAGCACCGAGACCGCCCTCATCGCAGCCACTGACGACATCCGAGCCCTGCTCGACAACTGGGAAACAGCGGCCCTCATCCTCCTGGACCTCTCCGCAGCATTCGATACGGTCTGCCACCGCACCCTAGTGCAGCACCTCAGCAACATCGGAATCCAAGAGAAGACACTGGAGTGGATCATCTCCTTCCTCACCGGAAGAACCCAGAGAGTCCGCCCCCCCGTACAGATCCAAGGCCACCAAAGTCATATGCGGCGTACCACAAGGATCATCACTCAGCCCCACCCTCTTCAACGTCTACATGAGCCCCCTCACAGCCATCGTACGCCAGCACAACCTCAACATCATCTCCTACGCCGACGACACCCAGCTGATCCTCTCCCTCACCAACGACCCCGGAACCGCCAGAACCAACCTACACGAAGGGATGAAAGACGTAGTCGAGTGGATGAGGAACAGCCGCCTGAAACTGAACTCAGACAAGACGGAAGTCCTCATCCTTGGATCATCACCCTCCGCCTGGGACGACTCCTGGTGGCCCCCTGCCGTGGGCAGCGCACCCAAACCAACGGACCACGCACGCAACCTGTGCTTCATCCTGGACTCCTCCCTCTCGATGACCAGACAAGTCAACGCCGTCTCATCATCATGCTTCAACATCCTACGCATGCTCCGAAAGATCTTCCCATGGCTCGCCACCGAAACCAGGAAGACAGTCACACAGGCACTCGTCACCAGCCGACTGGACTACGGAAACACCCTCTATACCAGAACCACAGCCAAACTCCAGAAAAGACTCTAACACATCCAGAACACCTCCGCACGACTCATCTTGGACATCCCCCGATACAGCCACATCTCCGGACACCTGAGAGACCTTCACTGGCTCCCCGTCAGCAAGAGAATCACGTTCCAACTCCTCACCCACGCACACAAGGCCCTCCACGACCTGGACCCCAGGTACCTCAACAACCGCCTGACCTTCTACACTCCCACCCGCCAGCTACGATCGACCAGCCACGCCCTCGCCGCCGTGCCACGCATCCGAAGATCCACCATGGGAGGAAGATCCTTCTCCTACCTGGCAGCCAAGACTTGGAACTCCCTCCCCATCCACCTCCGCCTGACCCAAGACCACCTCTGCTTCAGGAAGCAACTCAAGACATGGCTGTTCGAGCAGTAGCGGACCCCCCTCCCCCAAGTGCCTTGAGACCCTCTGGGTGAGTAGCGCGCTATACAAATATCCTGATTGATTGATTGATTGATTGCCTGCATGCTCGGGATGTGTAGCGCGCGAAGTTCCCCATGAGGTTTGTCCCGCCCGCTCGCGTCCCCTTATTTCCGGTCACTACTAACGTGTTCGCGAGTTATTCTGTGCCAGATTGCAGTTTCTGCGTGTTCGGCAACTCGATCTTACCGACAAGCATCCTCGCGCACGCGAAAATGCTATTGAGCGCGCGAGAACTACGCTACGCAGCAGTTTGCGGAGTATTCGACAACTTCGCGTTCTCCGCGGAGCGCGGAGTTGCCGAAACTCCGCAAACTCCGCGAACGGAGCGTAGTTCTTCGCCCAGGGTTACTGTTTTTCATCCATTTGGCGACGGCTTCCATGCCTTCTCAAAAGTTGCGTCTGGCGGTGTTGGGCTCGTTGGATAGGGAGAGGATGAGCAGGGTGTCGTCTGCGTATGACACGATGTTGAGTCCGTAGGTTCTGACGATGGGGGCAAGTGGAGCCATGTAGACGTTTAAGAGCATCGGGCTGAGGGAGGAGCCCTGGGGGACTCCGCAGGTGGTAGGTGTGTTAAATCTTGCATCTCTGTTATTCACCACACATGTGTAGGAACCGCAAGACTGCGTTGCCACCGCTCCCTACCTGACTCAATCCTGCATTGATCTCACTGATTAGTCCCCACCAATCTGTGATCTTGTATATTATAGAGATGGTTCATACCCCAGAAAAGATAAGGGGACACTGGTTGTGGCATAACTGCTTGCTCTTAGATTTGACTGTATTCTAGCCACACAAATAAGTCATAATATTAACACTTCCTTGAACATATATATCAGAACATGCACTGTACATAAGCAAATTTAAATATACATTTTTTATTAACTAACAGTGTTTTCAGTCTTAACATGCATGCTAAGTTTCATAACTACCATAGGACTAGAAGCCGTTTTATGTGAGGTAACACATCTGGACATTCCTACATCTCGTAGTAAAGCATAGCTTCACTTTTAGTGTTGGCAAGCAGCAGCGTGATTGTAGGAACATAGTTCATTCAGCAGTTTTTATATGTATCTATATCTTCATTTCAAGGACTTCTCACATTCTCTCTGTGAGAAGTCCCTGCCTCCTGAATAGTTTCTGTCACTTGTTTATGCTCAATAGACTTCTATTGAGAGAAAGTTCTATAAGAACTGTCCGAAATTACATGTATTTTAGCATTATATGTTCCAGCTGGCTTTTTCAATGAGAACTCTAGTCAGTTTGAATGAAAATTTGTGCCTGATTATTTGCTTTGCATCTTTCCTTCATTGCATAAAATGCATGTTAAACTTTTAGGAACTCGACGTATTGTATTTTATTTTACCAGCTTGACGTTACATTTGCTGCTCATCAGTTTATGCAAGTATTTTGGGAATGCTCTCGCTGCTCAGACCGCTAAAAGAGTCTCCTGATTGTGAAGTCACTTTAAATGTGTTCCGGATTGCTCTACCTCATGACCACTTCAGAGTATTTTACAGAAGAACTAAAAATGTGCATCATATCATCTTACTAACAAAGAGACATACATGGAGTGTAGCAGGATCAGCAAGAAAAGGTGGTTGCCCTTGAAAGGGTATTCTGAAACACTGTCTGATTTTACCATGGTGTTGCCCACATTAGCAGATACACTAAAGCATACAAAAAGTGATAGATGGTATGCTTGAATTAATAACAGCCAGTCAGTCAAATAATCTTTATTTCAATCGTTGATCATAAAAGATGCATAGTACCATCCAAATCATTACTTAAAAACACTATCCAATGACACTAATAATACATTAAAAGCACATAGATACTGTTCATAAGTCGTTTCCACACGTAAGAATTTTTTCTACAGATAAGATCTTCTCCTTCGCCACATGGCATCAATAAAGCGTGAAACTAAAGAATACAACTGGAGTAGAAGTATTACTCTTAAGTATTCTAAGGGCCTCTTTATAATGTCTAAATCCCAAGTTTTTGCAAATCGGATAAGCCAACGTTGCTGTATGGTTTTATAAGTCGGGCAAAAAAAGAAAACGTGGGATGCATCTTTGGCCCCACACGCTGGACATTCTACTGTTTTGATGGGCGACCATTTGTTGGAGACGACCCTAACCGGGAGTGTTCCATATCTAAATTGTAGATAATATTTCCTCGCTGTGGAAGGTAACGTTTCATCTAAGAATGGTTCGACTATATAAGCGTCTTTTAAATTAAAAAACTGAGCTGTGAGTGGGCCCAGAGAAGAATTACCAAGGATGGCCTCTAGTCTATTTCTGCGATCCAGCTTAATCAATTTAGTACGCGACAGCTGGGCGCAGACAGCAGCAGGATTAGACCAAAGGCCAGGCAAGTCTAGTCTCACACACTCCTTTTTTATGAAGGCAAACCAAGGTATTTTCTCCGACCCAGGGAGGGCTTATAGCTCTTCCAAGTCTGATCTAAAATGGATTAATGCAGGAGTCACCCACAGCCTATGCCAGTAAAATAAAGGGCGTAGGGCAACTTCCTCTTCTAAAGGTCTAATACCGAGGTCCATTCTCAACCGGGTGAGGGGGGTACTGGGTGGGAGAGCCAAGAAGGATCTTAAGAATTGATTTGCTGTCTTACTAATACCACCCACCGGACGATGACCTCACAGTTCAGCTCCGTATAGGATTGCTCCCCTAGCTTGGGCTTTATGAATTTCAATATTCGATGCAACTGGCTTGGTTGTGGACTCTCGGTGCAATTTTAGAATACCACCCGTAATCTGGGCTAGTCTAAGTTTGGTCTTTGTCAATTGGGGGGCCCAGTCCATTTTGTCCGTAAGAGTGATACCCAAGTAATCAAAAACAGCGACCCTGTCCAAAGCTATGCCATTCAAACAGGGATTGGGACATCTGGTCTTAGTTGGATTACAGACCATAAATTTGGGTTTTTGTGTATTAATCTCCAACACCCTTAAATGACAAAAGTTCGTAAAGTTGTCCAAGGTAACGTTGGATTGCGATGGGAGATTTTGACAACATAAGAGTGTCATCTGCATCAAGGTGCTTCCTCACGGGGGATCGGTTGTTTTCCTTTTCCACTGAAGCTATATTGCTGATCTGTCATGTAACTTTGGCTAATTCCTAAAATAAAAATATATTTAAAAAAAAATAAGAGTGTCATCTGCAAACATTAGTGCCACCACCTGTTCATTTCTCATTTTTGGGGCGTCAATGTCTTTAACACCTTTAAGGTGGGCAATCAAAGCATGAAAAGACAAAATAAGGTCGGTGCCAATACGCACCCCTGTCTAACTCCTCTGTTCACTGGGATTTTTGTTGTAAGACTACCCGATTTACCACTCCTAACTTGGGCAAAGTTATCAGAATGGAGTCCCCTAATGATGTTAAGGAGATCAGTTGGTACCCCCATATCCTCCAAAACATCCCACAATTTTACGGGGCACCAGATCAAAGGCTGTTTTGAGGTCAACAAAAATGAATTAGAGGTTGCCACCCTCTAATCTCATGGTCTTCCAGTAAAGTAGTTGGAGACTTAATAACAGGTCTACTGTGGAGGTCTTTTCCCTAAAACCAGTCTGAAAAGGGCTAAGAATCTGCCGTTCTTCCATCCAATTCTGGAGCCGATCAAGAATGATACGTGAGAATAGTTTTTCACTCACATCGATCAGACTGATCGGACGATAGTTGAGCGGGAGAAGTGGGGAACCTTTTTTTTAAAACTGGTATGATCTCTGCTCCTACCCATGTGACAGGTAATTTGGCGCCCTGTAAAATAGCATTAAACAGCAGATAAAGATAAGGGACCCAAATCGAAGTTTGATCTTTATAAAGGTCACCGGGGATTTTGTCGAGGCCAGGCGCCTTGCCTGCTGGGAGCCTATTTATAGCTACATCTATCTCCTTCAAAGTTATTTTGGGCTCTAGAGATTCGTTGGTAGAAAACGTCAAAGTGGAAAAGTTCTGATACCTATTTGGGAGCAGGTTTTGGGATGGGAGCGGCATATAGGTTCTGATAGTGGTCCACCCAACTCTCCGGTGCAATATTTGGAACAAGAGCATTTTGACCTTCCTTAGTACCAGAGCGGACAATGGACCAAAATTCTCTCATGTCCCTACTGCCAAGAGCATTTTTTATAGCATTCCATTTAGTGTTCTCCCACATCTGTTTGGCCTCAGACTGCACTTTCTTATACTCAAGCCTCTTGATTTTAATTAATGACCTATTTGAGGCTTTGATTGCAGCCAAGAGTGCCCCCTTTGCTATCCTACAGTTGGAGTCATACCATGTATTGGTCTTCTTATTTTTCCTAGGTTTTCCCATTGGTGGATTAAGTAGTGAAGTGAGGGCGGTAACTAGCCCCGCGTGGATATTAAAATTTTGGTCTGCCGACAGGTCCTGCCCCAGGTCTAATAGGCCACTTAAATCATCAAGAGCCCGAAAACAGTTTGGTAAAGGGAACTCATTAATTCAGGAGAACCCTGTACCATTGGCCATTTTAACCTTCTTCTATCATTAGATAATACTAATGACTCCCGATTTTCCCCTCTTAATCCCATATTTATACTCTTCTCGGGAAGACCTAATTCAAAAACCAGGACCTTATGGTCACTGTCATGGCGAGGTAGACCACAAAATCAATAACCTTGGACCAATTGCTGGCCTCAACCAGAATATAAATCGATACGGGAGGACTGCCATGGACGATTAAAAATATGCTTACCCTCCAAATCAGATTTTGTGTGGCCATTGTATGCTCTCAGGGAATGGGCCAAAGTAATCAAATTCAATTGGAGAGCTATTGGTGACCATGCCCTTATCGGAGATATTTGCAAATCAGGAATGAACCACAACAAGGCCTCAATACTGGAGATAGGTTCAATCTGACCCGGGAGTGGCTCATACTGGCAATTGAAGTCTCCTGCAACAATCAAAGAGCTCGCCCCCTTAACCGTAGAACAAAGTTGTCAAAGGAATCCAGTGTTAAAGATTCTTTACCCAGCTTAGTGGGTCTAGAATAAACATTGATAAGGGTCACACAAAATTTTGACCTAAAAGAAAGTCTAATGCATAAGAGATCAGGCCAAGGGGAATTTAATTGGGTCACTATACATCCCAAATGAGAGGCAAAAAGAATAGTCAAGCCCCCAAACGGTCTTCCCCTCTTACCAATCGATGCCAGATTACTAACTGACAGGTAACCCAGCCTGTAAAAGTTTTCCCGAGACCAGGTCTCCTTAAGAAGACAAATATCGAACTTATCTATAAAGCGACCCCAATCAGGGCTATTTCCAGGATGACATCCTCATAATGAGGTGATCTCACCAAGACCACGATGAGAAACTCTCAACGGTGTTACGTATCCTGTCACATAATGGCCTTACAGCAGAGTGTGAAAAGTGCAAGTTTGGCCTACCACCCGGACCCCTACTTTGGACACGAAATCAGCGACCAAGGCATCTCTCCCAAGCAAGCTAATGAACAGGACATTATGTCGGCACCCACACCCCAGAACAAAGAAGAAGTTTGTTCCTTCCTAGGACTAGCAGAGTTCTATAGCAAATTCGTACAACACTTTGCCACTAAGACACACCATCGACGCCAGAGACAGAAAGAGAAAAATGCATTCCAGTGGACGGACGACGCCAATGAGAAGTTTCGCCAAATCAAAATAGACATCTGTGAAGCTGTGCCCCTACACGGATTTGACCATAATGCCCTCTCCATCCTCACCACAGACACGAGCAACAATGGATTAGGAGCCGCCTTATCACAAAAATCTGAAGACGGCACAGTCACTACCATCAGCTTCGCGTCCTGCTCCCTTGCTCCCAAGAATGGCACATAGTCATCCCCGAGGTGGTGGAGCAGTATGGTTAAATGTGGGCCCAGAGACTGAAGACTTCACCGATGAAGCCCAAATAGCTGAAACATGTCATTGGTTGTGGTATTTTGAAAAAGGGTGGGTCTAGCCGTTCTGGCGAAACTGTTTGGGGTGGGCTCCAGATTTGCCTATGGTTGTTCACCTTCTCCAGCTGGCTGGGTCAACCATTTCTACCCTTCACTTTTTGGTTATTTACATAGTCCAGCATCAGGTAACTTTTACTTCAGTGTTTAATAATACAGAACAAAAATTGGCCAGGACCTGGAGTGTGTGCAGCCAAGGTGACCAACAAGAAGACGTGCATGTGGGACTTGGGTAATTAGCTGTGAAGCCTTACGTTGGACACTCAATCCCTAAGGGATCTTATGTGTGCATGGCTCACCTTCTATCCAAATAAATATGTATATACGTTTTGTAAAGAGACTTATGAAATGTGAAACAAGCTAAAGAAGCAAAGGAGCCACTCGCCACTGCACTTACTCAAGATGTGGAGGACCACTTCCTTTTTGTGATCGTCGGCCTTCATGAGCAGGCAGCCCGGGCAGGTGGGGTGGAACGTAATATAAACACTGTTTTCTAGAATAGAAAAAATATTTTATGAGATTAGAACTTTGAGGTAAGGAATAGAGCACAAAGAATCCCTGGTGCAATTCCCGATTACCTAGTCTGATTACCAAAAATGGTCATTGTGATGTCAGTGAGTGTAACCCATAAGGTGTAGGACACCGAGAGCTCAGTTTGATCTCAGTGAATATTGGACACCCACCTCAGCTTGAAGTAAATAAGAGAGAAAAAAACATGCTTCTGTGTGTAAGAGGAAAATAGGAAAAGTAAGCACTTCACTTGAGGTCTCTGAGGTTATTGGGAAAGACTGTTAACAGTAAACTCTGCATTTTAAAGCACTGTGTGAATTCAAAAGCAGAATAATAACTTCCTGTTCAGCTCTGGTGGGGATGCTGTGGTTGTTCGCCTGGGAGAGCCCCTAAAAGGTGGGACTATCAGGATATTTCATATGGCAGACACATTGATTTAATCATCTGGCTGTTTTTTCGCCAAATCAGTTGATACTGGGAGTTGCAGCCTGTATTTAGTTCAGATCAACTTGAGTGTAGTTCACACGTGCACCCTTGTATACATCAGGAAGATGAGCCCAATTTATTGTCTTAAGAACTGTATTTGCAAACTATTTGATACCGTTTGATCTGGGTATCGTGTCTTTTTTAGGTCATTTTCCGGAATTCCATTGTAAGATCAAACACCATATGTTACTGATTTCCTGTGATGTTGTCATTATGTTAAATAATATTATTGAAACCTGAAAAAACTTCAAATCTATTGGCTACAGAAATGTTGGCAAGGGTGGGAGACTTCAACGTGTGTCTGTGTGAGAGGCCCTTGGTTCAGTAGCACAGGAAGAGCCCAGCATGATGTCGGTGTGGAGGATCCATCAAGCTGCAGTTCTGGGAGATCTCATTTGGATTCTCATCTCGTTGTGAGTGCGCGTGTGATCACTGCAGGATCTCATCATCATGCCTGTGTCCTTGTGAAATAGACAGCTGCAGTTCTGCGAGAATTCACTGGGATCACATCCTTATGTCAGTGTACGTATGATCCATGAAACAGTAGTTATGTGAGTACTCTTTGGGATCATATCTTGGTGCGAGTGAGTGTGTGATCAATGAAACCGCAGCTCCGCAGGGTCTCATTGGGACCTCATGTTGGTGTGAATGAGTGAGTGTGTGATCCATGAAACCGCAGCTTCGCAAGGTCTCATTGGGACCTCATGTTGGTGTGAATGAGTGAGTGTGTGATCCATGAAACCGCAGCTCCGCAAGGTCTCATTGGGACCTCATGTTGGTGTGAATGAGTGAGTGTGTGATCAATGAAACCGCAGCTCGGCAGGGTCTCATTGGGATCTCATGTTGGTGTGAATGAGTTAGTGTGTGATCAATGAAACCGCAGCTCGGCAGGGTCTCATTGGGATCTCATGTTGGTGTGAATGAGTGTAGGCCCTCGGGTATTGAAGAATGCCAGAACTCAATGCAATGTCTGTGAAACCTTAAGTGCTTTTTTACCATAGTAATAAGAATATCATGTGCTTACCTTTGTGAATGACAATCTTGGGTCCTCTAACCTCTACATCTTTCACGGGCCAGCTCTGCCTGCATGAAATCAACAGGAACAGAAAACTTGAGGGGCAACACCAAACATCATGTCACACATTGTAGAGTGTTCTAAACACCAGGCGGCAATCACAAATTGTGGGAGCTTGAAGCTCCTATTGGTGGAACTAGAAAGTTTTATTTCACATGCTTTTACATTTTTTTTTAAAAGTGTAGGGCTTGTACCAATCTCAGGTTTTTGTTTTTTGGACCGAAAGTGATTTTCGAACCAAGTTTATACTTTTTTGTACTGTTAATAGGATATTATAATTATCATATACAACCTAAAAAGCAGTGAAGTTTGTCAGTTAAGGTTAGCTACACCGACCATAAATCCCACCAATGGGTTTCTCATTTATTTTTGTTATCTATGGCATTTGTAAGTGCAACACTCACCAGTTAGACGGCCTCTTGGCACTGCAATAAACAACATGGCGTTGGATGGTATTATTGTACTTTCGGTTAAGACCACATTCCAATGTTGTCAGACACTCTACAAATTACTAATCTGGTTTCTCCAGGGAACAGTCCACCCCCAACTGCCGGGAGAGCCCCCCTTAGAAGGGAACACAAGCAACCTCAAAAAGTGTTCAGCTGAATTTGACCTCGTCAGTCGGGTACAGCTTGAGTAATATGGTACTGTGAGCATGGGACCGACATCTAGGCATACTCGTTGGACTTAAGGCATCTTTCCATTGGTATTAAGAGGGACAGAAGACAGACCGCAGCAGTTCATGAGTGGTTACTGGTGAAGTAGACCTGTTTCTAGACCCAAGACAACAATAGGAGGGAGTGTCACGCATCTATGAAGAAAGGTTTTTCCCAAAATTGGAAAGGTTATACCGTAAAGTAACATTCAATATATCTTGACATGTGATGGAGAGTAGTAGATCCTAAGTGGAACGAAGATATTCGTTGGGATTATTGTAATGGAACTGGGATGTGATGTATAATGAGCCATGGCAGTGAAGTGGGGCGTGAAGGATGCACTGGGTCCTGAATTAAAAATAATTGGTTTCTGGGAGCAAGTGTAGGCTGGCGTGATGTAAATCTTCGATAACATGGAAAGCAGGTAGTACTCTTTGGTATCTTTTGATGAGGAATGGTGGAATATTGACATTGAAACAAATACTGTAGTCAAGCGCTGCCAACATCATCTTTCTTTGAACAAACTAAGATAAGAAAGAATCCCTTGAGTCTGTATATGAAAGATGCCGGTTCAGACCCCTTGAGTTAGGCTAGGCTCAGCACGGAGGCCAATGACCCAAGATTGTGATGAACGGGGAAGTATATTGGAAAGGGGCGACCACTCGGTCCCCCCGAACGTATGGCAGAGTACCTCGATCCCCCCGGGAAGCCATTTTGGGCGGGAGGCGCGTCTCGGCTGGTATGCCCGAAGCGGCGTAGCCGGGGCGCGCTTTTTCCCGCCCTAGAGTGGGCTGGCCTAGACACTGACGCGGCTGGCCACGCCCTCGGGGCAGGCAGGGGCGGGTTTACGCCCGCCCTGAAGACGGATAAAAAGGGACGCAAGACCCGAAGGCATCCTCTTGTTCCTGTGCTCTGAAGCTGCACCTCCTCGCTGCACGTGAGCTCGAGACGGAACGAAGAGCCAATTTTGAGCGTTGTAATCGTTCTTGTTTGTTTTGCAGATACTCTGTTGGAGAATGCCGAAGAAGGCGGGAAAGCGCATGACTACCGAACAGATGCTGCGTATTCTCATGAAGGAGATGACCGAACTAAAGAAGCGAGTGGATAAGAACGAGGAAGGGGGACCAAAACGTCCTTTGGCGGGAGCAGCCCCGGGAGGGAAAAACAAGAGGCCCAGGAGGGGAGCAGCGGGAGAAGACATCCCGGGTCCCAGTGCCCCACTCGAGGCACCAACTCCCGTGCCGAAGGAAGGGAATCCGATTCCCGTTGTGGTCACCCCCGTGTCCGAAGAAGATATGCCGCCCGAGCTGGCAGCACAATTGGCAGCGTGGTTGGGTAAAGGTAACGAGGGCGCCACGGCTGTCGACGCACAGGCGCTGATGAAGCAACTGCGCGAGAAACGAGAGGCAGCCAAGGTGTCCGCGCCGGCTGCAGTAGTTGACAAGACACAAGGGACGAGTACGACCTCAGAGGCAGCGTCCGGTGCAGGTAAGCGGCCATTGCCGATTGCGAGGGATGAGTCAGCACCCTCTCGTAGAGAACAGTTGGGTCAACATGTGCCTTTGGCGATTAAGGAGAAGATTTGGGCGGGGGAATATGTAAACATCTTCTCGTTGCTTGTTGATCATTATGAGGTGGAGCATGTTAAGGGCCAGAAAGACCTCATGCATCCGAGTGTTTGGCGCGCAAAAATGGCCGCCTTTAAAGTGAATGAGAGTATTGGCAATTGGGGCAAAGCATGGGGGATTTTTACGTCGATCTTAGGGGAACGTAGGCCTGAGTTGCTTTCCGAGTTGCCAACCTATCAGTCGCGAATCATGGGGTACTCGACATCACACCAGGGTAACCATTGGTTCTGCTACGATAATCTGTTTAGAAAGGCGAAGGAGCATAACAAAAGCTTAACCTGGGATTGTTACGATTCTTTGACATGGGATAAAATGAAAGAGACGGGTATGTTGAAAATGCCATTGGTAGGAAGTAATGTTGGCGAATCCTCCCGCCATTATGGGGGGACGCCCTTTCGTTCAGGTACGGGTACCGAAGATTACTCGAGACCTGCCGGCAATACAGGAAAAAGGGGGTTCTGCTTTAATTTCAACAGAGGTAAATGTACTAGGCCACAGGGATCGTGTAAATTTAAACATGAATGTAGTGGATGCGGGTCGTCCCATCCTGAGTCCACGTGCAGAGCCAAAACGGGTGATAATGGGGGGAGAGGAGGCGCCAAACAGGTCTAATATAGTCCGAGGGGCGCCTTTACCTACCCCGATTGATACCTTGGCGATGATTCCCTGGCTCAGTGAATACCCGGATCGTACTTCTGCTGGGGTGCTGCGGAACGGATTTTCGTATGGTTTCCGCATCCCGGTAGGGGACTTTCAGGGTGTGGAAAAGTGTAAAAATCAACTTTCCGTCCTGCAGCATACGACCGTAGTACAGGATAAGATCCGGAAAGAGGTGACTCGAGGTCGGGTCGCCGGCCCGTTTAGTGTACCCCCGGTGCAGAATTTTGTTTGTTCCCCTTTAGGGGTGGTCCCCAAGAAGGACCCAGGCGAGTTCCGACTGATTCATAATCTATCAGCTCCACGTGGTCTTTCTGTAAACGATGCAATAGATCCAGAAGTGTGTTCGGTGCGGTACGCATCCTTCGATGAGGCCGTAGCCATTTTGAATCGCCTGGGGCCCGGGGCGCTGATGGCGAAATCAGATATCGAGTCAGCGTTCCGATTGCTCCCGGTACACCCAGACGACCAGCGTCTCCTGGGATTCATGTTTCAGGGTTGTTATTACATGGATAGGTGTATGCCGATGGGGTGCTCTATATCTTGTGCCTATTTCGAGAAATTTAGTAGTTTTCTACAATGGGTCTTCACAAGGAAGACGGGTTTCCAACATGTAATGCATTACCTTGATGATTTTTTGTTCCTTGGGGCAGCCGGGGATCTCGAATGTGGCCAGGCCTTGGCCGAATTTTGTGTGTTAATGAAACAGTTTGGTGTGCCATTGGCACCAGGTAAGACGGTGGGTCCTGCGACTTGCCTTGAGTTTCTGGGGATCGAGTTAGATTCCAGTGAGGGTTGTTTTCGTTTGCCAGCTGACAAAGTGGGGAAGTTCAGGGCAGCCCTGCAAGTATGTATAAATGCATCTAAAGTTACGCTGCATCAATTACAGCAGTTGGTGGGACAGTTGAATTTTGCCCTGAGGGTGATACCAATGGCCCGCCCCTTTTCCCGTTCAATTTCCCAAGCTATGGTCGGCCTAAAGGAGGGCCATCATCGCACGAGACTAACGGCGGAGGTCCGCCAGGACATGCGTATTTGGTTAGCATTTCTGGCGGATTTTAATGGTCGAGTGGTCTGGAACAAACCAGCCGTGTCCTCTGACGAGCTGGGGCTATGGACAGATTCAGCAGGAAGCATAGGTTTTGGTGCCATCTTTGGCACAAAATGGTCGGCACAGAGGTGGCCGACATGGTGGCATGACAGTGGTCTGACAACTAATATTGCTTTCCTGGAACTTTTTCCCATTTTGGTGGCCCTGAGAACCTGGCCCGAAGGGTTCAAAGATCACTCTGTCGTATTCTGGTCTGACAATATGACCGTCGTTGAGTGCATCAATAGTCAGGCAGCACGTTGTAAACTGATTTTAAGACTGCTCAAAGAAATTGTATTACTGTGTATGCAACTGAATGTGCTATTCAGAGCAAAACATGTCCCAGGGGTAATGAATCAGGCGGCTGATGCACTGTCTCGTTTTCAAATGCAGGCTTTCTCGGGTTTCCTTCCCTCAGCGGACCCAGAGCCGGCACCCTTTCCCGAAGCTCTCTGGTCTCTCGGTGCCCCGAACTTCGTCACCTCGTGGGAGAGAGTCTAGCACCAAGGACGAGGAAGGCATACGAAGGGGCGTTTCGGTCCTATTTAGGCTTTTTGGGGACTGATAGAGAGAGGCTTTGGGGTCACGAGGAATGGGTAGTGAATTTTCTGATGTCCTTACGTAGGGCTGGGAAATCGGTGGCTACGGCCCAGAGGCATCGTGCTGCCATTTCCTTTGTTGCCAGAGCGCATGGTATCCAGGACCCGACAGCGTCTTTCGTTGTACAGAAAGCGCTGCGTGGGTGGCAACGCCTTGAGGGTCGCAGAGTAGATGAAAGGCGCCCGATAGGTTTGGATAGGTTGTCCCAGTTGTTGGCCACACTCCCGGCCACATGTTCATCTCAGTTTGAGGCGGTACTGTTCCGAGCCGCTTTTACGCTAGCATTTCACGGGGCGATGCGGGTAAGCGAACTGGTTGCAAGGAACAAACTGGATGTGGCAGGGGGTTTGTGCCAGGAACACGTTCAGATCAGGGGAGAGACAATGACTGTCTCCTTTGTAAGGTCCAAGACTGATCAAGATGGGATGGGTGACTGCATAATCATACGCAGGATTCCCGGGTCCTCCATGTGTCCGGTAAAGTGTTTAGAAGATTACCTAGCACGAAGGGTGGCATCATGGGGGGGGACTTTGTTAAGACACGCAGACGCCACCCCACTGACGAAATTTCAGTTTCAGCGGGTGCTTGCGATGTCAATTGCCGCTGCGGGCTTGAACCCGGGCGAATTTGGGACCCATTCCTTTCGGATAGGGGCTGCTACGGAAGCTACAGCCAGGGGTCTTAATGTTGAACAAGTGAAACGAGTGGGGCGTTGGTCCTCCAATTGTTATAAGAGATATGTGCGGTTGCACATGTTGTGAAGCTGTAATAATGTACTCACGCTTCTTGTTTTTGTTTGGTTTTCAGTTACGCAAGCCTACGAGGCGGGGCGGACTATGCAGTCGACCCAACACCGGGCCAGCGGTCAGACATCACCGGCTGTGAAAAAGGAGGTGTGGGTCGTGGGCCACTCATACGTGAGGCGTGCCGCGGACGTATTCAAAGCAGGTGATATGATTCACGTAGCTGGGGAATACGGGTACAGGGTGTCCTTCCACGGAAGAGGCGGTCTCTGTATTGACCAGTTTCAGTCATTTTTCGAGGGTCTGTTAGGGCGGACGAGGTCACCGCCGTCTATAGTCATAGTGCATTTAGGGGGCAATGATTTGGTCACCACCGGTACCGGTAGACGACTTCTCCTGGAGGCAATGCTTTCCACTGTAAGTTGGTTGGCGAGGAGAGTTCCGGGGTGCAAAATTGCGTGGTCCCATATGATCCCACGAAAGGTGTGGCGGGGGGCTATTTCTATTCCTGCTTTGAATCATTCTGTTAGAAAACTTAATAACAAAGTGAGTAGGTTGTTCCGTTCCAGGACATTGCATTCTATTTCGCATGGCTGTATTAATGATGACAGTATGTATTTGGGGGATGGTGTGCATTTGTCTCGGGTGGGGAATGAGTTACTCATAGGAGACTTCTTAGCATGGTTAAAAACGTTACAACATGACCTTTAGGTAGGAGCTTTGTGGGGGGTCCGGATAGCCGGTCAACTATCCGGCCTGTGGCGGTAAGGTCATGATCGGTGAGCACTAATTGGAAGATCCCTATGAGTGGGCGTCACCCAACACGGATGGGAGCGCTCGGGAGAGGTGGCCTTTGGCCCCTCAACGGGGAGGCGGTCCCTTCTAAGGATGGGTCGCCGAAAGAAAAGGAAAGGCGGTCAAGGCCCCTTCCTGTGTAGGAGGGGTTACAGCCCCCTCCTGGGGAATTTCCCGGGGCCAGTGACGTCTGCGACGGCAGATGTGGTAAGTTGTGCGGGGTTTGGGGGGAGGTCTACGATACCTTCTAGATAACCTCACACGAGTCCTCGAACGACCTTTAACTGGCGTCGAGTTTATTGGTGCCCCCGTCAAGTCAAGGGAAATTGGTAGTTTGCACTTGAGGTACGCCTCAGTGCTGTCGCCCCTCCCAAGTGGGGGGGGGTATTTCTGGTTAGGGATCTTGACACCGGTTACGACCTTGCCGTTGGCCCTTAAACGTTAGGATGTACAATTTCAATATTTCAAGAAAATGTTTTGTAGGATGTTAGTTCGGCTAGGAGAACCTCTGTATTAGAGAATCTGTTAAGGTTAGCCAAACATCGCAATGTGGTAATGAAATTGTACATTAATATGAAACTGTTTAACGTTTTAATTTTGTTTTAATAAATACGGCCGGGAGGGTCACTCCCTCCCTCTTCCAAAAACTTCAAGAACTGTTTCCGGTTTCCCTCCTTTGGGGATTGTGTTGAGAGGGGGTGGCGGGTATCTCAGCCATATGCATGTTCTGATGGCTTGAAGAAGACCACTGCTATGGATTGGCAGTGAGGCTTAGGACAGGGCAGCCAAAGGATGGAAGCAGTTAGAAGAAGCGGAGACTGTAGAAATAAAAGTTCTTTAGGATGAAAAGCAATGACATCACCACTGATATCATGCATGACGCCACAGAGCTGGTGATGTAGAAGAAAGGATGGTGTTCCAGTGGCAACCTACAGACGAGCAGAAGTCCTTACAAAGACCACAACCTGTATATTATGTAAGGTATTTCACATTTTCTATATGCCGCCAGGCCATTAGTGTTTCCCAATAGGCATACGCCTAGGAACAACCTTCTCTGTTTTACAAATTTGCGATTCTTGTTTGTGATGCACAAGGAACCAAAATAAAGGAGAGTTTCTGCTAACTGATGCACATGGACACAAGGTAAATGATGAGTGTTCCCACTAACAGCAGATGCTAGCACAAAGACGGTATGATGACCAAAGGCTGCAGTTCCACTGGCAGTCACCAGAGGACCCAATAGGGACTATATGGAGTTTCAAAATTGCAGTTCCAGTAAAAACCAACAGTGAGATCACAAAAATATAAAAGCAATCCTGTGCCCAAGGGGTAATCTAAGAAGCTCAAGAAATGTTGATATGGACCCAAATATGGTGGCTCATCCGCATATTATGAATTTAATGTCCATTTAATTTGAGTATTTCCCTGCTTGATTTGCATGTGCTACTTAGTCAAAAGAGAATAAATGTGATCAATATAATGCACATTGAATTTATATTATTATGTTCTGCCATGTTATAATCAAATTTACATCAATATATTTCCAGTATTTAATCTAAATGCTGACTGCTTTTACAGTATTTTGTTATTGATTTCTAAAAGTTTCTAAAATGCAGATAATTGCGTGCTTTGTTTATTATAGTTATTCAAAAGAGCATCGTTTTGCATAATAGATATAAGTGAAAGCGCATCATGCCACTTTCTGTTATTTGTTTATACTAAGAGTATTAAGAAGAATGAAATAAGGTTATGAAAAATGATCACAAAGAGTGAAGGGTGGAGGGAATCTGCCAGATGACACTGGGACAGGCCATGGAGAATCTTATCTCCAGTTCTAGTGTAAGGCTACCATTGGCTAATAAGCATCAGGGCAGCTGGCTTAGTAAAGCGAGAGTAGCAGAACCTGTTGTTGCATTGAACATGAGCTCTCTTGTTCAAACAAGGTGTATAGGTGTACACCATCACTGAAACTTGAAATAAGTTTTATTTTCTGCTGTTCTAGAAGTAGAATACCGCTTAGAAGTGGAAAATTTATGGTAAGATCGCTAAACATTGATAACAGTAATCAATCATGCTGGAGTATTTCCTTTTATGCCCCCTTTTACTAATTGTTGCTACTGTCATTGTATTTGCCTTCTTAGTGGCTGCAATTCATATTGTATGCACTAAACAAGGTTTTAGATTTTTTTTTTTATCTTTAAAATGTATCCTATGTGTTTGTGGGTTCTTTGGTGTATAACTTCTTAATGAAAGAGGGTTTGAGATTCCACTAACTATCCTTGTAATGTGTTATGGGATTTATCATTACCTGAAACACATTTCGCTCAAACATGTCTTAATGGGTTGTGGGGTGGTTGCAGTACAACCGTTTTTCTGATTCAAGTGATGCATTGACTGAGTCTTTGGTGCCAGGGGGTCAGAAAACAGACCTCTGTTTTTTCCTAGGAAAATCTAGAAAATATATCACACAGAAGTGTACAGTATATACCCTAAGGTGCCATTAGATGCGAAAAAATTGCCATTGTATAGTTAAAGAATTTAGGGCCAGATGTATCAACATCCGTGTTTGCGATTCTCAAATAGCGATTCTTTTGAGAATCGCTATTTGAGAATTGCAAAATGGGATGTATTTAAAAATTCGCAATTCTTTTGCGAATTCTTAATATTCCTTATTTGTGATTAGCAAATTGCGAAATCGCAATTAAGGAATAACTTCCCATTCATTTCTATGGGCCAGCAGAATCACAAATTGAGAATAATAATAATAATAATTTTAATTGCTGACATTTTGTCCTTGGTCTTGTCATGTGTCAGGATATGAGTAGTCAACTGAGGTGGGGTATGGCTACAAAGCTAAAGGCCTTGAGCTGTGGCTGCCGGTAGAAGGACATGGGGTTTGGCATGTACCGCCAAAGGGTTTGCCTAGGTGGCATTGGGTGGAGCCTCTAAACAAAAATAGTGCCCTGCGCCAAGTCCTGCAGCATGTGTGGGGCATGGCCTAGTTTATCACGTATGGTAGAAATGCCATAGGCAGCATAACCTTCAAAGCGCCCTTAGCCATATTCACAGTATCCCGGGTCATAGTATTTTATTAAATAGACTAAAGCTTTTTATACCCATCCATAACCACAGACCTGGTGTAGTCGATAAAGGACTTTGCTCCCGCCTGCTGCTTACTATTGGTTCACTGCAGTGTCGCTCTTGGTTGCTGTATCCTAAGTGGTTCACACAGCAGAATGTCACTTCTGTTTTTGGCAGAGGAGCCCTGCCTAAGTTCATTTTCCTTCTGCTTCAATCCTTTATCTGTTGTTTCGGAAAACTATTTTTTCGAATTATTGCAGCGTAGCATGCCAAGGTTGATCTTTTATCTTCAAATATGACGGCTGCGCCTTTCTTTTGTCATGCAAGGCGCAGCTTGCCTTCAAACATACTTTCACTCTCAGCGGGGCGAAATGGATGCAGCACTTTTTTTTCTGCCGAGTAATATCGTTCACAATTGTAAGATAAGCATTTGGAGGCAGAGCGCAGCATGTGTAATAGAAGGTGTGGTGGCAGACGTGAATCCCCGGACTTCTTCCACCCCCGGTGCTTCTGTCCACTAAAGGTGCTTGACCTGCCCTTCTCAGCACTGGGTCACTGTTGTGTTTTCCCAGTATGGTGTGAATACGGATGTGCTAAGGAGGATACCAGACCGACCTCTTTGTGTGATTGTGTTTTATTTTGAGGAGGTGACCGTGCGTCCCACCACAACCTTTACCATGAATACGTTTATCACAAGAATTGTTTGAGAGGCAAACATCGTTGATCACTACATTTTGTCTGCGAAGAATTAAATCTCGTACAACGCTCCTTTGATGTACACCATATCTTTCTTGCCCTGATGAAACCTTGTTAGGTGAAGCGCGTTGGCAGCGACTTTCTGAACAAAAACAGAATAAAGGTCAAGATTGACTTCAACAATTAAGAACCATGAGTCTTAACTCTAAGTTAAATATGTATTACTGATTGTAATTTAACAACAGATATGTGTTGCCTCTCAAAAAAATCTTGTGTAAAACTATTTCTTATTAGATGAGCCTCAATCTTGCGTCCACATCCTGTGATTGGGGAGAGGATGTTGTCCGTTGGCATAAACGCCCGACGCTGGTGCTGGAAACCAGGGTTGGAGCCCCAAGGTCGCGACTACATCCTGCGATTCTGGGAAAATCACTTAATCTCCCCGTGCCCGAATGTGTAAATACGGTGCTCATGTAAAGCGCTCCAATACCTTCGGGTCGAGTTCGTGCTATATAAAATATGCATAATAAAAACGGTCAGCTGACCATTGAGGTGGGCAACACTCCCTTTTTCCCGAATTGATTTAAGTGACTAGTCCTGGCAGCTTTTCTCTCTTGTGTCTAGTTTATCATGAATAATCCTCATTCTGTGGCTCTTGCTAATGATGAGGAATGCTGGCTGCAGGCAAGGAAAGTATACACTGCTTGTCTGTGGCAAGCCTGTAGGCAGAGCCTGGAGATTACAGGCCGAGCAGGGTGTGGG
Organism: Lissotriton vulgaris; assembly: GCF_964263255.1. Classification (NCBI taxonomy): domain Eukaryota; kingdom Metazoa; phylum Chordata; class Amphibia; order Caudata; family Salamandridae; genus Lissotriton; species Lissotriton vulgaris. The sequence continues at coordinate 1,940,709,799 of NC_141693.1, forward strand.
CAACTCATCTGACAAGCAGGCACTCGCCCAGAGGAGCCCACCAGTGACTCTGCACATGCGGCGTGTAGGGCTGGCCCTTGCAAAGGAACATTAGGGATAGTTAAACCCTCCGATGCATTACCTGAGCAGGACATTGGGACACCGCTGTACAATGTATATGCTCCCCACTAAGAGGGATCCTCTTCCCCGGGGGCTCATCGGCAAACTTCAAACTCCGCCGTCTTGATGAAAAATCCATAGCAGCAGATCTCACAACCACGTTTAACCACCTGCTGGTGTCTCTGGTCAGTATGCAGATTTGACTTTTTAGGTCTCCCCTTAGCTGTCTCACCAAACTATTTTCTTTATTTTTCTTTGTATTTGTAGATGTATTTAGCACAAACTCGTCCGAAGGTATTGGAGAGTCCTACATCAGCACCAGTAAGGTTACACAAGGTTAGATTCACGTTTTGTAGGTATGGGGCGATTTAACTGATTTGCCTAGAATCACACAGTATATTGAGCCAATGCCGAGACTCTAACTTGGCTAACCAGTTTCAAAGTCGGTTGACTGATTGATTGATGGGCTTCCACCCAGGCCCTCCTTCCTCCACTGTTCTTTTATTGTCAGTGGTGTAACGAAACTTGAGGGGGCACCCTGCATAGTACATGAAAGGGTCCTCAGGACTAACTCAGGTGCTCTTGGGCCAAGTTACTGTGGTGAGGGGGCCTCCTGGAGTTCGGGCCCCCCTACACACTGTGGGGGCTGCAGGGGCCACTCGTTATTGTGTCATTCGCGTTAGTCCCATGCACCATTGCTACAGCATAGGGCATTCCGACAGACAGCTCACCTATACCATGCACTCCCTTCACTTTGAGTGAAAGTGTTTCGCTTGAGCATATAATGCACCCCCGCCTTACAAGTAGTTGTATTGTAATCCAAATACAAGTAGTTTCTTTATTTTTATTTTCAATGCCTTTTTAATTTCTTTGATTCTTTGTATTTTTTGTTTTATTGCCCTCACTCGAGTGACCCAGCTTTACTTTAATACTCCTGGCAGTCCTTCTTTTCCCCTCCCTTTCCTCTTTTCAACTTTCCTGTTTGTCCTGGCAACTTCTCTGCTTCACTCTGCCTAGCCGCCTACATGTGCCTGTAAACAAATAAATACTGGCATTTGTTAAAAGTCTGTGAATTGACACAAACAAAGGCTTCTGGATTTTTCTTGAAGATGTTTTGAAAAAGTTGAAGAATAACTTTTGGTACTCAATACGCTTTGCACTGCACTGGTGTGTGGGCGTGCTTCAGACATTTCTGTAGAGACCCTTTGATATAAAGAGGAAAAGTATGTTTACTTGACAGGCAGAGGCTTTAGCATTTGGAAGTCTCATTTTAGGAGTTGTCTGCGTTGCCAGAGGCATGCCTGAAGCACAGTTTACATTCACTTCATGCAAATAAATGATTTCAGCAGAAATATTGGCGTATTCCCAACATGTACTATAAACATAGTAAGATGAAAGAATGGTTTAGCGAGTTTAACGGTCACCACTGAAAAATGCAGGGATTGGAAGGTCTAGCGGGCAAATCTGATTAAGTTCGTCTGCATTCCATCCTTCTAGGGTCTGTAAATTCAGTACCATTAAAGTGTGTAATCGTAGCACCAGTGTATTGGGTAATGGTAATACTTGAAGCATTTAGAAATGGTAGGAGTGTACTACATATAATCAACGTCTTATAATAGCAAATAGGGTTTGACACAAAGGAACACAGGACCTCACGACAAATTATGAGCAACAGCCAATAAGAAGGTGATTTTACATTTTAACAGAACTCTTGCATCCCAGAAGGTAATGGTGAATGAAATATATTTAAGCACGCTGTGTGTATGCAAGGTGCCACCTGCCCCCTCCCCAAAATGAACACCATGTAACCTTCCTAAAGTTGGGAAAGTGGCTCAGCAACATAACCACTTGTAGTAAACATTTTGTGGCATTTGTAAGTCACAATTTGAAATCCAAAAGAGGCCAAAATACATTTTCATCTATCTATATCAGATGTTAATTAAGTACCATTAGGTTTTTTAACAGCAACACTTGCACTCAAGGGAACACCTTTGTATGCAAACGTATTACCACATTACCAACACCATTACCCTGCCAGTGCCAGCATTATCACCATTGTTACTGCCACCAGTAGAGCATCTGAATATCTCCCACTTTAACCTCACATTTAAATACACAGCACACGCAAAGTTAGCAAAGCCAACCCTCCTTAGGAAAGATGCCTTCAAACTTTCATCATCCATCCATTCATCCATCAGCATACCATGTAGTGATCAGTAGTAGTGGACACGTCCTTAACCATCTGTCACTGTAGTGAGGCCTACAGGCTCACTCATCTTTTTAAAGTTCAGCTGCTTTATGCTTAACTCAACCTTGGCAGGTAGTTGTGGGGTGCTGTACAGAGCAGGAGTAGTGACTCTGTGTTTGAGGTATGTGTGCCTGGGAAGGGTACAGTACAAGGATGGAGCACTGCTGTACAGTGCATGTGTGCACGGTACATGTACTAAGTGTATGTATGCATGAGAAGAATACATTACGAGTGATGCAGTGCTGTGCAGTGTATGTGTGGATAAAGCATGTGATTGGTGTAAGTGCGCTTGTGTGGTGTACAATACATAAATGGTGAAGGATTATGCAGCGGGAACATGGTGAGTGTGTGCTGGCAGTGAGTGTGTTTGTAAATAACACACCCTGATCGAAAAGCTTCAGTGCTGAACAGTGTGCTTGCTGAGTGTGTGTACTGAATACATGTGTACATGTAAGGGTACAATGCAGAGCAGTTACCGTGGTGGCCCGAGTGTGCTGTGAATGTTTACTGAATGAGTAAGCCTGCAATGATACATTACATGGTGAACCCTAGGTTCTACTTTGGGAAGCCAAGACCCGCCTCATGAAGACCCGGGGAGGAGAAAAATCGGCTCAGACAAATTTGTGGATCCATTTAAAGCATGGATAGGAAGTCATTCTAGTAAACAAAATTCAAAGGTATTTCACTGACATACCACATATTTCCCCTACACAACCTCACACCACACCACATAATTCCACGCCACACAGTGCCACAAGAAAACTAATCAAATCCAACACATCTTTCCCTTCTACTTCCAACATTCCTGTCAACTCTCCCCCACACCCCCACTGCCCCTCTCTTCTCTCCCTCACACTGCTACTACCTCCTCTCATGTCGCAATCTCACAGTCCCCTCTCATCCCTCCAACTCCGTATCTCCTCTCTATAATGCCTACTCACACATTTTAGGCACAGTTTCTTTCCCGTGCCCTTTCAAGGTATCTGTCCCTCAAACCAGCGCTCTCTTCCTTTTCTGAGTGTGTCTTCGTCATACTCCGGGCCTCCCTCTTCATGTTTCTGTGGCCTGCTCTTCCCTTCTTACTCTCTTTCTAATACACTCTTTCTGCTCCTCCATCTCAAGTTCAATCACCACTTCCTGCACAAACTACATATCCCTCTCTATCTTTCTTTCTATCTATTCTGTGCAACTTTCACCCCTATCGATTCACCATGCCACAAAATTCCACTACACCAATACACTCCACACCACACAGTTCCACAACTAACTATTACAATACAACCCACATATTTCCACTCTGCACCATATACGTACACTACACTCCAAACCAAAAAAACATCGGTAAAAGACATTGTCATTTACAGCACCATAGCTTTAACTCTCGCAAATGAAAGACCAATTGGGTTGCAAATGCTTGTTTTATACAAGATTTTTAAGCTAGGTTACTCTTTTCTAACCACTCCTAGTTTTTAGAGAAAGAGACACTTACACAATCATTTACCCAAAACCAAAGAAGTGCGCTAGAGAGAATCTAGGGCTAGATCTCAGGTATCCTATTTCCAGATCCAACAACATCTACATTAAGTGACATCCTCTAAGCCTCAAGCAACATAATTGATTCATAACAAAGAAAGTCAACTTCAGTCTATGCACTAGAAAGCATCTACCCCTATGCAATAGTGGCTTGAGTCCCACAGTTGGAAGCGATCAACTTCTGGCACGTTAAGTCAGTAAATTGAATACTTTTTGGTTGTAACTTACTTGCCGTGACCTTCATGAATCGTCAGATTGTGTCCTTCGAAGGAATATTCTATCCATGGGTCATCTTCCTCTTCCATTTTACCAGATTGTGAGTGGGCCTTTGCCACCATGCGCCATTTGCCAGAAATCTACCAAACAGAAATTAACATGAAATAAGCTATAGATCCTGTATCTAATCCAGCTGGTACAGACCGAGAGCATGTGAAGCAGCAGGGATCAAGGGAGGTGCCCAGCGAGTGAGAGTCTGGCTTGAGGGAGGACAACTGGTACGATGGTTCAGAGCCTTCCTCTGCTAAAGAAAGAGCCTTAGATGTGCAGTTATGTTTGAGTTCAACTAAACAGCACAGTGAGAGACTTCCTGATCCAGAAACACCACCACTAGGACAGGACCAGCCCATTGAAATGGCACATGGCTGCACAACATGGCAATTATTGAACTGGATAACTCTGGGGCTGGCACAAGAATACAACACTTGCCTGCCTTGCTGCTGGCACGTCCAGTGGTGCCTTCTCTACAATCTGTATCGAACATATTTCTACAGGAAAGAATACATTTTTGGGGGTGGGTGGGGGCCAGCATATCATTGAGGCCTTCACATTTAGCACCTCCCAGATACAGTCTTTTTGGCTTCATATGGGTCTTCTTGCTCAGTGTGTTTCACACGCTTCAGGCAAGGGGAACAGCCTTTACGACGCGGCCGTTACACCGTGTGGCGTTACACCGCGGTTTTTTCAACGCAAGTCGTTACCACGACTTGCGCTGGAGGGCGCTGCAGGACAAGGAATTTTTGTATTTACAATCTAACACCTTCCCTACTGTACGTAAGCTGGTGTTGGAATAGTAAATAAAAAAATTCCTAAGTCTGCACCCCCTCCAACGCAATTCGTGGTAACGAATAGCGTTGAAAAAACCGCGTTGTAATGGCACGCGGTGTAAAAGCACGCATTGTAAAGCCGTACAACCGTCAGGCAAGTGAATGGCATCCAGGCTCAGCTTTCACCAATACTCATTAGTTTGCAACCAGCTTCATGAAATGGACCAATTGTGCCTACAATGCCTGGGGCTGTGCAGTTGTCACCAGAGCTGATCACTCAGGGAGAGTCATGACCACATGATGAACTCTACAAGTTTTCTACTGGGCAGAGGAAGTGTGCTTCGAATGAAAAAGAGATGTTCTATTGCATTTATGGCCTTTTTGGAAAGCACTTTTGCTTTTTTTGGAATGTTCATACCGTAGTTACAAGCAGGTTATCGTTACAAGCCAATGATGGAGGTTATTGACCTCATTGGGAAAAGTCTTGTTGGATGCAGTAGGTCTGACACGTTAATCTAAAAAAGTTACAGCAAAGGCAGTAGGATTATCCTATTCATACTGAAAAACACATGTTAAAGCCAATAGGCCTTTTTTTAATAGATGGATAGATATTACACTGTGTTAAAGCCTGGAGCCAGGTTTTTTTCTTACATACATTCTCAAAGATTACCACTCTAGGCAATGGTTTTGCTGCTTATGTTGGTCATCTTCTCCTGCAAATCCACTTTGCACTGAGATAATAATTGCTGTTCCATATTTAGAGGGTGTTCTGTTTTATTGTGCCAACTGTGTTTTTGCACATAGCAAGTTTTCACACACACAGCTAACTTTAAGCATGAACTTACAACTGCCCGCTTTACTGGTAGCTAGGATCTTGAATTCCAAATAAATTCATGCAAACAATTCATTACTGCTGATTCCATATCTTTCTCTCCGCGATTCAACTAAATAGCTAAAATGCTTCTCAAGGAACTAAGGGCCACATGTACAAAAGTAAGTGTTTGCGATTACCAAATTGTGTACAGGATGATGCCCAGGTTGCGTGCGTGGTCTGTCGGTTTGGGTGCGCTGCCTAGGGCGGGGGGCCACCAGGAGTCATCCCAGGCGGAGGGTGAAGATCCCAGAATGAGGACTTCCGTCTTGTCCGAGTTCAGTTTCAGGCGGCTGTTCTTCATCCATTCGGATACCTCTTTCATCCCTTCGTGTAGGTTGGCTCTGGCGGTGGCGGGGTTGTTGGTGAGGGAGAGGATCAGCTGGGTGTCGTCGGCGTAGGAGATGATGTTGAGGTTGTGCTGGCGTGCGATGGCTGCGAGGGGGCTCATGTAGACGTTGAAGAGGGTAGGGCTGAGCGAGGAGCCTTGAGGAACACCGCAGATGACTTCGGTGGCTTCTGATCTGAACGGGGGGAGGCGGACTCTCTGTGTCCTTCCGGCGAGGAAGGAGATGATCCACTCCAGTGCCTTCTCCTGGATTCCGACGTTGCTGAGGCGCTGTACTAGGGTACGGTGGCAGACAGTGTCGAAGGCCACGGAGAGGTCTAGGAGGATGAGGGCCGCTGTTTCTCCGTTGTCGAGCAGGGTTCGGATGTCATCGGTGGCTGCGATCAGGGCGGTCTCGGTGCTGTGGTTGGCCCGGAAGCCAGACTGCGACAGGTCGAGGGATCCGTTCGTCTCGAGGAAGGCGGCCAGCTGCTTGTTGACGGTCTTCTCGGTGACTTTTGCAGGAAACGGGAGCAGCGAGATGGGGCGGTAGTTCTTGAGGCAGTGGGGTCGGCTGATGGTTTCTTAAGTAGAGCGCTGAGTTTGGCGTGCTTCCAGCACTCCGGGAAGGTAGCGGTGTTGAAGGAGGTGTTGATGATGTCCCGCAGGTAGGGTGCGATGACAGTGTCGGCCTTGTTGAAGACGTGGTGAGGGCAGGGGTCGGACGGAGATCCGGAGTGGATGGAGTTCATCGTGCGGACGGTGTCTTCGGTGCTGATCGGGGTCCAGGTGCGGAGGGTGGTGGTGGGGGGCACTGGTTCGGTCGTGGCGTGCGTCGGTTGAGTGCTGAAGCTGTTGTGTATGTCTGCGATCTTGTTGTGGAAGTAGGAGGCGAGGGAGTTGCAGAGGTCTTGTGAAGGGGTGATGTTGTTGTTTCCGGCGTTGGGGTTGGAGAGCTCTTTAACGATGTTGAAGAGTTCCTTGCTGTTGTGTGCGTTGTTGTCCAAGCGTTCCTTGAATGCAGTTTTCTTGGTGGCGTGGATCAGTTGGTGGTGTTTTCGGGTGTTTTCGGGTGGCGAGCTTGAGGGCAGTCATGTTGTCCGGTGTTGGGTCTTTGCGCCAGGCTTTCTCGAGGGCTCTGCAGTTCTTCTTGGAGCTCTTGAGTTCGTCGGTGAACCATGGGGCTTTCTTTCTGCCGGGTCTGCTAAGCGGGGTCCTCAGAGGGGCGAGGTCGTATTGGCAGTCGCTGATCCACTTCGTGAGGTTGTTGGCCGCTTCGCTGGGGTTCGTTGCGCTGGTGGGTGGGTTCTTGCTCAGGGAAGTTGCGAGCTGGTCGGCTGTGATCTTGTTCCAGCTTCTGCGTGCAACCTGTTGCTGGTGGTGGTGGATCGTGGTCCTTCTGAAGCTGAAGTGGACGCAGCTGTGGTCCGTCCAGTGGAGTCCGGTGGCGTGGCTGAAGGTGATGTCCTTGCTGGATGAGAAGACGGGGTCGAGTGTGTGTCTGGCGTAGTGGGGGGGGTGGTCACCAGCTGCTTGAGTCCAAGGTTTGCGAGGTTGTCCAGCAGGGTGGTGGTGTTGCGGTCGTTGTTGATCTCCAGGTGGAAGTTGAGGTCCCCGAGGAGGATGTAGTCAGCGTAGAGGAGGGCGTGCGGGCTGAGGAAGTCGGCGATGTCTTCGCTGAGTTGTGGGGTCTGTAGATGAGGGTGCCTCTGAGGGTCGTCTTTGGGTCGGTGTGGATCTGTAAGTGGAGGTGCTCGGCGGGTGCGAGGGTGTCGTCGGTGTTGGTCGTGATGCGGATGGTGTTCTTGTGGACGATGGCGATGCCTCCTCCAGTCTGGTTGACGCGGTCCCTCCGGATGATCTTGTAGCCGTCTGGGATGGCGATGGCGATGTCGGGCGCTGAGGAGGCGTTCATCCAGGTTTCCGTGAGGAAGGCGACGTCTGGGGCTGTGATGTCGAGCAGGTTCCAGAGCTTGACGGCGTGTCTGTGGACCGAGCGGGTGTTGAGCAGGATGCACTTGAGGTGGTTGCTGCTGTTGCGCGTCGTGGTCTTGGTCAGTGCTGGAGTAGTGCAGGTCCGGATGCAGGCGAACTTGCAGGAGTGGCAGCAGAAGGGTCCGTGGGTGCGTCTCGGGGTGGCTCAGTAGCAACCCGGGGTTCGGCCGGCGTTGGGTGCGTAGAGTTCGGTGGCGTCGTAGGTCCGGCGGGTGGGCTGGAGTCTGCGGGGGCCAGAGGTCCTGGCACTGGGGCGCGCATCCGCTGCGCGGTCGCTGAGGGGGCATCATAAGAAGGAAGCCAGGAGGGTGGGTCAGCTGGGAGGCGGGAGCGTGGGATCCAATCGGTTGGCGGGGCGGGGCCGCAGGCAGGCAGCGGCGGGAAAGCGAGTGCGGGCTTGGCGGGCGGCCCTGCGGCGGCTGGGGGGCTCGCTGACGGCGTTGGCGAGCAGGCAGGCAGGCACAGCAGCAGGAGGCAGGTGGCAGGAGCAGGAGGTACTAGGAGCGCTGGGGTGACCAGGCCGAGGCGCAGTGGTGAAATGCAGCCTGTCCCAAGGATGCTTCTGAGTTCAGGCGTGTCTCTAGAAACAGCTCCTGATGAGATCGGGAAAAATCTCATATTTTGCATTCGTAATCCATACAACAATTGACATTAAACAAAGGTTTTCTCTGGCTATATCCTTTGTAGTAGCTGCTATAGTGAGTAGTTGTTAAACCTGCACCCTTTGTTACTGCATCTTGGTATTTCCCTTCGTAGCAACCAGGCTAATGCAAACAGCATCCAGAGGGACTGCAATTCTCGCTTTCTTTATTATCATTCCCTCTCCATCGCACATCCTCTTTAGAGGTAGTGTTATGGAACCAGTTTCTCTTGAAGAGTGAACATTTGTGCTTTTATTCTAGATAAATTGTTGCCAACCAGAATTGTAGAGTTGACCAACATGAACAAGCCCGCTTTGGTTTGCGCTCAAGTTCTTTACAGTAACTATCTTGTGCAAACAGCTTGGTATGACCTTCCCTCCTCGCAAGACAGTGGAAGCACACCACCAGGCTTCTCCTGCTCGTACACCATGATTAGTCACAAAGGTGCTTGCATTACAATGGGAGTGGATTGCAGGAGCATGATATTCTGCACCCACTACACCTGTTAGCAGAACATAGTCTTCTACTCTGATTATGTCCTGCAAGATGCTTCTGATATCAGAGGTGTTGCTTGTGCCCATCCATGATACATCAAGGGGACCTAATCACCGCCCTTTACCTCTGTCTCTGTGCTTAGAAGGCTGGTCCCTGAGAATATTCCCTGTGGCTATTTGGAGTGCCCCTGCATCCAATATGAAAGCTAATGGCCGAGATTCTGACACTTGGTCATGGCTAAAAGTATTAATCCTCTATCATTTGAGTGACATTTATAGCCATGTGAAAAATGTCTATGTAATGCAAAATCTTTTGGGATTGGATAAATGAGGTGGGGGAGTAAATAGCCTATAAGGGACTCATGTGCTGTTCGCTGACCAGTCTGTGATAATATTCTCTTGCCCCTTGTAACTTGGGTAACCTGATTGGGAAGCTGCAGGTAATAGGTGTAGTCCGCCTGGCAAACTCAATAAGACGAATGAGCTTTAAGGAGCTGTACCCTGAATCACTGTACTTGTACACATATTTATGAAGAGGCCACAATGTTCTGGGCTAGCAGCACATTCCCCTTGTGAATGCATGTATGTTGTGTGTTATAATTCCCTTAAGTTACTTTATCTCCCATAAAACACGCTACCTCATTCCTGTGGTCTCTCCCGCCTTCTCTCTTACCCCCCTCCCTTTTCCACCTCTTGGAATGTTCTTACAGTTGAGACAGAGGCTGCCTTAGAATGTTGACAAGGCATCCTGACTGGCAGAGTTGGTAGTCGCTGAGCTTGTAGTGCGATGTGTTTGAGGTTCCAGAGTGGAGGCCGTAATAAAGAGTCACTTGAACTTCACCTACCTGTTCCAGGCGTCTTTGTAACACTGGCGATGACTGGTCAACGTCAAGTATAGAATATACCTTGTGGCCCACAAGGTTGAGGTACTGTTTCCCAGCGTTTTCTCCTCGCAGCGGTAGCCCAACAATTTGTGTTCCTCACGTCAACCTTATTGCGGTGAGATTTGCCACAAGCCCTCTACTTTCATCACTAATTACTGCCCTGGAACTGTTATCGTTCCTTCAGCGTGGGATACTGTTTGTGTCGCCTACCAGCTGACTTCTGCGCTGACAGGCACAGCTTTATCCTCACTTCAGTGACATTTTAGCACTCCTCTTTGATCAGTTTTCCTCACTTTTGTAGTTTCGTTTGGCATCGGTTCCTGCGGCGTAGGATTGTTGATTGTGGCGCCTGCCAGCTGCCTTCCGCGCTGACTGGCACAGCTCTTTGCCTTTCCACTGACAATTTTGCTTCACCGCTCCTGTGGTTACCTCTGTGTGACTCTCTTCCCTTCTCCAGAGGTTGCGGTGTCAATTCCCTTAATCCTTGGGAATGTTTAGTTTCGCAATCTGCTGGGTGCATGATCGTTTCGAATGCTGCCTGTGTGACTGGAAACTGTGATTTATGGTGGGCGACACCGCTTCATTTATTGACTTTGTAGAACTTGCCAGGGCGGCACCGCTGTGCCAGTTTCTGTCTTCGGAGGAGCGCCCGAGGATGATGGTTGCTCTCCTGTGACACGCCTGAGGAGGCGAGGCAGTCTTGAGGGATTTCTTGCGCCACCTGGACCATAAATCGCCCTTAAAATGAAGGACTAAACACCGGAATCTCAGCGCTACGAGGTGATAGGACTTTCAACTCTGTTCCGACATGAATGGCATGTTTATTATTCACTGAGCCTTCAGCTGCTGTTCCGGCAAATCACCATAGCGCTTTTCGCGCCCTGAGTGAGGTAACCGGTTTTCACATTGCAGCACGTCTTTGCCATCGTGTCTGCTTTCATTCACTGGCTACGTGGAAGGTGTGGTGCCGAAGGATGTCATCTTGATTACTGAAGTGAGTTATGGCCGTCTTTTAAAACTTAGGGTCACTTTCTGCTCTTCATTAAGCCCCTGCAATGGGGGAACCGGTTTTCACAGTGCACGTCTTCATCTTAATGGCTGCATTCTTTTCACCAGCTGCATGAAGATATACTGCTGTAGGCTGTCATTTGAAGAATAATTAAGGAAATGTGCTATGGCCATGTTATCTTACTTAGCATTCCCTTTCTGCTCTTCGTCACACTGTGAACAAGCAAAATAGGAGCAGTTAATTTAAAGATGTCAGCAAGGGATTTCACTTTTACAAAATGTTGATGTTTCTTCAAAGCATGCAATGATGCTTTGAGGTCAGGAAACTACCAGAGTAAAGGGCGCAACTAAGAACTAAGGCTTAAGGGGCATTTTGGGGGCGTGGCTTAGGCACCAGCGGGGATGGAGGCTCCCCCGAGGGGCTCCGTGACGCCGTAGCCGACCGGAACTTTCCCTGGTGCTACCAACGATTACAGGACTTGCCGCACCACTTCTATTTACGGCGGATTATCTGCTGCATCTTTGGAGCTAATTGCCAACTTATGGGGTGAGCGGAAACGCGATTTTCGAGCATTTTGCTTTCTCAGAGTTTTGCGTCTTGGTGCGGCTGCCATTTTGCGATGCTCCACACCTCACAAACTCCTGCTCTTCCTCATTACTCTGGATTTTGAGCGCCTTTTTACCAGGAGGTGTACTCATTTCCTCAAAACTCCTCAAGGTCTGAACTGTACTTTTATTCTCTGCACCAGTCATGTGTATTATTGGATTTGGGCTCTTCTTTTTGTTTTACTCAGCACACATAGTCACTATGGCCGCCATTTTGAGCTGCTGCTCTCTTCATGACTCTACGACTCATCCCCTCATGTGACTTCTCCTCTCATGATTTTTCCAGCATTTTCTATCTGCATATTTTTTTAACTCCCGCCTCTTCTCTGGATATTGAGGTTAGGTGCCATTCTTTTTCTTGTATTGGGGTGATTGCGATTTAATGCTTCATTACTCGCACCATTTTGCTCTCAATTAAGTACAAATTGTGTACCTAGTGGATTTACTTCCTCATTGACAATGGCGCGCCAAAACCTCACTCAGCCTCAACCAACGCCACAATCCCTGGCTGATGTTAACCCCTTTAGTGTTTTGCAGGACACTTCTGAAGATGTTGTACCTTCTGCTCGCTTAAATGCAAAACTCATTACTAAAGGGTCTTCTACGACATCTTCTACTGGGAAGAGAGTGAAGGTGAACCCGCCATCACCCACCAACACATCTTCATCCATTTCCATGGAACTTATATTGGAAGAGATACGCTCACTGAAACCTTTTATGGAAGAAATCCGCTCTCTTAAACCATATATGGCTGACACCAATACTCGCCTTCAAAACCTGGAAGATAACTGGTCCCATACAGAACAAAAAGTGGATCACTTAGAGAAATCTCTCTCCTCAGGCCAATCTTTTACAGCAGTGGTTCCTGACATGCAGAAGTAAATTCAGACTCTTAAACAACAGGTGGAAAATTTGGAAAATCAAAATAGACGCAATAATCTTCGAATTTACGGTCTCGCTGAAAACCTTGAAGGATCCAATCCTATGACCTTTTTTCGATCCTTTTTACCTCAGCTTTTGGGCCTTCCAGACTCTCCACCACTGAACATCCAACGAGCACATCGTTTAGGTCCTCCCTCTCGCATCTCTACTTCTTCATCGTCTACCGTAAAACCCAGAGGTGTCGTTTTGTATTTTTTGTAATACATAGACTTACTTAAGGTTCTTCCGTCTGCTAAAAGGAAAGGTAAGATCTCCTAGAATGGCTCCAATCTCTTCTTTACACAAGACTATGTTAAAACTACGGCGGACCATCGCAAGAAATTCCTGGAGATGAGACCAGCTCTTCGTTCCTTGAATGCTCGTTATGGTTTATTTCATCCGTGTCTGTTCAAAGTGACTCACAACAATAAGACGACGAATTACGAAGACCCGGACCAACTTCAAAAGTTTCTTGACTCCTGCACCACCGATTCTATGGACATTCTTCATCAGTAATTACTGTGCAGGTCCATTGATATGAATGCTGTACCCTGTTTGTTGAATGTCTCATCAAGCCGTTCTCTTTCCATTTTTATCCCCTTCTGTGTCCATTTTGTACTTTTTCCTCTGTATTTTATTATGTATTGTAACTCAGTCTTTTACATTGTATTTCGTCCTTATCCTTTTGTGATAATTTAACGATATTTTCTTTGCTCCCCTCTAGATGCGGTTTATGGTTCCTCTCACTTTTTACCTCTCGTCTTCACCTGGAGATTGTTTCGCCCTGCGTGCTTCTCTGTGATCCCTCCGGTTTGACCTTGTCTTCTCCCCTTATGGCTCCACCACCCCCTACCTCCTTGTCTTTCTGTGGTATGTCTCCTTCTTGTTTTCTTCCAAGTTGCATATCATGATTTCTATACATTTTTGTTCTCTGTTTCTTCTCCTTCTCCCCTTTTCCATCTTAACTTTTTTTCTTTTCTCCTCCTTTCTCATGCTCCCCCTTTCCGGTCTTTTATTACCCTTATCTCTTTTCTTTCACCCTATACATACCTTCTTTTCTCTTCTTTTACTGAATTATACCTCTTCTTTATTTCCTTACTATGTTTTTTCTACTTGATATTAGTACTACTGGTTTGCATTGTTTTATTGTTCTCTTATACATTTCTTACAATATATTTCATAGTTCATCTTCACATGTTTTTAGTCAAGTTGAACATATTTTTGCTTCTGATAACAGTTTCAGTATTTTGACACTTGTTCTCAAATCTGCTTTTGTTCTTACTCGAATGGATACTTTAGATCTTGTTTCTATTAGTATCATATGTACATATTCTAACTTATTCTTTTACATTTAGAGTTTTAACTTGGAATGTTGAAGGAGTTAATAACCCTATAAAACAGCAACGTGTGTTAAGTCATTTAGCTAAATTAAATGCTGATATTGTTTTTATCCAGGAAGCTCATTTATCAGAGATTGAAGCGAATAAATTGAAGAGAGGTTGGGTGGGTCATGTCTTCTCGTCTCCTGCCCTTGGGAGGAAAAATGGTCTGTCTATCCTTTGCCACAAAAAACATAACATTACTGTGCTACATCAAGAAAACAATCTAGAGGGTCGTTGGGTAATTGTCAAATTACTTATTGATCAAATACCTTTAGTATTGTTTAATATATATGCTCCTGTTTCTATTGACAATTTGTTTTGGACTTCAATCTCTGATAAGCTTGTTACATTCAACGTTGATTACATCATCTTTGGAGGTGATTGCAACCAAGTTTTTGATCCCATTTTAGATAGATGCTCCTCAGTTAAATTCTCCAACACTAGAATGCACTCACAATTCACCTCTGCCATTTGTCGCAAAGCCTTGTCTGATATCTGGAGGCTTTGCAATCCTGATCTACAGGAATATACTTTTTATTCTCCTCCTCATAATTCGCAGTCCTCTTCTTCAGTAAACCTCTATCCCAACTTGTCTCACACTCTGAAATTGGTTCTATTCTGATTTCCGACCATGCTCCTGTCTTTGTGGACTTTGATTTGCTCCCCTTCTCTCCTCATTCTTGCAGATGGCGTTTTAATAATACACTACTTTCAGATCCTAATTTCACAGACCAATTCACTTCTTTTGTGACTGAATTCTTCTCTCTTAACTCTTTCCCAGACTCTTCTCCAGTAATGATCTGGGATTCTTTCAAGGCGGCGGCTAGAGGTTTTATTATCAACTTCATTTCGCGGAAAAGAAAATTCTTTGAGAAACAACATACTCAACTATTAGCTAAAGTTAAACATCTATAATACTCTTATTACCGTACGAATTCCGACACTTCCTTTAAAAAGCTTATTGCAGCTAAAATATCCTTTAATAAATCTTCCACAGAAGCTGCTTCCTCTTACCTTTTGAAAAGTAGTGCCCGGTACTATGGAGGACAAAACAAGATGGGCAAATTCCTTGTGAACTATTTAAAAATTCGTAAATAAAGGACAAAAATTGAATTAGTTCGTAACAATGCTGGTGACTCATTTTTTAAAGACGACGACATTCTCAATGAATTTGTTTCTTTTTATAAGACCTTATACACACCAGAACAACACCCTTCATCTGCTGCGTTCTCCTCCTTTTTTGACTCACTTCTTCAGCCTTGGACTTTTCCTCTTTGGATACTGACGTCTCTTTATCCGAAATTAAAACAGCTGTTTCCAAATTAAAAAGGGGTAAAGCACCTGGCCCTGATGGCTTTACTATTGAATTCTATCATGATTTTTCCTCTTTATTACTTCCTCATTTTCTATCGCTCTATCAATACTTTATACAATGTAACTCTTCTTCTGGTTCTTTTCAAGAAGCAGTGATTTGTTTAATCCCCAAAGAAAATAAGGACCCTTCTTTATGTAAAAACTACCGCCCAATTTCCTTGGTCAATTTGGATTATAAGATTTTTGCTAAGATCCTTGCTCTTCGTATTGACCTCATTCTTCCATATGTTATTGGACCGGAATAATCTGGTTTTGTTAAAGGTCGTCTGTCTTCAGATAATTCCAGAGTCTTTTTATATATTCTCAGTAAAGCCTCTTCCCTTGACTATCCCATTGCTGCTATAGCATTAGATACTGAGAAAGCTTTCGATAGAATTGGATGGGATTTTATGTTTCAAGCTCTTAAATGGATTAGTTTTCCTCCCAAATTGATTTCTTTCATCTCATTATTATATTCAGATCCGAAAGCCTCTATATTTGTCAATGGGAAAACTTCGTCGTCCTTTTCTTTGTTTCGAGGTGTCCGCCAAGGCTGCCCCCTCTCCCCTCTTTTATTTATAGTTGCCTTAGAACCCTTTTTAACGAAAATCAGACTAGATGATAGAATTTCCGGTTTTAAACTTTGTACTTCACGGCTGATGATATCCTGCTTTACTGCTCCAACCCCTCTACTTCTCTTCCGGCTTTTCTATCCCAAGTCGACACTTTATCCCAACTCTCTGGTTATCGTCTGAATTCAGATAAATCTGAGGTTCTTCCCTTAAATGTTCTTTGCCTAAAACAAGATTTTACTGGTTTTTCTTGGAAAACTACTAAGATTATCCCTGACAGACTGAAAGAAAATTTTGATGCTCTTTCCAATTCGTTATCTTCTTCTATTGACCGTTGGCATCCACTTTTTGTCTCCTGGTGGGGACGCTTAGACTCCATCAAAATGATGCTCTCTCCACTCGTCCTTTATCTCTTATCCATGATTCCAGTTCATATTCCTAATTTTTATTTTAAAAAGATTGACTCCATTTTAAACAAATTTCTTTGGCAAAATAAATCTCCACGTATTTCTCTTGCTGCTCTTAAAGCTGATAACATTTCTGGTGGTCTTAAATTTCCTGATTTCAAATCCTATCATCTTGCTTTTTCACTTCGTCAAGCCTCTCGTTGGATTTGTTCTCCTGATCAGGATCAAGATTCTCATCCTCCTCTTTGGCTGGAAATTGAAAAATATTTCATAACCCCTTTCCATTTTGATGAATCTCTTGCTTTTACTAAAACCATTTCTTCCTTTCGTCCTCCAGTTATTTCTCATACTCGTAAAATACTAATGACTCTTCTTCCATCCTCCTTCCTCCTACCTCATCGTGGGCCTTCAACCCATTTGGAACAACAATTTATTACGCATACCTTTTACTGGAAAGTATGGAGATCCAGAGGTTTACTATGGATTTCTCAATTGGTATCTAATAATCTTCCTCGTTCTTTTCTAGATCTTCAGTCGTCCTTCTCTCTACCTTCCTCCTGTAGATCTCAATATGATTTACTCCTCCCCTCCCTCCAGAAATACCTTCTCTCCCTTCCTACTAGTACAATACTTCTCTCCCTTCCTAACAAATGTACAATACTTTTTCCTTTACTATCTCCCTCTATTTCTGCCTCATCACTTTATCGGAATTTATTCTTCTCTTCGGATAGACCCAAAAGTAAATGTGAATTGGCCTGGGAAAAAGACCTTGCGGATTGTTGGAGTACTCCCTTTTGAGATAAATTATGGTTAAAGATTCATAAGACGTCCAGAACAGCCTGCACTACTCAAACTTTATACTTCTTATACAACCGCCTTCTCTTCACTCCGATTAAACTAGCCTCCTTCTATTCTGACCTTTCCTCCTATTGCTGGTCATGCAAACACCCCTCAGCAGATTTAAAACATATGTTGTTTGATTGCCCTTTCCTTTCCCACTTTTGGCTTTTGATTTGGTCCCAAATTAATAAAATCTTTCATACCTGAATTCCTTTTTCTATCCCTAACATTTTTCTAGGCTCCCTTTCACCCTTATGGCCGTTCCCTTCCACCACTCCCACACTACTAGATTTGCTTATCGCAATAGCCCTACACCTAATTACCTCTAATTGGAAGCAAGCTGAGAAACTCACTTTTAAGGCCTAGTGGAATGCTGTCTGTTTTTACCACAGATTAGACACCAGTAATGTTTCCCCTATTTCTTTAGGTATTAAGAGAGATCTTTTATGGCTTCCTTTATCATCCTATTTGTTCTCCTCAGCTTTAGCTTCCACTTCTTTACTCACCTCAGAGGAGGTCAGGAAACCTCCATGACCTCTAATTTTGCCTATGCTTACATATGTTTTATTATATGATTTCCTTTATAACTCCTTTCTCCTAATTGTGACTATCATACCTTGGATGTTCATATTCAATTTATTGTTACATTTGTTACCTTTGCTGGACTTGCATTTGGGTAATATTTTGGACCCCCTTTTTCTTCGTGTCCCTTCTCTTTCTCTTCTCTTCCGCCTCCCTTCTTCTCCTCTCCTTTTCTTTTCTACATATTATGGTCATAATTGATTTCCAATGTAACGTTTGTATTTTATTGCATATTCTTTCCTATACCGTTTCTATTATCTTCAATAAATTTTAAACTTAAAAAAAAATAAAAAAAAATCATCATGTGGTGACCCAGCCCCCAGCTGGCAGAAAAGGCGCAGTGCAGCTTCCCGACTTGTTGACGGAAGTATTCTGTCTTAAGCAATTACTTTTCTCCTCAGCAGTGTATGGAATTTGCCGTGGTGACAGCAATCAGCCCTCCCTGTGCGTGAGATCTGTCAAGCGCGGCAAAGCTATCGCCGCTACAGCCCTTGGTGTTTTATTTTTCCATGGTTGCCTCTCAGCCTTATCCACGCTGATAGGCACAGAATTCACAAAGTGTTTCTTCCAGTGTTGGGTGCATTCTTCCTCGATTTCTCTGCCAGCGCACTCACCGGTGACTCACCTCAGCAGCACATTCCTTTCAGTTACCTCTCCGGTGAAAAACATACCATCTTGCGTGTATAGAGCTCTTTCAGTGACACGCTCACTTCATTACTGTATTGTTTCTCCATGGTTGCCTGCAAGCCTTATCCACGCTGATAGGCATAGCATTAACAAGGTATTCTCCTTTTACTTTTTTCCAGTGTTGGTACATGCTTCCTCTATCTCCCCGCTAGTGCATTCACGGCTAACTCTCCTCAGTTACTCATTCCTTTTAGCTACCTCTCCGGTGACGCACACACCATTTTATGTGTATGGAATTCTTTGAGTGACATGCCTTCTTCTTTCCATTATTGTATACGACTGTGACACACACGCCATCCTTTGTGTGTCATCTCCAGTGCTTCTCTGCCTTCTCTCCTACAATCATTGGCGGTGACATGCACATTCTCCATAGTGCGCACATTTTATTTACATTGCATCAAGCACTGCCTCCTATAGTCTCTCTAGCAGAACCCTCCTTTAGGTGAATTTTTCTTCTCCCTGGGGTTTTATTCTTGTTCTTTCATTATTTGTTTACTTCCGCTGCTCCTTTCCCCTCCCTTCTTTTATCTCTCCCCTTGCCTGCTACGCCTCCTGTCCCTTGTGCCCTTTAACTAACCACTCCTTCTCCCCTTGTTGGGGAAAGACCCAACTACGTTTATTCTGGAGTCTCAGTTATTCCTCTGAGAGAGTCCACAGCGCTAAGGGAGCCACTCACAGTTGAGGCATGGTATGGCGACCCTTGCCAAAGCACTCCCTCTCTCCATTTTGGGGAAGGATCCAGTAGGTAGACCTTGGAATCTCAGAGACCCCTCTGAGAGAGTCCACTGTCTAAAGGGAGCCTCTTGCATCTGAGTTGGGGGAATGATAGCACTTCCCCTGGGATCACAGTTTACTGGACTTTGGACGCAGCTTTTATTAGTCGACCAGTTTGTGCCCCCGTCAGCCTCCCCCCTCTTCTTTCATGTTGTCTCTCACCCTCCCCCCCTCTTTCCCTCCTTAATTCGTTGTCTACTTCACCTGCCCGTACCCCCTCCCCCCTGAATGGCTCCCCTTGCCTACTTTTTCCCTTACGCATATGCCCTCATTGTTTGTCTCGACCGAACATGTAATGATGTAGCTATGCTCTAATAACTGTATAACTTTTGTAACAATTTAACCTGCAACTATGGTCTGATACCCCCTGGTCTGGCCAGCGCTATATAAAACCTTAAAAAAAGAAATCTCAGTATTTGCTTCCCAACATGGCTGCTGCAAGCATGACCCAACCCCGCCTTTTCTAAATGTGTGGAACCCAACCTACCTTGGAAGGAATGGGTCAAGATCTTCAAATTGTACCTGATCGCCATTGGGAGTAGGGGGGAGGTGGAATTCAGTGCTTTAAGAAAATAACACACTCCCCTTCACAATCTGTGTACCCAGGGGAGGAAAGTCGTTGTTACTCTACCTGATCCAGACCTAGAAGAAGATGGAGACGCTTACAAAACGTCTTTAATAAAATTAAAAATACAATTCGGAGACAAAGTCAACATTGTGCTGGAACGCCACAAGTTCTTCTGTGGAGTTCAAGGGAAGCATGAAAGAATTTCCAGCTATGTAGCTGTGCTGAGAGGTCTAAATGAACTATGCCAATTCGGAGATCTCTCATTAGGGACCAAATGGTGAGGTGCACCAATAATTGTAAAATCCACGAAAAATTGCTGCAAAACAACCTGATTTACAAGCAGTGAATGAGTTGGCTAAATCTATTGAACATACCGCACTATGTATGAAAGAGATTATACCTAATCCAGTTCTACCTGAACAGTCCCATTAAGTCCAGAGCCAAGTGGCTGAAATTGTTGAATCCGAAAATGTTGATACTATCAACGGAAACACTATTTATAAAATCAATAGTGCTAAAACCCATAGTTCTACTTGTGACGACAACCCCAACAGACTTAAATATTACTGGTGAGATAGTAGCAACCACCTTGCCAACAACCCAAATTGCCAAGCCATATCAGCTATTTGCATGAAGTGCAATAAGAAAGACCCCCTAGCCAGAGTTTGTCACAGTAAACTGAGCCAAATATTCAGCCAGTAAAGAAAATTATATTCCAAGTCCGAGACACCAGCACCGTAAATCAAATAAACTACCTACAATGTGAAGTTGGGTAGGGGGGCAAGAAAATCAACATGTTTGCAGATTCATTTTCTCCATTCACCTTTTTGAAAGTTACAGACTTTAATAAAATGAACTTCTGTAAAGAAAGCAAATTAACTAAACCCAACATTTCTCCCAGCAGCTATACTAGAGAATCTATCCCTTTGAAGGGTTTGGTCAAAACTCACATTTCATTCAAAGACCGTATCACCCTAGGGAAAGTCTACATAGTTGAGGAGGGGTCCAACCTCCTTGGTTGGCAACACCAAAAAGAGTTAGGCATAAAACTGGATCCTAACAACCCAGAGCAAGTTCTTACCATTGATTTGTCCACCCAGGGTGAAACCTTCATCAAATAATTCCCTGATGTTTTCACTTCCAAACTTGGACTCCTTAAAAGTTTCCAACACAAAATAAAATTGAAACCCAATCCAAACCCATTGCACACAAAACTAGGCAAATACCTCACCTTATGTGGGAACCCCTTAAAACGGAACTGGCCAGACTACATACCATAAGTGTAATACAACCTATGGATTGTACTGCATGGGTCGCACCTGTGGTTATCGCTAAGAAGAACCACGGGAATGACAATAGATTGTGCATCGACCTCGGAGACCTCAATGATAACATAATCATTGAAAGACACCCACTTCCACGCATCCACAAGGTTTTAAGCACCATGGAGGAAGCCACTTGCTTCAGTGTACTAGATCTTTCCAGTGCCTACGATCAAGTAGAGTTACACCCTGACTCCAGAGAGTTAACTGCTTTTACCACTCCTCTGGGGTCATACATGTTCCTCCGAATGCCGTTTGGACTCGCTTCAGCAGCAGCGGTATTTCAAAAGATAATGCAGCACATACGTGAAGGTGTCCACAAAACCTTGTGCTTCCAAGACGATGTCTTGATCTATGGAGCAACACCTAAGGAGCATGATTCCTCTCTCAGGACGGTCATCAAGAGATTCAAAGTGGCGGGCCTTAACCATAAAGAAGAAAAATGCCAAATTGGGGTGGGAACCGGTGGCTACCTAGGGCACACCATATCAAGGGACGGACTTAAACCCAAGTTAAGCCTCCTTGATGTTGTTGAAAAAGCTGATGCACCCACTACTAAACAAGAACTCCTATCCTTCCTGGGTCTTGCAGAATACATGGCCAAATATGTCAAGAACTTTTCTGATATTTCAAAAGACCTTAGGGAACTCACAAAAACCCTACTCCTTTCAAATGGCTAGGGGTGCACCAAGCAGCCTTTGACAACATCAAAAGAAGCATTTTAAATGCCCCCCAATTATGTAATTTTGACCCTTCCAGGTAGACCATTTTGACAACCGACGTCAGCAATAACGGCCTTGGAGCAACCCTCTCTCAAGTCATGGGGGGAGGGAACGCCTTGCTGCTTTCGCTTCCTGCACTCTCAACAGCTCTGAAAGGAACTTTTCTGTCATATAGAAAGAAGCCCTGGTCACCTTCTGGGCGATTAAACATTTCAAGTTCTACCCTTGGGGGATAATGTTCACGGTTCGCACCGATCACAAGCCCCTCATCTACATGTCCAGTTCCAAAGGCTCAACTAATAGTACACCCAGAGTAGCTAGATGGGTACTATGCCTAGAAAACTTTGTTTTCAAACTTGAATATGTCACAGGCGACCTCAATACTCCAGCTGACTTCCTTTCGAGGGCACCATTAGAAATATCCAAAAACGTTGAAAATCCGAATTTCTTATCTTACAGGTCCACTCCTCCACAATAAAGCAAGATGAATGGATTGAGAGCATGACCCAAGATGCCACACTGTCCTGTCTTAAAGAGTATACCCTTCATGGATGACCTGCTTCACGTAAAAGGGTCAGTCAAGACCTAGACAAATACTGGGAAATAAGACATGAGATTAACTTGAACAATGATTACATATGGAGAAACAACAAGATCATCCCTCAAGAAGGTCTGAAGGACAAAAGTAGAATTGGTTCATGAAGACCACCTAGGGAGAAGCCGTACCAAAAATAGAGTCAGAGAGCACTATTGGTTCCCCAAAATGGACTCTATGGTCGAGACCAAAGTCAAGAACTGTACCATATGCACCAATAGCAACAAAACAAAACGCACCCATATGGCACCTCTTTCCCCAGTTGGGGAAATTAGCTCTGTACATCATCGGCTCGACTAATAAGAGGAGTGTCACCAAAAAATTTGCGTTTGCCCTGTCGTATTTTCACTCCCACTGGGTAGTCATTAAAATGGTACACCAAACTAGTAGTTTGGTGTACCATTTTAATGACTACCCAGTGGGAGTGAAAATACGACAGGACAAACGCAAATTTTTTAGTGACACTCCTCTTATTAGTCGGGCCGATGATGTACAGAGCTAATTTCTCCCATGGTTTGTCCGGAATGGAAACTGGGGAAAGAGGTGCCATTTGGGTGCGTTTTGTATCCTTGATCAACTTCCTATGAGATACCTTCGTCACCGAAGGCATACCGGCCACCCTGGTCACGGATAATGGTGTCCAATTCACCTCATCAGCCATGCCCAACTTCCTGACCAGCTTCGCCATAACCCACCTAAAAACAGCTCTGTACTGTCTTAAGCTAACGGCTTGGTCATGAGAGTAAACAGGATGGTAAAAGAGAACATACAGCTAGCTTGCAGCAAAAACCTACCTGTCGAACGCTCTATTTAAGATATGCTCTGGGCTTATACCACCCCCAACCTGGTCACTGGCATGTCCCCATTCTCATCGCTCATGAGAAGAAAACCCAGTACAAAGATCTTCCCTAACTGGATCGGGGGTGGAGAGGTAATAGCACATTCTTTTGACAAAGCCAAACCCAAAATAGCTTCCCATCAAGCCAACTACAAAGACCTATATGATAAAAGCATGAATCTAAGAACCAAGAATGGCCAGTAGGCGGGGGTTGCAGTGAAAAAATCCACACTCGCAGGGGGTCATGAATCTAAGTTCTATGAACCTAAAGAATAGTGGACATCAAAAAAACATTGTAGTCCTTGGGAATGGGCAAAAATCGAGCGTGGACCGGTTGGCTATGCCCAAACTTAGAGGACACCACTCAAGGTGATACACTGTCACCGGTGGGGCCCTGAAGTTCCCATCACACCTTCCAGGAGCAGTACCAGAAGACCTACTGTTTCACCCCAATGGCATAAAAACTGCATTATGCAATAATGTTATAACCTCTTTTACATTGTTTCATGGGGGGGAAGATGTGTTATAGTTCCCGTAAGTTACTTTATCTCCCTTATAACATGCCACCGTATTCCTGTGGTCTCTCCCGCCTTCTCTCTTACCCTTCCAGTTCCAGGCGTCTTTGTAATATTGTGTAACTCACAAACACTTCCAGAAGGTCAGAGTAGACTTCCTACCACCAACAAGCACTGGCAACGCCAATTGATATGGCTTATGAATTAAAGTGCCTTTTTTGTCACTAATGGGTTTAGGCACTCAGTAAGGCATCATGCATGTACTCTGTCTCTCATCCTTGCACTCTTGTATTCATTCATTCTTCCACTGACTCATTCTTGAATTCTCCCTCTGACACAACCACAATAAAACACACACAAGCTAAAAAAATACCACAATAAATTAAAAGAATAGAAATAAAAAATTTTTAAAAATCTAAACCTGGCCGATGTAGGTTTGCCATAACAAAATTAATCATAGCAGGGAGTGTCTTGCAGAGGTATTATGATTAGCCTAGCATTGATTTATAGCACCCCATTTAGAACCAACGTGTTGGCCATCTTGTAATGGTAAAGCAGTGATGCACTGTGGACATCAGCATTCCATAATAGTCTCCTGGTTTAGAGGAAGTGGCCATCTGCAATGCTGTGCACTGCAGATAAAATGAGCAGCAATCAATTGACCCTTTAGCATTGCTTGGACAGCTGAAGTTTAATCTTAAGAAATATTGAAATGTAAAGAGAAGCAAAGAACTACAAAAGGAGAACATCAAAATCTTAAGGAATAGCCAATCAGCCCTGCCGCTGAAGCACACTCATTTTCAGGTGGATGTACATATGTGATCAGAAAATCATGTAATTAGCAGAACAAGAGAGCTTAATCCTGGTTACCCCAGTATTGGAACTTTCATAGATTCCCATGCTTTGTATCATTCCCCGTCGTCGGAATGGGAGTCTCGGTAACAAAAATACCATAGCTGTAGGTACAAAAGACAATGGAAAAAGGCCTAGGCCTCATTACCTTTTGTAGCATATCACCCTCTTTGTGTAAAAGAGACCAAACTTTTGGCCTCAGCCAATCAGAAGTGCCTCACCACTTAGAACCTTCCTGAAGGAACCTCAGAGCCTCAGATTTTCTACCGCACGTTGTGCTAGGGAGTCTCCATTGAGCTCTGCTCAACTTCTACACTTCTACAGGATTTCATCAGGTTTTTTCTCAGTTTTTTCTTCAGGATCTTTTGGATTCTTCTCAGGATTGTTGCTGCCTGCCAGTATGTCGGAGATTGTGAAGAAAAAAGCACTTTTCAAGCCTTGTTCCTCCTGTGGCAAGAAAAGGCTGTTTGTGGAGGACAAGCATGAGGACTGCATCTATTGCCTCTATCCTGACCATCTGGTGGATAAATGTGCAATCTGTCGCTCTTTTTCTGCCAAAACCCTCCGGGACTGTGAGGGTAGGCTCCTGACATGGCTGCAAAAGCTTAAATCGAGGAAGGATACTGTCTCCAGTGACAGTGAAGATGCTGGATCGATGACTTCTACTAGAAGGTCAGTGAAAAGGGGTAGGGGTTCCCCTTCTTCTTCTGTCAGTCGATCTTCTAAGGCCTCAAAAAAGACCCCCAGTGAGTCTGAGAGCCAAGGTCCCAGCAAATCTCCTCACGGAAGTGTAAAGGAGAGGGATGGACCTTCTACGCACTCTACTGGGCGAAGACTTCCACAGCCTTCAAAACGCCTCAAAGCCAGTCTTCTGAGAGGACTTCTAGGTCCTCGACGACGAAGACGTCGACAGCGGGAGGCCCGTCGACTAAGTCATCTAAGGCTCCGTCAACTGGAGGTCCGTCGGCGACGAGACCGTCGACGGCGGAGAAGGCGCCGTCGACGAAGGCACCGGCTACACAAGTGTCGACGAAGGAGCCGTCGACGAAGGAGCCGTCGACGAAGGAGCCGTCGACGAGAGCCCCGTCGACGCCCAAGATCCAGTCGACGACGAAGGCCCCGTCGACGAAGGCCCCGTCGACGAAGGCCCCGTCGACGAAGAACCCGTCGACGATGATACCAACGAGGGCGACGACGACAGTGTCGACGACGAGAGTCCCGTCGACGACAATGACGACGGTGTCGTCGACGATGGTCTCGTCGACGAGAGCGTCGACGACCACTACGATGACTATGACGACGGCTGGTGTGTCCACAGTCTCGTCGACGACAACGTCCACGACGCCTATCTCGACGGCGTATGTACAACCGTCGACGACGGAACCCACGATCTTGGCCACGGAAAAGCGTATCACCATTTCTGTGACGCGGATTACACCGGAGATGACTTCTCCAAGGGCAGTGTCCCCTCTGCTACCAACAATGCTCTTGCAAGAGGGTCAATCAGAGGAAGATGACCAAGATGCATATAGTTATGCCAATAGTCCTTCGCAACTATTTGTCAAATGCCAGGACACCGACTCAGAGGGCGAATACACCCACGAGGAGCATGATCATGGTCATGGTCAACATCAACAACGGCACTCGGACCAGGGAATGGTTTCAGTGCCAACATCTTTCCTACAGGATCTACATAGGATGCTGCAGGACTATAAGTCTAAGGCCAGTGGACCTTTGCCAACAACGTCAACACCTGCTACGCCTTCCACGACTCAGGCGTCAGTGGTGCCACCTACGCTCTCGGCTCCAACCTCTCCGCAGCCTCAAACAGCCGTCCCTCAGGATTCCTTTGGGGTACCAAGATCGCATGAGGTTGATGAATCCTCGGATGAGGATCAACATTCGGACCACGTCTCTATTCCTGACACGGAATATGATGAGTACATTATTGACAATCCCGCATCGCCAAATCCGGACCCGGCGGACTCCCCGCCGGTGGATATTGGAGGTTTCCATCAGCTAATGGAGAGGGCGGCGGCAAGATTTAAGTTAGAAATGCCTAAAGTCACCACGGATTGCTTCTTATATGACTTTAAGGAACCTTTCCAGAAAAATGCCAGATCTATTCCGATTGTGGATCATGTATGGAAAGAGGGCCTAAAGACCATGACACACCCGGCGACGGTGGTGCCGGTGCTACCGCGTCTGGAAAAGAAATATAGAGCAACCGATGATGCCCCAGCGGCCTTGACAGGTCATCCGAAACCAGACTCTGTAATCTCACAGGCAGCGCAGAGGAAATCGCGCAACCCTTCAGCACCGCTGACAACTCCTCCAGACAAGGAAGGACGGAGGCTAGATAATGTGGGGAAAAGATTCTCAGCGATGGCGAGTTTGCTGGTGAGAGCGGCTAATGCCTTAGCCATCCTGGGAAGGTACGACCGTCAACTCTGGTGCGATGTCTCCCCGTACCTTGACCAGTTACCTCCTGAATCAATGTCGGAGGCAAAGAAAGTTTTGAAAGAGGGGGAAGCGACGTCGATGGAAATAATCGATTGTGCAATGGATATTGCGACTACGGCATTTCGTTCACTAGCTGGAGCGGCAGTGCTCCGTCGCCAAGGGTGGCTTAAAGCTACTTGGTTCCGACCAGAGGTCCAGAACAAAGTGTTGGATCTTCCCTTTGATGGTGAGGCTCTATTCGGCAAACTTATTGACGACACCCTTCAAGATATTAAAAAGGACACTGAGACCGCTAGGTCTTTAGGAACACTTCAGTACAGGAAGTCCCCCTTCAAGGGAGCCAGAGGCAGGGGTGGTACGTATAGAGGATCCTTCCAACACCAACGGTATTCCAACACAGGATCCGGTTCCCAACAGCACCGCCAATCTTACCAACAGCGGCAAGGCCAGTCTACCAACTACTCCAGGCCTTACAGTAAAGGAAAGCAAGGTGCGCGAGGACGGGACTCGTCCAAGCGCCAATAGCGGCCTCCTGGCTCTTCCTACTGGACCCTCCTCCAGGAAATCAGCAGTTGGAGGCAGGGTCAACAAATACCTTCACAACTGGTCCCTCATAACATCGGACCGTTGGGTGCTCAACATCATTCGGAAAGGGCATACCTTAGAGTTCACTCAAGTTCCGCCACCCAAGCCCCCGGCAGCCACTCCTTCAAAACACCAGCGTCTCCTTCGGCTCGAGGTTCAACAAATGCTCCGAAAAGGGGCGATAGAGCCAGTTCCATCGAACCAGAGAAACCAGGGATTTTATTCCAGGTTCTTCCTGGTGAAGAAAACGCTCGACAAGTGGCGCCCCATTTTAGACCTCAGGGGGCTAAACACCTATCTCATCTCTCTATCCTTCAGGATGGTGTCCCTCCAGGACATCTTGAAACTAATCAACCCAGGAGATTACATGGCCACACTCGATCTCGAAGATGCCTATTTTCATGTTCCGATTCACCCAGCACACAGAAGGTTTCTGCGATTCACAGTAGCCAAGAGCCATTACCAATTCAGGGTTTTACCCTTTGGACTCCGTTCAGCCCCAAGGATATTCACGAAAGTGCTGGCTCCAGTAGCGGCTTTCCTGCGGAGGCACAAGTTTCAAGTCTTCCCCTATCTGGACGACTGGCTGCTGAAGGCTCCGTCCAGAGAGGCAGCACTACAGGCGGTTCAAGCGTGTACCAATTTATTCCGAAACCTGGGTCTCACTCTAAACGACGAGAAATCTTGCCAGATCCCGTCCAGAAGAGCCCGGTTTCTGGGAGCCATCTTGGACTCAAAGCTTTCACGAGCTTTTCCCACTCTGGAAAGGAGGCACAAGTTACAGACGATGGCCCAAGACTTACAATCAAAAAAGTCTCTTTCAGTTCGCCGCTACAAGTCTCTGCTGGGAGTAATATCGTCGTGCATTCCGCTGGTTCCCCATTGCAGACTGAGGATGCGTCCCTTGCAGGAACAACTGGACAATCAATGGCGGCAAGTCCACGGTTCCTTCGACGACACAGTGGCGATCACTCCGGAAATGAAGAATGCGGCCCTATGGTGGACAGACCTAGACAACTTGTCCCAAGGCCTATCCTTCGCAAGCGACCCGTCTCCACAAGTGATAACGACGGATGCGTCGTTGGAAGGCTGGGGAGCAGTGCTGCAGGACCTTCATGTCAGTGGTCATTGGTCACCCCAGGAGAAATGCCTCCACATCAACCTGTTAGAACTCAGGGCGATACGTCTGGCTCTGCAATCGTTTCTTCCTCTCCTGGAGGGTTCACAAGTGCTTATAAGGACGGACAACACCACGGCCATGCACTATGTGAACAAGGAAGGGGGGACCAGATCGCGCCCATTGTCACAAGAAGCCCAGCAGATTTGGGAATGGGCTATTCGACACAACATGTCTCTGATGGCGGAACACTTGCCGGGCGTCCTCAACGAAAACGCCGACAAACTGAGCAGGTCATCCTCGGTCACCCACGAATGGGAATTGAATCAAGACGTTTTGGAACAAATCTTCAGCCGGTGGGGAAAACCGGACATCGACCTGTTTGCCACCCCGACCAACAACAAATGCCGGTCTTACGCAAGCAGGCTTCCCCATCCAAATTCTCTGGGAAATGCCCTTTTGATACCCTGGTCGAAGACATTTGTCTACGCTTTTCCTCCCATTCCTCTAATACCACGACTAATCAAGAAATTCAAGATGGAACCGTGCAGGATGATCCTGATAGCCCCGGCTTGGCCGAGGCAGTTCTGGTTCACGGAGCTCCATCTGCTGTCGATCGCTCCTCCTGTACCTCTCCAAATTCTGCCGGACCTTCTCACGATGTCCGAAGGACAGATTCTACATCCAGACCCTCAGTCGTTACACCTGACTGCATGGCTCCTGAGCAGCGAGAATTTATGAACCTGCCATTGTCTAAGGAAGTTAGGGAGGTTTTGTCCCAAGCAAGGGCCCCTTCCACTAACAAAACTTACCGCCTTAAGTGGAAAAGATTCTGTTGTTGGTGTCGACAGCAACACATTGATCCATTCAATTCCAAACCTCATCAGGTCCTCCCATACCTACTGTCCTTGGCCAAGTCTGGTCTGGCCCACTCATCAATTAAAGTCCATTTGGCTGCTTTGTCACGATTCAGGAGGACGGAATCTGGACCTTCATTATGGTCTTCAAGGATAATCAAACAGTTTCTTAAAGGTCTGTTCAGGGTCTATCCACCGGTGAGACCACCTCCACCAACGTGGCATTTAAATCTGGTCCTTTCTCAACTCATGAAGGGCCCATTCGAACCAGTCCATCGTTCTGACATCAAATACCTTTCGTGGAAATTGGCTCTTCTCCTCGCTCTCACGTCGGCTCGGCGTGTAGGGGAGTTACAGGCCTTGACCATTCAGGAACCTTTCCTCCAATTCAAAAGGAACACTGTCATCATGAGGACTAACCCTAGGTTCATGCCAAAGGTCCCCTCGGACTTCCATTTGAATGAACCGGTCATTCTGAAAACGTTTTTTCCTCAGCCTTCCACACCGGCGGAAAAAGCCTTGCATTCACTGGATGTACAGCGATGCTTGAAGTTTTACTTACAGCGTACTAAGGATTTTCGGAAATCTACCCAACTGTTTGTGGCCTTCGGGGGACCAAGTAAAGGCCTTCCACTCTCCAAACAGGGTGTTTCAAGGTGGATCACAAGTGCTATATTACATTGTCACAAGGCTGCTGGTAAGCCTCTGACTGGACAGATAAGAGCGCATTCCACAAGATCTGTGGCTTCCTCCACAGCACTCTTCGCAGGGGTGCAAATTAAGGACATCTGCAGAGCTGCAACCTGGAGCAGCGTCCACACTTTTACCAAGCACTACTGCTTGGAATCTCTGCAGCAGGAGGATGCAGCAGTTGGACAGGCTGTCCTGAGGAACCTCTTCCACTAATGGTGAGCTTTCCTATCTTCCCACCTTCCATTTTTTCACATTTTGTATCTAATGTCATGTTGTCTACTGCTATTATTTATGATGCAAAATGTGATTATCTTGCTACTGCTTGCTACTCTGATACAAAGCATGGGAATCTATGAAAGTTCCAATACTGGGGTAAGAAAACAAGTTACTTACCTGTAACTTTAGTTCCCCAGTATTGGTAACTTTCATAGATTCCCATGCGCCCACCCACCTCCCCGGGGAAAGCTCAGCCTACAGCACAGATGGTGTCTCAGTACACAACGGCTACGAAAATCTGAGGCTCTGAGGTTCCTTCAGGAAGGTTCTAAGTGGTGAGGCACTTCTGATTGGCTGAGGCCAAAAGTTTGGTCTCTTTTACACAAAGAGGGTGATATGCTACAAAAGGTAATGAGGCCTAGGCCTTTTTCCATTGTCTTTTGTACCTACAGCTATGGTATTTTTGTTACCGAGACTCCCATTCCGACGACGGGGAATGATACAAAGCATGGGAATCTATGAAAGTTACCAATACTGGGGAACTAAAGTTACAGGTAAGTAACTTGTTTTCTTCCCATTATGCGAGCCGCACCAACGTTCTCGTGTGGTGATTCTTACATATTTGTCTGGCGACAGCTGCACTGTCAAGCCAGACCATAAAAAGAACCGCCTAATGTTTCTCATGGGAGTGAAACACATACCTATTTATGTATTTACCCCAGTAAAAGAGCGTGGCACACAGTACCAGTGCCTCTGCTGCTAAAAATTAAGATAGAATCAGGTGATGTGAAGCAACTAGTTGATTACATAACTTGAAAATAAACATTACATGGCCACCATGGGGCACTGTCTGTGAAGCGGTTTCCCAGTACCTTCTATGTGCACTTTAACCCATATATGTGCCCCTCAGCCCATTCAAACCCATCAGTATGAAAACACCATGCTGACACCACTTACCTGATCAGGAACAAAGACATCCAGCAAGTGCCGCAGGGAGTCGCATTCAGTTACTGGTGGGACAAGGAATGATCAGATGTTAGTGAGTTTATTAGGTAGACCTCTATAAACATTTCTCTTCTGTGAACACATCAGTGGTTTGAATTCTCTTCAGTAGTGCCAAAGGGTAAACCTGGCAAAATAGAAGTTGAGAGGAAAGCTAAGTGTTAGCTAAGCTAAGCTAAGATTCTTGAATAATATCGCTCTCCTTTCATGGTTTTTCCTTCTAAGGACACGGACATTCGTAAGTTAGTAAAAAAATAAATAAATAGGCTTGCTTATTGGGGGAACATTGCAAAAAGGGGCTTCCAGTTGGAAAACCTATGGGACCCACTAATTAGGGCTCAGGTCCAATCTTTTAACAGAGTGACCCATGGCATTGATGCTTTTGCGAGAAGGCTGGGACTTCCACATGTCAAATGCATTCTGGCTCTTTACAGTGTGTCTCACAATATCATTTAGTGCAGAGATTTGGGATACCAGCCTTGCAAGCCAGTTCAGATGGTAGAGAATACATTTCTCATGAGGATCCTGAGGTTACCACAGTTGGCTCAAGCAGAAGTTGTCCATGATGACCTGGGTGTGGGCTTTATTTCAGTTACTATTCAAATCCGCTCTGTTCTTTTATGGATGTCTTTCTGGTTAAAAAGAGATCTGGAA
This sequence comes from Lissotriton vulgaris, assembly GCF_964263255.1. Classification (NCBI taxonomy): domain Eukaryota; kingdom Metazoa; phylum Chordata; class Amphibia; order Caudata; family Salamandridae; genus Lissotriton; species Lissotriton vulgaris. Next base: position 1,940,742,066 of record NC_141693.1, read on the forward strand.
TTTAACAGAGCAATTTGGAAGGACTCAATCAATCAATCAATCGGGGTTTGTATAGCGCAAGCTACTCACCCGGAACGGGTCGCAATTCACTGGGTTGAGGAGGGGCATTGGGGGAGGGGTGGGAGTTCCATAGATCCTGGAGGTTCACTGCTTGGAGATGCATTATGGGTATTTAATTCTGTGGATACAGTACATCAAAGATACTCTACGGGGTCCCAGGGAGGCCAGAGTTGTTCTGTCATCCAGAGACAATCTTGAAATCTGATGTAAGCTGGGTCAAGGAGTCTTGTCAACGGTATATGCAGCAAAGAAGGGCATTGGGGTCTCTGTCTAAAAAAGCCTGTCTGCATTATATGGTGGTCAAACTATCATGCGAATAGAACTATACCGAACGTTGGATATGTCGGTTTTCCCAGGCGTCTTTTGATGTACTTCTGACTAAATCTGTTCCCGCACTTATTAGTCAGATGGCGCAGTCCCTCAGAGGCTGTCACTTGTACCTGTGATAATGTTACTGTACTTGACACTTTACACATCGTTTTTATTTGGTCCATTTTTAATAATCTTAGATCTAAATACATGCGCCCTTTACTGCGGCCACTGGGTTTTACACAAGCAAGACCGGCTTTACTTTACCTACAATTTCTAGACAGACATACAGTTTCTTGTTATATGTCATGGTTTTTAGCGGGAGTTTTCCATTCCTCCTGATAAATAATTATAATTGTTCTCTGATTTTTTTTAAGGCTGATATACTGTATGTGTTATAATGATTTATTTTAATCAAATAAAGTGATTTGACCAGTGCTTTGTTTTCACTGAGACATACATAACAATATGGACAACTGTTCATTTTTCATTTATCTTTTTCCTCTGAGACACTGAGGGCGCCACATTCAAAGATCGTCTTATCTTTGATATTTAATTTGAGTAGGACATTGATTCAATTATAACATGATCATTTGAAACGGTGTTCAAGTCTTTGAAGGGACTCGGAGAGGGGGAATCCATCAAATTGTTTCAAAGGCACAATCTGGATGCCAAAACCAGTAGTGGAATAGATTTAGGTGTAAGAAAGAGTGTTGGTGATAATGGTGTCTTCTCATTAGCACATTCCCAAATCGTACTCCCAAGGCCAGTCCTCAGTTTCAGGCCATGTTGTCATCAACCACTAGTTGTGGCTTCTGTAAGCATTTGGTAATAAACCAAACACTGTATTATGGATGCTCTTCCTATGGCTTTGGCTGTCTTTTCACAGAAATCAAGGCTGCATGAAAGGGAGATAGCCGTCACCTCACGGACACTAAATGAGACAGAGGTGGTGTGGAGTCAATGAGTGTGAACTCCTACCTTGTGTGGGCAGCGTGTCTTTTTAGCCATTGTGTGTGAGGAAACACATTTTGCTTTACAATAGATTAAAAACCATTGGTGAACATCTTCTGGGGTTGCTGGGGTTTTCTTCGAAGGCATGTAGGTTCAAAACTACAATAATACTGTTTTGGGTTAGTGTGTGTGTTTGTCATGTCTTCCTTGTCCCGAGACTGTTGTAAGTGACTCTGAAGGAATGGAAACATTGTTGCTGTAATTGGTAAAGTTAAGATATGTCATGGGGATGTATTTCCTAGGAACAGTGGTGGAAAGCCAAAACAAGGACAAATTATTGCATCAGTGAGAAAGTACATTAGGTAAGGCTGGCCCTCTGGTACGAATTCACCAGGCGCCCTGCAGAGCACTGTTTAGAAAATCTTTGACCCTACACCCTGATTAAGACCTTGTGCAAATTGCTTTGTTTATAGGGTCGAATTATCTGTGGTTGTGACTTTTTACTATTTGAAAGCAACTCTCTTTTTCTAAAGTCCTCTTTTCCTAGCTACCTTTTATAACAAGAAGTCAAAAGAAGTTTTTTGTTTGTTGTCTTTCGGTATTTGTTATATTTATAAATCGGCACAGTGTTGGGTGTGTCACACGTGTCAAGTTATGACATTTTCTGAGTCACAGTAGCCCTCAATTGTCAATATTAAAAACATAGCATAGGATTGATTGTTTCTGCATAAATAATATTGGACTTTTTTTGTATGACTTTTCTGTTTGCTTATGTTAAGCTTAGCTGTGCTCTCATTTTCAACCGGATACCCGCAGGGTGCCCATAAAGAAAGTTATGTGTTTTTCACTTAGTTATTCCCCTTACAGTAACCTCAGTTTACTGCTACCTTGGCATCAGCAACCACAACTATAGCATGGACCAGTACGACAACAGCTTTCACCACAGCCACGGCTGCCCCATTGGAGGTCTTGGCTTCCTATTTCTCATATTCAGAGAGTATGTGGCTTGGCAATTCAGACTGCACTGTTCCTTTTGGAGCAGGATCACGGCTAATTAGCATGTTCCTGGGTCTAAAATACGGTGGCATGTTGTGCAATAAAAACTATGGACTGGGATGCGACTCTGAGGTAGCACGCCCTAGTTACAAGCAAGCTGGACTATGAGAACACCCTCTATGCTGAGCTCCACAAAATAACTCATCAGAAGGCTAAAGAACATTACAGACTCTACAGCCAGACTCACTCATAATCTCCCACACCACACCTAACGGAGCTCCACTGGCTCTTGGTAGACAAATGTGCAGAATTCAAACTCCTCACCCACACTTTCAAGTCTCTGCATAACACTGGCCCAGCATACCCCAACAATCACGTCATTTTCACAAACCTTACAGACACCTCTGCTCGTCCAGGTGCCTACTTGCATACATTCTACGCCCAGAGAGTTCCAGATCTGGCAGTCAAACCTTTTCCTGCATCGCCCGTAAAGCGTGGAATGACCTGCCACTATACAAAAGAGTCTTTTCCTCACTTCTTGATTTCGCAAGAAACTGAAGACCTGGCCTTGGGAGTAGTCCCACTAGACCATGGGTTTTACTAGACTCACACCTGCTCAGTGCCAGTATACCCTCCCAGGTGATAGTGCGCTCTAAAATCTACATAACATAATCTAAAATAACAACCAGAATAGCTTTCTTCCCAACATAGACTGCATAAGCAACACTTGCCAACTCAGCCACCACCACTGTAGTGAGCATAGCTGCAACAAACGTTGCAAGTATAGTGTGTCCCACAAAAATGACAACAGCTCCTAACACAGCTGTAAGCATAGCTGCCACAGCTGGACTGGGGATTTAATCTCTAACTTCTTCCTTCATGTGTCCTTCAAAGAACCCCTCCCCACTCAACTGTTGGGTTATGCCATACTTGACTGCTTAGGTGGTTGGACAGCTCCTCAAATGGTCTGCTCCCCCCTCTCTCTCCTGGGTAGATGCCATGTAATACTCTTTTGGGGACCTATCATTGCTTCAGTTGTCTTGTATATGACATGTAACTTGTAAAGTGCATCCATACCCTCCTACCATGTCAGGAGGCAGGAAGACAGTGTTTGGCCAAAATATTGGAAACCCAGATATCGTAAGGCAGAATATCATGTCAAAAATATCGAAGACAAGAATATTGTGAAGGTCATCTTCTTTGGGTAAGTAAAGTTTACCTATACATATCTCCACATATATGTACCTTGAGGATTTATATATCTTCAAGATTCGTAGATCTGGAGTTAAGAATAGTATATTTATACCTACCTATTTGCACTTACCTTCTTGATATTCTTGTACTCAATTTTTTTGACCCAATATTCTGTCCACACAATATTTGTGTTTCCGATGTTCTGTCACTGATCCAGACAATTCAAGATTGCATTGCTGCCCCACTGTGATGCTTTCCTCCTGCATTGACTATCTGTGGAGGGGTCTGTCTACTAAAACCTTCTACAGCTTTCCCAAGAGCAAGGGCTAAAATATACTGCCACTGCATTGGTAAAGTGTGGGGGACTGTACATGCAATTTTCCCTCACCTTACGCAAAGGGATAAAATTCCACTGCTTCTTGCATCTTTGTCCAAGGATAAGTGGGGAAAATGCCCCCTTAGACCTTTTACCCACACATTGTTAAATACAAGCGGCTCTTTAAAAAACATAATGACTAAAAAGACTGTGAGAGAGCTTGCAGCTACCACACTTCTCCACAGACGGCACAGTGCTGCTGGCCATGGAGGAGTTACCACAGGCGTGGATGCTAGCTAATCTCACATCACCTGTTCCTTCTTATGAGGCATTGGGTCATACTTTCCAATCTAAAATCTATACACACCCTTATGAAGGCTATAGAGAACAGAAATAAGGAAGATAACAAAACACATTAGACACTACTATGCTATCTTCTACATGATGATGAAAATCCTATTCCAGGTTGAACAATACACTTCCAGGGCCCTTAGAGGGGATGCAACACTAAATGCCACCTTACCATGTGTCCCTAGCCCGGCAAGGTGATGCATAGTTGCATTGGTGGTTTGCTCTCAATTTAGCTCCCACTTAGGGGCATATTTACAAAAATGTGGTGGAGCGTGGCGTTAGCCTCCTTGTCCTAATACATGCCCTGCCACTTCTGAAATGCAGAGCTGCACCATGTTTACCACAATATGGTGCAGCTCTCAATCACAGTTCTGTAGAGCACGCTACTCACCCGTTTGGGTCTCAAGGTGCTGGGGTGTGGATGTGAGCAGGACCATTTGGTCCTTTGAAGAGCCAGGTCTTGAGGTCCTTCCTGAATTGGTGCAGTGTCGGGCTTCGCCGGAGTTGAAGGGGGAGGTATTTCCTGGTCTTGGCCGCGAAGTAAGAGAAGGACCTTCCACTTGCTCTGGACCTGTAGAAGGGAGATGTCAGCTGAGCAGAGGTTTCTCTTGGGGGCATGGAAGGAGAGGCTGTCATTGAGGTTTTGGGGTCTGATGTTGTGGAGGGCTTTGTAGGCATACATGCGCAGCTTAAAGGGTATTCTTCTTTAGAGGGGGAGCCAGTGGAGGTCGTGGAGATGTTGGGTGATGTGGTTGTGCTGAGGGATGTCGAGGATTAGTGTGGCTTTGGCATTCTGGACAGTCTGGAGTTTGAGGAGGATTTCTTTTGATTCTACGTAGATTGCGTTGGTGTAGTCCAGTCTATTGGTGACAAATGTGTGAGGACCGTTTTTCCTGGAGTCCGGGGGATGCACTTGAATGTCTTACGTAGTATGCAGAAGGTGTTTAAGCATGTAGAGGAGACTGCATTGATCTGGCGATTAATAGTGAGCGAAGAGTCCAGTATGATGTCGAGGTTGCATGCATGGTCTGTCGGGGTGAGTAGGTCTCCGAGGGCGGGCGGCTACGAGGTGTTGTCTCAAGCAGTTGGGGTGGAGCCGTGGATGAGGACCTCTGTTTTCTCTGAGTCGAGTTTCATGCAGCTGGGCTTCATCCAGGTTGCGACAGCTTTCATCCCTTCATGGAAGTTGTACCTGGTGATGTCGAGTTCCTTGATGAGGGAGAGGATGAGCTGGGTGTCGTCGGTGTAGGAGTCAATGTTGAGCCGGTGGTTTCTGACGATAGTTGGGAGGGGGGCCATGTAGATGTTGAGGCTGAGGGATGATCCTTGGGCTACTCCGCATCCTATCACTGTGTGTTCTGCCTGTGAGGATCGAGGGTAACCAGTCTAGGGCCTTTCCTTGAATGTGGCTAGTGTGTGGTTGGAGACTGTGTTGAAGGCTGCTGATAGGTCCAGAAGGATGAGGGCCGCTGTTTGGTTTTGGTCGAGGATGGTGCGGGTATCGTCTGTGGCGGCAAGGAGGGCGGTCTCAGTACTGTGGTTGCTGCAGAATCCGGCTTGTGAGGTGTCTAGGATGTTGTTGGCTTCGATGAAGTGAGCTAGCAGGGCGTTGACACTCTTTTTGATGACCTTGGCTGCTAAATGAAACAATGAGATGGACAGGAAGTTCTTGAGGTGCATCAGGTCTGCGGAGGGTTTCTTCTGGAGTGGGTTGACTTCAGAGCATTTCCAGTTGTTGGGGATTGATGCTGTTTCGAGGGAGAAGTTGATAGTTCGACGTAGCTTGGGTGTGATTGCTTTGATGGCCCTGTGGAAGATGTGGGGTGGGCAGAGGTGAGAAGGTGCTCTGGAGTGAATGTTCTTCATGGTTTTTAGGGTGACTTCAGTTGAGAGTGGGGTCCAGGTGAGTAGGGTCTGTTCTGTGGCGTCGCAGAGGGAAGGGGTAGGGGCGGTGCAGAGGCCTTGGTCGTCGAAGTTGTTGTAGAGCGTCTTGATCTTGAGGTGAAAGATAGAGCTGAGTCAGTTGCAGAGGTCTTGGGAGGGAGGGACGCCCGTTGTTTCACTGGTTGGTTTGGCAAATTCCTGTAAGATGGCAAAGAGTTCCTTGGAGTTGTGGGAATTTGAGAGGATTCTGTCGTGGAGGAAGTTCTTCTTTGTGGATTTGATGAGTTGGTGGTGTGCCGTGGTGGCTGTTTTGTAGGCGGAGCGTGCTTCTGAAGTTTTGCTGTTTCTTCAAATTTTTTCCAGTCGTCGGCAGGAGCGCTTGGATTCTTGGAGTGCCCTGGTGAAACAGTTTGCTTTCTTGTTGTGTTGTCTTGTGGAGTTCTGGAAGGAGGCAAGTGTGTTGGCCCAGTTGGGGATCCATTGGTGGAGGTTGCTTGCTGCAGTGTTGGCATTTGTCGTAGTTAATGGTGGAGTGCAGGTGCCCTGCTTTTCCCCCTGCGCTGGTGCTAAATTTACCAGCCTAGCGCCAATGCAAGCACCACTGCATCATAGGCCAAGGGTGTCTGCGTTGAGGGGAAAATTGTTTATATGCAGGAAGGGGTCCCTTCCTTCACATAAACAATCATTAAATGGTGTTTTGTCACTTCTATGTATGCTGCTTAATGCAGCACCCATAGCAGTTACAAAATGTAATTTAGAAAAAAAAGATTGTTTATGTGCAGAAGGAGTCTCTTCCTGCACATTAACAATCAATTGCCTTGTACTGTTTTTATGTGTACTGCACAACCCAGCACACATGAACACAGCAAGAACGAGGAGAAATAAAGCATTTCTCCTCGTTTTGCCTGTTTAAGACAAAGGGGCAGATCTACAAGAAAGTGCCGAATCGCGGCACCGCAAGCCTTTTGGCTGCGCCATGCTGCAGCACTTTCAGAGCACAGGAATGTAACATATCTACAATTATATGTTGTATTCCTGTGCTCTCCCAGCTGCCATGCGCCGCTGCAGGCACCTTTATACCATGGTGCAAGGATGCCTGTGCCATGGGGAGATTATTTTTGTGCAGAAAGGGGCACCTTCCTACACAAAAACAATCACTACAGGCATTTTCCTCTTTCAATGTGTGCTATAAATGCAGCACGCATTCAAAGAGGAAAAAACCTCATTCCTCCTGGCTTCGCCACCCCAGGGTGGCGTAGCAAACTGACGTATTTCCAGGTTTACAACTTCTTGTAAATCTGGAAATGTGTCTGGTTCCATGGTGTTGCGTGGGAACACCCACAGCAACACCCATGGAAAGCCCCTTTCATGCAAAGTGCTGGGTGTAAAGGGGCCATATTTACAAGGACAGGAAAAGCCATACAGGGTGGCTTTTCCTGTCCTTGTAAATATGGAGCACAAAAAGTGACGAACTGACATGGCAAGGGGCTTGTAAAACTGCTCCTAGGTTTTACCTGGTCTTAATTTTGGCGCTGCCTCATATTTACCCTGCCTTGTAAATAGGGGGGCAACGTCAAAAACGTCCACTGCAACACCCATTGCCCTCCTTCTTCATGCTAAGTACAGCATGAAAGGGTGCCTTATTTACAAGGCAGCGTTAAGCCACTGTAAGTTGGTGAAGTTTGTTCTGGTGGAAGTGATCTTGTCCATCAGGGAGAGGATAAGTTGTGTGCCGTCAGCATAGGAGATTATATTGATGCCCTGGGTTCGGATGATGTTGGCGAGTGGTGCCATATAGACATTGAACAGGGTGAGGCTCAGGGATTGTCCCTGGTGGACTGCACAATCAATCAATCAACGTGTTTGTTAAGTGGGACTACTCACCCGTAAGGGTCTCAAGGCGCTGGGGGCGGTTCGCAGGTTCCAGTCCATCTAGAGTGTCTGTCGAAGAGCCAGGTTTTGAGGTTTCTTGCGAAGATGGGGAGCAATGTTGTCTGTCTGTGGTGGAGCGGAAGGCCGTTCCAGGCTCTGGCTGTGAGGAAGGAGAAGGAGCGGCCTCCCGATCTGGTGTTTCTGGTGCTGGGACTGTGACCTAGGAGATCTGGGCTGATCGTAGGGTCCTTAGGGTTGCGTGGAATTTGAGTCAGCTGTTCAGGTATGCTGGTCCAGTGTCGTGGGGGGCCTTGTGAGCATGGGTGAGCATCTTGAAGGTGACTCTAGCTTTGATGGGGAGCCAGTGGAGTGTGGGCAGGTGCTGGGAGATGTGGCAGTGTCTTGGCAGGTTGAGGACCAGTCTTCCGGCTGCATTTTGGATGTTCTGTAGCTTGCGGGTGAGGTTTTTGTTTATTCTGGCATAGAGTGCGTTGCCATAGTCGAGTCTTCTGGTAACCAGGACGTGAGTGACGGTCTTTCTGTGTTGGAGGGGATCCATTTGAAGGTCCTACATAGGAGGCAGAGGGTGTGGAAGCAGGAGGACAAGACAGTGTTGATCTGGTGGTCCATTTTGAGCTCTGTGTCCAGAATGATTCCCAGGTTGCGTGCGTGGTCCATGGGGGTGGTGGGCTTCCGAGGGCAGGGGCCAACAGGTGTCGTTTCAAGTGTCAGGGTTTGGGCCCATGATGAGTACTTCCGTTTTGTTGGTGTTTAGTTGTAGGCAGCTGTTTTTCATCCATTTGGCGACAGCTTCCATGTCTTCTTGAAAGTTGTGTCTGGCGGAGTTTGGGTTCGTTGGATAGGGAGAGGATGAGTTGGGTGTTGCCTGCGTATGACACAATGTTGATGTCCATAGGTTTTGAAGATGGGGGCGAGCGGAGCCATGTAGACATTGAAGAGCGTAGGGCTGAGGGAGGACCCCTGGGGGACTCCGCAGGTGATGGGTGTGGGGTCCGAGAGGAAAGGGGGGAGTCTGACCAGCTGCGTTCTGTCAGAGAGGAAGGAGCTGATCCAGTCGAGGGCCTTGATCCCTGCGTCAAGGAGTCTGCGTATTAGGGTGCGGTGAGGACTGTGTCAACCGCCGCTGTGAGGTCGAGGGGGATGAGGGCTGCTGTTTCTCCTTTGTCAAGTTGGGTGTGGATGTCGTCTGTTGCAGTGAGGAGGGCGGTTTCCGTACTGTGTTTTTTTCTAAAGCCGGATTGCGAGGAGTCGAGAAAGTGGCGAGTTGGCAGTTGATGGCTTTCTTGATTACTTATGCTGGAAACTGGAGCAGGGAGATGGGTCTGTAGTTTTTGAGGTCGGTGGAGTCCGCCGAGGGTTTCTTCAGGCGGAGGTTGATCTCAGCGTGTTTCCAGTAGTCAAAGAACGAGGCGGTTGCCAGGGTGCACAGATCAGGTTCTTGTTGTCTGATGTGAAGGGTGCCAGTCTGACAATTCCAATTCTTCCCATGAGTGAGGAACAGATCGATTTGAATAAGGTTCCTTGGATGGCAATCTCGTGGAGTCTTCTGTTGCGTGTATTTCGGGAAACTGTGTTGAATGCCATGGAGAGGTCGAGCAGTGATGAGGGCCGCTGTTTCTCCTTGATCTAGAATAGTCCGGATGTCACTGGTAGTTGCAAGGAGTGCTGTTTCGATGCTGTTTTCTCTCTGAATCCTCATTGAGTGTTGTCCAGTCAGTGGTGTTCAAGGTGGGATGTGAGTTGCTTGTTGATGGTCTTCTCTATCACTTTGACTGGGTAGGGAGCAGGGGGATCGGCCAGAAGTTGCTCATTTGGTCCAGGTTAGATTTTTGAGGAGGGCCTTGATTGCTGCATGCTTTCAGCCTACTGAGAATTTGACCGATGTGATGGAGGTGTTTTTGATGCGAGTGAGGGCTATACTTATATGCTTTTTCACTGTGGAGGGATTGCCTCCTACTTTAGGCTGGCGTAATTGTACCTTTTTTACTGTTTTCCACTTTCGTTTCCGTCTTCAACCTCATCATATAGATCCCTCCTTTGCTGCGCCGACTTCACCACAACACAAAACGACTGGATTGTCACCGGGATCTAAGTTAAGCTATTTGTCTTAATTATGAATCATGTGTTGACAATTGCTGTACCCTCGTGTGTATTTGCATTGCTCTTACATGCAATTTTTTCGTATGTCTAAAGCAGTAGTGTTGTTTTTACAACTTATCAAGGTAAAATGAACACACCTGTATTGATGCTTTAAAACAATATTGTGGTGGTTGTGCTTGGGAGTGTTGTGCTTGTGGTGCCTGTAAGTGTGTATTCAATGGTGTGTGTATGTTGTTTGTGTGGCATGGGAAAAGGGTCATAACACATTACCTACAAATGCATTAGAAGCAAACCTAACGCATGTATTGATACATTAGTAAGTACTACTTACCAGTCTCCACTCCACCAGAGACTCTCTCTGCCAGAAAACCACCACCACGACAATGCCAGCACAATGGGGAGATCTAAAAAGGCTTGGTGCAAACTCGCCAGCCTAACATCAGTGGACTGCTGGCAGCCAGCAGAGGAATCCGCTGCATTGACAGACTGCGGTTCGACCAGCACACATCTAAATACAGCAGGCGGGTCTCTGTTGACTCGATGGGAGTACGTAAAACCATCACCACAGAGGGACGGAGGGAGTACCCCCAAAATCTAAATCAAGCCCTAATTCTCAAATGACTCCATCCTTCACTGCATCTTTTGTGACAGAGATTGTCCTCCAAAAGATCTTTTCACAGACGGAGGAAACCAAAAATGCCCTATCTTTGCCTTGAGGTTTTACCAACCAGGCATGTTTGGGATGACCTTTGAATAAACTGGTCAGGCAGCATTCTTTATGCCTTCCCTCCAATTCCCCTACTGCCAACAAACAGTGATCATCAATTGGTCTCAATCAAAGACTAGAATGATTCTCATTGCTCCGGAGTAGCCCTACAGTGGTGGTTCACCGATCTCCACCTCTCATAGCATCCACACAGGAGGCTGCGGTGCCCACCGCACCTTGTTCAGAATTTTGGAGGCCATAATGCAAAACGCCAGCCGTGGCAGCTTGGCGCCTGAAGCCAAACAATATTATCACTTCAACCTCTCTCAGGAGTGCATGGATGTTTTGAGAGAAGTCAAAAACACTGTCCACTACAACTTTCCATTCTTTCAAATGAAGAGATTCTGCATCTGCTGTGCTCAGAGCAATTTCAGTCCTCTAATTTGCCAAGAAAGGGAGGTTCTTTCATACGTGACTAAAGCAAATTAATTTTCATCAATTAGAGTGCATCTTGCAGCAATCACGGCTGATCGAAAATGTCCTTCACAAATGTCCTTTTTAGTTCTCGCATGCGCTACTCTGCGAGACATTTAGTAGTGGGCTTTGAAAAGTCCTACCACACGCTTTTTGCTGGCATGAAGCATGCGGTTACGCGCACATGCACGAGCAGAGGCGCCCTCTGGCATTCCTCTCGCTCGCCCAAAGGGCCGTGCCTCGATTCAATGTCCCTCCCCAACCACAGAGCGTGTCTCGCGGCTGCACCTCTTGTTTCATGTAAGTAGGCACACCGAATAAATATGTAGTGAAACAGATGGAATTCTTACTGTCATAATAAACTTGAAGTTGGTCGACACTAGGTGGCGTGCTTGCTTTTATATTAGTACATCGAAATAAATTGCATTCTTCAGTTTTGCAGGGGTCTTAAAGCATGAAGCATTAGTTAGAAGTGAAATGACAAAACCAGTGACATTTTTTTCATCTGCTGAAATCAAAAAAACTTCAATCACTTCTGACTTCCCAGATCAGATAACAAACAACGCTTTGTTATTCATCTTAAAGTAAACGGATGTACTTAGGTGAAACGGAAATGGGGTAAATTGTTCTGTGGCTAATGAATTACGGGTTTTCCTCACCCGCAAATTTTCAGGACCCTCTGTGCATTTTCAAAGAGAAAGCTACGCTTAGACTTGGGTTACCCTAATGCTATCAGCACCGCTGCATGTTGCAAATCCTGCTGAGAGGCAAGTGGGTATTGATCAGCTGAGCCACGTGACATCAGTGTGTACTGTGTCAGGATGAAAGCAAGCGCTGAAATTAGTGTTCCCCATGTATCACATTTGCATGTGAAAGGAAGCCTTTCTGGTGTCCCGACAGCCCAGATACGAATAACAAAAGAGGCGGAGATTGTGCTTGAGAAAAACCCGAAGATAATTTGCCTGTGTTTCTTTCAGTCAAAATATTATTTAAGCACAAGCAGGATAGAATTAGCTGTAAAAAAAAAAAGTTATACTAATGGTTGAAAGTTCTCATGATAGACTATTGAAATAGAAGATTTTTTAAGATGCTTTTTCAAACCGCAGTTGCGAAGTACACAAAGGACAATACTTGTTTACATTTTTCTGCACCTTCATTTATATGTAACTGCAGTTCTAATCGCTAATGCTTCATATCTATTTGTGTATGGATATTACCCAAGGGTGCTAAAGTGCTTAACAGTAGAAATATTTTGTTACATGGTAATTACAGCTGTTTTGAAAATTGCCAAACAGTGCCAAAATTTGTTGCAATGGTCGACAATGACTAAATGGTCGATCATTACAGAAAAAAAAGTAGAGGTTTATTCAGAAGTGGAAAATGTTGTTTGGGCTATAGGCAACAGCACAGTCCACTGACTGACACTTCGTATGTGTGAAAAAGGCTGCTTCAATGCAACGGGTGCGCGTCCATATACATATACTACGTATATATATTCCCTCCTCCAAACGCCCACAGCTCAACTGAAAATTCTGTAACTCTACTGTAACTCTACATCCTGAACCAAGTTTAGTCCTAAAACTGTAATGTTGTGAAACTTTCTGCCTCCTGCAAGTATCAACTTAGTGCCCCCTCTGCTTTGAAACTGACTGTCCCACTGCAACAATGATACAACTACTTGAAACCATGAAAAGCCTCTCTCCCAAGAGCCTGGCACCTGCTCATCAGTATTACACATTCTCCCTTTGCGCAGCTGTCACATACCTGCTGCCTTGCCACTGAAACACCCTTTAGCCCTACTAAAGAAAGGGATGGGCATGCCAGCCTAAACACCCTGCTTAGTGACGCAACAAGCCTCCCTTACACCGTTCCTAATATGGTGGCTAGTAGCCCAAAGCAGCCAATGTATTTATTTTCACTGCCCCATACGACCAAGTATAGGCCAACTACAGGAAATTTTTTCTGGACTGTACCACAGCCCAAAATAGCCTGGAAAACTGAACCAGTGTGTGTGTGTGTGGGTGTGTGTGTGGGTGTGTGTGTGTGTGTGTGTGTGTGTGCGTGTGTGGGTGTGTGTGTGTCTACGTGTATGTGTGTGTGTACGTGTATGTGTGTATGTACATATGTGTGTGTGTGTACGTATGTGTGTGTTGGCTGAGAAGTATGTCTTATGTTGGGGTGCAGCTGCTCCCAGCGCGAGGCTTTGCAGCGCCTGCTTGCACTTTGGTGCTGGCCTTTCATTGTGGGTGTTTGTGTGTGTTGGGGGCGAGAAGGGTTTTAGCAACCCCTTACGTTTGATAGTCACACTGTCTCCGAAAACGTTTGTGAATTGCTCGACCTGTGGGGTACGGAGGAGAGGTCAAACGTCACATGCAAATCCCTGCCATCTGGAGCTGTCTCTAGATACACATTCCTGCATTGCTGTCATTCCTGGGTGGGGGTGCTGCAAGGGTTAATCCCAAACTGCTGCACGCTTCACACAGACCGCGCCACACGTTGAAATACCTTTTAGCTCCTGATAAAAAAGAAACTGCAGACTCCTTGAAGAAAAGAATGAGGCGCCATTTGAAAGTATTCATCGCAGGATTTAAAACAAGCATTTGCAATGCAATAGGTCTTGCATTTACGCGAGTTTGAGCTATTCGCTTTGTTTTGGTTTTTAAAACAAATAAAAGGCATTGTCATTTGCAATGCTAATAGCTTAAACTCTCGCAAATGCGAGACCTATTGCATTGCAAATGCTTGTTTAGAATGCCTATGGTTAAGGATTTCCTGGAGGGCATTAAAAAAAGCTATCCTCCTCTCAGGAGAAATTCTTTTCAATGGGAGTTACATTTTTTCCTTTCTCCCCTTATCTTATGGGTCCTCTCTTTGAACCCATACACAAAGCTTCTCTTCAATAACTATCTTGGAAGCCTTCCTCTTTACTGTTATCACCTCTGCACGTAGAGTTAGCGAAATACATACCCATGAACCTTTCACAGTATTTTGTATTAAAAGGGTAGATAAGGACCCTTCTTAAATTCCTTCCTTAAATAGTTCCAGATTCTCATATCAATCAGACTATTGACTTACCTACCTTCTTTTCAAACTTTCTCTTCTGCAGGGCAATTTCTCCATACTCTCAATGTTAGGGGGGGCGATGAAATTTTATCTAGATAAGGTGAAATCTTTGATGAAGTCAAAACTACTTTTTGAGAACTGTGGCCCTTTATGAACAAGATGTGCCACTTTGAAGCAATCCTTGTCTAGGTAAATTATCCTCTGTATAATTCTTTGTTATCAGAAAGCCAACAAAGTCTTACTAAGGAAACCTAAAACCCATTCCAACAAAGATAACTCAGCTACTGCTTCATTAATTAGAAAAATTCCAATTACTGAGATTTGCAAAGCTGCAACTTGGAGAGCTGGTCACACTTTTACAAGACACTACTGTCTTCATTTGGATACAAGGCCAGAGGCCCAAGTCGGACCAGCCTCTCTAAGAAATCTATTTGCTTAGTTATAGTACTTGTTTTTGTTTCTTCCCTCATGGATTTCTTTGGGGATTAGCTAGCTAAAATATTCAGTGCTTATAATAACCGATTGAGATCCCCTGAAAATCCTAGTTCTCTCTCATGGGAATCTTCATTGAAATCATAAGTATTCTTCCTTCCTCCCTGAGGGAAGAGATAAAATAAGGATAACTTATTGCCAAGACTCCAACCTCGCCAACAAAAGGCCTTCTAGTACTCTCCGATCAGTCTCCTATCCAGGAATTTCTCACCACCACTGTGGACTTCACAGGCCTGGTTCTACCCAACCCGCTGCACAATTGCCTCCCCCCCCATTGCCATGGTTCCAACTTCACCATCAAAATGTCCTCTAGTACTCTCCGATCAGTCTCCTATCCTGGAACTTATCACCACCAACGTGGTCCCCTCGGACACTCACCAAGTCCCTCCGACGCCACTTGCCTCTCAGGCACACCCTACTTCCCTCGCCCATAATTCAGACCTAGCATGTCGCCTAGATGATATGTCTCTACAACTGCTCCGTCTTACGGCTGAGATACACAACCTAAAAGCCCTCTCAAGTGATCTCTTCAACATGTTCCGTCTTTAAATTGGCCCAGAGGCGCCACTGGGGACATGGAACACATAGATTATTTGTTAGCCCCCTCCCTTTTGAACAGATTCCCTCGCCAAACTCCACCCCTTGCCCCAGAAGCAATGAGTCCCTCTTGGCGTCTACTGATCTCCAAGATCATCTCAACTCTTGCTCTTCACAGACCAACTCTAGCCTGACCCCGCCGAGCCCTATACACTCCATCCTCTCCAACACAAATAGAGTCCCTCCCTGCAATCTGAGATCTAGCAACTCTGACAACCTGACCAGGGTGAAAGTCACCCAGACCCCTTCCCCTGTAAATCCCCCACATCTCAAATGTGCATGATTAAACTGCAGATCAGCCAGAAAACACGCCTCAGATATCTTTGACCTCATCCAACACAATGACTTAGATATTATCATTCTCACTGAGACTTGGCTACATCCAGCCTCCAATCCGATTCCAGATCTCCTAGTACCTCCCACTCATGATATAATCAGGCCTGACAGAATTCTGAAGCTGGGTGGGGGTCTAGCCTGTATTTACAGGAGTACTCTCTCAATTTCGCACTTGGAGTCGTCGTCCCCCCCATCTTCTTGTGAATACCTCTGTCTTAGTTTTGCAAGTAGGAACCTACCGATCTGTAAACTACACACCTTTTACCACCCACCGGGGGACAATCTTCCTTTCATTGAGCAATTTACTGATATCATCGCTAGCAATGTCGACTCTGATTTGTCACAAATCTTCCTTGGGGACTTCAACCTGCATTGGTACAACCACATTGACCCTGCGGTATCCTGCCTTAAACACTTTTTAAATGATCATGATTTGATTCAGCACTGTGACCAATCAACCCACATTAAAGGTGAAATTCTAGACTTCATCATCTCCAAAGAACAGACCATCTCCTTAGAATTTACAACCCGGTGTGATTGGTCGGACCATCACAGCATCCTCTTTTATATCAACAGGTAGATGGTTTCGAAGAAGGATCGACCTCTCAAATCAAAGATATGGAAAAGGGATCTCAGTTCAATAAACCTTGACAATCTAGCTGCCCAATGTAAATCTGTCCTCTCCTCCCAAGCTGACTCGGTTGATGTGCAAACTCCCACAGTCTCCTACAACTCGACAATGGCCGTCATCATGAATGACGCTGCTCCATTCCAGCCTAAAAATGAGGCATCAAAAATGTCCAAACCTTGGTACAATGAGAGTTTAAACTCGGAACGTCGCAACCTTAGATCTGTTGAACGCTCCTGGCGATCCAATCCCTCTTCGGACCAACTAAAACTCATGAGGGAGGTCAGGAGTCCCTACATAAACAAGTCAAGAGTGCTAAGTCTGACTATTTCAGACTACAACTAGGCCAAGCAGCAAACCGTCCCAGGAAACTCTTCAAACTCGTCAAACAGCAATCAGCTAACGGTCCTATCCTTCCTGATCATTGTGGCTACCCACACTCCTGTGAGGAATTTGCAGTCTTTTTCACGGAGAAATCACAACTCATTACTATTACCTAGCCTCTAAGAAGGCGATATTGCCTTCCTCTATTGCTGCCTCATCACTTGAACGACCCTCATGATAGCCAAGAACAATGCTTCCTTGTACACCTTTTCCTCTTTTAGTGAAAGTGACATAAAACAATTCAATTGCCGGTTCTATTCCTACACTAGGAAATAGAAATTTAAGTAAATGTATTTTTCAAGTAGATTTACATTACCTTAACAAAACATTTCCATTTTCAGTGCATTGTTCTCTTTAACAACTAGCCCAAGTACTACATGTTACTCTCACTCCCTCACAATAGCAGCACATGTTACCATTATTAACCCGTCTAGCCACTTCAGTGACCCGTTGCCTCTGGCCATCTTCAAGAAAATCAAGAGCGCTCTCATCCCCGCCTGGACTAGGATTGTAAATGCTTCTTTATATCATGGCTCGATCTCTGACTGTCTAAAAGCATCCCAGGTCTCACCCATTCTAAAAAAAAAACCAATGCTAACGAATCTGATCTCAATTAATTTCCGTCCTATCTCCAACATCCCCACTCTAGCTAAACTTCTTGAAAAATGTGTGCAATCCCAACTCTGTGCTCACATAGAGACTTACCAACTTCTTGACCAACATGAATCTGGTTTTCAGAAGAGACACAGCACCGAATCGGCCTTCACACTCGTTATGGATGACATTTTGAAAATACTAGACAAAAATGAATCCTGCCTACTGATCCTCCTTGACCCTTCTTCAGCTTTCGACACGGTTAATCATGACATCCTCCTACCCATCCTACAAAACAGAATGGGTTTCTCGGATCGGGTGCGTCTATGGTTTTCATCCTTCCTTCGGCATCGAATACAAAGAGTCAAGGCAAATAATTCTCTCTCTCAGCCCTCTCCAGTACTCATAGGGGTCCCCCAAGGATCCGCCCTTTCACCAATTCTCTTCAACCTCTTCTTGGAACCTCTAGTTAACGCACTAAACTCCATGAACATTCTCTACCACATGAATGCCGACGACACGCAACTTTATCTGAAAATTTCATCCCCGGAAAGCGTCATCTCACTTAACTCTGTACTTACGTTTACGCAAAATTGGTTAACTGAGAACCATACTCAACACCTCCAAAACAGAGCTCATTTCCCCCCGAACCACATCCCCCAAGCTAGATCTCTGGCTGTCTCACCTCACTGCCTTCAATTGCACTCCGATCATCATTGACTCAGCTAAATCGCTCGGGTCACCTTAGACAAGCACCTGAATATGAAGCCTCATATCAGCAATGTATGTAAGGGTGCAAACCACTTGTTGAGAACCCTCAGAAATATCAAACTTTTTCTGCCTCTAAGTGATTTCAAGGAGGTAGTCCAACGCTTGTTTTGCCAAGGTTAGACTATGGCAGTGCTACTCTCTGTGGCCTACCCAAATATGCCTTGGCCCCATTCAGGGCATTACTGAACACTGCTGCTAGATTGGTTACAGGCACCAACAGAAATGAACATATATCCCCGTCCTTAAATCTCTCAACTGGCTACCCTTTGAGGCCCGAATTAAATTTAAGTTTGCAGTCCTGGCGCACAAAGCCCTTCACCTCAATACTCCTACATACCTGGGACAAAAACCTGAACTATCTTGTGGTGAGAGGGCATCAAGAAGCGCCTCTACATTCCTCTTGAAACCTCTCGTCCTTAACAAAAAGAGAACTTCTCACCGAGCCTTCTCCGGAGCTGCCCCAAAGATATGGAACTCTCCTGAAGTACGCAGCCTCTCCTTGACGACGGCATTCAAATTGGAAGCCAAAAGATTCCTGATGAGCAAATTCTTTCTGTAAGGGGAGGAGGTACATCCAACTCGTCTGACTTTGTTCTTTTCACCTTGGTGCCTCCAGCTACAATGGATCATCTCCTCTGTACTATCTTCCTTTTTTTCTTGCTGCTGTTTCCCAATTGATGTTGATGTTTATACTACCCCCTTGTTCTTTCCTTCTGCTTACCGTAAAGTGCTCTGATATCCTTCGGGATCTTGTTCGCGCTATATAAAACTTTATAAATAAATAAATAACTCTACCCTGTTCATTTTTTTGTTGGAAATAAATAGGTAAATGACCACCTGCAGGGTATGATGGGACACTGGAGATCAGGATGGCCCTAAAGGTGCAGTGTTCTATTCTCATTGTTTAAGTGCTGAAACCCATACAGTTACATTGCCCAATCATCCCTATCATTTACTTTAAAAGAAGTGAAAATAGTCTGTGAAGGGCGTTTCTAAATGGTCAGTTTTCATTATTGTTAATGGAGTTTTAAAGGCATTTGCCTTTTTTCTTCCATTTTTAAAGTCAATTAATGTTATTGGCAATATAGTCTATTTTGAGGCAGCACGTTTTTACATTGTTATCACATGTGCCTACTAGCTTTTCAGAAATAAGGAGAAGATACTGTAAAATAAAATTTGACTTTGAAAGAACTGCTTTGGGGTCCATGAACCTGGGAAGGACCCTTCAAGTGCTTATGATTTCAATGGAGATTCACCTGGGAGAGAACTAGGACTACAGGTAAGAAACCATTCCATCTCCACCACCTCCATTACTAACACCAACACCACCAATACAACCACCACCTGTACCACCACCATCACCACCAGTATCATAGGCCAGCATATCGACCATCATACACCAACCCCATCATACATTCTTACAACTTATAGGCCAACACATCCATCATGAAAGACTCATATTTTGATACAAACAACATAGTATGCCAAAACACCCATTATCATACGCCAACATGCCTGCTATCATTCAACTATACAACCAACGTCATATGCCAAAACACACAAGCTGAAAAACACAAGAAGTTTTCTAAAGGAGTTAACAGTTGACTAATATGTAAACCGTAACTTCACCGCCAAAATTACAAAGTGTAATTTCACATGGTAATGTGCTGCCTTCAGCTCATATTCAAACACTGCTGTGCTAATTCATACCTGATTCCTACCCTGGCTATCACTTAAAAATGATTGAAATTAGACATGTTCATGGACAGATTTCCGAGTGCTAATTCCTCTTGATTTAGGAGCACTTTTTCAGGAAAGCCTGTTATCCAGTATTGGGGTATTCATCATAGATTTGCATGCCTGAATCATTCCCCGTCGCCGAGGCGGGAGTCCCATGGTATATAAAAAAGCAGTGCCAAAAACAAATTACAGTAGTAGGCCCTATGAGAAAGGCTTGAGGCCTAGATTGCAGTAGCCTAACTACCTCATTATGCTAAAAAGACCAAAGTCTTTGTTCCCACAAATCAGCTCACAGCACCCTCTAGAACCCTCTCTGCAGAGCTAGTTCTCCTGAGAAGGGAGTCTTCCTGAGTCTCTACTCAGTTTTTTCTCTACTTCAGGATGTCTGACAAGAAGGCCTTGTTTAGACCTTGCAGAACATGTGAAAAGAAAATGGTCCATGGTGATGACCAACATAAGGACTTTATTGCCTTTATCCAAAACATGAGGCAAAAAATTGTAAGATCTGCCGCACCTTTTCTTCCAAGACCTAAAGAGATAGGGAGGCCAGAGTCCGTTTATGGCTCAAATCCTTTTCTACTGATGATGAAGACAGAGCTTCGACCTCCAGTAAAAGAGCAAGATCGCAAGAGGATTATCCAAGTGAGGGGAGAAAACATGTCAAAACCTCCCACTCCACTTCGGGCTCTTCACAGAGAACTCCAACTTCTCTCTCTGATGCCCCACCTCTCAAAGGAATCTAAAAAGAAAACGGTGAGTAAAAGCTGTTCTGTCTCCTCAGCTTTTAATGTGACTACCATCTCAGTTACAGCTTCTGCTCCTTCGTCGACGGCGACAATTTCTACCACAGCTATCACCTATCCTATCCTGTCTACTAGGATCTCTATTGTGGAAAAAAGAATCATCGTCGACGACAGCCTCGTCGTCAAAGAAGCACTCGTCGACGAAGATACCATCGAAGTCCCCGTCGACGAAGACGTCCGTGGTGCCGTCGACGACCGTCTTTGTCGACGAAGAAGCAAAGTCTGTCGACGATGAGCCCGTTGACGAGGTCGACGACGAGTCCGGTTCTGTCGACAGTAGTCCCGTCGACGTTGAGTCCATCGACGGTGGTTCTGTCGATGGTAGTCCCGTCTAAGCATGAGCGAATTTTGCGGATCTCGCGTTCGCGAATTTTGCGGATTTGCGGATTCGCAATCCGCAAAATCCGCGAATTCCCGCGAATTTGCGGATTTTTTTTTTTTGTGTTCGCCCGTGTTTCTGCCAGTTCGCGAGGGTTTTGTACACTTTCGCAAATTGCGAACTTACCTGTCGGGTCGCAAGTTTCGCGAACTTGTTGTTTCTACGTGTCCAGCCTGTTTGGGACACTCTTCTTCATCACTGCCACTCTCTGTCACCACTGCCACTCTCTGACTACTCATGCCACCCTCTGGCCCACCCATGCCACCCTCTGTTTCATCACCACACCCTCTGGTTGTCCAGTGTACATTATTTTCGGCAAAGCAAAGCACACCTTCCCTGCCTCAAGTGACCTGAATTAATTTGGGGCTGATTCATGTGTCACAGAATATTTTTTTAGCTGGCACCTGCTTCCTTAGTGCGCCCTGATTAGTGATCTTTTGCACTTGCTAAGTGCTTTCATTGTTGCAAAATTAGTTACAACACCTGCCCTGCCCCAACTGACAATAATGAATTAGGGGCTGATTAATGGATTTTAACTTCCAGCCTGGCTCCTGCTTGTCTCCCTTAGCTGTAATTCAGGACCTTTGTGGCATATGTGTAACTATTCTGAGGTTCAGACCAGGGTCACATACTAGTTTCAACTGGCAACTGAACTCTGGAGGGGCCCCTCAGGAAGCACTCCAGGAAATGGCTACTAATGATGAGCCTGAACTTTTGAACCTGGTAAGTAGTTACTTTCAGTTTTGCTAAGATCGTATTTCTGCAATTTTGCACTTATTCGCGGGGCGCGAACTCACGCGAACAGTGCGAGCAGTGCGAGCAAAATCCGCTGCTTGCGGATTTGCGGATTTTGCGGGAAATTCGCAAATCTCGCGGATTGCGGATTTCCCGAAAATCCGCAAAATCCGCGAGCGGAACGGATTTTCCGCCCACGCCTAGTCCCGTCAACGTCGAGTCCGTCGACGACGATTCCGTCGATGAGGGTCCCGTCGACGCTTACAACTATTAAGATAACTGCTTCAGCAAAGCCTCCAGCCATAGAGACATTTTCTACACCACTTTTGTCAAAAACTTTCCAGTTAATATCTTACCGGAGGCAAGAAGATTCTTATATCTCGCCACTTAGGCCCACGCATCTCCTAGAGACTCATACTCATGAAGAGGAGGATGATTTTGAGGATGATGACAACGAGGGAGCTTTTGGGGTGGCTCACCATCCTTCGGAATTGAACATTAAGTGTCAGGATGATAAGGAGGATGATGACTAAGCGGAGCATTACTATCAAGAGGATATTATAGGTAAACAGACATATTATCGAACCCAAAATATAGACTGGACATAATATCGAGGAAAAAATATAGACTAGACAAAATATCGAATCAAAAATATAGACTAGACATAATATCGACTACATAGAATGTAGACAAAAGAAAATGGAAACTAAGGTACGTTTTTACTAATTTTTAATAATTGTGTAATATAAATCTGTAGCGGCTAGTGGGTTTATAGGGGAATAGGGTGGGAAGTGATTTAAAGATAATTAATTAATTATGTAAATTAATAATAATTGTAAAATAATTAATAATTGGTAATTAAATAAAAAATAATTGGTAAATAATAATATTTGATTAATTGTTAAATAATTAATTTATAGTAAATTAGTCTCAGTAGCGGGTTGTGTGTTTATAGGGGAATAGGGTGGGAAGTAATGTAATTAAAAATAAATAATTATGTAACTTAATAATAATTGTAAAATAATTAATAATTGGTAATTAAATTAAAATATAAATGGTAATTAATATTAATTGATTAATTGATAAATAATTAATATTTAGTAAATTATTTTCAGTAGCGGGTTGTGAGTTTATAGGGGGATAGGGTGGGAAGTAATTTAATAATTAATTAATTAATTAAGTAAATTAATTAAATTGTTTAATAATTAATAATTGTCCTTGAAATAAAAATTAATTGGTAAATATAAGTTATTGGTATAGGAAATTAAATTTACTTTGTACTAATATTTATATAAATTATAATTAATTATGAAGTATTTCCTTTTTATACTGTTGCACTCACTGGAGTGGGAATAGTAATTTTAACCCCTACGCTATCCAACGCTTTCCCTACTGTTGCACCCACTGGAGTGGGAATAGTAATCTTTACCCCTACGCTATCCAGCGCTTTCCCTACTGTTGCACCCACTGGAGTGGGAATAGTAATTGTAACCCCTACGCTATCCAGCGCTTTCCCTACTGTTGCACCCACTGGAGTGGGAATAGTAATTTTAACCCCTACGCTATCCAACTCTTTCCCTACTGTAGCACCCACTGGAGTGGGAGTAGTAATTTTAACCCCTACGCTATCCATCGCTTTCCCTACTGTAGCACCCACTGGAGTGGGAATAGTAATTTTAACCCCTACGCTATCCAACGCTTTCCCTACTGTTGCACCCACTGGAGTGGGAATAGTAATCTTTACCCCTACGCTATCCAGCGCTTTCCCTACTGTTGCACCCACTGGAGTGGGAATAGTAATTTTTACCCCTACGCTATCCAACGCTTTCCCTACTGTTGCACCTACTGGAGTGGGAATAGTAATCTTTACCCCTACGCTATCCCGCGCTTTTCCTACTGTTGCACCCACTGGAGTGGGAATGGTAATTGTAACCCCTACGCTATCCAGCGCTTTCCCTACTGTTGCACCCACTGGAGTGGGAATAGTAATTTTAACCCCTACGCTATTCAACGCTTTCCCTACTGTAGCACCCACTGGAGTGGGAATAGTAATTTTAACCCCTACGCTATCCAGCGCTTTCCCCACTGTAGCACCCACTGGAGTGGGAATAGTAATTGTAACCCCTACTCTATCCAACGCTTTCCCTACTGTTGCACCCACTGGAGTGGGAATTGTAATTGTAACCCCTACGCTATCCAGCGCATTCCCTACTGTAGCACCCACTGGAGTGGGAATAGTAATTTTAACCCCTATGCTATCCCACGCTTTCCCTACTGTAGCACCCACTGGAGTGGGAATAGTAATTTTAACCCCTACGCTATCCAACGCTTTCCCTACTGTTGCACCCACTGGAGTGGGAATAGTAATCTTTACCCCTACGCTATCCAGCGCTTTCCCTACTGTTGCACCCACTGGAGTGGGAATAGTAATCTTTACCCCTACGCTATCCAGCGCTTTCCCTAATGTTGCACCCACTGGAGTGGGAATAGTAATTTTTACCCCTACGCTATCCAACGCTTTCCCTACTGTTGCACCCACTGGAGTGGGAATAGTAAATTTTACCCTACGCTATCCAACGCTTTAGCTACTGTAGAATTCACTACAGTTGTTACAATAAATTTTAACCATTTTGCTATGCTACGGTAAAAATATTATATATGTTTATTTAATAATATTTTTTTATATAAATATATATGTATTATTTTTGTTATATTTTATTTTAATTTACAATAAATATTTATTAATAGAACATTTATTTAATAATTTTAAGTAAGTTTATAATAAATATATTTATTATTACATTAGTTTTAACTTAATTTAAAGACATTTAAAAAAAAACGATATTTTTACAGTCTATATTTTAGTAACTCGATATTTTAGAGTCGATATTTTAGTACTTACCTGTTTAAAGATAGCCAGTCGATATTTTGTCCATCCATATTTTATCAACGATATTATGGTAACTCGATATTTTTGAGGTCGATATAATTTCAATGATCCGATATTATAATGCCTCATCGTACAGAATACCAGAGGCGATCTCGGGCTTCAGAGTCCAGCCATTTGCCACTGAGCCTCATTCAGGATTTAAAGGCCATGCTGGCAGATTATAAACAATGCTTTCCACCACAGCAGGTCGTTCCTCCACCCCAACCTGCAGTCCGTGCTCCTCAACCTGAAATTCCACCACCTACGTCTCCGGTCACGGAAACTCAACAACCTGATTTGCCTGCACACACCCCAGACACTTCTTCGGATGAAGAAATAGAGGAAGGAGAGTTACCAGATAATCCTCCTTTGGATCCGTGGGATGATTATGTTATTCCCATGTCGTCTCTGCCAACCCCTTAACCTTCAGACTCACCACCTGAAGACATAGGTGGGTTTCATAATCCTATGCAGCTAGCTGCGAGTAGATTTCAACTGCCAGTAACAGTGGAACAGACTAGGAAGGTTTCTAGAGCCATTCCTTTTATAGATTATATCTGGAAGGAAGGCAACAAAGTGATGAGAAATCCTGCTTCTGTACCTGCTGTGTTATCATGGATTGACAAAAAATATCGAGCTCCTCTCAGTAGCCCTTCATGCCTTACTGGACACCCATGGCCGGTTTCGGTCATATCACAGGCCGCACAACAAAGATCGAAAAACCCAGCCACCCCCATCACAACACCACCAGATAAGGAGGGGCGTTGTTTGGACCTTATTGGTAAAAAATGTTCAACCATGGCTGCTGCCTCAATCAGGGCTGCAAATTCTTTGGCGATTATAGGGTGCTATGATCGCCAAATGTGGTCTGACATGGCTGGTCTGATTGACCTAATCCTGGAAGATAAAAGACAGGAGGCTCGCAAGATCTTGATTGAAGGGGAATGTGCAGCTGCAGAACCCATCGACTGCACTTTGGATATTGAAAATACAAACTTTAGACAACTCGCAAGAGCCGCAGTTCTCAGACGTCAGAGCTGGTTAAGGCTACCACCTTTCGACCCGAGGTCCAAATAAAGATCCTGGATATGGCCTATGACGGAGAGTCTCTATTTGGGAAGCACATAGACGAAGCCCTCCAGGCAATCAAAACGGACACTTATACCGCAAGATCCCTGGGTCCCCTGCAGTACAAGCGGGGATCCTTTAGAGGTAATAGAAGACGTGGACACTCCTCTTGAGGAAGCTATTACCAACAAGGCAGACAATATCAGCCTCAATACCGGCAGAATTATCAGTCTTCTTACCGCCAGTCTGGAACAGATAGTTTCTCTTGCCAGGGTGGACGAAAGCGCACAAACAATCAAGGGCGAGATACTCACAGAAAACAGTTGGGCGCCAACCTTATTTCCTTGCCTTCCTATGGGCGCGAAAATATCTGGCTTTCTACAACAGTGGCAACAGATTACATCCGATCAATGGGTGCTAGGCCTAGTTCAACATGGTCACACCCTAGAGTTTGTCACAAAACCGCCAATGACTCCGCCCAGGGGTCCCCCTCCCCTCGTCTTCGCTTATTATTCAAGGAAGTTCATTCAATGCTCCTCAAGAACGCTATAGAAAAAGTTCCAGTTCATCAGAGGCGGACGGGCTTCGATTTCGTTTTTTTCCTCATTAAGAAGAAATCAGGGGAACGGCGACCGATCTTGGACCTGCGCAATCTCAACAGATATCTCAAGAAGCAGGGTTTTCGCATGGTCACTCTTTCGGAAATTCTAAGTTGCCTGAACGAGGGAGATTTTATGGCATCTTTGGACATGGAAGATGCATACTTTCACATCCCAATTCACCCAAAACATCGAAAGTATCTCCGTTTCACTGTGGCTGGTGCCCATTATCAGTTCAAAGTACTCCCATTTGGCCTCAAGTCGGCTCCAAGGATTTGCACAAAGTGCCTTGCCCCGGTAGCGGCAGCACTACGTTCTTCAGGGGTCCAGGTTTTCCCGTACTTGGACGACTGGCTAGTCAAAGGTCCATCAAAATGCAAAGTACAGGACGACATAACAGCGTGTCGCAATCTCTTTGCATCCCTAGGTCTCACTGTGAACGGAAACAAATCTCAATTGATTCCGAGAATAATCCTGCCTTTCTGAGGAGCTTGTCTGGAGACAATACAATGCAGAGCATTCTTGTCTCAAGAAAGGTAACTCCGTCTACAGACTTTGGCCATAAAACTGTCAAAAAGAAAGTCACTTTCTGTTCACCTGTTCGCTTCACTTCTGGGAATATGTTCTTCGCCCATAAATCTCATCCCACTAGCACGTCTGAAAATGTGGCCTCTGCAAGAGGAGCTACATCTTCAGTGGGAGCAAGCGACAGGTTCCATCGACGACATCATCAAAGTAACCCCACGCATGGTAGATGCTCTTAATGGTGGAAGCAACTACGCAATCTGAAACAAGAACTCACATTCTTGCAAACTCCTCTGGACTTCGTTCTAACGACAGATGCGTCCATGGAGGGCTGGGGAGGTCATCTACAAGACTTGCAAGTGCAGGGCAATGGTCTCAGAAATACAGACAATGTCACATCAACAGTCTGGAGATAAGAGCCATCTTTCTATTCCTACAAGCGTTCCTTCCCAGAATCGCAGGGTCTTCAGTCCTGGTCTAAACGGACCATACCACCAGCATGTCTTACGTAAACGAGCAGGGAGGAACAAGGTCAGCTACGCTCTCAAAGGATGCTCAGGAGTTATGGAAATGGCTAACGCTTCACAGCATAACTCTCAAGGCGGAACATGTCAAGGGCCTCCACAATACCCTGGCAGACAAACTCAGCAGATCCTTGTTGGATTGACACGAGTGGGAGCTGGACAACACTCAATTGGTATAGGTGTTCCAGACATGGGGCTAGCCAACGTTGGATTTATTTGCGACCCAACAGAACAAGAAATGCCGGTATTACAGCAGCAGATCAAGAGGGAATGCCCTGTCCTTGCGATTGTCAGGGATTTATGCTTACGCTTTTTCTCCGATCCCGTTGATTCCACGAGTGTTGCGCAAAATGAAGTGGAGAGCTGCCGTCTCCTCCTAACTGCTCCCAGATGGCCTTGTCAGTATTGGTTTCAGGAGCTCATGTTGCTATCACAGGAGCCTCCAATCCAACTTCTCCGGCTCCAACACTACTGTCATGCAGCGGGGGTCAGATACTTCATCCAGACCCTCAATCTCTGAAATTGCACGCATGGCTCCTCACTTCATAGAGTTTTAACACCTTCAGAAGCTCCTGCAGAAAAAAGTCTTCCTTATCTTTTATATTTGGCTCGTTCTAGCCTTTCCTTCTCTTTGATAAAGATCCATCTGGTGGCTTTATCCAGGTTCAGGAAGGTGGCTGACTTTCCTTCACTGTGTTCTTCATAGCTGATAAAACAGTTCATGAGAGGTATTTTCCGGGCTTATCCTCCGGTTAAACTTTCACCACTGGAATGGGAGCTCAACACGGTCCTCTCACAACTGATGAAGCACCCGTTCGAGCCAATTCACAAAGCCGACCTCAAGTACCTGACATGGAAGGTAGCCTTGCTTTTAGCCCTGACTTCTGCCAGAAGAGTCGGAGAAATTCAGGCTTTCACTATAAAAGAACACTTCTTGCATTTCTCTCAAGAGTATGCCACTCTACGAACGAATCCAACTTTCATACCCAAAGTGCCTTCTCAGTTCCATCTAAACGAACCAGTGAAATTACGAACTTTCTTCCCAAATCCGACAACCCCGGCGGAAAGAAAACTGCATTCTTTGGACATCAAGCGATGTTTGAAGTTTTATCTTCAGAGAACAAAAAACTTCAGGAAATCAGATCAGTTATTCGTGGCTTATGGCCAAGCTACACTGGGGAAAGGGGTCACTAAAGCCACAATTTTCAGGTGGATAGCCTCGGCGATCCATTTTTGCCACGTCAAATCTAACAGACCATTACAAAGAACTGTAAGATCTCACTCTACAAGAGCTGTAGCAGCGTCTACAGCATTGTTTGCAGGATTGACGCTAGAAAATATTTGCTGTGCTGCGACATGGAAGAATGTCCACACATTTACAAGACATTACTGCCTACAATCAGCAAACCAAGATGATGCAGCAGTTGGTTAAGCGGTTTTACGTCATCTGTTTCCGTAAGTACAAATTCAGGTAACCAATGTTTTATTCATCTCATAATGAATCTATGCCTTTCAATATATCTATGGATGTAAAGATGTACATGTATTACAGATTACTTGCTTGTTTTGCGTGTTATTACTTTTCCTGTTTAATATTATATGACTGCTCTTTCAAATCTAGTCCTGTTTATCACTAGTAATATATTTACTTCGCAGTTGTTGGTTGTTAAGCATATGTTTATGGAAGTGTAACACCATAAGTCTCCCACCATCCGCAACCGACTTTTGCCTGGCATACTGCATGCTACTCTGATTCAGGCATGTGAATCTATGAGAGATACCTAATACTGGATAAGAAAACAAGTTACTTACTTGTAACTTCAGTTATCCAGTATTGATATATGTCACAGATTCACATGCACCCTCTCTCCTCCCCGGAGAGTCTGTTCTCTAATTTTTGGGATACTCATTTCCCACTTGTGCTAACTAAAATCTGAGGAGAACTAGCTCTGCTGAGAGGGTTCCAGAGGATGCTGTAAGCTGATTGGCAGGGACAAAATTCATAGTCCTTTTAGCATAATGAGGTAGATAGGCTACTGCAGTTTAAGCCTCAGGCCTTTCTCTTAGGCCTACTACTATAATTTACTTTTGGCACTGCTTTTTTATATACTGTGGGACTCCCGCCTCGGCGACAGGAATGATTCCAGGCATGTGAATCTATGAAAGATACCAATACTGGATAACTGAAGTTACAGGTAAGTAACTTGTTTTCTTATCCTTTACTTGATGCCTGAGAGCCTTCTCTCTTGCTATGGTGAATTAGGGCTGAAGAATTAACAAAAGGAGGGAGGGAGAGGGAAGTGGATTCAGTCTCCCCTGGCAATTTACATAAACAAAATGGAATCCACTCTGGTAGTGGTAGTGATCCTTACAGTGGAAGGGAGCACACAGTGTTGTTTTAAATACCCCTCACACACCAACAGGCTCCTCACACACCAACGCGGCTTACGTCGGAGACGCGTTGAGGGGAAGGCAGCCCAGTTGGTCTTGCAGAATCCGTTGTCGCACTGAGCAAGAGGAGAGAACCCCCAATACCATGCATAGGCTCATGAGGCCAGCTAGCCTCAGTCCATGAGTTCTGAACTACTAACGCCAATTGGGCGCAACAGTCCTCTTTACTATATACACTATTAGGTACATTTCACCGATTTTATAATTTTATAGAGTTCACTTTAACATCTACATTGCATGTGAGTAAGGTGAGGATGGTTGTGCGTATCCTCGTCCTGAAGAAGGAGTTCCCACACTCCGAAACATGTCGACGCACTTTCTGAGGTTGACGTACCCTAATATACAGTAAACAACCTCGCCTTGCACCTTTTTAACGATACCAGCCGAGGGCTTAATAAACACTTTTTATTACTTTTTTCCTAAGAGCCATGTATCTTTTAAACCACCACATTTCACCTCCTCACCACTCACATTTGCTTACCTCACACACACCAACACATAGTTCATCTGCAGTGCTACTACGTAGTCGTGAGTCGTAGCACGCCGCATCCCGTAGAGGGGTGCGAAGACCCCGATGATGAAGCATGACACCAAGGGGCCTGTTGGTGTGTGAGGGATATTTAAAACAACACTGTGTGCTCCTTTCCACTGTAAGGGTCACTACCACTACCAGAGTGGATTCCATTTTGTTTATGTGAATTAGGGCTGAAGTCATTCATGAGAGCACCTTCAGAATTGTCCGTCAAGCATGTGGCTATGCCTTTGATGCCCTTGAAGCCAATTCATTTAGAAAATAATTTGTTTTGTAACCTGCATCATTTGGTTGAATTGTCTTCAGGATATTCTTGGGTACAACCTTCAATAACTCCCTAGTTTTGAATCAGTTGCTGGCTTCACTCTCTGGTATAAAGGTAGGTAGTTGGTGCTCCCCCAGTTTGACAGTTCACCGGTTTCAAGTGGACATGCTCCTTGATGACCCAATTATTAGTGTTACTAACAATTCGAATTGACCCTCTTTGGAGAGCTTCAATTTATGTGGCCATTGGGTTTATATAAATATCTTGTTCATTCAGACTGTAAGCCCTTGTGTATCCACTTTTTAGTTGGTCCCTAACTCCTCAGTTCATAAAGTTTCCAGTGATCCATTGAAGTTTGTATGTTACTGCATCACCTGTCACTATATCTGCCTATCACTACATGGTATCCACTACATCACCTGTCATCATCATCATAAAACTTTATTTCCGTAGTAGACCATAAACGTGCAAATGTAGTAAAGTCATACAGAGCAATTTAAGAAGCCGGAGAAAAAACACTAATAACCTGTTACAAAATATCAACCAGGGCATTATCTAGGATTCATTTTAAAATGTAAATGAGCATACAAATACATATGGCATGAGGACAGCAAAAGCCATTGTCTTTCCCAATTTGGACGGCATGGCCCTCTATGCTCGCTTTAATCCAGGATTATCTACAAGCTCCTAAGCGATTAAAAAATTCAAATATACATAAAACATAGCAGCTACATTGTTTAACAAAATGCAATATAAAAGCTGTTTAAATAGAAAAGAATATCAACGTGCACCATGGTCTCTCACATTCAGCAAATGCTTTCTAATTGCCCACATATATCCCAAAAACTTTGCAACAGAGCAAACAATTGTCGGACTAGGCTCTGATCTTAAAATACAGAGGGCTTTGTCGTAATGTTGAGTGCCCAATTGCTTACAAATTAGCCTCAGCCATTTTCATCTCGGGCAAGCATACTCGGAACACACAAAAATAACATGGGCAGCAGATTCTATTGCAGAGGGACAGCTGGGGCAAAACAATTAGAGGTATTAGTTTCCTGCCACCAGGAACCAGTAAATATGTTCAAGGGAAGGGAACCAAACCTGAACTGTATATAAAGTTCCCTGCCCTGGGGTATGGTAATTGTTTCAAAATATTGTTCAAATGAACCGGACAGCTTAAAATTCATGAACTTCATAGTTAGGTGTTCCCATGAAGAACAGGTAAGTGAATCTTGTTTAACCCAGTCCCAATAGTGCTTCTGGATTGTGCCTTTGCTAGGTAGCAGTAGTGGATCCTCGGAGGCCCTGTAGCCCTCTAGGCCTATTATTGCACTTAACAAGGATTTCAAATCACGGATCCAACCAATCTTCTTAAAGTGATCAAGTGCAATGACTTCCTTGAGGGCAGCAACATACGAGGACAACTATGGGGTGGACCTTACACTCAACCAGAACACTAGGGGGCGTAACGTGGCCTTCTCTGTGATGGAGGGTCTACCCAGGTCCTGCCTCAATGGATGTAGCGGTGTGCTCTGTGGTAGGGAGACCAGGGACCTAAGCAACTTATTATTAGAATTCAAAAAGGTCTCCATCTTTTTAAAACCCCGTAATTCAGCTCTGTAAAGTGCGGAGCTGCAGCTTTGGCCTCGTAAATCTAGAGTGGGGCTGCCACCGGTTTGTAAAGGAGGTTCTGTGTTTTTCAATCAAGGCCCCTACTATTTGTCTGTGATTGAGGGTCTGTTTGGGTACATGGAGCTTCCATGATAGATCTTCATAGATGGTAATACCCAGGTAAACAAAGAGGCTCACCCTCTCCAAGGGGACCCCCCTAGTTTCAATTTGCCTCTAAATGACTTGTGAGGGTTAAGCTGTAAAAGCTTTGTCTTTGTGGTATTAACCTCTGGACCCCAGGAATCAAAGAAAAGCGATCAGAGTAATTGAAGCCCGGCTTGTGTTTTGGATAGTAACAGGGTGTCATCTACAATAGGGTTACCACTTTTTCTTCCCCCAGGATTGGGGCATCCGCTGGGACTTCAGATAGATACTGAACCATACCATTCACAAAAGGAGAAAAAAGTGTAGGCGCCAGAACATAGTCCTGACGTATTTGAATTTAAAATTATTTATACAGCGCACGTACACCAGCGGTTTCATGGCGCTACAACTGATCGAGAACTGGGCAAGAGAGCAGGAGCTAAGTAAGAAAAAAAAAATGAGCTGCTAATGAATTAATTGAAGAATTTAGCAAAAAGATGTGCCTTGAGCTGTTTCCGGAAATGAGGGTACAAGGTCGAAGCTCTAAGCTCAAGAGGCAAGGAGTTCCAGAAGATCGGAGCGAGGGTCGCAAATTTCGAGCCACCCCATTTCTTTCTCCAGAACCGTGGAACTGTAGGAAGGGATTGGGTAGAAGAAAGCAGTTCCCTGGAGGGAACATAAGGGATAATCTCAGATGAGATGAAAGCCGGTGCCGTGCCCAGTCGTGCTTGAAAGGTGATGGAAGCAAGCTTAAACTGGACACGAGCACGAACAGGAAGCCAATGTAGGGACTTTAGGAGGGGGGTGATATGGTGGGACTTTGGGAGTTTGAACACCAGGCGCGCCGCCTGGTTTTGGATCTGCTGCAGACGCCGAAGACTATATGCAGGTATACCTGCATATAGGGTGTTGCCATAATCCAGGCGGGATACGACCATGGCCAGGGTGATCAATTTTAAAGCATCAAATGAAAAAAAAGGGACACCTTGCGTATAGTGCGCAGTGAAAGAAAGGAAGAAGAGACCACAGAGCTAACCTGAGAGTGAAGGGTGAGTTGAGAATTGAGCTTAATGCCTAAAGTTTTGACTGAGGTAGAGGGAACAGGTGGGGGACCAAGGGAAGGGGGCCAGAAAAGAGGGGATCAGGGGCTGGATGAACCACCCGTCAACACCAGCTCGGTCTTGTCTGGGTTGAGTTTCAGATGGTTGTGGTTCATCCAGTCCCGGATATGAATCATGATAGTTTGGAAATTAAGAACAGAATCGGAGGAAGAGGAAAGATTGAAGACAAGCTGGAGGTCGTCCGCATAATTAAATACAGCGACCTCCATTTGTTGCAGTGAAAAAATAAGAGGGGAAATATAAAGATTAAATAAAAGGGGGGAAAGGGAGGAACCTTGGGGGACCCCGCACGTATCCCCCCCTCCCCAGTTGATTTCTATTGGGTCAGTAAGTTAGCCTTGGCAAACCCAGCGAATCCTAGCCAGGTTTGCCTCGTGAAGGCGAATAATAAGTGATAGAATCTCTTGGGGGAGGCCCATATCATTTAATTCTTACCCAAGCTTGTTCCTAGTAACAAGATCATAAGCTGCTTAAGGTCGATGAATGCTACATAGAACTTGAGTAAAATCTGATTGCACTAGGGAGGTTGAGGTAACACATTGTCTACAGGGCAGGGTGGATGCCTGAACATTGCTTAAACTTTGAGCTAGAAAAAGATTAACCTGGCCTGTATGGTCTTTGATAGCTGATTTTAGCATACTGACGTCAGCTCTCAGGTCGGTTATAATTCTCAGGGCAGAGGAGTCGAGCAGAGATGTCCCTTTGCATGAGGGTATACTTCCACCTTGCCCCCCCCCCAGTTGTCTCAGCATTCCCCCCTACTATCACCCTCATGCTCCACCCTACACTCTTGGTCATCACTTTGATCTTGGAGGGGTAAAAACGTATTGCTAAGTGAAAGGTGGGGGTCCTGGGACTCCAGGGCTATTTGGATTTCATCTGGCGTTGTAGTTGGAGCAGATTGACTCAGCTTGGTACTGCGAGTAGTTGGCTTCCTAAACATTGAATTGGAACAGGGTGAAGCCCCCTCCAATGTACAGAATAGGGCTGACCCGGTGGGAGTTAAAATTTCCAACCCCTCAACCAAAAGGTGATCAATGCGAACTATCACACAGTTACTCCCAGCATTCTTGGGGGCTGTTTTACTTTGATCAATTTTGAATGTGTCTCTCCCCCCCCCCCCAGTCAACAGATTTACTTTACCCCATAAATGGCTTTGCAAAACGAATGAGGGGGGGGGATGTTGAAAGAGCTTGGAGAGGCCCAGTAGCGGTCTTTAGCCCTACCATGCGTAGTAATCAGATGTTGTCTTTATTTCGGTAGCCCCCCCCCCCCCCCAAAAAAATAAAGTCTCCCACCCTCACCCTCGGTCCACAAGCAGACACTGAGTGGCTTCAGGCACCAGATAGTCATCAGATAGACAACAGCAAATAATGGAAGTAGTTGACCCAGGGGGTCTTAGGAGTCTACTTGATGAATCAGCTTACAGTTTATGGGACAGTTTAAAAGACTTTGGGCTTCCAACTGAGAGAAGAAGTATGGACAAACCAGTCTCCCAAGGCTTGGAGAATAATTGGAGAGGCACAGTACCTTGTAGTGGAGTAGCTGGACCCAAGAAGCTCTAAATTGCAAAGCACAAGGGGGTGGCCCTGCCCTGCCTCTTCCTGGCAATGACGGGCAAGGATGGCCCCCGCCCTTGGCCCGGGCACGTCCCGTGCAGCGAGAGTTGAAGAGTGCTAAAAAGAACATCTGGAGACGGCAGCCTCTCCCTTAGGGAATAGCAGGATCCTGGCACATCGCCTGTCATTTCTTGTCTTGGGAAATTGAAGGGGGGATTCCCCTGCCCCTTCCCATTTTCAATATAAGATACTGTTAACTTGTTTTACATAACTTACCTCGGAGGATGTATTAGAAAGTGACGTAGAGGAGGGCAAGTAGTGATAGGTCGATATAGAAGAGGCGATATAGCGTGGGGGTACCCCAGTTGAACGTAAGACAATATATCAATATAATGATAATTTTCCTACCGTGTGGCTTGACACGCTCATATACATGAACATTGTGCAGATGCAGGCAGTGGGCATTGACTCTGAATGTCGTTATTTCAGACTCTCTCTGTTCACCAGACCGAGCTGGAAAGAAAACAGAAGATATCAAATTATTCATCATTGTAAACAAGAAAAGTACATTAAACGCCCTAAATGCTGATTGGGTTGGACAGATGGAAAACACATGAATTTAGTTTTATATCCATTTACCAATAAGCAACAAAATGAACCACAGGCAACAACCTCCTAAAGGCGGATACAGCCCCATACGTCGGATAGCCACTTCGGTATAGGATACATTTAATATACCCAAAGTATTTTACAGTACAGCATTTTGCCCATGAGATTAGTAACAAAAAGAATCTACGCAGGTCACAAATGTCCAACTCAAGAAAGGTACAGAGGAGAGATAGCAGAGAAACAAGCATTCTTCCACATAACCATCCACCACTCGTTCCAGGGGGTAACCACATGCCCTGGCTGTATCGGGAACCAGATTTGACCCTCTCGCAGATCGCACCTGAACTTGAAGCACTCCAGTCCCCTACGTCTGTGCCCATGACCAGACTCTTATGGAAATTCAGCTTAGCAGAAAATAAACTGCTTCTCCCCAAGTTGCACCCACAGCTGAACAGCGACGCTCACTAAGGCTGTGACCCTTCCTATTACCAGCTCTTACTCCATCTCTAACGGGCCTTTCCTGGAAAGACTAGCAGAATGCAAGACATCAACAATCACAGGCTTCTCTCAAGACACAGTCTGAATCTTCTCCAGGATACAGTTGTTTACATCAATCAAATGTATCTCCACTGTTGTGTGTGCCAGGGCTTTCTTGATAAATCGTATATTATATATACAAACCAAGCCTGACTGTATGCCAACAAGAGTGACACTAACTCTTTAGAGTGTGTGTGCGTAGGGCCCAGGGAATTAACATTCTGAATTGTGATGTTGGCAAACACAGTGTACGAGATTGTCACATTATTTTAGCAGCTGTTTGATACTAGTCATGCTAACAAAAATATCATTTCTGTTCCCCTGCTCACTGTTATCTTGCCTGTTGTTTTGCCTCATTCTTTCTTCTGTGCCCTTGTGCCCCCTCTCCCCGTTTCTCCTTCTGTGCGCCTGCTCACTGCTGTTACCTCGTTTTTTCCCTGTGCCCCTCTCCCCGTTTTTCTTTCTGTGCCCCCTGCTCACTATTTTCGGCCTGTTGTTTTGCCTGTTGTTTTGCCTCGTTTTTCTTCTCTGGCCATGTGCCCCCTCCCCCGTTTCCCTTCGTGCCACCTTTTCTCCCGCCACTGTGTCCCTGCGGCCCCGCCCTCGCTGCCCCATATGCCACCCCGCTCCCGCCTCCCAGCTGATCCTCCCTCCCACAGCGCTGAAGGGAGCGACCTTTGACCCTGCCAGCAGGTAGGTCGCCCCCCCAGCCGCCACAGGGTCCTCCTGTAACGCTACTCCGATAGTGCCTCGCTGCTGCCGAGTAAGTCCTTTGTGCCCCTGCTCACTGTTATCTTGCCTGTTGTTTTGCCTCGTTCTTTCTTCTGTGCCCTTGTGCCCCCTCTCCCCATTTTTCCTTCTGTGCCCCTGCTCACTGCTGTTGCCTCGTTTTTGGCCTGTACCCCCTCTCCCCATTTTTCTTTCTGTGCCCCTGCTCACTATTGTTCGGCCAGTTGTTTTGCCTGTTGTTTTGCCTAGTTTTTCTTCTCTGCCCGTGTGCCCCCTCCCCCGTTTCCCTCCGTGCCACCTTTTCTCCCGCCGCTGCATCCCTGCGGCCCCGCCCCCCGCTGCCCCATTCGCCACCCCGCTCCCGCCTCCCAGCTGATCCTCCCTCCCACAGCCCCTCATATGGAGGGCGCTGGTGCACCGAAGGCGCGCCTAAGGCAAGCCAGTCTGTGCCCGTCCGCATCTGGACCGCGCCCAGCGCCAGAACCCCTGGCCCCCGCCGCACCCAAAGCACCCGACTGAGATACGACTCCGCCGCCCTCAACGCACTCAACACCGGACGAACAACCGCCTGCTACCGAGCCACCCCGAAACGAACCCACGGACCCTTCACCTGTCAAGCCTGCAAATACAACGCCTCCGAAACTGCAGACCACGCAACAACAACAACCACCTCAAATGCATACTCCTCAACACATGCTGCGTCCATCGCCGACTTCATCAGCCCGCACGCCCTAGCCTCACCAGAATACATCCTCCTCGGGGACCTGAACTTCCACCTGGAGAAAAACAGCGACAACAACACCACCACCCTGCTCGACAACCTCGCCAACCTCGGACTCAAGCAACTAGTGAACACCCCCACCCACATCGCTGGCCACACACTTGACACCATCTTCTCCGCCAGCAACCACGTCTCCTTCAGCCACTCCTGTGGATAGGCCAATTTTTAAAAGGCACAAGCTCAAACTTGAAGAGTTCTACAGGTCACTGGAGCAGAAACCCCTGAGCGCTTTTTTGAATGTGGATCATGGGTACCAGCTGTTTTGCACATGGATTTCAGATGCTCTTGACTCTCTTATACCCATGCGCTGGTCGAAAGGTCACTCGAAGGTACCCAGCTCGTGGTATAATGATTCCCTTGCCGAGCTTAAAAAAACTTGCCGGAAAGCGGAGAGAGATTGGAGAAGATCTTATGATCCTGC
Organism: Lissotriton vulgaris; assembly: GCF_964263255.1. Lineage (NCBI taxonomy): Eukaryota > Metazoa > Chordata > Amphibia > Caudata > Salamandridae > Lissotriton > Lissotriton vulgaris. The sequence continues at coordinate 1,940,780,230 of NC_141693.1, forward strand.
CCTGAAAACCTTGTACTTTGCCAAACTTAAGCTCTATCATAGGGCAATCTGCAGAACACTTGCCGCATTCTATGCTCAGGAATTTCTAGCCAGTACCAATCCATCTAAACTAATATTCAAGTTATTGAAAGACCTTATGAATAAAAGAGCTACCTCGCCAGAGATCTGCACTGACTCCCATTGCGAGAATTTAGCAACTTTCTTCTTGGAGAAAGTGCAGAAAATATACCGAGGTTTTGATCTGTGTCGGTCGGATCCAGAGTTAGTTGACCCTAATCTCTTGGGGTATGAGACTTTGACCTTCTTACCTGATTTGTCCACTGAGGCTTTTGATAAACTTAGCCTCAGCGTTAAATCAGGCTCTCCTCTGGACCCGCTGAAGCCAGCTCTTATTAGTACTCTTTCTCCCCTGTGCCCAGCTCCCATACTAAATCTAATCAACATGTCATTGTCAACTGGAACGATTCCTGCTTTATGGAAGCAGGCGGTAGTGACCCCTATCTTAAAAAAGGCTAATTCCGACCCCCTTTTGCCAGAAAATTATCGCCCCATATCTTTATTGCCTTGGATGGCTAAAGTTACCGAAGCCCATGTTAACTCGATCTTGTCTGAACACCTGGCTCGTAATCAGATACTGGACTCCAGCCAGAATGGCTTTCGGCCAGGACACAGTACTGAGACCACTTTGCTCTATATCATCGAGCATTTACGCCTGGTGCTTGACTCCGGACGTACGGCAGCGCTCCTGCTATTAGATCTGAGCGCTGCTTTCGATACTGTGTCCCACCAGATACTGATTCAACGCTTAGAGGAAGCTGGAGTAGCAGGTACCGCTCTCCAGTGGTTTCGATCCTTTCTCTCATATCGAACCTTTAAAGTGGCAATACCACCCTGCCAATCGACCATTTTTCCCTTGGACCTGGGGGTCCCACAGGGCTCCTCGTTGAGCCCTACCCTGTTCAACCTCTACGTGAAACCGCTAGCTGCAGTCGTCAAACAGTGGGGTCTGACGATGACCTCATATGCGGACGATACGCAGCTGGCGGTGACACTTAGTGGAGACCCTGAAGTGGAGGCCCCCAGATTCCGAGCTGGACTTGTGGCAGTAGCGAGTTGGCTTCGTACCAATTGCCTTCAGTTGAATGCCACCAAAACTAAGGTGTTGGTCTTGGGGAAACATGCTGAGCTATGGGGAAACCAGTGGTGGCCTCCAGAGCTGGGCATTATTCCTATCCCAGCTTCCGGAGTGAAAAACCTAGGAATTTGGCTGGATCCTGCGCTCACCTTCACAGGCCACACGAAGAAGGTTGCAGCCACCTGCTACGGTATCTTGCGTGGCATAAGGCCGATCTTGAAATATTTTGACCCTCCCACCCGGCAGCTCGTGGTCCAATTCTATCCCGGCTGGACTACGGGAGTTCGCTGATGATAGGGGTCAACCAGGCTGAGGCATCTAGGCTCCAAAGGGTTCAAAATGCCGCGGCGCGGACCATTGTGGGTCTTCCCAGACACTGTTCTGTGTCGGGTACCATCTCGGCCCTACATTGGCTACCGGTCAGACAGCGGATCAAGTTTAAGGTGCTCTGTCTGGCCTTTAAAATCATGAAATTTTCTTCGCCGCCGGCACTTGCCAACCTGCTCATTCCCTACATCCCTCCGAGATCATTAAGATCAGAGGCTCTTCACCTAGCAGTCTGCCCCCGTTTTAAACTTAGCAGAATGGGTGGCCGCTCGTACAGGGTGCTTGCTGCAGGATTGTGGAACTCGCTCCCGGTGCACATCCGAGCTCTGAATGATTTATCCCCCTTCAGGCGGGCTATTAAAACTTTACTGTTCCCCGCTTCCGAGTAGCCACCCCCTTTCTTCTTTTTCCCTTTGTGTGTTATGTTATAGTACCTGTCTAAGCGCCAGGACGCCCCTTGGCTGGGGCATCTGTGCGCTATAAAAATATAATTAACATAACATAACATAGCATAACTTCTCCGGACTACACTGGACCGACCACAGATGCATCCACTTCACCTTCAAAAAGAATACTTCCCACCATCGCACGCAACGAATCACCCGCAGATGCTGGAGCAAAATCACCACAGACCAGCTCCTTTCGTCACTGAGCCAGAACCCACCAGCCAACACCGCTGACACCAACGACGCAGCCCACAACTTCGCACAGTGGATCACCAACTGCGCCGACAACCTCGCTCCGCTGAAGAACCCCCCAGGCGTGACCGGCAACAGGAAAACTTCATGGTTCACAGACGCCCTCAAAGAATCAAAGAAATCCTGCCGAACCCTCGAAAAAACCTGGCGCCACGAACGAACTACAGAAAACATGACAGCCCTCAAGATCGCCACCCGCAAACACCACCAGCTGATCCGCACCACCAAAAGGACTTCATTCAAAGAGCGACTAGACAACAACACCCACAACAGCAAGGAACTCTTCAACATCGTCAAAGAGCTCTCCAACCTCTGTGCCAGCAACAACGACATCACACCGTCACAAGAACTCTGCAACTCCCTCGCCACGTTCTTCCACCGAAAGATCGCAGATATATACGGCAGCTTCGGACCCCGGACTCCGCCTCCAGTCACCGAACCAGCGACCCCCACCACCACCCTCAGCGCCTGGACCCCCATCAGCTCTGAAGACACCACCAACGTCATGAACTCCATCCACTCCGGCTCCCCCTCGGACCCTTGCCCCCATCATATCTTCAACAAAGCCGACACCATCATTGCACCCCATCTCCGGAACGTCATAAACATCTTGTTCGCGTCAGCCACCTTCCCCGAGAGCTGGAAGCACGCAGAATTCAACGCCCTTCTGAAAAAACCCACAGCGGACCCCAAAGACATCAAGAACTTCCGCCTCATCTCTATTCTTCCCTTCCCGGCCAAAGTCATCGAGAAAACCGTCAATAAACAGCTGACTCCTTTCCTAGAGGCAAACAACTCGCTCGATCCATCCCAGTCCGGATTTCGAGCCAACCACAGCACCGAAACCGCCCTCATCGCAGTCACCGACGACATCAGGACCCTGATAGACAACGGAGAAACAACCGCCCTCATCCTGCTGGACCTCTCGGCAGCCTTCGATACCGTATGCCATTGCACCCTAATAACCCGCCTCTTCACCATTGGGATCCAAGGAAAGGCCCTGGACTGGATCACCTTGTTCCTCTCCGACAGAACCCAGAGAGTCCGCCTCCCTCCCTTCAGCTCAGAAGCCACGGAGATCATCTGCGGCGTACCCCAAGGATCCTCGCTCAGCCCAACCCTCTTCAATATCTACATGAGCCCCCTCGCCGCCATCACACGCAAACACAACATCAGCATCATCTCCTACGCCGACGACACCCAGCTGATACTCTCCCTCACCAAAGACCCAGCCGCCGCCAAAACCAACCTACAGGAAGGAATGAAAGACGTCGCAGAATGGATGAAGCTCAGGCGCCTGAAGCTGAACTCAGACAAGACGGAGGTCCACATCCTCGGACAATCATCTCCGCCTGGGACGACTCCTGGTGGCCCTCAGCACTGGGCTCCGCACCGACACCCTCGGACCACGCACGCAACCTGGGATTCATCCTGGACTCCTCCCTCACGATGACCAAGCAAGTCAACGCCGTCTCGACATCATGCTTCAACACCCTGCACATGCTCCGAAAGGCCCTCGTCACCAGCCGACTGGACTACAGAAACGCCCTATACGCAGAAACCACCGCCAAACTTCAGAAACGACTACAACACATACAGAACGACTCCGCACGACTCATCCTCGACATCACTCGCCACAGCCACATATCCGCCCACCTGAGAAACCTGCACTGGCTCCCCATCAACAAGAGGATCACATTCAGGCTCCTCACCCACACACACAAAGCGCTCCACAGCCTCAACAGCCGCCTCTCGTTCTACACTCCCACCCGCCAGCTCCGCTCCGCCAGCCTCGCCCTCGCCACCGGTCCAAGGATTCGCAGAACCACCGCCGGGGGAAGATCGTTCTCCTACCTGGCGGCCAAAACATGGAACTCCCTCCCCGCACACCTACGAATGACCCAGGACCATCTCTCCTTCATGAAACACCTCAAGACCTGGCTTTTCGAGTAGTAGTAGCAGTAGCAGTAGCAGTAGTAGCAGTAGTAGCACCCCTCCCCCCCTTTCAGCGCCTTGAGACCCTCACGGGTGAGTAGCACGCTCTATAAATGTTTTTGATTAATTGATTGATTGGTTGATCCTGCTGTCTGGAGAATTTTGTGCAGTGAATAGCAATTCAAGACCACTAGTACTGGCATCAAACAAGTTTGGAAGGAAGGAAGAAGAAGGAATAGTCACCGTTGCTTGCTTTTTTGAACACGTCTCTGACAGAGCCATTGTGTGTTGTTTACAGTGGTGATACGAAAGATGGCACAGTAGCACTCCCCCTCCCTTCATATTTCTTATTTATTTACAGTCCTGGCTCCTTTCCTCCCACCTCCCTCACAATGGAGAAGTGCCATGACCATGTCCTGTCACCGACAGAACATACCATAGTTGCCCAGGGCAGGAAGGAAGGCTGCATCAATATAAAGGAGAACCAAAGACTAGGCATAAGGAGGATTCCCCGACGTAATCCAAACATTTTTAAATGATTTCCTTCTTTTCATAAACCATCAAAAGACTGTTTAAGAACATACCAACAACTATAACATTCAAGGACTCGTGAAATGTAATGCTGTGACTCAAGAGTAACAAGCATTGACGGCTGGAGACAGCCAGATAAGGGAGATGCCAGCCTCCTCTAGAGTGGGCAGTTGGTAGTGTGTCACGAAAGTAGACGGATTTGCTCAGGTAGTGGCCAGGCACACATGTAGAAGAAGAAACCAGATGCTGAAGTACAAGGTAATGCAACTCCCCTAGAATAATAGGCCCTCATTCAAAATCTCAATTAACAAATAGTCCTACACAGACCCGAAAAGCAACAGCCTGTTCCACAAAGCATAACACCATTCTAAGGACAACCAGAATCCGAGAAGAATCTGTATCACTCTGGACGCAAAATAAGGGAGGACCACCGCCTGATCCAACAGAAAACGTGACATACCTTGGGCGAAAAACCAGGACCAAAACAGAAATTCATAGCATCAGGCAATAAACGTAAGTAGGGGACAGTACACACAAAAGACACAAATCACTCAACCTGCGCAAGGAGCAAACCACCGTTATAAACACTTTATATGGAAATCCGTTTTAAGAGTTCAAATGGAGGACCTGTAGCATGGACATCAATTCAGCGAATTGTTAGGGGTAGAGGATGTTGCAACTACAGACTACTTACGTGGTAGAAGACTGTTCCGTTAGGGTCTACTTCAAAAAAGGAAAAGTATTCAAGCTTGTTTTTCCTGTCAACTCGACGCCCGCTGCTCTTCAGGTTTCGTTAGGCGGGCACTGTGTTGATTAAATAAGACCTGGAAAACGTCACCTGGGAGACACCAGAGGGATCCATGCTGATACCTCCTCTGGAGCAGAGGAGAACCAGCTTCTGAGTGGCTAATAAGGAATAAATATATTGACTATCACCTAGTTTCAAACCTATACAGAATGTGAGCATGAAGGGAAGGTGGAAAAAGACCCGTTGGCCACACTGTCAGCAAATCATGCAACACCCTCATCCATTAATTGCAGAATAGGATCATGATGCAAGGCACCTCTCCATTGGACCCTGAGGCTAGCAAGTTCATCACTGGTAGTCCATACCAGAGACAAATGGTGTGGAACGTATAATGGGCAGTTCACATCTCTTATATTGAATGAAAGACATGAAAAGACAATCTGCCTCCCTGTTGTCCACACTCCTAAGATGAACTGCCAGACAGGAGAGACAAACCTCTCGACCCAACAAAGAATCTGGACAGCCAGTCAAGCCAGGCTTTGGGCTCTGGTGCCTTAGCCACCACATTGTGTGTCCATATGAGGCACCTCCAACCCAGGAACCACAGATCAAGTACTGAAAGTCTAATTCAAACGGCCTGCAGTTGCCTCCAGATGGACTCTGGGATCTTTGTGGTCCTAGACTTTCATAAAGTCCATGCCCCTTCTCCCCTGGAAAGTGGCTCGCTTGCCTATTGAGCTGGCTTCAGTCACAAGTCCACAAGAACCTGAGTATCTTAATTCATGCGCTTCTCAAGTGATTCGGTCACAGCCACCTTTGGAGCTGATGGCAGAGCAGCCTGGGGTCAATGATGTGCTGCATATTTTCACCTGCTGGAGGCAGTCAGCCAAGATCTGAATTTCGACGAGACGGTTCCCAAGGTTGCCTTCACCTGCATTTTTGGGTCAACAGAACAGACAACAGTCCTTGTAAGAATCAGGGTTGAAAGGTTCAATCCTGGCATTGTCCCAAAAATCCCCAAACTTTGGCTATTCTTCCTTTCCATGGGGTAGAGGCGAGCGTAAAGGTGGGGTGAGGCAATTGCACTGTCTTTTGATGTTTTAGCGTGGGGGACGAGTATTTCCAAAATGTAGCTAAAAAGAGTAGTGTCACATTACTTTCCTTTTAATCCTGTAAGGAGTTATTACTTTTTACTATGACAGGTAAAGGTGTTGCGCTGCTGCATCATCTTTTTTTTTAATATATTTTTTTAAACATGTTGAGTTCTCTTCCCTGGGGGTTAAAATGCAGCTTCACAGCGAAATGTCTTTGCCTCTTAGCAGCTACCTACAGCAGCCCTGATTATTGTCAATTTTCCTCTGTTGTTTCCTGCAAAAGAGTAATCTTTTGCGGACGTTAACATAAACAAATGTTAGATACATGACCGTGTCCTGCCTCATGTGGTAACTGCCTAGGGTGGCTTCTTCATGATGTTTAGTTGTGATGTACCTACAGACCTCAGAGATAAACACTGCTTCGTGTTTGGTGTTTTACAGGTGATGGATCACTTCATCAGCCAAGTAGGTTGTGCTGTGTGTTCACCTTTTATGTCTGGCCACAGACAGCTCTTGCTGTTGGTTACATTTCATGTCAGCAGAACGTAGATTATATAGAGCTAGAAGCTTTGAATTCGTCTCATTTAGCTATTGGAAACGTTTGAGTTATCCCTCTCAAGCATTAGCTCGCTGGGATGACACATTTTTTATATCAATCCACAGCATTAATGGGTTATTACCTTTTTTACTGTGACCATTACTGATGTTCGGGTTTTAATGTGCCTAACTTGAACATTCACTGTGTCCTTTGCATTTGAAAGGGGAGCAGAAAATGCTCCCTTTGGACCCATCTGCATGGGCACTTGCATGTCAAGTCCTTCCTGCAGCAAGGCAGAATGTGGAACTGATCATTCTGTTCTGTACCCAGACAAGAACCAACATTCATGGGGCCCAGGAGACTGGCAGACTGGTGGGCTCTTTTTAAATGCAAACCATACAGACTAATCTACCAGATAACACCCTGCCATGAACAGCAAGAGCATTGTACATGTAACCCCGGTAATCTGCCACCTCTGGTTGCCCATCACCTTCATCCTACAATGATAGTTATCAAAGAAGTCTTCCATATCAGTTTGCAGTTGTTCTGAGGAAGGTAGTTTTCTAGGTTTCGATCGTATTTCTGTGAGACATCCAGCTGTCCTGTCACAAGTCTTTATACCCCTGCTCGAGGCAGGGAAAAAGCATTAATTCTAGTTTTACTTTGCTATATTAGGACATTTTTGTTGAATAAATGATAACGCTTGTTAGGATTCACTTACTGAAGATCCACCTCAGTGTTGCGAGTTCGGTCTGGTGGCTTAGTGGACTAATGCATCCACTGCAGCGGCCTGCGTTCCACCTCATGGTCACAGGTTCAAATCCCGGCGGGTCCACTCCACCTTTCATCCATCAGAGGTTGATAAACTGAGTACCATTGAGTTGGGTAACAAAAAACAGGTGTTATTTGGTGCCTTGAAACCCATTAGTGATAAGTGGGTTTACAAATAGATGTGTTATGTAATCAGACGGAGGCGTGGTGGCTGGGGTACCAACACCAGAGGGTGGAGTCCCTTTAGGTCAAGGGAACACAAAAGCGCTTCCAGGTTGCTTGAAGAGGAAGTATCGTGGCTGCACTGATACCTTACAATGTCTGTCTGTTGAACAGCTTTGGGGTCTGTATAGATCATCACCTGCCTCATGTACCACGTTTTTTATTCTGTTCCTTTTCGTTTAATCAGGGACTTCGATTGTTGTTGATTTATGGTGCATGTGTTTTTATTTTTGCCTCTTGCACTGTATCGACTCTTCCTTCTGGGAAGAAGAACATTTCAAGGTGGTTCCTGGTTTTAGCACAACTGTTCCTTCTGGAGCCGATAGTAAGCCTTGTTTCAATCTTAAATATAGCATTTACACTCTCCTGGTATTGCAAATTTTTATACTAACTTTGTATTTGTAAAAAAACAGTGTTCAGACTGCACCACAGAGATCCTAGAGTACCCCTGGTGCTCACCAGAGACCAGAGTAGAGTGGACTCAAAGATCTGCAAATCCTCCATCTCAATATCTGTTTGACTCATTCTTCTCCATTGGCTCTCTTGTTTTGATCCAAAATAGCTGTCATTTTTAGGTTGAGCATTAGCGCTGACCTGTTGTATCTCTCTGTGGGGCTTTGGCAAACCCACCCATTGCCATTGGCTGTTACCTGCGGCATTCAGAAATGCTGGCTTTTTATTGGTCTATTACTTCAACTGTCCCTCTTTTGTTTGGCTCCTTCCTCCCATGGTGATTTCACCAATGGTTTCTTTTTGTTGTCCCGCAGGAGAAGTCATTCCTTGCCACTCCCACCCCCTGCCTTCAAGGTTCCTCCTAGTCGTCTCAACATTGCAGGTCCTATTTTTTTTTCTTTTAACAGCATTCCTGCCATCATACACAGTTCCTGGTGGAAGGATTTTGAGGTCAGTGAGATGGGGTGAGGGGGCCGTGCTCCATTCTTGTACAGTTTAGCTGCCTTCTGAGTGGTGTCTGCAGCCGCTCAAGTGATGCCTATTTTCTGCATCACGTTTATCAAGTTATGTGAATGGAAAAGTAAGTAAGAGAGTGTGCTTTGTACTGCCTCGTAAATAGATGCAGTCTTTTGTGAAGTGGAAGGGACGCCTCATTAAAAAAATATTGTATTTTACTCTATTTACTTATTTAGACCAGGGACACATGCAGCCCTCATCCTACTAGACCTCTCCGCAGCCTTTGACACCGTCTCACATCGCAATCTTACAGCCAGACTCCACGTCGCTGGGATACGAGGAACTGCTCTCTCCTGGATCCAACCCTTTCTCTCCGGTAGAACCCAGAGGATCAGACTACCCCCTTTCATCTGAAAACCCACTCAGATTGACTGTAGAGTACCCCAAGGATCATCGCTCAGCCTCACGCTCTTCAACATCTACATGGCTCCCCTCGCCGCCATCGTCAGACAACACGGGCTCAGCATAGAATCATATGCCGCCGACACCCAGCTCATCCTCTCCCTTGCAAAGAGCCCTGACGACACCAGACTCCGCTTCCAGGAAGGAATGAGGGACGTAGCCACCAGGATGAAAAGCAGCTGCTTGAAACTCAACTCGGAGAAGACTGAGGTCCTCATCCTCTGACCCTCCTCCTCCGCCTGGGACAACATCTGGTCCCCTTCAGCTCTCGGGAGCCCGCCCACCCTGACAGACCACGCACGGAACCTCAGCATCATCCTCGACTCCTCCCTTACCTTGACCCGCCAGATCAACTCCATCGCCTCCACCAGTTTCAACTGCCTTCGGATCCTCTGCAAGACCTTCAAATGGATACCCCCAGAATGCAGAAAGACCATCACCCATGCTCTCATAACCAGCAGACTGGACTATAGCAACGCCCTCTACGCCGGAATCAACAAAACCCTTCTCCACAAGCTCCAAACCATTGAGAACGCCATAGCCAGACCTCGGAACTCCATTGCATGAACACATGACCCAACAACTACGTGACCTCCACTGGCTCCCTGTCGAGAAGAGAGTAACCTTCAAACCGCTCACCCACGCCTACAAATCACTCCACAACATCGGACCCATATACCTCAACGAGAGAGTCCTTCCACGTACCCAAGAGGAACCTTTATTCCGCAGACCTCGCCGAAACCCCCCGCATCCGCAGAACCAGAGCAGGTGGAAGAGCTTTCTCTTACGTCGCAGCCAAAGCCTGGAACGAGCTCCCTTTCAACATCAGACGCTCCCCTAACCTCGACACCTTCAGGAGGAACCTCAAGACCTGGCTCTTCGACTGACTACATATCTTTATGGCACTGCTGCGTAGTTGCTACGAGGTTACTCGTGTGTGATTCCAATGGTCAGTTCTGCAGATTGCATTCTGGGACCTGTAGTTCACATTTTAGGCATCCGAATCCTGGCCTGAATGTGCTGATGATTAAAATGTCATGGCAGGCCTCCACATAATTCCACACCACACAATTACACAACTAACTAATCCAATACAGCCCAAAAATTACACTACACACCACACACGCACTCCATAACACATACGTAAAAGTCATTGCCATTTACAATGCCAAAAGCTCTAACACAAACAAATGTGAGACTGATCGCATTTCCAATGCATGTTTTAGGTGTGGTTTGTGCATTTTTTCCAATATTCTGCATGATGTATCCTTTTATACTTCAAAACATGACAGAATGCTGGGCCAATCTAAAAGATAACATCATATGGATGGGACTGGAGGAGCTCACTTACATAGATAACCCTGTAAGGGTTTTCTGGGAGGCCTGAGCGAGTAATGGTAATTGATCCCTCATACTCAAAGACTAAAACATTCATGTCAATGATGCTTCTAACCTGTGTTCAGCAAATACATTGTTAGAGGCTGTTCTCTCCTGCAGCAGTCAAATATGCTGAATGCAAAGGTCCTTACTAAAGTTCCCTTAAACATGAAGGAATACTCAAAATATACTTGCTGATTCATCAATATCTTCAGTTCATATTATAGAAGTGAATATCATTAGAGATTTGCTAGATCTATAGAAACTCCCCTCCTCAGAGGTCTGTGTCTTACGTTTCAAAGGTGAAAAATATACACCTATAGTTCAATCAGACCATACTTAATCTGTATACTGGAACAATACTTCATTGAGCACTACCTGACTTGTGAATCAAAGTACATTATCTGTACAATCCGGTGCCCGAGCTGAAGCTGTTTTCTAGGTCAGACAAAAAGATCAGGTAAAAAACGAATGTATTGAGCACAGATCAACCATACACAACAGAAGTCGTATTTCATCTGTAACACTTTCTGTAGGGGAAAATAATAATTCACTGATTTAATTTATATTTCAATTAATTTACCAAATACCATCCTTGTCTACAGGAGGTGACCACAAAAGACAAAACTGTTGAAGAAGAAAGAAATATACTGGATTGAAGAATGGTCAAGTGTTTCCTCCAAAGTAAGGGATAATCACATAAATTACATGTGCTTCATTCGATGTAAGTATTTTTAGTATAAAGAAAAGTCACATCAACAAAGGAAAGATGTCTTGAAATAATCATTTAGGAATGTTCAGTATACACGACAGATAATAGTTTTCAATGCGTCTAAACATTTGAATATAATACTTTCAAATACACCCAAAACGGCCACTACTTAAAAGACCAGACTGCTGATCTGAAGTAGTGTATGAAAATCAATGAAATGAGAGACTGCTGTGCTGGCAGCAATATGGATTTTAAAGCACGATACATCTTGGATGCTACACGCCAGACAGGAATTGATTCTAGTTTATAATACCAGACAACACTGCCAGTATGCGAGTCTGAGGCTGACAGTGTTTATTTTTGTTTGATAACCGTGATATGTTGATTTATTGAAATGTATTACTGGTCATTTGTTGGGACTTATTTATTACATAGGTACATTTTATGAATCTGATGCCTGATAATCACTTTTCAGTTATGAGACCTCTAGTGCATCAAGTATTATTGAAAATAGTTGGGTAATATTGTTTTTCAGCCATATTATTGAGACTATATCTCTGATAGAATCAATATATGAATTGTTACAGCATTTTCCTTGAAGAAGGGAGCTATGTTTTCTGAAAAGTATTGGAATTGTAGCATATATAACAATATTCGATCTGTTCTAAAACGTACTGACTTATATGAATTTATTTGAAAAAATAATTGAAGATATTCATTAATCGAAACACACATTATGAGGATGTTCTCAATTTAAGCAAGCCTTCTTAAGGACTTGTATTTTAAGGAAATTCGGCTGTTGCAGGTCTGAAGGAGTATGAAAACCACCGAGCCCCATAACTGAGCACATTGAGGGTGCTCAGTTATGGGGCTATCTATACACGTTTTAAAAAATGGCGCAAACTCATTTCAGATGTGTTCAGTGGCATGCTCAAGCATCGAGCCTGTGCCCAAGGGCTCATGCTAAACCTCTTGGTTGCGATGTGAAAAAGACGAAACCTGTTTGTAGTTTTGTTCCTGTTCCGTGGAAATGTTACCTAGCGTTTCTGCCGCTAAGTGTCATTTTTGAGGTGGGCTCCAGTCTATATTGAATACTGTTGGACCCCATTTTCAATTGTTTGACTCAATAGTTTCCATCCTTCATTGTTTTGCTGCCTACTGAGATACAGAATCCGATGATTTTGACATAATTGTACGACTGCCCCTCCTACAGTAGGCGCATGTACTCAAAGTGAACCAGGATGGAAGCCTTTGAGAAGAAGGATTGGTAGGGATACGGATGTCAACCTTAAGCAGTTACTGCCAGATTCATCAAGCTAAATTGCGCTCGCAAAGGGCCAGATTCAGAGAATTTGGCCCTTTGCGAGTGCAATTTTTGCATTTGGGATTCATCATCCCAAATGCAAAAATCGCTTTTAGCGAAATCGCATATTTGCGAGGAATTGGATTTAAGGAATCTCTATTTGAGATTCCTTAAATGCAATTCATTAACCAATTTGAAATTGCAAATTCGCAATATTTGGTCGCTATTTACCACGAAGTCTGACTTCGTGGTAAATAGCGAAAAAATAGAAAAAAGCACTTTAGTGCATTTTTCTCTGTTGCATGTTACACACACACATGTCCTTTGGACATGTGTGTGCGCAACACCTGTGTAAAGTTGCATTTCTGGGGTGCTACAGGGTGTCCTTTGGACACCCCTGGCACCCTTGAAATCGCTATCTTATTTGCGATTAGCTAATTGCTAATCGCAAATAAGGAATACTCCCCATTCATTCCTATGGGCCTTTAGGCCCATAAGAATGAATGGGGAGTATTCCTTATTTGCAATTAGCAATTTGCTAATCGCAAATAGGGAAGATGTAGGAATCGCAATATTTTTTGCGATTCCTACATGAATCCCGTTTTGCAAGTCCTTAATAGCGATTCCTTCTGAATCGCTATTAAAGACTCTCAAATCAGGTCTTTGATGAATCTAGCTGTATGTTCCTAATTTTTAGAATGGACAGGCACTGGCGATGTACCAGCTCGTGCCATGAGACTTTGCAATTGTGCACACTAATATTTCTAAGCCGAGTTTCTGCTTGCTGTTACACTTACTGAAGAAGTGGAGCTGAATCTTCTTATTGGGCATTACAGATTTCATGAGCGTGCAGTCCTTGCAAGTTGGGATGAGCATAATATCAGCACCGGTTTCTAAAAGAGAACAATGATCTCATGAAATCAGATAGTTTATGCAAAGAAGACACAACAAATAATGACTACAGAAGCACAGACAGGGTACCTGTCTCGAATACAGATTTCACAGCATTATTACAAAAAAATGCCCATTATGACCTCAGTGAGTGCGCGACCCATTAAGATCAGGTGTGGAGGCGCTACATTTGGCATCAGGGAGTCTGGGACTTAGGCTGGTGTAGTATAGTATAGCTCAGCTGGATATCGGGGATTTGTGGTCATATGGCACTGCACTACTAGAGAGGCCATCCTGCTCTCAGGGAGTGTTAGACACATGCTGCAACACTGAAAAAGCTCAAGTTGGTGTCCCTTGAAGTTGTAGTAGAGGAGAGCTCAGCCTGTTGTCAGTGAGTGAGGCAGCAATGACATTGTAGTAATGGACAGCTAATCTTGGTGTCAGTGAGTATGGCTCTAACAATCCTACAGTGTAGAAGAGAGCTCCCTGCTGGACTCATGTTGCTGTACTACAGAGAGTGTACTTTGGAGTTAGTGAGTTTATGGCCCATGAAAACACATTTTTGTGACACCTCATTTGATATCAGTGAGTGTGAACCCACAAAGTTGCATATCTGAGATATCTCTTAGAGATCTTATCTTGGCAGGTGTGAGTGCAGGACTAATCAAGATGCGGTTCTGGAAGATGTCATCTGGATGTTAGTGGGTGTGGGACTCACGAAGCCTAACTTAAACATATTCGTCTTGATGTCCGTGAGCGAGGGTCCCATGAAGCCGCATTTACGAGAGGACTCTCTTCCGGTTTCAGTGAATGTGATCTCTTGAAGCTGAAGATCTGTGAAATTTCCTCTTGGTTTGATGAGTGTGGGATACCCGAAGCTCACTCACCTTTGTCAAAAATCTTAGGTCCTGTAACCTTCACTTCTGTCACATTCCAAATATGCCTGCATGAAATCAAAAAGAAGAGACAACTTACGAGGCCACACCAAACAACCAATAGTAAAATCACAACATTGTAGCACCTAACAGTGGTACTGCAAAAAGTTGCTGGTAGCCAATGTCCACTTGAACCTGCTTACTGTTTATGTACTTCTGCTTTTGGTAGGATTTTACAGTTGTATTCTAGAACCTAAAATTCCCTGAAGGGTAGTTTCCAATGAAATAGTCATTTAATTTGTTTACTTTGACATTTGGATACAGTCATTTACCACAATCAAATAATGTGTTCAAAACTTAAACCAAGCCCAAGAGATAACCAGCAACATATTCATTAACTGATCCGGCAAAGCCTTAAAACAAATTACATCCTGGAGACTGGACCATATTTACACACAACACTAGTTAGTTTCTCAGATTACCCACTGGACCACATCTGACCTTTCAAACAGCTAAGAGTGCAGTACTGGTTTGGGTAAAAGAAGACAGAGCAAATAAGTGCAAGTGTATTAGGAAGCATTTCCTTTTACTGTGATGCACATTTTTGGCTTGAACTTACGTGTCACTACCTTCTTCAATTTTGAGCGTTTCCCCATCCCAGGAAAGATTCATCCAATCAGCCTCTTCATGGTGTTTTGCGTCGGAGTCCATGGTGGCCTTTCCCACCAGGTGCCATTTTCCAGTGATCTACGGAATAAAGATAACCTGAAAATGATGGTCTGTCTTGAGGAACAGAAATTTCTCCCAATTGTCCCCATGGTTCAGATCCTTTCCCCACTAACTCTAGATTGCTAGATTATCACATTAATACATAGCATTTGCAATGTAATGGGAATTGAGCTCAGTGGAATTACACAGAGAAACAATTGTCTTTGTATATACTACCCATTACTTATTAGCACAAGATTACAGAACTTTCCACCGCTAGGACAAGATCTGCTCAGCAGAATGGCACATGGTAACATAACGTGATAACTTTAGAGCAGCATCCAGGACAGGATGGAATCAATGGAATGGCAGATGTTTGCAGAACTTGCTAGGGTGGATGATCAGGTGTTGGCACAGGGCGACAAGACTGCCTAATTTATTACTGATATGTCCTGTACTCTTTCCTCCATATTCCTCAGATCACTTAGCTGCACATCTTATCCACAGAGTTAGTTTTGTGAGGAGCTTGCACCATGACCAACTGGATCCCTCGATCAGTTATGCTCTTGTCATCTCCAGAATTCTTTACTACCCCTCTGGGTCACAGTTCCTGGTGCAGTGACCACATGTCACCTTCCTTCTTATGTTTATGCTCTGTCTGATCTGGTATGAGACTGGACCCACAAGTCCCTTGGTAAGGCCTCTAGATGATTATGAAATGCTGCTTAACAACTGGTCCTAGACTGCCTCAAGTATTTGGTGTCCACCCAGTGGTACTCCTTTTGATGTGAGTTGCTGCAGCTCTCATCAGAGGTATTTCAGTCTACTAGCACTTGATGGCAGTGGATTACAGTAATTAAAGCGGGAAGACTATCCTTTGGTGCTCCCTGATAAGTTCATATAGTAGGTCATAACTGGGCCCCTCATTCTCCCTCACTGTATCAGTAGTTAAATGTAGAGTGTGTGGGAAACTTATAGCATGGAGGCCCCTTGCTGTGTCTCTCCTTAATTTATATAGGTCCTAGTTCTACAGGATGCTCCATTAAGTTAGTGAATTCAAGGTGCGTTGTCTCTCCTTTCTCTACATGCCCCCTTTGAACTGATCCTAAAGTTCTCCCACCAAGTGCAACTGTCTGGCTTACAATACTTATTCTGAAGGTAGGAGGTGTTTACTTTCGTTGCTCATGGAACTTGGCTAAACCATCGCCAGCAGGTCAGCCTATGAACAGGCTTGTGACATACCTACTCCAAAGAAATTCTTAACAGGAAGATATTGGCACACACCTCTTGCAGTAAAAAGTAAACACATGCATCCTGCTCTTTGCACTGAATGGTATGGACTCTCTGATTTTCAATGTACATGGAGAATGAATTGATTTAAAATGTTGTTGCAATGGAAATGTGGCATACAGAAAAGAAAAATGTCCCTTGTGGTCATTGCTTTTTTCCAAACGTTTGGGGAAGACGTTCAATTTCACTGGTCAATTCGAGTGGGCCAGCTTCACCCAGAATTGGATATGTCAACCCTTGCAGCTTGTCCAATGTTCACTCTTTCACACTAAAATGCCTGCTCACCCAAATAGAGGATGGCAGTGACCAGACAGAAAATGCACATTTCCAGAAAATGCACATTTTCTGGACAGGTGGTGTGGATCCACTGTGTTAAACTTTAGTACCTGTTCTTGTTCTCTATTAAGTGCCCTTGTTCGAAGGTCATCCATTTACCCTGTTCACCTCCATTTTTTGCTGAATGATTCTGGTAGTAACTGACTCTGACTGTGCCCTAGGCTCTGATAACTAGGCCCAGGGCCAGTGCTATGTTTAAAAAGGTACTTGTAATAGGGTACAATTACAATTGGCATTGACAGACTCTATAAGTCCCTAGTACATAATAGGGCCAGGGGGTCCAATCTACCTATATGTCCCTAGTGTACAAGTGGTCATGGAGTTTTAGAGGCCCAGCAGATTCCCTGCACTTGCATGTGTGCGCTTCTGTGTTCTTCTAAAGGCAGTCCTGCCTTACAGCCTGTCTTTAAAAATAAATTGTCACAATTGGTTTTGGCAGCCCCTACAAGTCCCAAATATTTAATAGGGCTTGGGGGTTCAAACTACCTATAGGTCCCTAGTATTTAATAGGGCATGGAAGTTTAGAGGCCCAGCAGATTTCCTGCACTTGCATATGTGCACTGCTGAGTGCTTGCTGTCATTAAAGGAAACCTTGTGAATTGTATGTAAATTCGACTTTGGTAGTATGGGTACTTTAAAAGTGATAATCTGCCATATTTTGATATATTAGGCATTCCCAAGGTCTCCTCTAGGTGTCCCTGGGGTGGATGGCCATGTAATTATAAGCAGGGACCTTATAAAATATGTTTTATATGCCCTGGTGAGGGAAAACCGCCTATTTCATTTTTACTCACTGCAGATACTTAGCTCCAGAGGCTAAATTTGCAATATCTTATTTAGGTATAACTATTACTAGGAAAGGAGTAAATATCATTCAGGAACTTAAAAGATTGGTATTGATAAATCAACAACTAGCCACTGTTGAATTCATCAACTAGTACAAAAGAGAAGTTGCAGACCTTTCTCTTCTATAAGCCAAAATCCAGCATGCTAGTGGTCTCTGCTGATTGGTCACTCTTAACAGACTTAGCCAGGCTGCTTTGATTAGGTGATAAGTGGCTTGGCAGGAGCAGGCGTTATCTGATGGAGAGAGCTCTGAAGCTGAGAAGGATAGGTCATAAAGAGGGAGCTGGGTAAATCAAACTGAGCTCAAAGAGAGAGCAGATCAGTAAGGAATGCCAGGCGTACCTATGCCCACATTCTGTGCCCCAGCCAGTTGGCAGGCTTAGGAGAGGACTATGCAAAGATCAGGGTGAGGAGAGCTAAAGGAAATGAGCCACACTGTGCGTTGGTTTAGCCAGCTGTTACTTCTCTTGAGATAAATCATCCATGTTGGGTTTTGGAAGTGCAGTGCATTGTGGGACAAGAAGATACCACTCTTTGAAATAAGTTGTCATGCTTCTGGGTGGCACCCGGCATCTCATTGATCAGAGATTGCTCCTTGCTTGTCATCCCAGAAAACTGAATAAATACATGAGAGCTGCATAGTCTCTCAAATCTGCTGCCCTGGATTTGCACCCAAAGGCCTGTACTCTACATGACTGCACCTGCTGCACAATCTGATAATACAGCCATGGGGCTGTGTCTTGGTTCAAGAAGGATTAAGGAGTTGACTCCCTGCAAGTTACAGGTAAACTGAGCCCACCTGCATAATCTCTACTAAGAGTCCCCATCCTGCAGTGCGTCCAGTAGGCTTTTAAGGATTTGGTTAGGTGCAGTGTTGGAATTGTGGTCAGAGACTATCTAGGAGATTCCAGACCTTTAGGATTGGGCACTTTGAACCTACATGGAAACCTTCAGGAACCACCTCCTGACATTTTGAGAACTTTGGAGAACTTATGTGAAAAAGCTCCATAAGGTGACTTACCCAACAGCGAGAGTTAAACCGACTACCTTCAACTGCCACCCAGCCAGGATTTCGAGTTTGCACTTCTGAAAGCTCTGATCTCAAGACTTCCAGGATTTGACCGCGGTCTCGCATGCAAGCCGGTGAATCTGGCCTGCTGTGGAGGGTCGAGCTTCATCATAAGAAAAAGTTTATAAATGTGCAGGTAAAATTTTGTCTGGGGTCTCCTGCTTATTGTATCCGACCAGGGTTCCATCACAGTTGGCCTTAAACTTTGACTTTCTCCCGGTCAAATGCAACCAGATGTCCCAGAGTGGCACTATACGTTTTTAAGCACTAGAAAGTGGTTAATGTTGACAAAATACATATCTCCGGTTCCCTACAATGGATTTTTGTCATTTTCTGGTGTCTATTTGTTCGTACAAATATTTCCCATTTTCATAAATTGATGTGGGATCTTTATTGTGTGTTGTGTCTTACTTATGTGATGTATTGGTGTTTTTAAATGCGTTACACTCCTGTCTCCTAAGTTAGGCCTGACTGCTTGTTGTCAGCTACCAAGGGTTGAGCAAGGGGCTAATTAACTGAGACCTTCACTGGCCCCTCTAACGGGTTGGTGGCCTTATTACTAGTGGTAGGTGCATACCTACCCCTACCAATAACCCACTTTCCAACAGTTGTTCTCAGGCTGCTTGCCAAACATAGGATTTGAGTAAAGTGATGCTCCTCCCAGCAGGTAGCAATGAGGAGGTCTCCATAGTGGAGCACCTCCAGCAGAGGCACAATGAAATGTCAGGTTTCTGAAGATGGCTGTCGTCAGCTTCTCTGAAGTAGTAATCAGGGTTAGAGAAAAGGTCAGTCCTCATAGAGAAACCTTGAACAACATTCCAGCCACACCCTTCACCTCTACTATTTACCAAATGGCAGTGCTGGGAACAAAAAATCGCCAGTCCCTTGCTAGCAGTGTCTTTATTGTATTGATAAAGATACATTTCTCCATCCTGGTCACTTCACTATTATTGCATATGTGCCACACGCATAGTAAAGTGGTGCAGCGGCCAGGGCGGCTGACTCCGGAACACAGGGACTCAAGGTTCGATCCCTGATGCCTGCTGCAGGTTTGCCCAGCACCTTGTGACTCTGGGCAATAGCTCACTTAATCCTCCCGACAGCCCCCAGCGCCTGGACACCTTTTCAGAGGTAGCTGTGCGCTTTACAAATGCTGGTATTATCATAAACATGGCCTAGACATACACACATGATGCAAAGACATGGTTTTGGGTTATCAATTTTGGTTGAACTTTACACAGGAGAGTCAGTAGGCCACACTCTCATCAACACACAGAGAACAAGGTCTGGTGAACTATGTGAGATCACAAAACACAAATGTTGCCACCACCACCTTAAGTGCTAAACCCAAGACAGGAACATTAGTGCTCTGTCCACTATGAGGGTACACTGGTGTTCCTTTCAGGTCAGAGGACAAGTCCTGGACCTCGCATAGTCAGATAATAGGCTTAGACCTACGCACACTTTCTTGATTAGTTTGACTCCAGGGCCACAAACAGAAGACAGGATGCTAGATACACACACATTTAGGCACTCAGGACAGCGCTACATGCCAGTATACCGTGCAGTTGACATTCCCGTCCCAGCAATCTGTAGGGCCCATGTGCCGGCACCCCTGCATTTGCACACAATTTGTTATTCCATCTGTTGTTGATTGCTCTCTGAAGTATGCGTAACTGCATTTGGCACACAACTGCTTTTATGCATGATTATGATGACTCTGTATTTGCAGCATAGCTGCTTTTCCATTTTACACAGATAACTCTATGCAGCCTGTGTTCCTGAACCCTATATATCTATATTGGTACAGATTTCTTGAAACAATGTTGAGCATTTTACCAGGCCCCTCAATCTGCTACAATGATTATGATTTCTTCAAGTGGTGTGAGATCCCTGCCTGGTGTGTGTGCCTCCACTCTGCATCTTCACTGCATCTTGTGTGCTGTGCTCTCCATTGGCTACCCATCAGGCAGAGGATTCACTTTAAAGAACTATGCATGTCCTTTAAGATCTTAAAAGGTCCCTCCGCCCAGATTCTTAATAACCATCTGTGTCCTTACATTCCGGGTCGTTCCCTACGTTCTTCGGACCGTGAATTAGCAGCAGTCCAACGTTTCAAACGCAGCCGTGCTGGGGGGGCGCTCCTTTCGGGTGCATGCTGCTGCTCTGTGGAATGCCCTTCCATTTGAAATTCGGACCCTTGTCGACCTGCTCTCATTCCATAGGGCTGTCAAGACTCTACTGCTCCCTTCTTAACGTTCATCTTTTCAGTTATGTTGTGTGGCTTCCTTGTCAGGCGCCGGGACGCTCCTTCGCTGGAGCAGCTGTGCGCATAATAAATGCCAATAACATAACATAACATAACATCTTTTTATCCATTAGTGATTGTTCACCTGAACACTCGGCCAAACTACAGTTCCGTTCACCACACAGCCAGTGGTGCCAGACAGAGCGACCACTTCCAACCAGTATGTGTTAAGAAGTGTAGTGTCAATTCTTAGCTTCTATGGAGCTGTGACAAGGACTAAAACCTTGGATCTAACTGGCCCACAAGCACATTCAGGGAGCTGACACCTGCACTTAACCAAAAGACGGTAATGTACCCACTATAGTAACCACGTATGATTGCACGCAAAACTGGTGTCATAAAGTCATAGAGTACTGCTTCAGAATATCAATGAATGTCATAAGAACTTCTGGAAGTCATTGAGGATTTTTCCTTGAAGGCAATAAAAATCCTATTTCTTTTTCTAAGACAATAACACTACTTGGGAAGTATGCTTATTGTGAGTGATGCCTGTGCTGTCTAAATTAGATATTTTACAACACACCAACCGCGAAGAGTAAGTCTTTTTTTCTTTTTAGAGTTTTATATAGCGCGAACTAGACCCAAAGATATCGGGTATCGGAGCGCTTGACTGTTCATGTTTGTTACCTCCGCTAGAGCAACACCAAAAAGGAGGTACTTGGTCTTTTAGTGAGCTCGCAGTGGTACCTGTTAATTGCATTTTGAGGGTTAGAGGCAGTTCTTGTCATAAGAATTGCCAAGCAATCCTTGAGTTATGGTGACCCCAGGGGACTGGTCTGATAGCATGTTTATGACTTTATTACTCGGGTTCTTCATCCGCATATGCCTGTACACACAGCTTCAAGAGATGCAGTTTGTGACCACAGTGCCTGGAGCTCAGTGCTCCTATTTGGAAGGTGCCTTCTGCAACTCCCTTTACAGTCAGTCTCCATTTGTGGATTTTCTTCATAGCAGAATCTTCATGAAAATATTTCAGAAGAGACTCCAGCAGCATGAGGCTACTGCAACGTTGTTTTAACAGCCCCCAAATTGGATGATTTGTTCTTTCCCCACTCTAGATCCAAACCCCAGGGAAGGGCTCCTTGAGCCAAAAGCTGGTCTATGCTGTCTCCACTTCTGATGGTGGCACCCAGTTCGGTCACATGTCTAAAGTTGGAGTAAGCACCAATTTGCTCCAATGGCCTAAGAGAGGTCTAATGGATCTAAATATAGCAGAGAGGCTCCTAAAATGTTCTTTTAAGTACTCTCTGGGCGATGGTACCGGATCATTCATCCAGTAGGGTCTATTAAGCAATTGGACGATTAACAGACCTCTGGATGCAGGGCTGTTCAGGACAGGGCAGTAGTAAGTAGGAACAGAAGAGCCATGGAAAGGGGATGGAGAATGTGAGATAGCTGCATTCGCTTGTATACACTAACACTATATTTGGATCAGAATACAGAAAGAGGTGCCTGCAGATGCAGTGAAAAGAGGCAGAGGAGCTCAGAAAAAGTACTACTGACTCCCAAATACTTTGCTGGGTACCCCAGCTCCAAGACAACTATACTATTCACATCACTCAACGAAAATGACAACTTCAAATGCAATTTGTCCAACACCACACAACACATATTTACGGCAGCAAATAACCTTACATTGAGAAGGCAACTACTCAAGGTCTTACTAGCAGAGTAACAGTCTCAATACATCCCAAAATACCTTACTAATACGCCATCAGTTTCCTTGCTGGAGGGCACACTCCATTAAGCAATGTTTTTGTTGCCAGAATGGTATGTTTAGACACCTCAATATTAACATGATTCTTGGTGCATTAAATAGAGGTAAAAGAAGTAATGTGAGACATATGGATCAGTTGAAATGCAAATAATATTAAATGCCACCTATATGTACTGTCTGAGTGCAGTTTCGCTGTGGCTTTTATTCGCATTGGTATAAAGAAATCCAGCACTGCTTACCTTAGAAGGGTCTAAGGGATCCACTATGTGGTGGACGGCGTCGCAATGAGATGCTGAAGAGGGAACAAATAATGGATCAAATATTAATATGAGCCTCGGCAGACCACTATAAGCAGTTGCATTTTCTTGGATGATCACTGCAATGGTTCATATTCTCACCAATGATGCCAAAGTATAAAACACACAGAAGCCTAATGTGCTGCGTAGTGCTCTGTGTATCAGTGCCTGAATGGTCTTGATATTGATAAAGCTGTATGGTCATATAGATTAGGAAAGCAATAAAATAAAGGACAGCTGGAAGAGACAGGTTGCCAGTATCTTGATTTTATGGAAAAATATATAGTAATATCAGCCTTTCTTTTTCTTCTACCACTGAGCCAATGAAGTTGGCATTCTAATATGGGAAGTTGGCATTCTAATATGGGAAGTTGGCATTCTAATATGTGTTTGAAACTTGAGGACTATCACAAAATATGAAAATGGGCTTTTAACAAATCCCCAGAAGGCAATCGTTGGGGAAAGTCCAAAGGCATATTCTGATGCAATAAAAAAGGTGGTAATGATTTTATGACAATAACAAGTAGTAAATGATAAAGATCATAGTACGGTCTTCCCAAATAACACTCCAAGTTTTAGGCCACAAACCTCCAGACCATGTAGCTATCAACCAGTGGGTGTACCTTTTTAAAGTCAGCATAGGTTATCATGTTATTCTGGCAGCAGTACTAAAATATGCTATATACTCTCCCTCATAGTTTCTTAAGTTTATCCCTCTTCGTTCCAGTGCAGACAAATTCTTGACGTTTTTAAACAGAAAAATATTGAAGTTAGCCTACAAATATTTCATACTAATGATTTTTTCCAATATGATTGTCTAAATAGATCAATGTGTCCAGAAAATAATGTTTCCAGATTGCAGAATTGTATTTATTTATACTTTCAGAATGACCAACATTTTGTGTCTAATCTCAATCTAGTAGCCATGTTGGAAGTAGAGAAAATAACATTCCAAAATGTCCGGCCGCATCTATTTGTTCAGCCAATGCTTGGAAGATTGTCTCTTGAGCAATGTCAAAGCAAATAGCTGATATTTTCTATACTTCTAAGCTGGTGGCAATTTTACTGCTATACACAACATGGTGGCTCTCTTGAAATGTTGAAAATATCTTTCCAAGATTGCTGGCTGCTTCTGATGACTTTGACAAAGTTGACACATTAGTTTGAGTATTGGCAAAGTCAATAGTAGCAGGTGTGACAGGCAGGTAGAGCGAGAGAGACAGATCCACAGCAGTGCAGGGCGTGGATTTATTCAAACTATTAATATATAACAATGGCACAGGCAACAGCTACGAACATGATAGGAGATGCATCACTTTACATAAAAGCTGTGTCTGAAGAACAGCTTGAATTGGACACTTGAAAGGAGAACTACCTTAAAATGGTTCTACAGTTTCAGATAGTGGATCCATATCTCCTGTCTGTCAGTTGTTTATAATAGTATACCCCACTACCCCTCCTGTTGTTCCAGTTCCATGTCCTCTATAAGCATGGACGAGATTACTCTTCAGGGTACTCAGAGGACTGCTAAATACCTCAGGCTGGTGTCTGCCTGACAGCCAGTCTCCCAGAGCTGAGGGGACCTCATCTAAGATTTGTATCTCTTGATGGAGGAGCTGGATTCATGTCCTAAATTGTCTAAAAGCCTGCTTGCCTGCTGAGAGAGGGAAGGAGCCAGCCAACCCTACATGAAAACTGTTTGTCAAGGAAGGAGCAATGTGCTGCACATCCCTGATGTTTGTTGTACGTCTAGAAGAGAAGTCTTCTGGATAAAGATCTGTTTGACCCCTGTGTCAGTGTGCCTGAAGACTCTCTGTACCAGTTCCTGCTGGGAAATTCTACTCTGCAACTATGATTCCTGAAGCCCGGCCGGGGCTGTGACTACATGCCTTGATTGTCTTGCGCATGGCCATAGCTACCAAGAGGAAGATGAGGTCTATGTGTAGCTGTACCTGCTCAAGCTGTGATCGACCTGTGCATAGCTGCAGCTGCCAAGTCAAGGGCCAGCTTGTACGTGGTCGCAGCTACTCAAGTGGTGATAGGCCTGTACATGGCCTCAACTGCCAAGATAAGTAGCCCATGCAGGGATTCGGGCTAACGAATGTGTTCCTGGCTCAATCAGGGCTGCACCAACCACAGTTGTGACCAGTCGGTCTGGGGCCAACAATGTCATCTGGTCCATTTGGGGCTCCAGTGAGTACATGTCTGCGGTGGCGTGGGCCCAGCGCCATGTCTCCGAAACCAAACACTCCAGTCTTCGGTCCAGTTGGGACCATTACTCACCAGGACTGACGTCATCTGCTCCTGCTGCCAAAAGACCAGAAGCTGGTGTACTGCCATGTGAGGTCCCAGCATCTGAGGTGAGAGAATAGAATTCCTGCCATCTTACAATACCAATACGTAAGCGGAATGTGCATGGCCTTCTTGAAGAACCGGACAGGCAAAGCTGAGCTGACCTATGGGAACTCTGTTCCACTCGAGAGTGGTAAAACACTAAGCAGAAACTGAGTGCACATGTACTTATGGTTGACTGAACTACACCTCACCTAGATACACGCTACTACTGCAGTCCCCATAGAAGGGGAGAACAAACCAGAAATGTTTGAGAGCCTGGACAGGGGTGTGGAGCAGGGAAAAAGTGAGACAATAAACAATCAATAAACCCTGTTCATTGGGCATAAACAATGTCAGTATGCTTTGTAACAGACCGGTCACATGTCCATGATCTCTGTTACACTCCCCTAACGACGTCTTTTCTCCAGGGGTATTTACTGCAATATGTCCAGTATTATTTTTTAAAACAATTTTTCAAACCGGCCCAAACAGTGGCATTGGTTCTTGTTGCTGGTAGTATGTAGTAGTGTGTTCTAGTGTGAAATAAAGAACTTTATTTTCAATAAAGATAATCAGTGGGCTGAGCAGTCACTTGATTGTTGCTTGATTGTTCGGCTCTTGACTTGAGCACCCCTGCACTATCTCCCTGAGAAGCCTCTGACTGCTCAACGTCACTGCCACTGAGAGTCAAATCCTGAAGGGGTTGTTCTTGGTTTAGTTTTCGGAGCCATAGTAGGGTGGTCCTTAGAACATGGGAGGCAAATAGCCTCAGCCCTCACAAGTTGAGACTCAGTTTCCCCTTCACCCGCAGCTAAATGGGGAACTATAGTAAATGTAGTCCTTAGATTTATTCAGATTTTCACACTTTCAGTGACAGAATGTGTAAATTTTCCAGTTCATCTGAACTGTAGTCAACATGTAAGTGTAATATTTGTTTACTTACCCTCTTCCTCGTGCAGCTCGGCACCTTCATACCTATACAGGACGGGTAGGGTCAAGCAGCGGGAGCTGTCATGAAATGTCTTCATCTGAGAGGAGGTAAATTTACCAGAGAGGGCTGGAAGGAAAATAGAAAAGATGAAACAAAATGTCTTGTAAAATCTAAAATAAACATAACTATCCTGGCATTGGTTTACTACACAACAGAGATCATTTTCGAAGATGTAAATATGAATTTAATCAATACCACTCTTAGAGTTTTCATACATCCATATTTATATGGAATATTAACAGTGTGCATAATGTAGATTTCTTCTCTACCATGTATGGTTCTAATATCTTAGAAATGATAATTCGATGACTTTTAGAAATTTGTTTTCTTTGCTATTGTTAACTAGGCCTGAATTTAGGGCTAGCTGCCATTTTTCTCAAAATGGATGCCTTCCACCTGAACATATCACTGTTCATACAATCAAGAAAAGTCATGCTTGTTTATTTCCATTGATGTTCTCCTTGCTGTTCAAGATGAAAACTATCCAGCTTGGCCACAATCATGCAACATTTCCAAGGACCTTCCGCTATCTCACTGTGCCCTATGTTTCCATAATAGTTTGCTGCTGTTGTTCATGTTACTAGTTTTTCCTGTCATCTCTGAATTTCACTAATGTATAGTGGGAAGAATCAATATTCACTGTGGTCTAGTTTTCTGAGAATGTAACACTTTTAATTATCCCATGATGATTTTGCAGTTATAGGGCCACATGTATCATTATTACAAGTAGCAATTACCTAATTGCGATTTTCCCCTAATCGCAATTAGGTAATCGCTAATCCTAATGTAGGAAACTGTTTTCTGTTTCATAAGCGACTAAACAAGCACTTTAGAACAGTCATGCTGCCACAATTTAGAATCATGTAAAGACCGTTTCAATAATGTATGCAATATGCATTACAAAAAAGGAAGAAACAAGGAGTCACTTGAATTTTTTTGAAAAAGGCAGTATTATTCACCAAGAAGCAAAAGGGGAATGGTCTTTCACATGACAATACAGTTAAAACAGCACTGTACAGAACAGATCATGTGACAACCCAGTGGCACTTGGTGCAAGGTGCTATATACAATTGGTGATAGTGAAGGTGCAAGTGCTAAAGTGAACAGCGTGATCGACGCATGAACTAAAGTATTAACATCAAATAATGGCTCCACAGAAACAAGTTGTAATCACTTAAAACAAAATTGTTTGAACAGGAGCACAGAACGTGATATGCGTCATATGATTCAAGCTGTAAAGTCGACGGCGTTTCGATCCCCTTTAGTCGGGATCGTCATCAGGACAGGGTAGTCGATGGAATCAGTGAGTGATACCCAGGCAGGGAAGCGTGGGTAGCTGAAGTCCAAGCGGTCGCTCAAAAGTCGAAAGCTGATCGTTGATTGTATCTGATCCGCGGGCGGGAATTGCTGCGCCTGAATGAATCAGGGCGGCGGAAGGCAATTGGGGCTCTTCTGGAGGGGGGCTGCGAGCAGTTAATGCTCCCTACTGCCTTTTCAAAAAAATTCAAGTGACTCCTTGTTTCTTCCTTTTTCGTAATGCATATTGCATACATTATTGAAACTGTCTTTACATGATACCTGTTGGGAATTGTTTCTGCTTACACGACACACCCATCCCAACGAGGTTTATGGGTCTTCTCCTGTTGTTCTTACACAATTTAGAATAGCGCACGCTCCACGCGATACGAAGCACATTGCACTTTTGAAAGTTATTTGTTTTTAACCAAGGAGCTGTTGGCTGTCAAGCACTGTGTTTTTAAGCCCTTGGCCACGGCGGTAATTCCGCCATGCTCATGACGGAACCACGCCGTAGGCTGTCCTTATGAAGGCGTGGTTCCGGCACGACTCCGCCCACTCACTAATTCGGGTAATCAGTGCCACGTGGGCGCAGCGGCTGCACCATGACAGAAACACGCCGTCATGAGCACACGCCACCAGTTTCTCATGATGACGTGGTTCCGTCATGAGCAGGGAAGGGGTTAACTGACTTGGAACAACGGGGTAATCCTTTTTAAATTAATTTTAAACTGTTGCAATTCACTCACCAAGCCGTTACCGTTCTCCTGCTAAATCGCCTAAATCCCTGGTCCACCACATAGTTTCCGATTGAGGTCAGGGGGTGGAGCCACCGACTACTTTAGTCGCATGGCAGCGCGGAAGCGCAGCAGACTTGACCAGTGGGCGCGCCAAAGACGCGCCGTCAGCACCCGGCCGAGACCAGGGGCCGTGGATCAAGCAGTAGTCACATAACATACACAGAGCACCTACTGGTAGCACCCCGAAAGGTCGAAACTGAGCAATGTAAGCACAGCATTAGTCCGACATCTGGCAGCAGTACATGCACTAACTGCCCATTTAAACTGCACAACCCAGTGCAGCTCCCTGCTAATAAAGAGAATACTACAGAGCTTAAGCTACTCCCGATGAATTGCAGGTCCCTGCCAAAACACTACCCTGAAATCAATAACTTACTCAGTGAGCAACAGCCTGAGGCACTGTTTCTGACAGAAACATGGCTGCACAAAGATGCAGACCCAGACATGGTACAATCACTTTTCCCAGGATACCATATTTTGAGGAAAGACAGGGTACTTTGGAAGGGGGAGGGGTTTGCTATTATCCTTAAAGACCACATAAAAGGGCGCATTGAAGCAAATACCATGTAGGACTGTGAGAGCATGGGTTTTGCACTCACTTTCACCCCCACATGTTCCTATCAGGAATCCTAATATACAGACCCCCCAGGCTCCTGTGGAATGTTTATCGAATCCCTTACCAACAGAGCGGCAAAGAGAGCAAACTCAGCCGCTAACTTAACTATTTCAGGAGACCTAAATCTGCATCTGGAGGATCCCAATGAAGGCGATGCACTCAGCCTTATACAAAATATGAAGGCCTTCCAATTTAACCAGAAAGTCACCAGCCCAACCCATAAAAACGGACACATACTAGACCCAGTATTATCAAATATAGACAATATTTCTATAAACAATCCTTCCCCAGTACAGTGGTCAGACCATTTTATAATACCAATCATCTGGAAGTTATCAAGGACCCCTTCCAACGACCAGCCGACCAACAGCTGGGACCGACCATGGGCAAAATTAAACCCCGAAATCTGGGCTAATACATTAGCAACCACCAACCCCATAAGCGATCCCGATCCCAATAAAGCCCATGACAAGTTCAATGAATGGATCTAAACATCCCTCGACTCCACTATTACACACAAATGGAATACAAAGAGAACCGCTGAAAAAAGATTCCCATGCTTTACCCCGAAAATACAAGAAGTCAAGCATAAATGTAAAAGACTAGAGAGGGCATGGAGGAGGCACTAAAATACCGAGAAGTGATAAAAATGTATCAGATAGAAACAAAGAGAGCTCAGGCTCAATACTATGAGGAAAAAATTAATCAGGCAGCCAAGGCCCCAAGGTAAATTTCCAGATTAGCAAAAAAATTATCACTCTGTCCCCAGCCAGAAAGGTCAGCAGAATCAGCCCCTCAGCGATGTAATGAATTGGCAGAATTTTTTAACAACAATATCCTTGACATATATAATGCATTCCCACCTCCTCAGCAGACTGAAAACTTTAGTACCAAAGGGGAAAGTACTATGGAGGATTCAAATTATCTGGGCGACCTCCCAACCCTGAATATGATTACCCTCTCCAAACTTTTCACGAAAGTCAAATCTGGCTCCCTCTGTGACCTACTGCATAAGGTAAAGAAGACTATTCTACCAGTACTACTGGAAGTCCTCAACTTGTCCTTAACTACTACCACAATAGTTCCACTGAGTTGGAAACACGCAATGGTTAAAGCATTCATAAAAAAGCCTAACCTTAATCCAGAAACCTGAAGCAACTGCCGTCTGGTATCACTACTTCCCCTGGTCAGTAAAATCTTAGAAAAACACGTAAATACAACCCTCACCAACTACCTTGAATCCCATGAGATTCTACACACCTCCCAGACTGACTTCCGCCCTAACCATGGCACAGAAACAGCACGTCTAACAGTAATGGAGGAATCTACGAAAGTCCTTGATCTGGGAGACACAGTGGCAATCATCCTGCTTGATTTGAGTACTGCATTTGACACAGTAAATAATGGCATTCTACTAGACAGATGCAAAGAAGTGGGAGTGGCAGGCAGGGCTCCCTCCTGGCTTAAGTCCTTCTTAACAGACAGAACATTCCATGTATTTGAAGGCAGTCACACCTCAAGAAAGATCCTACTCACCTGTGGGGTTCCACAAGGTTCTTCGCTGAGCCCCACTCAGCTACCTGACACCCTTAGCTGAGCTAGTCCTCCCATATGGGGCCCAAATAGTGACATACGCTGACGACACCCAACTGGTGGTAATCCTCAACCGCCCTGAGAGAAGCGCAGTCGACCTCGAAACATGACTAGGAAAGGTGGCCACCTGGATGGACCAATGATACCTCAAGCTTAAGGGGATAAGACCAAAATAATGATCCTTGGCAAAACAGAAAGCGGCCCCTCAAACATAAACTGGTCGAACTGCCTAGGCCCAGCCCCAATACCCAAAGACAGATCGAAAGCCTAGGAATCTGGCTGGATGGGACACTGAAACTTGACCACCAAGCTGTACAAGTAGCGGCCACTTGCTTTGGAATCCTAAGGCAACTAAGAAAAATATTACAATTGCTCCCAGAAACAGCACGCAGAACTATGGTACAAGCACTGATACTCCCCCGGCTGGACTATTGTAATTCACTTTACCTGGGCACCCCGAATGCCACAACAAGAAAACAAGTAGTGCAGAATTGTACGGCCAGACTGTTCCATAGCATCCCCCAAAAACACTCCGCAAAGCCAGCATTGAAGGCACTGCACTGGCTGCCCATCGCAGAATGCATAATGTTTAAATCACTCTGCATTGTGCACAGGCCCCTAAATTAACTACTCCCTTTTGACCTTTCATCGACCCCTGCGCAATCTGAGATCGGCCAACTTGTTCCAAGCTAAGGTGCCAAAAATTCTGAGAGTACGCTCAGGTAGACGTATGTTCTCGTACAATGCTTCTATTCTATGGAACTCACTCCCTCTACAGCTTAGATCTAAAACCCACCACTTTACATTCAGGAAACAACTAAAAACTTGGCTTTTCCAGAAATTGCAATAAGATCGGAAAATGCTTGTGGTTGCAACCAGTGCTGGGATACCTGAGGGTAGCCATGCGCTCTTCAAGAATCAATTAATAATAATAATTCTTAATGGGTCGCAAATAGACCTACCTCATACATATTAATGAGGTAGGTTGCAAATTGCGAGCCATTAGGAATCTGCGCCATCAAAGGGGTGGTGGCCTGCTGATGTCAGCAGACCACCATGTGTGTGATTGCTTTCAAATAAAGCTTTTAAATAAAGCAATCTATTTTTTTGTAAAGTAGCCCATTTTCCTTAAAGAAAAACGAGATGCTTTACAAAAAGTAAAATGAAAAGTTTTCATTTTTTAAGACCAGGCAGTGGTCCGTGGGACCACTGCCTGGTCTTAATATTGATTTTACAACCATTCACAAAGAGGAAGGGGGCCCTTGGGGACCCCTTCCCATTTGCGAATGGGTTACCACCTACTAGAAGTAGGTGGTAATATGCGAATGATTTGCGATCGCATTCACAGTCACAAAACATTCATGCATACCTTTAGGATTCGCTATTTGGAAGCGACGCCCTAAACACGCCCCTTCCAAATACCAAATGCAAATCCATTTTGCGATTCGGTTACAGGTCACTGAATCGCAAAATGGGGTTTATTGCATCTAAAAAGCAATTTTTGCATATATAAATCCTTGATTTCCTTGATTTTGGGGGTGAGCCAGAACCTACCTGGAGACTTTCTGATGCTTCTAGAAATGATGTCTGTTTCTTTATTGATTTTGCAGCTCATTTAGGATTTATAATTATTTTGATTTTGTTCTTTATTCTGTATGCTCTATTTGATGAGAGCCTTCATAGCAATGACTTAGGGCCCGGTTTAATTTTTGGCAATAAGGATACTCCATCGCAACTGCGATAAGGTATCATTACCAGCAAGAATGTGGTTCACCCGCCAATTTTAATTGCAGGCAGACCTTAGGGTTAAACACAACGGGAGACTATGCTGTCTGAGTCGTGAATTACCCCCTCTGACGCCCTGTAGAGTAAGGGCTATCGAGGGCTGACCTGCCATTTTCCCCATCTTATTTAGATGGGTGAAATAACAGGTGGTTTCACTGCACGTCGCTGCCAGGAAAACCTTGGCATACATGGTATTGAAAACTGCTAAAGGCTTCCCTCACCATGGAAGAGAACTCCCGTGGCGAGGGGAGCATTGCTTTTTTTATTTACAAAAAGAAACTCTGGTTTTTATTTTTAAATATGAAAAAAGGAACTTGTTTGGTACATGGATTCCTGTACCAAACAGAAACATGTATTAACAGGAACTGCCGTGATGGTGGTTCCTGTCAATGCATTATAAATTACTGCTAGTTTGGCTGTCAATTATAAATTAGGTAGCATTACTGTATCCAAAGAAGAGTGTCGCTGCTGAAGTAGAGAACTTGGGGATTTAAATGGTACTAAGGGCCAGATGTAGATAATCAACATTTACCGATTCTAAAATACAGAATTATACCGATTCGGTATTTTAGAATCGGTAAATGCTATGTAGGTATCCAATCGGTAAATTTTACCGAATCTGTAAAATCGGTAAATACCGAATCGGTACCGATTCGGTATTCCCCATTCATCCCTAATGTGAATTACCGAATCGGTAAATACTGATTCGGTAAAAGGGGGGGAAACATTGAAGGGTGGCAGGGTGGCACTTTGACACCCTGTTGCACCCCTTAATTGTGTAGGGATGCACATGTGCCACATGGCACTTATTATTTGCATAAATGTACATTTTTTACGGAATTCGAAATTTACCACCAACTTGTAGTTGGTGGTAAAAAACAAATCCTAAAATGGGAAAATCACTCATTTGAGTGCTCCCTGCATATCAGGATTCGGTAATTTACCGAATCGGCATTTAAGAATTCGGTAATTCACCGATTCCTTAAATTACCAATTCAGTAAAGTACTGAATCCATAATTTAGGCCCCTACATATGAAAAGCCTAATTCCGGTCAGTAACGGCCAAAATTCGGTAATTTTGGCCGTTACCGACCGGAATTAGGCTTCCTACATCTGGCCCTATATCTTTGGAAACAGTAATCACCGTTTCTGTCGAAGCCACCGTCAACGAGGCCACCGTCAACAAAGCCACCGTCGACTAAGCCACTGCTGGCTAAGCCACCGTCGAGTAAGCCACCGCCGACGAGGCCACCGCCAATAGAGCCAACGGCCGACGAAGCCACGGCCGACGAAGCCACCGCCGACGAGGTTACCATCGACAAAGCCACCGTCAACGAAGCCACTGTGGACGACGAAGAATGCGTCAACAAAATCTTCTTCTTCTGCTTACATGACACCATCGACGAGGTCAAAGGCACCGTAGACGAAATAGGCCCCACCTTAACAGATACTAACGTTGACGGTGAAGATGCCGACAACAGGATCATAGCCGGCTTCATAGATGAAGATGTTGAAGTCGTCGACGTAGATGTGACAACGGCAGCTCTAGTCGACGGGGGAAGTGACGACAAGCTTGTCAACGGGATAAGCAGTTTCTGAGGTATAAACTGCGTAGATGGAGTCTTTGACGCCTGAGAATCAGATCTCGAGGGCGTACAAGGTGCAGCAAGACCCTGAGGGGGAGAACTCACTCCTCTTGAAGTAGAAGGTTGATCCATATGGTGTTTCTTCATCACTTTAGCTTTTGGTGTTTACTGGTTCTCTTCAGGGATGAAGAAGTCTTGACTGAAGACACACTCTTTACACCGGAAAGAGGGTTCTCTGAAGTCTTCAACTTCTGTAGCCACAGAAGGAGACGCACTTCTCTGTCCTTCAAGGTCTTCTGAGAGAAGGTTCTACATATCTTACAATCCTTGACTTGGTGTTCAGGATTACACAATATATGCACTTTTTATTAGGATCTTCAGAATGAAATCTCTGTTTTCCACAGGTTCCAAAAGGTCTGAAGACTGACTTCTTGGTGGTAGCCATCTTAAAATTGGATTTCTGAGAAGAAATGAGAAGAAAACTGAGCAGAGCTCAGGGAGACTCCCTTCACACGACATGCGGTAGAAAATCTGAGGGCCTGAGCCTCTGAGGAGAACATTCTAAGAGGGTGCTGACACCTGATTGGCCCTGATTTGGACCAAAACATAATGACTATGATATATTATATAGAAGTGATATGTTGTCCAACTAGGAAAAACTCTATGGTTTTTGCTTTCTCTATTTGTATATGCTTGTGTTATGGCTACTTTGCTATGTTATGTACCGTGGACCTCCCACTTCGACAACGGGGAATATTCAAGCATGTGAATCTATGAAAGACACCAATACTGGAGAACCATAGTTTACAGGTAAGTAAATTTTGTTCTTTTAAATTTACAGGTTGCTTTTTCCATGGTTTGCGTGTCTAATATAGTTGGGTTCATATGCTCTTCATACTCTGGAGTAAATACACTAACTAGAGATGGATTGAAGCTAGACGGGAGTCTGCTCTAGTCTGAATTGAGATTGACAACTGGTGTGGAGATACCAGTCTTGTTTATGTTCTTTGCAAGATACATTTTATTTTAACCTTCTGATTCTCTCCTGTTTAGGCTAAGCAGACAAGAGTTATTTTCCTTTATTAGTGTGTGTTCATTGACGAAAGCTGTAAAATTATTTTCCTATTGATGAATAAGTCGCGCTGAGATTGGCTAGTCGTCAGAGGAGTCGCGCTAGGATTGATGAGGCATCACCACAGAGTCACACTGTCATTGGTTGCTTAGTGTAAATACCATGCTGTGATCAGTTGACCTTTGCTGGGATTGGTTGTTGCTCCTAAACTTGTTTTGTGAAAGGTTTGGATTATTTTGAGTGATAATAATCGGGGCTGTGTTGAAAAAGCCTAAAGCCCCTGGCGTACCTGCTACAGAGGGACAGAGCATACATGATGTTGACAAATGTTGGGCTTTATACTTATACCCAGATTTGTGACTAGAATATAAATATTTCTGATGATAAAAACTTTAGAGGGTACCTTTAACATTAGGAAGGTAGATTTTGAGACAGACCATGAATATGCCTAGACCTACACAGTTTGAGGTCTTGTATAAGCAATGGCACAGAGAAGGAGAGGAATAAAATGAAGAAGCAGGGGAAGGGTTCATTTAGATAGTGGTTGGAAGGCAAGTGAGATCATCAGGAGTGCTGCTTGAGCGAAGATGTGGTAAAAGGAGAGAGATTTTTTCCTGCAAAAGTCAAAGAAACAAAAGACAAAAAGAAACACAGCAGGCGAGACTGAGGGAAACAAAACAAATAACAGGATTTAGATGAGGAAGATAACTTTTTAAAATGTTGTTTTGAATTCCAGGTCAACTCCATACACAGATGGGATCCAGAGGCAGGTGTAGTAATCCGGGATGTACAGGCGCGGTACATGGACTGACTGACCTTGCAGTTACAGGTACATAAATGAGTGCCTCTCCTAAGAATAGCCTGACAATTTTGCCAAGTACTAGAAGAAATTCTGCTGTTGACTCTCCAGTTTTAGATTACATGCTTGCGACTGAATCTTATAGAGAGTAAGATAATAATATTGGACTTTATAAGACCGAATTTGGAAAGCTTTTACATGGGACAAATGAAATGAATAGGCTGAGTCATACAATGTGGATGAACTGAAATATTTGATCAGAGGAACAGTGAGGTGTGCAAATGAAGCACATGATAAGATTTAGGAGCTAGCTGATGAATGTGAGGTTGACATCAGTAGAATGAAAAATGTCCCCAGATATTATAAATTGAATTTGACCAATATGGAAATAAAAGAATTGGGCGTGGTGACTGTATGAGCCAACATTAAGGATCTAAGTGAAAAGGTAAAGAACTGGAGGGATTTGAAAACATTTTGAGAATGTTGGAAGCAGATGATTAGTACTAAAAAGAAAGCTTCAGAGGCAGGAAGGAAAGCAAAGAGGTTCAATATTGAGTCTGAGTTAGAAGCAGTTGCAGAATTCCCCTTTAGGGAAGTATTGTGGGAAACTGTTTTTTGTTGCAGTACCCACCCACCCCACTTTCTGACACCTTTTTAGCTGATATATGCTGATTTCCACTCTTAACAGTTCACTGAAGCCTATAACCAGACTTCAGTGCCATTGTTCTTTCAGTAACACAAGGTGATGTCTGATTGTTTTGCAATTGCCACAGGACTTTAGCACCCATGTCCAACCCTGGTCAATGGTACCCGAGGTACTTAGGGCATGGGTAGTAAAGACGGCCCCTAGGTCTGCAGCATATCCTATGCCACCCTAAGGGACCTGCACACAAATTCTACACAGACTGCCATTACAGGCTGCGTGACATGGTGCAAACCATAAGTAAAAATATGACATAGCACACTCCTGTGTGCCATGCAAAAGTCACAGCATTTAATATATGTAAAGTACCCCATATAGCAGGCCTTTGAGCCCTAAGGCAGGGTGCATTATTTTTTATGTGAGGACATATCGGCATGAGCAGGTATGTTCCTGTGATGTCAGATTATATGAACAGGGAAGCCATTTTAAGGTATGTACTGGGCACTGGTCAAAAGAGTTACTCAGCTACATAATGTCTTCATTGAAACCTAAGGTGTTTGGTATCAAACTTCTTGCCTTAATACATCTGTACTGATGCCATTACCAGATTTGTTATAACATGCACCAAGAGGGCATCTCAGAGGTTCCCCCTGAAACCTTACTATTCTAATAGGGTGCTGCCTGACCTAATTCTTCAAGCCTGCCATCACAGACAGGTTTCTGACCCGCTGCATGTGAAAGCCCGTGCTCTCAGGAGGTCAGGAACAATGTGTGCTCTTTCAGGAAGCGCTATTACCTCCTCCAGCAGGAAGGCTAGTAAATTAGCATGTCCATGCCAGAGGTTTCAAAGCCTCTGCTGCTTTGATATGTGACCCCGGCATCCCCCAGACCTGAGATCTATTTGGCACTAGGACAGAATGGAAGTTAGATAGTCACGATGCGTGTTGCACTGACAGGCTGGACACACATCTACGGTGGGCATCCTGAAGTGAACACAAAAGAAAGGATTTTACCATCTTCTGTCTGATAGAATAAGGAACTCTAGAACAGGATGATGCCCACTCCCCACAGGAGGTGATCATCTAGGGGGCTAGTGACTCCGAGGTAAATAGCCCATTGGCTACTACTTTTCACACACCTTAATGCTCCCAAATTGAGTATTTCGGTGGCCCCTTGAAACCAGGAAACCAGATTCAACTACTGTAAACAGAGGAAGAAAGTGCAAACACTGAAGCACTGCACCAAAGATTGACGCAAAACCCTGCCAGGCTGCTTGCATTTCGGTCATCGCTGGGACGGACTCTGCAAAGAGCTGGACATCCTGCCCAAAGCCATTGGAGGACTGCCCAGCACCTAAACCACAAGAATAAATCTCCCTTGCAGTAGAGGAGTTGCTCCCCTGCCTCTGCAGGCACTGAAACACATTTCACTGTGTTGCTGGCCATCGGACCCACCAAAAGAACAGCGTGTCATGGGAAGGTCTTCCTGCTCCAGGAGGTTAGATCTGTCTCCTTGCCAAGTTTGGAGACGCCTGGACTCCCCGGAGCCGCTGAGCACCAATGCCCTGGGTACCAGAGCAATTGCAGCAACCAATGCTTGTTATTGGTCTAATCTGGACCCCAGCATCAGAAACACATACCTACCTTCAAGGGACATCAGGATCCACAGGGCCAACTTCAAGAGTGACCCTGCTTCCCTGTTTTCCCTTCTTCACCAGGTCACCGATACAGAGAGTGAGCCTCTGACCTTCGTGACCGAAACCGGAAAGCACCACTTCACCCGAGAGCCCAGCCTGAGTCCAAGTGAACCAACTGCGCAAATGGGGTCCAAAGACTCTCTAGAGCTGAGCCCCCATTTGGGTTGACCGGACTGGTCTCCCAGTCCCTCCCTGCAGCCTCTTTCTGCAGGAAACCAAGAAACGCTAGAGCTTCTCGCAGGGTGACCCCGCCGGACAAAGCATTACTTCAAATGAGCTCCCAAGCTCATCTGACAGTGAACCAACAGTGTCTCTGTGTGTCAGAAACCTTAGAGACCCGAGTTCTCTTATGGGTTCAACTGGACTGGCCCCCCCAGTCCCTTCTTGCAGACTCTTTCCACAAGACCGTTTCCCATTGAAGTGAACGAGGCATCCAACTCTGAAACGCAACTCTGCACCTGGACACTCAGTTCCGCCTGAGGTGACCTGTAGGGGTTACCTTGGACCTTGCAGTCCAGGCGAACAGTCCTGTAAGTTGGTGTTAAGTGGTCCCATGCACCATATGTTTATTCCCCATAGGATATCATTACTGCTTGTAGCCCACAGTATAAGTGTGATCTATTACGACTTAGAAACTGGCAACTTGAAACACACTTACTTGATTACGATGATCTTGGTGTCTAAATTCATAAAAACATCTATGTTACTTTTGTAAATTGGTGTTGTATCTCATTTTGATGCACTATATAGAGAGCTAGCTTCATACAAGTACATTGATGAAAGTATGTGCATATGCTTTGGACAAGGGATGGTCTTTATGCCTTTAGAACAAGAATTCCAAAATTGCAAGAATGTAAATGTAAATGTAAATGTGGGTGTACTTGTAAAGCGCACTGTGACTCCAAGGAGTCTCCTGGCGCTGAAGACCGCTGGGGAACCCGTCCTGGTTTTCCCTGTGAGATGGTCCCTTTCTGGGTATCTCCAAGGTGAAACCAGGCATCCCCGGCGTCTGTGGGGGGCCGTTGTAGAGATGAGGCAAGCTTAATGTCCAGAGTTGCCGAGTGTGTTTCCTGGTTAGAGTAGGCACCGAGGCAAGAATTATCGAGTCTGTTTGACCCTGGTCCACGACCCTGCCGCGTCGGGAATTGAACCCTGGTGCCGGGCCGTTCTCTGCCTCTAACCAGTGAGCCACACCACTCCACTAGAAGAACTTGAGAAATTGTATAAAGAGTTTCATTCATCGATGAATATTTAAAAAATGATTTGGACTGATTTGGATACGTTTTTCGAGATTGTTGTTCCTAGTGATTTATGTACAGAATACAAGGTTGCTGTTGCTTTGCCGACTGGAAATACTCAATCTAGGGGCGTTTAGGGTAGCGTATGGTAGTAGTTAGAAGCTACTTGCCACTGGAGTGCCTACACCCACTAAATGACCAATTCCTGTGGGGAGTGGGCATAACCCGGACACAAAATTCTCTATTTTCAACAAACCAAAGATGGTGAAAACCTTCTCTCTCTGTCCACTTTAGGTAGCCCACCACAGTAGTGTGACTAGCCTGTATGTTCCTGAATATCTAATTCCCCGCCTGCTCTGGTGCCAAATTGGCCTCAGGATAGGGGATGGTGTTCCTCTGTTCTGGGGGAAGCCATACATACATTTCAAAGGTGGCAGAGGCGTTGAAGCCTCTGGTCTTGATATGTTAAATTCACTTGCCCTGCTGGAGGAGGTGTGATCACCATCTGCTGGATAGGGGGAACATCCTTTACAACGCGGATGTTACCCCGCGCTACCATTACGACGCGACTCTTACAACGCAAGTCGTAACCACGACATGCACTGGAGGGCGCTCAAGGACAAGGAATAGTTAATTTACTATTCCAACACCTTCCCTACTATCCACGGGGACTGGTGTTGGAATAGTAAATTAAACTATTCCTAAGTCCGCACCCTACAGCGCAAGTCGTGGTAACGATTTGCGTTGTAAAACACGCGTTGTAACGGTACGCGTGGTAATAGCCCGCGTCGTACCGTCATACATCCTCTGGATAGGCATTATTCCGGGCCTCCGAGAGCCCGAAGTCATAAACTCTTCTGTGTTGGTAGGCTGGATGATACCAGTCAGCTAGCACACTAAGTGGCTGGTAGTTGTTCCTCTAAGGTGCCCTCTGGGTACATATAAATTCACTGCTCAAACAGGGTGTTTGATACCAATCATCAGTATTTTCAGTGAAGCCATTATGTAGCTGGGTAGCTCATAATGACAAGTAACCAGTGTATACCTTTAAAATGGGTTCCTGCTTACTTGCAATCTCTAGCAATGGTGCCCATAGGGGCATATCTGTTCAGGTAGATGTGCCCTTAAACGTTATATAATGCACTCTGCATTAGGGCTCTAAGGCATGCCGTGGGGCTGACTTACACATAGTACATGCGATGTGCTTGGATATTGCTCACCGGGAGTGGACAATGTCGTTGCACAATTCCAAACATCCTGCAATGGAAGACTGCATGCAGTTTGTGTATGGTGCCCTTAGGGGGGCATAATACCTGTGCAGCCCTTAGAGACCCTCTTAACCCGTTGGCTGCTCTAAACGTTCCGCGCCAGTGCGGAACGTTCTAAGAAACGAGCGGGGCTGCGTCAGCCAACGGACGTGCGCAGCACTACCGAGGTAGTGCTTGCGACGGCCGTTGGCCGACAGCAGCCACCAACAGGTTAATACCCATGCCCCAGAGACCAGGGGCACCATTTACCAGGGACTTACAGGAGTGCTAACGTCCTTACCAATTGGGTTACATTTAAGAATTTCTTGTTTTCTAGGGAAAGAGCACAGGCACTGAGGCCTGGTCCGCAGGGACACAGTTCACTACCCTCAGTTAACTACCAATCAACATCAGTACCAGAGTGCAAAAAGTGGGGGTGACCATGTCAAAAAGTGTCACTTTCTTATTCAGCCCCCTCACCCCCAAACGAAAGTGAATGAGACTAACCTTTCCCAAGAGAGTCTTCATTGTCTAAGTGGAAGATTTTGGAAAGGCCATCTGCATTGGCATGATCAGTCCCAGGTCTGTGTTCCTCTGTAAAGTCCATTGCCTGTAGGGATATGCACCTCTTCAACAGTTTGGGGTTTTCAATTTTCATTTACATGAGCCATCTGAGGGTTGTGGTTGGTCTGAACAGTGAAGTGAAAACCAAACAGATATGGTCTCAGCTTCTTCAGGGACCTAACCACAGCAACAGCTTTCCTCTGTATGGCACTCCAATGCTGTTCTCTGAGTAACCTTCTGCTAATATAAGCAACAGGCTGGTCTTGACCATCATCATTGGTTTGGGATAGGACCAAGCCTATTATGCTAAATGAAATTTCAATGTATCCGTCAAATCAATGCTGTGGTCAACAGAACCTATTTCTACATCTCCCTTAATTGAAAACATCCTCTCACTCCAACTCCTATGGAGCTTTGTCCCACCCTTTGTAACTAATGCCAAATTGCTCTTCCTGCCTCTCTTTAGCTCCTACAGGGTTTTGTTCCATCCTTTCAAAATCATGCCAAGCTGGTCTTCCTGTCTCTTACTCTCTCTAGCTACTATGTAGTTTTGGTACACCCTTTGTAACACATGCCAAGCTGTTCGTCCAGTCTCTAGCTCCTACAAATTTTTGTTGCTCCCATTGCAACTCATGTGAAGTTGCTCTTCCTGTCTCTCTCTAGCTCCTATGGAGTTTTGATCTACTTATGGTAACTCATGCTGCTTTTCCTGACTGTATCTACCGACTGAAGGAGAGATACTAGTTATGCATGCAGTGAACAACAGCAGAGCTTCTGCTCCAGCCTGTCGTGGTAGCTCACAGAGAGATGCCCACCCTATCAGTTGACGTGCCAGGAGGGCTGCTGCCTTTTGTTCCTACACTCTTTTGCATTTCCTCTCTGGATGTAGTTATCTATGACTGTATATGTAAACAACAAGGACCCCCTGATATGGATCGTACTCCTGGGTCAGGGTAAATAATGTCTGTAAAGTAACGCACCCAGGCAGACAAACAAAATATTGGCACACACTAATTGGCAAAAACAACCAGAAATAATAAAAGGTTAACAACTGTTTTAGCATATAAAGTACATTTTAATTTGATAAGAACAAAACATATGATATAATCATTAAATCAATGATAGAACTCTGTAAAAACCATTCTGCATTATTTCATATAAATTCATTGATAAAAGAAATGCGAGAATATTCTATAAATCATGGATGGTTTCCTGTCAACGCGTTTCGACACGAGGACTGTGTCTTCATCAGGACTTTACCATCATTGTGCTGTAAAGCAATATAGACAAATTTTACTAAATAGTCTATCTAAGCTAAAACAGTTGAAAATGATGAGTAAAAATTGCCAAAAGGTTTTGTGGCCAAATACTGATACATAAAACATATGATATACCGCATAGATATCAGTTCAACCTGACAATAATATCATCAAGACATTTCAGTTTCAATATTGCGTATCCTGTATACACATTTCCTTATTTGAACAACATAACTCTGGTTAAACCTCAAAAATAACATCCCGTACTCTGGGTGGCGTACAGATCATTTTGTTCTACAATTTATGTTCCATATAACATTCAGAGTATTATGATAGGTATTACTTTAAAGGAAAAAATAGAAAGTTTGAGAAAGACAGTCACAGATGGTAGAGATACAAAGAAGGGAAGGGAGGGGAAAAAACCCTGGATTTATCTATTTACTATTTATCCTAATGCCATATTTTAAAGATTGGGAAAAGAAACGGGAAGAGGTTTTGGAAGAGACAAGGGTGGGGGCAGGGTTAAGTTTATTTCGGCAAAGCAATATATTCACATGTCTGTCACCCTCGCTTACCTGACTAAGAAGATTCAGATGTGTATTCTGTTTATATTTCTTAAAAGAGTTTCTGAATTATCTTTTATGTATAGATGTGTGACGTCTATGCGCAATTTCTGCTATATTTGATCAAGATGAAAAACCGTCTGCAAAGTACATTGATAAGTACGGTAAATATCTTTCCCAGTCTTATTATAAAGACGCAAAGTCAGGAATCTCTGTGAATCTTACCTATTTTGTTTCACTTGGTGTGATGATGAGTGGGTTCTGAATGTTCCTACTGAGATTACCGGCTATCTAAAACATAAAGGTAATCTTTAATTTAATATTAATGTCGATAGATGTTACTAAATACTAACCCAACCAAAGTGACTACAGCTACAT
The DNA here is from genome assembly GCF_964263255.1 of Lissotriton vulgaris. NCBI lineage: Eukaryota > Metazoa > Chordata > Amphibia > Caudata > Salamandridae > Lissotriton > Lissotriton vulgaris. The sequence continues at coordinate 1,940,823,788 of NC_141693.1, forward strand.
CGCTCACCTGTTCAGAACATTTGAGGATTGCTTGAAAATGGCACAGGTTATCCAACACTTGGACAATGCTGACTTTTTTTCTTTTAATGGACTGATATCCTGTAGTATAATAATGATTTTTCAGAAAGTCTACCCACATTCTTAGAAGAAGTTATATTTTGGACAGCATTAGTTAAGCTAGACATGCACTAAGGCGCCTATCTGAAGGCTTTGGTAGACACGGTTTAATGTGTTTATCCTAAATAGGTGTATGTTTTGCAATTCCTCAACGAAAAACGGTCTACACGCAAACAACTCACCATGCTGTTTTACTCTTGAGGTTTTAATAAACACAGTTCAGGGCATTTATTGTCCACGCCAATCTTTGAATTAGTGCATGTCTAGCTTAACTAATGCTGTCCAAAATATAACTTCTTCTAAGAATGTGGGTAGAATTTCTGAAAAATCATTATTATATTACAGGATATCAGTCCATTAAAAGAAAAAAAGTCAGCATTGTCCAAGTGTTGGATAACCTGTGCCATTTTCAAGCATTCCTCAAATGTTCTGAACAGGTGAGCAATGTAGCTGTAGTCACTTTGGTTGGGTTAGTATTTAGTAACATCTATCGACATTAATATTAAATTAAAGATTACCTTTATGTTTTAGATAGCCGGTAATCTCAGTAGGAACATTCAGAACCCACTCATCATCACACCAAGTGAAACAAAATAGGTAAGATTCACAGAGATTCCTGACTTTGCGTCTTTATAATAAGACTGGGAAAGATATTTACCGTACTTATCCATGTACTTTGCAGACGGTTTTTCATCTTGATCAAATATAGCAGAAATTGCGCATAGACGTCACACATCTATACATAAAAGATAATTCGGAAACTCTTTTAAGAAATATAAACAGAATACACATCTGAATCTTCTTAGTCAGGTAAGCGAGGGTGACAGACATGTTAATATATTGCTTTGCCGAAATAAACTTAACCCTGCCCCCACCCTTGTCTCTTCCAAAACCTCTTCCCGTTTCTTTTCCCAATCTTTAAAATATGGCATTAGGATAAATAGTAAATAGATAAATCCAGGGTTTTTTCCCCTCCCTTCCCTTCTTTGTATCTCTACCATCTGTGACTGTCTTTCTCAAACTTTCTATTTTTTCCTTTAAAGTAATACCTATCATAATACTCTGAATGTTATATGGAACATAAATTGTAGAACAAAATGATCTGTACGCCACCCAGAGTACGGGATGTTATTTTTGAGGTTTAACTAGAGTTATGTTGTTCAAATAAGGAAATGTGTATACAGGATACGCAATATTGAAACTGAAATGTCTTGATGATATTATTGTCAGGTTGAACTGATATCTATGCGGTATATCATATGTTTTATGTATCAGTATTTTGCCACAAAACCTTTTGGCAATTTTTACTCATCATTTTCAACTGTTTTAGCTTAGATAGACTATTTAGTAAAATTTGTCTATATTGTTTTACAGCACCATGATGGTAAAGTCCTGATGAAGACACAGTCCTCGTGTCGAAACGCGTTGACAGGAAACCATCCATGATTTATAGAATATTCTTGCATTTCTTTCATCAATTAATTTATATGAAATAATGCAGAATGGTTTTTACAGAGTTCTATCATTGATTTAATGATTTTATCATATGTTTTGTTCTTATCAAATTAAAATTTACTTTATATGCTAAAACAGTTGTTAACCTTTTATTATTTCTGGTTGTTTTTGCCAATTAGTGTGTGCCAATATTTTGTTTGTCTGCCTGGGTGCGTTACTTTACAGACGTTATCTATGACTGTAGCATCTGTAGACCTGCTGTTTCTGCATGTTCCTATCTGTGTCGGTCACTCCTGCTGATCCGGAGTTACTATCAGGATCCATACCTCCAAAACAGTTGATGCTACTACGGCATTTAGCTATATTTGTTGTGCCAGGGGATAGAACTTACTCATGCTGGTCTTAGCCCCACTAGACTACCAGATTGTGCAATAGGATGGAAGGCTGGAATTAAAAAATATCTTCACCAGTCTTTTAAGTGCAAGACAGCTGGGAAGTATGCACAGACAATACTGCGGCAATGGTCTCATCTGCCTCTTGAAACTGGCACTCCTAATGTCCCAGCCAAAAATATTCAACCATCTTCTGGTTTCTTGTTCCATCAATATTTCTTCAAGTGACTTTAGAATAAAGGAAGAGCCTAGGCTGTCCAGGGTGTGAAACTATACTACAGTTTTATCACTCAACTTCAGTAAGAATATTGTTGCTGTCAGTCCAGAAATGTACTAAAAGGAGCCTTTCAAATAGGTCTAACTTCAGCATGTGAGTGACCATGGAGTGTCAGATCAAGGTTCATAATAAGCATCAGGTAAGCACAGATGATCATGTTTTTTAGAACCTCTGTTGCCTTGCTATTCTTTCTTACTGATCCATTGTTTGGAAGTTTTCTAGCTGACTTATACAACTTTATAAAACTCCTACAAAAAATAACATCACAAGCAAAAAGGATAATTCACAAGAGCACAGGCGGTAGACTGTTTTTCATTCTCACACTATTGATTTGGGAGACACATGATATGGGGGTACTAAAAAGTAAACACAAGACGTAAATGTGGAACCTAGAAGATGTCACAAGACCCATGTCAGTCCGGCTTCAAAAGGATGGCACTGGTGCCTGAGATGATGTGTAGGATTTTAGTGTTTGTGCATTTGAGTGAATCCATCAATCAATCAATCAGAGTACTTGTAGAGCGCGCTACTTACCTGTGAGGGTCTCAAAGCAGTGAGGGGAGGGGGTGCTGCTACTGCTCGAAGAGCCAGGTCTTGAGGAGTATTCTGAAGGTGAGTAGGTCTTGGGTCTGCCGTATGTGGGTAGGGAGGGTGTTCCAGGTCTTGGAGGTGAGGTAGGAGAAAGATCTTCTGCCGGAGGTTGTTCGTTGGATGCGGGGGACAGTGGCGAGGGCGAGGCTGGCGGAGCGGAGCTGGCGCGTGAGGGTGTAGAAGCTGAGTTTGCTGTTAAGGTAGGCTGGTCCAGCATTGTGGAGTGCTTTGTGCGTGTGGGTGAAGAGCTTGAAGGTTATCCTCTTGTCGAAGGGGAGTCAGTGTAGGTCTCTCAGGTGGGGGGTGATGTGGCTGCGGCGGGGGACATTGACGATTAGTCGATCGGAGGCGTTTTGGATGCGTTGTAGTCGTTGTAGGTGTTTGGCTGGGATTCCTGCGTAGAATGCGTTGCCGTAGTCCAGTCTGCTGCTGACGAGGCCCTGTGTCACCGTTCTTCTTGTTTCGGTCGGGATCCACTTATAGATCCTGCGGAGCATGCGGAGGGTGTTGTAGCGGGAGGAGGAGACAGCGTTGACCTGCGTAGCCATGGAGAGGGAGGAGTCAAAGATGAATCCTAGGTTGCGTGCATGGATGGTGGGTGTTGGTGCTGTTCCCAGTGTGGTTGGCCACCAGGAGTCGTCCCAGGCTGAGGGGGTGGGTCCGAGGATGAGTCTTGTCCGAGTTCAGTTTCAGACGGTTGCTCCTCATCCATTCGGCGACGGCCTTCATTCCCTCGTGGAGGTTGGTTTTGGTGGTGTGTGGGTCCTTGGTGAGGGAGAAGATGAGCTGGGTGTCGTCGGCGTAGGAGATGATGTTGAGGTCGTGCTGGCGGGCCACTTGAGCGAGGGGGGCCATGCAGATGTTGAACAGCGTCGGGCTGAGGGATGAGCCCTGGGGGACGCCGCAGATGATGTCGGTGGCTTCGGATCATAAGAGTGGGAGGCGGACACTCTGGGTTCTGCTGGAGGGAAGGACGTGGTCCAGTCAAGGGCCTTCTCTTGGATTCCAGAAGGTCAGGCGTATAGCGCTGGTGGTGTTCGCAGGGGAAGGTGGAGTCTGGCGTAGTCGGGCGGTTGTGGTGTTGAAGCTGTCGTGGATGTCCGCAATCTTGCAGTGGAAGAAGATGGCCAGCGAATCGCACAGTTCTTATGAGAGCGGGATGTCGTTGGCGCTGGGGTTGGAGAGTTCCTTTACGATGCTGAAGAGCTCTTTGCTGTCGTGTGTGTTGTTATCCAAGCGGTCTTTGAAGGAGGATCTTTCTTGGCTAATCTGCTGAGGTGGTGATGTCTGCTGGTGGCGTCCTTGTGGGCTGCGAGGTTGTCCGGTGTGCGTTCAAGGAGCCATATTTTCTCCAGTTTTCGGCATGCGAGTTTGGAGGTCTGGATCTAGTTGGTGAACCAGGTGGCTTTCTTGCTGGCGTGGTTGTTGGATGGTTTCTTGAACAGGGCTAAGGTGTTGGCGCAGTCGTCGATCCACTGTCTGAGGTTGTGGGCTCTTTCATTTTGGTTGGTGGGGTCGGGGTGGGTTGGTCGAGGGTGGTGATCAGCCGGTCTTCGGTGACTTTGATCCTGTGGGTGATCTTGTAGCCGTCCGGGGTGGCTATGGTGATATCGGGTGCTGAGGAGTCGTTCCACCAGGTCTCGGTCAGGAAGGCCACATCTGGGGCAGAGGTGTCGAGCAGATCCCAGAGCTCGACGGTGTGTTTGCGTGCGGGGCGGGTGTTGAGGAGTATGCAACGGAGGTGGTTGGGTCCAGTCCTTGGAGGTTTGGTGGTTCTGTCCCAGGTGAAGCTGCAGATGCGGCAGGAGAAAGTTCCGTGGGTCCGTTTTGGGGTTGCCTGGAAGCAGGTGTGGTTTCGGCCAGCCTTGAGTGCGTGGAGTCTGGTGTTGTGGCGTTTGCGAGGTCCAGGGGTTCTGGCGCTGGGTGCGGTCCAGGCACGGACGAGCGCAGACGGGCTTGCCTTCGGCGCGCCAGCGGCACAGCCGCGCAGCTGCTGCCATTTGAAGGGGAGCTGGGAGGGAGGAGCAGCTGGGAGGCGGGAGGCAGGGGGGTGCGGGGGGCGGGGCCGCAGGGGCAGCAGCGGCGAGAGGTGAGCATTGGGAACGGGAGGGCGAGGGAAAAATCAGGGGCAGCGATGAGGACAGAAAGCAAGAAAACAAGCACAATCAGGGAGCAGAGGCAAGAAAAACGAGCACAATCAGTGAACAGGGGCAAGAAAAACGAGCACAATCAGGGAACAGAGGCAAGAAAAACGAGCACAATCAGGGGGCAGAGGCAGGTAAAACGATCACAATCAGGGAACAGAGGCAAGAAGAAACGAGCACAATCAGACCAGAGGCAGGAAAAACGAGCACAATCAGGGGGGCAGAGGCAGGAAAAACTTTCACAATCAGGGAGCAGAGGCAAGAAAAAACGAGCACAATCAGGGAACAGAAGGCAGGGTCAGGATACACAGGCAGAACTGAGTGAAGAGGAATGTGTGAGCGAGCAGTCACATTGTTACCACTAGGTTAGAGGAAAGTTTGATGCTCCTATCACAGATAGCTAACAGCATTTGCAGAACATTAAAGAACATGTGATCCCAGATGTGGAGGGGAGGTAAATCCTGGATAATTGATTGTGATGCTGGCTTATAATGTGATAAACTCATACAATGACACAAGCTCATCAGAGAGATGGTTGAGCGAAATGCTGGAACAATGAGCCCTGATCTCTCAGTGTCCAGGGACTAAAGATCACCAATGAAACACTTTACAGCTGAAAGATTTTTGTGGCTGTGTTCATTCAGAGGGGATGTGGACTAGCAGTACATGCTGGCATGTCCTGTTTGAGGTAGAGTTAAGTCTCATTTGATTAAGATTGGTCCTCTTCTGCACTGCCTAATTGACTAACCAACACATTTTGACTGTCTACATAGTGCTGACATCATCTGATTTTTGCTTGAACTCATAATAATATATTGCAAAGCGTCCCTGTTTGCAGTATGCGAATGCGGCCAAGGTGACCTGAGAGAAGAACCTTTGAGCAGGAGGATTGGTAGAGTTGGGGATCTCGATCTTACATTTCTACTGCTTCAGCCTTGGAGAGGACACTCAGTCCCTGTTCACCAGTTCATGCCCTGCCGAGTACCAACTACCCTAGCTTCTAACAAATCAGTTGTTCACAGTTAGACTTACTCATCAAGTGCAGAGCAGCCACCTTATGGTGGTCTTCAGTCCTCATGAGAAGGCACTCCTCACAATCCCGGTAGAACTCCATATAGGTTTTTTTTTCTAGAAGAGAATAAATATTTTATGAGATCACAAACTTCAAATATGGAACACAACACAAACAACTACAGGCCCTGCTGTAATGAAGGTTTCCTGGTAAACTTACTGAAAATGTTCAGCATGTCAGTGAGTGACCCATGAAGATGTAGTGGAGGTGAGCCAAGCTTAATGGCACTGAATGTGGGACTGATGACACTATTTCTAGAGAGCTCTACTTGGTGCCATCTAGTGTAGGGCCCGTAAGGTTTTTGTACTTGGAGGACCCAGCTCAGTATCAGTGAGCGTGGAAACTGTGATGGAGGACTCAATTTGAGGTCAGTTAATCTGTGTGGTGTGAGGGTATAGTAGTTAGTGCGGTGTTTCAGTGAGTGATACATGAAGGTTGAAGTAATGAGAAACGCAACTTGGTGTCAGTAAATATGAGGCCCATTATGCTATAGAGCTCCACTTTGCATCAGGGAATGTGACATACAAGGTGCTTTAAGGGTTAACTGGCCACGGTGAGTATGATACCCATCTTGAGTATGAGTATGAAACCCCTCATGCTAATAAATCTAAATTCAGTGTCTGGGAATATGAAACCCAAGATACTAAAGAGCACATCTTGGTGTCAGTGAGACCCTAATGCTTAAGAACTCCCTTTTGTCAGTGAGTTGTAGTGGAGACCGAAGTTTGATGTCAGCTAGAGAGGGGTCAGTTAGACAGTAGTGCATGAGAGCTCTGCTTGGAGTGAGTGAGCGAGAGACTCATGATACGTTGGTGCTAGGGGCTCAGCTTGGGATCAGGGAGAGAGGGGCTCTTGGTACTTGAGTACTGGAGGGCTCAATTTGATGTCAGCAAATGAGTGGCTCATAATACTTAGTTCTGGAGCGCTCAGTTTGATTTCAGTGAGTGAGAGGCTCATGACGCTTTAGTAATGGACAGCTCAACTTTGAGGACAGTGAGGAGAAGCTCATGATGCGTTTGTGCTGGAGAGCTCAGCTGTGAGGACAATGAATGAGAAGCTGGCAATACTTTAGAACTGAAGAGCTCTGCTTAGGGTGAATGAGGGAGGGACTCATGATACAGTAGTACAGGAGAGTTCAGTTTGTTTTCAGTGAGTGGGAGAGTGGTGATACTTTAGTACTGGATGGTTCAGGTTTGGGGATAGTGAGTGAGAGGCTCTTGATGCTGTAGTACTAGATGGCTCCGCTTGGGGCTATGAAGGATGAAGCAAATGTCAGCGCTGGAGAAAGATCCATGTGATGTTCATGTGTTTGTACTACTGCAAGAGTGTATGTAGCCTGATGTTAGTGACCATAGGACCCATGCATTTGTGTCTCTGTGAGATCTCTTGGTGTTAGCAAGTGTGGGGCCCAGGAGGGTGCAGTCTAGGGTTCTAAACCTGGAATCCATGCATGGGGGCCCAAGGAAGCAGACTTTCTGGAAGATCCCTGCCTGATTGCGGCATCAGTGAGTGTGGGACTAATTTAGTTGCAGTTCTGGTACTTCTCATCAAGATCTGAATGCTGTGCCAGGACATTTAATCAGCAGGACTGTGAGATCTTATCTTGGTGTCAGTGAAGGTGGAGCCCAAGACTCTGCAATTCTAGAAGAGCTTGTTGAGATCCCTTCTTGGTGTCCTTGAGAGTGGACCCTGTGGTTTTGAAAAAGATTTAAACTTGGATACAATGTATGAGAAACCCTGGCAGTCTGTAGATCATTGCAGTAATGAGGTGCTCACCTTTTCCAGTGATAACGGTATGTCCTTTAACCTCAACGTCTTCCTCTGCACAGCTAAAACTGCATTAAATAAAGAGGAACAGAATACTTTAAGGCCACTTCCAAGCAACTCACAACCACATCATATTGCTCTTACGTTTGATGATTGCCAAACTTGCACCACCTTTTGTTGGGATTGGAAGCAGCTGTTTCAGATGCTTTCTAAAATGTGCCCCTCTGACAGTTTAACACTCAATGACATCTTGAATATACTTTGTGGTTTATAAGCTGCTTTTTAGTAGGATGTTGACGTTATAATCCAAAAAAACTAAACGGCCACTGCTGTTTGTTACTTATAAGTCCCCCTGTGGTCTTGAGACTGCTCATTTAATTTGTAGGTGCAACAGTTGCCTCTTGACACTGACCTAAGTTATGGAAGTCACTTCCATCTCAAACTCGTGCATTGGATAATTTGTTGGAGTTCAGGAGAGCTATAAAAACCCATCTCTTCCCTTCTGCATCTTAGGATTCTGCCTTGTGTCCACCTGATTATCTGATGTCTGTTGTGTTGTGCCTTTTACCTGTCCAAAGCGCCGGGACGCCCCTTTGCTGGGGCAGCTGTGCGCTATACAAGTGCGGATAACATAACATAACATAACATAACATAACCTCAATAAAGACAGAAAACAGCATAACTGCACAGCAGAGCAGGAGAAATTATCACTGGATTAGCCTGGTTTTAAGGGCTTCTCTGAAAGGATGGGAATGTTCCAAGTTATTCTATGTGGAAGCGTGGTGTGGTATGGTGTGGTTTGGAGAGGAGAGGAGGAGATGAAAAAATTAATGAAGGTTTTTGATAGAATGATAGTAAATGGATTGTGGTTTGATGAATATTGGACCGTGCTCATAAAGGGTGTGGGGAACAACTGGCATGGATACTAGGAGCCAGTGCAGGCTTATGTGAAGTGGCTGCTTTGTCTTAGACCCCACACTTTGGGAATGTGAGTGAGCTTGTTGTAAGTATTGGAAAAAGTTAGAAAAGTGCCCTTTGTAGTCACTACAGTTATCTTAGTCATTAGATTCTGTCAGGACCGGAGGCTCCGGTTATGCTTTTCCTTCTTCGCTTTTATTATAATCAAAAAAGCACAGCAGCCAGAAAAGCACCAAATGACAACTTTCTTTCCAAAATCCAGGAAAAGAACAGTTCCAACACAGGAAAAACGCTTCCAACTTCAGCCAAAAACTACAGAGGCCATGAGTCCACGGGGCGCTGTCCATCAGGAGTCCTTCCACAGCGTCCATGAAGCTTAGGTAGACACTCCATCTCCACTGCTCCTCCTCTTTCTTCGCTGCTGCGCAGCCAGTTAAGTTGTTTTTTTCTATTCTCTTCATCTTGCTGTGCTCTTTGACTGTGTTCTTGTGGCTTGTTCGCGGTTGGTAATTAATTGCCACGTTGTCGGCCTGTGTTCAGGTGCCTTTGTGCTTTCTGGTGTTTCCTTTCTTTTTTGTCTAGGTTCCCTGCGGCTGCGGAAGCGTTCTCACTTCTTACGCAGTCGCCACCATAGTTGTATTGTGCCTCGTAGGCATGCTAGGGGGATCGGCACGCCTCATTGCTCCTGCGGCGCGCTCGCATCACTCTGCGAGCAGCGCTGCAGGAGTGCGGTCGCCGTGAGCCTTGCCCCACTGCCACACTTGAACGCCCCGGCTCGGGGTAGGTATTTCCCGCATTTGTGTGCACGCCTCGGCGGGGTTCCGTATTGCGGTTTACTGCGTTGCCGTCGTGAGGGTTTTTTCAGACACGTTGAACGGCCCGGCTCGGGGTCGGTATTTCCCGCATTAGTGTGCACGCCCCGGCGGAGTTCCGTATCGCGATTTACTGCGTTGCCGCCGTGAGGGGTTTTTCAGACACGTTTTGGTGACGCACTAGGTGACAGCTTAGGCCAGGTCACTGAGGTGAGGGCTGCGCGTCGGAGGTGCGTGTTGACCCTATTGCTGGCTTGTGTCCGCTCAAATGTAGTACAGTCCACTGGTCTGCCCATATCGGGCTAGTTTTGCACAGGCGTTTCTATGTATATCTCTCTGTGTATATATGTATATACTAGCAGTCCGTCCCGACGTTGTCCGGGTATGAATTGCTGCCGGCCAGTAGTATATTGTTTTATAGGATTTCGTTTTGATAGCATTTCTTATCTGTGACAGTCCTGTGAAACGCTCCGATTGACAGTGCACTGCTGATGCACTTAAGAGTGCGCGTTCAGTAGTGTGTGAACTCGAGTTTCCCTACTTTATTTTTCCTTGCAATATTATATAGCGCAAACTCGACAACATGGCATGAGCACAGTTTACATTACAGAAGAACACATTCATTTGTGGTAGGCACGGAGAGACAAAGCGATTTGCCTGGAATCACAGGATGTTGAGCTGATGCCGAGATTCGAACGTAGCTCCCCAGCTCTAAAGTTCGCAATTCTAGAACTTGTGGCGAGAGGTGTGTCTAAAAGTGTATGTCGGTGCTGGCCATCAATGAGAGAGACCTGTGTATTTTTCAAATGGGTGGTGAAAAAATATGAGTATACTGCTGGAGATGTGTCCCGCCGTGCCACCAATGTACTTACCGGGGGAGGGTGAACACCCATTATTCCGCAACTTTCTTTCCGCATACCATCATTCCGCATACTTTCATTATAAAAGTACCATGACTCCGCAATGCCATTATAACGCATGACATTACATTTTATATGCTTTTACCACGCCTACATTTACAACGAAATTTGTTGTAAATGCATGAATGGTAAAAGCATGTTTTTTTTGTAATGTTTAGATAAGGTAAGTATGGGTATAGGGGTATATGTTTTGGGGTACTGAGGTATATGTTTTGGGGTGTTTGGGTATTTTAAGGGTTCAGATATAGTTTTGGGTTATGGGGTGCAGGGGTAGTTTTAGGGTTTAGGGATGGGTATGGGTTTTGGGGTACAGGGGTATTTTTAGGGTTCAGGGCTAGGTTTGGGTTTTGGGGTACATGGGTATTTTAGGGTTCAGGTGTAGGTTTGGGTTTTGGGGTACAGGGGTATTTTAAGGGTTCAGGACTAGGTTTGGGTTTTGGGGTACATGGGTATTTTAAGGTTCATGGGTAGGTTTGGGTTTTGGGGTACAGTGGTATTTTTAGGGTTCAGGGCTAGGTTTGGGGTACAGGGGTATTTTTAGGGTACAGGGGTAGGTTTGGGTTTTGAGGTACAGGGGTATTTATAGGGTTATGGGCTAGGTTTGGGTTTTGGGGTACAGGGGTATTTTTAGGGTTTAGGGATAGGTTTGGGTTTTGGGGTACAGGGTATATTTATAGGGTTAAAATGCGTTAGTGTTTAAGGGTGTTGGGGTATTTTAAGGGTGGGTTATGATTATGGGGTGCAGGGGTATTTAGAGGGAGCAGGGTGGGATTAGCACACGATATGAGGCATGACATGAAGGGCGGAACGTACCACACACCCCCAGCGTTTGTCACGCCCCCAGCACACGCCCACAGCACAACGCAGACACGCCCACAAGGGACTACTTTGCTGGCACGGTTCTTTTACCTTATAAATGTATATGGTGGGCGTCTGTATAGCTTATGTCCTTCTGCTGCAACTGCCCTTTCCAACGCTGTATTGGGTGTTGTGATTGGTGCTGTGGTTCCTGAGATTACCCGCCTCAAAGGTTTGGGCTCTCTCTTTATTATATTAGTATGGATCTCTCTATATTTAAAATTAACATCTCATATCAGTAATTGTCAGGTCTCCTTCTTAGATGTGCTAGTCAACATAGATAGCAATGAGATCAATACCACATTATTCAGAAAGGAAACAGCAGGGAATACTCTGCTACATGCAACTAGTGCACACTCCACACACCTTATTCACAGCATCCCCTATGGCGAGATGCTGAGGCTGCGTAGAATATGTAGTGATGAGGGAGAATTACAGAAACATCAACAGGAAAGTAAGATCAGATTTCTGGATAGGGGCTACAGTGCCAAAACAATAGATGCAGCAATCATCAAGTCGAGATTGAAGTCTAGGGAAGAGCTTCTGGGGACAGTAGACCATTGTGGTTGAGAACAAGGGAAGGACAGAAACACCTGATGATACACCCAGATTAATTATGACATACAGTCGACAACACAGGGAATTGCGCAAAATAGTACAGCGCAATTGGCACTTAGTCAAAGATGACCCTGTTATTGGTGAATGTCTCCCAGAATATCCGGCAATAACCTATAGAAAGGCGACCTCCATGGCAGATGTCTTGGTAAAAAGCCTAAAACCTCAGACCATAAAATATCACTTAACATGCAAAAGTGAGTATGTGGTCTACATATTAGAATGCAGTTGCAACCTAAAATACGTAGGTAGCACAAAGCTACCAGGCCGCAAGAGAATCTTGCAGCACATTAGGGCGATTAACAACAATGATCCCAACTACCCTGTAGCAAGGCACTTTCAAGAGGCACATGGAGGAAAACCCAAAGATCTAAGATATTATCTAATTGATACCGTCCCAATACAGAGAAGAGGTGGTGACAGGGAAGGAATGTTACGCCGGTTAGAAACACACTACAGACTAACATTAGATACCAAACAGCCTAAAGGTTTGAATATGAGTGAGGATCTGTATACGTATTTGGAGTCCTCATAAAAAAACAGGGTGTGGGGGGTCAAGGGGAATATTTATGACCTGTCTGCTCGCTCCCCTACATGAAAGTGACCAAACACGAAAAAGAGCAGACCAGGTCAAGGGTTAGCGTATGACTAAATGGATAGCTGTGTGGCAGTAGGATACACGTGTGGGCAAATGCCGTTGACGCACAAGTGCTAGAACAATTCCCATCAGACCACCCTTATTGGTGGATTTCACGTCACGTGGGAATTGATGAACGTACCACACCGCGTCCGACCAAATAGTGTCAGTGCGGGAGTGGATGTCAAGACTCTAGCCATGGTGTTCATCAGCAAAAGATGTCAATATAGTGCAGTGCTCGGGTGCTTGTGAATAAAATTGGCTACCAAGATTCTAGAGGCGTTCTTAAATAGAAATCTTAGTGTCAAAAATTAAAAACCCGCCCGGTAGTGAAGGCTACCCTATGGCGCTGTGTGAGATGGTCGACATGTTTCAGCCAAAAGGGGAAATTCCCCGGCTTTCTTCAGGACCTTAAGTGTGATATAGCTACTGCAAACATATATAATGTATTAGATCAAAAATAACACAAATGTACTTGAGGAAGACGTTACATATCTACCATCAAAAAGCAGAAATGATTGTCAACAACGCAAGATGACACACATATAACCGTAAACACACACATAACCCACATAGTTACATACACCTGCGTGAACAATTTCGTTCCGCATTGTTGAACTAGCATATTAGCTAAATCACTTAGAGGCATTTCCTCACAGTGATACTCACCCAGCTTTGTGTGGGTGAAGGCCTCACCTCGCCCGGCAACCGCTCGGGAGCATGAGGCCCCGCTCTGTAGTGTAGAAAAGAGGATACCGTCAGTGCTTAACTTAACTGTATCTAACCAAATTGGTCTACACAAAATAACCCAACAGACGTGTGATAGTGTCAGCACCGTCAAACCATTTTAAGGGCCCTGACCAGCCATGTCTTAGACACTCAAACATGGAGCAAAAGGACTTTTATTTAAAATAAACTGTCAAACTATAAACAACAATATAGGCTTTAATGATTGCTTCTGCATAACTAGGTGGCTGACAAGATGTAAGGCGTAACTAGGCACTCATACGTGCCACTGCATGACTTCCTGACTCTTTCAAGCAGCCTCATTAGATAACATGACATAAGTATAGGCAGGTAACTGTCAAGATACTACAGTCTATATATATCAATTAGGAGAGCAAATAATTCCCCTGCAAGGCTGAGTTAACCCTCCAATGTGGGGAACTCCTGTAAAGTAATAACGGGCAGCGTCCTATGTAGAGAACATGGTCTCTGAAATGACAAGGACCGTCCGGGATATCAGCAATCATGGCGCTGCACAGAAACGTATAGGCGTGGAAACAAACTCACCTCTCCGTCGGTACCCCTGGTAGTTCGCCCGAGCGGAAATGGAGGTGAGCCTTAAAACTATCCCTCCTTCCTTATATTGTGTGTAATCATTGGACGGGCCAAAGGAGTTATCCTCCAATCGGGCGAGAATGCAGGATCGCGCACATAATCCGGACCGCTATACCTAAACGCACGCGCAGTGCGTTTAGAGCTATACGCATGCGCAGTGTGTATCACTATATGCTCGCCGGTATTACGAAAACCGCTGAGGTTAGTGCAGGGGGAGCAAGACCCCTTCACTGAGACCGTTTTGCTCCTAGTGGAGTCTATGCTAATAATTAAACCCGCATTTAAGTTACACGTATTTCCTGAGCTGAAGGTTGCCAGAACTGGGTACACGTGATCCAGCTTGAGACACTAAGCAAATGGGCATGTGCAGAAGGGGAGTCATGCAGGCAAGTTAACACAGGATGCTATAATGATACAGCCCACAATTAATTGTCAATCCAAATTGTACCAAATATTCACCAAAATCAAGGCGTGAGCAAAATTATTATGAAGTCTATCGAGATGTGCACTGACTATCTAATCATTGTCTATGTGGAAACACATTTTGAAGTCAGGAGGTGTGATGACGCTGCTCCCAAGTCCCACACGTGTATCCTACTGCCACACAGCTATCCATTTAGTCATACGCTAACCCTTGACCTGGTCTGCTCTTTTTCGTGTTTGGTTACGTATTTGGAGTACCAGCCTTCAACATAACTATATTAGTTCCTATGGGGATTGCACAAAGTAAACCGTAAGATAATGTGGTTATATGTTGATGCATATGCAAATGCACATACCTCGGTGTGTGCAGGTGTATATGTATGCACACATATATTGGAATCAAATACAATGATTCAATTGCACTAATCTGTTCCTAAATAATATTCTTAGTAATCATGAAATGTCTTTATGTAAATATTTTAGGAATATTTTCTGTACATTTTAGAAGAATTTTTTATAGAGAGGTATTTCTATATATATATTTTTAATTATAATACAGGTTTTTTACAAAATACCTATTTATGGAATTTTAACAACTAAATGAAGGAATTGATTAGTATTTTGATAGAATACTGGTTTTATCAATTGTGGGAATCATTCTATGGAAGTTGAAAAAAGCCTTTATCAAGTGAAGCCTATGGGAATACCGTTTCCATGTTAAATATTCTGTTATATACATTTTGCTTTTGGTTGATGAAATGCTTCAGATATATGTTAAAGAACTAAGCAATCACTAAGGGTGTCACTTATTGGGCACGATTTATACGAGTTTATGGTTATTAATTCATTATTTTTTAACACAGTAGAGGTATTAGTTTGTTTAGGGCTCAGGGGATGCACAGTAGTATTATGTTTATTAGACATTTAGGAGAATAACATTTGAGACTGATTTACTTCGGGGTCAGGAAATTGGTATACCTTTCTGAATGAGCTATGTTGTAGCTAGCATTCAGTATTAGAACAATATATTTTACATTTATAACTGGACCCTTTTTACTAATGCATTCGAAGCAATCATTGGAAATATGAAATTCTATGTATTTTACATGTATTTTTTTAGCACAGTAATGCTTTGAAATGTATTTATTTAATTTATTTAATGCCATTTATAGAGCGCGTACAATTACCCTTAGGCGTCTCGGCGCTGTAATTGCATTAGAGTTTCACCCTAGACAGGAAATGCGGAGATGAGAATTACTGATTGAAAAGCCAAGTCTTCAGATTCTTTCTGAACTGAAGAAGAGTGGAACTGGTTCTTATGTGGATAGGCAGGGTGTTCCAGAGTCTAGGGGCCGCAATTGAAAAGCGGCGATCGCCCCAGGAGGCTGTTCGACTGTATGAAATGAAAATGGAAACGAAGTATAAACAATAGTTAAATATTTCTTCTATGTCTGTTTAAGCACTGTCACTTTAAAAGGAGGTGTATCTCACAACACTGTTGTCATTTGATCAAGGCAAGGAGCTGCCGAAACGCGTCGTGATAATGTGGTCGCACATTTGAAATAAACTAAAAAGAAGTACCAAACTGGGTCTACCTCGTCTCATTGCAAGTCTTTTGGAGAGAAGTTGTGGAGCAGACGAGCAGACGAGCCTTGCAGCATATATATATATATATATATATATATATATATATATATATATATATATATATATATATATATATATATATATACCTGTTAGTTCCAAATGCCAGCACGCCCTTAAGTCAGGAAACGCCACAAGAAGAAGGAACAGAAGACCCACGATGCAGGTGAGTTTTTTATTTGGCACACCTCGTCAGCATAACGTTTCGGCCTGCCAAGAGGCCTTGGTCACATGACGCAATGAGAGAAGTGAGCAATATTTAAAGTGCTAATGCAAAGAAACAGTGCATTTCATTGGCTGTCAATACATTGGGGCAGTGGTTTATACTAATAGACATAGAAAACACATTGAGTTTAAGTCAAACATGGGATAATCCCCGAGCACTTATATTAATCACTGTATAAATACATAAATTAATCCGATAAAAACAACAATCATTATCCTATACAATAAATGTAAAATACTTGGATAAAAGCTAATAAATAATTTATATATAAAATTATTTCGGATTATTTAAAACAGTCATGAAATATTGTGTTTAAATACACATAGTTCATCGGTGTTTAATTTTGTAATACCCCATCAACATTGTCCTTTTTAGTCCATTTTTCCTCTGCTTTAGTTTTACCGCAGCAGTACCAACAAGCTTGATTTACAAATCAATGTTTTTAAGGGACAGCCAATACTTTGTGAATGTGTGAAGAAAAACAAAAACATTTTTTTTTTCCAATTTTTAGTAATGATAAAAAAAAAACGAGTAATGCAGATCTTACATGTAGGTTACTCATAATCTACAGCAAATACTCAAGGTGATGCACAATATCAGGAACTTTATCTAGCGCATTTATGTTGCTCTACCCTGCTGTCCAACCTAGTTGTTATTGCATATAGAGTTGGGCCAGTGGAAAAGATAGCGCATATAAAAATATTCTGCAAATGTCAAAGTTGTCTCTCAAATGGTCACCGGCACTAATAGATGGAAGACAGTTATAACTTTTTAGAGACAGGTATAAAAATCTTCTGTGGAATTAAGGCCACGTGGGGTCTTACTGTCCATCTCTAAGATGTATCTTGTCTCCAGTGCTCTTAAGATACCCTCCCTGTTACCACCTCTTCCTAATGGACCCACCGAATCAATGGCATAATACCTAAGGAGTCCACTGTTGTTATTGTGGTACTCCTTGAAATGCCTGGCAACTGGATACGTGGCATTGTTGGTATTGATTGCCCTTATGTGCTGGAGTGTCCTTTTGTAGACCTGCAACTTGGTACTACCAATGTATTGCAGGCCACACGGATACTCCAGCACATAGACCACGTATTCACTCTTGCGCGTTAGTTGTTTATTGATTTTACGGGGCACTGGGGAAAATGCTGTCAAGAATTCAGTTTCACTGATACCATGCATACATACCTTGCAGCTGGAACATTTTCTAAATCCCTTACTGGTAGCCAAACAGTTTGAGGGGGAGATCACTTCAGGACTTGATTTCAATAAAGCATCTTGCATAGAGTAAGCTTTCCTGTATGTGATCGATGGTTTACAAGGCATGTGTTCACCAATCACTGGATCAAAGCAAATTAAATTCCAGTGTTTGTTCACTACCTTCCTTAGTGCCCCAGCTGCCTACTGTAGGTCCAAATGAGTCGGGTTGGTTGATGTGTGTCGGTATCAATGGATCTCTGAGCTTTTCTATGGACCAGAGCGTCATCTCGGGACAGAGCGTTTGCCTTATTGATAGCTATGTCTATTATGTTCTCTTTATAACCTCTAGCCAGGAATCTTTCTTTACTTGCTGCCTGTGCTAGTATGCATTGATCATTTGTACTGCAAATACGCCTGATTCTGAGCATTTCCCCGTAGGGGATGCTTCTAATCAGAATCAGGGGATGATGGCTATCAGCATGTAGTACAGTATTGCCTGCGTGGGCTTTCTGTACAGTTTTGTTTCCAACTTATCCTGATTGACTTCGATCGTAATGTCCAAAAAATGTGCCTGAGATTGACTGATGTGTGATGTGAACGCCAAGTTAAAGACATTGCAATTAAGGGTTTCAACAAACTTGACTGCCTCTTCATGGGAACCTCGCCAAATCTTCATGATATCATCGATGTACCTATACCATTGTATGATATGGCTGTTGCAGATGTCACGATGGTCACCATAGAGGACCTGCCTCTCCCAGTAGCCCATGTGTAGGCAAGCATAACTGGGAGAGAAACAGGCCCCCATGGCGACACCCCTGACCTACTGGTAGTATTGGTTGAGGAACATGAAGTAGTTATGATTCAAGCAGAAACTGGTCATAGATAACAACATTTTGTTATGTTCCAACAGTCTATCGGCCGCTGGCCCAGATAAAATTCAATGGCTCTCATCCCGTCTGCATGTACAATACGGGTGTACAACGATGTTACATCAAGTGTCATTAACCAGTAGTTCTTGTCCCATTCAACATCATGCATTTTTCTCAAGAAGTCACTTGAGTCTTGGATGTATGATGGGAGTGCAGAGACATATTCTTGTAAGAATGAGTCAATGTAAGTCGTAGTGTTTTCCAGCAACCCCCCACATGCCGAAATGATTGGTCTTCCAGGTGGTTTGTCGGCATTTTTATGCACTTTGGGGATGAGATATATCACAGGAGTGATGGGTTGGTCCTTTTTTATATTTACAACAAGGGGTGGTGAGGGACAGAGTCTCTGAATTAAGCAGAAAGCTCTCACCCAGTCAAGAGATCAGGGCTAGATCCAACACCGTTTTTTAGCTCACTGCACCATCCCAGTTTCAGAACCTGGCTGTATGCAAATTAGTCTGTTCCTGTCCCAGTGCATGATGGGAACAGGGCAAACCAAACTACAAAAGCCAATTCTTACACTGGGAAGGAAACAAGCTCCCGGGGACTGGTTTCTGGCATTACAGCCGTCTTCGGCCCAGTTTGCTTGAATCCTGATGGTGCAATGAGCAAGGGTCTCACATCTGAGAATACCCTTCCACGCTTAGGGTGGACAAAAATATTTACAACAAGGGGTGGTGAGGGACAGAGTCTCTGAATTAAGCAGAAAGCTCTCACCCAGTCAAGAGATCAGGGCTAGATCCAACACCGTTTTTTAGCTCACTGCACCATCCCAGTTTCAGAACCTGGCTGTATGCAAATTAGTCTGTTCCTGTCCCAGTGCATGATGGGAACAGGGCAAACCAAACTACAAAAGCCAATTCTTACACTGGGAAGGAAACAAGCTCCCGGGGACCGGTTTCTGGCATTACAGCCGTCTTCGGCCCGGTTTGCTTGAATCCTGATGGTGCAATGAGCAAGGGTCTCACATCTGAGAATACCCTTCCACGCTTAGGGTGGACAAAAATATTTACAACAAGGGGTGGTGAGGGACAGAGTCTCTGAATTAAGCAGAAAGCTCTCACCCAGTCAAGAGATCAGGGCTAGATCCAACACCGTTTTTTAGCTCACTGCACCATCCCAGTTTCAGAACCTGGCTGTATGCAAATTAGTCTGTTCCTGTCCCAGTGCATGATGGGAACAGGGCAAACCAAACTACAAAAGCCAATTCTTACACTGGGAAGGAAACAAGCTCCCGGGGACCGGTTTCTGGCATTACAGCCGTCTTCGGCCCGGTTTGCTTGAATCCTGATGGTGCAATGAGCAAGGGTCTCACATCTGAGAATACCCTTCCACGCTTAGGGTGGACAAAAATATTTACAACAAGGGGTGGTGAGGGACAGAGTCTCTGAATTAAGCAGAAAGCTCTCACCCAGTCAAGAGATCAGGGCTAGATCCAACACCGTTTTTTAGCTCACTGCACCATCCCAGTTTCAGAACCTGGCTGTATGCAAATTAGTCTGTTCCTGTCCCAGTGCATGATGGGAACAGGGCAAACCAAACTACAAAAGCCAATTCTTACACTGGGAAGGAAACAAGCTCCCGGGGACCGGTTTCTGGCATTACAGCCGTCTTCGGCCCGGTTTGCTTGAATCCTGATGGTGCAATGAGCAAGGGTCTCACATCTGAGAATACCCTTCCACGCTTAGGGTGGACAAAAATATTTACAACAAGGGGTGGTGAGGGACAGAGTCTCTGAATTAAGCAGAAAGCTCTCACCCAGTCAAGAGATCAGGGCTAGATCCAACACCGTTTTTTAGCTCACTGCACCATCCCAGTTTCAGAACCTGGCTGTATGCAAATTAGTCTGTTCCTGTCCCAGTGCATGATGGGAACAGGGCAAACCAAACTACAAAAGCCAATTCTTACACTGGGAAGGAAACAAGCTCCCGGGGACCGGTTTCTGGCATTACAGCCGTCTTCGGCCCGGTTTGCTTGAATCCTGATGGTGCAATGAGCAAGGGTCTCACATCTGAGAATACCCTTCCACGCTTAGGGTGGACAAAAATATTTACAACAAGGGGTGGTGAGGGACAGAGTCTCTGAATTAAGCAGAAAGCTCTCACCCAGTCAAGAGATCAGGGCTAGATCCAACACCGTTTTTTAGCTCACTGCACCATCCCAGTTTCAGAACCTGGCTGTATGCAAATTAGTCTGTTCCTGTCCCAGTGCATGATGGGAACAGGGCAAACCAAACTACAAAAGCCAATTCTTACACTGGGAAGGAAACAAGCTCCCGGGGACCGGTTTCTGGCATTACAGCCGTCTTCGGCCCGGTTTGCTTGAATCCTGATGGTGCAATGAGCAAGGGTCTCACATCTGAGAATACCCTTCCACGCTTAGGGTGGACAAAAATATTTACAACAAGGGGTGGTGAGGGACAGAGTCTCTGAATTAAGCAGAAAGCTCTCACCCAGTCAAGAGATCAGGGCTAGATCCAACACCGTTTTTTAGCTCACTGCACCATCCCAGTTTCAGAACCTGGCTGTATGCAAATTAGTCTGTTCCTGTCCCAGTGCATGATGGGAACAGGGCAAACCAAACTACAAAAGCCAATTCTTACACTGGGAAGGAAACAAGCTCCCGGGGACCGGTTTCTGGCATTACAGCCGTCTTCGGCCCGGTTTGCTTGAATCCTGATGGTGCAATGAGCAAGGGTCTCACATCTGAGAATACCCTTCCACGCTTAGGGTGGACAAAAATATTTACAACAAGGGGTGGTGAGGGACAGAGTCTCTGAATTAAGCAGAAAGCTCTCACCCAGTCAAGAGATCAGGGCTAGATCCAACACCGTTTTTTAGCTCACTGCACCATCCCAGTTTCAGAACCTGGCTGTATGCAAATTAGTCTGTTCCTGTCCCAGTGCATGATGGGAACAGGGCAAACCAAACTACAAAAGCCAATTCTTACACTGGGAAGGAAACAAGCTCCCGGGGACCGGTTTCTGGCATTACAGCCGTCTTCGGCCCGGTTTGCTTGAATCCTGATGGTGCAATGAGCAAGGGTCTCACATCTGAGAATACCCTTCCACGCTTAGGGTGGACAAAAATATTTACAACAAGGGGTGGTGAGGGACAGAGTCTCTGAATTAAGCAGAAAGCTCTCACCCAGTCAAGAGATCAGGGCTAGATCCAACACCGTTTTTTAGCTCACTGCACCATCCCAGTTTCAGAACCTGGCTGTATGCAAATTAGTCTGTTCCTGTCCCAGTGCATGATGGGAACAGGGCAAACCAAACTACAAAAGCCAATTCTTACACTGGGAAGGAAACAAGCTCCCGGGGACCGGTTTCTGGCATTACAGCCGTCTTCGGCCCGGTTTGCTTGAATCCTGATGGTGCAATGAGCAAGGGTCTCACATCTGAGAATACCCTTCCACGCTTAGGGTGGACAAAAATATTTACAACAAGGGGTGGTGAGGGACAGAGTCTCTGAATTAAGCAGAAAGCTCTCACCCAGTCAAGAGATCAGGGCTAGATCCAACACCGTTTTTTAGCTCACTGCACCATCCCAGTTTCAGAACCTGGCTGTATGCAAATTAGTCTGTTCCTGTCCCAGTGCATGATGGGAACAGGGCAAACCAAACTACAAAAGCCAATTCTTACACTGGGAAGGAAACAAGCTCCCGGGGACCGGTTTCTGGCATTACAGCCGTCTTCGGCCCGGTTTGCTTGAATCCTGATGGTGCAATGAGCAAGGGTCTCACATCTGAGAATACCCTTCCACGCTTAGGGTGGACAAAAATATTTACAACAAGGGGTAGTGAGGGACAGAGTCTCTGAATTAAGCAGAAAGCTCTCACCCAGTCAAGAGATCAGGGCTAGATCCAACACCGTTTTTTAGCTCACTGCACCATCCCAGTTTCAGAACCTGGCTGTATGCAAATTAGTCTGTTCCTGTCCCAGTGCATGATGGGAACAGGGCAAACCAAACTACAAAAGCCAATTCTTACACTGGGAAGGAAACAAGCTCCCGGGGACCGGTTTCTGGCATTACAGCCGTCTTCGGCCCGGTTTGCTTGAATCCTGATGGTGCAATGAGCAAGGGTCTCACATCTGAGAATACCCTTCCACGCTTAGGGTGGACAAAAATATTTACAACAAGGGGTGGTGAGGGACAGAGTCTCTGAATTAAGCAGAAAGCTCTCACCCAGTCAAGAGATCAGGGCTAGATCCAACACCGTTTTTTAGCTCACTGCACCATCCCAGTTTCAGAACCTGGCTGTATGCAAATTAGTCTGTTCCTGTCCCAGTGCATGATGGGAACAGGGCAAACCAAACTACAAAAGCCAATTCTTACACTGGGAAGGAAACAAGCTCCCGGGGACCGGTTTCTGGCATTACAGCCGTCTTCGGCCCGGTTTGCTTGAATCCTGATGGTGCAATGAGCAAGGGTCTCACATCTGAGAATACCCTTCCACGCTTAGGGTGGACAAAAATATTTACAACAAGGGGTGGTGAGGGACAGAGTCTCTGAATTAAGCAGAAAGCTCTCACCCAGTCAAGAGATCAGGGCTAGATCCAACACCGTTTTTTAGCTCACTGCACCATCCCAGTTTCAGAACCTGGCTGTATGCAAATTAGTCTGTTCCTGTCCCAGTGCATGATGGGAACAGGGCAAACCAAACTACAAAAGCCAATTCTTACACTGGGAAGGAAACAAGCTCCCGGGGACCGGTTTCTGGCATTACAGCCGTCTTCGGCCCGGTTTGCTTGAATCCTGATGGTGCAATGAGCAAGGGTCTCACATCTGAGAATACCCTTCCACGCTTAGGGTGGACAAAAATATTTACAACAAGGGGTGGTGAGGGACAGAGTCTCTGAATTAAGCAGAAAGCTCTCACCCAGTCAAGAGATCAGGGCTAGATCCAACACCGTTTTTTAGCTCACTGCACCATCCCAGTTTCAGAACCTGGCTGTATGCAAATTAGTCTGTTCCTGTCCCAGTGCATGATGGGAACAGGGCAAACCAAACTACAAAAGCCAATTCTTACACTGGGAAGGAAACAAGCTCCCGGGGACCGGTTTCTGGCATTACAGCCGTCTTCGGCCCGGTTTGCTTGAATCCTGATGGTGCAATGAGCAAGGGTCTCACATCTGAGAATACCCTTCCACGCTTAGGGTGGACAAAAATATTTACAACAAGGGGTGGTGAGGGACAGAGTCTCTGAATTAAGCAGAAAGCTCTCACCCAGTCAAGAGATCAGGGCTAGATCCAACACCGTTTTTTAGCTCACTGCACCATCCCAGTTTCAGAACCTGGCTGTATGCAAATTAGTCTGTTCCTGTCCCAGTGCATGATGGGAACAGGGCAAACCAAACTACAAAAGCCAATTCTTACACTGGGAAGGAAACAAGCTCCCGGGGACCGGTTTCTGGCATTACAGCCGTCTTCGGCCCGGTTTGCTTGAATCCTGATGGTGCAATGAGCAAGGGTCTCACATCTGAGAATACCCTTCCACGCTTAGGGTGGACAAAAATATTTACAACAAGGGGTGGTGAGGGACAGAGTCTCTGAATTAAGCAGAAAGCTCTCACCCAGTCAAGAGATCAGGGCTAGATCCAACACCGTTTTTTAGCTCACTGCACCATCCCAGTTTCAGAACCTGGCTGTATGCAAATTAGTCTGTTCCTGTCCCAGTGCATGATGGGAACAGGGC
This sequence comes from Lissotriton vulgaris, assembly GCF_964263255.1. Lineage (NCBI taxonomy): Eukaryota > Metazoa > Chordata > Amphibia > Caudata > Salamandridae > Lissotriton > Lissotriton vulgaris. Next base: position 1,940,847,826 of record NC_141693.1, read on the forward strand.
AAACCAAACTACAAAAGCCAATTCTTACACTGGGAAGGAAACAAGCTCCCGGGGACCGGTTTCTGGCATTACAGCCGTCTTCGGCCCGGTTTGCTTGAATCCTGATGGTGCAATGAGCAAGGGTCTCACATCTGAGAATACCCTTCCACGCTTAGGGTGGACAAAAATATTTACAACAAGGGGTGGTGAGGGACAGAGTCTCTGAATTAAGCAGAAAGCTCTCACCCAGTCAAGAGATCAGGGCTAGATCCAACACCGTTTTTTAGCTCACTGCACCATCCCAGTTTCAGAACCTGGCTGTATGCAAATTAGTCTGTTCCTGTCCCAGTGCATGATGGGAACAGGGCAAACCAAACTACAAAAGCCAATTCTTACACTGGGAAGGAAACAAGCTCCCGGGGACCGGTTTCTGGCATTACAGCCGTCTTCGGCCCGGTTTGCTTGAATCCTGATGGTGCAATGAGCAAGGGTCTCACATCTGAGAATACCCTTCCACGCTTAGGGTGGACAAAAATATTTACAACAAGGGGTGGTGAGGGACAGAGTCTCTGAATTAAGCAGAAAGCTCTCACCCAGTCAAGAGATCAGGGCTAGATCCAACACCGTTTTTTAGCTCACTGCACCATCCCAGTTTCAGAACCTGGCTGTATGCAAATTAGTCTGTTCCTGTCCCAGTGCATGATGGGAACAGGGCAAACCAAACTACAAAAGCCAATTCTTACACTGGGAAGGAAACAAGCTCCCGGGGACCGGTTTCTGGCATTACAGCCGTCTTCGGCCCGGTTTGCTTGAATCCTGATGGTGCAATGAGCAAGGGTCTCACATCTGAGAATACCCTTCCACGCTTAGGGTGGACAAAAATATTTACAACAAGGGGTGGTGAGGGACAGAGTCTCTGAATTAAGCAGAAAGCTCTCACCCAGTCAAGAGATCAGGGCTAGATCCAACACCGTTTTTTAGCTCACTGCACCATCCCAGTTTCAGAACCTGGCTGTATGCAAATTAGTCTGTTCCTGTCCCAGTGCATGATGGGAACAGGGCAAACCAAACTACAAAAGCCAATTCTTACACTGGGAAGGAAACAAGCTCCCGGGGACCGGTTTCTGGCATTACAGCCGTCTTCGGCCCGGTTTGCTTGAATCCTGATGGTGCAATGAGCAAGGGTCTCACATCTGAGAATACCCTTCCACGCTTAGGGTGGACAAAAATATTTACAACAAGGGGTGGTGAGGGACAGAGTCTCTGAATTAAGCAGAAAGCTCTCACCCAGTCAAGAGATCAGGGCTAGATCCAACACCGTTTTTTAGCTCACTGGTCCTTTTTTAGAAATTTAAACTCATCTATGCTGATTAGTCCATACGATCGCCAACCCATCAGCATTGAGAAAAAGTCAGATTGTGCTTTTTTCACCACCCCTACATCACAGTGCTTATAACAATTTAAATCATTCAGTTGCAGGAAAGCTTCTTCCAATATATAGTTTTCTAGGCCATAGCACGACGTTACCGCCTTTGTCACACTGCCTGACTATCATTTTGCCATCTTTTTGAATCTTTTTGACCAGCTTATAATACTCATTGTTGCACCTCTGATAGTGTTGCTTGGTTTTCAATGTTTTTGCATACAATGTCTTAACCTCCTTGGTAGTTGCATCGTGAAAAATGTCAATATTATCATATGGCATTAGAGGCATGTATGTGGAACGCCGTTTAAATTTAGTCAATCTACCCTTGTTAGTAATTGGTTCCTCCTGTGTATTTTGTGAGGAACTCTGTTGCAATCTCAAAGCCTCCATGTCTTGCATTAAAGGAGCATCATTCTCAGCAAGCCCCAATGTAGTTGGCATCGCATCTGATCTCACAGCTGTGTTACGTGACTTACTGTTGATAAAATGTTTCTGCAACTTTAACTTGCGTATAAATTTGAAAAGGTCTATTCTTGTGTTAGCATAGTTGAAGTCACTCGGTGGGCTGAAAGATAAGCCCATCGACAAAGTTCGAATCCCCGAATCAGTAAGAACAGTAGTTGTGAGATTGATCACAGGTAGACCATTATCAGGTGTATTAGACAAATTGCTTACTTCTTTTTGTTGTTGTTCCAACGTTTGTTGTAGTTCCTTTTCTTTGGTTTTGCGCCTTGCATTGGATTTCCGGCGCTCTCGTCGCTTTGTGTTTGCGCCTTTGCTTGTGGTAGAATTCTGGGGCGCGATGTATCCCTTCTGTCCTGGCGAATACAATCTAGTTCTTGAGCCAGGGTGTACCGAGTAAACCCCAGCCGTGGCGCCCCTCGTGATGTGTCAGACTCAGAGCCGCTATCCATGTTAGAACTCAGGTCTGTGATGGTTGAGTTGTCGGGAGATTTCGCTCGTGATGGTGCAGCTACTATTGAGGCATTGGGGGTGATGCGAGGATTAGCAGCTTTTATTGCGTCATACATGCGCGCAAATGTAAAAATACGCCCCTCTATGTATTCAGTCTTATCGCGCTGGAACTTATACGTTTTCATTTTCCTGATTACATCTTCCTCCTTCTGCACTCTCAGCAGCATTTCCTCTTTGTATTTTTTACAGTCGAAACAATATCCATATTGTCTGCCCTCATACTATCAATTTCTGCATTTACCTCATCTATTTGTTGTTGAATTTTAATGCGATCACTCTCCGCATAGCGCACCAGAATTTCCACAAGTCGTCGGGACGAGTCCAAGTTACATTCTGCCCACTCCCTGAGCATTTCTGGATCCCGATGTTCGTAACTCGGGCCAGCATGACTCTTAGCCCTCGAGGAATGCGATTCACTTCAAGATATCTGCTCAGGGAGCGATGCTCCCACCACTTGGACTGTTCGCGTTTAAGGAGTTTTTCCAGGATGTAAAATTTTTCACGAACGCTGGAACATCCTGTTGCACTTGGTTCCTCGGCAGTGGTCACCTTCGACCCCCCAGCCAGGGAATCGTCAAACGCTTCGAGAGCCGCCACCTCTCTCCCTCTCCGTGCACCTGCTGACAGCGTGTTTGCCAATTTTACAACGCTATTGCGTTCTCACTCGATACAGGGTTCCAGATGTAATAGACTTAAGCCGCCGTATGTGCAAAACTTCCTCACCGGAATGTTCCTTACGTCGACACTCTGCAGCGGGCTCACCGCACGGTCTGAGACAGCCGTCCGCTGTGCTCGGCCCGATCTCAGGTGCGACAAACATTTGTCGGTGTCCGGGGGTTGGAGCAGTGTCTCCCGAAAGGGAGAAATAAACGACTTCCGGGTAACCGGAGGTCACGGCTTCCTGCCGCTCCGCCACTCTTCGAGGAAGGGATCTTCTAAAACCGGAGAAGCACTCAACCGGTTGTGTAGATGCCTGTTAGTTCCAAACGCCAGCACGCCCTTAAGTCAGGAAACGCCACAAGAAGAAGGAACAGAAGACCCAGGATGCAGGTGAGTTTTTTATTTGGCACACCTCATCAGCATAACGTTTCGGCCTCCCAAGAGGCCTTGGTCACATGACGCAATGAGAGAAGTGAGCAATTTAAAGTGCTAATGCAAAGAAACAGTGCATTTCATTGGCTGTCGATACATTGGGGCAGTGGTTTATACTAATAGACATAGAAAACACATTGAGTTTAAGTCAAACATGGGATAATCCCCGGGCACTCCATCTTCTTCTGAATCCGAGCGGGGAGTACCATCAGATGATACTCCAAGGCTCTCTCTGCCTCATGGCATGGCGGCTTTCCGGCGACATTGCCTGGGCAGAGAGTACCTCAAAGTTATCGCTCGGCTTGGTTTAGGTGGATGCGTTGGTGTCTTCGGGGTTTGGATCCTGTGGTCGCAGGCGTCGTTCCTGTCTTAAACTATCTGGCGGAGCTTGTCTCAGACAGTCTGGCGTTTCGTTCGGTTAACGCTGTGCGGTCGGCGATTTCCGCTGCGCATTGCCTGGTGGACGGAGCCCCGATTGGCGCACATCCTTTTGTGTAGACTATTGCGGGGGTCCATTTGTCTTTACCACTGAAACCGAGATACTCCGCCTTATGGGATATCAATTTGGTTTTGAATCTTTTCTTGTTGTGGCAGGTAAATAAGTACCTTTATTTTAAAGGAACTGTCGGCCAAGTTGTCTATGCTCCTGTGTTTGTTCTCTTGCCGGAGAGTCTCTGATGTTCACGTGCTGGACGTTTCTGCGCAGGTTTTTTGCCCGGAAGGGGTGACTTTTTCGGTGGGTCGCCGTACTAAATCTTTGTCGCAAACATTTTCATATCCATCCTTTTCAGATTTTCAAAAGCTATGTGTGGTGCAGTGCCTTAAGGCCTATGAGGATATGGCTCAAGAATTCTGCCCTCCGGGCGAACGACGACTCCTTATTGCCCTTCGTAAGCCTCACAAAGCTGTTTCCTCGCTCACTATAGCTAGGTGGGTGCGGTGGGCCATGCATGAGGCGGACATTGATACGAAGCAGTTTGGCGCCCCCAATTATGCCTGAGGGGCCATGGCTTCTAAAGCTTTTTCTCTCGGAGCATGTTTGGAAGATTTGATGCGGGCAGCGGACTGGTCCTCCGATTCCACCTTTAAGTGGTTTTATTTGAAACCTGTGGTGGATGTGGCGCGTTTGGGGGTAAGTAAGCTTTGAACTAGCATAATCGGAACCTCCAGTCCTGACAGAGAATCGAAATTTGCCTAGGTATTGTAACAGTAATTCTATTAAGGACACAGAGACAAGGATTATCCCACCCGCGGCACTGCCAATTGCGTACCCTCCCGTAGGTGCGTAAGTAACCTTTCTTAATAATTTTCTAACAGTTCTGGTGAAGTGTGCTCTGGTGGTCATGTTTTTCTCAGTTATGCTGTGCATAAGCCAGGTCAGGTTAAGGTTCTGATGCACTCTTGCTGTTGCAGGGAATACTGGCGCACAACAAGACCAATTAACTTATCGGATTACATGTTGAAGAAAGAGGAGGAGCAGTGGAGATGGACTGTCTACCATAGCTTCATGGACACTGTGGAAGTACTCCTGAAGGACTGCTCTCCGTTGACTCATAGCCTCTGTAGTTCTTGACTGAAGTTGGAAGCGTTTTTTCTGTGTTGGAACTGTTCTTTTCCTGGATTTTGGAAAGAAAGTTGTCATTTGGTGCTTTTCTGGCTGCTGTGTTTTTTTGATTATAATAAAAGCGAAGAAGGAAAAGCATAATCCTTGCCTCCGGGTCCTTAATAGAGTTGAAATTTACCGTTACAATAGCTAGGCAAATTTCGACTCTCTTCATTTTCCCATGAAGCGTCATGGGATAACGTAAAACTGTTAACATTGCACATAGGGGTGACAAAGTGGATGGTGTGAGTGGAAATGCAGGAGTACTAGCCGAAGGTTAAGGAGTGTTTCTCAGTTCTACTACTAGGGAGCATACATTTTGTCAGCACCTCATGGCTGGGGATGCCAGAGTCAATGTTACAGGTAGTATTTCCATATAACCAGGCTTTATGTTGTTGCAGTCTCCCTTCACTCATTCAAATTTATGGGCTTCTGGGCTTGAACAGATTGTGACGGTGGCCCCTGGAGATTTCAACTGAACAGAAATTGACATTGGCATCTGTAAACACTCTGATGACTGGCAGAAACCAGACAGACAGTAGAGAGACCTTCAGTGGTACCTTTGTGTGGTCAGCAGTGCTGTAACATAGGACCCCGCAGCCCCCGCAATATGGGGGGGACCCCAGCACAGTACTCTGGCCTGAGAACTCCTGATTAAGTACGGAGGGGACCCCTCCACATAACCTGCATGGGGGCTCCCTCAAGTTTCGTTACCCCACGGCCAGTCAGCTGTAAGACTGGAACTAAGCAGTCAGAAAATGCTTAATGCAAGAGTTACTCTATTTCTAATCACTCCAAATTTCTGAGTGAATTAATACCCGTCGTCAGGATGGAAATCCTCAGTAGCCAACATTTAAAGTGTTCCTCTATACTCTGGGCCGATTCACAGAACTAATCTGAGAGAAAATCCTAAATTACTACTTTGGTATTCACAGAAGATATTTAGTAGTAGTAAAGTTAGGATTTTGTCTTCTTAAGTTAAACAATCAGTTAAACTTAAGGTTGTCGTAAGTTTTGGTTTTATTAAAAAATCCTAACTGTTATGTTATGTTATGTTATGTTAAGGTGTCTTATATAGCGCGACAGCTGCCCCAGCGAAAAGGGCATCACGGCGCTAAAACGAAGGCTTAAGACAAAATCTGAATTTAAGACAAAATCCTAACTTTACTACTACTAAATGCCTTCTGTGAATACCAAAAGACCCTTGATCCAATGTGGAACTAGCACTATGCCAAGGAGTGGTAAATCAGAGGCTTGATGGTTCAGCACCCAGCACAAGCAGAGAAACGGAGAAGCAGATACTGGCAAAAGAAGGGTGGAGGAACATACAGCCAAGTGGCACACTATTTAGTGGCAGAAAAGCATAGAACGAAGTTACTCACTGCCATGAACTTAACTATAGAATTGAAGGGTTTAATTTTCAACCCTGAAGTGAAGAACCATACTGGAAGTAGGCAAATCCCCATCAGTTAGTGGTCAAGGCTTTTCTTCCAATCCTCCTTGGCCCATTTCTCCATAGTCTCTAACTCCGACCTCTGCTTAGCGAAGGATATAGCGAATGTAACCCAGATCACTCCGTGTCTTGCGCTCCTGCTTCCTACCCAGAGTCCTGATCCGATAAACTAGAAGCAGTTGATGGTGGAACTGTCATCTTTGAAGAAAGTGCATGACGAGACAACAGCGAATGCTTTACATGCAGACACTACAGAAGTCAGTTTGACAAATAACGAGACCGAACGAAATGTCAACTTTGACATTTTGGATGAACTTTTAAACTTAACAGAAAACAGTAGCATCTTTATAGATGACTTGTTTGTGCATTTCCAATAGAGGTTAGCATAAAAGATTGTAGAGAATGGATTTGCTGGTTTTAGCATGTTGGTCAATGTCGTAATTGGCTCCCAAGTAATCTCAGTCAAAGAAGTGGCTGACCTGAAGTCTGAGGTTCATCCTACTAATGAGCCAGGGCCAATCAACTGACACGGTTGTTATGAAGTTTTGCTGAGACAGTGAGACAAACGTAACATCTACTAGGGTTGAACTCCTTAAGCAGACAATACTTGCATAAAGTGTGCAGATCATCAATGGAGAAATGTTTAATTCACACGTCTCACAAACAAAAAGGACTAGCAGCATCTTCCAATTACTAAAGTTGATGTTGAAGTGGCCCATGAAGAGCTTTTCGGATCAACCCTTGAGAGCATTCAATATCATGTGACGTCTGGTTGAAAATCTGACCTGTGCAGTTAAGCTCTGTGCCTGTTCACCTGACCTGCTGGAATTTGGGTCACATAATGAAGTGATATACTAAATGTAATAAATACATAGGAAACAGAATGTTAATGAGTGTATATCAGCAGTGCTATGGAAATAATGGTTAACGAAGACTCCCATCCTGAAATATAAATTAAGCATGCAAATCTATGGATGATCCAATGATGAAGACACAGTGATTCACCCAGAATCAAAAGATGTGCTGAGGTGAAAAAACCAGGACATCATGATATACATTAAGTCACATCTCATAGTCTTAAACTACATCTCAACATAGACACTAGACCATATTTTATTGTAATCACGAGATTACATCCAGACTAGACCACTTCTGACCTTTGGCAGTACTGGTGTGTGTCCATGGGTAGGGAGATGAAAAATGCTGTTACATTAAGTGGTCTGACCATTGATTACATTGTATATTTTTGGGTTTTCACTTACTCGTCGCGGCCTTCATGAATCACCAGCTTCTTTTCCTCCAGTGAAAATTCTAGCCATGGATTTTTTCCTTCAAACATTACTTCGGGGTAGTAGGTGGCCCTTGCAACCATGTGCCATTTACCAGAAATCTACAAAATAGAAAAGAACCTGAAAAGTATGCATCTACAGACGTGGGATCTTACATAACCAGTTGAAGCAGAGCAGGCGAAAGACTTACTATCAGTGGAGATGACCAGGAAATGAAAATATCTGTTATGGGGTGGGCGGTCCTTTGTCATTAGTTTCAATGGATCGAAGACTTTCTGAACTAGGACTAGACTAGTACCGGGATAAGCAGCCTTTGATGTGTAGTGTTAGTGGGGCTCAGTGGAGTGGCATATGGCATACAGCAGAGGGCTAGAGTCTTTCTTTTCTAGAAATACTCTAAAAGAGGATTACAGAACTTGCCACACCCAGGACAGGAGCAGCTCAATGGAATGATATGGGGGAAGAAAATGTAATATTTCTAGTAAAGGATTGGTTCAGTGGAATGATACGTGTATACAGAATGCAATAACTCCAGGACATGGTTAGCTCAGTGGAATGACACGTGGGTACAGAATTTAATAACCCTAGGACAGGATTGGCTCAGTGGAATGACGCATGCGTGTGCAATTGTCACGTCTAGGATGGAATCAGCTCAGAGAAATGACTCTTAGCTACAGTACTATCTAGGACTGGATGACTTGGGTGTTGGCACACAGAAGAAAGCCAGCCCTTTATTGGATATTGGTGCTTGTTCCACTCCACTTCCTTCTTCCTTCCATCTAGAATACCAGAACATATTTTGCACAGCAGAAAGTTACATTTATTGAGAGTTTAGAGATGCACACTCCATTAAATCCTGTAAGTGATGTATCTGCCAGTTCCTTTCTTCTGTTCCCGGGGTTGATCAGATGATGTGTTCGCTACATGCTCATCTTCTTGCTCAGTTTTCTCAGCCCCCCCCCCCCTTCCGACAGGATGATGAATTTCATACTCTAATTCTTTCTATTCCTATGTAATTAAACCATCTTCAGGAGATACACTCTGTGACTGTAGTTTCTGTGGGGCAGGGCTCTTGAATGGAAAGGGAAACTCTCTTTCATATAAGGCAGAATCGGGTAATGAGAACATTGCTCCCCATTGGGTGATCTCTGCTCCAGAGACACTTAGGCCTACAGTATGAGTTCCTGTTATCTCCGCAGAGGCTACCTGGGCCAGAATTAACCATTATGGCTGGTTTCTTCCCCTTAGATAACAGGGATCACATGTTAATGTCTCCAGAATGTTTGACGAGGTATTACCGGATCCTTTTGGAAGGGTTTCCTCGCTTCTGGAGGGTTGAACACCGGTATATATCTCTGTAGGTGGTCAATATCTGTGGATGGGCAGTGGGTGCCAGGGGTTGTGGGGTGGGATAGAGAGAGTCTGGGGGAGCACTGTCTGCACCTCCTGTAATGCCTTTGGTGGGCATAGGTTGGTCTGTGCCTTTGTCCTGCAGCCCCAGTCCTGTTTTTACGGCTGCATGTTGACACCTGGTAAATTTGATGTGGTATTGTGTATTCTGTTCTAGCCTGGTGTGTTATGTTCTAGATTAGTGTGGAATGTTGAGCGTCATGGGGAATGTGTGATGTAATTACTGTGATTGTTCTGTCCCTTCCAGATTGAATTTTTGTCTACAAATGGGGCTGAGCTGGTTGCATCCTAGATCCTGGTAGGATTTCCTTACTTGTAACTTGTTCCTTAATAAAGTATCTTTCTTTTACATACCTCCCTTCTGGGTCTTTCTGCCAGCTTGCCATAATCAGTCCATTCCATTCCTAGAAATGTGGGTTCAGAAACACCAGACCACTCAGACATGCAGAGTGAGATATCCTCCAGGAGAGTACTGTTCCGGACCACTCGAAGCGGAGGCCTTAGTGCTATCAATCAAGTAGTATTTATAGAGTGTGGCTTATCACCAGCGAGGGTATCCAGGATCTTGCAACTAGGAAAGTGCTACTTCAGCGAATAGCTCGTCAATACTAGCTCTAATTCCATCTTGGGCAACGTTGAGGTCTATCACATGCCTAAAATGGAGATCTATGCCAACTTTCAACTGTGTTCCCAAGAAGGAGCTCTAGAAGCTACTTAAATCCTTACGTGGCGTACAACGCTAAATGTGGAAAGGAAGCAATTCCTTTTTGTTATTTAAACCTCACACACGCTATTGGTGTCCTGCTTGATCATCGGGTTCACCCTAACTCCTAAAGGTCAGGGTGGGCGCAACCATATTTTAGGGAGCTCTTAAGAGATGTAGGCCAGGGGTATTTAAAGTTAAAAATCCTACTCCGTTCTCCAGGTATCCCTTTTATTCACTGGGACGCAGTGTATATTAAAATAAAATAAAAACGGGTCTTTTTGGAGTTTATGGTCCTATGACGCTTATAAATTGCCAACATGTTTCAGCCCAGGAAAATTGGCCATAAATGTTCTGGGCTTTCGTCAGGGCACAACAAATATTCAACCCCTGGTGTTGACAGATACTTGTCCTATATATATATTTTTTTTTGAAGGTTCTCTTTTGTCACTGAGGGCTCCCAAGCAAAGACCTTGCTCTGTCTAGTGAGAGTAGGATGCATGCGGCTTGTGTGCCGTGGTTAGACATCGATAATTTGACCAGTCAAACATGTTACTCTTGGGTTAGCATTGGGCACTCAATCCCCTCTATATTCTTTCTTACTCATTTCATTAATCAGGCCACTGGCCTCAGATATACCATGATCATAGGGGCATCATGCTGGCTGAACCAACCTTGATTCCCAGACCTGTTATTTCTGGTGGTGGAGCCCCTTGTTTGCTCCTGTCCTGAGTTGATGTGTTATCATGTATTATCACATGAGGGCCTACTTCTCAATCTTCCATACTCGAGCTCCTTGGTCATTGAGAACCTGACACAGAACCACCCGAGTTTGCCACCGTCCAACATGAATCTGGATGTTCCAAGAAAAAAGAAATCTACCGGGGCACAGTGTCAAACCAAATGGCAGAGGCTCTGTCGTTGGCTTTTGCTAAATATGTTAATCTTCTTTCCCTTTTTGTGGATAACTTGTTCACCTTTGTTTCCCATCTCGCTAGGTTGAGCCTTCCAGTAGAATTCAGAAGTTTCTGCCTGGTTCCAATAGGGTTCTATAGATATCCTTACAGACCTTTCAGGGCAAAACACAATGATCACACTAAATTTCATGGATTACTTAAATAACCCCCAGGTTCAAAGCCAACCTATTTGTGAGTCTATACAGGCCCTTAGAAGTCCTGACTACAATTGATATTAGAAAAGTGACCTAGAAAAATGCATTTTATTAGCTGTCACATTGGCTTTAGCACCAAGACGCCTCAGCAATAGTGTGCTCTATAAATAACTCAGTCAGTCAGCCAGTGGTCAGTGGGATACAAGATCTGGCATGTTATGAATTTTACAGTGTTGTGAATGTTACAGGTTGTTGTTGTCCATTAGTCTACTCTAAGGTAGTGCTTTCCTCCTCCTTTACAAATATTTACTAATGAAGGATGGAGTCATAGTGGATGCTTTGAGATGTTTCAACGTGTACCAGGAGGGAACAGAGATTTGATACTACTCCGACAGGTTCTTTCCCAGGCACCAAGGCTCCTCATTTCTCTTCTGGTGACCGATAAATGGCACCCTCTAGCCCTCAATGTAGTACATCTGCTGATTTTCCTCTCGTGGCATGCATCCACATGCAGAAAATAAATAAGAGACGAGATGGCATTTGCCATTTGCTCCATGCTGTTTACCTCTAGCAGTCTAGAGGGATACCTGTGCATGTCATGCAAACTAGTATTGTGAAGTTTAGGGCTGATACTCATTTTAGCCAGGTGTTTCTGAAGAACATTTTTGTCTATGATATGTGATCGATTACCTGCCTCTTCTAAAGTCTTCATGCACTGTATCCTTCCAATGAGTCTAAAGGAATGGGGACTGTACATACCTGTATCTGGCCCGCACTTGGGCGACAGCGGGGTACATGCTTAGGCAGAACTTGCAGGCGTGTAGGACCCCACCCCACAACAAATGAAAGTATTTACTGTCCTAGAAATGTTTTGGAACAATGACCTGGGCACCCTAAGAGACTGATAGAAGAGAGGGCAATGATTACTTGTACAGACTCGTTAGGGTGAGTGCGTATTACTAACCAGATTACTTGTTCTAACTGCATGACTTGCTGTGACAGGATGACTAGGGGGAATGTCATTGGGAACAGGGTCTTTATTTTCGAGGAGTGATCTGGTTCATTGAAATGAAACTTGAAGAGCAAACCTGCTTGATCTTTGAGGTAATGGCGGTGACGCGTATGTGTGTGTAGCCTCAGGGGGGATCAGCCCAGGCCACCGACATTTTCAGAGTGGAGCACACGTTTCCTGGCTATGTATAATATGGAAAAGGGCTTATATGAGTGCAAGGGGAGAAGGGCGCGGAAACGGAGTCATTTAATTTGGTGTCCTCCGTCCCTGAATGGATGGGGACCCTGGTACAGGATTTTGGTGGGTATTCGAAGAGGTTTCTATAGTTGGGAGGGGGCTTCATCCACTTTATAGGCTTTCCCCTTTTTTTTACTATGACTAAAGAACTATCAACCTGCACGAAGGGATGAAAGGAGTAGCCGAGTGGATGAAGAACAGCCGTTTAAAACTGAACTCGGACAAAACAGAAGTCCTCATCTTAGGCTCATCGCCCCCCGCCTGGGACGACTCATGGTGGCCACCGGCCCTGGGAGCCGCACCCATACCAACGGACCACGCACGTAACCTGGGCTTCATCCTGGTCTCCTCCCTTTCGATGACCAGACAAGTCAACGCCGTCTCATCATCATGCTTCAACATCCTAAGTATGCTCATAAGAATCTTCAGCTGGATCCCCACCGAAACAAGAAAGACGGTCACCCATGCACTAGTCACAAGCCGACTGGACTACGGAAACACCCTTTACGCCGGAACCACAGCCAAACTACAGAAAAAACTCCAACGCATCCAAAACGCCTCAGCCAGACTCATCCTAGACATCCCCCGCCAAGCTCACATTTCCGGTCACCTGAAAGACCTCCACTGGCTCCCCGTCAACAAAAGAATAACGTTCCGCCTCCTAACCCACGCAAACAAAGCCCTCTACGACCTAGGACCCGAATACCTCAACACGCGCCTGTCCTTTTACACCCCCACCCGCCAACTTCGATCATCCAATCAAGCCCTCGCCGCAATTCCACGCATCCAAAGATCCACCATGGGGGGGAAGATCCTTCTCCTACTTAGCGGCCAAGACCTGGAATTCTCTCCCCACCCACCTCCGCCTTACACAGAACCACCTCTACTTCAGAAAACAACTCAAAACTTGGATATTTGATAAGTAAAGCTCCCCCTCCCTCAAGCGCCTTGAGACCCTCTGGGTGAGTAGCGCGCTATACAAATTTAAACTTGACTTGACTTGACTTGGTTGGAAAGGAGTTTTATGTATGGACTGTAGTAATATGTGCGATTTTGATAGATACATTTGGGTTTAATCATGTATGTACTTTACTGAACTTAATGTATATCTTGGGTATATTATAGTTGGAAAATATCTGCTTATTGTGTAAAAATGTGGAAGCTGATTTTTCGTGTGAGTTACATATGTGATATTGCTATATTGGTTAGGTACTGTATATATGTTTTAGTCCCTTCGCTCTATTTTTTTTAGCTATTTATTGATATCTTGTTTGTCGCTATGAAATCTGGTTGATTCTGATTATGTATTACTTCTCATACCATAAGAAAATAATTCTTTTAAAAAAAAGAAAAGGAATGAAACTTATATGTAGAGACTTCCATGTCCTGGATAAGATTATTGTTATTAATATGGTGTAATTATCATGAAAAGATTGGTAATCAATGCAAAAGAAGACATGACGTCATACACATAAATTAACCAATGCTAAAGTTACAGTACATCTTTAAAGTAAACATCAGACTGATATGGTAATCAGAAATGAAAACATATTCTAGAGCATGTGTTAGAAAATGCAAGAAAAGGAACCATAGTAAAAAGGATACATCTCCATTTCCCCTTCCCTTTAGGCAAGGGCAGTTATCAAACAAGGGAAAACATTGCCAAATACAATGCATCATTGCCTATGTACTCAAAAAACACAATCAGCGAAGTGGGCGACTACGGGACACCAAATCACCCTTGACATATGTGTTACTGGGAATGCAAAAAAGTGGGAGAAGACCACTCATGAGGACAACCAAAATGGCCATCCACACGACAGTGCTTGTACTGAGGGTGGTTCAGTCACCTCCGTGTGCTTCGGCGGGGCTTGAGGAGTCTCCAAAACAGTTAGTATACAGAGAGTCAACTTACCTTATGGGAGTCCAGTGGATCCATCAGGTGTGTGACGGAGTCGCATTCTGTTACTAGAGGAAGAAGAAATGGAGAGATGTTACTGTGGGTCCAGGATACATATGCATGCCTGCCCTCAAAGTGCAAGTTTTGGGTGCACATGCCAGCGTACCCTTTTTTTTATTGGTCATAGTTATATGCTAGCCCACCTTCTTAGTAAGGGTCCTTGGTTTGCATGTCAATCTTGTATTTTAGCACAGGTTCTGGGTATACATGCCAATCTGCCATGCTAGGTAAGTCCTTAGTATACTCTCTGGCTGTCTTTGCGTAGTTCTTGAAACTGAAGGCCAACCTGCCCTCTTGTGGAAGTCCCAAGTATTAATGAGGGTACGTGGTATACATGGTATGATGATGTGATCTGGTTCTATGTTCTGTATTCTAGCATAGAACCAGGTCAGCGTGAGGTTCTGAGGAGTCATTTGATGACTGTTATGAGCTGGATGAGGTTGTTAAATAAATACGTCTCACCTTAACCTTAACCTGTGTGAGCCACTTTGTTTCATTGGCTACGATCGGTGGTGAAGAAGATATAAGGTGATGAAGACAACCTCAACAACAGAAAATTCAGAGTGGGGGAGGAAAAATATTTGAAAATTACCTGGTGTGCAGCTGGTGAGTTGTCAATAATACCGGGTCAGGAGCGCGGCAGAGAGATCATCGAAGGAGAAATCCTGGGTGAATTTGGATGTGTCACAGAGTGTTGCTGGCGAGTTGTCAGAGGTTGGGAAGGCAATCGGGCCGGACTCCGCCAGGATTCGGTGACGCGCACAGGCCCAGTCTCAGTGACACGCACAAGTCCATTCTGCGTTCCATTGTGTTGGAAGAAGAGTATTGTGGGCAACTCTCCTCGCCAAACAGGACCGAATGCTGGTCTGGAGGCAGAAAAACAAGCCCTATTTCCTCGAGAAAAGATCCTGGTGGTGAGAAACCAAGCACTATCCACCATAACAAGGGAACCAAAGGTTTGATGATGTCATCAGTCGGCCATTTTAGGTATGAATAAAGCCGACAGTTCATGTCGGTAGCTGGAAAGGATACTGGCAAAGCCTGTTGGCACGACACTTGACGGTTGCTGAAGGTGATTGTGGAAGAAATATATATACAACGCAAAAGTGGATAAAGCTTGTTGACTCAGTGACAAGCACACCCTATAAAGTATTGTGGAACTCGTTTTGCGACTGAAGTGGAAGCTGACAAGAAAACGAGTTGGTAACTGTTCTCATGTTTGTGCTTGCTCACACGGCGATGAGCACACCTTTTAGAGAATTTTATCACAGTTAGACTTATTTAGAACATTTTAGGATTAGAATTTTTTTGTTTGTAATTTTGATTTATGGGACGATAACCACAAAAATTTGAAAAAAGGGTTCAAGGGATATATAATTTAGAGACCCACACATGATCATATCCCTAGCTCCTACTTAGTGTATAACACAAGAAACACAGGGGGTCTACCATCTTAATACTAGATTTTGATTTATTGCTGTGAAGTTGGTTTCTGTATTTTATGGTTTAAATCTTTTATTATTTTCATCACAACAGAAAAATCAAAGAGACCACATTCGTCAATCGGTACATCAGTTCTGAGCCACATACAGGGAGCCTCCATCATTCGTAACGCAATAGAAATACGAGCAGTGTCCACAGGACAGGGTCCCCGTAGTGGGAAGCACGGGTCTCGGATTCCGCCCCCCTCCCCCACCTCCCCCTCCCTCCCTCGTCCCCTCCTTGTCCAGTTAAGCAAAGCCAGTAAAAGGAAAAAGAAAAACCAAGTATAAGAAGATAGTTCTCTGCCCCGGGTACAGGAATGTATGTTAAACCCTGGGTGTGGTCTTCCGCGGCTGGGCTTTGGCTTCTTCAATTGGAATGTCTGCTAGTCGCAGTAAGCGCAGGTATCGGGGGCAACTTAGCTCCCTGAATTCGCCCGTAAGCAGGGTCAGGAACGGCTGCCAAAGAGCAGCAAACTCTTCGCCCCGTCCAGTCTTTGCCAGTGATAACTTTTCCATCCCTAATATCATCCACAGTCTATGTAACCAGCCGGAGTGTGGGGGCGATTGAGTGGACCTCCAGTGTGCTACGATGTTCTGTACGGCTGCCCCCAGTGCTATTGCTATGAGTCGTCCTCTCCTGGACTTCAAGGGGTATATTAGCACGTTAGGGAGCCCGAGTAAAACGTATGCCGGGAATCTGGGAAGTTGAGTTTCTAAGTGGGAGAGTCTATCTCGTCCAGAACGGATTTCCAATAGGGCTGCAGGCGGTCACAGCTCCATAACAGGTGTTCCAAGGTGCCCTGTTCTCCACAGCCCCTCCAGCAACGGTCACTAATTCGGGGATCCCATTGGTGTAAGCGTTCCGGTGTATGGTACCAGTAGGTGGCCACCTTAGTCAGTGTCTCTGTGAGGCCAGTGTGGTAAGCCGAGTGCCTGGCCCTGTGGTATATGCCCCCCCATTCCTTGTGTGTAAGTTGCCTTCCCAGGTCTCTCTCCCACCGAACCCTCCCTGCGTAGTGCGTGTATTTGTTGGTGAGGAGGAGTTGTTGGTATAGGTCTGAGATCAGTTTCTTATCTGAGGAACGTGTCAGGAGCCATTTCTCGTATGTGGTGAGGAAGCGTTGTGCGCCTGGTCTGATCGATGGTTGTAAGGCCCTGTGTCACACCTGTAGGTAGGGCAGGCAATCCGTTTCCGGAATGCCATAGTCCTCCTTCACTTTCTGAAAGGGTAGGATCCCGTTTAAATCGAACAGGTGCCCTAGCTCTCTACAGGGCGTGCGTTTCCAATCCGTGAATGCCTTGGGGTCCAGGCCTGGAGTAAAGTCGGGGTTATCAAAGAGCGGGGTCATCGGGGAGGGGAACGAAGTCAGATCATGCTGAACCGCCACCTTGTCCCACACCTCCAAGACTGTGCTTGTGATTTGGGACGCATAGAGGTTGGGGGGCCTATGTCCCTTAGGCAGGAACGGAATGCCCTGAAGAGGCCTGGCCGCCACCGCTTGGACTTGAAAGAGACAAGTTTTGCCTGACTCTAGTTGGTGCCATTCTACCAGGGTGCGGAGCTGTGTCACTTGAAAATACAAAGTGAGATCGGGAACCCCTACTCCGCCGTGCTCAGGGGGAAGTACTGCTATCACGTGCTTGAATCGTGGACGGCGGCCCTTCCATATGAAACGTGTCAGATCAGCCTGTGCCCGTTGAAACCAGCCCAGTGGGGGGCGTAGCGGAAGAGTCTGGAACACATACAGGAATTGTGGCAACAGGGTCATTTTGACGGCAGCAATCCGACCCAGCCAGGAGAGCGAATGCCGCTTCCATCTCCTGAGTTCGTCGATAAGGCGGGAGCGGAGCCTGGTGTAGTTCGCATCTGCGGTAGCTTGCAGGGTCGGGCCCAATAGGACTCCCAGGTATGGGATCGTGGAATCGGACCATTTCAGGTCAAACTCTTCTTTGGCGTCGGCGAGTACCTCCGCAGATAAGGATATGTTCAAGGCCTCTGACTTCTCTATGCTAACTTTAAAACCGGATGCCGCCCGAAAGTATGGAGCTCAATAAAAAGGGCCCTAAGGGATTGCATTGGTTCAGTCATAGAAAGCAGGATGTCGTCTGCAATTAGGCTAATCTTGTGTACGTCCCCACCGAATTTGATCCATTTGATGAGGTCATGTTGCCTGATCCGCTGCGCCAGCGGCTCCATATAAAGCGCAAATAGGATTGGAGAAAGAGGACACCCTTGTCTGATGCCTCTGCCGATCGGAAATCGCGGGGAGGTGTGGCCGTTGACCCGGACCGTAGCGTTAGGCTGGCGATAGCAGTTTAATATGCGGTTACAGAGAGTCTCCCCTAAACCGAATCGTTGCAGCAGGAGTTCTAAGTAGGGCCAGTGTACCCTATCGAAGGCCTTTTCTGCATCTATGGTGTGGAGCATGCAGTCTGGCCGTGCCCGAGACCCTGCCTCTAAGAGGTGAAGGACTCGTTTGGTGTTGTCACTGGTTTCTGAGGAGTCAGTTGATGACTGTTATGAGTTGGATGAGGTTGTTAAATAAATACCTCTCACCTTAACCTTAACCTGTGTGAGCCACTTTGTTTCACATGGTCTAGCGTAGACATGCTAATCTCCCTTTAAAGGGCCACTTGTATCATTATTTCAAATAGCAAAAACCTAATTGCAATTCCCTGTTAATCACAATTAGGTAATCGCTATTTGAATTTATGAAACTCCATGAGTTTCATTTAACATTTCCTAATGGGTCGCAAATTGACCTACCTCATTAATATTAATGAAGCAGGTCGCAACTTGCGACCCATTCGGAATCGCTAAAATCGCAAGGATGGTGGCCTGCTGGTGTCAGCAGACCACCATTGCTATGATTGCTTTTATATAAAGCAATATTGTTTTTTATTTAATGCAGGCCGTTTTCCTTAAAGGAAAACGGGTTGCAGTTATAAAAGTAAACTTTTGCGTGAATTTTTTTTTTCAAGAACAGGCAGTGGTCCATGGGACCACTGTCTGCTACTAAACAACTTTTTTACAAACATTCACAAAGGGGAAGGGGTCCCTTGCGGACCCCTTCCTGTTTGCGAATGGTAAAATGAGAATGTTTTGCAACCGCATTTCAGTCGCTACACAGTCTTACATACCACTGCGGTTCGGTACTAGGAAGGGACGTCCTAAACACACCTATTCCTAATACTGAATCGGTATGTATTCGCAATTCCAAATTGGAATTTGGTAACATTTTACCAAATCACAAATTCGAATTCATTCATGCCAATGCATTTTGCCGGTCGCAAATGGCCCGATTCTGTGAATTTGGTCAGTTTGCGACCTGTAAAATGCTTGATACATGTGGCCCTTAGTGAAGTTCTTGGAGTATGAATACCAACCTGCTAACTTAGGGGTCGATTAGGATGGCGGACGGACTTTGTCCGTCCACCATCCTGTCGTGACAAGGGACCGTCCTCCATAATAGCGGAGGTCCCGTGCACCGAATTAGGATGCAACCGCCACAGTGGCGGGTGCATCCCACATTTTTAACATTGCAGCGGGCAGTGCTAAAAGCACCACCCGCCGCAATGCTAAAAAGGCATGTTGTGTGTTTCAAAGCACAACATGACAGGCACCGCGCGGTGCTTGCCATGTTTTACTTTGAAATGCAGGGCGTACCATAGGTACCCCCCATGTGCATCCCCACCCCCCTTGACCCTGGGAGCCCGCATCGGGCCCCAAAAACAAGGACCGTATGCCTTTCGTGGCGGCATGGCCGCCACGGAAAGGCATTCCCCAAAGCCCATCCTAATATGGCTGGCGGTGTCTGATAGACACCGCCACCATTCCCGTCCGCCACCGTTCCCGTCCGCCGTGGACCCCCCAGCCATCCTAATGTGGCAGGGGGTCATTTCAGGGAGGATGGCGGACCGCTTACCCCCGCCAGTTCGTCGGGGGCAATCCGTCCGCCATCCTAATCGACCCCATAATGTGGTACTAGGAATGTATTTAAAACTGATCCCTTGAGCATAAACATGCACAAGTTCTTTTGTAACACTGTTGATAATTGTACACTGTCTTTTACATTTTCCTTCCTATGTTTTTGTATGTAAACTCGGAGAAAAAACACATATCATATCCCTTTACTGAGAACTCAAGAATAAAAACCCCATTTGCTTCATACAAAGTTCTATCATCTTTTCTGTTGAGGACAGTTTAGTTACTTCTGATTTGGTCCCTGTTGCTGTATCTGTTTTTACCATAGAGGTCTGTGAAGTGATGACCGCAAATAAAAACAGCCCTGTGCATAAAGCTCCGGCACCCGTTATTGTCTCAGTGTATTTGTTCAAGGATACATGGATCTATGGGCCCCACTTTCACTAATGTCCTTAGAGCAGTAATTAAAGGCACTTTATTTTTTCCCCTAGGGAGGCAGTTATTGTCCCAAGTTTTAAAAAAGGCTTAAGGACACAACCTACTTGTTACTGTCCAACTTCGTTGTTGGACTTAACCTCTACGATACTGGGCAGGGATCTAATGCCTCAGCTGGAGGCATGGGCACAAACCAAAAATGTTTAGCCTCGGTCAGCATGGCTTCCATGGCGGTATAGGCACGGTTGAGCAGTGCTTTAATCCAGTGCTTATCACTACGAGATATGTCAAGGCCATGTGGCTTTTACACACCCTGTGGTTTTGACAACGTCAATCGATCCAAGCTTTGGAACAGGTTACAAACCATGGGCGTAGAAAAAGACCATGTCATGCTTCGTAGATGCTTACACCAGGATACAACTGTCCAAATTTGGTATGGGCCAAATGTTAATTTTACAATTCCAATTAAATCAAACAGAGGGGTGTGGCAAAAGTGCATATTAGCTGTTTTTTATGTCTTATTTCTATGAATGGTTTGAATTTGTGTTTAACTAATAAAGTGAATGATATGATTGGAGGACGCCCGGTAGCTTGCCTTTTATAAGCAGATTACGCTGTTTGGCTTTCCGAGAGCGGTGATTTACAACTCCTTCTAGAGTTTTTTACTTCCTTCATGTTAATCTTGATCATAGAGTAAACTATCAATAATCATTTCTTATGAATTTTGGCCCCTACAAAAAACAAAGACTAACTGCCATTCAATTGTTGATGTAATGTTGGATAGAGTCCCCTTTTTAGATTATTTGGAGATTCCGTTTCATATTGATTATAACTTCGGCCATTTTCTTATAATTAGATCTCAACAACTCCAGGGAGCTATTGAAGCAGACTTTCGTTTATCATCTTGATTACATTCTAAGCCAATAAAGGAATGAATCCTAGTTTATAAAAGTAAATCCATCCCGGTTGGACTTTAAGTGCTGTAGTATGGGGATATGGTAATGCAAATAGCCTACGCAAAATAGATAAGAAATTTGTTACCCGTTCCTTGTTATTACTGCATTTTGTTTCCTCATTAATTGGTCATACAGAATTTGGTTTGACATATCTAGTCGATGCAGTTCATATCACCCCGTTATTGCTTTGGGTTAATATCTGGAGCACGCCTACATCAGCTTTTTCAAGATCTGTCCTGAATGACTGCTTAGAACTTGACAAAATGGGATAGATTCCTTGCTTAAGCTATGTAAAGTGGAGGTTTGACCAGGCAGGCTTCATGGAACTTTTTACTAACCCAGCCATGATCACTCTTGCGATGAAAGAGAGTGACAACTCTGTAGTAATATAGTCGTACAGAGGATGAAGATTGAAGTAGCTTTAATCACGAACAGGTGCTGCGCAGTAGCTCAGCATTACGAAGCAGGAAAAACCTGTTACATCTTTAAAACACATTCTATTTAGAACATAGTGTTAGAACACAAAGGTAGAAATCCAGAAAGACTAGAACATAACATTACATTATCCTCTCTTCTTCAATAACAAAAAGGAAACTAAAACACATAGATCTGAAAGTAAAACAAGAAAACATTTGCAGGGTAAAAGACTTATATACTTAATGATACCTTGCTGGAATAGAACGAAGACGGCCACTCCTTCGTAGACCCTCAAGATGAGGAGAGCAAGAAGGAGACAAGTCATCTGCGCACACAGTATCTGAAGATAAAGAGTCACTTCCACTAGAAGCGGAACTTAAAGCAGAACTCGTATTTTTTTTGACACAATCATTAGCTTTGAAAACTCTGGCAATGTTCCTCCAATTCTTCATATTCACCCTCACAGCATTACCACAGACTTTATCAATAACGGGAGGTTCAGAAAATTTGCCACTGCCCTTGGTGGTATGCACAGGCAACTTAATACGTATTCAATCACCAACAAAAAACTGTTGAGCCACAACTTTTTTCCTAGAGTCAAAATCAAGTTTCTGTTTGGACTGAGCACTCGTAACATTACGCCTAACATTCCCATCCTCGTCGCCACATTTTTCTGTAGTAATATAGTCGTACACAGGATGAAG
This sequence comes from Lissotriton vulgaris, assembly GCF_964263255.1. Lineage (NCBI taxonomy): Eukaryota > Metazoa > Chordata > Amphibia > Caudata > Salamandridae > Lissotriton > Lissotriton vulgaris. Next base: position 1,940,869,997 of record NC_141693.1, read on the forward strand.
ATTGAAGTAGCTTTAATCACGAACAGGTGCTGCGCAGCAGCTCAGCATTACGAAGCAGGAAAAACCCGTTACATCTTTAAAACACATTCTATTTAGAACATAGAGTTAGAACACAAAGGCAGAATTCCAGAAAGACTAGAACATAACATTACAAACTCTTTATGATGATCATCACTTAATTGTTCGTGCTTTGAAGGCTCAATCTTTGCATACGTTCACAAGTTATCCTAACTTGGCTACTACTGCGGGCCCAGAATTATATCTTATTTTAATACGTAACCTTGCAATATAGGTTCAATTTCACCAGGCTAAGACTGGACACCGTACACTTTCTCATTGCTTTACCTATACGAGCACTTGGTTTAGATCTCTGCCTAGATGCCAATGTGATAATGCATCTCAACAAAGTACAGTACATTTCAAGATATTTTGCACACTTTTTAAATCTTTCCGCCCCAGATTCCAGGTCCCAATTCTGAGGGCTGGGAATCAGAGACTTTTTTTTAAAGAGCAGAAAAAGATAAATGTATTAACTCCTTAAAATAGAACAGAAAATTATACAGATAGATGACTTAACAATGTAACTCTAGTCTGATCTTAATCATTGACTACAATACGAGCAAAATTTAGGCAGTTTTATTTTTTAGTAAATTTCAAGTGCAACAGTTATTCTTTGATTCACCGGCCATATTTTAAATGCCCAATCACTTTCCTTATTCATTAAAGTGCCTTGAAAAAAAGTGCATTACTGCATCAGTAATGTAAAATAAGGTGCAATACAGTCAGTAGAACCACATTCAGTAGCTCAACTCAATCTGCTCTATTTCCGAGCCTTTGATCATCATCTACAACATGTGCGAAATAGGCATTTTAAAGTGCGACTTTAATACTTGTTTCTTCAGAGATATTTTACATATCCAATCACATTCCTACTCCCTTACAGTGTTTTAAAGAAAAAGTGCAGTTGTGCATCAAAAGTGTGATATAAAGTGCAGAGCAAAATTGATCCAGATTCAGGACATCTTTCCAATAGCGCTATCCCAATTCCCCTAATCTTTTGGCAAGTTAAAGCATATTGATAGCATGAGCTAAGAAGCTGAGTTATAATATAGTGATATAACAAACAGAAGGGCCGTCTTTTTGTAGTGAAATACAGAACTTTAAATACCTTTCCACCTGGATATATGATGTTAGCACGCACACTTTTACCACGCATACCATTACCACACACTTTTTACAACGCGATACCTTTACAACGCATAGTGCTTAGTTTAGTGAATAGTTTAATTTACTATTCCAACACCAGTCCCCGTGGACACTAGGGAAGGTTATTGGATAGTAAATTAACCTATTCACTATCCATTCCCTATGGCCCAAAAGCGTTATGCGTTGTAATGGCATGCGTTGTAAAAGATGCGTGGTAATGGTAGTGCATTGTAAAAAATGCATTCTAAAGGTTGTATACCTTTCCACCTTATTTCAAGTATTTTCAAATGGCATTAAACCTTTTAAGTACCTCCACTTGCTTTGCATATAACTCCTCAAAATTAATTGTGCAAAGTATTTTACTCTTCTAGCTCTGGACTGTTGGACTCTTATCAGTCCTCCAGTTCTGGAGAATTAAGGAGTGTGTTATCGTCAAACCTATAGATATAAAGTATTGTTTACCCTTTACTAATTGTTAGCTCGTTTTTGCAACTCCAAGTAGAACAAGACTAGCTTATAGAAATATCGAACACTCAATGGTCTAACCAATAGCATCAAACAATTCCTGCCAGAAATTATAGAGAGGCTTGCATGATAGAACATATGTAGCCTGCCTCCTCCACCCTATTGATGACAACGAAAACAATGATCTGATATTACTACATGCATTTTATGAAGAGTTTCATGGGTATGAAATGCCCCCATCTGGACAAGAATGACATTCTTTTAAAGTTAGCAGTACAAAGAGATTGATTTCCTATCTCAGAAATTGAATGCCAATCACTCTTTGACAGATGACATTGAGTTTTTTCTAATACCCTGGAAAGAAAACTAGTTAGGTCGACCTGCGAGTAAAGACCATTCAAAAGTCTGTACCAATTTCCTATTCCTAACAATCTGCTCTTAACCAGAACCTTGCTAATCGGGTGCGGCTCCTGGCTCTCACTCCTAATATTAACCTGCCAAATATCTTAATATGGCTGAAGCTTAAAGATGTTTCTTGTATTGCAGGCCATTTCATGCTTGTAGTTCTTCCCAAGAAATAGATTTTTCCTGCATGATAAAATCACCAAAGGTGTTAAAACCTATGGAGTTCCAGAATCTAACCTCACAATCTGCTAAAGAAAGTCCTAAGTACCTGCCCTCCTGCAACAATAATAAAAAAATCCATTGAAAGGTGCTTGATAGACTTTATTTACAGCACTCATCTGCCCAAAAGTATCCTGTAGAAACGTATATCTGGGAATTGGGAATTGTGCTATTTTGATAAAAACTAGTAGGCAAATTTCTAATTCCTGAATCATCTTTATAAAAAAAATGTTTTATCTAATGCTCTACATTAATTTGAATACCTAAATAAAACAAACCATTCAAATGGACTGTAGTAGCTTTGCATATGGGGAAGCGCCAGCCCACCATGTGATTTCTGAAGTTTTAGAACCCCCAATTTTGCCCTGGATGATACCAGATGAAACTCCTTTATGCTGAATCTAATTCCTGAAAAAAAACTGTTGGGGATTTTTATTGGAACAGTGGAAAAGAGAAATAACATCAGTGGTAGAAACCACATTTTAATCATGGAAATACTCCCTATTATAGACAAGGGGAGCAGTAACCACCTCTCAAGCAACCCTTTTATCTTGTATAGCATTTTTTCATAATTAAGGTGGAATAGGCTGGAAAATTGTTTGCCACTGATATCCCCAGATATCTTATTGGGGTCTGCACCCTTGCTTGTGACTGAAATGACTCTGGAAGGTCAACGGCTGTTACTTTAAAGAGCGATACTTCTGTTTTACTTTGATTAATATTGTATCATCCTATTTTAGTAAATTCTGTTGTTGACTGCATAGCTCCCTTGATATTATCCTCGTCAGTCTTCAGATCTAAAATATCATCTGCAAAAAAATTAAGCTTAGTCATTCTTTCTAATGAATGCCCTTATATTCACTTTATGGAGTTGTTCCATGAGGGTTCAATAAGAAAAAAGTAAAAAAGTAGCAGAAAGGAATCACCCTTGCCGTGTTCCCCTTTTAATTGCAATTGAACCAGCCATCTTGGACTTTACCAACACCTTAGCCTGTGCCCCATGGTAAAAGTTTGAAAGCATTGCAATAAACTGGAAAGGAAAACAACATTTTTGAAAAGTGTAAAACAAAGCATCCCAGCTCACAAGATCGAATGCCTTCTCAGAACAGATCATCATAACGGGGGCCTTTCTACGATTCACAGAAAAGTAGTCTATTGCTTGAATTAAAAACTGGGTATTTGCCGAATCTGGACTTTATAGAACTGCTTTGGTTTATTTACAACAGCTTGGCTTGCCTGAAATAATGTCATAGAAAGTAAAATTCCCTAGGCCATATGCAGTTGGTTCAGTATGGATGCTCACTCACATTTGTCTTTTGGGCAAAAATCCACAACAACTGTGCGGTGGCATTCTGGCTGGAAGAGCGGTCAAAGACTGAACCCCATTATCTCAATTCCTAAATCAATTATACAGACAAAAAGTAAACTCACCGAGAGGATGGAGGAATATATATTTATTTTCTCACCGTAATTGAAATGGCTCCGCCTTTCTACCGTGAAGTCTAGATTCTTGCACTGCGCGTGTTTTTTGAAAGCCTCCACGTCAGCATCGTTCCCACTATGAGACCGACCTAGAAAAGCAAAAGACCAAGATCATATGACTGCACCATTAGGAGGACCACTGAGCTGATCCAGGGCCCAACCATATTTTTCAAGAGTGCCTGCAAAAACCAATGTATACATTCAACAGCAAATCAAGATCAAAAGGGAAATTGATGAAGTGTGAGAAAAAAATAAGTCTTAAGCGAACCTAAATGATTCAGAACACTATGAATGAATGACTGATGTATCCATCTGCGTCTTTTACCCGCCACAGTATTTTATAAGTGCAATTTAGCTAAGGTTTTGCCTCCTGGTAGGTAACATGCATTCAACTTATGCTTATCTTGTGCTGAAACCTCCATACTTCTAGAAGAAGAAAACATAGCTTGCTCAGGCGAAACACTCAGAATCTGGAACTCGCTACCGGCAAACATTAGACTAGCGTTCCATTCAAATTTCAAGAAGGAGGCTAAGATCTTCCTAATGGGTAAATTCCTACCCTAAATCTCTACAAACAATCGCCTAATGATCTGTCTATTCACTCTTTACCAGTTCCTTACGGATCTATAATTCAGAAGGACCCCTCGATGACTTCCGGAATGAAGCGCTCTGGGATCTACAAATCTTTTTCAGGGTCCCCTGCTAGTTATGCCACTGAGGCGAGCGAAACATTTGAACTCTGAGTCCTTCGATAGTTAAAAAGGAAATTTGTAATTTGATGTAGTCTGTCCGTCTCAGATACTATTGTAAGCACAGAGAACTTTTACTGCCACTGATTTTATATATTGTTTTATATTATTTTATAATGTTCTTTATTCGTAAGTGTATGATGCTTGCTACTGTCGCATTCAAGGATCGCTGTATTTCTGTTAAGCATTTTTTACACCCTTTCGGGTCACGTTTGCGCTATATAAAACACTAGAATTTTACCGATTCGGTAATTAAAAATCGGTAAATCTAAGCTGTGGACATGTAGGTATTCCAGATGTGCTGGAATACCGATTCGGAAGTATTCGGTATTTACCGATTCGGTAATGCCCATTCATTCCTATGGGCTTTGTATTCGGTATTTACCGATTCGGTAAATACCGAATCGGTAATGCCCATTCATTCCTATGGGCTTTGAAGCACATAGGAATGAATGGGCATTACTGAATCGGTATTTACCGAATTGGTAAATACCGATTTTCACAAGGGTGCAGGGGGTGTCACTTTGACACCCTCTGGCACCCCCAAAACAGGCTCGGGTGCCATGTGGCAGGCATACATGCCCCAAGGGCAGGTCTGCCTGTCACATGGCATAGGTGTGCACACATGTGCATGCACACCGGAATCGGTATTTTACCATCAAATTGGATTTGATGGTAAAATACCGATTCTGTAAGGCCTCTGGGACTCAGAAGAGTCCCACCTACATATGGGAGCCTCAGATTCGGTAAATTTACCGAATTTTTATTTTACCGATTCGGTAAAATTACCGATTCGGTAATTTTACCGAATCGGTAAAAAATGCCCCCTACATACCTGTCACCTGTTTACCGATCGGTAACGGCCAAAATCGTCCGTTACCGATCGGTAAATGGCCTGAAACGGCCACCTACATCTGGCCCTAAATAAATAAATAAAATAAATATGAAGGGATCATTGGAGATCAGCCATGGTCTGCAGCTTAGTCTGTAGGCAGGGCAATGGACTGTCTATGTAGGGATACGATAATACAGATACCCTACTTCAGCCCTACTGTGCACTTTTGCTGACTAGAATTGTCCAAACATTTAGTTGCACTATGCCCCATATCGAGGCTAAAAGAAGACACCTCGTTAGCTGCCTGCACTTCTACATCCTCGTCGTTATCACGCCAGTGCTGTCCACTTGTTTACAGCTACACTGCTGCCGACAAAAGGCATATATATCCTCTACCTGCTCATCTTTTGTATTAATGCTACCTACTCTCACTTGCCTCATTACTGTTCATACTACACCACCTCAAGATGGTATGCAAATCTGCCTATTCTCTCACTAAACAATTTTTCAAAAGTATCTGGTATTCTTCAGGGTCAAGTGCGATATCAAAACAATAAATAAATAAATAAATAAAAAATACTATGTTTCATGTTTTTAATAAGGACATTGGCTTTTGTTAAACTGTGAAAGAACATTACTAGAGTAAAAATATGAAAATAATCAAAATAATACTGACCAGGAGTAACTAGCCCAGTAATCAAAATTCAAGCTAACTTTATGTAATTGAAATACCCCATTAATTATAGCTACTAAACACACAAAGGTGCTACTACCAATGTGTCTATAGAGGCACTTTGTCAAGGATGAGATTTTAGGAGTGGAGACAAAATATATTTGTAGCGGGAAGCTGTGCGGTGCAGGAAAGTACCATCAAGGGTAAGAGTGGAAATGATATGCCTGGGTAAAAGGTAAATAGGGTAGTGTGCAGCATTTTAAAAATATAGGGCCAGATGTACGACCCAATTTGCATGCACACATGGGTTTGTGACCCGTATGCGCATGCAAAATGTCACAGGGCCATGTACAATTCCTAAATAGCCAGTCACAATTTATTTACGATTTGCTATTTAGGAATAGCGAGTCCCTATTAGGACTGGGCATTCCCTTCCTAATAGCGACCCCAAAGTCATGTATGAATGTTTTGCGACCACAATTGCGGTTGCAAAACACTTGCAAAATACCACCCTCTGCAAATGGAGGGGTAAATATTATTTTAGTGGCAGGCAGTGGTCCCGGGCACCACTGTCTGCCCTTAAAAATGAAACGTAAACGTTTCTTTTTTTTTCCTTTTTTTAAATGCTGCCCTTTTTCGTGTAAGGAAAACGGGCTGAATTTTAACAAATAAACTGCTTTATTGTAGTAGTATTTGTATAGCACACCGAACCCTTCCTGGCTTTTCCTTGTGAAGTGCCCACTCCTGGGCACCCACAAGGTGAAGCCAGGCATCCTAGCGTTGTTGGGGTTGTTGTGGAGATTAAGCAAGCTATTGCCCCGAGTTGCAGAGTGGGACCCATGATTAGAATAGGAACCAAGGCGAGAATTATCAGGTCTGCAGAAATTGAGCCCAAGAACGACCGAGGCGGGAATTGAACCCTGGTCCCGGGCTAGACCTCTGCATCAGGGTCTGCCAATCTAACCATTGAGCCACACTTCTGCTATTGAGAAGCAGTCTCATACATGGTGGTCTGCTGAGCCCAGCAGGCCGCATCCTGGGAGAGCCAACCATTCCCAATGTGTTCGCAAATTGTGAGTGGCTCATTATATTCATGAGCCCTGCATTTTGCGACCCCATTGTGAATCGCTTAAAGTGTCTGTCACTGTTGTACATTTGCTTTTACGACTCGCAAATTGTAACTCGCAAGTTTTCGCAATTCGTGAGCCGCAAAAGCAAATGGCCGTACATCTGGCCCTAAGAACGGTAGAAGATCAGGGATAGACAACTGCCCTGTTGTGGTAAGAAGGATATGTGTTTAAAGGTAACACTGTATCAAGGACCTTACAAATGGTGAAAGAAGTGCACATTTTGTGTTTTATTTGATTTCTCTAAATTTCCCTTTTCTGTTGTGAAACTGGTTTATGTTGTTATTCAGCTTATAATTTTAATTTTTCAGTTTACAGTTCCCATTTTTAATCTTGGCGTGGTGACATATTATCCAAGGGTACTTCCATCTGCAGTTCTAACAAGGCCTGTCCTCGTATCTAGTTTCAAGGCCTTTTATCCATATGGTTTAGAGATTCATGTTGTTCACCACTAATCACTCATCAACACACAAAGGTGGGTCTGGAGATCTGGTTGGGGCTCTGTTCATGCAACCTCAACATATAAACAACACATCCTGGTGGAAACCTTTGACTTGCCCTGTGTTGCATACTTACAAAACATGAGGTCGCCAATATAATGATCCGTCTCAGTGTTGTTGTTGATTATCCACAAAATGCAATCATCAGACATCTTGTGTACTTCTGAGGTCATGGCACGCCCGTGATCTGAAAGGTGAGCAAACAGAGTGAATATGGAAGATCCCTTTTGCTGTGAAGCAAGCCCAGTGTCCTAACACAACAGTATCAAGCAAAAGCTGGCACACGATGCACAGGTTTGCAGGAGGCTGTAAATATTGTGGAGTAGCAATGGAACAATCTATGCAGAGGCAAGAGAGGTGAGGGAGTGGAAATTTGTGTCCTATCTCGGGTACCTGTTATTGGTGCAATATAGTGAAATCCAATTGGAATATGTATTATCGCACTCCGGTGGGTCAAATCGTACTCAAGATATTTCTAGGTGGTGGGTGCCGTATTGGTTAACCCTCATGGGAGTGAGGGTGATTGACTATATTACAACATGCTTTATTTCCCTTAGGAGTAACGTCTCCAAGTGGGCACACCTTATGATTTCATACTATTTCAATAACTTTCAATGAATTTCACGAAGAACTTTTTCAGTATGCTGTATTTTATTCTTGAGTACTTTTCATACTATTATCTTCATAGTACATCATATTTTTATCTTATTCCACATTTTACCGCCCAATGCATTTCTGGCAGGAGCCCTTCTTCAGGGGTTTTAATTCTGAAAGCATGGAAGTATAACACTTTTAAGCACAAAATCAGACATAACTTACATTTGCTAAAATCTTACCAAAGTATAACGAAGTACCACATCAATAAAAGGTGAACCAACAAACAATCAAGTGATATCTGCCTAAGACAACCTGAATTCATGCTGCTAGAATTTCCAATATAACATTATGTAGAAGTACAAAGTGCTCTCCGCACTCCTAAAGTGTATTTCTGTGTAAGTCAGAAAAAGTGCAATGTGTTCAAGAACAGTCGAAAACAACGTGGTTGAAACGCTAGTAAAGCGTCAAACTTTGTGAAGAAAATGTGCAACGATAAAACCGGCAAGTGCACACAATGCGAATTTGTGAATAAGTGACTCAGGTGAAGAGTAGTTACGAATAAAGTAATCTGACCTATAACCAGCGACACATCAATTTCCGTATGGGTATTCTCCCTTCACCGTAGTGAAGTACAAAGATGTAAGATAAACGAAATACCTGAAAAACACAGCGTTCACTTAACGTCTGGTGCTCTGTTAAAGCTCAGACAGAGACAGATACGTCAACTTATCTTACCACTTCAGCAGCTAACAGCGAGCATGGTGATAGAGTGAGAGACACTCCGTGTGTGGTCCATGAAGTGCGGCGGTTTCGTCCAGCGCAATGCAGGTCAAAGAAGTTCCGGTATAATACAGCGATTAAAGGGTTGCGTCCGGAAGGTTCCGGTCACATGACCTGTTGTGACACCAAACAGTGAAAAACTACTACCGAGTTCATTTAAACATGCAAAGCGTGTTGAATAGCGGCTGAAAGATGTACGCAAAACTTGCCCCAGTATTGGAACTTTCATAGATTCCCATGTTTTGTATCATTCCCCGTCGTTGGAATGGGAGCCTCGGTAAATAAAAAATACCACTCGCAGTAAGCACAAAGTGAAAAAATAGGCCTAGGCCTCATCTCATTTTGTAGCTTATCCTCCCTTTTTGTAAAAGAGACCAAATTCTTGCAATAGCCAATCAGAGCAGCCTCACCCCACAGAACCTTCCTGAGAGAGCCTCAGAGCCTCAGATTTTCTACCGCACGATGTGCAAGGGAGTCTCCATTGAGCTCTGCTCAATTTTCTTCACTTCTGAGTAAATATCTACTACTTTTTGCCTGTTTTTTCGTCATGTCTGACAAAGAGAAGAAAGCACTTTTTAGAGCCTGTGCTACCTGCTCAAAAAAGAGGTTGTTTGTTGAAGACAAACACGAAGACTGTATATACTGCTTGTACCCGGACCATGAGGCCACTGAGTGCAAGATTTGCAGGACCTTCTCCACTAAGACCTTGAGGGACAGAGAAGGCCGCCTGCTGACTTGGTTGCAAAAGATGAAGGATCGCAAGGAGGTCCTGTCTTCGGACAGTGAGGGCTCTTTTTCTGCAGTGTCGTCAAGAAGATCAAGGAAGAGGGGTAGGTCTTCCCCTTCAACATCTAATGAGCCCCATGTGAAGGCCTTGCCTGGGACCTCTGATAGGTCTGATAGGCCTGCTTCCCTAAAATCTCCTCACCACGGTGAAAAGGAGAGGCAGGGACAGCCTGAGGAGTGTCAACCTACACAGAAGGCTAAGAAAATCGTCTCTGTGACTTCACCAACTTCAGAGAAAGAAAGAGGGGTGAAAAAGCCTTTGTCTACCCCGCAGGACATTGCTTTAGACAAGAAACAGTGTCCATCGACGGTGAAAACTACAGGTACGTCAACGATTCCTGTCAAGAAAGACTTGTCTCTGAAAATGGCCTCGTCAACGGACTCGTCGACGATGGCTACATCGACGGCATCTACACAGTCGTCGATGTTTAAGACGCCTGATTCCTGTTCGTCGTCGACGAAGCTGACATTTTCCACGTCGACGACGATGACGACGAGAGTAGTGTTGAAGGCGATGACGACGAGAACAACGACGAGAACAACGTCAACAGCAACGACAGCTACGATGATTCTGATGACGAGCTCGTCGACGACGCCGTCAGCGATCCAACCATCGTCGACGAAAGCCATCTCACCGTCGACGACTCAGCCTTCGACGACGAGCACAGTCTCTTCGTCGGCGCTTCCGTCGACAAAACAGTCGACGAAGATTCAACCGTTGACGACGTTCCCGTCGACGACTGGGAAAATCAGCATTTCTCAAAGGAAGAGACGTATAACTCCAGAAATGACATCTCCACGGCGGGTTACGCCGTTACCTCCTTCATTACTGCTTGATGAGGACTCTGAGGAGGAGATATACAGCACTTATGGGCCAGCTTATAGCCCATCTGACTTGCAAGTCAAATTACAGGAGGTCAGTTCTGAGGAAGGCGAGACGGAGCAACACCACTATGCTCCACAAGACTGTTATGACCAGCAAGAGGAGCCTGGCATGCATGATCATTCGCAGAGAGTTCCACGAAGGTCTCAACAGGAAATGGTAGCGATGCCGTCCTCACTCATCTCAGACCTGCAATTAATGTTGCAGGACTATCGGAGGCGGTTTCCAACTCAAAAGGAGGTTCAACACGTACGTCCTCCAACACCTCTACCTCCAGTACCGAAAGCAGTGGCGGACGCCTCTTTGCCCTTAAGGGTGCATGACCCAGAGCCTGTAGAACATCCTCAGGAGGTGGTTGCCACTCGGGATGATGATGATGATGCCTCACCACATGCGGATCAGCAGGGGGACCCTGACCAAGATCAGAATGTGGACTGGAATCAGGATGGCCTTCAAGATCCAGATGTAACAGGGCCTGATACCACAACCTCTCCTCCAGCAGATATTGGAGGTTTTCACAACCTCATGGAACGAGCGTCTAAGAGATTTGGTCTTCCCATTATCACAGTTCAATCTGACTGTTTTTTGTACGACTTCAAAGAACCATTCCGGAAGTCAGTTCGTTCGATCCCCTTCATTGAGCATGTTTGGTCAGAGGGAATAAAGGCTATGCAAAATCCAGCCACGGTCCTCCCAGTGCTCCCCAGACTGGAGAAAAAATATAAGGCGCCGGAGGGCAACAGGTCAGCCAAAACCGGACTCTGTTATCTCTCAGGCCGCACAGAGTAAGTCCAAGAATCCATCAACACCGCTAACGACACCACCTGATAAAGAGGGGAGGCGTCTGGATAATGTAGGAAAAAGATTCTCCACAATGACCAGTCTCCTCGTTAGGATGGCTAATGCTCTGGCGTTTCTGAGGAGATATGATCGCCAAATGTGGTGTGACCTCTCCCCGTTTGTGGAAGAACATCAGGATGGGTCTAAGGACGAGGTCAGGAAAATCTTGATGGAAGGTGAGCGCGCCTCTTCGGAGGTAATTGGCTGCGCTATGGATATAGCAACGAAGGCCTTCAGAGCGCTAGCAGGCTCAGCTGTTTTGAGATGCCACGGCTGGCTGCGAGCCACGTGGTTTAGACAAGAAGTACAGAACGTATTTCAGGACTTATGACGGAGAGATGTTATTCGGTAAACACCTGGATGACGCCCTACAAGGCATAAAGAAGGATACTGACACGGCTAAATCCTTGGGAGCATTACAGTACCGCAAAGTTCCTTTTAAGGGGGCAACAGGAAGAGGTTTCTTATCCTACAGGGCGGCAATCAGCAACGCTACTCTTCCTACTCTCAACCTGGTCAGTCATACACACCCCAATTTTCGCAGAGGCAGGGTCTGTCGGGTCTTTCTCTCGCCAGCCGCCGAGAGGACGTCAGGGGCAACAGAGGAGAGACAATTCTAAGAGACAATAGCGGTCATGTGGCTCTTTCTACTATTCCTGTTCCCTCGTTAACACCAGTGGGGGGCAGGATTGCCCATTGCCTATACAGCTGGAAGGTCATAACATCAGACCAGTGGGTCCTGAACATCAAAGAGAACACACGTTGGAGTTTCAGCATCTTCCTCCAACGAGAGCTCCAGACGCCATTACACCCAAACATCTAGGACTTCTTCGTCTCGTAGCCCACCAACTCTTCATGAAGGGGACAATAGAACCTGTACCTCACTTCCAAAAGGGGAAAGGGTTCTATTCCAGGTTCTTCCTGGTTCGCAAAACGAAGGAGAAGTGGCGTCCGATTTTAGATCTACGGGAGCTCAACACCTATCTCATCAAGTTGTCTTTCAGGATGGTCACCCTTCAGGACATTCTCTGTCTTCTCAATCCAGGGGACTACATGGCAACCCTAGATTTGGAGGATGCATATTTCCATGTGCCCATTCATCCAGCTCACAGGCAATATCTTCGATTCACAGTGGGCAAGAGCCATTTTCAATTCAGAGTACTACCTTTTGGTCTCCGGTCCGCACCGAGGATCTTTACAAAGGTACTAGCTCCTGTGGCAGCTTTTCTCAGAAACAAGTCTTTTGAAGTCTTCCTATATCTGGACGATTGGCTAGTAAAGGCTCCTTCGTTCCAAGAAGCGTCCAGGGCAGTTACGAGCTGCAGTCAACTGTTCGAGCAGCTGGGCCTTCGGCTCAACAAGGAGAAATCAATTTTGCGCCCCTCCAAAACAGCGATGTTTTTGGGTGCTATCCTGGACACGTATTGCTGCAGGTCTTTCCCTTCGGAATAGCGCCAGACCAAACTGATTCTCTCAGCTCGCCTCCTGCAAACAAGGAAGTCTCTGTCAGTCCGCCAATTCAAATCGCTTCTCGGATCGATATCATCCTGCCTACCATTGATACCGCACTGCAGGCTTCGAATGCGTCCACTGCAGGAACAGCTGGACAAGCAATGGCGTCAGGTGACAGGCTCCTTCGACGAAATAATCGTGATCACACCAGGAATGCAGAAAGCAAGCAGCTGGTGGTTCCTAAAAGAGAATCTTTCAGGAGGTTTGCCATTCCAACTTCCACCATCTCCCATGGTGTTGACAACAGATGCTTCCATTGAGGGGTGGGGAGCGGTCCTCCAAGAACTGAAAGTCAGTGGTCATTGGAGCACAGTCCAAGTCAAGTTTCACATCAATCTGCTGGAACTTATTGGCCATCCGTCTAGCCTTACAGGCTTTCCTTCCAAGGATACGCAACCGTTCAGTGCTGGTTCGTACAGACAACACCACGGCCATGTACTACATAAACAAGCAGGGTGGGACGAGATCCTGCACCCTTTCGAAGGAAGCACAGAAACTTTGGAATTGGGTGATCCAACACAATATCACTCTCTCAGCGGAACATCTTGCGGGCACACTCAATGCCACAGCGGACGCTTTAAGTCGCCAAAGGACTATCAGCCATGAATGGGAATTGGATCAGACCATTCTATAGGAACTGTTTTCACATTGGGGGACCCCAACCATCGATCTGTTTGCGACTCCTCAGAACGCCAAATGCCAGTGCTACGCAAGCAGGGATCACCATCTGGGATCCTTGGGGAATGCGCTTTTGATAGCCTGGTACGGCACATTTGTTTACACCTTTCCACCAATTCCGCTGATCGCGAGATTGATCAGCAACCTCAAGGCGGAGCCGTGCAGAATGATTTTGATTGCACCAGCATTGCCCAGGCAGTTTTGGTACACAGAACTTCTTCTTCTCTCTCAAGATCAACCAATTCTCCTGCAACCTGTTCCATCACTATTAACAATGGCTCCCGGGCAGGTTCTGCAATCAAATCTGAATTTACTCCAATTGATAGCGTGGCTCCTGAGTTCAGAGAGTTCCAGGGTTTGAATCTTGCAGGAGAATGTAGAGACATTTTAGCCGAGTGCCGAGTACGAATAAAACCTATCGGGCGAAGTGGAAGAGGTTCTGTCTTTGGTGTCAGAGGTCTACATCCATATAGTTCTGCAACGCACCAACTCTTGCCTTACATCCTTTCTCTTGCAAAATCTGGATTGGCTCATTCTTCTGTAAAGGTTCATCTGGCGGCCATTTCTAGATTTAGACGATCATCATCAGGTCCTTCCCTTTGGTCTGCGAGGATTGTTAAACAGTTCCTGAAAGGCTTGTTCAGAGTTTTTCCTCCAGTCCGGCCTCCACCACCAGCCTGGCATCTTAATTTGGTCCTGTCACATCTGATGAAGGCTCCGTTTGAGCCTATTCACAGGGCCGATATGAAGTTTGTATCATGGAAACTGGCTCTTCTCTCGGCCCTGACATCGGCTAGAAGAGTTAGTGAGCTCCAGGCATTCACAATTGAGGAACCCTTTCTACAATTCAAGAATGATGTTCTCATCCTGCGGACAAATCCTAAATGTATCCCAAAGGTCCCCTCAGAATTCCATCTGAATGAGCCGCTGATCTTAAAGTCATTCTCCCCGCTGTCCTTCACGCCAGCAGAGTGGGCGTTACATTCTTTGGACATTCATAGATGTCTCAAATTTTACTTGGAGCGAACGAAACTGTTCAGGAAGTCTTCCCAGCTTTTTGTCTCATACAGTGCTCCGCGAAAGGGTTGTCCAATTTCTAAACCCTGTATTTCCCGCTGGATATCAAGTGCAATCCAGTTTTGCCATTGAGAAGCAGGCAAGCCGCTTTAGCGAGCAGTTCGTGCTCATTCTACGAGGTTGATGGCTTCATCGGTGGCTCTATTCTCAGGTGTCCCGATCAAGGACATATGTAGAGCGGCGACATGGAGCAGTGTAAATACCTTCACTCGCCATACTGCTTGGATTCTTCTGTGAAAGAGGATGCGGCAGTGGGCCAAGCGGTCTTGAGGAACCTTTTTCAATAAGTCGGTGAGCTTTCCTTTCTATCCCGCCTTCCTGTATTGCATATTTTGTATTACTTGTGGTTGTTCTGCTTTGTGATGCCAATGTGTATCTGTTTTTTCTTATCAGGATTATGTATGACATTTACAGATATACAAATGACAAAATATGCTTTCTCTTTACTGCTAGCTATTCTGATACAAAGCATGGGAATCTATGAAAGTTCCAATACTGGGGCAAGAAAACAGGTTACTTACCTGTAACTTTGGTTCCCCGGTATTGGTAACTTTCATAGATTCCCATGCGCCCACCCTCCTCCCCTGGGAAAGCTCAGCCTTATTATACCAATATGTTGCTGTTCACAACGGCTACGAAAATCTGAGGCTCTGTGGCTCTCTCAGGAAGGTTCTGTGGGGTGAGGCTGCTCTGATTCGCTATTGCAAGAATTTGGTCTCTTTTACAAAAAGAGGTGGATAAGCTACAAAATGAGATGAGGCCTAGGCCTATTTTTTCACTTTGTGCTTACTGCTATGGTATTTTTTATTTACAGAGGATCCCATTCCGACGATGCGGAATGATACGAATCATGGGAATCTATGAAAGTTACCAATACTGGGGAACCAAAGTTACAGGTAAGTAACTTGTTTTCGTGTTCAATAAAGAGAAGGAGGTTCCCGTCTCGTGACTTGCCGTGACAATAAACAGTAACAAACTACTGCCGGGTTTATTTAAACACCACAAAACACAATCAATAGCACTGTTATCCATCGCGAATCATGAATACATATGCACTTTTCAGAATTGCTTTTTAACTCATCCGAGTATCACTCAAAGTTTTTTTCATTCTTTTTTCTTTTTTCTTTTTATTGAACATATCTTGCGTACATTTTACAGCCGCTATTCAACACGCTCTGCGCGTTTAAATGAAGTCAAAGGCCTGAAGCCGCAGCACATTCAGATCTTCTTATTTCTGAAACTAATGCTTTGATTCATGTGAATTGTAGGATGCTGGTTCTTTTTCATGTTTTTCATTGCAAGTGTTTGTTAGCAAAGAGAAGGGCCTTTTCTTTTCTTTAGCGAGCTGTGGAACGAAGAAAGTTGCAGTTAGCATTGCCTGGACTCAATAAGGTGGACTGAGGTGCTTTCACAGGGGAACAGAATAATTGTTGCCTTGTGGTTTGCCGTACTGATGTTTTACATGCCTATTTCAGGCGCAGTGTTGCTTGAATATTGTACAGTGATAGTTACGTGATTGATCAGTGTTGTTTCTTTCAGGGAACGATGGTTCGAAACAGGATGCGTGAGCAGGGGAGTGTTCCTCCAGCCAAGAAAGAGGAAGTGCAGGAAGTGACTCAAAGATTTATCGGATAAGGGCCATAAATACTGTGAAAGGACTGCCTAGAGACTGTTTTTCTTTCCCTAGTCTTGTGGGAAATGTAGTTGTTATACATGGTTGTGATAAAGCTGCTGTTTGAAATTTGTTATTAAAGCGAAGAAAGAATGAGCATAATCCTCACCTCCGCGTCCTTAATAAAATTGAAACTTACCTTCTCGTAGGCTAGGCAAATTTCTATTCTTTGTCAGGACAAGAGGCAAGGATTATGCTCCTTTAAAGCTAGTCTATGACCATCTGAGCCACATTCATCAGCGGCTTAAAATAGAACCTTTTAAAGGTAGAATCCGACGACCAATCCGCTGCTCTCATCAGGTCCTCTTAACGAACGCGAAAGCTGAATGCTTTTGAAGCCATCGCACCTCGTACTGAATGCGCACCAAAAACTCTCGTATTAATGCCCGCCTCTTGCATGATCTACCGCACCCAATGGGCTATAGTGGGAGATGAAACCACCTTAAATGTCTTCTTAAGGGTTATCAGGTGTTGTCGTTCGCCCAGAGGTTGGACTTCCTCCTTAGCCTCCTCGTAGGCTTTACGGCATTAAACCACACAGAGTTTTGGTGACTCCTCAAAAGCAGGATAAGAGATCGTATGGGTGTTGGACTTAGTACGCCTACTCACCGTAAAGTTAATCCCATCGGGGGAGAAAACTATTACTGTAATATCCAGAGCTCGGACATCTGAAACTCTTCTGCACAACACCAGGCATAGCAACATTGCTAATTTAGCTGACAATGCCTTCCTTGAGAGGAAACGGTCAGCTGCCAAGACAACAACAAATTCAGTACCTGGTTAACATCCCAAAGACTGAATAACGGGGCTCCGGAGGCAACAATAGCCTGAGGCCCCTGAGATGTTTACAAACAAAAGGATGTTCCCCCAAAGGGGCTCCATCCACTGGCACATGACCCGCTGAAATTGCAGAGCGGACTGTGTTCACCGACCTATACGCCAAGCCTTCCTTCGCCAAATCCGCCAGATAATTAAGAACATGCGTCTAATCACGAGATACACTTCCTGTTGCATACACCAACATACCCATCGCGTCCAAGCCGATTTGTATTTTTTGGATGTGCTGTCCGCCCAAGCTCTGGAGAGTAGGAGCTCAGCGTTCTCCGAAAGTCCCAGCAGTCTCCAGCGTTGCATGTAATCCGTCAGGCCATGAGCTTAAGTGAACCGTCTTCTACCAATCGGTGAGGCACTACCTCCGAACTCGACAGTAGGAGGGGAGTTTTGTGGAGTCGGATTGGAGAATCCCAAGAAAGTTCCAGTAGAACTGGAAACCAAACTTGCGACATCCAGAACAGCATCACCAGAACCACAGAGGCTCCCTCTCTATGAACCTGGGCCACCGCCTGAGTGATCATAGAGAATGGAGGAAACTCATACCCGCTCTCCAGACTTCAATCTTGAGTGAACGCATCGGTCGCCACCGCCGGCGGATCCGGCCTCCAACTGAAGAACCGGAGAAGCTGCCGGTCGAGATGACAAGCAAAGAGGTCGATGGAAAAAGGCCCCCAGCGTTCTGCAGGTAGAGAAAAATCTCCAGTACCAGCTTCCATACACTGGCGTCCCGGAGGTAACGGGTGTGCCACTAAATTGTCCCGACATGGAAGATACTCCGAGATCTGATTGGAGAGGCAAAACTCCCAGAACTGTTTCGCCATGTTCGCCAAGGCTTTGGATCGGGTGCTGCCCAGATGATTGATATACCTGACCGCCGCCACATTGTCCATTTTTAGGAGTACTGAAGCCTGGACACGCAATGGACCGCAAAGGAACCCGCCAGAAGCTCCTGACAATTGATATGAAGCTGTTGTTCTTGAGGAGACCAAGTTTTGCCGGTGGAGAACTCCCCACACCGCGCTCCCCAGCCTGCCCGACTGGCCTCCGACTCTATCACCATGTCGGGGGCGGAACCGAAGATAGCTCTTCCGTTCCAGGTCTCCATGTGTGTTAGCCACCATTCAACTCCTCGTCCATCAGAGGGACCACCTGAGAATATGTCAGGCCTTTCCACAGATGGAGCGCCTTCAATCGCTGAAGAACCCGGTAGTGCAATGGTCCTGGAAAGATTGCCTGAATAGAGGCCAAAAAGAGACCCACCAGACAAGCAATCTGGCGCAGAGAAGTCCCTCTCTTGCCTAGGGTTTGACCGATCTTGTGACGAATTTTCGCCACCTTCCTGGAGGGCAGACTTAGTGATGCCGAGGTGTAGCCTATTACGAATCCCAGAAAAAATGCCTTCTGAGTTGGGACTAGGAGAGATTTCTGTTCGTTGATCACAAACCCAAAATCCTGAAGCAAAAACACTGCCATCTGTAATTGACTCAGCAGCTGTAAGGGGCATTGGGCTAAGATAAGAATATCGTCCAAGTAGACGATCAATCGGACCCCGTGTGCAGGGCAATCAGGACCACTAGGTACGCAACTTTTAGATCCAGGCGCACCATCCAATCGAGTGGCAGGAGGACGTCCCTGAGCAGATGAATGCCCTCCATTTTGAAATGTCTTTACACCAGCCACTTGTTGAATTCCCGAAGGTCGATGACCGGCCTGCGACCCCCGACGGCCTCGTCTACCAAAAAGATGTTGCTGAGAAAACCCCCAGGATGAACCTCTGTAAGGCACACCGCTCCTTTGCGGAGTTGGTCGGCTACCTCCTTGTCTACTATAGCTGCGTCTGCCGCACAGAAACCTATTGGACGTGGACGGACGTCCTGGCGGGGGGACCCGTAAAACTCTATTTGGAACCCCCTCACCATCTGAAGCACTCAAGCGTTCCCAGTAAGAGCTTCCCAAGCGGGGAAAAACTGCTCCAGCCTGGCCCCAACTTGCACCTGCGCAGCTGGCAAACTCACTGTTGGCATTTCTGTTGTTGAACTTGTAACCTCTGCTGCCTCGGAAGCGTTGCCCTCTAGTCGGGTAGAAGTTGTTAAAACGTTGATCCGTTTGGTACTGTCCATATCCGGAGCTTTACCCCCTGCCCTGGGGGGATTTGGTTTTGAGAACGGCTGGGCAGGCGGCTCCTGCCCCGACCGGCCCTGTGGAAAACCTGAGGGTGAAAAACTATTTTAATGTCTGCCTAGGCCTTGTCTAAGGAAGAAAACGTGGAAACAAACTTGCCCAATTTTTTAACAAAGGGCTCACTGAATAAACCCCCTTGTGCTGTTGCCCCTGCCTCAGAACAGGCGAGGTCACCAAGTTTGGGATCGACTTTTATTAAAAGAGGGAAGGCTGTCCTACTTTTGCGCACAACTGTTCTATTTTATCGGCCAACCGCTGCTCCATCGGGGTCATCAGCTCAGGGCCTGCTCTATAAATGGAGCTATCCACCTGCTCATAAAAATCATCATCCCACTGCAAATTTGAGAGGGAGTATTCCTTGTCATAGTACTCTTGCTCCATGCTAATGTATTGATTGATAAACACTGAACCAATACCAGGGAGCACACCCACGCAGAGCGTGAGAAATTGGAAGCTGAGGGTCTCTCAGAAAATTGGCCAAAGACAGATTTCGTGGGGCAGTCAACCCCAGGACACCACAACACCCACCGGGTACATGGGGATCTAGCTGCCTCTAACGTGTGTCCGATATAAAGACCCGAGGTCCAACACACCTCTACCTACCCAGCAATCACAGGGAGTGAGGAGTAAACACTCCTGATGCACCGCACCACTACCGACCCGGAAAAAGGGGCGTATAAGAAAATGGGGCAAGGATACTGACCCAGCAGTGCTGGGCGATTCAGGCAGCACACGGGGCACGGACAGTAAAAGCCGAACAGAGCAGGATTCAACTTGCTTGACTGAAATGCGTTCCGTTGCCAACATGTTGCGGTGCCCCCCACAGCGCCATCTAGCGGGGGCGGACCAAACCGCGATCCTCGCTGAATGGGGATCAAGCCGCGTAAGGAGCACCGAGCATTCCCGAGGCGAATAGGGAATCTGTGGAAAAAGAAATTGCAACAGATACCCCAGAAAACAATAACACCGCCCAACAGAGTGAGGAATGTAGAAAAGCACTTAATCTAGCTGCCGAGCAGCGAAGAAGGAGGAAGTGCAGGAAGTGACATGAAGATTTATTGGATAAGGTCCATAAACACTGTGAAAGGACTGCCTAGAGACTGTTTTTCTTTCCCTAGTCTTGTGTGAAATGTAGTTGTTATACATGGTTGTGATAAAGTTGCTGTTTTTAAATTTGTTATCAAACCAAAGAAAGAATGAGCATAATCCTCGCCTCAGGTCCTGACATAGAATACATGGAGAACCGTTTCGGCGCCATGGAAATTGTGTGGCTGTACCCATCCTGGAGCATGTGCAAGAAAGGCATTATAGCGATCTTTGCCGAATATGATTTTGAGAATATGATGCATTCTGACAGGAACAGTGCCCACCTCTCCACTTTGCCTCTTGAACGGAGAACACCTGAGCACTAGTGTCCTCTTTCCTTCAGATTGGCTTTATGGTGCTTGAGCCATCACTTGATGAAAAGACTTCCAAGGAAGACTCCATCACTGACACTTTTTCTCTTTCAACTTGTTGTGCAAAGATAAACTAAAGATGTGACTGATAGTGTTAGAGTAGGGATAGAGGATAACAAATGCTGTTCTTTTATGAAGCACCAATGCAGGGAAACTTGGATTCCTGCTTTTTGATTACTTGCATATTGATCATGGAACTTATTGTTCTTTTCCTGCCACATCAGGAAAACTTGTTCAGATGCTTCGTCTTTCTGTTATTGCCGCTGTACTTTTATAGCCTCATGCTGAGATGCGTATATGTCCAGTCATTTTTGAAATTGTAATAAACTTGAATAACCTTCATCTAGTGGCTTTGAGTTATTGCATGGCTACAATGAGTTACACTGTATACTGAATTGATTACCCGACAGTTGTTCTCCCCTTCACACTTTCATGCTGCTTAAAAGAACCGCGGCCAAGACCTGGAACTCTCTCCCCACCCACCTCCGCCTCACACAGAACCACATTTCCTTCAGAAAGGAACTTAAAACCTGGCTTTTCGATAAATAATGCACCCCCTCCCACAAGCGCCTTGAGACCCTATGGGTGAGTAGTGCGCTATACAAATACTTGAACTTGAACATTGAAGGACTTCCGAATAAATGGGCTCAGGCCCTTTCGGAGGCATGGCTGCTTCACTAGCAGTGTCTTGGTTTTGGACAATGGCTGTAGAGAAGCACATAACTGAAAAGCATTCTGAATCACAAGGGAAAGAATCCGCCCCAGAGCGCTGCTGGACAGAAGGAATGAGCAAACAGAAATCGAATTAAAAAAAAGAGTTTTTAATCAAAATAATATGCCTTTCAAGCATTGTTCTACATTGTCTGGTAGAGGAACTGTGCATTCCGGGTAGACAAGCTTAGGCAGGACAGGAATAAGGGAGCAGAGAAGGCGAGGCGGAGGCAGGAAAGGCTATGAGATAGAGATGAAGGATACAGGAAGTGCTTGTAAAAGGGGGCCTGGATAGAGATAGGCAGAGAGTGGAGAGAGAGATAGAGAATGTGTGTGTGCATGCACGTGAGCCCACACGCACAAAAGCAGGCATCAGTCCATGCCTTCCTGCCAGCGGCAGCCAGCACATATTGGAGATAGGGGGCCAGGGGTCAGGGTATAAGCGGGTATTCATAAACTTAAAATAAAAAATTGACCTTCTGGGTGCTTCCTCGCCTCTCTTCCATTATCCTCCCTCTCTGGCCTGGACTTGAATCACACTTAGACTCCCAGTCAGCCAATCACAACGCTGCCTTAGCAGTGTGGTTATTGGTCTGAGAGCCGTGTATCGGCGCTCAGACGCTGACTGGGAGCCTGGAGATGTTCTCCGCGCAGTCTGTAATGCAGCCTGCATGGAGAGCATGCGAAGTGCGCAAGACTGTTTGGCCGGCCTGATAGGGTTGGCCAAGCAGTCATTGCGCACTTCAGACGGTGCTACCACTCTTCCTCTGCCCTCGCCCCTCATGCAAGCTGCCCGAAGTTGGACGAAATAAAATCATAATAACGTGAGTTAATATTTTATTTTCCTTTTATTTCACTGCTACAAAGCAGTGGGCAGACGCTCCTCCGCCTTTGCAGAGTAGCTGCCACTAATTCCTGCCTTTCTGTCTGTGGGTTCAGAAATATGTCAGCATTTGTAGGTCTTTTTTACCTTCAGAAATCTATTGAGGATTGGGACTTCAGAGAGGCATGGCAGACTGTAGGAGAACCAGGGGCCTCAAATTAAAGTCAAACTAACCCACCATGCCCTAATACCCTTTTTTCAAACGTGGCTCTTCTGATTTTCCTTCGCATTCGTTCTGCTTAGTCAGATTGCATCTTGGGCAGCAAGTCATGTAATAGGAAATCTGCCATGCTTTTTAGGTATTAAAATTTGGAATAGTCCTAATATCATCCAATTTCTCTTGCATTTAATCTTCTGCGTTCATAATTTCATGCTGCCGTAGCCTTATGCATTAAAAAGCTTTGCAATGGATGAAAGATAAAGTATACCTTTCATTGTAATGCAGCCATCCTTCTCCGAAAAAGTTACGTTTAAGTTGATAATAATCGGAAGTCTTCCTTGCCTGAAAGAAAAACAATATCGGTGAATTACAAATCATGTTCATTTTCTCCTTTCTAACCATCTCTTCGACATGTAGGAAGGTGGGGGGGGGAGGACGAAACATAGGGGCCTATTTACAAGATGTGTTGTGTCAATCTTCCTTCACGCTGAGTGGTGCACGATCGACGCTAAACATGAATCCGATTTATGAAACCACGCCCGGCCACTTTGCGTGGCCCTCAGTGGCTCCATAAATCTGAAGTAAAGCAACGGAGCGCAAATTGCTGCATTGCCTTACTCTGCGCAACGGAGGCATGTTTTTTTACGCAAATCTAGGTTTACCAGAACTGGTAAACCTGGGACTGTGCCAAAACGATACACTTCCCTTGGAGAGGCGTAACGGGGAGAAATATCTTTATTTCTCCTTGTTACTTCCTCTTTCAATGCTTGCTGCATTGTGTAGCACGCATGGAAAGAAGAAAATGCCTTTCAGGATTGTTTTTGTGCAGGAAGGTGCTCCTTCCTGCATGCACCTTCCTGTATATAACAATCCTGCATGCAACACAGGCACCCTTGCACCATAGGCGCAAGAGTGCCTTCGTTGGCGCTAGGCGGTCCTTGTGCTCTAGTGCTGGGTAAAGGACAGGAAAGTGCCAATTTGTAATAAATACAGTGCGGTCCTGCCCTTTCCATGTAATGCCCCGCAGCATAGCAAGGGAATTCCTGCGCTGCATTCTATTACTATCTCATAAAAATGCCTCTTAGTGTTCATATCATTCATACATCTGCCTTCAGTGTGAAAAGAAAAATCAGATGAAGTGCACATATTTGACCACACCAAAAAACTGCATCCCTGTCTGTGATCACAAAGTTGTTTCTGACAATAGTGGGCACCCTTCCAAGGCATCATCACTTTCGTCTCTATGAAATAAATTAATCTGTGTAACCCACAAAGCCTATCATATTCTCTGTGAATGTTTTATCAACCCGTTTGCGAATGGAAAAAGGCCTTTTCTAATGCATGAACCCATTTCCATTTGCAATGTCGGTAATCACAATTTTTAGTGATTACCTAAATTGAAAATGCATTTGGGGAATCACAGGTGATTCCTCAAGCCTTTCCTAAATGCAAACTGTGCCTTTAGGAAACGCTAATTACCATCAACTACAAGTTGATGGTAATTTGCGTATTCTTGAAAAATGCACAATAGTGCTTTTTTCAATGTGGCGTGCAGCGCACACATGCCCTTAGGACATGTGTGTGCTGCACATATGCACACGTACCTTTTTGTGGGGGTGTATGAGGGTGTCTTTAGACCCCCGGGCACCCTTGGAATTGCATTTGCAATTTGCGATTACCAATTTGGTAATCACAATTTGCGAATGCATTGCCATTCATTCCTATGGGCCTGCCCCTGCCCATTCTTCGAACCCCAACCAAGCAGCCATTAACCTCACTCATTGGCTAACCAACAGCGCCGACAACCTAGCACCTTTGAAAAAACGTCAAATCAAACTAGGCAGCAAAAACGCCCCCTGGTTCAACGATGATCTTAAGAAATCCAAGAAACTCTGTCGCTCCCTTGAGAAGGCCTGGAAAAAAGACCCAAACACCAGCACCAGGGACGCCTTTAAAAACGCCACCCGCATACACCACCAACTGATCCGGACTGCCAAGAAAGCCGCTTTCAAAGACCGACTTGACAACAACGCCCACAACAGCAAGGAATTATTCAACATCATCAAAGAGTTTACCAACCCCGCTGCCAACTCCAACGACATCACTCCCTCTCAAGCCCTCGGCGACTCCCTAGCCTCGTTCTTCCACAACAAAATCGCTGACATCCGCAACAGCTTCGACAACCAACCCGGAGACCAACCCACCCAACCTCCTGCCGTACCTTCACCCCCCTTGAACATCCTTAATGACTGGAACCCAATCTCCACTGAGGACACCATCCGCCTGATGAATTCTATCCACTCAGGATCCCCAACAGACCCATGCCCTCACCACATCTTCAACAAAGCAGACTCCATCATAGCACCACACCTCCGAGACGTCATCAACTGCTCACTCAACTCTGCCACCTTCCTGGAAAGCTGGAAACACGCCAAACTCAGCGCCCTTCTGAAAAAACCTACAGCTGACCCCACCGAACTCAAAAACTACCGCCCCATCTCGCTCCTTCCATTCCCGGCCAAAGTTATCGAGAAAGCTGTTAACAACCAGCTCGCCGCCTTCCTCGTAACCGTAAATCCCTCGACTCCTCACAGTCCGGATTCCGAGCCAAACACAGCACTGAGACCGCACTCATTGCTGCAACAGACAACATTCGAACTCTACTGGACAATGGAGACATAGTCGCCCTCATCCTCCTCGACCTCTCCGCAGCCTTCGACACAGTCTGTCATAGCACCCTGTTACAACGCCTCAGCAACATCGGAATCCAAGGAAAAGCACTGGAATGGATCACCTCGTTCCTTGCCGGCAGAACTCAGAGAGTCCGCCTCCCACCATTCAAGTCAGAGGCCACTGAAGTCATTTGCGGCGTGCCACAAGGATCTTCACTCAGCCCCACCCTCTTCAACGTATACATGAGCCCCCTTGCGGCCATCGCAAGCCAACACAACCTCAACATCATCTCCTACGCTGATGACACTCAACTGATCCTCTCACTCACCAAAGACCCTAACACCGCCAAAACCAACCTTCATGAAGGAATGAAAGAAGTAGCCCAGTGGATGAAACACAGCCGTCTGAAACTGAATTCAGACAAAACAGAAGTCCTTATCTTAGGTACCTCCCCCTCCGCCTGGGACGACTCTTGGTGGCCAGAGGCCCTTGGAAAAGCACCCATCCCGACGGACCACGCACGGAACCTGGGCGTCATCCTGGACTCCTCACTCTCGATGACCAGACAAGTCAACGCCGTCTCATCATCCTGCTTCAACATTCTTCGCATGCTCAAAAAAACATTTCGTTGGATCCCCACCGAAACTAGAAAAACGGTCACCCACGCTCTGGTTACAAGCCGCCTGGACTACGGAAACACCCTATATGCCGGCACCACCGCAAAACTTCTGAAAAAACTCCAACGCATCCAGAACGCATCAGCCAGACTCATACTAGACATCCCGCGTAAAGACCACATCTCTTATCATCTGAAAAACCTCCACTGGCTCCCCGTCAATAAGAGGATAACATTCCGCCTCCTAACCCACGCACACAAAGCACTTTACGAACTTGGACCCGAATGCCTCAACACACGACTTTCCTTCTACACCCCCTCCCGCCAGCTACGCTCTTCCAACCAAGCCCTTGCTGCTGTACCCCGCATCAACAAAACCACCATGGGAGGAAGATCCTTCTCCTACCTGGCGGCTAAAACCTGGAACTCACTTCCCATTCACCTTCGTCTCACTCAGAACCACTTTGCATTCAGAAAGCAACTTAAAACTTGGATTTTCGACTTGTAATCCCCCACCCCTCTTCAAGCGCCTTGAGACCCTCTGGGTATGTAGCGCGCTATATAAATTACTTGACTTGACTTGACTTGACTGTTGTCATTTGATCAACTCTGATAAAGAACGTCTTACCACAATTCCAACTTTTCCTTCACTGTGGAAATACGTCAGTTGGTACATTTCACCAACCCAAAGTGGTTGAACCTTACATAGGCAACTTCCTTAGTAAAAAAAAGCTTCCCTGCTCAATATATTCCTAATAGCCAGCTTAGCATTTGTTGCGTTTCTATTCCATTACCTGTATGACATAATCTTGTATACACAGTTTAAAGAGAGTCTTAATAAACTTAAATAGGTCTCATCTAAATTCCAAGCTTTTTGAAAGCATTTTCTTCACAGGACAGTTCTATAGTTTTCACTTTTAATATACTATCTGTCCTCCTCTTATGTCACTTCCTATTGCATAAAGTAAACGTAGCTTCAATATGGGGGACAGCATATGTAAGTAGAACAAATGTTTAATAAGTTTGAGCTAAACAATTGGCTTTTGGGCCTATCTTACTGAGGCTTTGATTCTTTTTTTTGTAAATGCACAAATGTATTCATATAGACTTAACCATTTTATTGGAGTAATTTTAAGATCTTTTGGTATTCACAGTGAATGTAATGAGTTCTCCTGGGATGATGTGGTCATTGTAGATTACCTAGAGTAGATCTGGAATTCTGCTGATATTGACAGTCATGCATCAGTGTAGCAGCTGTACACTTTGACACGTGTAAATAAAAGTGCCTATTTTCTCCACTGGGATAATTCCTGTTCCTATGGACCAATCATTGTCTTGCCCTAAATCTCTACCACTTAGAGAGTGTTCAATCCCTGTTTCCTCACTGGATTCAGATGTTTGCTTGCTCTTCCCTCGAGTAAATGTCTGACTGCATCCTAAGTAAGAATATGCCCTGCAAAGTATTTTCAATATGATCAAAGTTGTAAGTTAGTGGGTAGGTATTCCTGTCCTGGAAATCCTGCAACCCGCCCCTTAAAGCTGATTTGCTAAGACGCATTATTACTC
Organism: Lissotriton vulgaris; assembly: GCF_964263255.1. Lineage (NCBI taxonomy): Eukaryota > Metazoa > Chordata > Amphibia > Caudata > Salamandridae > Lissotriton > Lissotriton vulgaris. Next base: position 1,940,897,564 of record NC_141693.1, read on the forward strand.
ACAACCCAATCACGTGTTTCATCTTTGTCACGCCATCGACTGTGGCTATCTCTATCCAGCCAAACGTTGATTGCTTGTCCTCCTTCAGGTGATGCTCTTTCTGATAAGCACTTGAGATCTGGTGCCATGTTCCTTGGATCTGGAAAAAAGATTTGAAACATAATGGAGTCAACAGATCATTGAAAGCCCCTGTGATTATGTACACAGAGTCATTACTCATTAAACATAGCAGACAGAGCCAAAGAAACCCTTTACTCAGTTTGAAGATTATTGTGGCAGAAGCATATGACAAGCGAGGGATAAGATCATCTTTGAAACTCTCATGTCGGAACCACTGTCAGAATTATTACCTGCTCCACCTACTTGTAGTCTCAAACAGCTGTTAATCAGACATCTCCCCTGTTGTGGTGCCATTATAAAGGAATATGTAGGTGGAATGGTTAAAGATGGAGCCAACAGATGGTGGGAGGGTTCTTCAGGTGAGGGTATGTGTGTGTGTGTGGTGCTATTCTCTATTGCAATGGCAAGTAGTGAAGATTCAACATGCAGCAAAGCATCGCAGCAGGCAGATAGTGAATTCAATACCTGTTAGCACACAGACCCACAGAGACATTGTGTACATTAGATGTTCCTGAGAAGAGAGTGCCTACACGTTGTATTGAGGTGAGAGGAGGGCTACTGTTTTTACCTGTGAAAGGCTACTGAAGGACATTACAAAGTGAGCAACTAACTTGCCATCAATGCAAGGCCTAGAAAGGTTCAGGCTGGCAACTTGTTGTATCTGTCAGCTGAGTACTGCCCAAGCGCTGAGTACATGATGTGTGGAGCACTTTATCACAAGAGGGGGGCAAAATCATTTGGTAAATTATGAAATAAGGAAAAACTATAAAAAATTAAAATTTGCCAGAGGTGTATTTGGCCTCACAAAAGAACCAGCCAAGCACTCCACTTCATTCTGCAGGAAAACCTGAAAAGTAGGCATATTTACGGTGTTATATGTGGTTCTTACAGTTTTTGAGGTTTTTTTTGGCAGAACGAGGTCCAAAGGGAACCACAAGATCCACCCAACTCTGCGTAAGAACGATACTGTTTAGAAGTTTATTTGGCTGCCCCAGGACCTCATTTTATCAGAGAGAATCCCACGAACCACCCATGAAGTGGCCAGTTTGCCTGTGGTTCATTGAATGATAACCAGCTAATGTTCACCTCCTTTTTTATGTTTCGCCTGGCATCCGCTGCGCAGCAGCGTTCGCGCAGGCAAAATCTTTTGAGAAGCAGTACGGGGGCTTTGTCCCGCCTGCTCTTCCATTGGCTAGCTCCATAAATTGAGGCTAGCCATTGGAAGAGAGATCTGTCCGTCATTGCCGGAGCAGATTCGCGGGCGTTCCGGCGATTTTTTCGCTCTTCGCCCCTTTGTTGCCGTCATTGCGGCGGTGGGTGTTGTCTTATTTTTTTCCCCAGGATGTTTGCGGCCGCCATTTTTTTCTAGGAGCTAGGGCGAGCAGGTGGGTTCACGTAATGCTCCTTTCTCGTCAGGAACCTCCTGCAGCCTCTCCCTGCCCTGCCAGAGCCGAGGACACGCAGCCGCGGCATTTCTCCCCGTCCCTTCCACCCCCCTCCCAGTCCGATGCCTTCTCGCTGATCTTGATCGTTATGGGGAAGTTCCCTGATTCCCTTAAATTCTTCTAGGAAGCTGCTCACTTCAGGGGAGTATGCCTCACAGATCCGCAGTCTGCCTTTTCTGTAGATGCCGGATTTTTCTCCACGGGCCCCCTCTCTTCCTGGAGTCAGAAAGTCTTCCTCATCACTCCCTGCTTGCTTCCACCGTTTTACTTTCTGAATACGGGGTTAACGGCCATCAGTAGCCCCTCGCTTAGAGAAGGGCAGCTGGATTGAACAGATTCAGATCATGAGGCTCTGCAAGCTCTGGCATTTCTCCCCGTCCCTTCCACCTCACTCCCAGTCCGATGCCTTCTCGCTCGTCAGCTGCCCCCCCAGCCCACTCCTGTCTTCAAATGCTCCTTTCTCGTCAGGAACCTCCTGCAGCCGCTCCCTGCCCTGCCAGAGCCGAGGACACGCAGCCGCGGCGGGGTTGGAGGAAAATGTAAGTGTTTTCTAGGTTTTGGATCAAAGCAATAATGCTCTTTCAATGTAAGGGGATTTTCTATCTTTTGTTTATAACGATTGTTATTTTCAGACCTTAGTAAAGAATCAAAGGTTTCTTTTAATAGTTTTGTCAGGGAATTTATTTTGATGGTGTTAAAATAGACTGTGGCCCTAGGCCAAAGTTGAAACCCACTACGCAGGTGCTGCATCTGTGCCCAGTGGGTACATAGAGTGGCACTTGGCCTTTCCCTGCACCTCGTCCCCATGCCACAGAAACCTGCTATTTCCACTGTGTGCAGTACTTATGCTTCCATTTGCCTCTGCACATGTTCCTTTGCAATGTGCAATAGACTGAGGGTGCAGGAAGCGGCCTTGGGGCCATGCTCTGTATGCAATCTTGTTGCTTCTAGAGATGCTGCAAATTACACTGGGTGCATGGTGTTTCGTCCAGTGCAGCAGGTACTGTGTGTAGGATGTGGCCAACAGCCATGTTCTGTACACTGTCTTATGCTTACCGAAGCTGTTTTCGGCATGGGTGAGACAACGAGCCCTGTTCCTGTGCTCTCAGAATGAGTTGTGTACCTTGCCCAGTACATTAACAGATGCAGTAGGCTCAAAGTGCAGGGCGTTAGTCTCGGACACACCCTAGCTTTAATCTCCATGCCCTTAAAGCCACTAGGCATGGCTATGACTGGGCGTACACGGTGTGTGCCCTTCTACCCCACATCCTTCTCTGTGCCATGCTCTCAGACCCCACTGAAGCAACTTTGAGTAACTTCAGCCCTGTGCCACTATGATCTTGATCGTTATGGGGAAGTTCCCTGATTCCCTTAAATGCTTCTAGGAAGCTGCTCACTTCAGGGGAGTAGGCCTCACAGATCCGCAGTCTGCCTTTTCTGTAGATGCCGGATTTTTCTCCACGGGACCCCTCTCTTCCTGGAGTCAGAAAGTCTTCCTCATCACTCCCTGCTTGCTTCCACCGTTTTACTTTCTAGATACGGGGTTAACGGCCATCAGTGGCCCCTCGCTTAGAGAAGGGCAGCTGGATTGAACAGATTCAGATCATGAGGCTCTGCAAACTCCCTTTAAGCCTATTGACTCTGAAGTGGCCAACAGGAAAAACAGCTTTGTGGGGCAACCAGATTCATTTTAATGTTAATAACCATCAGCCATTTCGACTGTCCGTTTGTGGACAGCTTGGATACTGCATACAAATACTTATTCCACATGTACTAAACATCAACTCAAAGAAGCCTGCCTGGTGCCTTTTTATAACACAACGACCTCAAAAGCTACTCAAGGGATGTGCACCAACGCCCCAAAATATATTCTGGGTGAACTTTTGTTCTCGTGCTAACTTCGGTGTAATTCTCTTCGGAAGATTTTTCTTGCTGCCAATGTCTGTGTTTCCTAGTTTCCGCTGTCTGTAGTTCTGTCTGCTTGGTCTGTCTCAAAGCGCCTCACCCCTTCCCTCGTTGTGCGTGCTTTTCTGCCCCCCTTCCCTCATTGTGCATGCTTTTCTACCCCCCCTTCCCTCGTTGTGAGTGCTTTTCTGCCCCCTCTTCCCTCGTTGTGCGTGCTGTTCCCTGCATGTGACCCGGTTTTTGTCCCTCTGTTCCCTGCTTGTGCCTCGGTTTTCGTGCCTCTGTTGCCTGCTTGTGACCCGGTTTTCGTGCCTCTGTTGCCTGCTTGTGACCCAGTTTTAGTGCCTCTGTTGCCTGCTTGTGACCCGGTTTTCGTGCCTCTGTTACCTGCTTGTGACCTGGTTTTAGTGCCTCTGTTGCCTGCTTGTGACCCGATTTTCGTGCCTCTGTTCCCTGCTCGTGCCTCTGTTCCCTGCTTGTTCCCTTTGTCTTTGTTTTTCGCCATTCTCTTCCTCCTCCTTCTTCCCATTTACTCATCAGAATTGTACAACATATACCGGAAAATTTGTCATGAGCAATGACAAAAGCTCTAACTTTTACAAAAGCGAAACCGTTGCATTGTAAATGCTTGTCTTTCAGGGCAGGCGACTTCAATTTGTCAAAAATGTGTTGACTTGCATTGTAAATTTGTTTCTGGATCCCACTGAATGAAACAAAAACCAGGCCTAGGAGTGAGTAGACCCACCCTTGCTGCAGTACAACAGGCATGGAGTTCACATGTCTCTCTTCCCCGTTTTCTTTTTTATCCTGCTTGTGCAAGCTAGTAGAAGGTATGGTGTGCAAGGTTGTCCACAAGGACAGAGGAGCATTGAACCAGACAGTAGGGCAGCGGGCAACAATTTTAGCTGCTTGGAAGAGCAAATCGCAATTTAACAAACGTTACTGTTTTTGCAATCTCCACCCATCGTGACTGTGTGATTTTATCTATCATGATTTCTACCTGGAGTTTTACATTCTAGTGTTTGAGATGTATCAGTTATTTTCTATCTGTGATTTTAATACCGTTGTTTTAGAATGTATCTATTCATGTACTTTTATGATTTACATTGATCAAATCTAATAAAGAAATACTTGACATAACTCAGTGGCAGACAAAATCACCTACCCGAGAGGGAACAATAGTGGTTACCTTAGTTATTTTAGTTTCTTTTATGGTATTCATTAAGTGATGAGGACTGCATTTACGATTTTGGTTAATTGTTTTATTCAGTGCTGTTTCTACTTGCTTTTTTGAAGCCATGTTGGAGAACATTCCTGCTGCATATTGCTAATGTTTTGTGCTGTGTTGAGGATTTGATATGTGTCAAAATATAGCCCCACCATCATAATTCTTGTTGGTTCTGCCTTGGAGCACACTGGTACACAACTTCAAAGTGTACCTGGTGCTGGCAGGACGGTAAATACATTTGGATCAATGAAAGCAACCTTGTTGTATTGTCTTTGATTTGAGAGATTTGGTAGTTTTGGAAACTTATCAGAACTGAAAGAAGGGTATCTTAAGGAGAGAATGTACAGAAATGTGCTGAAGCACCTAAAAGAAAACTTTGGACATTGGGGAAATGTTGTATTACAATTATAAGAGTTTTCTTGTGAACACAAGTATAGCACCTTCCCAGCCCAGGTACCCACCAATGGCCCCACCACAAATGGAGCTTAGTGTTACACATCTTTATTCTGCTGCATGTAACTGCAAACTCAACATTCTAAAACAAGCTTTCATAACATTGTGCTCCAACACCTACGTCACATATCTACAGAGTCTGTTAAGAACCAAAAGGGTTCCGTTATAAAATACTGCTAACACTGCATCTCCCCTCTGTTAAATAGTTTTGTTGTTACAAATCAACAATTTTTTATATATATATATTGAATCCCAAATGCCCTTGAGCTTTCCAGGACACACTCGTGTTCAGCCTGCCATCCGGCCTATCTGGATACTGCTCCCCACTTCCTCACAGGTGAGCTGTGGTGCCTGACGCGTTTCGGGGCCAGCTGCCCCTTAATCATAGGCGGCTCGGTACGTGCAGTTCAGAGGCTCAATTTTATTTAAACCATTTACAAGCATGCTTCCTATTGGTTCACAGTTCATATTCAAATTACGTTGCATGCTGGGAATTGTATTCTTCCCGTTCGAGGCTCCGAGTCACATACTGGTTTAGAGCTATTAATAATGTCCCTGAGTGGGATACCGTGGGTTGTGGAGATTCATTTTGATCCGGCTTCACACGCTTAAGCAGACGAAGATATTTCGATCCGCAGCCTCTCCTGTCAGTTTCCCGCTGCCGGTGACAGAAGATGGTGCATCCTGACGCGGTAAGGACCCCGCGCTGCAAAATTGAATCCCAAATGCCCTTGAGCTTTCCAGGACACACTCGTGTTCAGCCTGCCATCCGGCCTATCTGGATACTGGAGCCGCCTATGATTAAGGGGCAGCTGGCCCCGAAACGCGTCAGGCACCACAGCTCACCTGTGAGGAAGTGGGGAGCAGTATCCAGATAGGAAGACTCTTGGAAGAATTGGAGTCTTAATACTAGCCTCCCAGGTCCTTCACAGTACCTAGAGGAATCCAATAGGTTTGGGCCCCTTAGTGATGTGGAATAGGTAAAGGGGCAGCCACACGGCTTAAAAATGGTCTCCTGGAATATAAATGGGCTAGGTAACCAAATAAAACGTGAACGGCTAAAAGATCTAGCAAAAAATTATGCGATCATCTGTATCCAGGAGACCTGGCTATGTGGCGAGCCCCCTGTAGTGGATGGCTTCTGTCAAGCCTATCGACCGGCAGTAAAATCTAGATCAGGTCGCCCGGCAGGGGGTTTATTGACTTTACTATCTACAAACTTGGTGAAAAACTTCTCCCGGCTCACTGTAACATGTAAATGGCTGCTCTGCTGTAGAATAACATTAATTACAGCCAGTAACAAGAAAGAAAATGTGTTGATTGTAAATGTATATATGCAATGGGGGGGCAAGGAGGAGTATCGAGTCGAAATGGCGCACTTTAAAAAGGATTTAGATTTATTGTGTGAAAAGTACGTTTCAGATTTGTTTTTGTTAGTAGGAGATTTTAACCATAAACTTAATCCTATGCGGCAGGATCTCATGTATCAGGATTTTTTAGAATCTTATGATATAATTCAAGCAAAGTTTCCAGAAAGTCTGTGTACAATAAATGACGTAAGCTTGGGGAATTACCCAGCGAATAAATATCTCTTTTGTTTGAACGGCAGGTACCCACAAGATCGTCCGGCAAAAAAAACCTTTAAACAAGGTACACAAAATTGCCCCATAGATTATGTCTTTATCCCAGCATGGAACTTTGATATAATAAAGGGCTTTATGGTTAACCATATAGAAGAAAGTGACCACAATATTCTAGAAGTAGAACTGGCATTTTCCCACCAATTCATTGTTGAAAAAGTAATCATACCACAGATGGACTATCCCAGACGCATCACAACACGGTTAACCGAAGGAAATATAGAGAAATTAACCAGGCTCCAACATAAAATCGTTCTAGGATGCATAGTTGGTCTAGATCTGGCCTGGTACATTGAAAAATTAAACCAAGTGGTACAAAGTATCAAGGTCGAACTTAGAACAGACGTAAAGAACACCAAGAGTATACAAACCACCCAAGTTAGGAAGGGAAACTGGTATAATATAGCCTGTTTAAAGAAGAAAAGAGAACTAAGGCGAGAACAGCGCAGTCTGCGTAATAAATTTGATAACACTAGAGCTGAACATCTTGTAAAATTAAGGAAAGAGTATACCATGCTTCTTGATAGCACAAGAAGAGCCCATAAGGATAATTGCTGGAAGAAATTGCTGGAGGCAATAGAATCCAAGAATATACGTTTATTCTGGAATCTAGTTCGCTCAGCAACAGAAGCCTCACCTGGGTCAATGATCTGCGTGGTAGAAGAGGGTGCCTGGGTGGATTATTTGAAAGAGCTATACCCACTTGGGGGTGAAGCTGAAGAGGAAGTACAAAGGGACTGGAGTGGCCTAGTAGATGATCTAAAACCAGACTTCTCAGAAAAAAATGTACTTGAGACAATCAAAACTTTAAATTTAACAAGAGCCTCCGGCCCAGATAACCTGCCTGCCCTAATAATCAAGACACGGACACCTTGGTGGGCCAAATTCTTCTCCCAAATGTTCTTAGTAATCCTAGAATCAGGGATAGTTCCAAGTATGTTATGTTATGTTATGTTATGTTATTAAAAATGTATAAAGCGCGCATACGCCCGAAGGCTTCTTGGCGCTGGAAAGAAATAAAAAAACATAACAAGGGGTGAGTCTGCAGGGATCTTTATTTCAAGTAAGCCTGAGTGAAGAGGTGAGTCTTGAAAGCCTTCCTGAAGGCAAGGAGGTCCTTACTCTGTCTAAGGGCTAGTGGCAGAGAATTCCATAGGGTAGCTGCTAAGAAGTGGAAGCTGCTGCCACCTTGTCGTTTTTTCTTGAAGCGAGGTACTTCAAGTAGGTCTTTGTAGGCTGATCTCAGGTTACGTGAGGGAACATATCTTCCAATCAGCTGCCTGATGAATAGAGGTCCCTTGCCTTGCAAAGCCTTGAAGATGATGCACCCGGCTTTAAATTCGGCTCTTTGAGCCACTGGTAGCCAGTGCAGGGACTCTAGGCCTGATTTGATCGATTCCCATTTGGGTACATTGCAGATCAGCCTGGCGGCCTGATTCTGCAAGTACTGCAATCTTCTAAGTTGTCCTACAGGTAGGCCAAGGTATAGGCTGTTTGAGAAGTCGATATGGGAGAGGACTAGGGCAATGACCACCTGGATTAAGGCGGAAGGAGTGAGGAAATGGGCGATCTTCCTAATTTTCCTCAATTGGAAAAATCCAGAGGAAACCACGGTTCCAATTTGGGATTTTAGCGAGAGGTCCTCCTTGATGGTTATCCCCAGACTCTTTACAGTCAAAGATTTCTTAGGGGGAAGGCCCATATCAGCAGGCCAGAAGTTAGGGCTCCAACTGATTTCGCTCTTGCCGGGCAGGATCAGCTCAGTTTTCCCTGGGTTTAATTTAAGATGATTAGAGGACATCCAACTCTGGATTAAAGTCATAGTGGCTTGGAAGTCCTCCACAGCATTTAGGGAATTAAGAACGAAAACTAGCTGCAAGTCGTCTGCATAATTGTATACAGTGACTTTATGCTTTCTCAGGGCAAAAAGAAGGGGCCGCATGTACAGGTTGAACAATAGGGGAGATAACGAAGAGCCTTGAGGCACCCCACAGAAAGACTTGACCTTGGCAGCAGAAAAGGAGCCCAAGCGGACAGACTGAGTACGTTCAGAAATGAACGATTTCAACCAGGCTAGGGCAGAGTCTCTAAGGCCCGCCTGTTCGACACGGTTGACCAGGATAGAATAGTCAACCGTGTCGAATGCGGCGGACAAGTCAAGAAGTACCAGGGCTTGGTGAAGGTTTTTGTCAGCGTTGGACCTCAAGGTGTTCTGAACGGCCAATATTACTGCCTCAGTGGAGTGACCAGGCCGGAATCCTGCTTGGTTGGGTTGGAGATAGTCCGATTCCTCCACGAAATTAGAGAGACAGTTGGTGACATGCGCCTCCAACATTTTGGATAGAAAGGGCAGCAAGGATATAGGCCGGTAATTCGTGAGGTCCAGCGGGTCAATACCAGGTTTCTTGGTGAGGGGAATCAGTAAGGCCTGCTTGAAGCTACTAGGCACTATCCCTGAAGTGAGAGAGTCGTTGAGCAGGGGTATCATGCTGTTGGGCATGGCACGACCGATTTCTTTCATGATTTGGGGGGGGCAGGCATCCATAGGCGAGCCTGATTTGACTCTAGACAATAATTCCAAAAAAGTTTTCAAATCAATGAGGGGGAAAAAATGTAAAGTTGAGGGATTAAAATAGATGTCGTCCACTGGGGCGCAGGCTGGAAGTGTGGAGATGTTCTGTTTAATCAATAAAATCTTATCGCGGAAAAAGTCATTCAGGGAATTGCATAGCGCTTGTGTGGGAACTACCGGAGGGGAAGTTCTATCGTTATTGCAAAGTTCGTTTACTATTCTGAAGATTTCTTTTGACTTATTGGTGGAGTTTAGGATTTTGGATGAGTAATAGGTAGTTTTATGGTTTTGTAGAGATTTTTGGTATGTCTTCCTAGCTGAGCAGTATGTGGCCCTGGCTAGAGGGCAATACTGGGAGCGCCATGTTCTTTCCTTTTGCCTCACTTCCAATTTCAGATGTTTTAGCTCAGGTGTAAACCATTTATGTGCGTCCGGGCTCCTAGAGCTGCAAAGACGCGTAGGAGGAGCATAGATGTTAGTCGCTGCAGTAAGCCATTCATTGAACCGAGCATCGGCCTCCTCCACGTTAGTGCTGTCAAGGGGAAGGGAGTCACCTAGAAAGTTGAGAAAGGCAGGCAAGTCCATAGAAGTCCATTTCCTAGTGGTTTTGCTGGTTTGTAACTTGAAATGGGTAGTCTGGTCTAACTGAAAGGAGAAACTTATGCTGTGGTGATCAGACCAACAGCAGGGTTTTATGTCTATTGAGGATAGTGGCAAGTTCAGAGACCAGATTTGGTCAAGACTATGGCCCTTTTGGTGAGTCTCAGTGTAGATGTGTTGTGTCAGGTTGAGATCACAGAAGAGTTCACTCATCTCTGCAGCTTGGGGATCCAATGATGTATTGTCAAACCAGAAGTTTAAATCCCCAACCAAAAGTAGTTTAGAGTGATTTGTGACCAACGGTGCCAGTAGCTGAGCTAGAGTGGAAGGGAACGTGGCTATGGTTTGGGGAGGGCGATATAGTAGAGCCAGTACAAGTGAGCCGTTGGGAGTGTCTATTTTGGCGACTATGTTTTCAGTGTTAGGTAGAGGCAGAGATGGGAGCTGTCTAAGTTGGAATTTCTTATTGACAATTATAGCTGCTCCTCCCCCGATTTTTCCACCTGAGCGTAATGCTGATAGGATATAGTAGTTTGCAGGTAGGGCAGCTAAAATATCCGGTAATGAGTCCGGGGTGAGCCAGGTCTCTGTCAATAGCAGCATGTCAGGTTGTTTATCCATAAGTAGCAGAAAAATATCTGACTGGTGTTTAATCATGGAGCGGGTGTTAAGGTATATACACCTGAACATGTAAGTGGAGCTGGGTGTGGTCGTGAGCATAGAGTACTCAGGAGCAGGGGCGTTTGTAAGGGTGGCGGGATTGCCTATGCCCAAGTAAGATATACGTTTTGCCGCGTTGTAGGGAACAGGTGGGCACATCGTGGTAGTTGGGCGCAGCGCTAGTAGTTCAGCAGATGTATAAGTATGATAACATACAGAGTCCTTAGCCCCTAGTCCCGGACGCTCGCGGACGAGCGCAGACGAGCTTGCCTTAAGCGCGCCTTCGGCGCGCAATCGGCGCGCCCGCTGCGCTCGTCCGCTGCGCTTCCTTGGGAGGCACATACTTATGGGTTGATGAGTAGATCGGCGGTGGGCGTGGCCTCCGATGGGGGCGTGGCCTGTCGATCGGCCGAGGCTCTGTCAGCGTTTGGCACGCCGGTTTCTGGGCTGCGGAGGGTCCGCTTGCAGTGGGAGAGGCTTGGGTGAGTTACTGGTAATTTTAAAAGCACAAAAGAATCACTAATCCAATTTTAAAATAGACGGTGCGCTCTCCCGGCTTTTTGCCTCAGGAGCAGCGTTTGTAGGTGGAGAGGCTGGTGAGCAGCGTCTCTTTTAAGCTCTGGGTCGGTGGGCGTGGCCTCTGATGGGGGCGTGGCCTGTCGATCGGCCGAGGCTCTGTCAGCGTTTGGCACGCCGGTTTCTGGGCTGCGGAGGGTCCGCTTGCAGTGGGAGAGGCTTGGGTGAGTTACTGGTATTTTTAAAAGCACAAAAGAATCACTAATCCAATTTTAAAATAGACGGTGCGCTCTCCCGGCTTTTCGCCTCAGGAGCAGCGTTTGTAGGTGGAGAGGCTGGTGAGCAGCGTCTCTTTTAAGCTCTGGGTCGGTGGGCGTGGCCTCCGATGGGGGCGTGGCCTGTCGATCGGCCGAGGCTCTGTCAGCGTTTGGCACGCCGGTTTCTGGGCTGCGGAGCGTCCGCTTGCAGTGGGAGAGGCTTGGGTGAGTTACTGGTAATTTTAAAAGCACAAAAGAATCACTAATCCAATTTTAAAATAGACGGTGCGCTCTCCCGGCTTTTCACCTCAGGAGCAGCGTTTGTAGGTGGAGAGGCTGGTGAGCAGCGTCTCTTTTAAGCTCTGGGTCGGTGGGCGTGGCCTCTGATGGGGGCGTGGCCTGTCGATCGGCCGAGGCTCTGTCAGCGTTTGGCACGCCGGTTTCTGGGCTGCGGAGGGTCCGCTTGCAGTGGGAGAGGCTTGGGTGAGTTACTGGTAATTTTAAAAGCACAAAAGAATCACTAATCCAATTTTAAAATAGACGGTGCGCTCTCCCGGCTTTTCGCCTCAGGAGCAGCGTTTGTAGGTGGAGAGGCTGGTGAGCAGCGTCTCTTTTAAGCTCTGGGTCGGTGGGCGTGGCCTCTGATGGGGGCGTGGCCTGTCGATCGGCCGAGGCTCTGTCAGCGTTTGGCACGCCGGTTTCTGGGCTGCGGAGGGTCCGCTTGCAGTGGGAGAGGCTTGGGTGAGTTACTGGTATTTTTAAAAGCACAAAAGAATCACTAATCCAATATTAAAATAGACGGTGCGCTCTCCCGGCTTTTCGCCTCAGGAGCAGCGTTTGTAGGAAGGGTGCGATAATTCGACCGATCCATAAAAAAGGGGACGTCAACGCACCAAGGAACTATAGATTAATCAACCTACTCGATATAGGAGAAAACATATTTGCGAAAATTATATTAGGTAGGCTAAAGACTTGGGCAGAGGAGAGAGTAATTATTCCAGTGGAACAGGGCGGCTTCAAGGAAGGCCATTCTACAATTGACCACTGCTTTTCCCTATGGGCGTTGGCCCGGAAGTCAATAGAACAAAATGGGAAGTTGCATTGTTGTTTTGTTGACTTTCGAGCCGCGTTTGACTCTGTGGACCAGAACAAACTCTGGGAGGATTTGATAGGATACGGAATTCCGGATGGCTTGTTGATGATCTTGAAAGATCTACATAGAGGGAACTGGGCCCAGGTTATTAGAGATTCGCATGGGTCACTAACCCAGAAGATATTGATAGGGAATGGCCTTAGACAGGGGTGCGTTCTGGCACCCCTGTTATTTTCAATCTTTCTGGCGGATCTCCCTGCGACACTTGAAGTAGAAAGAAGTGCAAGCCCTAGAATGAGCGGGAACAAAGTGCCGTGCCTATTATACGCAGACGACTTAGTGATCCTAGATCAAACAGAAATGGGACTTCAAAGGAAACTAAATGCTTTTAAAGGTTATTGTGATAGGAAAATTTTGACTGTAAATATGGAAAAAACCAAGGTCTTATGTTTTGGTAAGAGCAAGAAGAATTTTAATTGGTTTTTGGGTAATAACAAATTAGAGGCTGTTAAGGAGTATAGATATCTAGGCCTCTAGTTTGACAGTGCGCTAAATTGGCGCACCCATTTGGAGGCACAAAGAGCCAAAGCTTTTTTACATGTGGGTTGAAAAAGTTTAATAAAGAATATGGCGACATGACTCATAAACCAATGATAAAGGCATTCGGTGCAATGATTCCCCCCCAAGTATTATATGGCGCAGAGGTGTTATACCTGAGCGGTAAACATGAGTGGGACCATCCTTCCCTGTGTAGCGAGCTGACGTGACCAGGTCGTGCTGACGTGTGGACGTGTGCGGGATACGGAATACGCCTACTGGAGAGAGAGACGGAGTGAAAGTGCAAGCCGGATCGAGGAGCGAAGTCCAGTCTTACACCGGACTTACACCGGGTCATAATCCCTCCCCAGGGGGGTTTGTGGAGGAAAGCGCTGGCCCGGGGGTGTTGAAGACGGAGGGCTGTCCGGCCGAAATCGGCTGAGAACGCCGCCTCGGTGATTACCACGGCAAAGGGCTCCGCCCCCTGCCCTGAGCCTGTGTCATTGTTTGCAGGTGTGGACGGGGTCGTTTGGGTGCACAGAGCCCTTGGTACACGGCGCGGAGGAGCTTTTGGAGATAACGGAGAAGTCTGCTATTTGACGGTACTGGCAGAGTTACTTATAGCCTGTGGCCTAAACGTCCGGGGAGACGCCCGTCTAGGGGCCCCTTGAGGTCCAGGCAGGGTCAAGATAATAAGAGGATCCAAGGTCTGCCACAGTCAGCAAACTAGCTCACAGGGAAGGTAAGTGTTTTTTAAATCATTTTTTTAATTTTGTTTTAAGTATTTGGATTAGTGGGCCTTACAAAAATCGAGGGCGGTAGACCCCGTCAGAGGGAAGGAAAGGCTACCCTGTGTGATCTACGTGGCTTAGGTAAAATCCACGGAACAGGCAAGAAGCTCGAATATGGCACCAAGAAGGGTAAAACAAAAGGAAACAAACCCAGAGCCATTGGAAAAAGCCGACGAGTTTGACGCCATAACAGTCGCAGAAGGGCCTGAAGCGGCTAGAATGAAACCCTCCGAAATAAATGATAAAAAGGAGAGGAAAAAGAAGAAGCCCACAGTGGAGAATACATTACAAGGCAGTGAGAAAGATGGTAGCCTTGTGTCTAAATCAATAATAGATTTTGTGGGTAAGCACTTCAAGAGAACACTTACTCCAGGCAAAGGCCAAACCCTGGCTCAAGCCCAAGTCAAAGTCCAAGAGATTAATAAAGAGCTACCAAGCGTAGAAGTGGTTGTGGAGATTGTGGACCCCTCCCTTACACAGAGTGACCTAAACCAGAGGATGTTACCCATAGAACCAAGACTCTCTTCTTCGCCAAGGATTTTCTCTTCGCCAAGGGCAGAGGAGGAAGGTTTGGCAGGTTGCGGGACCATAGATAAGGAGGATTGCTCCAATTTGTCCAACCCCTCGGAAAGAACTATTTTTGACAGAAGTTTGGATGAAGTCGAATTTCAAAGCCCGAAACCCTTAGACTCTCTAAATGAAATTTTACGGAATGGTACATTGGGTATGGATACTACAACTTCATCCTCTGCCTCGATGTTGGACATTATGTTGATGCTACAAAAAATGCTCCAAGGCTTATTAGAGGTTTCTGTGTTAAATAATACCCTGTTAAATAATCACGAATTACAGTTTAAGAAAATGATACAAGAACTGCAGGGGATAAGGGAACTGATGCCAACAATGGTTAGAACAGTACAAGCCCCAGAGACAGATGACCAGATTGAAGAGAACATTGAACCAGTAGTGGAAGGTGGTCCACAGAATAATGTTTATATTTCTAGATGGCCTATGTTGGTAAGGAGGCGAGGAGAGACTTTAAGGCATCAGAATAATAGGTACTCCCATAAAAGGCCTTGTCAGACCCAGGGGAGGCTGAAGGCTCAAAATAAAGTGAATGGCAAACAAATGCATGATAGGGAAATATCTAAAGGAAATGCCTTGCGGAAAAACAAGATAAGAGAAAGTAGCAATATAGGGAGGCAATCAGCCTTTGTAGGAGCGGTAGTTGATGCTGAAAGGAAAAGGGCACGACGGAAAACTATACATAACCCCTTTAGGGAGGTGGTGAGACCTACAAATATTAATAACAAGTTAGGAGGGAAAGTACCCACAAGAAGCGTAGCAACTGGAGGTAGCATAGCAGACACACGCCCTAGAATGAACATACATGAGGGAAGGGGTGTCTGGGATGCAAAAACCCCATATAAAAGCAATGATAATAAAATGTGGATTTACTTTAAACCCAAAGAACAAATGTCTGGAGGGAAAAAACAAAGAAAGTTAGTCCCACTGAATCGTTCCCAGCTCCTATTTTCATTTGCAAAATGCCCATCCCTAAAAGAAATTGGGACGAAGGACTTGAGACAGATAGGGTTCTGCAGTGATAACAATGGTGCAGAATACACAAAGGTGCTAGTCTACTCAGGCCTTGTTAAAGCGGCAATTCAGAAAGCAGAGAAAGAAATCTTAAAAGAAGGTATAAGGATGATCTCGGAAGAAGAAGTAGATGCATGGAAACAGCGAAAGGGAGGCTTCTTGAGATTCCATGCAGGTTTAGGGGAAAGGCAGGTGAGGTGGGTAACCAGGGGACAGGGGGAGATGGCTAATATCACCATAGCGGTGGAAAATGTGAAGCCTAGTACAGTTGGGGGTAGCTGGGACATGGACAGCAGTATCTGCTCTTGGGGCCTGAACGAGTCAGGGTGTCTCAGCGAGATCGATTAGGTTACTGAGTTGCCGCATAGCCTGAAATTAATTTCATGGAACATAAACGGGCTGGGAGGTACAACAAAGGCGGATAGTCTAAACCAGCTTGCAAAGTGTGTTGATGTTATTTGTCTACAGGAGACATGGCTATGCGGCAACACCCAGGTAGTTGAAGGTTTCGTTCATTTTCACAAACCTGCTAGCAAAAATAAAAAATTTGGACGCCCCTCAGGGGGTATGGTAACACTTGCTTCAACCAGTTTTGTAAAAGAGTCCAAACTAATCAGTTCACTATGTAAATGGCTGTTGGTGTGTAATGTATGTCATCTAGGGTCCAATGGGAAGGATGTCCATCTGATTATCATAAACGTATATATCCAATGGGGGTCTCAAAAAGAATATGAGAGAGAATTAAGCCTCTTTAAAAAGGATATAATTGACTTGACAGAAAAGTATGGGAAGGATACTTTGGTAATAATGGGCGATTTTAATCACAAATTAAATTTTGGAAGGTTGGATCATTGGTTCGAGGATATGTTGAGTGCCTATAACATAGATCCAGCAAATTTCCCATTATGTCCAACGTCTAGCCAGGATGAAGTTCTTGGAAAGTTCTTGGGGTCAAAGTGTTTAATATGCCTGAATGGCAGGAAGGATACTGATCGACCTGCTACACAGACCTTTAGAGTGGGAAACCAACATTGCCCTATAGACTATATCTTTATCCAGGCGTGGAACTATGTATTGGTAAAACAATTCTATGTTATTAAGCGCAGAGATAGCGACCACAATGCATTGTTTTGTGGAATTGTAGGTGGGATATTGGGCACTTGTGAAAGGGTAATCCCCCAAAGTGTGGAGTATCCCAAACGCATGTCCACAAGACTGACGGATGAGTATGTGGAGAAACTGGTAAGTTTTCAACAAAACTTATCAAAGGAAAGGTTCGAAGGGCATCAGGTGGCATGGTATGAGGATATAATAGTACAGGCGGTGCAGTGTATAAGAGTGTACCTAAATGATAAGAAACAAGTCAAGGCAATTGCACAACCCAAGAAAGGAAAGTCCAAGTGGTTTAATCAGGAATGTCAGAGTAAAAAAAGTGTGATACGAAAATTAGAGCGACGCCAGAGGATCAGCTATGACCTTGGGAATGTGGAGCTCCTGCTTGGGTTGAAGAAGGAGTATAAATCCCTAGTAAAGAAGCAGAAAGGGATTTTTAAAGAAGAATGCTGGGCAAACCTTTTAGAAACAATTGAAAATAAAAATATAAAAGGATTCTGGAGGTTGATACAGGATGCTGCAGGAAGGGTACCGGGTACTATGAGCTGCGTTGTGGAGGAGGCAGCATGGGTAGACTATTTAAGTAACCTTTATAATGCTAAAAAGTCCTCGGAAAGCGAGAAGAATAGATCAACTCGGATAAGGGATGTAGAAGGTTTAATACCTGACTTCTCTATAGAGAAAGTGAGAGAAACTATTAAAAAATTAAACTTATCACGTGCAGCAGGTCCAGATAATCTTCCCGCCATCCTAATTAAAACCCAGATAGATTGGTGGGCTGGATTTTTATCCCACATGTTTGTGGCAATCCTGGCTTTGGGTCATTTCCCTAAATCCTGGAGAGGTGCCATAATTAGACCCTTGCATAAAAAAGGAGAAAAGAAAGACCCTAAGAACTATAGGTTAATTAACCTATTAGACATCGGGGAAAAGGTATTCTCTAAAATAGTCCTGGGAAAATTGAAAGAATGGGTGGAGCGGCAGTCAATAGTTCCAATAGAGCAAGGTGGCTTCAAGGAGGGGCACTCCACTATTGATCACTGCTTCGCACTTTGGGCTGTAGCCAGGAAGTCCATGGAGCAGCAGGGCAAATTGTTTTGTTGCTTCGTGGACTTTCGAGCAGCCTTTGACTTGGTGGATAGGGACTGTTTGTGGGAGACATTGAGAAAGTATGATGTTCCGGCGGATCTTTTGTTAATTATCCAAGAATTGCATAGCCATAACTGGGCACGGGTGATTAAAGATACCTCTGGCGGCCTTACAATGGAAATACCGATAAATAATGGGTTGAGGCAAGGCTGTGTTCTGGCCCCGTTACTTTTTGCCATATTTTTAGCAGACTTGCCCCTTCTCCTGGGTACTGCCAGAGGAGCGAGCCCTAAAATAAATGGTAAGCATCTGTCCTGTCTGTTGTACGCAGATGACCTTGTAATAATGGATCAAACAGAGGTGGGGCTTCAGAGGAAGTTAAATGTATTCAATGAATATTCTATCGCAAAGCGACTTACAGTAAACATGGATAAGACAAAAATTCTATGTTTTGGGAAGAAGAGCACGAAGTTTAGCTGGTACTTGGGCCAAACCAAGCTAGAAACTGTAAGTGAATATAAATACCTCGGGATTTGGTTCGCAAGGTCTCTGAAGTGGGATTCCCATTTGGAAGCGCAGAAACTAAAAGCGCATTTAGCGGTATGCGGGTTGAAAAGATTCAACCATAGCTATGGCGATATGTCACATAAACCTCTCTTGACTGCCTTCAAAGCTATGGTTCCGCCACAATTCCAATATGGGGCTGAAGTTCTCTGCTTCGATGGGAAAAGCACCTGGGATAAAGAGGAGGGAAAATGTTTAAAAGCCTTGCTGTCCCTCCCTGGGTCGGCAATGATCCAGGCAGTTAGAGTAGAATTGGGCCTAACCGCATGGAATGTTCAGGTGCAGATGAGTCTCCTCAGTTTCTGGAACCGTTTGGGTCAGGGGGAAGTCACTAAGGTATCACAATGGTGTATGAAAGAAATTCAGACTAGTGAGTTAAAGTGGGCGAAGGCAACAAGAAGGAAACTCCTGGCCATTTGTGATTACCTGAATGTGAACATCGACCCTATGACACTCCAAATTAATGTTATAAAGAATGTTCTTAAAGTGCATGGTAAAGAAATTTCTAGGGCGACAGACCAAATGTATCTGAAAGAGAAAGACTCTGTAAAGTTTATGAGCTCAGGATGGGAGAAAGACTCTAACTTTCCATATATAGACTTGCTACCAAACCGTTGGATAAGAACAGAAGTCCTTAAATTACGAATAGGTATTAATCCGATATTTACAAATAGTGCAATAAAAACTGCCCTAATGCATCCTGATGGTAAATGTGTGTGTAAACTAGGAATGAAATGTGATATTTTGCACATCTTGCTGGATTGTTACATGTTTTTAAATTTACGTAAACAGTTTCTCCGCCCGATATTTTTAAAATATGAGGTTGGGGATCGCACTAAAGCACGGGAGCTTTTAGTTGACATGGAAAATCTTGACATTGCGATAGCTATCGGGAAATATATGCAGGGGGTATATAAGTTCCTGATCTGTCTGGAGACCCAAAATAGCCAATAGTCCTATAATCCAAATGAAATTTGGTTTTAAATTGTATAAAGGTTGTTTTTAGGATAAATTTTACTGTTAAGAATATGAATTTGTGTTATGTGATTTTAAATGATAAAGGATGAACTGTGGTTTATAGATCAAATGGTCTAAATAAACATATTTTTGACTTGACTTGACTTGAGTGGGACCAGGAAGAGGGAAAAATCTTAAAAATGTTATTGTCTTTACCAAATTGTACTATGGTTCAAGCAATAAGAATGGAGTTAGGGCTAACTTCATGGACCGTACAATCTCAAATGGCCCTGGTAAGATTCTGGAAGCGCCAAGACCCAGGAGTGACACTAAAGGTCTCACAGTGGTGTAGGGATGAGATCCAAATAAGTAATCTTGCCTGGGCAAAGGATGTGAATAAAACCCTCCAGAAAGTAACTGGGTGCCTTAATGTGAAATTCTCCCAGGAAACCTTGATAGCCGAGTTTACTAAGAAAACCCTTAGGGAACAAGGCAAGTCGCTCTCTAGGGCGCAGGACCAAGAATATATGACAGAGAAAAAATCGGTCCAGTGGTTAAAAAAGTCATGGGTTAATAATGGCTGGTTCCCGTATTTGGACATTCTGCCCAATCGAGTGCTGAGATATGAAATTCTTAGGACTCGGGTTGGGATTAACCCATGGAAGATAGATGGAAAATTAAAATCTGCACTGATCGGCCCAGAAGGTAATTGTAACTGTGGACGCGGACTAAGACATGATATGGCACATATTTTACTTGATTGCTTATTTGTACAGGATATAAGGAAACTGTTTTTACGGCCTATATTTTTATCACATAAGATAACTTCACGTGCCCAGGCGATATGTTTACTTACCGATATGCCCACGTTAGAAATTGCAATCGGATTGGGTAAATTTTTGAGGAGTTTAAAAGAATATGGAAAGGTGATTTTGAAAGAGGGGCACTGATTTTAAATTGTTTTAAAGTTTTATAAAATGAAAATATTCTTCTTATCCTTTTAGCGATTTTGAGATTTCTGTAAAATAGGGCGTATTGTATGTAGTGTTTCTGAGGGCGTCTCCCTCTTTTAATTTAGTATTGAATTTTACCTATTTAAGATGTAGTAGAATTTTGTCTGTCCGTACTTTTTCAGTCTAATTGCATGTGTTCTGTACTGTTTAAAAGACCAAGGTCTAAATAAACAAGTTTCTCTCTCTCTCTCTCTCAGTTGCCGACTAACCAACTGAAAGACCTTTGTCCAGTAGTTGGTCAGTTTAGGACAAGAGAAGCACATATTAAGCCAGTCTTCTCCTTGATAATTGCATCTAGGACAACCTGATGATATTTCTGGGAATATTTTATGCAATTTCTCGGTGTGTAGTATAGTTGCAATTTGGAAAAGAGTGCCATACGTTTGAAATTCGCCCTGCAAATGGTCTTAATGGACCATTTATTGTACTCCTTCCATTGGGCTGCTTCTATGTGACGCTCTGTGGTCTCCTGTATTTTTAAAAGAACTCTTGGGACTATTTGATCAAAAATTTGTTGCTGGAGAATATGATACCAGTTCCCGACATTTGTTTGACATATAGTGCATGGGTAATGGTTGCGGGAATTGAGCCCTCAGGGAGCCGTAGCTTTTAAACAAGACTCAAGATTTGGAGGTAGGAAAATACTAGAGTTGAGACTGCTTCTGTTTTGTCTTGTCTGATTTGTTCCCATGACTTCATCTCTCCTTGTACTGCTAGATCTGAAAGAAACAGGTTAGTATTAGATTCCTTACCTTAGAATATCCCCAGGCGTCAGACTGGATCCGGAAACTTTTGCGTAGCAGTATTCTTGACGTCGCCGGAGTACTTAG
Source organism: Lissotriton vulgaris (assembly GCF_964263255.1). Classification (NCBI taxonomy): domain Eukaryota; kingdom Metazoa; phylum Chordata; class Amphibia; order Caudata; family Salamandridae; genus Lissotriton; species Lissotriton vulgaris. Next base: position 1,940,918,546 of record NC_141693.1, read on the forward strand.
ACGCCGCCCTCGCGCGCTGACGTCAGTTCTTCTTTTTTCCGCGGCTGATGTCCAAAACACCCTTATGGACATGCCATTTGATGGCCGTCGTCTCTTTGGCGACAAGGCAGACAGTGCGCTTGAGCGCTTTAAGGACTCCAGGGCTATGGCCAAGTTCTTGGGCCTCTCGACCCCGCGCCAGCGAACTGCTGCCATTCGCTCCTTTCGTGGCCATGGAAGGGGCACCCCCACACGTCCTGCCAGCCACTGCCCGCAGACTAACATCCAGCGCGGTGGCAGACGTGGTAACCACTGTGGCGGCGGTTGGGGACAAGGGCGAGGTCAGTCCACACCTACCCCTGCAGCATCCGCCTCAAAACCCTCCTAGTCCGAGCTTTCAGGCCCATGTGACGCCAGTGGGGGGCAGGGTTTGCCATTACCTCCTCCACTGGCGCACTGTCACATCGGACAGGTGGCTGCTGCAAATGGTCCGAAGGCGCTACTCCCTCCCCTTCGAGGCGACCCCTCCAGCCATGCCATTGCAGTACCACCGCGTGTCGGGGATCACTTGAAACTTCTGCGAGAGGAAGTTACGGCCCTCTTGGCCAAGGGGGCCATCAAGCGCATTCCTGGGCCAGAAGTAGGGTGTGGTTGTTACTCCCACTACTTTCTGGTTCCCAAGAAGGGCAAAAGGGGCCTAAGCCCTATCTTGGACCTGCAGAACGTCAACGGCTTCCTCCAAAAGGAGAAGTTCAAGATGCTGACACTGGCTCAGGTCTTAGCTGCCTTGGACCCGGCAGACTGGATGGTAGCGTTGGACTTGCAGGACGCTTATTTTCATATTCCCGTCCTGCTCGCCCACCAGCGTTACCTGCGGTTCACGGTAGGCCACGAACACTTTCAGTTAACCGTGCTCCCCTTCAGCCTCACCAGCGCCCCACTGGTGTTCACGAAGGTGATGGCGGTGGTCGCAGCTCATCTGCGTAGCTTAGGGGTTTCAGTCTTTCCCTACCTCTACGACTGGTTGTTTAAGGCGGGCTCGCCCCTGACAGTCGTCAGCCACCTCCAGACTACGGCTGACCTCCTGCACCTGCTGGGGTTCTCCATCAATATGCCGAAGTCACGCCTGTGTCCCTCTCAGAAGCTCCTCTTCATTGGAGCAGTTCTCGACTCAGCGCGGTTTCGGGTTTATCCTCCCGAACAGCGGGTTCGGGATATTCAGGCTCTGATTCCGATCTTTCAGCCTTTATCCCGAGTCTCGGTCAGGTTGACGCTGCGGCTTCTGGGGCTGATGGCCTCCTGCATCCTTCTGGTGCATCACGCCCAGTGGCGGATGTGGGCTCTGCAGTGGGACCTGAAGTTTCAGTGGGCCCAGCATCAGGGCAACCTGTACGACCATGTCCTGATCTTGGAGGGCACTGCGAGACAGTTGCAGTGGTGGCTCACGGACAGCAATTGGGTCAGCGGCAGATCCCTCTCCCTACCCCAACTGGAGCATGTAGTAGTGACAGACATGTGGCCCTCCAAGGTTGGGGGGCCACATGGGAGAGGCGGAGATCAGAGGCCTCTGGTCTCCGGTGGAGTACCGGCTCTATATCAACCTTCTGGAGCTGCGGGCAATTTCGTCTTGCACTGAAGGCATTCCTCCCCTCTGTCCGGGGGAGTGTAGTGCAGGTGTTCACGGACAACACCACCCCCATGTGGTACTCCAACAAACAGGGCGGGGTGGTGTTGTTGGACCCTCTGCCAGGAGGCTCTGCGCCTCCGGCAGTGGCTGGAACATCAGGGGGTAACCCTGGTGGTTCAACACCTGGCAGGTTCCCTGAACGCCAGGGCGGACGAACTCAGCCGATGGATCACGAATGGCGTCTGAACTCGGACGTGGCACAAGGTCTCTTTCTGCAATGGGGAGAGCCTTGGTTAAATCTATTCGCCACCGAAGAGAATGCGCAATGTCATCAGTTCTGCGCGTTGGAATTTCCAAGGTGGCACTCGCTCGAAGACCCTTTTTGTCGCGAGTGGAGTTGCGGTCTGTTATATGCCTTTCCGCCTATACCACTTCTGCCCAGAGTGCTGAAGAAGATCAAGTGCGACCGGGCCCAAGTCATCCTTGTGGCTCCGGACTGGGCACGAAGGTACTGGTATCCCAAGCTACTCAGCATGTCTCTCGATCCCCCGATTCGTCTGCCTCTTCAGCAGGACCTTCTGTCGCCGCAGCAGGGGACGGTCCTCCACCCGAACATGTCCAGTCTCCACCTCCATTCGTGGAAACTGAGAGGTGACAGTTGAGGCCATTTGACTTGCCTCCTGAAGTCTGCAATGTTATTCTGGCAGCCAGGCGTCCCTCCACGAAGTCGGTATACGCCTGCAGGTGAAACAAATTTGTGGCATGGTGCACAGCAAAGGCTGTGGATCCTCTCTCTGCACCCCTTTCTGAGGTTCTCCTCTTTCTTCTTTCTCTTTCCTAGCAGGGCTCTGCTCTGGGCACTATCAAGGGCTATCTTTCTGCCCTTTCCGCCTTCTTAAGGCTACCTGATCAGCCTTCTTTGTTCAAGTCCCCAATTGTAAATAGGTTCTTGAAGGGCATCACTCATATGTTTCCGCCTGTTCTTTTAGTGATGCCTCAGTGGGACTTGAACCTGGTTCTGACTTACCTGATGTGCGGTCCCTTTGAGCCACTTCATAACTGTCCTCTTCGTCTTCTTACCCTTAAGACTTCTTTCCTGGTTGCCATCACCTCTGCCAGGAGAGTGAGTGAACTCTAGGCTCTTTCATCTAAGCCTCCGTTCCTTTCCGTCCATCCAGATAAAGTTGTGTTGCGGACGCGACCCTCTTTCCTGCCCAAGGTAGTCACGGCCTTCCACATTGGGCAGTCCATCACCTTGCCCACCTTCTTTCCGCCTCCGCACCCCCCAAAAGAGGAAGAGCGGCTCCACCGTCTGGACCCAAAACGTGCGCTTTCATACTATCTGGATCGCACACGCCAGTTCCGGGTGGATGACCAATTCTTTGTTGGTTACGTGGGCGCCAAGAAGGGACGGGCGGTGCACAAACAAACCATCTCTTGGTGGATCGTCTTGTGCATCAAGGCATGCTATCCTTTGGCTAAAAAGGAGCCTCCTGTTGGGCTGAGGGCCCATTCCACTCGGGCCACGGTGGCTACTACTGCCCTGGGCCGGGGAGTCCCCTTGCAGGACATCTGTCAGGCAGCTATGTGAGCCTCGCTGCACACGTTTGGAAGACACTTCTGCCTGGACAGCCAAGTCCGGAGAGATGGCTTCTTTGGCCGTTCCGTTCTTCAGGACTTTCTGGTGTGATCATTGTTTCGCAGACCCACCACCGGGGTTGGTATTGCTGGGGTAGCTATTCTAAGGTAAGTAATCTAATACAAACCTGTTTCTTGTAGAGTTACTTACCTTCGGTAACAATATATCTGTAAGAAACAGTAGTTAGTATTAGATTCCTTACCGCCCCACTCATCCTCCCCATTCTGCGAACCGGTATCTAGGGTTACGGTCATCTCCTTTCAGGGCCCTAGTTTCATGGCACTAGTGTTGGTTTTTATCATGGCTCTGCGTTTCTGGCGCGGAAAAGCTGTGTATAAGAACTGACGTCAGCGTGCAAGGGCGGCGTCTAAGTACTCCGGAGACGTCATCCCGGCGCCAACGACGGTGACGACGGGTGCAGAGCCGCAGACGATGCCTACCGACGCGCAAGGGTACTGCTACGCAAAAGTTTCCGGATCCAGTCTGACGCCTGGGGATATTCTAAGGTAAGGAATCTAATACTAACTACTGTTTCTTACAGATATATCGTTACCGAAGGTAAGTAACTTGTGCATCTTTTATTTGGTAGCTTCCCAACCTTTCCCATCTTTTCAATGTCTGTGTGTCAAATGGAGCTCCAAGTTCCCTGCAGTGTATTAGCTGAGTTTCTAGATGTAAAAGTGTAAATTGGTATTCTTCCTTCAATTGCTTAAGTCTATCATGAATTATACGGGGTGTCTTGTATCTATAGCATATGGGTAGCTGAGGAATTTTAATGTAAGGTTTTAGATCTATATATTTTCCCCACAACATCTGGTGGAGATAAAAATTGGGCCCACGGTCGTTTGTTGATGTCGCACGTCTACACCAGTCTGAGAAGGCAGCTTGTGAGTATTTTCGAATGTGTGGGAGCCCTAAACCACCCTCTTCTGGACTAAATTGCAATGTTGTTAATTTTGTCTCTCGTTTCTTGCCTGTCCAGATGAATCTTTGCACTAATTGATCTATTTCTAAAAAGTAATCATGTGGAATCTTGATAAGGACATTTGAAACAATAAAGATAAAGAGCGGAAGTATCATCATTTTTATTAATGCAGCTCTTCCCATTATAGATAAGAGTAAATTATGCCAGCTATTTAAGCTCCTCCTAAACTTATTGAGCATTGTGGTATAATTAAGTGTGAAAAGCTGTGAAAAACCATATGAGATCCAAATACCTAAATATTGAACAGGGTTATTTTTTGCCACCCAGGTCTGAAGGGCCTGGGGTAGAATCTTGTCATTGCAGTTAAATAATAGGATCCCAGATTTACTATTATTGATTTTATACACCCCTAAATTGGAAAACATTTCAATCATGTTGAATGTTTGTTTAATATTTGTCGTTTCTACCTCGAGATAGATTAGATCATCTGTAAATCATTTCATTTTCTGCTGCCTTGTATACATCGTAGTGGCATTGCACTGGCGGGTAACTGCCATTGGGAGTATTCTGACTGCTGGGGACCCAGCGAGGTCTCCCTGCCAACATTGGCATGATGTGTCTGTCCCCCCCAAATCCTGACACATACCGTTAGAGGATTAAGCCTCTGCAACTCTTCACAGCTGTGCCTTACGGTTGAGGACAGCTGCTGTATTATATACCGTGGGGACACTTGTGAATAGGGCAGTTTGGCAGCGAGAGACCTCGACTGAGGTGCCTGTTGGGAAAGTTTACCACATTTCTTGTCTCCTGGCCGGTCCTAAGTGGAATGAACAGGAGTGCTTCAGAAAACTTCGGCAATTCCGGTAGAAGGAGAGTAGAGGCTCCCGCATCATATTTTGAATCCCTAAAGTACCGTATTATCTGTAATTGGCCCGGAAATGCTCAGTGGCCTAGAATTTCATAATGAAAAGTGGTGATTTATAGGAACTTATAACTACAGCATTGTGTGCCCTAATGTTATGATTGAAGGCATTTACATCTGGCGATGATAGGATGACAAGTATCCTTTTACGAAACTGCCTACTATGTATCGTGATGATGTAGAGTGTTGATTTTATAATGTTTTCTTTATGACATGTGCAACTTAGACGTGCACTAACTATTATGTTTATGACCATTGCCCTAGGGCAAAGTGATTTCTGATTTATGACTGGTTGCAACAATTTCTTAGTGGCACAGTGACGCGCTGAATCATCGAGACCCAGCCCTGAGGGTAACGGCCACCGTTTAGCTCTTACCTGATCCCTGATCCCGGGGAGACTTTCCTCATTCTTCTTGGTGCCTCGACCACCTGCGCTAGCAGCCCCCCGTGGCTACGACTCCCAGGGGGCTGCATGAGGCGCGTTTGCGACACGTCAGCGGAGGGCGTCGGAGGCCCTCGAAGCTGGCCTGGCGCTCCCGCAGTGCGGGACGCTCGCGGACGTCAAAGGCGGTCCCGTCCGCGCCAGTCAGAGGCCGGGCTGGGCCAGCTCTCTTACTTCCAAGCTCGAGGTGCTGAAACTAAGGTACCGTTGACTACAATATTGGCACGTCCAGTTATTTTGGTTATGCCCTGACTTTCATTGGATTATAGTTAGCCCACTGTATATTATAGAACCCCCCAGCTACAATAGCAGGACATAAGTGCACTAAGAATTACTTGCCTACCTCGATTTTCACAACCAAGGTACTTATTTGGGCTCTGTCACAAAGCATTTATCGAGGTGTGTATTGCCTGCTATTTTGAGTAGTGTTTGCTTGTATATTATCTAAACTCTAGAGTTAACGGGGAATTTTGCCACAGTGTATCCAGAATGGGGAGACGAACTTGTGTGGAGAAGAAATAGGTCCCGCTTAAGCCAACTTCAAAACCTACCTCCATTGATAGGATGCTAGAAAAGGCACTTGGTGCTGTGACAACCGAAATTGATTGGACCGAGAGACGTTTGTCCCTGACCCCTAATTTAGAAATTGTCTCACCTGATCTTAGATCCTCGCAAATTTTAGGGGTTTCACTGTCCAAGCCTTCCAGTGACCAATTACTAATAAATGAAGTTGTTACTCAAAACAAATCCAGGTTCACTCCACAAGATCAACCAGGCAGGAATAGTAAACCTAAACCCAAGGCGAAATCAGTTGCAAGGAGGAAGAAGGTTCAGGGTCAATTTGTAGATAAGGGGAAAATAGGGATGGGGACTCAACAAGAGGAGAACGTGGAAATTATAAGTGAACAGCCAGTATGGGTCACAAAGTTGATAATGGACCTACAGATCCAAATGAGGGATATTGTAAAGGATGAACTTAAGTTCCTTCAAGAGAAGGTCGAGGGGTTGACTGCGCTTTTTAATGACTGAATAGTTCAGAGGGATATAACTCATGGGTCCGCCAGTGTAGAGAATAGGACACAAACTCAAACCACCCCTAACCATGCTCCAGATAATGTTCATTCTAAATCTAGCATTCAAACATTATCTTTAATCACAAGGGGGGTATCACATGTCATGGAGGTCAATAGGGACAGCATTGTTTAGCCTCTCCTGGTTACTTTAATCAACCCACATGTCCACCCCCATTGATTTTACCCACAGAGCACCCAGTAAGACATTTGGGGGGCTGTGTTCCTAAAGCAAAAGATTACACCAATTGCTCTTACCCCCCAAGAGTCATTAATCTCCCCCTGCATCAACCCCATATGTTCTCATCCTTGCAGGTATCCCTGAACTCAGGAGGGAGCAATTTGAATCCCATCAGGACCTAAAGAATAAATGTGTCCACTGGCTGGTAAACAACAGACATTTCAGATATGAGAACGTGGATGGAATTTTAACCACACGCAGGGTGGGTTGGCTTGGCAGACGTCAGAAGAACATACACAGGGATTGCATAATAATTAATTTTAGAAATCCTAGGATGACTCAAAGTATTTTATCCAGAGAAGAGGGAAGATCCCCAAGCGGTATTCAGGTCCTTCCATTAGGGTATTTTTACCCCCCAACACCCATTTTAATGAATCTTGGCAAGGGGATCAGCGAAGGAGACATGATTACAAGTTCTTTGCACCACCACACTCAGATCAGCATTGGCAGAGAAAATCTATTTATAACATACCTACCGCAAATAGATACAGTTGCTTAGATGGAGTAGATTGACTGGAGGCAAAGTCATCTACCACCAAAACACAAACTGCCCCAACACAACTGGAAATTCAGGTTGAGGTGGGAACAGCAGGTCCCTTCTCTGCACCCATAATGGTAGTGATCTGGTAAGGAATGTTAACATTACAACCACATTGCCAGCAGGGCCAAAACCTAAGGATGATAGAGGGATAATAGAGGCAATAACACTTTCACCCGCTGTAGAGCCCCAAACTCCGTAATCCCTCAATAATAAGAGCTATATCATGGAATGTGGCAGGGCTGAACAACAAGGTGGAGGACCCCACTTGGGGTACCTTTACCAACCAATTTGAAATCTGCATGTTTCAAGAAACCTGGGTTGGAGTGGTGATCTCTAGGTTGGGCTTTGCCACCTTTAGTATCCCTGCAACCTCTGGAGGTAGAGGGAGACCATCTGGTGGCCTTACTATGTGGGTGGATGTTCATCTAGGATGCTGTGGCGAGCAGATAGACACAGGGACCAAAGACATACTATGTGTTCTACTGCATTTTTCATCAAATATTTCTGTAGCCCTCATCAATGTATACTCAAGACCCACAGTTTTAGCCAAAGAGTCAAAAACGCTGGAAGAATTATCTAATTTTCTAGGCACCATTGCTGACAAACATATATCTTGAGTGGGGATTTTAATTGTCAATTCGAGCCACTTGAGGGTTTACTCAAGGATGGGTTATCTGAAGAGGACAATTTCTGGGTAATCCCGGAGACTAGTTGTCCACCAGTAAAAAAATGGTCGCCTTTGGTGATGCAAATGAACTGCCTTACATTGAAATACTCCTTCAGAGCTTGTAATGGTAGAACCCCTTCCGAAACCTCTAATATTTACACTTTGTATCAAAATGATCGGGGATCCCTACTAGATTATATTTTAATTGATTCTAAATCCTGGGAGAGGGTGTTCGATTTTAGGGTTATCCAATGACTTGATAGTGACCATCATGCGTTGGCACTGGAATTAAAAGCCTTCAATCAAGGGAGTGTTTCGGCTATGGAAAACCCTACAGACCATAGGTTGACTATCTCCAATTGTAGGCGAAGAGCGAGATGATCGGACCTCAGTCAATCCCAAGCCAAAATGAGCTCCCTATATGAAGTTTTGGTTCCAGTGATTCAAACAGCATCCCTCTCACTAAACCAAAAGGGGGATGGTATAGTTCTGGAGATGGTGAAGAAGAACCACGCCAGATTAGAAGAGGCCACATTGGATTTCTTCTATCCAAAAAAACCCATTAGAGCAAGCAAGAAGCCACCCCCCCCCCACCTGTGGTATAATGACCATTGCCGCAAAATCAAAAGAACCCTGGTATCATCTATCAAGGCTAATGATTATCCGTTAATTAAATTCGCCAGTACGACATATAAAATGGCAATTGCAGAAGCTAAGAAAGGATGGGAAATGGATAAGTGGGAGGCCTTGAGATGCGCTTTGGGAGCAAGGGACATGAGGTCATTCTGGAGAGTAGTCAATCTGGATAGCTCTGGCTCTAGACTACCGGCAGACCCTAATCTGGGAGAGGAAGTATGACGGGAACACTTTCAATCCCTATATTCTAAGGAAGAAGTAGTGGTTGGTGACCCAGTTGATGGCTGTCTAATGGGGGATGATCTTTCTCTTGACTTAGGAGAATCTAAAGAAGCCAATGATGTCACAAGTAATATAATCATAAGCCTAAATGAAATTAAGGGAGCTTTAGCAAAAATAGCACCCGGGAAAGCTCCGGGTTTAGATGAAATTCCGGGGGATCTTTTTCGCAATGAACCCTCTGTATGGGCACCATATTTTTGGTTTCTTTTTAATGCGATATTACAGGGTATGAATATCCCCCGGAGTTGGGCAGGAGCTGAAATAATCCCGATCTATAAAAAAGGCTCCCCACTCCTGCCAAATTATTACAGGCCAATTAGCTTGATTGACATCTCACAAAAGGTTTTCACGCGTGTAGTGCCCCATTAGACCCCAATCCTGGATGGAGGAACAGAATATTCTTACCTCCCTTCAGGCAGGGTTTAGGAAAAAATGTCCACTATCAACCAAATTCATAGGCTCCAGATGTTACACTGGAAGACCGTGTCCTTGGAGGGTGGCAGCCTCTATTTAATATTCGTTGACCTCCGGTTAGCCTTCGATTTGGTCCCTAGGGATAAACTTTGGACAGTCCTCTATGAGATGGGGCCCCTACATACTTAATTCACCTTATCAAGCTGCTACATGAGGAAAATGTTGCGCAAATTAGGTACGGTGAGGATGGGAACCTTACTGCACCGATACCAATCAAGCGCGGAGTACGCAAGGGCTGCGTGCTTGCCCCCACTTTGTTCAGTCTTTATATCAATGGTTTAATAGATTTTTATCAACAGAAAAAGATCTTGATGCCCCTAAACTAGCCTCCCATCCCATATGCGCAATGATATTTGTGTCAAAATCCCCCATGGGGATCCAGAGGGTTCTTGATAAATTTGAACTTTTCTGTAACCAAAGAGGTCTGGAAATTAATCTACAGAAAACTAAATTTATGGCGTTTAATTGCCCCAAAAGTACAAGATCTAACCCTACATTAAATGGCAAACCCCTCGAAAGAGTTACCTCATTCGATTATTTAGGGATAACAATTCCAGAAACAATGGAGTGGGGGGCTCAAGTTAAAAGATCAACTCTTAAACTAGCGCAATCCTCAGGAGGCATCATGAAGGTCTTTTGTAAATGTACAAGCTCGGGGAGGGGCACTATATGGTGCAGAACTCTGGGGGCATGTAAGCCAAGAGAATCTTATCCAAGAAGAGAATAGTTTCCTCAGACAGCTAGTAAATCTCCCACGGAGCACTCCGCTTATTCCTTTACGATTAGATTTGGGACTTATGGCAATTGCGGATATACCAAATTCGAAACCTTTACTCTACTGGCGTCGCCTCTGGGTTACCCCCGAACGTTCACCATACAGGGAGGAATTAATGGAAATATTGAATCTGCGAGGGGCTGCCATACTCCCGTGGTTTGCCCATATTAAACATTGGCTAGTTCGTCTTGGAATGGATGAGCTTTGGGATCATCCAGAGACCGCTTGTGCCATCCATCCCAGGAAATTATTGAAGGCATACTACGAGGAGTACACACTATCACAACTTCATAGCTGCCACCGAACAGGTAGATTAACTATAGCTTTTTTAGAAATAAAGATAGGCTTAGCTTGGAGCCGGTTCTAGACGAAATTAAACCGGCAGCGGCTAAAAAGCTATACCTTCAGTTTAGGTATGGGACCCTCCCTCTTCGAAGTTTCACCTACAAATGGGGGGATACGCGAAGTGTAAACTGCCCTGCGTGTGATTGTACCGAAGAGACAATACCACATGCTTTGCTTATCTGCCCCGCCTACGAAAAGGCAAGGAAATGATGGCTGGTCCAGATTTGTAGGAACCTAGGAACTAGATGTTGTTCTGAGGCTTTCAGGATACTGAAGTGTGACACTAGTATCCCGATAGTGTACTCAGTCGCTGGGTTCCTATTTTCGATGTGGGCACGCGCCGGACATACTTGAAAGCGTGAGTGAGGAGCCATAGGGTCTTTTCCCTGCCGGATATGAATTACTCCGTTATATTAATTAATTATTAGCTGGACAACAATTATAGTACCCAGGTATGCCAGTTTTAAAATCAGGGCTTGCTTTCTATTAGAATAATTTAGGATTGTCGTTGGCCTTAGACCCTAGTATAGAGAATTTTGATTTCCAGGTAACATGTATGAAGAATGGTAAAGTATAGCTCATCCTTTTTAGTATGCCGGTAAGGTAAATGTTTTTAGGTAATTTATTTATTTATTAATCAATTTGCACCTCCCGAGTATGGAGCATTATAGACTACCATGAACTAACCATTACTTTTTGCACTCTCCTATGATGAATTCATTTGATGTGTATTTCTCTTTTTAAGTGTGTTGTATAGAAACGTTTTTAACAAACGTGCTTATTATCGTCATTGTTGTAAATTTTAAATGCATTTGTTATATTTTGTGATTGTACTTTTGAGGTCACGTTGACGAAATAAAGTCTTTTTGAAAAAAAAATATTTATGTGATTGTGGTCTAATGTCTGTGGTGTATAAAACAAAGGATATTTTGTATATAACCTTGTGTGGAGTCTCTTTTTGTGATGTGCCTAGTGTTGCGCAAAACGCCTTACACATTGCCTCAGGGATAAGTCTGACTGGTCTGCCAAGCTGCCAAAGAGGTGAGCAGTGGTTATCTTGTGTGTGTAACTTCCTTACCCTGACTAGAGTGGTGGGTTATGCCTGGCTTGGGTGCATACCCCAGCCAACCAAAAACCCCATTTCTAACAGTAAGAGTATGTTGAGTAATGTTTAAATAGAGGCAGTTATATAGATGACAGGCCTTGAGCTCCTTTTCAACCCTCTCATCTGAATATGAAAACCAAACTCGATCTCGAAGAGCTCTCTTGGTGGCAGCAATACCAGTATGTCTTTTGTGAGCCACTCCAATCATTTTCTGTCTTAAACTCTCTGGAATTAGGATTTGCAACCCTGGCAGTATAACTCCTTCCTGAGTTATAGACAGTTCATCTTTACAGTTTTAGTACTTTTGGTATTCGCCATTACTGGTGAGAGGTCGAGCATGTCGGTTCCACGACTGATGTGTAAATATATCTTTCAACTTCAGAATGTCATTATTTTGGCTTGTGGCAGTGATGATCTGGGCTAACGATATGGCAGCTGGCGTATTTTACTTTACAATGAAATTAATCTAGGCTTCAGCCGTCGTGGATGTAGTACTGTGCCCTTGCTGTTCAGTAGCAGTTTCAATGGCTTGTTCAATTTTCTTAACACTTCTCTCCCATTCTTGTGGCCACTTGAATGAAACATTTTTCTTTGTTACCTCTCATAAGGGAGCACTTATGGTAGCATAGTCTTATATGTATTGCGAACAGTAACTGTCCATGCTCAGAAATTAACGTATCATTGAAGCATCTTGTGGGGGATCAGCGTTTGACAGTGCTTGCACTTTAGCAGGATCAGTTGTTGTACCCCCATCAGAAAAGATATGGCAAAATAATGTTAACTTTGCCTCGTGGAACTCATACTGGTCTGCATTCAAAGTTGGTCCTGCATCAGTCTGTAAGAGTGAGAGGTGTGGCGCAGCAGCCAGTGCAGCTGACTCTGGAACATGGGGGTCCATCCCTCAAGCCGGCGGCAGATTAGCCCAGCACTATGTCAATCTGGACAATAGCTCACCCAATCTTCCTGTGGGCCCCAGCGTCTAGAGACCCTTAGGGGTAATTAGTTTGCACTTAACAAATAACAGGTTTATTGTTTATTTAGAGACATACTTGGGTTAGAGCTTTATCATGCTCCTTCTGTGTATCTCCGAAAATGAACATGTCATTGCTATAGTTGAATGCATTCATACCATGCCGTATGGCTTTGGCGAATGACGTCTTGGAAAACTTCTGCAGCCAATGACAAACCAAAACGGAGTCTTTTTTATCGAAACAGACCAACATGTGTAGAAGAAGTTGTAATATACCTACAATCTTCTTTGAGTTCCAACTGATGTTACCTTTATTTAAATCAAGGCAAGAGAAAACCTTTACACCATTTAAATGCATTATCATGTCAGTAATATGTGAACCTGGAAGTCCTTCTCATTCAATTTTCTTGGTTGCTTGGCAATTATCAATGCATATGCGTATAAATCCTTCAGTGTCATTTGTGGCCACTACCACTATGGAGAAACCCATGGCGTCGGACCAGTTGAACGCTCAATAATGTCATGCTTAAATAATGACCCAAGTTCTTTTTTAACAGCTTCTTGTAAATGAAAAGCAACCTGATTATGTCTCCGAGCAGAGAGAGACTGACATCATCATGAATTTGTAACTTTACTTTCATAGTCTTTAACTTTTCCAAATGGTAAAACAATTAAGGAAACTGACTTACTATTTTGTGATGAGCAGTCATATTGTGATTCACAGAAATCAGTCCCATATCAGCAGCGGTACTGATACTGAGCAGAGAGGCACTTGCTGCTGTACCTTGAAGCACATAGATAGGTGCTTGCAGCTTCGTTTTCTGTTGTTACAATGATGCTACAAATGAACCTCAACTTTTTATGGGCGTCGATGCAGCCCAAGTATATACTTTGGATTTTCGATAGCATAAGTTGAGGCAATGGAGACATTTCATTATATTTTTCTTCAGGCCTAATGTTTATCGATGCACCACTGTTGATGATAAAATATATTGAACCGTTTTTTATATTATTTTATTTATATTCAGAAGAACGATTAAAGAAGTAATTGCTTGATTGATTAAACTGTAATTTTCAGGCAATGTTTTTATGACTTTGGTGCTTTGGCATGTCGACTTATCTTTGACTGACCTTTTCCTTGCAGGCAGCTAGTCCAACATGCGCTTGTTTTTCTGATGTAAACATTGACAAAACGCAAGCGTCTTCCTCACATTCATAGTCATTGAGGCAGATAAACTGTTTTACAATGATTTAGATGATAATAGACTTCGTTCAGTGTGCCTCAATTGATGCCACCACTTGGCCTTATGGGGGTGCGTCGAACATTGCTCTGAAATGTTCTGCCAGCCATTTTCTCTTCACGCCATGACCCACTTGCTTTTTGCTTCACTGTAGAAACCGTCACAAAATGGTTCTCTTTTTCACAGCCTTTACATATCTGTCAAATGGTGGGACAGTTACCTTTGTGTGGAAATGAAATCCACATCTAAAACACAACTTCCTTTTACTTGTAGACAGCACTTTGTGCCCTTCAGTCTTTAGCTTTGGCTTATTTATTATGCTTGTGACTGATTCACTTTTGAGTGGTTTGTCTTTCATCACTCTCCTCAGCTCTGGCAGCCATCAACAGTCACTCCAGACTAAGAGTTTCCTGCAGCATTCGTCATCTGACTGAATCTTACAAGCATCCATCAAGGTGCATAGATTCCTCCTCATTAAATTAATTGAACTTACAGTGTTTGATGAGGGTATCAAGCCTCTCCACAAATTCATCAAGGGTTTTACCAACTTTTTGGCATTTTTGACAAAAAAAATTATCTTTTGTAATCAACTTTTAGCACTAGATTGAACTTTAGTTTCAGCGTTTCTTTAATCTGACAATATGTGATTTCTTTGTCAGTTCTCAGATTTTCTTTATGACTTCTTTCACACCTTCACAAGCAAAATGTTTTTGATACTTTCTAATCTTTTTGTTATCTTTCTCTTAAAGTTCACCAATGAAATCATCAAATGTCTCTATCCACGCAGACCATCTATCGCCAATATTTAGTTTTTTGGCGGTGTCAAATGGTGGTGGTGGTTTCAGGAACACAGCAGTTTTGTAAACCAGTGTGGAACTTACTGACACTTCGGGTGGATCCCTGTGTTTGGGTGTCGGCAACTCATGTGTGAGACCTTACTATGAGCTGTCCTCTGACTCATCCTTAATGACAGCTGAAAACATGACTTTCTTTACAGCCATATGAAAAGTTTCACTATTCCAAGTGTTGTTCTCAGCTCCTTATTTTCTGATGACCTGTGAAGTTGTTCTGAGCCCCACTTGACAACTTTGTGAATGGATCGCTTCAGATATGGATGGCTCCATAAGCAGAACCTCGAACACTTCTCCTTGTGCCACCTTCACTGGGTGTGGTATTATGATGACTTTCTTCAGGGCATTCAGTAAGTCATTTATTTCTTTTCTTCTAAATGCCAGTTTGCATTCTGTATCAACTGGTTGATCTTCACCTTGCAGCGCTTCAGTTCGCAGCATTAATTTTCAAGTTATGGTTATCAGCGGCAGCACTTCATAAACCAGGTTGAATCCGCTTTCAATGTTAACACTCTGTGCAATGTACAATTTTATCTTGTGTGGCAGTTTGGAACCTTTATGTGTGCCTGACCAGCAGACTTTATTTGCTTTACAACAGCTGGAGTTGTACTTTGACTCCACGTGCATGAAGCATCAATTCTATTTGTGCACAGCGACACACATGCACGCACAAGCAGTTTGCTTGGACACTAGGAGAGCACGGTCGTTCTTCAGGTTTCTTATCCCTTATCAAATTGCCATTTATAGTGTTTTCCGATCCCGATTACCCGCCAATGACCACACAGCGCCAGCGAAGCTTAGTGTTATATGTCTTTATTCTGCTACATGTAATTATGAACTCCGTATTCTAAAACGAGCTTTCATGGCATTGCCCTTGACACCTACATACTGGCTCTACAAAGTCTGTTAGGGACCAAAAGGGTTCTGTCATAAAATATTGCAAGACACTACAACAAGTAGCGGCTTGTTTAATACTTGAAGCTATGTAAATTTGCAAGAGTTTCTAACAAGATATACATTTAATATTTTGAGGGATCATTTAATGGTGCACAACTCTAATAAAACCGAATACCAGAAAAATTGTGGCAAGTTATTTTACAGGTAATTGAGAAGTAATGTGAAGTGATGTTAGTGGATTCTGTCAATCACTGTTATGTAACATTACACTATTATCACACAATTGATTGATCAGGATATTCAAAAAGCACATGGTTTCGTTGCAACCAGGTGTCCAGGCAGTAAAGACTTGACAAATACAGTACTTAGTGGCTCATTATGATCGCGGACGGACTTGAGTCCGTCCGCGACCATAGAGGAGGAGGGAACCTCCGCATGGCCTGCGGAGTTCCCTCCTGTCAAATTAGGATGTGACCGCCACCCTGGCGGTCACATCCTCTATTTTTACCATTGCTGCGGGTGCGGCTTCAAGCTGCACCCGCCGCAATGGTAAAGATGCATACATTTCATTTGTATGCAGAAAGCGGCAGGCACTGTGCGGTGCCTGCCGATTACTGCATAGTGCACCCCCACCCCTCCTTCACCCAGGGGGCCCGCAACGGGCCCCCGCAGTGAAGTTACACATGCTTTTCCACAGCGGAAAAGCCGCTTTTTTACACGATCCTAATGTGGCTGGCGGTGTCTGATAGGGATTTGTGTCACTACAACGCATGCTTTTACATCGCATGCCTTTACAACGCGGTTTTTACCACGCAGTCCATTACAACGCATAATGCTTTTAGGCGCTGGATAGTGAATTATTTAATTTACTATTCCAACTCCAGTCCCCGTGGATAGCAGGGAAGGTGTTGGATAGTAAATTAAATATATTCCCTATCCTAGAGCGCCCCCCAGCGCAATGCGTTGTAATGGTTTGCGTTATAATGGTTGCGATGTAATGGTAGTGCGTTGTAAAAAATGCGTTGTAAGTGATGTTCCCCGTCTGATAGACACCGCCAGCCACGTTACAGCTTTTCCGCCGCGGTTGTAAGTCAACCATGGCGAAAAAGCGGCAGACTGAAACCAGGACCCACCAGCCATCCTAATGTGGCGGTGGGTCCGCAGAGGATTTTACCAATCCTCCGGGCCGGCGGTGGCTTCCGCCGGCCGGGAGGATGCGGAAATCCTCCATCATAATCAGCCCCTTAATGCTGATAAAACTAGCGAGTTTTGATGAGTTTCTAGAAAATAGAAAAGGAGCAGATCTTAGGGTGAAGGTAGTGAATTTCAAGCTTTGGCAATATTATAAAAAAGAATAAACTCTTCATTCTAACAGGCCAAATTTTAGTTAAACAAACAGGACGAGTGGATTCGGAGCACTGATATCTGACAGTCGTTAAAAATGGCATTAGGTTTTTTAAGGTAGTGTAGTGCAGGGTGATGGGTGGCCATATACAAAGGGCAAATATATTTAACTAGACAATGCTCTTGATGAGTAGTTAGTAGACTCTGTTGAGATGGATAGAGATGCTAGCTTGTCTACTCAAATGAAGGATCAAACAGGCTGCTGATTCTTGATGTTATGGAGTAAAGTCAAGCAAGATTGACGAAGACCTAGAAAGCGTGAGTTACAATAATCCAGTCATTTAAAAAGTAGAGAATGGAATCTCTAACAAGGGATTACTACCACTTTTAGAATGTGATCTTCCCACCAAGTTAGACATGTAAATGAGGGTGGGAACAGTTAAGCGGTAAAAGTTACCCATCCAGTAATGCACAGGTGCGTAATGCAGCCCTTGACGCGCAGGGGAGCCCTAACATTCTAGGGGGCCCCAATCCCCCAAAGGGGGACCATTTCAGCCCAGTCCAATGAATATCTGTGAAACATAGAGACTTGGGCGCCCTCATCACATCTGCATGGGGGGCATCATTTTGCGTTACGCTCCTGGTAATACCTGTAAAATTGTAAATTGATACTTGTATAGCGCACTACTCACCCGCAAGGGTCTCAAGGCACTTGTACGAATACCGCTGTGGAACCCATCCTGGCTTTCCCTGTGAGACGTCCACTCCTGGGCACCCCCAAGGTGGAGGCCAGGCATCCTTAGCGTTGTGGGGGCCGTTGTGGAGATTAAGCAAGCTATTGCCCAGAGTTTCAGAGTGGGACTCCATGATTGGAATAGGCACTGAGGCGAGAATTATCAGGCCTGTGGAATTTTGAGCCCAAGTCCCGCCGAGGCGGGGAATTGAACCCTGGTCCCGGGCTAGACCTCTGCATCAAGGTCTGCCGCTCTAATCATTGAGCCACACTTCTCCACTCCTGGGCAGTATTTTACACAGCAACTGCTGCCAGCAATGACGGACAGAGTGACACTTTGTTGTTGTCCCACCCCCTGCACCCCCATCCTCCGAATTCCACCTTCCACCCAGTCACGGTCGTCTCACACCTCAACCTGGACTTGGACATTTCATGAGTATTCCCAGGCTATTCCATGCCCTTCCGGTTTGTCACGGTTTCTTCCGGGGGTTGTTATTGTTCGTCCCACCTCTTCTTCTGCTGCCCGTACCCCTCTCTTTCTCGCTCTCACTTCTGGTAGTGCTGTCCTCTCACTGTCACCTTTGCTCTTGTTGCGTGCCCCTCAGCTGTTTAAGCGCTGCAGCTGTGGGCAAAGGGTAGTTCCCTTGTATCTGCTAGGCTGCGAGTGTCACCTCTCTGTACCCGGCTATAACACATCCCAGCATTTGAAAAAGACAAGGGAACATTTAGAAAAAAATCGGGGGAATTTAATATCCCAGTTAATTTGAAATGAATTTACTTAATTATGTATAAACGTGGCATGTGCCTAATGACTGCCATAATGTCTGGTGAGTGGGATTTAGGTAAGACCTAAAAACTATTCATGGGAGAGATGGAGGTACCCGCCATGGGGCCAGAAGCAGTGGTGAAGAGAATGCCCCCCTCTACCTGTGATAGGAGTGACCCACTTGAACATGCCCCCTCTCAGCCAAAGAGGGGAATCATGGGTTTGGGAAACATCCATTACAACGCAGTCATTACAACGCGCTATCTTTACAACGCAACTGTTACAATGCAACTGCCTTCACATCGCATGCCATTACAACACATGTCACTACAACACATGTCATTACAACGCATTCCATCACAACGTATTCCATTACAACCTATTATAAAGTAAGTAAGGGAGATTTTTTAGTTTTAGGGTGGGTGTGGGTTTTTTGGTACATGAGCATAGTAAGTTTTACCCCTACAGTATCCAACACTTACCCTACTGATGCACTCACTGGAGTGGGAATAGTAATTTTTACCCCTACACTATCCAATACTTACCCTACTGTTACCCTAAAAGTATATTTGTTGTAATGGTATGCGTTGTAATGGTATGCATTGTAATGGTATGTGTTGTAATGGAATGCTTTGTAATGGTAGTTTTAAAAAATGCGTTGTAATGGCATAAGTTGTAAAATCATGAGATGCAATGGTAGTTGCCATGTAACAACTGTGTTGTAAAAGCATGCGTTGTAATTGTTTGCGTTGTAGCATCATATACTCCTGGGTTTAACTACTGTTTCTTTCACTAATAGCAGCTGGGCGTCAAATGGAGAAATTCCTTAGTAAATAGCAGAGCAGAGTGAAGCTGCTTAACTTCTTATTTCTGCGTTGAGCGGT